>NC_083341.1:27957626-30357626 GCF_019175385.1 Lycium barbarum | reverse complement strand
TGTAGGCCTTGGCCAAGTCTTCACGGCCTCAATCTTTTGGGTATCTACTCGAATACCATCGGCTGAAATAAGATGCCCCAAAAAGGCCTCCAAATTCAACCAAAATTCACACTTAGAAAATTTTGCGAATAACTCTCAAGTCTGGAGAACCTTAAGGACGGTACGTAGATTATCCGCATGTTCTACTTCGGATCGAGAATATACCAGGATATCATCAATGTACACGTTCACAAATAAATCTAGGAAAGGCCTGAACACATTGTTCATCAAATCCATAAATACTGTCGGCGCGTTAGTTAGCCCAAATGATATTGCCCGGAACTCAAAATGGACATATCTTGTTCTAAAAGCCGTCTTAGGAATATCCTTCTCCTTAACATTCATCTGATGATACCCGAATCTCAAATCTATCTTTAAAAACCATCTGGCACCCTGCAACTGATCAAATAAGTCGTCAATCCTTGGAAGCGAATATTTTTTCTTGATCGTCACTTTATTCAGTTGCCTGTAGTCAATGAACATTCGCAAGAAGCCATCTTTCTTCCTCACAAACATCACAGGTGCGGCCCACAGGGATGAACTAGGCCTAATAAAACCCTTTTCAAGCAAGTCCTTCAATTGGTCCTTAAACTCTTTCAGCTCTGTGGGAGCCATTCGGTAAGGAGGAATAAATATGGGTTTGGTATCTGGTAGCACATCAATAGCAAAATCAATCTCCCACAGAGGAGGGAGACCTGGAAGCTCATCCGGGAATACATCCAAAAACTCATTCACCACGGGGACAGACTGAAAAGTTGGTGACTCGGCTTCTCCATCTTGAACCCGAACTACATGGTAAATACGCCCTTCGGCAATCATTTTCCTTGCCTTGATATAGGAAATAAACCCACCTCTCGGGGACGTTGTATTTTCCTGCCATTCCAAAATTGGTTCTCCCGAAAACTGGAAGCGAACCATTTTCATTCTACAATCAACATTGGTGTAGCAAGAAGCCAACCAATCCATGCCCATGATAATATCGAAGTCCACCATTTTTAACTCATGTAAATCAGCCATAGTACTATGGTCACAAATCACAACTACACAGTTTCTATATATTCGACTAGCTATTACCGGTTCACCAACGGGTGCCGATACCTCGAAAGGTTTGATTGACTCCGGTGTGACCCCAAATCGACCCGCAATATATAGAGTAACATATGAAACTGTGGAGCTTAGATCTATCAATGCATATACATCATGAGAAAGTACCGACAATATACCTGTGACAGTATCATGGGAAGACTCAAGATCTTGCCATCCAGGAAAAGCATAGATACGGTGCTGACGACCACTAGAACTGGGAGATCTCCCTCTACCTCTACCATGGCTGATTGGAGCCTGTGAACCCTGCCCTATAGGGCGTATAGATGATGAAGACCCAGCTGCCGACCCTAAAGGCTGGACTCTACCTCTTCCACCAATCGAGGGTCAATCATGCATGATATGGCTTGGCTGACCACATGTCTAGCAAACCTCTAAGCCTAGTCGACACTGGCCCCAATGTAGCTTCCCGCACTGGGAACATCATGGAACGAGTGGCCTTTCCCAACCTGAATTGCCTCTGAAATGAGAACCTGAAGCCCTAAAACTCTGACTCGGCCCGGAGTGAGTGGATCTATCAAATCTCTGGCCCGTAAACCGTGGAGGCGCAGTAGTCATAGAATGGCATGAATGCCTAGAAAACTGGTGTCTTTGGCCCCCTCTGAATTCACTTATCGGACTCGAAGATCTAGCTCTCTTGTTATACACTCTATCATTCTTACGCTCACTTCTTTGTTGAGGTTGGCTTTCCTCCAAATTCTGGGCATGGGCTTGGATGTGTGAAATATCCATGTTGTCCCGAAGGGACGCAGTCAAGAATTTATCCATCAAATGTGGCCCCAAGCCACTCACAAATCGGTGCACTCGATCACCCATATCCGCTACCACGGCCGGAGCATACCTAGACAAAGAATTGAAGCGGAGACTATACTCTAAAGTACTCATACTTCCCTGCCGAAGATTTAAGAACTTATCCGCCCTAGCCCGTTGAACTTCTGGGGCCAAGTAATGTCAGAGGAAGTCATCAACAAATTCTTGCCATACCAGGGGAGGTGCATTAACTCCCCTTGAAGCCATCCAAACCGTATACCAATGAAGCGCGACATCCCGCAATCTATAGCATTCTAGCTCTACCGATTCAATGTCCTAAGTATGCATTAATCGAAGTGTCCTCAACATCCCTGTCACGACCCAACCCCGTGGGCCATGACTAGTACCCGAGCTGGACACTCATATACGTACCTGTTAGGTATAGTCAAACCGAATCTATGAAACAATATGGAAACTTGCATAAGAAATCAAAAGGTTCATAACGTCATCACATATATACATACTCGGATAACCTGTCTCCTGAGGAGTCACAACTAATCAAAACATAATATGATACGCAAGCCGACAAGGCTGCCACTACATATCAATATCCATAGCACATCCTATAGACACAGCTGAACAAACTTATACCCAACCCACCCATATGTCTACAGACGTCTAAGAGTAACGATAGTGAAATATGACGGGACAGGGCCCCGCCGTACCCCTGGATAAACATATATATACATCATGAGATCTGTACCAAAAGTCTAGGCTCCGCAACAGTGGGGCTCTCCAAGACAGCTGAGTAGAAGTCCTAAGCTTGAGGGTCACCAAACCAACTATCTGTACTTGCGAGCATGAAACGCAGTCCCCCCCTCCCCCTGAAGAAAGGGGGTCAGTACGGAATATGTACTGAGTATATAAAGCATATGATACAGTAAAGAGGATCATAACTGAAATAGAGGTCATAGGAGACAAGTATGAAATTAAAAATACCAATACATTTGCCTTATGAAATGTAAATCATGCATATCAATATCATATATCATACCTAACCCATTATGGGACTCGGTGAATAAAGTTATCCTTGGCGCCATAATCATATCATCATATCATCACATCATCATATCATATATATATACCGTACATAGCCCTCTAGTGAGGGACTCGGTGAACAATGCAGTGAAACTGTGCACGAAAACATACCCGGCCCGGGACTCAGTGAAAGATATATTGAGGCATGCACGAGCAGAGTAGTGAGCAACCATATGCAAACTAAGTCATATCTGAGACTCGATAGAATAATCAAGATGAACTATCATTTGAAAATCAAGACAATAATCATATCAAGTGCCCTTCGAATGTCACAATGGATTATATCAAAATAGAACTTCTAGAATCATAGACACGTATCGAGACACCATGAAATAGCTTCTAGAAATCAAGAACATTAGCCATCATAGTGGCTCTAAGAATAGGAGCTTCTCTGGAGTCATATATACGCCGTCTATTGCTGGAAACTCGTATACGTACCTGTTAAACATATACAAACTGATTCTTAAGAACAATATGGAAACTTTGCAAAAGAACCTCAAAGATTCATAACGTCATCATATATAGGTATCCAGATAACCTGTCTCCTGAGGAGTCATAACTAATCACAACAAAATAAGGTACGCAAGCCGACAAGACTGCCACTACATGTCAATAGACTACGCAAGCTGACAAGGCTGCCACTACATATCGATACAATATGCGAGCCGGCAAGGCTGCCACAACAAACAAAAATATCCGCAACAAACCATATAGACACAGCTGATCATAATCTATATACAACCCACACATATGTCTACAGACCTCTAAGAGTATCGACAGTGAAATATGATTGGACAGGGCCCCGCCGTACCCCTGGACAAACATATATATATACATCAAAAGATCTGTACCAAAAGTCTAGGCTCCGGAGCAATGGAGCTCTCCAAGACAGCTGAGTAGGAATCCTAAGCTGGAGGATCACCGAATCGAGTATCTGTACCTGAAGGCATGAAACGCAGCCCCCCAAAGAAAGGGGGTTAGTACGAGATATATACTGAGTATGTAAAGCATGAAATACAATAAAGGGATCATGACTGAAATAGGGATTACGGGAGACAAGTATAATATCCAGAATACTAAAACACTTGCCTTATGAAACATATATCATGCATGTCAATATCATATATCATACCCGACCCATTACGGGACTCGCTGAATAAAGTCATCATATACCATCCTTGGCGCCATAATCACATCGTCATATCATCATATCATCATATCATATATATATATATATATATATATACCGTACCCGACCCTCTAGTGAAGGACTAGGTGAACAATGCAGTGAGACTGTGCACGATAACATACTCGGCCCGGGCCTCGGTGAAAGACATATTGAGGCATGCACGAGTAGAGTAGTGAGCAACCATATACACACTAAATCATCATCAGGGACTCAATAGAATAAGTAGAATGAATTAACACTTGAGTATCAATGGTGACAGTCATATCAAGTATCCCTCGAACGTCATTATGAATTATGTCAAAAGGAACTTTAGGAATCATAGACACGTATCAAAACAATATGAAATAGCTTATGGAAATCAAGAACATTAACCATCCTAGTGTCTCTAGGAATAGGAACTTATACATTCCTCGTTTGTTCATTTCATATGAATCATGCAAAAAGAAAGAAAGGATAACTTTACATACCTGTTATAGGTTAATCGTAACCAAGTTCGCTTCGTCGCCCCTTTAGCCTATTTAATATGAAAGTAACGCCATCGTTAGTAAACTATACTTTCTAGCTTATAAATCTACAACCGATCACTTATAGGAATCATTCTTTAGTTCATAATTTCTTGATTAGGATTTTGGTTAGTTAAGAACTTAACGGAAATCGGGCAGCATTTTCTCTATATAATTCGCCTAACCCAAACTTCCAATTAATCTCCTGTTATCACATCAATACCAACAACAACAATAATAGAAATATTCATATCAAATTCTTAAAATCCAGTCCATAAACAACTCAAACAACCCAATAACCTTTCTTAATCCTTTTCCAATCCAAATCATTAACATCTAAGATTTATACACCAAACAAACCAACATACGCTTTGTATACGATACGTTATACACTTCTTTTCTCCAAATTTAGGAGCCACATCACCAACAACAAGAACAACAACACATGAACATAAAACCACACTTTTAATCTTTCAATTCAATAAGAACAGCCCACAACTTTATGAACATTTAATCCAATTCATATTTCAACAATTTCATATAACAACTACGACCTTAATTATCATAATTCCTTCACTTTCATCACACAATCCATGGCACTAACAACAATTAAAATTAGCTCATCATTACTTGCTTCAAACAGCCCCATATACGACCAAAGCAAAGTTTCAACATCAATATCCACAATTCCTGCATTCAATACTACATCCACCAATTCAAACAAAGACCAATCTTTTATAAAACATGAAAAAGAGAGTTAAATCTTACCTTAGAAACCAAGCTCTTATTATCAAAAATGTAAACTCCTTCAAGAACAGCCATGGCCGTGAGTTTCCATGGTTGTTGTAATCTCTATCTTTGTTTCCTCCAATTGGATTGTAAATCACTAACTAATTGTGTAGAAGGGGGGGGGGGGGGGGGGGAGGAGAAGCTAGCCGTGAGCTCAAAGTGTGGCTGCCATAGCCATGGCCGGGGCTCTCCCTCTCTCTAGTTTGAGAGCTTCTCTCTCTTATCTTAATTTGGATGAAGATGAAATGAATTTTTGTTGATGAATTAGTCATCAATTTGACTTATATAGGCTGCCTATAAAGTGGACAAGTGTCCCACTATAAAAATACATTAATACAATAATCAAATTTTGTTATTATGCTTGGTGGGGCCCACTTAATACACTAATTAGGCTAATTAATCCTTAATCCCCACTTATATTTCTACACCAATTGAATTTTACAATCAATCATGCACTTATTAAAAATCGTGGAGTAAAAGCCCTTGTCTCTTATCCCAAAAATAATCTCGTCCTTAAACTTATGTCGATTAGCTTACGAATAATTCGACGTACAAAAATACGGGATATCATCATATCATCATATCATCACATCATCATATCATATATATATATATATATATATATATATATATATATATATATATATATATATATATATATATATATACCGTACCCGGCCCTCTAGTGAGGGACTCGGTGAACAATGCAGTGAAACTGTGCACGAAAACATACCCGGCCCGGGACTCGGTGAAAGGTATATTGAGGCATGCACGAGCAGAGTAGTGAGCAACCATATGCAAACTAAGTCATATCTGAGACTCGATAGCATAATCAAGATGAACTATCATTTGAAAATCAAGACAATAATCATATCAAGTACCCTTCGAATGTCACAATGGATTATATCAAAATAGAACTTCTGGAATCATAGACACGTATCGAGACACCATGAAATAGCTTCTGGAAATCAAGAACATTAGCCATCGTAGTGGCTCTAAGAATAGGAGCTTCTTTGGAGTCATATATACGTCGTCTATTTGTTTTATAAAGATCATGCCAAAAAGAAAGAAAGGATAGCTTTACATACCTTTAACGCTTATTTAAATGTCCAACGTCTACTTCTTGAGCTCGTAGGTCTAAAATTAAGATAACATAAGCCACAGTTAGATCATCCACATCACTTACTAACCAATCCAAGTACGAATGAAACTTAACGAAATTCGGGCAGCATTTCCCTTGAAAACTTAACAATCCTCGAGATTTCAATTTATCCCAACATCAATAAAATTACCAACAACAACAACACCAACAATTTCATATCAAACTAGAATTAAATCCATTCTTAAATCACTTCCAAAATAGCCCAATATACATTCGTATACCAATGCTTGTATATACTTCTTTATTTTCGTATATCTATAGTATAACAACAAGCACAACAACAACAACAACTACAGCCAATCCCATGATATTCCAGCCCACAAAACAATTCATAACAACCACAAACAGCCCCAAAATATTGTCACAAAACAGCCACGAAAATCATATAAAAACAGCCCGGTATACGCTTTGTATATGATATCTTCATACACTTTACTCTCCCAAATTCAAGAACAGCAACTTGTCAAAAACATCAACAATTATTATACATCATAACTCAGCAAATTCCATCCATTTAATCCAACTAAAACAGCCCCCGATCCATAAATCTCAACAAAACAACAAACGAATTTATAACGCTATTTTTCTCCGTTCTAACCCGTTAAAACTCTAAATAAACTTGTTAACAATGAAAAAGGGACCTTACTCTTACCTTAAGTATGTAGCAACCACGTCAACACTCTTCTTCTTGGCTGATTTTTAGCTCAAATTGAAGGCAACGCAACGTACAACACTTTTCTCTTCATGAGCTTCGGGATTCGGGGCTCAGATTTTGACCAAAACATTGTTTTTCTCTCTAAGGCTTTCCTCCCTCTCTCTCTATAGAATTTTCTGGGTCTTTTTGGTCTGAAACTGAGGAGGAGAAGCCTGAAATTTCCCTTAAATAGCAAGGGAAATGGGCCTGACCCGGATTGGAATCGGGTTGGACCCATTTCACTGCCCAGCTTGACTTTTCTGCCTTAAAACGTCCATATCTCCTTATCCCGATGTCACATATAGGCCCACGATCTATGGTTGGAAAGGTATTTCAATTATCTACAGTTTTCATTTTAGGAGTTTTCCCAAATTCCCAAATACTGATGGGGTTATGGCCTCCCGAAGTCAGATTACCCAAAACGTAACTTAAAAACATCTTTTTGCAGGGCTTACACTTGGATTTGGCTCAAGGGTCCTTCTTGAGTCGTGTTTCAATTCACATATATTATCCATATAACTTGTCATATGCATATTTATTTTTAAAAAAATCTCAACATGTGGACCCCACCTCAGCTTACGAATAATCCAACGTACACAAATACGGGGTACAACATCCTTCCCCCCTTTGGAACATTCGTCCTCGAATGTTAAACTGGTCCTAAACTCCCAATAATTTCTCAAGTGTTTCCTTATTCAATTATGCCCTTCACATGCCTTTTTCATTGGTCGATTCCCTTTAATTCACTGTAACGCATTCCAGGTCTCTAAGTAACCATTCCTGTAATATTTCCTCTTTCTCTCGCCTCGTGAGGTAATAATTCCACATCGTTGTCTTTACTCTCGTCCTTATTTCGCAGTTGGTTGTCAGTTGTATTGCGAGCGCTTCTACTGAAATGTTATTGTCTCTCTTGATGCACGTAGTCTTAACTCGAATCTTTCTTCTTCTATAGTTACTCCTTTAAGACGTATCGTTCACTTCATCTTACCTCTCACGCGTAAACGTCCCTCGTCGATTTATTAGACTTTACAATCCCTGGAGTATTTCATGCCTCTGGTAACCTGTAGACCCTTCGCAGACTCTACGAATAAGACGACATTTCCCAGGGTGTAACATTATTTTACTCCAATAACCTTGCTTTGTCCTGCTATTACAGTCCGTATTCTGAAATCTTCCGCATCATGTATCACTTCTCGACTTTCTCTTAAAGGTTTTTAACTATCACCTTGCTTTTAGCTCTTAATCTCAATCCTTAGAGTTGGCTATCAAGTAGCGCTGGAGTTTCCTCATTTTATAACTTTACATAGCCGCTCTGTGATCTGTCTATTATTAACTGGTATAATTCTGAAATAAATTCTCTTGATTTGACATATAAATTCACTATCACCCAGTAACCAGTGACCCGCTTGTTCTGATCGTCTCACTTAAGCTAATTCATAATTTCTCTTAACCCAACTTGTAACACTTTAGGCGTATTCTATTGCCCCTTTACCCAGATTTTGCTTTTAGTTTTACTTTCACACATTATGATGCAATCTTTACACAAATATGTGAAGGTGCTCAAATTAGCCCGAGAAATACCTTAGCGCCATTTGACTAGTCTTTATACTTTACCTTGCATTCTTCTCTCATATCCTTCAATTGATATCGGTGCTCAACTATGGTTTTTTCCCTCAGTACTAATCCTATCTCGGTACTTTGGTTCAAACCATCATACACCTTTCCTTAATATATCCAAAATCTCACAACCGCATTGTTATTACTGAATCCTTACTCTTATTATCAAGTACTCACTTGGTCTCATTCTCAGCATACAAATATTCATAGGTTGTATAACTATTCTTGTACAACTTGTATAAAATATATCCAATCTTAGTCCTAGCTTTTCCTCCTCCTAGTTCATTCTGCTTTACATATCTCATCCGTATTAAAACTCGCTTGTAACCTATCTTATCATACTCCTTTCCTTCCTTTTTTTACCCCTTTGATTTTCTTATATCCTACTGTAGGAGATTTTCTATCCCTTCCCTTTTGCTACTTATAAGTCGCAATATCATTAGCGCACAACTCTATTGCCGACACCTTAGCCTTTAATCTAGTATAGCATTGCTATCTTTTGTAAAATCTCTTAAGTTACTCGCTACCATTCTTCTGTCGTACTCTTTCTTTTTACAACCACCCACTTTCTAATGTCATATCATATAAGATCTTTACAAATGATCCTCGGTCTTGTCCGAAATACCATCTTGGCTTCTATCCGTTCATTGCTGGCCTCCAGGTCTTAATAACTTGTTTCAGCAAGGGATCTCAATTGAAATTTAAGTATCCATATCAAATATATTGTAGTGTCAATTGTTTCCATCTATACTTGCTTTGCTTTCACCCGCTTCCCCCTTTGGGGTTGTACTTATACCATTATCTGTTGATATTCCGCTCTATGTCCATATTTCCAATCTCAAATTCATCCGATCCTTCTTCCAATTCAATCAGTACACTGTACCATACTCATGTCTTTCTTTATAATGTATAACTTTGATTATCCACATACGAAACCTTAACAAATCGTGAAGCGATGAGAACATTTCCATATATAGTATAAAATCTTATCTGATAATTCGTACTTGAGTAATGCAATCAATGTAGCAACTCATCCAAGGCCACATCCCACTTACTCCAATCAATAATTAATTAGTTCCTATAGTCGTTCCAAATTCTCAATTAGGTAGCACTTATATTCCGATGATAAGTATCCAAATTTCTCTTGTAAAATTATCTTTATCCCAACTTGTATCATCTGTTTCCTCTAATGAATTTACAATACATCATTTGTTCCTCAACCTACAGTCCCTGTCCTTTAAGGATTTCACAGGTGAAGTCGTATACGCGCAGTACTCCTTTATGTCTTATGCTCTTCTACCCTTGTTGCGTACCTGACACTGACTTCTAACTTACTCAAAATCATATCAATTTCATCTTAATAATTGTCTTATCTTATCACCTTTCCCTCGCACTACACCTTTAAGTTCGTAGCTACATATTTCCCTTTTATTTTACACTCGTACTCCATTAATTACATCTATCTTGGGTGCTTTCTTTAGTATTCCTTTCCATTTCTCCATTCTATGTCCATCTTTTATTCTATGCACAAGAAATCTTATGCTACCACTATATCCTTCGGAAAACATTACTTCTACATAACCCCTTTCTCATTCTCAAAACACACTCTGCTTATCCCTGTCTATTCTTATCATACCAGTCATTTTCTGGCACTCATGTTATTTTACCTCGTTGCTCATCTTTCTATAGTTTGGTCTTTCATAATTCCGTCACTTATATTGCTCGGGTTCCCGGCTATACATGTCATAACCTATTACTAGACTGTTATCTCGCTCGCTTCCTTCTTATTTCCTTCTTTTAATTACCTCTTTCTTTTCTGTGCTCGCTTTCATTTCCGTTATCGCATAATCTTTATTCTGAACTTTCCCTATAGAACTTTATAAGTCTTTCTCATTCGTTCTATACCTTGCCTTTCCATATCACATTTGCCTTTACACTTTAGTCGCATAGATCACCTCATATATTTTAGCCACTCCCTCACTAGGCTTTACTCATTTTTATAACAATCCTCATTATATTCACATCATATCCTGTTGGTAATCAATCCTATAATGTAACACTCTCTCCCCTTTTTTTTTTTTTTTTTTTTTTTTTTTTTTTAACCCTGTTCACGATTCTGACTATGGTTTAATCACACTCGGTGGAGTAGGCGTACTTAACCTCTTACCCTCTCTGGTTAATCTTAACCTCAATACCTCACAAGCCACCTTACCAATACATTCCTATTTGCCACAATTCTTCTTCCTCTGTACTCTTATCTCAATCATACTGTTATTTCTTCTAACTATAAACTCGTCGTAATTTATCCCTGCTTGTCAATTCAGTGATACCTCAATATAATACACTATTAAGATTTGCCAGCCTTTTCTAAATCATCTCTTAGTATCTCAAGCCTTTCCAAATTATCCAAGCATTCCATCAACAACACATGAAACACATGATCTAAGACAGCCCACAAGTTTGAGTTTTCCTTCTACAAATTCCATCTCCAATTAGTTGATTAAGAACTAATAAACTCAAGGACATAAAGATATGATGAAATGTTACCTCAAGAATACAAGAATTCTTCAACTCCAAGATTGCGTCACCATGAAGCATCCTCCAAAACCACCACAAGAAGAAGAACTAGAGTCCGACAAGCACCACGGGACTTCTAATGCTTGATTCACATAGTTTACCTCCAGATTTGTTCATGGGTCGTGAACGAACTATTTAATTCATAAACTACTTGGTGTATGCTTTGTACTCTTCAAATAAGAGTGAAACTTAATTGCTGCACGTTTTTTCTCTTCAACGTGAGCTTTTTTTTCTAAGGTAAAATGTGGCTGGAAAGTATTCTGGTCCGTTCAAATGAATTGCAAACTTTGCTGCTCACATTTGCTTCTTCGAAATCAAATTTCCCAAATAGGAATGATGCCTCTTACGGATGACATGGAGGGTATCTCTTAAAGATTTAATCCAACATGATAAATTTACCATATCGATGTCGACCTCAAAATTACTATTATTATCAATTCAACCGTTAACTTTATTTCTCGAAGTCAGACGTACTTGCAACTTATTCAAATCTCATCATTACTGTTGACATGACCTTTCAAGACTTTTACGAACTTATATCTCGTTCTCTTTTTACTTCTAGGAAAATTTTGGCAGAGTTTCCTCTGTATTTCTTACTATCCCAAAACCTGAACGCAGGAAATACCAACAATGCCTCGCAGGGCCAACATATATATGTATATATTATATCATATCATAGCTGTACATGGCTCTCCATATCTATATCAGTATGAAAATGACGAACTTACCTCGTATGTCCAACTCGAACTGTACCTGTTACACTTTCCTGTGTACTTTCCCTTTCAATCTTTAACTGCAGGTTTCAATCATACCTGCAACATTCATACCGTATCTGACATGTACCCTGCTAACTTGTCTTTTTACTGATTCGTTCAGCTTCTTCTGTTCACACCTTATAACTGAACTTATCAACAATATATATACATTCAATCTATTTTCTTACTATACTTACAATAACTCACCTTGATGATGGCCAGTTTTCCATTCTGGATATACAATTTCTGATAACGTAACCTCGATGAAATGTCTTGCCTCTGTAACTCCCAGTAGCATCATTTACCTTCTCTTGTCGACACCACTCTCCTGCTGAAATCAAAGGTGAGTATATAAGGGATATCATTTCTTATCTCTTGGCTCTATCGCACGATCTAGAGTAAGAAGGAAAGGTAACATCCTAAATGTCCTGTAGCTTCCTGTTTATAGATGTGGTGCACAACACACCGATAAACAAGACTCTACTAGACACGGTCTGGAGACACTCCAAGGATGAACTGCTCTGATACCACTTCTGTCACGACCCAACCCCGTGGGCCATGACTAGTACTCGGGCTGGACACTCATATACGTACCTGTTAGGTATAGTCAAACCGAATTTATGAAACAATATGGAAACTTGCATAAGAACTCCAAAGGTTCATAACGTCATCATATATATACATACTCGGATAACCTGTCTCCTGAGAAGTCACAACTAATCAAAACATAATATGATACGAAAGCCGACAAGGCTGCTACTACATATCAATATCCATAGCACATCATATAGACACAGCTGAACAAACTTATACACAACCCACACATATGTCTACAGTTCTCTAAGAGTATCGATAGTGAAATATGACGGGATAGGGCCCCGCTGTACCCCTGGATAAACATATATATACATCATAAGATCTGTACCAAAAGTCTAGGCTCCGGAATAGTGGAGCTCGCCAAGACAGCTGAGTAGAAGTCCTAAGCTGGAGGGTCACCAAACAGACTATCTGTACCTGCGGGCATGAAACGCAGCCCCCCCGAAGAAAGGGGGTCAGTACGGAATATGTACTAAGTATATAAAGCATGTGATACAGTACAGAGGATCATAACTGAAATAGAGGTCACAGGAGAAAAGTATGACATTCAAAATACCAATACATTTTCCTTATGAAATGTAAATTATGCATATCAATATCAATTATCATACCCGATCCATTATGGGACTCGGTGAATAAAGTCATCATATCATCACATCATTATATCATATATATATATATATATACCGTACCCAGCCCTCTAGTGAGGGACTCGGTGAACAATGCAGTGAAACTGTGCACGAAAATATACCCGGCCCGGGACTCGGTGAAAGATATATTGAGGTATACAATAGCAGAGTAGTGAGCAACCATATGCAAACTAAGTCATATCTGAGACTCGATAGAATAATCAAGATGAACTATCATTTGAAAATCAAGACAATAATCATATCAAGTACCCTTCGAATGTCACAATGGATTATATTAAAATAGAACTTCTGGAATCATAGACACGTATCGAGACACCATGAAATAGCTTCTGGAAATCAAGAACATTAGCCATCCTAATGGCTCCATGAATAGGAGCTTCTTTGGAGTCATATATACGTCGTCTATTTGTTTTACAAAGATCATGCCAAAAAGAAAGAAAGGATAGCTTTACATATATTTAACGCTTATTTAAATGTCCAACGTCTACTTCTCGAGCTCGTAGGTCTAAAATTCAGATAACATAAGCCACAGTTATATCATCCACATCATTTACTAACCAATCCAAGTACGAATGATACTTAACGAAATTCGGGCAGCATTTCTCCTGAAAACTTATAAATCCTCGAGATTCCAATTTATCCAAACATCAATCAAAATAGCAACAACAACAACACCAACAATTTCATATCAAACTAGAATTAAATCCATTCTTGAATCACTTCCAAAACAGCCCAATATACATTCATATACCAATGCTTGTATACACTTCTTTATTTTCGTATATCTATAGTATAACAATAAACACAACAACAACAACAACTACAGCCAATCCCACGATATTCCAGCCCACAAAAAAATTAATAACAACCACCAAACAACACCATAATATTGTTACAAAACAGCCACGAAAATCATATAAAAACAGCCCGGTATACGCTTTGTATATGATATCTTCATACACTTTATTCTCCCAAATTCAAGAACAACAACTTGTAAACAACATCAACAATTATTATACATCATAACTCAGCAAATTCCATCCATTTAATCCAACTAAAACAGCCCCCGATCCATAAATCTCAACAAAACAACAAACGAATTTATAACGCTATTTTCTCCGTTCTAATCCGTTAAAACTCTAAATAAACTTGTTAACAATGAAAAAGGGACCTTACTCTTACCTTAAGTATGCAGAAACCACGTCAACACTCTTTTTCTTGGCTGATTTTTAGCTCAAATTGAAGGCAACGCAACGTACAACACTTTTCTCTTCATGAGCTTCGGGATTCGGGGCTTAGATTTTGATCAAAACTTTATTTTTCTCTCTAAGGCTTTCCTCCCTCTCTCTCTATAGAATTTTCTGGGTCTTTTTGGTCTGAAACTGAGGAGGAAAAGGCTGAAATTTCCCTTAAATAGCAAGGGAAATGGGCCTGACCCGGATTGGAATCGGGTTGGGCCCATTTCACTGCCCAGCTTGACCTTTCTGCCTTAAAACGTCCATATCTCCTTATCCTGATGTCACATATAGGCCCACGATCTATGGTTGGAAAGGTATTTCAATTATCTACAGCTTTCATTTTAGGAGTTTTCCCAAATTCCCAAATACTGATGGGGTTATGGCCTCCCGAAGTCAGATTACCCAAAACGTAACTTAAAAACATCTTTTTGCAGGGCTTACAGTTAGATTTGGCTCAAGGGTCCTTCTTGAGTTGTGTTTAACTTCACATATATTATCCATATAACATGTCATATGTATATTTTTTTTTAAAAAAATCTTGACATGTGGACCCCACTTCAGCTTACGAATAATCCAACGTACAAAAATACGGGGTATAACAATCCCATAAATAAAGCTCTAAGGGTCCTTATCCGGCTTTGACCCGAAGAATTCCTGTAGTTTAAGCAAATAAAATCACGGGCTCTTTGTTACACCTCGGAAAAAAAATTCATGTCGTCGTATGATAGATAAACTAACACAGGGTGAGACAAATATGATATTTCTGTGAGTAAGAAAGGTTAATTAACGATTCTAATTAAGATTTCAAAGACGTTGGAAGTAAGAGGAGAAAGTTCCTTAAAAAAGGCGAAGTATATGTGGTGTTTCGGAAAAGATTTACAAGTACTGAGCTAAATTTGACTTAATGATGCCTTAAAGAAGAGTTATAACGCTCCTTAGATGGTCAATGAAGTATTAAACAAGTGAGAAAAAGGTTCCATAAGGATTAGAGATCAAACGAACGACGAAAACAATTTCTGAAAGGTGCGGTTATACGACCGCTAATACGGTCCGTATAAGGGTCCGTATAACACCCAACAGAAATGTTGTTTCTCTGATGGTGGAGTACGGTCACTTATACGGACCGTATAATGTTATAGGGACCGTATAAGTGTTCGTAGAAGTCCCGACGGGCTGAGTTAATTTCAAGTATAACATGATGTTCCCACTTCATTATTTTCATATTCCACCCTTCTCCACTTCTCTCAAGACTTCTAGAGGGTTCTACATATTTCATCAACACTAATTTAAGGCAAATCAAGGAAAAACTTCGTCAAACCAAGGAAATCAAGTGTAAGGGAGCTCTCTAGGGTTGTTTGAAGTCAAGAATCTCTTGGAAGTTTAAGCTCGGGTTTTTCTCAAGTGAGGTACTTTCATCCAAAGGCCATTCTGATACAATCAAAGGTGAGTTTCATGATCATTACATGTTATTTAGCATATTGAATGGTTGAAAAACTTGGATTATAAAAGGAAATAGAAAATGGGCTACAAACATTAGAATAGTGACATTGTTGAGTGGTAGCTTAATATGAATCATGATTCTTGACATGTTGTGATTATAATTATGTTATAAATTATATTAAGAACATGGGAGAAATATTATATGAGGATGAATGTAATGTTGTATTATGGCCATGGTTATGGATGATTTCGAATGGAAATTGGGTGACTTGAATAATGTAGGGTGAATGAAGATTGTTGATTATGATAAGATGAATGTTATTATTGACGTTGGGAGTTGATACATGATATGGAGAAAGTTGTATGAACAAAGGAGATGCTGCCCAATTTTCTCTTGCTTTAGTTCAAGCATGCTTATGTTAACGATTATCTAATATTAGTACGAACTCTCTTGAAGGTAGAAACGTGAATATTGGAGGGGAACGTTCAAGCGGTAGAGTAGCATAACGAAAAGGTATGTAAGGCTAGTTTCTTCTTTCTTAGGCATGACTCCTATGGCATGAATTTTCCTATTTTTCCATGACTTTCTTACATTCCGGAAATTGTGAGTCTATGATTATAAAGAGCTTCACATGAGATAAAGAAAAGAGATATGTTACGAGCATGATAATGATGATGATGAGTTTAAGTCTAAAGATTCTAAAGCCTATAATATGATGTTTCTACAAAGAAAATGATCCTAATTACGATCCTTTGATTTTGTTCATTGTGTTACACTCACCTTATAATGGTAGTTCCTTCAAGATGAGGTAGAATGCTTATGAATGCTCCATAATGGAATCGGAGGTTCACAACCTTACGTCACCCCGATAGAGTTATAGTCTATCTTCGAGTCTGTATGCATGATTCATGATAAGTATATCATAATGAGATTACGCCGTGCCTACATGGTCGGGCAGACTGCGCTAAGGCGGGCAGCGTATATACCATGTCTAGATGGCATGGGTAGACATCACTAGTGGGCGGGATGAGATGGTTACCCCAGACACGGGAGGCCTGGACGCAGGCTAATGATGATCACACCGTACCTATATGGTCGGGCAGTTTATATATATGCAAACATGATATCATGATGTTTATGAAGTAAGTTAGCATGCATTATTTAAATCTTAAGTGACAGTCAGTTACAGGTTGTTCCGCACTTGGTGTCCCTTTGTTTCATCGATATATTATTATTGTTCATGCTTTACATACTCAGTACAATGTTCGTACTGATGTCTTTTCTTTTGGACGTTGTGTTCATGCCCACAGGTAGGCAGAGCGACGGTGCAAATTCGTAGGAGCTTATCAGCAGATCTACAGGAGCAGAGATGCTATTTTGAGATATTCTTTTGTGTACATATTTGGGCACGACGGGGCCCTGTTCCGTCCTTATGTCTAGTACTCTAGTAGAGGCTCGTAGATGCGTATGCGTGGGTAGTTAATGGCATGATGATCACAATGTCTTCTGGTATATCGTTTTTGATTGCCGAAAGGCTTATGTATATAAATGTAGAGATGTTGAAAGTGAAAATGGTTTCCCTTATGGATAGATGTGTGAGGACAATAAATGTATGCAGGATAAGTATGACGAGTATTAGAATGAGTGGTGCTCGGTAGTGTCACGACTCAACCCCGTGGGCCATGACTAGTGCCCGACCTGGACACCCGTATACGTACCTGTTAGATATAGCCAAACTGAAACTACGAACAATATGGTAACTTACGAAAGAACTCTAACGGTTCATAACATCATCATATATGTATATATATATCCAGATAGACTGTCTTCTAAGGAGTCACAATTAGTCAGATCATAAAATGATACGCAAGCCGACAAGGCTGCCACTACACATCAATATCATGTCATATGCAAGCCGACAAGGCTGCCACTACACATCAATATCATGTCATATGTAAGCCGACAAGGCTGCCATTACAGACGAATATATACATGGCACAACGTTTAGACACAGCTGAACAGAACTTATACACAACCCACACATATGTCTACAGACCTATAAGAGTATCGGTAGCGAAATATGATGGGACAGGGCCCCGCCGTACCCCTGGATAAACATATACATATACATCATAAGATCTGAACAGAAAGTCCAGACTCCGGAACAACGGAGCTCTCCAAAATAGCTGGGCAGAAGTCTTATGCTGAAGGGTCACCAAACCAACTATCTGTACCTGCGGGCATGAAACGCAGCCCCCCGAAGAAAGAGGGTCAGTACGGAATATGTACAAAGTATATAAAGCATGAAATACAGTAACAAGGATCATAACTGAAATAAGGAGTACAGAAAACAAGTACAATGTCCAGAATACCAAAACACTTGCCCTTTTGAAACATAAATCATGCATGTCAATATCATATATCATACCCGGCCCATTATGGGACTCGGTGAACATGGTCGCCACCCCGTCTTTGGTGCCATAACACAGCATAACTCCATAAACACATCATAACGCCATAACACAGCATAACTCCATAAACACAGCATAACGCCAAAACACAGCATAACTCCATAAACACAGCATAACGCCAAAACACAGCATAACTCCATAAACACAACATAGGCCGAGTTCATGATACCGAACCAAAGCCACCAACTTTTCAATCCGTCCCGGCAGTGAATAAATTTTCGGATGTATTTTCAAATGAACGCCCAGGCCTTCCTCCGGAAAGAGAGATTGATTTCGCTATTGATGTGTTGCCGGACACCAAGCCTATTTCCATTCCTCCTTACCGAATGGATCCCGCAGAATTGAACGAGCTAAAGGCACAACTGAAGGATTTGCTTGAAAAGGGATTTATTAGGCCCAGTTCATCACCGTAGGGAGCACCAGTTCTATTTGTGCGAAAGAAGGATGGTTCTTTACGAATGTGTATTGATTATAGACAGCTGAATAAGGTGACGATAAGGAACATATATCCTCTTGTTACACCTTGGATATTTCATGTCGTCGTGTAGTGAATGAACCAATGCGAGCTTAAGGGTAACAGGAATTTCTTAAGACTATAAGACGGATATTTAGTGGTTTTAGAATGCACACGTTAAGACTTTGAAGTCATATGAATTGACGAAAATAAGGTTAGTAAGGCCAAGTAGAGTATAAGTGGGATTTGTGAAAGGTTTCATAAATTATTGTGTGAAGAATTGTTTGGTATGGCCTTAAGGGCGAATTATAGGGAAGTTTAGATCATTAATAAAATACTAAACCAGTTAAGAAGGTGGTATAAGGATTGGAGATCAAACGAAACGATGAGGACAACTTCGAAAAAACTGTGAGTTACACGACCACATTATACGGACCGTATAATGGTCCGTATAACAAAACAGCAACAATGTTTTCCATGGTCGTTAACCACGGACGTTATACGAACCGTACAATGTTATACGGACAGTATAAGTCCTGACGGGCAGAGTATTTCCAAGTATTTAAATGTGATCCCACCTCATTATATTCATTCTCTTCACTTCTCCACTTCTTTCCAAGCTTCTAAAATATTCCATACCCATCTTCAACATAAAAATCAAGGGAAACCAAAGATCAAACACCAATATTCAAGGGAAATCAAGCATATGGAAGCTTGCTAGGGTTATGGAAGTTAGAAATCCTTTGGAAGCTAAAGCTAGGGTTTTATTCAAGTGAAGCATTGTCAACCAAAACCCATTCTCACGCATTCAAAGGTGAGTTTTATGATTATTTCATGTCGTTTAAGGTATTGAAAAGTTGAAACACTTGGATTATGGAAGAAGATTGAAAATGGGTTACAAAATATGAGATTAGTGAAAATTGTGAATAGTAGATAAATAAGAATCATGATTCTTGATACGTTGTGATTGTAATTACGTTATGAATGATGTTAGGAGCATGAGAGAAACATTAGATAAGAAAGAGTGTAATGTTGTATTATGATTATGATTATGGATGACCTTGAGAGGAAATTGTAGGATTGTATAATGATGAATTTGGCTAAAGTCATTGATGATGATATTATGAATGTTATTATTGAAGTTTGGGAGATGATATACGATACGGGGAAAGTGGTCGAAACAAAGGAGACGCTGCTCAATTTTCTATAGCTTTAGTTCGAACACACTTATGTTATCGATTATCTAATATAAGTATACACCTTCTTGAAGGTAGAAACACGGGCAGCGAAGAAGAACGATCAAACGATAGAATAGCTAAACGAAAGAGGTATGTGAGGCTAGTCCTTTCTTTCTATGGCATGAATCTTATGTCATGATTTTTCCTTCTTTTCCATGAATCCTCTACATCCCGGAAAGCTAAGAGTCTATGTTCATGAATAACCATATGAGATAAGAGTTACATTATGAGCCTAATAATGATGATGATGAGCTTAAGCTTAAAGATTCTAGAGTTCATGATATGATGTTCCTATAAGTAAATGATGTTGTTTATTGTATACATTGACCTTATATACTATTTCCTTCAAGGTGAGGCAGAATGCTTATAAATGCTCCATAATGGAATCGGGGGTTCACGACCTTATGTCACCCCGATAGAGTACAATTGTCTTATGTTTCCAGTCATGCATTATGATAATAGTATGACGAGAATATGATAAGTCTATGATGTGTAAATGATGCTATCACACCGCGCCTACATGGCCTGGCAGACACCGCTAAGGCGGGTAGCGTATACACCATGTCCAGATGGCATGGGCAGACACCACTAGTGGGCGGCATGAGATGGTACCCCGGACGGGGGAGGCCTGGACACAAGCTATTGATTATCACACCATACCTATATGGACGGGTAGCTTATACATTTATGTATACATGATATGATGATGACTATGAAGTATGCCAGCATGCATTATTTCTTTTATAATTGACAGTTAGTTACAGTTGCTCCTCATTTGATGCTTCCCTTCTCTCATTGACGTATTATTATTATTTATGCCTCTCATACTCAGTACAATGTTCGTACTGACGTCCGTTTTCTTTGGACGCTGTGTTCGTACCCACAAGTAGACAGGGAGGTGAGCTTGACCCAGACTCGTAGGAGCTATTAGCTGACTTAAGAGCACTCCATTGTTCTGGAGGTGCCTTTCATCATTCTTTTGTGTACGTATGTATATTTGGGCACAACGGGGTCCTGTCCCGTCCATATGTCTAGTACTCTAGTAGAGGCTCGTAGATACGCAGGTGTGGGTTATATGGTCTCACGATGTTGCCATTGTGTATGTATATATATATATATATATATATATATATATATATATATATATATATATATATATTATCATTTTGATAGCCGCAAGTCTTATGTATATAAAAGTATTTATGTTCTCAAATGAAAAATTATTTTCTTATGAATTGAGTATGATGAGTAGTAGAATGAGTGGTGCTCGACTGTAAGCCGTGGGTACCCGTCACGGCCCCTAGTTGGGTCGTGACAAAAGTGGTATCAGAGCAGTTCAGTCCAAGGAAGTGTCCATGAGTCGTGTCTAGTAGAGTCTTGTTTATGGTGTGTTGTACGCCACACTAATAAACAGGAGGCTATAGGGCATTTAGGAAAAAAATGACCATCCTTCATCTTAAGAGATAGTGCGATAGAGCTATGTCATAAGATTTTCTCCTCCCTAATAGTGTGCTATGATTTCAGAAATGCCGCCAAAGGGAAAAGCTACAGCCACCCAAAAGGGCAAGACTACAATGAAAAGACGGGTAGAAAGAGAGTCGTTAATTAATGTAGAAGAGGGCGAGTCACATAATGAGGCCCTATCTAATACTTCATCCACCCCGCCCAATGTAGAAGAACAAGGAGGAGCTTCAGCTCCAGTTCCACCACCGGTTGCTTTGGGTCAACAAGTGACCGAGGCCATCCATCTATTGACACAGTTAGTTGCCACCCAGGCACAACAGCCACTGACCCTATGGGCTGAACCCCAACTCTACCACTCATTAACGGGCAATCTCGCATCATGTACCCAACCTGGCCGCAGGCATAGCAAGTATCTGAACCTTGGCGACACTGTCCGAAATGCAATCTACCACACTGGCTGCATCGCGGTACTGGGGTCTCCTCTGGCTATAATCTACCCTGAACTGAGAATCTGAGGCCCTCGAACTCTGACCCTGTCCTGAACGAAATAAGCGATCAAATCTCCTATCTGTAAATCGTGGGGGTGCACTAGTCACCGACTGGCCTGAGTGTCTAGAATGTATCTGCCTTGATCCCCCTCTATAATCACTTCCTGCCCCCATAGATCTGGCCCTCTTGCTTTGCCTTCTATCGATATCTCGATCACCCCTTTGTGGAGGTTGTTGTCCTTCTAAATTCTGGGCATGGGCTTGTATTCGGGAAATTTCCATCCCATGTTGCAATGAAGCCGTCAAACAATCCTTGAACAAATGTGGCCCCAAGCCACTCACAAACCTGTATACCCTATCTCCCATATCGACCACCATAGTCGGGGCAAATCTAGCCAACGAATAAAATTGAAGACTATATTCCCGGGGACTCATAGTTTCTTGCTTTAGATTTAAGAACCTATCCGCTCTAGCTCGGTGGACCTCGGGTGGAAAATAGTGGCGGATGAAAGCATCTAAAAATTCTTGCCACACGGGAGGAGGCACATTTTCTTTTCTTGATGCTAGCCAATTATTGCACCACAATACCGCCACATCTCGAAGTCTATAAGATGCCAACTCCACAGATTCAGCTTCGGAGGCATGAATAATCCTCAATGTGCTCAGCATCTCATCAATAAAACCTTACGGGTCTTCATCCGGCTTTGACCCGAAAAACTCCAGAGGATTCAAACTCATCCATATTTTCCCATGATGTATATGCATTGATAGATCCGAGTTCTACCTTGTCTTATATTACACCGTATGTTGCTGGTTGTATTGGGGTGAAACCTGAGCCAATCAAACCTTTTGAGGTATCTACTCTGGTTGGCGATCCCGTGATAGCTAGACAAGTGTATAGGAATTGTGTACCTGTGATATGCAACTGCCAGACCAAAGCTGATTTAATTGAGCTGAAAATGTTAGATTTTGATGTGATTATAGGTATGTATCGGTTGGCCTCATGCTATACTAATGTTGATTGCCGAATGAAAACAGTTCGATTCCAATTTCCGGGAGAGCCCGTGATTGAATGTAAGGGTAATACAGCATCTCCAAAAGGTAGGTTTATTTCCTACCTTAAGGCAAGAAAGATGATAGCTAAGGGCTATATTTATCACTTAGTCCGAGTTCATGACACCGGAGCAAAGTCACCAACTTTTTAGTCCGTTCCGGTAGTGAATGAATTCCCGGATGTATTTCCGGATGAACTTCCAGGCCTTCCTCCAGAAAGAGAGATTGACTTCGCTATTGATGTGTTATCGGACACCAAGCCTATTTCCATTCCTCCTTACCGAATGGCTCCAGCAGAATTGAAAGAGCTAAAGGCACAGTTGAAAGATTTTCTTGAGAAGGGGTTTATTAGATCCAGTTCATTACCGTGGGGAGCACCAGTCTTGTTCGTGAGAAATAAAGATGGCTCCCTATGAATGTGCATCTATTATAGACAGCTAAATAAGGTTACAATAAATAACAAATATCCTCTCCCAAGGATTGATGATTTGTTTGATCAACTACAGGGTGCCAAGTGGTTTTCTAAAATGGACTTGAGGTCGGGTTATCATCAACTGAGTGTTAGAGAAGAAGATATTCCCAAAACAGCCTTCGGAACGAGATATGGCCATTATGAATTATGGGTGATGTCATTTGGGTTGACTAATGCTCCGGCAGTGTTCATGAATTTGATGAATAATGTATTCAGGCCCCTCTTGGATTTATTTGTGACAGTATTCATTGACGATATTCTGGTGTACTCTCGCATAGAATTAGAACATGCAGATCATTTACGTATTGTTCTTGGAATTCTTTGAACCCGAGAATTATATGTAAAATTTTCAAAGTGCGAGTTTTGGCTGAATTCTGTGACATTTTTTGGCCACGTTATTTCAGATGATGGCATTCGAGTTGATACTCAGAAAATTGAAGCTGTGAAGACTTGGCCAAGGCCTACGACGCCTACAGAAGTCCGTAGTTTTCTGGGATTGACCGGTTACTATAGAAGATTCGTAGAGGGATTTTCCTCTATTTCAGCCCCATTGACGAAGCTAACCCATAAGTCAGTTAAATTTTAGTGGAATGATACTTGTGAACGCAGCTTCCAAGAGTTGAAGGACAGATTAACCTCACCTCCAGTCTTACCACTTCCAGAAGGGCCAGATGGTTATGTGGTGTATGCTTCCGGTGTTGGCTTAGGATGTGTGTTAATGCAGCACGGTAGAGTCATTGCTTATACTTCGAGACAGCTGCGGAAACATGAAAAGAACTATCCGACTAATGATCTCGAATTGGTTGCAGTCATTCATGCATTAAAGATGTGGAGACATTACTTGTATGGAGTGCATGTCGATATTCATACAGATCACAAGAGTCTTCAGTATATTTTCAAACAAAAGGAGTTGAATCTACGATAGAGGCGATGGTTAGAGCTATTGAAAGATTATGACGTAAGCATTTTATACCACCTCGGAAAAGCAAATGTAGTAGCTGATGCGCTTAGCCGCTGATCAATGGGCAACCTATGTGAAGTTCCTCCGGAAAATAAAGAGATGATTCATGAGCTCTACCAACTAGCTAATCTTGGAGTATGTGTAATTGATTCGGGTAGTGTAAGGATTGGTATTAATGACCCTACAGTTTCATCTCTGAATATGAAAGTGAAAGAGCGTCAGTATGAAGACCCTCATTTGTGCCATTACAGAGACATCTGTCATGGAAAAGAGAAGTCCTCATTTGAAGTTTCCATGGATGGAATTCTTAGATACCGAGGCAGGCTATGTGTGCCGAATGTTGCAGAATTGCGCGGTCGAATTCTAGAAGAAGCCCATTATTCGCGGTATTCTATTCACCCATGTGCAACAAAGATGTATCACAATCTCAAATTGATATATTGGATGGATGGCATGAAGTGAGACATAGCAGAATTTGTAGCCCAATGTCCAAATTGCCAGCAAGTGAAAATCGAACATCAAAAGCCAGGAGGATTGTTGCAAGCAATTGAAATCCCTACTTGGAAATGGGAAGTGATCAACATGAATTTTATCATGGGGTTACCTCATTCTCGAGGCAAGTATGATTCCATATGGGTGATCGTGGACGGACTCACGAAAGCAGCTCATTTTCTTCCAGTCGGAACCACATACTCAGCAGAAGATTATGCGAGGTTGTATCTCAAAGATATTGTGCGACTCCATGGTAATCCACTATCCATTATCACAGATAGAGGAGCGTAATTTACAGCCAAGTTCTGGAAGTCTTTTCAAGAAGGTATAGGTACCCAAGTGAAGCTTAGCACAGCATTTCATCCGCAGACCGATGGACAAGCCGAACATACCATTCAGACTTTGAAAGATATGCTACGGGCATGTGTACTAGATTTTGGTGGTAGTTGGGGTGATCACTTACCTCTGATTGAGTTCGCATATAACAATAGCTACATTTCTAGTATCCAAATGGCTCTGTATGAAGCTTTATATGGAAGGAAGTGTAGATCCCCAATTGGATGGTTTGAAATAGGAGAAGTACAGCTGATAGGCCCTGAATTGATTTAGTAAGCGGTAGAAAAAGTCAAGGTGATCCGAGATCAATTGTTGACAGCCCAAAGTCGCCAAAAATCTTATGCGGACAACCGCCGGCAAGACTTGGAATTTCAGGTTGATGATTGGGTATTTTTGAAAGTGCCGCCAATGAAAAGGGTGATGGGATTTGGTAAGAAAGGAAAGTTAAGTGCTCGATACATTGGACCCTATAATATTATCCGCAAGGTGGGTCATATAGCTTACGAGTTGGACTTGCCTTCAGAGCATGAATCAGTCCATCCAGTTTTCTATGTTTCAATGCTCCGCAAGTGTGTTGGAGATCCCACTAGAATTTTTCCAATAAATGATGTCCAGGTGACAGAAAAGCTAGCATATGAAGAAGTGCCCATTGCCATATTAGACATGAAAGTACGAGGACTTCGAATTAAGGAAGTAGCTTCAGTCAAAGTCTTATGGCGAAACAACAACAGAGAAGAAAAGACTTGGGAAGCGGAAGAGAAAATGAAATCCACATATCCGCACTTATTCCAACCCCCAGAAGATATCCACGATGAAACACCAAGATTATGAGGTATGTATGCTTTCTTTTCATGCTTTTTGTCGTGTGTGGCCAATTTATAGTTCTATGGTGTTGTGGCCCTGTGAGGCAATATTATTATGGGTTGTTGTGATAGGATGGTAGTGTCATATTACAAGGGAAACTCTGGCAAAATTTTCGTAGAATTCTCGAGTGCTTAACATTCGAGGACGAATGTTCCCAAAGGGGGGAAGAGTGTTACACCTCGGAAATTTCATGTCGTCATGTAGTGAATGAACCAATGCTAGATTAAGGGTAACAGGAATTTCTTATGACTATAAGACGGATATTTAGTGGTTTTAGAATGCATACGTTAAGATTTTGAAGACATATGAATTGACGAAAATAAGGTTAGTAAGGGTAAGTGGAGTATAAGTGGGATTTGTGAAAGGTTTCGTAAATTATTGCGTTAAGAATTGTTTTGTAAGACCTTAAGGGCGAGTTATAGGGATTGTTAGATCATTGATGAACTACTAAACCAGTTAAGAAGGTGGTATAAGGATTGGAGATCAAACGAAACGACGAGGACAACTTCGGAAAAACTGTGAGGTACACGACCACATTATACGGCCCGTGGAATTTTATACGGACCGTATAATGGTCCGTATAACAAAAAAGCAACAATGTTTTCCATGGTCGTGAACCACGGATGCTTATACGGACAGTATAAGTGGTCCGTATAAGTCCCGACAGGCTGAGTATTTCCAAGTATTTAAATGTGATCCCACCTCATTATATTCATTCTCCTCACTTATCCACTTCTTTCCAAGCTTCTAAAATATTCCATACACATCTTCAAAATAAAAATCAAGGGAAACCAAAGATCAAACACCAATATTCAAGGGAAATCAAGCATATGGAAGCTTGCTAGGGTTATGGAAGTTAGAAATCCTTTGGAAGCTAAAGCTAGGGTTTTATTCAAGTGAAGCATTGTCAACCAAAACCCATTCCCACGCATTCAAAGGTGAGTTTTATGATTATTTCATGTCATTTAAGGTATTGAAAAGTTGAAACACTTGGATTATGGAAGAAGATGGAAAATGGGTTACAAAATATGAGATTAGTGAAAATTGTGAATAGTAGATAAATAAGAATCATGATTCTTGATACGTTGTGATTGTAATTACGTTATGAATGATGTTAGGAGCATGAGAGAAACATTAGATAAGAAAGAGTGTAACGTTGTATTATGATTATGATTATGGATGACCTTGAGAGGAAATTGTAGGATTGTATAATGATGAATTTGGCTAAAGTCATTGATGATGATATTATGAATGTTATTATTGAAGTTTGGGAGATGATACTTATGTTAGACGCTGCTCAATTTTCTATAGCTTTAGTTCGAACACACTTATGTTATCGATTATCTAATATGAGTATACACCTTCTTGAAGGTAGAAACGAGGGCAACGAAGAAGAAGGATCAAATGATAGAATAGCTAAACGAAAGAGGTATGTGAGGCTAGTCCTTTCTTTCTATGGCATTAATCCTATGGCATGATTTTTCCTTCTTTTCCATGAATCCTCTACATCCGGGAAAGCTAAGAGTCTATGTTCATGAATAGCCATATGAGATAAGAGTTACATTATGAGCCTAATAATGATGATGATGAGCTTAAGCTTAAAGATTCTAAAGTTCATGATATGATGCTCCTATAAGTAAATGATGTTGTTTATTGTATACATTGACCTTATATACTATTTCCTTCAAGGTGGGGCAGAATGCTTATAAATGCTCCATAATGGAATCGGGGGTTCACGACCTTATGTCACCCCGATAGAGTACAATTGTCTTAAGTTTCCAGTCATGCATTATGATAATAGTATGAAGAGAATATAATAAGTCTATGATGTGTAAATGATGCTATCACACCGCGCCTACATGGCCGGGCAGACACCGCTAAGGCGGGCAGCGTATACACCATGTCCAGATGGCATGGGCAGACACCAATAGTGGGCGGCATGAGATGGTACCCCGGATGCGGGAAGCCTGGACGCAGGCTATAGATTATCACACCATACCTATATGGACGGGCAACTTATACATTTATGCATACATGATATGATGATGACTATGAAGTATGCCAGCATGCATTATTTCTTTTATAATTGACAGTCAGTTACAGTTGCTCCTCATTTGATGCTTCCCTTCTCTCATTGATGTATTATTATTATTTATGCCTCTCATACTCAGTACAATGTTCGTACAGACGTCCGTTTTCTTTGGAAGCTGTGTTCATGCGCATAGCTAGACCGGGAGGTGAGCTTGACCTAGACTCGTAGGAGCTGTTAGCTGACTTAAGAGCACTCCATTGTTCCGGAGGTGCCTTTGATTATTATTTTGTGTACATATGTATATTTTGGCATGAGGAGGTCCTTTCCCGTCCCTTTTTCTAGTACTCTAGTAGAGGCTCGTAGATACGCAGGTGTGGGTTATATGGTCTCACGATGTTGGCATTGTATATGTATATATATATATATATATATATATATTATCATTTTGATAGTCGAAAGGCTTATGTATATAAAAGTATTTATGTTCTCAAATGAAAAATGATTTTCTTATGAATTGAGTATGATGAGTAGTAGAATGAGTGGTGCTCGGCTGTAAGCCCCGAGTACCTATCATGGCCCCTAGTTGGGTCGTGACACCTCTCTCGAGGATCGATGATTTGTTTGACGAATTACAGGGTGCCAAGTGGTTTTCCAAAATAGATCTGAGGTCGGGTTATCATCAAGTGAGAGTTAGAGAAGAAGATATTCCCGAAACAGATTTTAGAACGAGATATGGCTATTATGGATTTCGGGTGATGTTATTGGGGTTGACTAATGCTCCGGCGTTGTTTATGAATATGATGAATAATATATTCAGGCCTCTCTTAGATCTGTTCGTGATCGTGTTCATCGACGATATTCTGGTATACTCTCTGGCAGAATCACAACTTGCAGACCATTTGCGTATTCTACTTGGAATTCTTCGGACTCGGGAATTGTATGCAAATTTTTTGAAATGTGAGTTTTGGTTAAATTTTGGGCTATATTATTTCCGCTGATGGTATTCGAGTAGACACTCAGAAAATTGAAGTTGTGAAGACATAGCCAAGGCCTACAACGCCTACAGAAGTCCGTAGTTTTCTGGGATTGGCAGGTTACTATAGAAGATTTGTAGAAGGGCTTTCCTCTATTTCAGCACCATTAACGAAGTTAACTCAGAAGTCAGCAAGATTCCAATAGACTGATGCTTGTGAACGCAGTTTCCAAGAATTGAAGGATAGATTAACTTCAGCTCTAGTCCTGACACTCCCTGAAGGGCCAGATGGTTATGTTGTATATTGTGATGCCTCTGGTGTTGGGTTAGGATGCGTGATGATGCAGCACGGTAAAGTCATTGCCTATGCTTTAAGGCTGTTGCGGAAACATGAAAGGAATTATCCGACCCACGACCTTGAATTGGTTGCGGTTATCCATGCGCTGAAGATGTGGAGACATTACTTGTACAGTGTTCATGTTGATATTTATACAGATCACAAGAGTCTCCAATATATTTTCAAACAGAAGGAGTTAAATCTTTGGCAGAGACGGTGGTTAGAACTACTGAAGGATTACGATGTAAGTATTGTATACCACCCCGGAGAAATGAATGTAGTAGCTGATGCACTTAGCCACAAATCAATGGGCAACCTATGTGAGGCTCCTCCGGAGAAGAAATAATTAATTCGTGAGCTCTACCTGCTAGCCAGCCTAGGAGTTCGCCTAATTGATTCAGGCGATGCGAGAATTGGTATTCACAATCCAACCGTTTCATCCTTAGATATGGAGGTGAGAGAGCACCAATATGAAGACCCTCAGTTGAGTAATTATAAAGATACATTTTATGAGAAAGAGAAGTCTCCATTTGAAACTTCCACAGATGGAGTTCCTAAATACCAAGACAGACTATGTGTTCCAAATGTTGCGGAATTACGTCTTCAAATTATAGAAGAAGCTCATTATTCTCGGTATTCTATTCACCCAGGAGCGACAAAGATGTACCATGATCTTAAGCTAATGTATTGGTGGGATGTAATGAAGAAAGACATAGAAAAATTTGTAGCTCGATATCCAAATTGCCAACAAGTGAAAATCGAGCATCAAAAGCCAGGAGGATTATTACAAGCCATGGAAATCCCTACCTGGCAATGAGAAGTGATCAACATGGATTTTATTATAGGGTTTCCTCGTTCCCAAAGCAGATATGACTCCATATGGGTGACCATGGACAGACTTACGATAGCAACACATTTTCTTCCAGTTAAAACCACATATTCAGCAGAAGATTATGCAAGGTTGTACCTTATGGAGATTGTGAGACTTCATGGTGTCCCGATATCTATTATCACAGACAGAGGAGCACACTTTACAGCTAAATTCTGAAAGTCTTTCCAAGAAGGTTTGGGTACTCAGGTAAGGCTTAGCAAAGCGTTCTATCCACAAACTGATGGCCAGGCCGAACGCACCATTCAGACCTTGGAAGATATGTTACGAGCATGTGTACTAGATTTTGGTGGTAGTTGGGATGACCACTTACCTCTCATTGAGTTTGTATATATAATAGCTATCATTCCAGTATTCAAATAGCCCCGTATGAAGCTCTATATGGAAGAAAGTGTAGATCCCTAATTGGGTGGTTCGAAGTAGGAGAGGTAAAGCTAATAGGCCCCGAGTTGATTCAACAAGTGCTGTAAAAGGTCAAGGTTATACGATATCGGTTGTTGACGGCCCAAAGTCATCAGAAATCTTATGTGGACAACTGTCGGCGAGACCTAGAATTCCAAGTTGATGATTGGGTATTTCTGAAGGTGCCACCAATGAAAGACGTGATGAGATTTGGTAAGAAGGGAAAACTAAGTCCTCGGTACGTAGGACTTTATAAGATTATCCGCAAGGTGGGTCAAGTAGCTTATGAACTGGACTTACCCCCCAGACCTAGAAGCAGTCCACCCAGTTTTTCACGTGTCAATGCTCCGTAAATGCGTCGGAGATCCTACTAGGATCGTGCCGGTAGATGATGTTCAAGTGACAGAAAATGTGTCTTATGAAGAGGTACCCATTGCTATACTAGGTAGGCAAGTACAGAGACTTAGAAATAAAGAGGTAGCTTCAGTCAAAGTCTTATGGAGAAATAATAACCGAGAAGAAATGACTTGGGAAGTGGAAGAAAATATGAAGTCTAAGTACCCAAACTTGTTTCAAACCCCAGAAGAGATTCAAGATGAGACATCAACATTATAAGGTATGTATGATTCTTTTCATGCTTTTGGTCGTGTGTGGCCATAAATATATATTGCTACTGTGTTGTGGCCCTATGAGGCATGATTATTGTGGACTATTGTGACAGGGTGATGGCGCCATATTACAAGGGAAACTCTGACGAAATTTTCGTAGAATTCCCGAGAACTTAACAGTCGAGGACGAATGTTTTTAAAGGGGGGAAGAATATTACACCTCGGAAAAAAATTTCATGTCGTCATATGATAGATAGACTAATGTAGGGTGAGATGAATATGATCTTTCTATGAGCAAGAAAGGTTGCTTAACAATTCTAATTAAGATTTCAAAGACGTTGGAAGTAAGAGGAGAAAGTTCCACAAGAAAGGCAAAGCATACTTGGTGTTTCGAAAATATTTACAAGTACCGAGATAAATTTGACTTAATGATGTCTTAAAGAAGAGTTATAACGCTCCTTAGATGGTCAATGAAGTGTTAAACAAGTGATAAGAAGGTTCCATAAGGATTGGAGATCAAACGAACGACGAAAACAATTTCTGAAAGGTGGGGTTATACGACCGCTTATACGGTCTGTATAGCTTTATACGGTCCGTATAACACCCAACAGAAATGTTGTTTCTCTGATGGTGGAGTACGGTCACTTATACGAACCGTATAAGTGTTTGTAGAAGTCCCGACGGGCTGAGTTAATTTCAAGTATAAAATGATGTTCTCACTTCATTATTTTCATTTTCCACAGTTCTCCACTTCTCTAAAGACTTCTAGAGGGTTCTACATATTTCATCAACACCAATTCAAGGCAAATAAAAGAACAACTTCATCAAACCAGGGAAATCAAGTGTAAGGGAGTTCTCTAGGGTTGTTTGAAGTCAAGAATCTCTTGGAAGTTGAAGCTAGGGTTTTTCTCAATTGAGGTACTTTCAACCAAAGGCCATTCTCATACAATAAAAAGTGAGTTTCATGATCATTATATTTTATTTAGCATATTTTTTGGTTGAAAGACTTGGATTATAGAAGGACACAGAAAATGGGCAACAAACATGAGAATAGTGACATTGTTGAGTAGTAGCTTACTATGAATCACGATACTTGACATGTTGTGATTATAATTATGTTATAAATGATATTAAGAACATGGAAGAAACATTATATAAGGATGAATGTAATTTTGTATTATGGCCATGGTTATGGATGATTTGGAATGGAAATTGGGAGACTTGAATAATGTAGGGTGAATAAAGATTATTGATTATGATAAGATGAATGTTATTATTGACGTTGGGAGTTGATACATGATATGGAGAAATTTGTATGAACAAAGGAGATGCTGCCCAATTTTCTCTAGCTTTAGTTCAAGCATGCTTATGTTATCGATTATCTAATATTAATACGAACTCTCTTGAAGGTAGAAACGTGAATATTGGAGGGGAGCGTTCAAGCGATAGAGTAGCTTAATGAAAAGGTATGTAAGGCTAGTCCCTTCTTTCTAAGGCATGACTCCTATGGCATGAATATTCCTATTTTTCCATGAATTTCTTACATTCCGAAAATTATGAGTCTATGATTATAAAGAGTTTCACATGAGATAAAGAAAAGAGATATGTTACGAGTATGATAATATGATGATGAGTTTAAGTCTAAAGATTCTAAAGCCCATGATATGGTGTTTCTACAAAGCAAATGATCCTAATTACGATCCTTTGATGTTGTTCATTGTGTTATACTCACCTTATAATGCTAGTTCCTTCAAGGTGAGGCAGAATGCTTATGAATGCTCCATAATGGAATTGGAGGTTCACGACCTTACGTCACCCCGATAGAGTTATAGTCTATCTTCGAGTCTGTATGCATGATTCATGATAAGTATATGATAATGAGATTACGCCGTGCCTACATGGCCGGGCAGACAGCGCTAAAGAAGGCAGCGTATACACCATGTCTAGATGGCATGGGCAGACACCACTAGTGGGCGGGATGAGATGGTTACCCCGGACACGGGAGGCCTGGACACAAGCTAATGATGATCACACCGTACCTATATGGTCGGGCAATTTATATATATATGCAAACATGATATCATGATTTTTATGAAGTAAGTTAGCATGAATTATTTAAATCTTAAGTGACAGTCAGTTACAGGTTGTTCCTCACTTGATGTACCTTTGTTTCATCGATATATTATTATTGTTCATGCTTTCCATACTTAGTACAATGTTCGTACTGACGTCCTTTTCTTTTAGACGTTGTGTTCATGCCCACAGGTAGGTTGGGAGATGGTGCAGATTCGTAGGAGCTTATCAGCAGATCTACAGGAGCACCCCATTATTCCGGAGGTGACATTTTGAGATATTCTTTTGTGTACATATTTGGGCACGACGGGGTCCTGTCTCGTCCTTATGTATAGTACTCTAGTAAAGGCTTATAGATGCGTATGCGTCGGTTGTTAATGGAATGATGATCACAATGTCTTCTTGTATATCATTTTTTATTGCCAAAAGGCTTATGTATATAAATGTAGATATGTTGAAAGTGAAAATGGTTTCCCCTATGGATAGATGTGTGAGGACAATAAATGTATGCAGGATAAGTATGACGAGTATTAGAATGAGTGGTGCTCGGTAGTTAGCTCCGGGTACCCGTCATGGCCCCTAGTCAGGTAGTGACACTATTGCACTAACAGTCCTATCACTCTGACATGTACCTTGCCGCTGGGTCTGAGCGGCAACCAACTGAGTGAGTAAATGAATGGCCTCTTTCACATCTTGGCCCGAAACATTTGGTGGAGGAGCTAGGGCCGAGGCTCCTTCATGCTCCTCTGAAATAGGCAATGAGTGAGAGGACTGAGATTGAGGCGCATTCTGGTACCCACCCTCCTCTATAACCATTGGCAATACTCTTTCGGCCCACTTTTCTGCCACTCTCTTGCCCTTTTGGGCTGCCGTAGCTTTCCTCTTTATAGGCATTTCTGAAATACATAATACACGATTAAGGAAAGATAAATCCTTACCTCATGGCTCTAGCGCACGATCTATGAAGAAAGAAGGTCATTCATTCCTAAAAATGCCCGCAGCCTCCTATTTATAAGTGTGGCGCGCAACACACCCATAAACAAATTTCTACTGGACTCGGCTCGTAGATACACCTAGGAAAGAACTGCTATGATACCACCTTTTTCACGACCTAACTGGAGGGCCATGACGGGCACCCGGTGCTAACCCACCCGGGCACCTCTTATCGTACATTCATATTCATATCTAGGAGAGCCATATGGCCAACTCATGATTTCTATACATCAATAATACTAATCTCATTGGGCAACGACACATCTATATCATCATCAACAACAATGCCTATATCCATATACACAAGCGACGAGGCTAACAAAATAATGTACAAAATATGAGCCGACAAGGCTAATGGACATCTAGCTATACATAACTGTCTAAGAGCCTCTAAAGAGAGTATGTAACATCATAGAGCGGGACAGGACAACGCCATGCCTATATACATGTACACAAAATAATAATACCAACAACTGCAGCTCCGGATGAATTGGAGCTCCACTATGCAGTCCCTGAACAAGTAAGCTACGGATCAAGTCTGTCTCCCTATATCTATTCCCCCGTACAGAATGGCACCTGTAGAATTAAAGGAATTGAAGGAGCAACTGAAGGATCTATTAGAAAAGGGCTTTATCAGACCCAGTACTTCACCTTGGGGAGCTTCGGTATTATTTGTACGGAAGAAAGACGGGTCGTTGCGTATGTGTATTGATTACCGACAACTGAATAAGGTAACCATAAAGAATAAATACCCCCTCCCCAGAATTGATGATTTGTTTGATCAGTTGCAAGGCGCTAATTGTTTCTAGAAGATACATCTGCGGTCAGGCTATCACCAGGTACGGGTACGTGAGGCCGACATTCCTAAGACAGCATTCCGGACCCGATATGGGCATTATGAGTTCAGAGTGATGTCTTTTGGGCTGACTAATGCTCCAGCGGTATTCATGGATCTGATGAACCGGGTATTCAGGCCGTTCTTGGATATGTTCGTAATTGTATTTATTGATGATATCCTGGTTTATTCTCGGTCAGAGGAGAAACACGCAGATCATCTAAGAACGGTACTTGGGGTGCTTCGACATCAGAAGTTGTATGCAAAATTTTCTAAATGTGAATTCTGGCTAGCTTCAGTGGCATTCTTGGGACATATTATTGCAGCGGATGGTGTTCGGGTAGACACGCAGAAGATTGAGGCCGTAAAGAATTGGCCTAGACCCACGACGCCCACGGAGGTACGTAGTTTTCTGGGATTAGCAGGCTATTACATAAGATTTGTGGAAAAGTTTTCTTCGATTTCAGCGCCTTTGACAAGGCTATCTCAGAAGGGAGCCAAGTTCTAGTGGACTGATGCTTGTGAACGACGCTTCCAGTTGCTGAAAGAGAAGTTGACTTCAGCTCCAGTTCTGACTCTTCCAGAGGGACCAGACGGGTATGTTATTTATTGTGATGCTTCTGGTGTGGGGTTAGGCTGTGTACTGATGCAGCACGGCAGAGTTGTAGCTTATGCTTCCCGGCAGCTCAGAAAGCATGAAAAGAATTATCCTATCCACGATCTGGAGCTTGCAGCGGTAATCCATGCTCTGAAGATATGGAGACACTATTTATATGGCGTTCATGTTGATATTTATACAGATCATAAGAGTCTCCAGTATATTTTTAAGCAGAAAGAGCTTAATTTGCGGTAGCGGCGGTGGCTGGAGCTGCTGAAAGATTATGATGTGGATATTTTGTATCATCCGGGCAAGGCTAATGTGGTTGCAGATGCGCTCAGCCGAAAATCTATGGGCAGTTTAGCAGATTTACAGCAAAACAGGAAAGAGATAGTACGTGATATTCATCAGTTAGCTAGTCTTGGGGTTCGTGTCGCCGATTCTGGAGGTACGCGGATTTCGGTCCGAGGGGTTTCTGAATCATCTATTAATGCAGATATTAAGCAGCACCAGTATGAAGATCCTGTTTTAGATCGGTACAGAGACACTGCCCAGGCAAAGGAGGAGACTCCATTTGAGTTTACTTCGGACGGGACATTACTATACAGAGGCAGGTTGTGTGTACCTGATATTGCAGGGCTTCGGCAGCAGGTTATGAGCGAGGCACACTATGCTCGCTATTCTATTCATCCTGGGTCTACGAAGATGTACCATGATCTCAGATGCCTATATTGGTGGGATGGCATGAAACGGGATATCGCAGAGTTCGTCGCCCAGTGCCCCAATTGTCAGCAGGTCAAAATTGAACATCAGAAACCGGGTGGACTGTTACAAGAAATGGAGATTCCAACTTGGAAGTGGGATATCATTAATATGGACTTCATTACAGGTTTGCCTCGCACTCCACAGAAGTATGATTCCATCTGGGTTATTGTTGATAGGCTGATGAAATCAGCCCATTTTCTCCCCGTCAGAACTACTTACTCCGCTGAGGATTATGCCAGGCTTTATATTAAAGAAATTGTGCGACTTCATGGAGTTCCTATATCTATTATCACTGACAGAGGTGCCCAGTTCACGGTAAACTTCTGGAGATCTTTTCAGGAGGGACTAGGGACTCAGGTGAGTCTGAGCACGGCTTTTCATCCTCAGAGTGACGGACAGGCCGAGCGCACTATCCAGACGCTTGAAGATATGTTGCGGGCCTGTGTTATTGATTTCAGAGGTAGCTAAGATGACCACTTGCCATTGATAGAGTTTTCTTGTAATAATAGCTACCATTCCAGCATCCAGATGGCTCCGTACGAGGCTTTGTATGGCAGGAAATGCAGGTCACCTATCGGCTGGTTTGATATTGGCGAGTCAGAGTTAATTGGCCCAGATATGATCCAGCAGACAGTTGATAAGGTGAAACTTATCCGGGAGCGACTATTGGCAGCCCAGAGTCGACAGAAATCGTACGTTGATAAACGACGTCGTCCTTTGGAATTCCAGGTTGGTGATTGGGTATTTCTGAAGGTATCGCCTATGAAAGGCGTAATGCGGTTCGGCAGAAAGGGTAAGCTTAGTCCGCGTTATATTGGGCCTTATCAGATTGTTCGAAAAATTGGAAATGTCGCCTATGAGCTAGATCTGCCATCTGATTTGGAAGCGGTACATCCGGTATTCCATGTATCTATGCTCCGCAAATGCATCGGTGATCCTTCCAGAATATTTCTTGCAGATGATATTCAGGTGACGGAGCAGTTATCGTACGAAGAGCAGCCCGTAGCCATTTTGGACCGCCAGGTAAAAAAGCTCCGGAGCAAAGATGTAGCCTCTGTTAAGGTGCTGTGGCGGAACAGTAATAGGGAGGAAATGACCTGGGAGGCCGAAGAGGAGATGAAGAAGAAATATCCTCATTTGTTCCCTATGCCCTCAGGTAATCTCAAATCCTTGCCTAATTATATTCGATAATGAATGTATGCCATATATGCTGACCATATATAGAAACTCCCCCGGATACTTACGGACCCTATGAGATTAATCTAACATTCGAGGACGAATGTTTTAAGGGGGGGAGGATGTTATATCCCGTGTTTTTGCGTATTTGGAAAAATTGGAAATAATCTTGACTTGTGAAAAATAATGTCATAATTAATTTTATGTAACACATGAGTTGTTTATGAAAGAATATTTTTGTGGAAGTGTGGAATAAGGCTAAGGGAAAAATTGAAATTTCGGAAATTAGTTTCGGGAATTACAAATAGGGCCATAATTAATTGGGCTAGAAAGAGCAAAAAAAAAAAAAAAAATTAAGGCCCAATTGTAGGGGGTGGCCGGCCCCCTTTATGGGTCAAGGCCCATGAGTGGGTTTTTAATTGAAAGACTTAAAAAAAAAGAGATGACTAAATCATCTTCAACTTGTAGAGAAAAAAATCAAGAAGCTAAAGACCACCCCATTTTCGGCTACAAGAAAGAAAAGAAAGAAAATTTTCTTGCCATCAATCGTTGATCCAAAAGTTATTGTTTTGTGATATTTTCACTAATTCTAGTACCCTTTACAACTTGGTGTTGCTAATTTGGAAGGTAGGGAGCTTGTTTCTTCAAATTAACAAGTGGGTTTAGTGAAAAAGCTTGGAAGAACAAAGGTAAGATCTTGCTCCTTTTACTTTGGAATATATATATATATATATATATATATATATATATATGTGTTGTAGCATGTAGGAATAAGTAGAAATTATGAAAAATATGAAAGTTTGCAAAGTGGGTATAAATGGGTGCATTTGGCCGTGTGGTATGGAGATAAGAATGGCAATGAATTAATTTTGTTTAATATGTTAGTTGTGTTGTGATGATCTCTTGTGATGCAAATGAAGGTTTAATGAATTGAAATGGCATTGAAATTTCTTGTATGTAATTATGAGAAATTATGTGAATTTTATATGATTTTTGTGTAAGTGTGGAAGCAAGATTCTAAATGTAAATTATGGTTGTTAATGAGTTTGGAAGGAAAACAATGTGATTTGGAAAGTTTTGTTGCATTCGTAGAAGTTTTGGATAGAATATGGAAAGTGGCGGACTACTCGAATTCATGTATATCACTTGGAAAATTATTGGAAGGTGTTTGAATAACCTTGAATGAGAAAATTAATACGATAATATTGATGTTAGTTTGATGTTGTGAAGTTCGAATGAAAGTTGTCGCTTTAAGTAGAAAGGACGAATATTGACGTTCGATTTATTTTGTTATGATTTATGATGTTTGTGGTATTGTGGGATGTTGTGGTTGATGTATATTGAGCCGAGCTAAGCCTCGAGGATGTTATATGTATAGGGGAAGTGCTGCCGAAATTTCGGTAGACAAATATGAGTTGAATTGAATTCGTAGGATCTATAACTTACAATTGGTAAATGTGACCATTTACAGATTTTCGACGAAACGGGGAGTGAGCTTGGATAGGCTTAAAAAGCTCAAAACGTATGTAAAGCTACCCCGGTCCTTCTTTTGGCATGCCCAAGTGTATTAGAATCGAATTCGGGCTTCGAAAGACTTTCTGCCCATCGGAATCCGCAATTGAAAATCTCGCTTTTTCCTTCAGTAAGACTGAGCCTTTTTGGTTTGTATTCTTGGTAATCATGCAAACTTTCCCCAAACTACTTGGAAAGCTATAGAACGTCCGTAGAACCTTTGTAGGTGACCCCATAAGCTTAAAATGTTTAACTTGAGCCCGCTGCCTTGCTTGTTCCGAGGTGGGCCCATTATTCCCGGTTTTGCCCTTATTGTACTTAAGTCTTATTTTTCGAGCAGTTTTTGAAAGAAATGTTTGGACTACTATTCTAATTACCTAACAAACATTGTTTCGAATATTCCATTAAGTCTGATAACCTGTTTTGACACTCGGAACGATTTCAGAAAGGTCATACTTTTGTAATTCATTATGATACTCGAAACTCATTTATTATGATCCCGTTCGACTTCATTGGATCGGTTTGTCTTGATATGCCTCATCGAGTCTATGAAAACATTTATGGTATTTTAATAGCATTAGTCTCTCACTGCTCCACTCGTGGATGCCCCAATGTTTCCCACACTAAGCCCGGGCCAGGATATGTTGTCAAGCGTGATCCTTTGCATTGTTCGCCGTGCCTTGATGTGAGGGGGCAGATATACGCGTACATGGGTTTGTGGAGTATGTTGTGCCATGTACGCTTGTTCTGATATGATTTGCTATGGCCATCTGATATGACATATTATGTTACGGAGTTATGCCCCTATTCTGATTCTTCTGTGTTGTGGCACCAACGTCGGGAGGGTGGCCACGTTCTGTTTGCCGAGTCCATTAGCAGGGCCAGATTTGATATGACATATGTTTCTGTACACACTCCGCATGTTTTGAAAATATGTATTTGATACTTTGGATTTTCTACTCACTTTTCTGTACATTCTGTACCAGTTATGATTTTGTCTCTGTAATTCAGGCTTTACCTATTCAGTACATATTTCATACTGACCCCCTTTCTTCGGGGGCTGCGTTTCATGCCCGCAGGTACAGACACCGGCGATCCACCACTGTAGGCTCCACTTTCTGCTTTTTCGGAGCACTCCCTTTTTATCCGGAGTCCATTTTGGTACACATATCGTTTGCTATGTATATAGTTCTGTATATCTGACTATTTAGGTACGGCGGGGCCTTGTCCTGCCATATGATTCTGTTAGTCTGTTTAGAGGTCTGTGGATATGTCTGTGGGTTAGGGTCTTTCTGTATGGATGTGTGTACATGTCGTTTGGGCGATCCCATACGCTGAGGCGGCCGGTCCGCATATGTTGTTTGGGCGATCCTATACGCCGAGGCGGCCGGTCCGCATATGTTTATACATTGCTTTGCTAGCCCTGTGTGACCTTTGTTGGTATTTTCTGCGTGCAGGGTATATTGGATAGTCTGTAAAACAAAGGAAACTCTGCCGAATTTTTTTTCTGGAAATTATCTAAATTTGAAATAAAGCCTTGTCGGCTTCTGCCATACACTAGAATGCGTTTGATAGAATTTTAGATAGCATTTGATAGGTGTGCTTGGGTGCCCAGGTCGGGCACTAGTCACGGCCTACGGGGTTGGGTCGTGACACAGAGCACCATATTGCTTTGCAGGAAAATTATACAGGAGTTTGACTATAGGATGTCCCAGGCTATCAGCTGGATTGGAAAACTCTATTCTGTTCGGAGTGATGTCATGTCGAAGTATTTCCTTATGAGTTGAGTCATATGCATTATGGGTATGTTAGGGCCCTGTCCCAACTTAGGTTTTGATATCGTATCATACGTTAGAGACTTTTGCAAACAGAGTCATGTTTACAGTATGTGAGTCTTGTAAGCGGCTATGTAAGTCGATGTATCATTATGCATTACTTTACAAATTTCATATGATTACAGATTTTACTTGATATGAGAAAGACGAAAAGAATGCTTTTGAAAAGCTTTTATTATGAATTTCATTTCATGTTTTAAGAGTCCAGTGAGATTATGAGTATAACGAAAATCAGCGGGCTCGTTCGGCTCTAATTAAGGGTCGGGTGCCCATCATGCCCTTTCAGGATTTGGGTGTGATAGCTATGTCGTTTTTGATGTTGTTATTGATGTTTTGGAGTCACCTACTAGTTTAACTTGACCTTATAAGTATTTCAAAAACTTAAAAATGTTGATTTGCAAGCTCGGGAAGATGGATGTTGAGTGGTTAAGTAGACGACAAGGTATGTTAAGGCTATCCTTTTTTTTTCTTTTGGCATGATAATATTGATACGAATGTACACGAATGACATCCATATTGACTCCCCTCTTAAAATATTAGGAGCTTATGTTCTTGATCTACGCATCATGTTTATCGATCTTGTCTCTTGGTTATTGATCTTGTCTCATGGTTATTGATATTACCTTATGGTCATTGATTATTCAAGGAGAGATATGTCAACGATGTTAATTCCATAATGGTAATAGGAGGTATACGGACCTTATGTCACTCCGATAGAGTCATAACACTTCTTTGTGCTCTCATGAATGCTTTATATATATATATGTATCTATTTTATGACATCACACCGTGCCATAGTCTGTCGGGTACGACACCTATTGTGCACACCCTTGCAGTTGGGTACAGTATGATCATGATGGCCCCAAGAGTGGCTTAATGATGATGATGCAGCCCCACAGTGTGGCTATATATATATATATATATATATATATATGTATATAAATGTTTTTTTTTTAAATAAAGGATGCATGTCATCCGCCTTTAGAGGAAGTCAGATGTACAGGTTGTTTCTCTTTTACCTCATGTTATCTTCATGCCTTTATTATGTTAATTTTGATGTCTTACATACTCGGTACTTTATTGGTACTGATGTCCTTTTGTTGTGGACACTGCGTTCATGCCCGCCAGGTAGATAGGGAGACGATTCACACCCTTAGACTGCATCCTCAACACTTATACTGGAGCACTCCGGAGTTACATTCTAGCTTGGTATGATACTTTTGTGTACATTAGGGTATGGTGGGGTGCTGTCCTATCCTTATTATGTCCTGTATTCTAGTAGAGGCTCGTGGACAGATAGGCACAGTTAGAGTTTCTATGGCCTTCTCGGTCTATAGTTTGTTGTATCATTATCTTTGGTAGCCTTGTCGGCTCGTATAACGTAAACAAGCTGAAACCAAGTATACGAGCCGACAAGGCTACCAAAGATAATGATACAATAAACTATAGACCGAGAAGGCCATAGAAACTCTAACTGTGTCCCTCTCATTTTATGATATCTATTAGTCAGTAGGTTGTTTTGTGATGGCCCTCATGGCCCACACTCAGGTATGACCATGTAATGTATGTATGTCACGACCCAACCGGAGGGCTATGACAGACACCCGGATCTAACCTACCTTGTACTACAGAACATACGTGCATCCCATAATCGTACCTGAGTGGACCATGATGCTACTATCAAATATCATGAACTGGAAGGGACACAAGCCCATAAAATATATACACAGATACGATATCAAGCTAAACCCAAAATATAAAAGCCGACAGGGCTGTCAAGATAATGACATAACAAAATATGGACCGAGAAGGTCATAAGACATCTAACTATGTATATCTATCTACAAGCCTCTACTGGAGTGTATAACATAATAAGGACAGGATAGGACCCAGCCATACCCGAATGTACACAAAAGAATCATACCAAGCTGAACTGCAACTACAAATAAGTGGAGTTCTCCAGTACAAGCACTGAGAATGTTGCCTAAGGGTCTGAACCGTCTCCCTGTCTACTTGCGGGGATGAACTCCACGTCCACAAATAAAATGACATCAGTACGAATAATGTACTGATTATGTGAGGCATGAAGAACAACATAATAAAGATATGGAAGTAACATGAGATAAATAGAAACAACTTGTACATCTGAATGCCTCAGAAGGCGGATGACATGTATGCTTTCCTTTTAAAAAAAACATTTTCATACATATATACAAGTCATATCATCATCATACCGTACCCAGCCATAATAAGGCTCGGTGTCATCATACCCGACCGAGATAAGCTCGGTGTTACCGTACCCAACTGCAGTGGTGTGCACAATAGGTGCCATACCCGGTCGACTATAGCGCAACTTGGTGTCATAAAATAGCTACATATATATAAAGCATGCATAAGAGCTCAAAGAAACATTACAACTCTATCGGAGTGACGTAAAGTCGATATACCTCTGATTACCACTATGGAGCTAACATCATCGACATATCTCACCATGAAGGAACAATAACCATAAGATGAGATCAACAACCATGAACATGACCAATAATCATAAGACAAGATCAACAATCATGAAATAAGATCAATAACATCATAAGAAGATCAAGAATATAAGCTCCTACTATTTCTAAGGGTGTAGTTATTATGAATATCATTAGTATATGTTTGTCACGGCCCAACCCGTGGAACGTGCGTGTACCTACTATTTCCCACCTCAGTAGGCGAACCCGTCCCTTATGCAACCAATCATCGGTAAATAAATAACGAATACATGAAAAAAAAACCCAAGAATAATACGACAAGTCTAACATAATATATAAATACTAAGTGCGGAAGATAAACAAATCCCAAGTCGTGGTCTAATCAGTACCAGAGCAACTAGATACTACTACAAGTCTAAATAGTGAATATATCATTTGAAATACATATTGTCTCGAAATGGAAATGGGACAATAAGGAAGATAAAGTCTCAGGCTGCATGAATCATCAGTAGCGCACCCTCAGAACCTAGGAACATCACCTCAGGATCAGTTGTGAGGTGTAGAAGTCTCTCCAACAGCCAACTCTGCACTCATGAAAAAAGTACGACAAGGTAGCATTAGAAAAAAACACGGTACTGAGTAAGCATCATAGGCTGACAACAGTTAGATCACGCATGCGAACAAGGAAATGGAAAGATAATAATGCACACAGACAGACACAAGTCAATTAGTCCAAGTAGTACAATCAATTACCAACAATGTGTCAAATATATCACGAATCAAAACATAACTAAATAATCAACCAATAACTCAAAAATCACTGAAGATCAATATTAATCGAAATGACACAAAGACATATAAGGTGAATGCATATGAAATGCAATCCAATGATGAATACATGCTCGTGCGGGGGGGGGGGGGGGGGAGGGGGCCGGAGGGATGATATCCACGTCTCGACAGGCATGACCCATGAGGGACCGCTAACTCCATGTACCGTCATTCCGTATCACACCGCCTAGAATGACTCCTCCATCGAATATCAATGCTAACCACTCCGTATCACACAACATAGAGATGGCTACGCAAATATAGTAATGTCGCATGAATCATACTTACCTCCATCATCACCATAGCCCATTATCAAGATTAAGACAAAATATCATTGATATGAGAAAGTATATCATGCAATGAGAATATCATAAATAACATATGGATTCAAATCAAATTCGTAAAAGGACAACCATCGTAGTACAAGTATCACATCAATCCATTCCTTCCAACCAATCTCCCATAATGCAAAGGAACCACCAATTCTCATAAGAAAATCCAAGCATAACTTAAGAAATCTAAGGGCCAAGAGCACGAACACACAAGTCACACAACAGTACCAATCCTATGAATTTAATCCCAAACTTCATAGCCAAAGGTTCACATGATGTCTCCAACAATTTCCTAGTACAACATACGAGTCGCTAATCGGAGTCTAACCAAAAAGGTAAGTCGTAACCTACTTGGGAAGCCGAACAGGAACCTCAAACCATTACACTTTTGCCTTGCCTTTCCGTAATGCCTCCAAGTACTCAAAGTCTATTCATAATCAAATTCTATATTGGAAAACCAAGAATAATGACACCCATACAGCTATACTTATAGCTAGGTCAAATTTTAACCTAAGAAATTGTGGAAACTAGCCCACAGGGGTAAAACGGGAAATTGAAAGATAGGACATGCAATTGAAGCTCTAGGTAATCAAACCTTCTAAACATTTGCTAAAACAACTCAAGATTAGTCCTAATTCGAATTTAATGCTAAACCCCAAATTTGGGTATGAACCCTAATTCTGCAATCCTCAAATTAACCATTAATAATGGAAGAAATAATCATAACAACAAGGAATTTATCAAACTCTATAGTCATTCTAGTCAATTTCACCACCAATTTCTATTTTAGAAGCCTAAACCAATTTCAAGACTTCCAACACAAGACTCATCTTCTCTATCTAGATTCTAGTGATTCTAGACATGGAATAGGAATCTAGAAAGGCTAATAACAAGGGCTAGGGTCATAGATTTTACCTACAACAAGAATCAGTCCACAAATAGCTCTATTCCCCTAAAGAGTGTTTAGAAAAGTGATGAGAAGAAGTGATAGGGTTTAAGGGACTTAACTTGAGAAAAGAGAAATAATTCTGCCCGACTACGGCTGCGGCGGCCAAGAAGCCGCTACAGCGCATGCGCTACGGTACCCATATGGCACACCATGGGGGCCTCTACTCAAAATTAGTAGACCGGTATAGCGGCAAGGAAACCGCTACGGCAGCTTACCACCACAAATCCGAGTTCTCTATAGCTGTCCCCCAGGCACTATAGCATGACTGCTATAGTGGTTACGGTAACGCTGCAGTGCCTGCACCAGGACTAGAATATTGTGGCTTTTACCAATCTCGTCCTGAAATTCGACTATCACTGAAGGCCCCACAGATACCAAACAAACATGAACACACATCATAAAAATGACCTAAGGATTCACCTTTGAACTAGGATTTTCCAACGGAGGTCTAATTGACCAAGTCAGCTCCCAATGACTTAAGGCCAAGTTCACAACGTAAGTTCCAAATTGCTCCGAATTGCATTGGGAAACAAACGGAACACACTACCAAATCCTAAATGACTACCCTGACCTCGCGAAATTGACAAAGTTTCGAAAAAAGTCAATTTACTCAAAAGACAATTTTAGGTCAAACGGATTCCACTTGGAGGCTCAAACCCTCAAAAGTCACTCTAAAACCCACCCGATGACCTAAGGGAAAAGTCAACAAGGGTAAAAAGGTCATTATCACTCTAACGACCTGTCGGGTCATTACATCACATACCAATTAAACAATCACTCGTGCTCGAGCGACAAGGAGTAGAAATGGGAAAATGTACCTGAATCGACAACCAACTGGGATATCTCTTGTGCATATAGAACTCGGTCTCCCAAGTAGCCTCCTCAATGAGACAATGCTTACACTGAACCTTGATCGAAGCAATCTCCTTCAACCTCAGCTTCCTAAGCTGCCTATCCATAATCACTGCTCTTCCTCATAAGATAGATTCTCATCAAGCAACACAGAATCCCAACGAACTATATATGAATCGTCAGAATGATACTTCTTGAGCATGGACACATAGAAAAATAGATGAACACCTGACAAGCCTGGTGGCAGCGCCAACTCATAAGCAACATCTCCGACTCTACGGATAACCTCAAATGGTCTAAGGTACCTCGGACTCAACTTTCCCTTCTTCCCAAATGGCATAACACTCCTCATGGGTGAGATTTTAAGAAGCACCTGCTCGCCCACTCCAAACTCTAAATCCCGAACCTTTTAGTCCGCATACATCTTCTGTCGACTCTGAGCTGCTAGAAGCTTTTCCTGAATAAGCTTCACCGTATACACGGACTCTCTCAACAAATCTGTGCCCCACGGGCAAACCTCAAATGTATCAAACCATCAAATAGGAGAATGACACCTCCTACCACACAAGGCCTTGAATGGTGCTATATCAATACTCATATGGTAGCTATTGCTGTATGAAAACTTCGCTAGGGACAAGAACTTGTCCCATTGACCACCAAAATCAATTTAACATGCTCTCAATATATCCTTGAGCACCTGAATAGTCCTCTCAGACTGACCATTAATCTGGGGATAAAAAGTTGTACTGAGGTCCAATTGAGTACCCAACTCTATCTGAAAGAAACATGAAGTAAACTAGGACCTCAATCCATAACAATCGAAATAGGGACCCCATACGATCGCACAATATCACGAATATAAATCCTGGCTAACTTCTCTGCAGTATAAGTAACCTGAACTAGAATGAAATGAGCGGACTTAGAAAACCGGTCAACAATAACACGAATTGAGTCAAACTTGCCCAGGGTCTTCGGAAGACCCACTACAAAATCCATGGCAATTATCTCCCACTTCCATTCGGGAATGGGCATCTTCCACAGCACACCACCAGGTCTCTAGTGCTCATACTTCACTTGCTGACAATTTTCACACTTAGACACAAAATCTGCAATATCTTAGTTCATCCTGCTCCACCAGTAGTGTTATCTCGAATCACGATACATCTTCGTGGCACGCCGATTAATGGAGTACCTTGAACTATGGACCTCGGTCAAAATCAAATGAATCAATTCGTTAAACACGAGGAATGTACATGCATCCTTTGCTTCTCAGAATGCCCGCACTATCAAGCATAGCCTCGTTGGCCTCAGCTCTCAGAACCTTATCATGAACTTACACAATTGGGCATCCTAAAACTGCTGGGCCCTAATTTACTCCAGGAGGGGTGACCTCTCCTCAACACAAGCTAAGACTATATCCGAAACTGAGATGTCACGATGCACAAAAATGTTACCCAGATTTCGAACCTCCATAGCTAAAGGACGCTTAAAAGAAACCGATCGGGCAAAGCTACCCATACCCACTGCCTTGCGACTCAATGCATCAACAACGACTTTGGCTTTCCCTGGATGGTAAAGAATAGAGATTTCATACTCCTTAAGGAGCTCCATCCATCAGTGCTGCCTAGAATTAAGATTTGTCCGGGTAAACATGTGTCGAAGGCTACGGTGGTCGGTGAAAATTTCACAATGGACACAGCACAAGTAATGCCTCCAGATCTTCAAAGTGAACGACAACTAGAAACTTTAAATCGTTGGTAGGGTAGTTCTTCTCATGGATCTTCAACTGACGGGAAGCATAGGCTATGACACTACCCTTCTGTATCAAAACAACACCCAATCCCACACGGGGTGCATCACAATAGACTAAGAAATCCCTACCCTTCACGGGCAATGCTAGAATCGGGGCTGAAGTCAAAAGGGTATCGGGATTTTGAAAGCTCTCCTCACAATCATCGGACCACTGGAAAGGAACATCTTCCTGAATCAATTTGGTCAATGAAGAAGCAATAGAATTGAAACCCTTCACAAATCGATGGTAATAGCTGGCTAATCCTATGAAGCTGTGGATATCGATCATAGTAATAGGCCTCGCCCAAGGACTAACGATTTCAATCTTCTTGGGATCAACCATGATCCTGTCACGACCCAACCGGAGGGCCATAACGAGCACCCAGAGCTAACACACTGAGCACCTCTAAATATACATATCATAATCATTTCTGGGTGGACCATAAAGATAGCTCATGGATATTATAATCTATAAGGACATATATCACAACATAACGGCACATCTCTGTATAATCTTCAACAATTATGCCCATCGTCACCAGCCGACAGGGCTACTACAATGTTGTACAACAATATAAAACGGTAGGGTTATGAAACATCTAATTGTACACACACATGTCTATGAGCCTCTACATAGAATACAAGCGACTATGAAGACCAATACAATAGATTGCAGCTCCGAAGTAAGCGGAGTGCTCCTGAGAATCCGCTGATAAAGTACCTACGAATCCGATCCATCTTCCTGACTACCTGCGGGCATGAGCGCAGCGTCCACAACAAAACAACGTCAATACGAATAATGTACTGAGTATGAAAGGCATGAATAATAACATAACAAGAAAAATAACAACATAACGTGAGATAAAGATAACCTGTACATCTGATTGCCTCATAAGGTGGATACCATGCATTGCTAATATTAACTTTTTAAATCAACATTATAAATATATATATATATATATATATATATATATATATATATATATATAAGTAAACTGTTCGACCATATAGGTACAGTGTTATGCAGCCCGGACATATAGGCAGGGCGTTATCATCATTAGCCCGCGTCCCGGCATCCCGCATCCGGGGTAATCATCTCACGCCGCCCACTAGTAGTGTTTGCCCGGCCATGTAGGCACGGTGTTATCTTGCCCGGCCATGAAGAAACAGTGTTATCTTGCCCAGCCATTGAGGCGCAGTAATATATATGTAGTATCTTGCCCGGCCATTAAGGCACAGTATGAAAGAAAATACTTACATATATATAAAGCATTCATGAGAGCCCAATTAAAAGCTACAACTCTATCGGAGTGACGTAAGGTCGGTAGCCTCCGATTTATATTATGAGCAATCATCATTGCTATATCTCACCATGAAGGAACAATTATCATAAGGTGAGATCATCAACAATGAATAAAATTAAGGAAATCGTGAAATAAGCTGAATAATCTCATAATAGCATCAAATCCATAAGCTTTGGAATCTCCAAAAATGGAATCATCATCATTTTCATTATGGAAAACATCTATCTTAGCATCATAAGAAATTTGAGAATCATAGACTTCTAGATTTTTTTGGGAATAAGGATATTATGGAAAGTATGTGTGGATTCATAAGAAAAGAATCAAGCCTTTAGAAAGAAAGGGTTTAGCCTTACATACCTTTTTGGTCTCCTTAACTACTTAACGCTTATCCTCCCAAGCTCGTAAATCTACATTCAAGAGAATTCATATTATTGTTAGGCTTATCGTCATATGCTTATCTTAAGTCTTAAAATTAAACCCCTTTAGAATCTGTCAAAATCCGGGCAGCATCTCCTCTATTTATATTCCTAGCCAGAAATCGTAATACCAATAACCAACACAACAACAAACAACACTTACACCAACAACATCATCATCAATACCAAAATATTCTATAAAACATCCCACACAATGTTTATCAACATACAATAACAATATACACTTCCTTTCTTCCCAATAAAGGAGCGTAATCTCATCAACACACCAACGACATTAGATATGATCCATATACATGAAACTTTTCCCAACAACATGTCTACAACATGTTCAAAACAATCCATAAACTCAACGACTACAACACAACACTTTATGACCTTTCTTCCATAACTATCTTAACTTTTAAGAATCGTTAAACCTTCAAATCAACTCAACATAAGAGATAGGATGAAGAGCATACCTTATACTTGAAGAACTTTAGCCACACCAACTTTTTTTGAAAACCAACCTCACCACAACATTAAGTACAAACAAGAACAATCACTTTTCATGAACTAGTTTGGTGTAATCTTGTTGAATTCTTGATTTAAGGGGTAATAAGTGTCTAAGATAAGTGTATGTTTGTGTCGAGAACTCCCAAGAAATTTAAATGGTGAAAAAGGTGGAATAATAGGGTATTTATACCTCTTGAGAGTCGGTTCCACCAACTTCCCAAGTGGGGCCCACGGGGAGCCATTGGGCAGCTTGGAGGCTTATCTTGAAATGCCCATAACTCCCTACTCCGATGACGTTTTGATGAACGGTTTATTGCGTTGGAAACTAGACTTCCTGAAATTCAATTTAGGCTTTTGTTTCACTTCAAAACTCCTGATATTCAATAAGATATACCCCTCTAAAGTTGACCAAAAATTTCAGTACAAAATTAAGTTTTTCAAATTTTCGACAAACTTATTTTCTTTGATTTGCTTGATCTCAGAATCTTCCGAAACTCTCCATACATGATATTTATCATTAATTATACTTAATAATGGTCCTATCCTTTGGTTCCAAAGTTTTCCTTCCCGATTACGACTTATAAGATCGTAATTCATCCGCTACTTCATTGTTACGTACTTCCCATGGCTTGTACCTTCCAAAACTTCACGAGACGTCTCCGATACTCCATTAATACGGTGAAATATGTGGTGTGCTCATGCTCTGAAAGTGCGAGGTGTAACAAATCCCTTATTTAGACACGACGTGGCCAAAGAATGCCACAGACTTAAGCCAGAGCTCGCACTTCGAAAATTTGGCATAAAGCTTCTTCTCCCTCAACAACCCAAGAATCATCCTCAAATAGTGCTCATGATCCTTTCTACCCTTGGAATAAACCCAAATATCATCAATGAACACAATCACAAATGAGTCAAGATATGGCTTAAAAATGCCATTCATCAAAGTCATAAAAGCAGTTGGGGCATTCATAAGCCCAAATGACATTACAAGGAACACGTAATGACCATAACGAGTCCAAAAGGCCGTCTATAAAACATCCTCGGCTCGAATCTTCAGCTTATGGTAACCTGACATCAAATCAATCTTCAAAAATATCAAAGCACCCTCAAGCTAGTCGAACAGGTCATCAATACGAGTAATGGGATGCCTATTACGAATGGTGACCTTGTTCAACTGACGATAATCAATGCACATCCTTATAGTATCGTCCTTCTGCATCACAAATAACACAGGACCACATCGAGGAGAAACACTCGGTCTAATAAATCCCTTAATCAATAGATCTTGCAACTGCTCCTTTAGCTCCCACAACCCAGCGGGCGCCATCCTATAAAGAGGAATGGAAATAGGACGCATGCCTGGATCCAGGTCGATATTGAAATCATTGTCACGGTCGGGTGGCATACCAGTTAAATCAGAAGGGAAGGCCTCGATGAACTCCCTCACAACAGACAAGGACTCAAGGGGCGGAGAATCAACGCTAGTATTATGAACATGGGCTAAATAAGCCAAACACCCGTTGGCCATTAACTTCTTCACACAAGAAATAGGAAATGATCTTCTTCGGCGTTAGACTCGAAGTATCCCTCCACTCTAATAGAGGATACCAGGCATAGCTAAAGTGACTATCTTGGCATGATAGTCAAAGTTCGCATGGTAGGGAGATACCCAAGTCATATCAGAAATACTATCGAAGTCTACCATATCCAATATCATCATCGACCGCCGTATCATACCCCATGAAAGTAACTAAACAAGACCGAAAGACTCGATCAATAATAACAGCATCTCCGACAGACATATAGGTACTCCCATACGATCAGAACACAAATCCCAACCAACAACATGATAGACAGACACACAAGAATAACTAGACCACAAATCAAACAATGCCGAAGCCTGCGAACCACCTCTACCTGACTGGTGTCCACCTCTGGTCTGAAAAGAGCCACCGCGGCCTGACTGAGCTCCGCCTCTAACTGATAAGCCACCTCTACCACTAGAAGGTTTTGGGGCCCTCGAAGTCGGAAACCTGGAACCTTATTGGGACCCTCTCTGCACTGACCTGGGATAATCTCTCATAAGATGAATAGGGTTGCCACACACATAGCATGCTCTAGGAGTTGGAGGTCTATATATACAGAAGCTGATGAACTTGATGGTCAGGACGGTCCACTGTAAGGGAGAAAGATCCACCATAAGACTGCCAGCTCCATAGCCACTAGGCCTAGTAGGACCACCCAAAGAAGCTTGTAATGTTGACTGGACAGGATAGTTGGGGGATGAATGATAGGGTCTGGATGACTGTCCCCCGCCCCTGTAACTGGATCCACTGAAACTACCATAATGATGTGGCTACTTCTCACTAACCTCTTCCAAAGATCGAGCCTTAGCAGACTCGAAACTAATGGCATGATCAACCCTGGAAACAAGACCCTATGGTCACCAACTGAAGGCAAGCAATATGAATCAGGTACACAAGTCCATTCACAAATCTACAGATACTCTTCTCCTCTGGGAGAATCTGGGCAGCATATTGGGATAAGAACAGAAATCTAGCCTCATCTCAGAAATAGACAACCCGCACTGTCGGAGATGAAGAAAATCATCTCTGCATGCATCCCTCAAAGTACGCAGCACGTACTTCTCCAAGAAGGCCAAATTGAATTGAGTCCAAGAAAGAGGGGGGGCGCCCACTGGCCTGCTATCAATAAATGCTTTCTACTAAGTCTTCGTGTCGCCGTGAAACTGGAATGACGTGTAGTCCACGCCATGAGTCTCAACAATACCAATTTTATAGAGATGCTCATGTATCTCCACAAGGAACTCATAAGCATCCTCATTATGTAAGCCATAGAACTTGGGAGGCTTTATATTCAGAAATCTCCAAACTAGATCATGATCATCAACAGTCATAATCTGTGCAGCAACATGCCACGAGGCACCCTCAGGAATATGAATAGCACCAATACGCGGGGCCATGGCTACAGTAGGATGCATACCCATGGTTTATCCCTGCTTAGGAGTACGTACCACCAACCCAAGTCTGAGAATAGCTACCTACAGTAGTGGCACCCTCTACCGCATTCTGACCGTCTAAGTGAAGAAGTACCTAGGCCATCAAATCCTAAAACATGAGGTCAGACATAGTGTCAGGATGGGTCTGAGCTGGTGCTGCAGCACCCCTGTCATGACCCAACCAGAGGGCCATGACGGGCACCCGGTGCTACCCTACCGGGCACCTCCTATCGTAAATTCATATTCTCATCTAGGTGAGCCACATGGCCTACTCATGATGTTCCATACATCAACAATACTAATCACATTGGGCAATGACACATTTCTATCATCATCAATAAACAATGCCCATGTCCATGTACACAAGCCGACGAGGCTAACAAAAGTAATACAAAATATGAACCGACAAGGCTAAAAGATATCTAATCATACACAACTGTCTACGAGCCTCAAAGAATAGTATGTAACATCATATAGACGGGATAGGGCCCCGCCATGCCCATATGTATGTACACAAAAGAATAATACCAACAGCTGTAGCTTCAGATGAAATGGAGCCCCTCTATGCAGCCCCTGAACAAGAAATCTATGGATCAAGCCGGTCTTCTTGTCCACCTGCAGGCATGACGCAATGTCCACAAATAAAAGGGCATTAGTACGAATAATGTACTGAGTATGTAAAGCATAATCAACATCGTAGTAGGAGCATAAGAAATAGCATAAGAACTAGCATAAGATAGAAGAATCGAGAGGTAATAGAGACATTTGTACCTCTAGTGGCCACAATCATATTTACTTACTTGCCTTTCATAGGGACCTTCCATTTCTAATGCTTACTCATGTATACATACATATATTTATTAGTATCATACCCGTTTCACGTACCCGTCCATGACAAGGCTTGGTGTTATACATACCTGGCCCTACCAAGGCTCAGGGTTATCCGTACCCAACAACAGAGGTGCGCGTGCGATAAGTATCATACCCGACCATATAAGTTCGGTGATTACATAATAGTCATACATACTTTGACTCATATACACGAGAGTCCATAAGTATCATCAACATCATTACCATCATCACTTTCGTTAAATTTATCCGTAGAGGATCAACTATCATATTCGGGAGGTGGTAGTATCGTACAAATATCGAGAATCACGAACTTTAGTAATTTTGGAAATAGAGTTCTTTGGAAGACATTATGGAACTCATGAGATGGTATATAGAAAAGGAATCATGCCTTAATAAAAGAAGAGTTAGCCTTACATACCTCTTGATCTTCTTAACTACTTAAAGTTCACCGTCGAAGCTTGAACAATCTACATTTAGAAGGATTCATATCATGGTTAAGCCTTAATGATACTCTTAAATTCAAACTAGAATAATTCATGATCTAATGAAAATTGGGCAGCATTTCCCCTATTTTGTCGACTTCCACCGTATTACAAAACAACTACCAAACATCCATAATAACACCTACAATATCATAATCAAGTAATCACATTCCATTAAGCTTTCAAAATTCATTCTCATGTTCAACTTATCTTAACAACTTCACACCCATTCTTAGCACATTTTCATGCAATGCTTCCTCATCACTCTCTCTACCTTCCATAACAAGATTATACCCATATCATAATAAGAATCAAAACTCAAGTTAGCTTACTACACAAAAACATCATAAAAGTTACATTTTGCCCTCATTTTCTACTTTCTTCTTCTACCCAATGTCACACCCCAATCCTGCTAGGGTGTGATGGGCACCCGACCCTTATTTAGGGCCGAGCGAACCCTCTGACTCTTGGTACACACATAATCCCTTTAGACTCTTAAATCAAATAAGAATGAAACACATAGTAAAGGCTTTCAGAAACATTCTTTTTCGTCGTTCTCAAGTCAAGTAAATCTGTAATCATATGGAATTTGTAACATAATGCGTAATAGTATGTCGGCTTGCCAAGCCGCTTACAAGACTGACATCCTATAAACATGACTCTGTCTGCAAAGTCTCTAACATCAATCAGGGATCATAACATATGTACTCAGACTCGGCAACATTCCGGAACGAAATGGAGCTCGCCAATCCCGCTGGAACATCTTCTAGCAACGTCTTCTACTCATCTGGGTGTACCTGCGTGGCATGAAACGCAGCCCCCGAAGAAAGGGGGTCAGTACGGAATATGTACTGAGCATGTAAGGCATGAAATACAGTAAAGAGGATCACAACTAAAACAGAGATTTACCAAAAACAAGTATGACTTTTAAAAACATCAATGCACTTGCCTTTTGAAATGAAAATCATGTATGTCAACATCATATATCATATATACATATAACGTGTCCCGGCCCTCTAGTGAGGGACTCAGTGGGTAAAATCATACATGTCAACATCATATATCATATATGCATAACGTGTTCCGGCCCTCTAGTGAGGGACTCGGTGAATGGAATCATCATATGTCATCCTGGCCGCCACCCCCATATCATGATATCATCATATACATATATATATATATATATATATAACGTGTCCCGGCCCTCTAGTCAGGAACTCGGTGAATAATGTAGTGGAGTACGCACGAGAACGTGTCCTGGCCCGGGACTCAGTGAAGGATATATTGAGGCATGCACGAGCAGAGTAGTGAGAAACTATATGCACATAAAACAATTTTAAGACTCGATGGATAAGTGCATAAATCGACACTTGAGGATCATAAACACGTTTCGAGTCAATCCGAGTTAGTATGAGAAAGTTATGGACGATATCCTTTACAGAAACCTCTTTGAACGTTTCAAAAGCTATCTTTGGAAAATCAAAGCAATAGTCACATCCAGTACCTTTCGAGTATCACTATGGATCAAATCAAAATAGAAATTTTGGAACCATACACACATATCAAGACATAGCAAAACAGTTTTCGGAAGTCAAGAACATTAGCCATCCTAGTGGCTCTAAGAATAGGAGTTTCTTTGAAATCATACATATACTTTGTCTGTTTGTTTCACAAGGATCATGCCAAAAGAAAGAAAGGGTAAGCCTTACATACCTGTTCCACGTCCTATTAGCTACGCTTATTCGTCCAAGCTTGCTAGTCTACATTCAAGAGAATTTACACAATCATTAGACTCATCGTCATACACTCGTCTTGGTCCTTCAAATAAATTCACTTATAATCTGCCGAACGTTCGGCAGCATTTCCCCTGTAAATTCAGCCACACCGAGAATTCAACTTGGCCAAATCATCAACAACAATCCGAGAATTCAACTCGGCCAATTTATCAACAACAATTCGAAATCTTCCAAACTTAATAAGGACAACAACAACTCATTCCTTTCTTCCAAATTCATTAACCACACCAGCAATCTACACATTAACAACTTCATTCTCATAATTATAAGAAACCATACTAATGGCACATTAACTTCTTCAAAAACCCCGCAACGATTATAACTTCATTTCAAGCCATCAAATCTTCATTTTTATTATGGCATGCACAACAACAACAATCAAACTACTAAATAAAATCAATTCATCTTTTCTACACAACACAACCCTATTCGGCCACCACCAACCTACACATATTTCATGAATTTCATCAATCTTTACATACTACAATACTCACAAATCATCCATAACACATGAAAGAGAAGATTAAACCTTACCTTTTTCCACTTGTTTTCTCACTCGGGTAGGGTTGTATATTGCACAAATGAATGGTTTGATTGCTACAACAACTCCTTCATGTTAATAAGGACCTTCCTATTGGTTGAAATGCTAGAAGAAAATTATTTTTCTTGATCAACTCCAAGGCATCAAATTTTGGGAGTCATGGCCGAATGCCCTTCATTTTTTTTTCTCTCCAAGTTTCTTAGGTTGGAAGATGAATAACTTTGTCTTGCTTTGTAAGCTCTCATATATATATATATATATATGCATAGCCCATACAAGGGTGGCCACATGCCCCCACTCATGGCTTGAGTTAATTGGCCAAGCCATGGGTGGGACCCACACACATACACCACACGGCCAAAGTGGCCCCTTCAAGAACCTTGTTGAATGTTTTGTGAATTTCCCTTTTTGCCCCTAGCCTTCCACAATATTACCATGAACCACCTTATGAATTTCCCTTTTTTACCCTTAGCCTTTCTCAACATTTCCATACTAATAAACAACTTGTGTATTAAAATAACTTTGGAAAATAGTCTTGCTCTTAACTTACCACGACTATCTTGGAACATCCGAATGTACAAAGTACGGGACATAACATCCTCCCCCCTTTAGAACATTCGTCCTCGAATGTTCAACTAGCCTCATGGGGTGTTATCATGCTTCGGGAGGGTCCCTCTTATAGTTGTCCTTTTCTTCATGCTCGTTTCTTATCTACACCCTATTTTCTTTACAATCGAACTCCTCGATGTTTACATGAGTCCTCATTCCGTGTCATGGGTTTTCTAATCCACTACACCAACTCATTATCCTTGTCCTTCCCAGGTCATCTCTTCTATGTTATTGTTTCGTCACAATACTTTAATAGAAGCCACATTTTGGTACGCAATCTTCACTTGACGATCTAGTGTGGCTATAGGCTACCTCTTTATCCTCATGTCTGCCTCATGGTACACTTATTGTCAATTCATTTCTACTTCTTTCAGGTATCCTCCTGATGTGCCACTATGCTTTGAACTCTGGCCCCGAGCCAATAAATATTCCTCCTCTGGAGCTTGAAAATGTTGTGATTCCTTTTTAAGTCTAACATAATATGTTCTCCCCCCTCCCCCTCTTTTTAAGCAGCTCCTTATACGCCAACATTCTTCGAGTATCCTCGTCTACGGTAATTACCTACCACCCTTCACTTTCTTCTTGAGGCCGGGGTTCCGTCATTGTATAGTCTGGCCTGTCTATCTTCTTGCTACTTACACTCTCGTATTTAACTAGCATACTTATAAGGATATCCAATTCCTATGTCTTCTTTTTCGTCTTTCCATACCTCTGTCTTTTATGACTAGCAGTGTCTTGGACTCACAAGTTCATGGGGACGTCGAGATTCACTATGTCCTTTTATGAAGTCTTCGATTAAACCTTACTCCTCGTCTTTCTTTCCAACTTTGTGCATAACATATCAAAAACCTCTTAACCTAAGTTTTTCTTTCATATTATGTCTATGTCATCACTTTGTCAACATTTGCACACTCTTCCATCCACTACTAGCCCTTTCACCTATTTAGCTCACTTACTCGTAATTCATCCTAACTACGCGTTCGCATCGCAGATGTGCGTCCATAATTTTCGAGCGTCCCGCTACTTTTGCTCTCAGCATAGGATCCTTACAGTTTACACTTTCTCTATCCCCGCTTATCGAACCTTTAACTATATTTATGATGCTATGACCGAGCGGTCTCCCATGCACGTTCCTTGCATTTCATACCATTTCCTCTAGGATCAAATCTCTCAGACCTCACATGAATTCTCATTCCATACCATTAATTTCTTAATCAACAGTGTCGACCCATCATCCTTGTTCTTTCCTTGATGTGTAATCGGGTTCCTACCGCTAACTCGTTAAGGTGTCCTTCTTACTCCTATGGTTAAAGACTTCTAATTATTTTGCTCCTAATTGTTTTCCTCTTCCTTCGATTAACCCGTTAGTATACCTTTCCTACTTTCATCCTTAACCTTTCTTGGGTTTCTTCCTCCTCGATTACTTTCTTCTCTCGTTATTTGTGGCATCGGTTCTGATGTTCGTGAAATTTTACTTTAAACGCGCGAATATGTCGTATTCTTAAGTCATCCTTTCAGGAAAGCTCTTCCATGTCTGAGGCAACCACATTAATATGGCTGCGCATTTATCCCTTTCTATACCTTTCAAGGGCCGAAATCTCCTAACGTCGTCACAAGGCTTAATCATTCTTTCTCTTACTTGACATTCCTTGTCATGGTCACTATTCCTTTAGCCCCACTTATTGAAATCCGTTCTCGAACCCCACACATTCCTCTTTTGTTCCATATTACCACACTTTATCTTTTTCACATGCCTACCTTCGAATTTTTACCCAAATAGTTTCGTGCTTTTCCCGTCATCCCTCTCGGAGGCTTCACTCACTGATATTTCTTACCTTTCACTTTTTTCCGACATTTGATCTCCTTAGCTTCCTTATACTCACTTTCCCCTTTTTCCAGATGTCATTACCTTGGGACTTTACAGTTCTCGCCTGTGATGATGATAACATTAGCCTACCTGGTAACGTTCTTTTGTCACTTGAACTTTATCACCCTGTTTGATCAATGCCTTCAATATACCACTACGCCGGTTGCTGGGGTACCCATACCTGTTGATACAATCACATATGGGATATCATACGCATTCATATATATGTATATATAATTACTACCATCTCGCCTACAAAATATTTCCAAACGCTATTCGAACTCATCCTAATTCTAAAGCTGTGATGCACTCTCTTTCTCTTCACCAGTCAAGTCTGCCTCGTCCTACGTGACCTCTTAAGGTTTCCAACCATTCCGTATACTCTAATTTCCCTTAGGCTACTCTAGCTTCCTATTTTCCTCTTATGTCTAAATCTATAGGACTTTTAGTACACTTCCCAGGGGGTCACCCATCCTAATATTTCTCTCACCTTAGCACACTTAACCTTGAAACTTCGATGATGTCTGGTGCATTAATGCTGATATAATCGCATCCACCTCACCGCATGACCTTCACCGCATAATCTGGAACAAGTTGAAGTCTTAACAGATTCCAAAACATTCTCGTAACACGTCTCTCTCCTTTAATAATTACTATTTTAGCCTTTTCAAACCCCAATATTCACCTTTCACCTGTGTGTATGGCTACCTTTCATCCTGGATTTCCAGATTCCTGATGGTAGGGAACACACCTTCGTCGCCATTACTTATAAATAATCGATTATCCACCACTTTGGACCTCCGTTCGCCACTCTTATATAATAATCTACAGCGAAACCGGTTGTCGACTTTCCATGAATCCCCCAACAGACCTTGCTCCTACTAAACCTCGAATGTTATCCATTTTAATCCTTCGGACTGCTAATCGTCTTTCTTGCAATTATTCTTCATGCCATGCCAAGTCCATAATCTTTCTAAAACAACGCATCCCACTTATTGTCTATTTACCATATTTCCTTTCCACGCTTCCTCCTGTTAAGCGTACCGAACTAAATGACCTGATTTTGAACAATTCTGACAGAATCTCCATTACAATCCTTACTATTCAAAATCTGCACGCAGCAAATACCAACAATGCCTCAGAGGACATACATATGTATACGACATATTCCAGACTCCCAGAGCTTCCAATTCCAGATAAAAGAACAAAAATGTCAAACCTACCTCTGTGGCTTCCCATATCCTCACTCTCCTTCTCCCATCGATATTGTGCTTCTACCGAAATCAAAGGTTAGTGCCAGGACTCTCATTTCCTATGACTTGGCTCTATCGCACGATCTAAGATAGAAAGAAGGTCAACAATCCCTAGATGCCCCGCAACCTCCTGTTTATAAATGTGGCTGGCTTCACACCCATAAACAGGACTCTACTGGACACGACTTTGCAGACAACCCCTAGGACGACCTGCTCTGATACCACTTTGTCACACCTCAATCCTGCTAGGGTGTGATGGGCAGCCGACCCTTATTTAGGGGCGAGCGAACCCTCTGACTCTTAGTACACACATAATCCCTTTGGACTCTTAAATCAAATAAGAATGAAACACATAGTAAAGGCTTTCAGAAACATTCTTTTTCGTCATTCTCAAGTCAAGTAAATCTGTAATCATATGGAATCTGTAACATAATGCGTAATAGTATGTCGGCTTGCCAAGCCGCTTACAAGACTGACATCCTATAAACATGACCCTGTCTGCAAAGTCTCTAACATCAATCAGGAATCATAACATATGTACTCAGACTCGGCAACACTCCGGAAGGAAATGGAGCTCGCCAATCCCGCTGGAACATCTTCTAGCAACGTCTTCTACTCATCTGGGTGTACCTGCGTGGCATGAAACGCAGCCCCCGAAGAAAAGGGGGCAGTACGGAATATGTACTGAGCATGTAAGGCTTGAAATACAGTAAAGAGGATCACAACTAAAACAGAGATTTACCAAAAACAAGTATGACTTTTAAAAACATCAATGCACTTGCCTTTTGAAATGAAAATCTTGTATGTCAACATCATATATCATATATACATATAACGTGTCCCGGCCCTCTAGTGAGGGACTCGGTGGGTAAAATCATACATGTCAACATCATATATCATATATGCGTAACGTGTTCCGGCCCTCTAGTGAGGGACTCGGTGAATGGAATCATCATATGTCATCCTGGCCGCCACCCCCATATCATGATATCATCATATACATATATATATATATAACGTGTCCCGGCCCTCTAGTGAGGGACTCGGTGAACAATGCAGTGGAGTACGCACGAGAACGTGTCCTGGCCCGGGACTCAGTGAAGGATATATTGAGGCATGCACGACCAGAGTAGTGAGAAACTATATGCACATAAAACAATTTTAAGACTCGATGGATAAGTACATAAATCGACACTTGAGGATCATAAACACGTTTCGAGTCAATCCGAGTTAGTATGAGAAAGTTATGGACGATATCCTTTACAGAAACCTCTTTGAACGTTTCAAAAGCTATCTTTGGAAAATCAAAGAAATAGTCACATCCAGTACCTTTCGAGTATCACTATGGATCAAATCAAAATAGAAATTTTGGAACCATACACACATATCAAGACATAGCAAAACAGTTTTCGGAAGTCAAGAACATTAGCCATCCTAGTGGCTCTAAGAATAGGAGTTTCTTTGAAATCATACATATACTTTGTCTGTTTGTTTCATAAAGATCATGCCAAAAGAAAGAAAGGGTAAGCCTTACATACCTGTTCCACGTCCTATTAGCTACGCTTATTCGTCCAAGCTTGCTAGTCTACATTCAAGAGAATATACACAATCATTAGACTCATCGTCATACACTCGTCTTGGTCCTTCAAATAAATTCACTTATAATCTGCCGAAATTTCGGCAGCATTTCCCCTGTAAATTCAGCCACACCGAGAATTCAACTCGGCCAAATCATCAACAACAATCCGAGAATTAAACTCGGCCAATTTATCAACAACAATTCGAAATCTTCCAAACATAATAAGGACAACAACAACTCATTCCTTTCTTCCAAATTCATGAACCACACCAACAATCTACACATTAACAACTTCATTCTCATAATTATAAGAAACCATACTAATGGCACATTAACTTCTTCAAAAATCCCGCAACGATTACAACTTCATTTCAAGCCATCAAATCTTCATTTTTATTATGGAATCCACAACAACAACAATCAAACTACTAAATAAAATCAATTCATCTTTTCGACACAACACAACCCTATTCGGCCACCACCAACCTACACATATTTCATGAATTTCATCCATCTCTACATACTACAATACTCACAAATCATCCATAACACATGAAAGAGAAGATTAAACCTTACCTTTTTCCACTTGTCTTCTCACTCGGCTAGGGTTGTATATTGCACAAATGAATAGTTTGATTGCTCCAACAACTCCTTCATGTTAATAAGGACCTTCCAATTGGTTGAAATGCTAGAAGAAAATTATTTTTCTTGATCAACTCCAAGGCATCAAATTTTGGGAACCATGGCCGAATGCCCTTCATTTCTTTTTCTCTCCAAGTTTCTTAGGTTGGAAGATGAATAACTTTATCTCGCTTTGTAAGCTCTCATATATATATATATATATATGCATAGCCCATACAAGGGTGGCCACATGCCCCCACTCATGGCCTGAGTTAATTGGCCAAGCAATGGGTGGGACCCACACACATACACCACACGTCCAAAGTGGCCCCTTCAAGAACCTTCTTGAATGTTTTGTGAATTTCCCTTTTTGCCCCTAGCCTTCCACAATATTACCATGAACCACCTTGTGAATTTTCCTTTTTACCCTTAGCCTTTCTCAACATTTCCATACTGATAAACAACTTGTGTATTAAAATAACTTTGGAAAATAGTCTTGCTCTTAACTTACCACGACTATCTTGAAACATCTGAATGTACAAAATACCGGACATATTATCCTCCCCCTCTTTAGAACATTCGTCCTCGAATGTTCAACTGGCCTCATGGGGTGTTATCATGCTTCGGGAGGTTCCCTCTTATAGTTGTCCTTTTCTTCATGCTCGTTTCTTATCTTCACCCTATTTTCTTTACAATCGAACTCCTCGATGTTTACATGAGTCCTCATTCTGTGTCATGGGTTTTCTAATCCACTACGCCAACTCATTATCCTTGTCCTTCCCAGGTCAGCTCTTCTCTGTTATTGTTTCGTCACAATACCTCAATAGAAGCCACGTTTTTGGTACGCAATCTTAACTTGACGATCCAGTGTGGCTATAGGCTACCTCTTTATCCTCATGTCTGCCTCATGGTACACTTATTGTCAATTCGTTTCAACTTCTTTCAGGTATCCTCATGTTGTGCCAATATACTTTGAACTCTAGCCCCGAGCCAATAAATTTTCCTCCTATGGAGCTTGAAAATGTTGCGATTCCTTTTTAAGTCTAACATAATATGTTCTCCCCCCCCCCTTTTTTAAGAGGCTCTTTATACGCCAACAATCTTTGAGTATCCTCGTCTACGGTAATTACCTACCACCCTTCACTTTCTTCTTGAGGCCGGGGTTCCGTCATTGTATAGTCTGGCCTGTCTATCTTCTTGCTACTTACACTCTCGTATTTAACTAGAATACTTATAAGGATATCCAATTCCTCTGTCTTCTTTTTCGTCTTTCCATACCTCTGTCTTTTATGACTAGCGGTGTCTTGGACTCACTAGTTCATGGGGACGTCGAGATTCACTATGTCCTTTTATGAAGTCTTCGATTAAACCTTACTCCTCGTCTTTCTTTCCAACTCTGCGCATAACATATCGAAAACCTCTTAACCTAAGTTTTTCTTTCATATTATGTTTATGTCATCACTTTGTCAACATTTCCACACTCTTCCATCCACTACTAGCCCTTTCACCTATTTAGCTCAGTTACTCGTAATTCTTCCTAACTACGCGTTCGCATCGCAGTTGTGCGTCCATATTTTTCGAGCGTCCCGCTACTTTTTCTCTCAACACAGAATCCTTACAGTTTACACTTTCTCTATCCCCGCTTATCGAACCTTTAACTATATTTATGATGCTATGACCGAGCGGTCTCCCATGCACGTTCCTTGCATTTCATACCATTTCCTCTAGGATCAAATCTCTCAGACCTCACATGAATTCTCATTCCATACCATTAATTTCTCAATCAACAGTGTCGACCCATCATCCTTGTTCTTTCCTTGATGCGTAATCGGGTTCCAACCGCTAACTCGTTAAGGTGTCCTTTTTACTCCTATGGTTAAAGACTTCCAATTATTTTGCTCCCAATTGTTCTCCTCTTCCTTCGATTAACCCGTTAGTATACCTTTCCTAATTTCATCCTTAACCTTCCTTGGGTTTCTTCCTCCTCGATTACTTTCTTCTCTCGTTATTTGTGGCATCGGCTCTAAAGTTCGTGAAATTTTACTTTAAATGCGCGAATCCGTCCTGTTCTTAAGTCATCCTTTTAGGAAAGCTCTTCCATGTCTGAGGCAACCACATTAATATGGCTGCGCATTTATCCCTTTCTATACCATTCAAGGGCCGAAATCTCCTAACGTCGTCACAAGGCTTAATATATATATAACGTGTGCCGGCCCTCTAGTAAGGGACTCGGTGAACAATGCAGTGGAGTATGCACGAGAATGTGTCCTGGCCCGGGACTCAGTGAAGGATATATTGAGGCATGCACGAGCAGAGTAGTGAGAAACTATATGCACGTAAAACAATTTTAAGACTCGATGGATAAGTACATAAATCGACACTTGAGGATCATAAACACGTTTCGAGTCAATCCGAGTTAGTATGAGAAAGTTATGGACGATATCCTTTACAGAAACCTCTTTGAATGTTTCAAAAGCTATCTTTGGAAAATCAAAGCAATAGTCACATCCAGTACCTTTCGAGTATCACTATGGATGAAATCAAAATAGAACTTTTGGAACCATACACACATATCATGACATAGCAAAATAGTTTTCGGAAGTCAAGAACATTAGCCATCCTAGTGGCTCTAAAAATAGGAGTTTCTTCGAAATCATACATATACTTTGTCTGTTTGTTTCACAAGGATCATGCAAAAAGAAGGAAAGGGTAAGCCTTACATACCTGTTCCACGTCCTATTAGCTACGCTTATTCGTCCAAGCTTGCTAGTCTACATTCAAGAGAATTTACACAATCAGTAGACTCATCGTCTTACACTCGTCTTGGTCCTTCTAATAAATTCACTTATAATCTGCCAAAATTTCGGCAGCATTTCTCCTGTAAATTCAGCCACCCCGAGCTCGGCAAAATCATTAACAAGAATCTGAGAATTCAACTCGGCCAATTTATCAACAACAATTCGAAATCTTCCAAACTTAATAAGGACAACAACAACTCATTCCTTTCTTCCAAATTCATGAACCACACCAACAATGTACACATTAACAACTTCATTCTCATAATTATAAGAAACCATACTAATGGCACATTAACTTCTTCAAAAAGCCCGCAACGATTATAACTTCATTTCAAGCCATCAAATCTTCATTTTTATTATGGCATGCACAACAACAACAATCAAACTACTAAATAAAGTCAATTCATCTTTTCGACACAACACAACCCTATTCGGCCACCACCAACCTACACATATTTCATGAATTTCATCCATCTCTACATACTACAATACTCACAAATCATCCATAACACATGAAAGAGAAGATTAAACCTTGCCTTTTTCCACTTGTCGTCTCACTTGGCTAGGGTTGTATATTGCATAAATGAATAGTTTGATTGCTCCAACAACTCCTTCATGTTAATAAGGACCTTCCAATTGGTTGAAATTATAGAAGAAAATTATTTTTCTTGATCAACTCCAAGGCATCAAATTTTGGGAGCCATGGCCGAATGCCCTTCATTTTTTTTTCTCTCCAAGTTTCTTAGGTTGGAAGATGAATAACTTTGTCTTGCTTTGTAAGCTCTCATATATATATATATATATATATATATATATGCATATCCCATACAAGGGTGGCCACATGCCCCCACTCAGGGCTTGAGTTAATTGGCCAAGCCATGGGTGGGACCCACACACATACACCACACGGCCAAAGTGGCCCCTTCAAGAACCTTCTTGAATGTTTTGTGAATTTCCCTTTTTGTCCCTAGCCTTCCACAATATTACCATGAACCACCTTGTGAATTTACCTTTTTACCCTTAGCCTTTCTCAACATTTCCATACTAATAAACAACTTGTGTATTAAAATAACTTTGGAAAATAGTCTTGTTCTTAACTTACCACGATTATCTTGAAACATCCGAATGTACAAAATACGGGACATAACACCCTAGTTGGTCAACAATCAAGCATTCATCATTACATGAAATAAGATGAAAAATAACCTTTTAGTTAATGGGAATGAGCTTTGGAGTAGCTATCAACCTATGTGAAAACCCTAGCTTCAATACTCAAGAATCTCTTGTAGTCTACTAACCCTAGCAAGACTTCTAACACATAGGTACCTTGATTCTTGTCTCTTGATCTTTGTATTCTCTTGGGTTGGAGTGGAATATGCTTGAAGAAGGGTTTGGAGCTCTCAAGACGTGGAAATATGAAAAATGAAATAAAAGAACAAGGGCCACCTATTTATACAAAAACTAAAAATCTGCCCAATGGACTTATACGGTCTGTATAAGTGGACCGTATAACACCACCAAGAAAAATTCCATTTCAGTAAAGGTCATGTTATACGGACCCCCCTTATACGGACAGTATAAGTGGTCGTATAACTCACAGTTATCCGAAACTTTCTCTCATTGATTCATTTGACTTCTAATCCTCGTGGAACCTTCTTGGCACTTACATAATACTTCATTAACCATACAATGGGCCCTATAGCAGTCCCTCAAGACATTACCAAATTAATTAGCTCAATTATTGTGAAAACCTTTCCGAACACGACTAACATTTCACTTCCTTCAATAAAGTAAACTTTTCATATTCATAAAACTTTGAAATCTTATGGTACGCACTTTAAGCTATCTAATACATCCCTTATTCTTGTAAGGATTTCATAATCACCTTAAGCTCACATTAGCATATTCGCAAGGCAACGAATCCGGAATTTGCGAGGTGTAACATTTCCCCCCCCCCCCCTTAGGAACATTCGTCCTCGAATGTTAGGTTCTTGGGATTCTATAAAACTTTTGCCAGAGTTTCCCCCTATAATATAGCACTACAATCCTGCAACAACAACCCAAAATACATCGCCTCATAGGGAAACAACAACAGAATCGATAACCATGGCCACACACGACCAGGAAAACATCAAGGAAAGCACTACATACCTGAGGATAATGGCATCTCTGCCTGAGTCTCCTCTGAGGGGAGGGGGGGGAATAAATGCGGGTACCTGAACTTCATGTTTTCTTCTTCTTCCCAAGTCATTTCCTCTCTATTATTATTTGTCCATAAAACTTTTACTGAAGCTACCTCTTTGGTTCTGAGCTTCTGTACATGCCTATCTCGAATGGCAATGGGGACTTCTTCATATGACAATTGTTTGGTAACCTGGACATCATCTATTGGTACAATTCTGGAAGGATCTCCAATGAACTTACGAAGCATCGATACATGGAAAACTGGGTGAACTGACTCTAAGTAAGGAGGTAAATCTAATTAGTAAGCCACCTGGCCTACCTTGCGTACAATCTCATAAGGTCTAATGTACCGCGGACTAAGCTTGCCCTTCTTGCCCAATCTCATGACACCCTTTATCAGCGACGCCTTTAAGAATACCCAATCCTTCACTTAGAACTCTAAATCCCTTCGACGATTATCTGCATAGGATTTCTGACGACTCTCAGTTATTAATAATCGATCCTGTATAAGCTTGCCTTTCTCTATCGCTTGCTGGACCAAGTCTGGCCCTATCAATTTAGCCTCTCCTACTTCGAACCACCCAATTGGAGTTCTAAACTTGCGCCCATATAAAACCTCATACGGGGCCATTTGGATACTAGAATGATAACTGTTGTTATAAGAAAATTCAATAAGTGGTAAGTGATCATCCTAACTACCTCCAAAATCCAATATACATGCCCGTAGCATATCCTCAAGCGTCTGTGTTACACCTTGGGATTTTCCCCATTGGCGTATAGCCAGTAGGCCAAAGAATGGTATGACGAATACCATATTTTGACGAGTAAGAAAGAGTATTAGATGACCCTAAACGAGAACTCAAAAACATATGAGGCACGGAAAGAAAGTTGTTAAGGAAAGCAAGCCATATATTGTGTACCGGATAAGAATTTCGAGCGACGAATTAATGATGGAGTAATGATGTCTCGGAGACGAGTGATAACGTTCCTTAGATTGGTATTGAGGTGTTAAACAAGTGCCGAGAAGGTTCCATAAGGATCAGAGATCAAACGAGTCGACGAAAATAAGTTCCGGAGAACTGGACAACATACGGCCAGACATACTGGCCGTATAATATTCACGGACCGTATGTCCAGTCCGTAGATCCAGTCAAGAACAACAAGGTTCACTGGACCAAATATACGGTCCCAACATACGGTCAGTAAAAATTATACGGACCGTATGTTGGTCCATATAAAGTGGCTCGGCCAGCTTTTGTGTTTAAATATAGGAGACCCTTTTCATTCCATTTTTATTTCATCATTCAGTCCACAAGTCAAGAGACCTCTAGAACCTTCTCTAACACTCATCCACAAGAAAATCAAGGGAAATCCAAGATCAACAACACCAAATTCATGAAAACAAGAGTGTGAGACCTAGCTCAAGTTCATCTTCCTCAAAGAAAACCAAAAGTGGTGAAGTAGGGTTTTGGTGCTAGAGGAAAAACTCCACTCAAGACTTGTTCAAACATCATCTAAGGTAGGTTTCATGCCTATACCATGTTGTTTAAGGTGTTGGAAGGTTAGGATACCCGAATGGTAGAAAAGCATAGCAAATGGGTCTTAAATGAGTGAATAGTGCCATGGCTAGATGGTAGTTGAATTGAATCATGAATGTTAATGTGTTGTGATTATGAATACGTTCTAAATGACATTTAGACCATGAAATAAGTTCTATATATGAGAAAACGCGATAATGAGTTATAAGTATAAATGTGGAGAAATTAGAGGGAAATGGTGGACTGTGGTTAATGCATGTAAATGATGATTGTTGATTTCAATATTGTGGATGTTATTGTGAGCGTTTGATAGAATACGGGAAAAGTAGTAGAAACAAAGGAAGTGCTACCCAATTTTCTCTAGAAATGGTAGCGCATTCTTATGGTTGATTAACTAATGTTAGTGCGAATTCCTTCTTGAAGGTAGAGACGTGATATCGAAGGAGAAGAAGCGAACGCTAGCTTAGTTAAACGTCAAAGGTATGCGAGGCTAGTCCCTACTTTCTAATGGCATGAATCCTATAGCGTAACCTTTTTCTTATCCATGAGCCCATGTCCATAATTAGCTAAACAGGGTAATGAGTTAAAGTATAGGGATTCTAATGATGTTACTTGTCGCTTACACTCACTTTATATGCTAATTCCTTCAAGGTGAGGCAGAATGTCAATGATTGTTCCATAATGCAATCGGGGGATCACGACCTTACGTCACCTCAATAAAGTATGGTTGGTCCTGAGCCTTATGCGTGTATTATGATAAGCTAAGCATATTATGATGAGCATATGATGATATTACTATTACACCGCGCCTATTTGGCCGGGCAGTCACCGCTAAGGCGGGCAGCTATATGATACACCATGGCCAAATGGCTTGGGCAGACACCACTAGTGGGCGGCATGAGATGGTACCCCGGACACGGGAGGCCTAGACGCAGGCTCATGTTATGATTATCACATCGATCCGACATGGACGGGCAGTTTATACATTATGCATACATGATATGATGATGAGCATGAGTAAGGCAGCATGACTTGTTTTTCTTATACTTGACAGTTAGATTCTGATGTTCCATATTAGTATCTTCTTTACATCATTGTCTTATTTCGTTGTTTATGCCTCTCATGCTCAGTACAATATTCGTACTGACGTCCGTTTTCTTTGGACGTTGTGTTCATGCCCACAGGTAGACAGGGAGGAGAGCTCGATCTAGTTCCGTAGTAGCCGTCAGCTGATTGGAAGCCCTCCATTGTCCCGGAGGTGCTTATGATTATTCTTTTGTATATATATAGCCATGTATATGTATTTTGGGCACGAAGGGGTCTTGTCCCATCCCAATGTTCAGCATTCCAGTAGAGGCTCGTAGATACACAGTGCGGGTTAGATGGTCTCACGAGATCGTTACTGTATACATATATATATTATTTTGATAGCCTAAGGGCACATGTACATGAAAATATTTTATGTTTTCATACGAAATATGATTTTCCTACGCTATGAGCATAAAGATGATAAAAAGAGCATTAAATAAGTAAAATGAGCGACAGAACGAGCGATCCTCGGTGGTTAGCCCCGGGTACCCGTCGCGGCCCCTAGCTGGGTCGTGACAGTCTGGATAGTACGCTCAGCTTGCCCATCCGTCTGTGGGTGACATGCCGTGCTAAGACTCACCTGAGTCCCCAAACCTTCTTGGAAAATTTTCCAAAAATCGGCTGTACATTGAGTCCCTCTATCGGAGATAATACATACTGGAACACCGTGAAGTCGCACTATCTCTTTAACATAAAGCTTTGCATAATCTTCTGCTACATACGTAGTTCTGACCAGTAAGAAATGAGTTGCCTTCATAAGTCTATCTAATATCACCCATATAGAATCATACTTACGTCGAGAACGGGGTAAGCCTACAATAAAATCCATGGTAATTACTTCTCATTTCCAAGTTGGAATTTCTATAGCTTGTAACAAACCACCCGGCTATTGGTGCTCGATTTTCAGTTGCTGATAGTTAGGACATTGAGCTACAAATTGCGCTATATCCTTCTTCATTCCATTCCACCAATATATAGATTTAAGATCATGATACATTTTTGTTGCTCCGGGGTGAACAAAATAACGGGAACAATGGGCTTCTCTCAATATTTTGTGGCGTAATCCTGCAACATCAGGAACACATAACCTGTCTCGGCATCGAGGAACTCTATCTCTAGAAATCTCAAATGATGACTTCTCCTTTTGAGGGAGTGTATTTCTATATTGAACTAGCGTGGGATCTTCGTATTGATGCTCTTTCACTTCAACTATTAGCGACAAGACCGATGCATTTTGAATGATAGCTCCAATACTGCCTGAGTCCACTACTCGAACTCCTAGGCTAGCTAACTGCTGGAGCTCATGAGCTATCTCTCTTTTCTCTAGCTGAACATCACATAAACTTCCCATGGATCTATGGCTAAGAGCAACATACTCAGCAGAAGATTATGCAAGGTTATACCGTAAGGAAATTGTGCGACTTCATTGTATTCTGATGTCTATTATCACAGATCGAGGAGCACAATTTACGTCCAAATTCTGGATGTCTTTCCAAGAAGGTTTGGGTACTCAAGTAAAGCTTAACACATCATTTCATCCACAAACTAATGGGTAAGCCAAACGTACTATTTAGACCTTGGAAGACATGTTGCAGGCATGTGTGATAGATTTCGGTGGTAGCTGGGATGACCATTTACCCCTTATTGAGTTTGCATACAATAACAACTATCACTCCAGTATTCAGATGGCATCATATGAAGCTCTGTATGGAAGGAAGTGTAGATCCCCAATTGGGTGGTTTGAAGTAGGAGAGGTACAACTAATAGGCCCTAAGTTGATTCGACAGGCAGTGGAAAAGGTTAAGGTTATCCGAGACCGACTATTAACAGCCCAAAGTCACCAGAAATCTTATGCGGACAACGTCGGCGAGACTTAGAATTCCAAGTTGATGATTGGGTATTTCTGAAGGTATCACCGATGAAGGGTGTGATGAGATTTGGTAATAAAGGGAAGTTGAGTCCTCGGTACATTGGACCTTACAAGATTGTTCGCAAGGTGGGTCAAGTAGCTTATGAATTGGACTTACCCTTAGAACTAGAATTAGACCATCCGGTTTTCCATGTGTCAATGCTCCAAAAATGTATCGGAGATCCCACTAGGATCGTGCCGGTAGATGAAGTTCAAGTAACGAAAAAGCTATCTTATGAAGAGGTACCTATGGCTATACTAGACAGACAGGTATGGAGACTTAGAAATAAAGAAGTATCCTCAGTTAAGGTTTTATGGAGAAACAACAACCGAGAAGAAATGACTTGGGAGGCGGAAGAAAATATGAAATCTAAGTATCCACACTTATTTCAGCCCCCGGAAGAGATTCAAGATGAAACATCAAGATTATAAGGTATGTATGTTTTATTTTTATGCTTTTGGGTCGTGCGTGGCCAAACTTTATTACTATTGTGTTATAGCTCTGTGAGGCATTGTTATTATGGGTGTTGTGACAGGATGGTAGTGCCATATTACAGGGGAAACTCTGGCAAAAAATTTCATAGAATTCCCGAGAACTTAACATTCGAGGATGAATGTTTTTAAAGGGAGGAAGGATGTTACACCTTGGAAAATTTCATGTTCTTGCACAGTGAATGGAATAATGAAAGTCACGAAGTATACGATTTTTCTATAAGTAATAGATGGTATTTAATGGTCCTAATTGAGATTTCAAAGACGTTTGACGCAACAGAAGAAAGTTCATTAAGAAAGGCGAGGTATACGTTGTGTATCAGATTGGATTTACGAGGTATCAAGTTAATGATGGCTTAATGATGGCTTAATGATGTCTTAGAAGAAGAGTTAGTTAGATTGATAATGAAGTGTTAAACAAGTGTTAAGAAGGTTCCATAAGGATTGGAGATCAAACGAGTCGACGGGAACAAGTTTCGAAAAACTGATCATTGTACGGTCCACATAGTGGACCGTATAAAAGATATTGGTCGTATATCAGGCCGTATAAACTGGCCAAAACAGGAGCCTTCAATGTACCAAAGATACGGTCACACATACGGTCTATATAAATTATACGGACCGTATGTTTGTCCGTATAACCGAGTCGGGACCGATTTTTAAGTTTATATAAGGGACCCCAACCTTATTTATTTCATTTCATTCTTCACTCCACACCTCAAGAATTCTCTAGAACCCTCTCCACACTTCTCCTACAAGAATTCAAGAGAAACTAATGATCAACTTCGTCAAACCAAGAGAATCAAGTGCAAGAAACTCACTAGGGTTCATCCAAGGCAAGAAATCCCATTGGAAGTGGAACTAGGGTTTTCCTCAAGTGAAGTGTCTCCACCCAAAACTCATTCCCACACTATCAAGGGTAAGTTTTATGATCATTCCATGTTTTTTAAAGTATTGAGAGGTTGAAAGACTTGGATTATGAAAGGAAGTAGAAGATGGGTCATGAATATGAGAGTTGTGGTTTTTTTATGCAGTAGCTTGAAATGAATCATGATTCTTGATATGTTGTTATTATAATTATGTTATAAATTATATTAAGAACTGGGAGAAACATTATGTAAGAAAGAATATGATATTGCACTATGGCCATGGTTATGGATGATTTGAAGTGAAATAGGGAAATTTTGATAATGTAGGTGAATGAAGATTGTTGCTTATGAAATTATGAATGTTATTAGTGACGTTTGGGAGTTGATATATGATATGGATAAAGTTGTATAAAGAAAGGAAATGCTGCCCAATTTTCTCTAGCCTTAGTCAAGTATGCTTAAGCTATCGATTATCTAATGTTAGTACAAACTCTCTTGAAGGTAGAAACGTGAATATTGGAGGAGAACGTTAAAGCGATAGAGTAGCTAAACGAAAAGGTATGTAAGGTTAATCCCTTCCTTCTAAGGCATGATTCCTATGACATGAATTCTCCTATTTTTCCGTGACTTTCTTATATTCCGGAAATTATAAGTCTATGATTATAAAGAGCCTTACATGAGATAAAGAAAAGAGATATGTTGCGAGTATGATAATGATAATTATGAGCCTAAGTCTAAAGCTCATGATATGATGTTTCTACAAAGCTAATGACCTTAATTACGATCCCTTGATCTTGTTTATTGTGTTACACTCACCTTACAATGCTAGTTCCTTCAAGGTGAGGTATGATGAATATGGAATCGGGGGTCCTCAACCTTACGTCACCCCGATATGGTTATCTTTAGGTTATAATGCTTGTTTTATGACAAATGTATGACGATGATAAGTCATAATGAGTATGTGATGATACGAATCCACCGAGGCTATAGGGCCGAGCATGACATTGCTAAGGCGGGCTGCTTATGATAACACCGAGCCTGCAGGGCCGGGCATGACACTGCTAAGGCGGGCTGCTTGTGATTACACTATCCTAGAGGGCCGGACATGACACCACTAGTAGGTGGCGTATGATGGTTACCCGGACGCAGGTTAATGACGATGGTACATGTGCAATGTTGATTTATGTGATATGTATAAAATGCATTTTACTATGAAAGGTTAAGCAAGTTATATCTTCATCTCATGCTTCATGATTTCCTTACTATGTCGATTTCATTCATGCCTTACATACTCAGTACAATGTTCGTACTAACGTCTTTTCTTTGGACACTGCGTTCATGCCCACACGTAGTCAAGGAGGTGACCAAGATTCATAGGAGCTGATCAGCAAATTTACGAGAGCACTTCATTGTTCTGGAGGTGGTATTTGATTTATTATTTTGTGTACATATGTCTTGGGCACGACGGGGTCCTGTCCCGCCCTTATGTCTAGTACTCTAGTAAAGGCGCGTAGATACGTATGTGTGAGTAGTATGGTCTCATGATGTTCCTCAATGCATAAGTATAAATATATTATTTTGATAGCCGAAGGGCTCATGTATATAAAAGTAGATATGTTTTGAAAGGGAATATGATTTCTCCTCATGGTTAATTGTGTTAAGAATAACAAATGAATGCAGGATGAGTATGATGGGTAGCAGGATGAGTGGTGCTCGGTAGTTAGCTCCGGGTACCCGTCATGGCCCCTACTATGGTCGTGACAGATACCTACCAGTACATAGTGCTTGTACTGATTCTATCTTACTACATTTTTTTATCAGTGCAGAGTGCATGACAGGTTTCACATCCACTCCACGCAACTGATTCCCAAAGTCTTTGTTGTCCAGTTTCTAGGGTTAGCACATTGATGGATTCGCAACTCGGAGACTCTTCATTATTACTTGTCTTATCTTGTTATAAGGAGATAGTATTACATAGTTGGGACATGTATTTATTCTAGACTTACAGTGATGTAGTAGTGGCTCTTGTACTGTCTTAGACCAGATTACTTGGGGTTGTATTAGTATTATATTCCACACATATTTATATTTATGTTTGAGATGTATATTTCTATTTTCCTATATACTTTATTGTTTTTGAATTAACGATTTGTGAAAGGGTTAGCCTACCAAGGTGGCAAACGGTAGGTGCCCGCAAGAATAAGCGATTTTGGGTCGTGATAAGTTGGTATCAGAGCCCTAGATTACCTGGTCTATAAGTAGAAGAGCATATCTAGTAGAGTCGTGCGGATTGGTACGATGAGATCCGTACTTATCTGCAAGAGGCTATGGGACATTGAGGAAACTTCAAATTCCTTCATTCTTTCATGCTACCTTATTTAAAATGGTATCAAGATATCACGACCTAAACTGATGAGTCGTTACGAGTGTCGGACCTTTAGCGACCAAACACCCCTGTACTCGTATCTGAACCTTACTGAACATCAAGGGCCTACAAGTGACATAAACCGATCTAATACTGCCTCATAAATGGGTGACATCATGAACTCTGTACAACTTGTATATACATAAACATGCTGAAAGAACAGTGCAAGCCAGCTAGGCTGCTACATATACTGTACACAAAAGAATAGAAGCCGACAAGCCTACATCATCTGACTAATACATACAGCTCTCTACAGACCTCTACTGGAATAAAAGCTGTAGAAAGGGCGGGACAGGGCCCCGTCATACCTATATGCATGTACATCTAAAGAGCCTACCATACCAAAATAGACTACAACTCCGGATCAATGGAGCCGCACTGACCACAGCTGGATAGAAGTCCTACTAAGCTGGACCACCTGTCGGCCTACCTGAACCTGCGGGCATGAGCGCAGCCCCCCAAGCAACGGGCGGTCAGTATGGGTAATGTACTGAGTATGAAAGTCATAAGAACAACATGTATATATAAGAATCATGAATAAGATCTAAACTCATAAGTTGAAATGACTATCTGCATGTACTTGTATGAACAATTACCTGTATGTTTCTGCATAAGTCTGTATAACTGAAAATGCCTCTGTGGGCGCATAATATGCATGCTCATGCCTATCAGTGTAGGTCATACATATATATGTGTGTATATAATGCCTGTCAAGCCTCTATGGCATCCCATCATGTCATATGGGCCTCTTGGCGGCCATCATCATATACATTGTTGTGGTACGTGCAGCCCGATCCTTATATTATCATCATGGTGCACCAGCTGATCAGGTGGTGATGCATGTATAATGCCTATCCCTTTTGTCATACTCCACATATATCTAATATTCGCGTATATAACGCCTTCTGGTCACGGGTCAATGAACATACTTATATAATGAATGTAATGCATGAACAAACTGTATAAATAGAACTGGAACCATGAACAGAAGAAACACTCATAAATGGGGTACATGAACATCAAGAACTGAAGTACTCCTAATGCTTCTAAGTGTATAGTAATATGGAAGCTCGCTTACTCTCTTGTTGGCTCATATCATAAGATCATGCCAAAAGAAAGAAAGGATAGCTTTAACATACCTTGAAGTATATCCAATCATCTAACTTCTAACTCTTGAACTTGTAAATCTACAATTAAGATAACATAGGCCTTAATTATACTATTTACCTCGCTTACTAACCATCTTTAAATACATATAGAGCTTAACGGGTTATGGACAACATTTCCCTTGTAAGCTTACAACTCTTCAACTTCCCATTCGATCTAACATCAACTACAATACCTGCAACAACAATGACAACACCTATATATCAAAATATTATTAAATCCATTCCCAATCATCTCTTAAAATAACCCCTAATCACTATCTTACCCGTCATCAACTTACCACTTCCATAAGTATCCTCTCTTTACTTAAAATCACTAAAATTCTTGTTAATTAACTCAAATACAAGGGTAGAAATCATTTACATGCCTTGAGGGGTCTAAGATTCAAATAATCACTTCAACTTCAACTCCAACTTCCTAAGCTCCACAACTTTAAAGAAACCCTAGGAACAACCGTCTTCTTCACAATCTCGGGTTTACGGGGTTCAGATATTACTAAATCTCCACTAATATGATGGAAACATGTTGGGAGCAAATATACTAGGGTTTTCTCTGATTTGGAAGAGAGAAAATGAGAAATAGAGTTATGGACCACATATTTATACTCGAAATTAAAAAGTCCCAGCGGTACGGTTCGACGAGTGGGTCGACGACCCGTCCAAGTGTCGACGGTCCGTCTACTTGCCCGTCGACCTACGCCTGCAAATTTCAAGGCTGCAGAACCCTATCAACGCCACACAATGATGGTCCATCGACCATGTCGACGGCCTGTCGACGATGACTGGTGTCTGCAGATTTCTCATATTCAGCTCAGGTCGCGTCGATTCGATTCGTTCAACTTCTAATCCTGTAAATTACCAAGAATACCTGCTGGCACCCTTGTACATGGGGTAAGACACTTTCTATCTCCAAAGCTCGGACACGGGTCTCAATTCTAAAGGCATGCTCGACTATGAAACCATAGGTTCTACTACGACGAGAATGAGAGACGTAACATTAGATGGTGCAAACACGAGCTACAATCGCGAGGAACGAGGTGGTACAGCCTGCTGCTGGGGTAGGCACGAGAAGAAGATGATAGTCTCGAGGCCGCGGCTGAGCTGAAGTCCATGGTTCTGCACTTCCTAGAGGCAAGGTCTCTGAGGCTGGATAGAGGCTCGCTTGATCAGCTCCTCCAGAGTAGGTATGGGGCACTTGATCAACTGGAGGAGGTATGGGGCCCGCCCAGAATCACCTCGAGGTCATGTCTAATCTAGTTTTCAGGACACTATGGCCCGTATCCTTCTTCATCTCGATGCCCAGCATGCCGTGGGTGGTGCCACTACTCCAGGTGGTTCACAAACCAGAGTAGGAGTACAAACTCTTGAGCAAGGACAGACACCAGGGTTGCAGCCTAATTGTACCATGGCCCGGCGCATTGATGGTATACTAGCCCCTGAGGATGCTCATAGGCTAGTAGTAGGCTAGGTCATTACACTTGCGGATCAGGAGCTTGTTAGCAGATTCTTGAAGAAGGAGCCGCTTTTTTTTTTGGTACACCTAGTGAGGATGCGTATGAGTTCATTATGGATATAGATGAGAGGCTATACAAGATAGGTATTGTGGAGTCGCATTATGTGTCTTTCCAGCTTCGCGGGGATGCGATGACATGGTAGACGTATTTTATTGAGGGCAGACCTATTGGTTCACCTCCTCTCACCTAGGCATTGTTTCACCGTGCTTTCTTAGAGAAATACGTGCAACATACTTTGAGGGATCAGTACAGGGATGAGTTCCATCACTTGCAGCAGAGAGGTATGTCAGTGGCAGAGTAATAGGCTCGGTTCCTATTTTTGGCTCGGTATACGATGCAGTTTATTCTGACAGAGGCAGAGAGGGTTCGTAGATCTGTACGTAGACTTGTGATTCCACTTCATATTTCTTTTCATCAGCTTATAGCCTTGGGGTCTTCCTTTCTGCTGGTAGTGGATCATGTCGCTGGTGTCGAGTAGGCCAAGGCTAAATCTTTTGGAGGGTCAAGTGAGAAGAGGCCTCGTCAGCACGGTGGACACTATGGTTCCAGTTATAGAGGTCGAGGTCAGTATTGCAGGACTTAGCAGTCATAGCCCAGCTGTCACATTAATTCCGCACTTCAAGTATTTTTTGTAGCCCTTCTAGACAAAGTGGTTATGGGTTTGGGCAGGCTTCTGGAGTTTCACTTACTCAACCAACCGACCAATGTGGTTGTTCCATTTCTTCAACTTCATTGTTTCAGCCCCGACACCTACAACATATTTTTTTATTGTGATCCTGATCACATCACTAGAGAGTGCACTGGACCTAGATAGAATGGGACCCAGGAGGGCTCTCGGTTTAGGACCTCTAGGATTCTGGCATCTTTTGGTAGCCGAGGTGGTTCTTCCGCTAGAGCCGATGCTCATTTAGGCCGTGGTGGTCCGCATTCATCTAGGGTGGGCATCAGTATGGTAGGGGTGGTTCCCAGGTTTCCAAGAGAGGAGCACAGTCTGACCATAGTGGATGTGGTGGTGGTCATTGCTACGCTTTTCTCGGTTGGTGCGAGAGTAAGGCATTCGAAGCTGTGATCTCAGGTACCATTTTTGTTCGTCATCGGGCTGCTTCAGTCTTATTTGATCCCGATTCTACCTTCTCATATGTGTCTATTTATCATTCTATGACCGTCTTAACTTGTGACCATCTTGATATGCCTATTCATGTGTCTACTCCAATTGGAGATTTAATTATGGTTGATTGAGTCTATTGGTATTTCTTAGTTACTTTTATGGGGTACGCCACGTGGGTAGACTTGATAATCTTAGATATGGTAGATTTTAATATTATTTTTGGTATGAGTTGGTTGTCCACATACCATGCTATCTTGGACTGTCATGCCAAGACAGTCACCTTATCCATGCCTGGGATTCTTAGACTTGAGTGGAGGGGTACTCCGAGTCCCGCTCCGAAGAAGATCATTTCACATCTCTGCGCGAAGAAGTTATTCGACAAGGGGTGTTTGGCCTACTTAACCCACGTTCATGATGTTAGTGTTGATTCTCCACTCCTTGAGTCCATGCCGATTATGTGCGAGTTCGTGGAGGTATTCCCTTTTGATTTTCCAGGTATGCCACCCGAACATGACATTTACTTCCGCATCGATTTAGAGCCGGACAATGCCCTCTATCCATTCCGCTATAAAGGATAGAACCTTCTGAGTTGAGAGAGTGAAGGAGCAGTCGCATGATCTTCAAAGTAAGGGGTTCATTAGACCGAGCGTCACCCCTTGGGGTGCTCCTATGTTATTTATGAAGAAGGAGGATGGGACGATGAGGATGTGCATATATTACCGTCAATTGAACACAGTCAACATTCATAATAAGTACCCTATTCCTCGTATTGATGACTTGCTCGACCAGCTTCAGGGTGCTTCTATATTTTTGAAGATTGATTTGAGGTCAGGCTCTCACCAACTAAATATTTAGGCCGAGGATATTCTGAAGACAGCCTTTAAGAATCTTTCTAGTTATTACGAGTTCCCTGTTATGTTATTTGGTCTTACAAGTTCCCATGCAGCTTTCATGGACTTGATGAATGGCATTTTTAAGCCATACTTGGATTCTTTTGTCATAGTCTTCATCGATGATATCTTGGTGTATTCAAAGAGTAAAGAGGAGCATGAGCGTCATTTGAGGATTGACTTTGGGTTATTGAGAGAGAAAGACCTTTTTGCCATGTTTTCAAAATGTTAGTTCTGGCTGGATTCAGTGGCATTCTTGGGCCACGTGGTGTCAAAGGACGGGATCATGGTTGATCCCCAGAATATTGAGGCCGTTAGGTATTGGGTGAGGCCCACTATAATGACTGACATTCGTAGCATCGTGGGTTTGACTAGTTACTACCGTCGGTTCGTGAAAGGGTTTGCTTCTATTACTTCTCACCTGACCATATTGACTCAGAAGGAGGTTCATTTCTAGTGGTTCGATGCTTATGAAGAGAAATTCCAAAAGGTCAAGACCTTGTTGACCACGACCCCGATTTTGGCATTACCCGTGAAGGGTAAGGATCTCAATTTATTGTGATGCGTCCTGTGTTGGTTTGGGTTCCATGTTGATGCAAGAGAGCAAGGTCATTTCCTATGCTTCTAGTCAATTGAAGATCCATGAGAAGAACAACCCAACTCATGATTTAGAGTTGGCAGCGGTAGTCTTCGCTTTGAAGATTTTGAGGCATTATCTATATGGGGTGTATTGTGATGTATTTACCGATCATCACTGCCTTCAACACGTATTCAGTCAAAGGAATCTCAATTCTAGGCAGCGTAGGTGGGTAGAGCTACTGAAGGATTGTGACATAACTATTCTTTACTATACGGGTAAAGTTAATGTGGTGGCAGATGCATTGAGCTGAAAGGCACTGAGTATGGACAGTTTAGCTCAGTTCATTACTTAGGAGCATCCTTTATGGAGGTTCAGACAATTGCTAACAGTCTTGTGCGTCTTGATATTTTTTATCCAAGCAGAGTTTTAGCATGTGTTGAGGCGAGGTCATATATCTTGGAGCAAATCAGGGCTTAGCACTTTAATGATGCTAAATTACGTAAGATTGGTGATAAGGTTTTGAGAGGTGAGGCCAAGGAGGTTGTGCTTGATGATGGGCAAAATTTTGAGGATCAAGGGACAGGTATATGTTCCTCGTGTGGGTGGTCTGATACCCTTGATATTAGAGGAGGCTCATAGCTCCAAGTACTCTATTCATCCAGGGGCGACTAAGATGTACTGTGATTTGAGATAGAACTACTGGTGGGGTCAATGAAGAGAGATATTGCAAATTTTGTTGCTCAGTGTGGGAATTGTCAGCAAGTCAAGGTTGAGCACTATAGACCTGGTGGTGTGCTTTAGAGGATAGCCATTCCTATGTGGAAGTGGGAGAGGATTGGCATGAATTTTATTTTGCGTCTTTTGAAGTCCCTGGGCAAGTTTGATTCAGTTTGGGTTATTATTGATTGGTTGACTAAGTCTTCTAATTTCATCCCAGTTCAGATTACTTACAATCTAGAGATGTTAGCCAGGGTTTACATCCGCGAGATAGTGTGGTTGCACAGGGTTCCTATTTCTATCGTTTCCGACTGAGGTACTAAGTTTATCTCCAATTTTTGGAAGTCGTTGTAGGAAGATTTGGGTAATCAGTTATACCTTAGCACAGCATTTCATCCTCAAACTGATGGTCAGTCAGAGCGGACTATTTAGGTGGTTGAGGATGTGTTGAGAGCCTGTACCATTGATTTTGATGGTAATTGGGACCAGCTCTTACCCTTGGCAGAGTACGCATACAACGATATCTACCATTCGAGTATTCATATAGCATCGTTCGAGGCTCTATATGGTAGGGGATGTCATTCTCCTATTGGGTGGTTTGATGCTTTTAATGTTCGACCTTGGGGTACAGATATGCTGTGGGAGCCTTTGGACAAGGTGAAACTTATTCCGGAAAACCTTCTTGCAGCTTAGAGTTGGCAAAAGATGTTTGCGGACTAGAAGGGTCGGGATCTAGAGTTTATGGTGGGTGAGCAGGTTCTTCTGATGATTTCACCCATGAAGGGTGTTAATTTGATTTAGGAAGAGTGGCAAGCTAAGCTCGAGATACATTGGTCAATTTGAGATTCATTGTCGTGTTGGTGATGTTGCTTATGAGTTAGCCTTGCCACCATGGTTGTCAGGTGTTCATCCAGTATTCCATGTTTCTATGCTGAAGAAGTACCATTCAGACGTGTCTTAAATCATTAGTTGGGATTCTATGTAGCTTGATGAGAATCTGTCCTACGAGGAGGAGCCTATTGCAATCTTAGACAGGCAGGTTCGGAAGTTCAGGCCTAAGGAGTAGCTTCTGTTAAGGTGCAATAGAGGCACTATCTTGTTGAGGAGGCCACATGGGAGACCGATTCTGATAAGTGTTCTGATATTCCAATAGTTTGCTAACTCAGGAACTTTTCCCTCACTTCTTCCTTGTCACTCAAGGACGAGCGATTATTTAATTGATATCTGATGTAATGACTCATTTGGTCATTATAGCACTTTCGACCCATTTGCCCCTGTTGATCCTTCCCCTTAGCCCTGTTAGTATGTTTTTGACTCGCAGGGATGGGCGGTATGATTCCCAAGGTAGTCGGGTGAGTTATATGATGACATATGTGAAGTGCCTTAAAGTGAAAACATTTGACCAATCGTTGACTCTTGGGTAAACGGACTGTTTTAAGAAATACATTAATTTTGAGAGGTCCGAATGGTCGTTTATGGCGTGGTGGGATGTTTGGTTCAATTCCCGAGGCACTCGGGATTTGGGTTATTGGTTGGAGAGTTGGTCTTAGGCCATTGGGTGTTGACCCGGTCAAAGGGACCTCCGTTTTGAATTTCGACACCACGAGTGAGTCTGTAGCATATTTTCATGTATGATTGCATGTCTGGTTTGTATCGGGCAGGTTTCGTGTGATTGTTGGATTTTAGGGTTGAGGTAGTGAAAAATCAGGATTATTTAGTGTCTGGTGTCCGCCGTAGCGACGCCATATGAGCGGTAGCGAAGTCTGGCCGCTATGGCGAGTGTGTGGAGTTTGTGGTGTGTCGCCACAGCGGACAGGGATCCACTCTTGCAGACTAAGGGTAGTGAAACGAGGGCCATTGTGGCGGGCCTGCTGTAGCAGACGGCCAACCACTGCAGCAAACGACGAGACTAGAATCCTATTTATTGCCTAGTTAAAACCCTTCTTTTCCTGTACCTTCATTCATTGTTGCTAAGGATTTTTTAGGTGACTTGAGGAAGTTTCAACCAGATTTCTCGTGAGGATAAGTTCTCTAACCTAGATTTCATTCTTTTATCTTTCTTAAGCATGAATCCATGATAGAAAATCTATAGAACTTAAAAGGAAGATGGATCTTGATGTTTACTTCATTATTTGAGTTTTAGTCATTCTCAATGATATTCGTTGGTGCATTTGACTAATCTAAACATGGAATTTGATGAATTAGTGACTAATAGGCTTGAATCTGTCATTTATGTTGATGAATTGAATGATCGAACATTAGGGTTTATACCCAAATTAGGGGTTTTGACTTGAATGATGAATTTTGACTAATGTTGAGTTAATCTAGGAATTAAATAGTTGAATTGAACTTCTAGAACATTGGGTTACTGATTTCACCTTTCAAATACCCGTTTTGCCCATGTGGCCTGTTTTTCCCCCTTTTCTATGTTGATTTTGATTCGAAAGATAGTATAGCAATATGGATATCAATGCTTCTTATTTCTAACTTAGAATTTGATATTGGATAGACTTTGCGTACTTGAAGGCTCTCTAGAAAGGCAAGGAGATGGCTTGATTTTTCGTGTCTCCTGCTCTACTGCCAGGTAGGTTACGGCTTACCTTATGGTTAGAATTTGGTTATCGAAGCATATATAGAGTTTGTGATTATCAGAGAAATCATGTTATGCCTTCGGATATGAAGTTGGGATGGATTACCTAGGTTGGTACTGTTGCTTGATTGTGGACTTGTTGCCTTGTTGTGACCTATTGGCTTGTTTCCACGTGTTTGATACTAGACTTGATACTTAGTTTCCCTATCATGATTTTGGAACTGCTATCCCTCACTTATATGTTATTATCTTAGATAGGGGAAAGAACTTGATTTATTATTGATTCTAAAATATTTGTCCATGAGTGGCACGATTGAATTTGATATGTTATCATTCGACATTAATATTATGCATATAACTTATTCTGATCTTTCATGGTATACTGATATGAGCTGAGACTTGGTACTGATGATGATGAAAGAGATGACAAGCTGATGCTCGAGGTATGTACCGGGATCGAGAGATTGTACGATGCCCGAGGTCTCTACCGAGATCGCGAGAGTGGTACATAGACTTGGCGGGTCCCCCTTGGGTCATGACTGTCAAGGCGTGGAGGTATTCCGCCCGGAGCATATGTATACGGAGATTACATTGGCCATTGCATATCATTGCATTGCATATGCATTCATTATCATCTCATTTTACCTATATTGATTGGATTTGTTGGTTGTACTTATGTTTGTGGATATTCTGAGGAATTGTTGAAACTTGTTAGACTTGTGTTTAGGTGCATCACCATAGGCTGTAATTCGGCTACTTGATATTTTTGCACTTGAGTTATTATTCTTGGATTGTGTTGTGTTTGTACTTGATCGTGAGAATGCCTATTCTTAAGTCTGTTTCTTCATATATGTTAGCAAACTGTTGTCAGCCAATGATACCTACCAGTACATAGTGTTTGTACTGATACTACCTTGCTGCATTCTTTTATGAGTGCTGAGTACGTGACAGGTACCACATCCACTCCTCGCAACTGATTCCCGAGGACTTTGTTATCGAATGTTTAGGGTGAGCACATTGATATAACTATAGCCCGGAGACTCTTCATTATTACTCGTCTTATCTTGTTATATTGAGACATTATTTCTTATTTGAGACTTGTATTTACTCAAGACTTGTAGTGATGTAGTAGTGGCTCTTGTATTGTCTTAGACTAGATTCCTTGGGGTCGTATTAGTATTGTATTCTGCGCTTATTTATATTAATATTTGAAACGTATATTTCTATTGTCCTATTTGCTTTATTATTGTTTAATTAATGATTTGTGAAAGGATTCGCCTACCAAGGTGAGAAACGGTAGGTGCTCGCACGATAATTTGATTTTGGGTCGTGAGAAGAATATAGTATCAGACTAAGTCTCCGTTACGAGATTTGATTTGACAAACGTCAATAAAATATATCAATCAGATGATTTAGCTCACTAAATCAGGACGTATCGATATTGAAAAGTACCCTAAGCCAAACTGAATATGAGTGAGAGACTCGAGAGATTGTTATACTAGTAGGTATTGCGAAAATTGCAAGGTAAGCTATTCAGTTGTCTCTAGTAAGAGAGACCTTTTCTAAGGCAAGTTGTAAGTTATTAAAGTTCACAGGAATAAGGAAGGAGCTGAGGTAATAATCTGATTTCTCAAGAATGGAATCTTTGAGCGCAAGGTGTGGCCATCCTCCTAAAAGGGGAGATAGTACAATAAAGTATCGAAACAGAATCACATGTTGTTTTAGGGATTGAGTAAGTAAGAAGGGTTACAACCAAAAAGTTTCAAGGTGAATATGGTTGTGTTATCCAGATGCTACAGATGTGTTACACCCCGTATCTTCGAAGAAGCACTTATCAAATTTGAAACATAAGTACGTTGAGTTATGGTTAAGTAAAACCACTTTGGAATATAAGGAGCAAGCATTATTAAGTATATTTAATGAGGAAGGATGTATATAAGGTATACCAGAAGGTTTTATAAGGAAATGAGTGGAAGAAATGGAGTAGTACGACTTTGGAAAAAGGATGGGTAATGTTTTGTGTTAAAAGTTTGGTCCAACTTGGTGGATGAATATCTCTTAGCATATGAAGTGTTTTAAGGTGAAACAAAAGCCTAAAATGAAGTTCGTCGAGTATAGTTTTCAACGCAACAAACCGCTCGTCGATAGGACATCGGAGTAGAGAATTATGGACGTGCTACAGTAAAATGCTACAGTGAACCCGACCCGAATTTGACCCTTATAAAATGGGTAAGAACCCCTTTTTTCACCAGATTTTGCTGGAAAATCCCAGAAAATTGAAGAGATAAAGTGAGGGAATCAAAAGTGTACAATTTTTAAGTCGCGGAGTAGTGGTTTAGGTCCGGGTAACGCATGGTTGTGATTCTAGTATTTTATTGCGGGAGATTTTAGCGTGGATATTGAGGATATTGCTGTCTTAACAAGAAAAAAAGGTATGAATCTTTCTCTTTTGGTATTATTTAAGGCTTATTTACGGAGATAAAGCCGTTAAATAATTGTGTAGTAAGTTGGTTAGTTATGGAAGTTGGAAAACAGCGTGTGGGAGATTCTATGGAATACTTTGGTGTTGTAAATGATGTTATGGATGTTGGTATTGTAATTGTTGTTGTTGGTTGTTGAATTGAGAATTCGGGCTACGCATATAAACAGGGCAGGTGCGGCCCGATTTTCAATAGGATATAAAATAGTTTGACTTGAGAGCTTAGCACAAATATACTACGATGAGTCTAACGATTGTGTGAATCCTCTTAAATGTAGACTTGCGAGCTCGGAAGAATAAATGTAGATAATTGGAGGCTGAACAGGTATGTTAAGGCTCGTCCCCTTCTTTCAAAGGCATGATTCCTATGGTATGATTTCATAAATGTTTCCGTAACCTTCTTGTTTTCAAAAACTAAAAGTTCATGGTTCTTAAAGCTTCTCATGATGTGGAGGATAAGAATGATTTTATGGTGGTGACAACGATAATGATGATTTCGTGTTTTAAGAACTCAAGTTTATGATTTCAAAGCGAATATGAGAATGTGGAGCTACTTCTAGATTTTCTCAATTTTACTCATTGATGATGACACTACTTCAAAAGGCTCCAAAGTGTATGTAAAGCTATCCCTTCTTTCTTTTTTGCATGAACTACATAAAGTGAGCGAACGACAAACATACATGAATCCAATGAACTCTAATTCCCAGTGGTACTTGACATGATAGTTGTCTTTGATTCTCAAGTGTGGGTTCATTCTAATTATTCTATTGAGTTTCAGATGATGATTTAGTTTGCATATGGTTGCTCATGATATTCTATTCGTGCATACCGTTAATATATCGTTCACCGAGTCTCGGGCCGGGTACGTAATCGTGAATAGTTTCATTGCATTGTTCACCGAGTCCCTCACTAGAGGGCCGGGTATGTATATTATATATTTCGCCGAGTCCCTCACTAGAGGGCCGGGTACATATTATATTTCACCGAGTCCCTCACAAGCGGGCCGGGTACGGTATATATATGATGATTTCACCGAGTCCCTCACTAGAGGGCCGGGTACGGTATATATGTATATGACTTCATTCACTGAGTCCCTCACTAGAGGGCCGGGTACGTTATATTATTGTCACGACCCAATCCCGTAGGCCGTGACTAGTGCCCGAGCTGGACACTCGTATACGTACCTGTTAAATATAGACAAACTGATTCCTAAGAACAATATGGAAACTTGCAGAAGAACCCCAAAGGTTCATAACGTCATCATATATATGTATCTGGATAACCTGTCTCCTGAGGAGTCACAACTAATCAAAATATAATATGATAGGCAAGCCGACAAGGCTGCCACGACATATCAATACCATACGCAAGCCGACAAGGCTGCCACTTGTCATACCCCGACTTTACTAGGGTGTGATGGGCACCCGACCCCATATCTGGAGCCGAGCGAACCCGCTGACTCTTATTACATAGATAAACTGTTGTATCAATTAAGAAATAAATACATGGTAAGCCCTCCAATATTATTTTTTCATAAGTAATGTCTATCATCATATGGGACCCGCGGCATGAAACGTAATAACATTGTGACGGTTGAAGCCGTCTACCAAGCTAACACTCTATACTCTTGACTCTGTCTGCAAAGTCTCTAACATTGAACAGACACTATAGCTCGTATACTCTGACTCGGCAGCACTCCAGAACAAGTGGAGCCCGCCAACTCCGCTGGAACATCTTCTATGATAACTGTGGCTCAGCTGGTGTACCTGCGCGGCATGAACGCAGCCCCCGAAGAAGGGGGGTCAGTACGAGTAACGTACTGAGTATGTAAGGCATGAATAGTGACATAATAAAGGAATATACAGCATGAATAATAACGGAGTAGACATATGGAGCTTATCTTGGGACAGAAATAACTTGTACATATGAATGCCTTTCAGGCAGATGCCATGCATGCTTAGTCTTTTTTTCCAGAAAACAGTACTTCTTATTTACATGTACAGAAAACAGAACGTTTCAGAAAACGGTATCCTTTATTCACATTTACAGACGCCGAGTACATCGGCTCTCCCACCCCCCTCCCCAACAATTTCCCAACATATCATATATAAATATATATAACATATACAGACGCCGTATCCAGCTCTCCCATATCCCGTGCTCGGGTATCCCTCGTCCGGGACGAAATCCAGCTGAATCAGGTGGTGATGTAACAGTGGCCCTTCCCCTTTTCCTCATATACATATACATATACATATACATATTCACATTCATATACATATGTCATACAATTGGCATGCATGAGAGCCCAAAGAAGGTCATGTGTCCATCGGAGTGACGTAAGGTCGGTGACCTCCGATTACATTATGGAATAATCATGGTCACTTTGTCTCACCTTGAAGGAACGAGTATTTTAAGGCGAGACTACCAACGGAAAATAGCCTTAAGAGAGAGCATAGAATGAAATCATGGACATTATAACCGCCAACTAATATGCTTTGAAGTCTTTTAGAAACTAGTGTCATAGCTAAGGAATAGAATTGAGGTTCAAGAACTAGTATAACAGTTTCATATTCACATAGGACTCTTAGCTCAAGACTCTTAGTCATGGAATCATTCTTGTCGTACTTATCGTAGGCATATTCTCTTTCTCAACATCATCATTATCATTGTCATCATAGGAGTATCTTCGTTAGCATAGTTACAGTACTTGTCATTCGGTGAACGGAATACGGATCAAGGGTTTCTTTGGATTCTGCTTCAAAATAAATCAAACGGAACAATAAGGAAAATTCGGGGACCATGGGCCCACCTCGGGTCAAATGAGGCGGCGTACAAAATTTACATATGTTACATGTCATGGCGTTACTTGTGAGGGTTTTAGGGTAGTCGGGTCCTATTTATGCGAGTTCTAGAGGTTTAGGAAATTCTTCCAACATTTTGCACACTTTTTAGTTCAATTCTACTGATTGAAAAAGAGAAAACTTTAGGCACGGATTCCGGAGGGTAGAGTTATTCCCGAGGCTCATATCCAACATATTCCGTCTAAGACATGCCATAGAAAGAAGGGTGAAGCCTTACATACCTTTTCTGCTTCTTATGCGACTCCAAATTCACGTTCCAAATCCGCCAAAATCTACAATTTGGTCACATTTACCAAACCTTAATTAGAACATTTAGAAGTGGAATCTTAAGGCAACATTTGTCTACCGAAATTTCGGCAGCATTTCCCCTGTAAATACATCGTCCCCAAGAATCTATCTTGGCCAATTTCAATCAACAACAATCCGGGAATTCAACCCGGCCAAACAATCAAAAATACCAACAATTTTTCTAGCAACATTTCAATATCCAACTCAATCCAATTCAATTCACACAATCTTTCAACAACACAATCAACATATTACTTTACCGAAACCTTCCAATTCAACAACAACCATGCACGTCATCATAATTCATGTACACTTACTTTAACAAAAGCCTTCATTCTATATCACATAATCCATAACAATCCAATTACTAAATAAAACTAATTCATCACATTCTACCATCACCACTTCCATGCATATTTCCATAAATATTTCATTCATTTCTTAATATTCCAATGACAACCAACATGCTACATGCACTTCATGCATATTTCTATGAATTCTCATCCTTTTTATACATTATAACAACAAACAACATACTACATAAAATCATTCTAACACCACACAACACACGGCCAATACCAAACATGCACGGCCACACTTCAACATCATTGATTTCATGTTTTTCATGCATTTCTCCATATCACAACATGTACCAAGCATCCATAACACATAAAGGAAGATTAGTTCTTACCTTTTTCCTTCAACTTCCCACTTGACTATAGCTATGAACTTGCACCAAGGAGGGGATTTCTTGCTCCAACACTTGCACCATGTTAAAGAGGACCTTCAACTTAGTAGGAATACTAGAAGAAATAATTTTTTGGAACAAGATTTCAAGGGGTCAAAATCCCCTAGCCATGGCCGAAACCCTCTCTTTTTCTCCACTCTCCTCATTTTTTTTTTGTTCTTCTTTTTGTCTTGAATTAGAAGGTAAACTCATATATATATATATCTCCAAGCATGTGAGGGGCACATGCCCCTCTCTAGAAATTTCTTGACTTTTCCCACCTTTTTCTTGAAATTAAAGAAAGAAGACTAAGTGTATTCTTGTGTACACCTTAGTCCCCATTAATTAAAAATGTGCACATATTCCACACAAGTCACACGGCCAACATGGCCTTTCAAGAACCTTCATGAAATTTTTGTGACATTCCCGTCTTGCCCTCCGACTTTCCTTGATATTACCATTTACCATTTTGTGAGTTTCTCTTTTTACCCTTAACCTTTCTCCATATTTCCATACAATAATATTCATAAATAATATCCATAACCAACTTGTACATTAAAATAATTTTTGAAAATGGTCTCGCCCTTAACTTTCCACGATGACTTTGGAATTTCCAAACACACAAGATACGGGCTATAACACCACTACAGACAAACATATCCAGAGCACATCGTATAGACACAGCTGAACAAACTTATACACAACGCACACATATGTCTACCGAGCTCTAAGAGTATCGATAGTGAAATATGACGGGACAGGGCCCTGCCGTACCCCTGGATAAACATATATATATGCATCAAAAGATCTGTACCAAAATTCTAGGCTCTGGGACAATGGAGCTTTGCAAGACAGCTGAGTAGAAATCCTAAGCTGGAGGATCACCAAATCGAGTATCTGTACCTGCGGGCATGAAATGCAGCCCCCCCCCCCCCCGAACAAAGGGGGTCAGTACGAGATATGTACTGAGTATATAAAGCGTGAAATACAACAAGAGAACCACGACTGAAATAGAGATTATAGAAGACAAGTATGACATTTAAAATACCAATGCACTGGCCTTATGAAACGTAAAACATGCATGTCATTATCATATATCGTACCCGGCCCATTACGGGACTCGGTGAATAAAGTCATCACATACCATCCTTGGCGCCATAATCACATTATCATATCATCATATATATACATATACCGTACCCGACCCTCTAGTGAGGGACTCGGTGAACAATGCAATGAACTGTGCACGAGAACATACACGGCCCGGGACTCGGTGAAAGATATATTGAGGCATGTACGAGCAGAGTAGTGAGCAACCATATGCAAACTAAGTTATATTTGAGACTCAATAGAATATTCAAATGAACTATCATTTGGAAATCAAGACAACAATCATATCAAATATCCTTCGAATGTCACTATGGAATATATCAAATAGAACTTCAGAAATCATAGATACGTATCAAGACATAATAAAGTAAGTTCTGGGAATCAAGGACAGTAGCCATCCTAGTGTCTCTAAGAATAGGAGCCTTTTTTTGGAAGTCATATGTACGTCGTCTATTTGTTTCATAAAGATCATGCCAAAAAGAAGGAAGGGTTAGCTTTACATACCTGTCGTAGATCAACCGTAACCAAGCTTGCTTCATCGCCCCTTTATCCTATTTAATATGAAAGTAACACTATTGTTAATAAACTGCGACTCCCCAAACTTATAAATCTACAACCAATTACTTATGGGAATCACTTCTTAGTTCATACTTCTTGATTAGTTTTTTGATTAGCTAAGGACTTAACGAAAATCGGGCAGCATTTCCTCTACATAACTCGCCTAACCCGAATTTACAGTTAATCTCCGATTATCACAACAATACCAACAACGACGACAGCAACCCAATAATCTCTCTAAATCCCTTTTCAACTAATTCAAGAACACAAAATCTCTTTCCTCGAGTTTTAGTCCATATCTATATCGATAAATCTTCCATCAATTCTCTTTATAAACACTTAGACATATATAGCAACATCAAGAACGTCTTAATCATGCTATTTACCATAATTTCCATCCATAACAACATCTGGATAATCCACAAGCAGCCCATAAGCCAACAACAACATCAAATACAATCTACAGTATAATTTTTGTATTTCGCGTCTCACGATTTAGCTATGACTTCAATGAATTTAAATATACTTAGAAGAGGATAATTCTTACCTTATATGCCAAGAAATACTATTCTTCCACATTACTTCACCTTAACTAAATTCTAATTTCAACAACATGACAAAACGGAACAATGAGCTCGAAGTGTTGAGCAAACCCCGAATATCGTTCTTTAGAAGAACCATACGTTGGCTCAACTAAGAAAACCTCTCACGTTTTTGCCAACATTATTTTTGCTAGTGTTAAAGATGAGAGGATTAAATGAATATATCAAATGTGCAGCATCCCATTTTCCTATAGTAAGATGTAAAGGAATAGAATTGTAATTCAAGTAGCCCTTTTTCCTTGTTTCTACGTGCCACTATGCACTTTTTCATGATTTTGACTCATCACATTAGTTGCTGCCATATGGGTACGTTGGTTGCTGCCACAAGGGTGGTAGTGTCAATTAATTTCATCCAAATTCCACTAATTAGTTAGTAATCTTTCACTAACCCAATATTTAACCAAACACCCACATAATTAATTCCTTGATCACAATTTACTTAAATGGCAATCATTTTTAATACACTTCATATACTCATGACATAGCATAGTCCATAGCCTCATTTAACACACATAAAATATTATTTTCAATCATCGTCGTCACATTGTTTTTGTCTTAAATCATTTTGGGACTCCATTCCTTGTATACACCGAGCTCTTGATTTTTATCCTTGGATATGATCGAATTCTCCGGGCTTGGGTAAATTTACCCATGTAGGATGATTCAAAATTTTTTTAGCCCAAAAATACGAGACATTACAACTTGGATCATTTTTCACTCAAATAAATGTTGAACTCAACAAAACTTATTTCCTTCGATTGGTTTAACTTCAAATCCTTACGATACATGTGTACCATCACTTTAACCACCTACAAGCTTGTGGGATAACCTCGTGTCCATTACTAATATCATTTAACTCGCACACTTTCCAATGCATGAAAACACGGGATGTAACATCCTTCCCCCCTTTAGAACATTCGTCCTCGAATGTTAAATTAGTTCCAATATTTCCTCAAGTGTTCTTTTATTGAATTGTGATGCCTTCCACATGACTTTTTCATTGGTCGATTCCCTTCCATTTATTATAGCGCATTCCAGATCTCTAAGTAACAATTCCCGTAATATTTCCTCTTTCTGTTGCTTCTCAAGGTAATAATTCCACGTCGTTGTCTTTACTCTCCTCCTTATTTCGCAGTTGGTTGACAGTTGTATTGTGAGATCTTCTACTGAAATCTTACTCTCTCTGTAGTGCACTTAGTCATAACACAACTCTTTCTTCTTCTATAGTTACTCCATTAAGATGTATCATTCACTTCATCTTACCTCTTAATCTTTGAATAAGATTTTATACCGCGCAGACATCCCTCGTAGATTTGTTAGATTTTACAATCCTTGGAGTATTTCGCGCTTCTGGTAACCTGTAGACCCTTCGCAGACTCTATGAATAAAACGAAATTTCCCAAGGTATAACATTGTTTACTTCAATAACCTTACATTGCTCTACTGTTATAGTCCATATTCTGGAATCTTCAGCATCATGTATCACTTCACGACTTTCTTTTTAAAATATTTTTAACTGTCACCTTGCTTTTAGCTCTTAATCTCGATCTTTCAAGTTGGATATCAAGTAGCGCTGGAGTTCCCTCACATTAGGAGATTTTCTATAGCTGCTTTGTGATCTGTCTATTATTAACTGGTATAATTCCGAAAGAATTTTTTATTTGACATATGAATTCACTGTCATCCAATAACTCACTTGTTCTGATCGTCTCGCTTAAACCATTTCCCTTAATCCAACTTATAACACTTTAGGCACATTATCTCGTGTCATTTCTTTACCTCTAATTCAAACTCTTCTATTGCCTCTTTACCCAGATTTTGCTCTTAGTTTTCCTATCGCGCATCATGTTGCAATCTTACAAGAATATACGTGGGTTCTCAAATTAGCCCAAGAAATACCTTAGCGCCGTCTTACTAGTCTTCATGCTTAACCTTGTCTTTTTCTCTCGTATCTTTCAATAAGTATCGGGATAAGTCTTCGGCTCAGTCATGGCCATGTCCTATTTGCCCTTAGTATTAATTCTATCTCAGTAATTTGGCTTAAACCATCTTTACATCCTTCCTTAATGCGCCCGAAATATCGTAACCACATTGTTATTACTGAATCCTTACTCTCCTTATCAAATACTCACTTGGTCTCATTCTTAATATACCAATATTCGTAAGTTGTATAACTATTCTTGTATGACTTGTATAAAATATATCCAACCTTAGACATAGTCTTTCCTTCTCCTGGTTCATTCTGCTTTACATATCTCATCTGTACTAAAACTCGCTCGTAGCCTATCTAGTCATACTCCTTTCCCTTCCTTTATTCACCCTTTGATTTTCTCGTATTCTACTATAGGTGATTTTCTATCCTTTCTCCTTACTACTTATAAGTCGCAATATCATTAGCGAACAACTCTATTGCCAACATCTAAGCCTTTAACCCAGTATAGCGTAGCTATACTTTATAATATCTCTTAAGTTACTCGTTACCATTCTCTTGTCGTACTCTTTCCTTTTACCATTCACCCGCTTCCTAATGTCATATCATACATGTCACAACCCAACCCCATGGGCCATGACTAGTGCCTGATCTGGACACTCATATACGTACCTGTTAGATATAGCCAAATTGAAACTATGAACAATATGGAAACTTGCAAAAGAACTCCCAAGGTTCATAACGTCATCAGATATATATGTCCAGATAACTGTCTCCTGAGGAGTCACAACTGATCAAATCATAAAATGATACGCAAGCCGACAAGGCTACCACTACATATCAATATCATCCGCAAGCCGACAAGGCTGCCACTACATACGAACATATCCATAGCATATCGTATAGACACAGCTGAACAAACTTATACACAACCCACACATTTGTCTACAGACCTCTAAGAGTATCGATAGCGAAATATGACGGGACAGGGCCCCGCCGTACCCCTGGGTAAACATATACGTACATCATAAGATATGTACCAAAATTCTAGGCTCTGGAACAAAGAGACCTCTCCAAGACAGCTGAGTGGAAGTCCTATGCTGAAGGGTCACCAAACCGACTATCTGTACCTGCGGGCATGAAACGCAGCCCCCCCAAGAAAGGGGGTCAGTACGAGATATGTACTGCGTATATAAAGCATGAAATACAATAAAGAGGATCATAACTGATATAGAGATTACCGGAAACAAGAATGACTTTTAAAATATCAATACACTTGCCTTATGAAATGAAAATCATGCATTTCAATATCATATATCATATTCGGCCCACTATGGGACTCGGTGAATAAGGTCGCCACATACCATCCTTGGCGCCATAATCACATCATCACATCATCACACCATCACATCATATATATATATATACCGTATCCCGGCCCTCTAGTGAGGGACTCAGTGAACAATGCAATGAAACTGTGCACGAGAATGTATCCTGGCCCGGGACTCAGTGAAAGATGTATTGAGGCATGCACGAGTAGAGTAGTGAGCAATTATATGCAAATTAAATCATGTATGAGACTCAATAAGATAATCAAAACGAACCCCCATTTGAAAATTTAGACGATAGTCATATCAAGTACCTTTCGAATGTCACTACGGATTATATTAAAATAGAACTTCTGGAATCATATACACGTATGAAGACATAATGAAATAGCTTCTGGAAGTCATGAACATTAGCCATCCTAGTGGCTCTAAGAATAGGAGATTCTTTGGAGTCATATATATACGCCGTCTATTTGTTTCATAAAGATCATGCCAGAAAGAAAGAAGAGTTAGCTTTACATACCTGTTATAGGTTAACCGTAACCAAGTTCGCCTCGTCGTCCCTTTAGCCTATTTAATATGAAAGTAACGCTATCGTTAGTAAACTATACTTTCTAGCTTATAAATCTACAACCAATCGCTTATAGGAATCATTCTTTAGTTCAGACTTTCTTGAATAGGATTTTTGTTAGTTAAGAACTTAACAGAATTCGGGCAGCATTTCCCCTATATAACTCGCCTAACCCGAACTTCCAATTAATCTCCTGTTATCACAGCAATACCAACAACGACAGTAATAAAAATAGTCATATCATATCCTTACAATCCAGCCCATAAACAACTCAAACAACCCAATAACCTTTCTTAATCCTTTTCCAATCCAAATCATTAACATTTAAGATTATACACCAAACAGACCAACATACGCTTTGTATACGATACATTATACACTTCTTTCTTCCAAATTTAGAAGCCATATCAACGACAGCACGACAACAACACGAACAACAACATATGAACATAAACCACACTTTTAATCTTTTCAATTCAACAATTCCACATAACTACTACAACTCCCAATATGAACGAATTCATGCAATTTCTTACATCCAATTTCATCTAATACAATTTTAATCTTTCCATTACAATACCATTCATCCAATTATACCATAAAATGAGAAAATCTTACCTTAATTTAATCGGAGCAATTTCTACACTCACTTGCACCAATTTCACTATTTCTTCTTCCTCAATTCAATACCCAATGTTGCTATCACCTCCTTGGACTTGCAAATAACCTTAGAATTTAATCAAAGCAACAAAACATATTTTTTTCTTCAACAACCATGGCTGGCCGAGAGCAGCAACCATGGCCATGCTCTTTTTCTCTTTCTCTTAAGCTTCAATTTGCAAAATGAAATGAATGATAAATTTGGTCATTAGCTCGACTATTTATATGAATACTACTAGCCCTACACGTGCCCTCCATGTTGAATCATCATTTTAATATATTTTTTTATTTTTTATTTTATTTTAATTTAAGAATCGGGTGGGGCCCACTTTAACTATATAATTAGCTAACTTAATTAATCTTAATTTAATCACTAATATCCACTTAATAATCTAATCATAGTTAATTAATCCCTAATCTCCATTAATATTTGTATCCTAATTGAAATTTATAAACAAATCGTGCACTAATTAAAATCGAGAATTAAAGGCACTTATTTCATATCCCAAAAATAATCCCGTCCTTAACTTATGTCGATTAACTTACGAATAATTCTACGTTAAAAAAATTACGGGGTATAACATCCTTCCCCCCTTTGGAACATTCGTCCTCGAATGTTAAACTGGTCCTGAACTCTCAATAGTTTCTCAAGTATTCTCTTATTTAATTATGCCCTTCACATGCCTCTTTCATTGGTCGATTCCCTTTAATTCACTATAACGCATTCCAGGTCTCTAAGTAACCATTCCTGTAATATTTCCTCTTTCCCTCGCCTCGCGAGGCAATAATCCCACGTCGTTGTCTTTACTCTCGTCCTTATTTCGCAGTCGGTTGTCAGTTGTATTGCGAGCGCTTCTGCTGAAATGTTACTATCTCTCTTGTATGCATACTGTTCAGTTGTACTGGCACTGATTGATTCTGACTTGTATTCATGGTGCTCTCAGTCATAACTCGGCTCTCTTTCTTATCCTATAGTTACTCTCCTAAGATGTATCGTTTACTTCGTCTTACCTCTTAATCCTTAATTAAGATTTTATAACGCGCAGATGTTCCTCATCGATTAATTACACTTTACAATCCTTGGGGTATTTATGCCTCTGGTAACCTGTAGGCCCTTCGTAACTCTACGAATAAAATGAAATTTCCCCAAGGCGTAATATTATTTTACTTCAATAACCTTACATCGCTCTGCTGTTACAGTCCATATTCTGAAATCTTCCGCATCATGTGTCACTTCTCGACTTTCTCTTTAAAAGAGTTTTAACTGTCACTTTTCTTTTAGCTCTTAATCTCTATCTTTAGAGTTGGTTATCAAGTAGCGCTGAAGTTTCCCCATATAAAAATTTCACATAGCCGCTCTGGGATCTGTCTATTATTAACTGGTATAATTTTGAAGAAATTTCTTTTGATTTGACATATAAATTCACTGTCATTCAGTAACCAGTGACCCGCTTGTTCTGATCGTCTCGGTTAAACCATTTCACAACTTCCCTTAATCTAACTTGTAACACTTTAGGCATATTCTATTGCCCCTTTACTCAGATTTTGTTTCTAGTTTTCCTATCACACATTATGTTTCAATCTTAACACCAATATGTGAAGGTGCTCAAATTAGCCCGGGAAATACCTTAGCGTCGTTTCACTAGTCTTTATGCTTTACCTTGCATTCTACTCTCATACCTTTCAATGGTATCGGGGCTCAACTATGGCCATGTCTTATTTGCCCTCAGTATTAATTCTATCTCAGTAATTTTGCCTCAAACCATCTTACACCTTTCCTTGATGTACCCAAAATATCGCAACCGCATTGTTATTACTGAATCCTTACTCTTCCTATCAAGTACTCACTTGGTCTCAATCTTAGCATACAAATACTCGTAGGTTGTATAACTATTCTTGTATAATTTGTACAAAGTACATCCAATCTTAGTCATAGTCTTTCCTTCACCCGGTTCATTCTGCTTTACATATCTTATTTGTACTAAAACTCGCTCATAGCCTATCTTGTCATACTCGTTTCCCTTCCTTTATTCACCCCTTTGACTCTCTCACATCCTGCTATAGGAGAATTTCTATCCTTTCACTTTCTTCCTTATAAGTCGCAATATCATTAGCGCACAACCCTATTGCCAAATCTTTACCTCTAATCTAGTATAGCATTGCTGTCCTTTATAATACCTCTTAAGTTACTCGTTACCATTCTCTTGTCGTACTCTTTATTTTTATAAGCACCTACTTTGTAATGTCATATCATTCAAGATCTTTTACAAATAATTCTCAGCACTGTCTCAAATACCATCCTGACTTCTATCCATTTATTGCTGGCTTTCAAATCTTACCAACTTGTTTCAGCAAGGGATCTCACTTGAAGTTTAAGTATCCATATCAAATGTATTGCAGTGTCGATTGTTTCCCTCTTATACTTGCATTTCTCTCACCCGCTTCCCCCCCTTAAGGGTGTACTTGTACCATTATCTATTTATATTCAGCTCTATGCCCTTATTTCCAATCTCAAATTCCTCTGATCCTTTTTTTCCAACTCACTTGGTATACTGTACTATATCAATGTCTTTTCTTTATAATTTATAACTTTGATTAACCCCGTACGAAACCTTAACAAAATCACGAAGCGACGAGAACCTTTCTATATATAGTACGAAATCTCATCTGATAATCTGTACTCGAGTAGTGCAACCAATGTAGCAACTCATCCAAGGTCACATTCCACTGTATCCAATAGATAATTAATGAGTGCTTGTAGTCGTTCCAAGTTCTCAATTAGATAGCACTTATATTCCGATGATAGGTGTCCAAAGTTCTTGTAATATTATCTTTATCCCAACCTATATCATCTGTTCCCTTTAATAAATTTACAACACATTATATGTTCCTCAGGCCTACAGTCCTTGTCCTTTAAGGATTTCACTATTTCCGAGGTGAAATCATATACGCAGTACTCCTTTGTACCTTATGCTCTTTTACCCTTGTTGTGTACCCAACACTGGCTTCTAACTTACTCAAAATCATATCAAGTTCGTCTTAATAATGGTCTTATCTTTTCACCTTGTCATCGTATTACACCTTTATGTTCATAGTTATATATTTCCCTTTTGTTCTATACTGGTACTCAATTTATCACGTCTATCTTAGGTGTTTCCTTTTGAATTCTCTTACCATTTCTCCAGTCTATATCAATCTTTTATTCTGTACACGAGGAATCTCATGCTACCTCTGTACCCTTCGGAAAACACTACTTCTGCATAATCCCTTTCTCATTTAAAACATATTCTGTTCATCCCTATTTGTTCTTATCATACCAGTCATTTTCTGGCATTCTGCTTCGTCGCTCATCTTTCTGTAGTTTGGTCTTTCACAACTCTGTCACTTATATTACTCGTGTTCTCGGCTATACATGCCGTAACCTATTACGGCACTGTTGTCTCGCTCGCTTCCTTCTTATTTCCTTCTTTCAATTAACTCCTTCTTTTCTTGTGCTCGCTTTCATTTCCGTTACCACATAATCTGTATTCTGAACCTTCCCTATAAAAGAACTTTATAAGTCTTTCTTATTCGTTCTATACCTTGCCTTTCCATTTCACATTTGCCTTTATACCTCAGTCGCATAGACCACGTCATATCCTTTAGTCACTTCCTCACTAGGCTTTACTCATTTTAATAACAATCCTAATTGTATTCACATAATATCCTATTTGTAATTAATCCTATGGTGTAGCACTTCTTAACCTTAAGGATTCATGATTCTTACTATGGTTTAATTACACTCTGTGGAGTAGGCGTACTTAACCCTTTTACCCTTTCTGATTAATCTTAGCCTTAATACCTCACAGGCTGTCTTATCAATACATTCGTATTCATTACAATTCTTCCTCATCCGTACTCTTGTCTCAATCATACTATTACCCCTTTTAACTATAGACTCGTCGTAATTTATCCCTACTGATCAATTCAGTTGATATCTCAACATAACACTCTATTAAGATTTGTCTGCCTTTTCTAAATCATGTTTTATTATCACAAGCCCTTCCAAATTGTCTTAACATTTCCTTTTTACCATATTGATCTTGACCTCATAATAACTATTACCATCAATTCAACCGTTAACTTATTTCTCGAAGTCAGACTTGCAACTTGGTCAAATCCTATCATTACTGTTGACACAACCTTTCAAGACATATTACAAACTTGTATCTCATTCCCTTTTTATTTCTAAGAAAATTTTGGCAGAGTTTCCTCTGTATTTCTTACTATCGCAAAACCCGCACGCAGGAAATACCAACAATGCCTCACAGGGCCAACATATATACGCATATATCATATCATATCATAGCCACACAGGGCTCCCAATTTCTAGTAAATTATAAAGATGTCGAAACTTACCTCACATATCACACCTCGAGACGTACCTGACCCTTTAACGATCTATCCTGTTATACCTTCCTATCTACCTTCCCTTTCATTCTTTAACTTTACATTTCAATCATACTTCAATATTCTTACCTTATCTGACATGCATCTTTCGCACCGTTGCTTACCTGTGTACTTTGTAGCTTCCAATATCATCAGTCACTTTCTTCTGGCGATGCCGTTCTTCAGCTGAAAAAAGGGTTAGTATAAGGAATTTCATTTCCTATGGATGGGCTCTATCGCACGATCTTAGATATGAAAGAAAGGTAACATCCTAAATGTCACGTAGCTTCCTATTTATAGATGTGGTGCACAACACACTGATAAAAAATACTGTACTAGACACGGTCTGTAGACATTCCGAGGATGAACTGCTCTGATACCCCTTTTTCACAGCCCAACCCCATGGGCCATGACTAGTGCCCGAGCTGGACACTCGTATACGTATCTTTTAGATATAGCCAAATTTAAACTATGAACAATATGGAAACTTGGAAAAGAACTCCCAAGGTTCATAACGTCATCATATGTATATGTCTAGATAACTGTCTCCTGAGGAGTCACAACTGATCAAATCATAAAATGATACGCCAGCCGACAAGGCTGCCACTACTGATCAATATCATGCGCAAGCCGACAAGGCTGCCACTACATACGAACATATCCATAGTATATCGCATAGGCACAGCTGAACAAACTTATACACAACCCACACATATGTCTACAGACCTCTAAGAGTATCGATAGCGAAATATGATAGGACAGGGCCCCGCCGTACCACTGGGTAAACATATACGTACATCATAAGATCTGTACCAAAAGTCTAGGCTCCGGAACAAATAGAGCTCTCCAAGACAGCTGAGTGGAAGTCCCATGCAAAGGGTCACTAAATCGACTATGTGTACCTGCGGGCATAAAACGCAGCCCCCCGAAGAAAGGGGGTCAGTACGAGATATGTACTGAGTATATAAAGCATGAAATACAATAAAGAGGATCATAACTGAAATAGAGATTACCGGAAACAAGAATGACTTTTAAAATATCAATACACTTGCCTTATGAAATGAAAATCATGCATATTAATATCATATATCATATCCGGCCCATTATGGGACTCGGTGAATAAGGTCGCCACATACCATCCTTGGCGCCATAATCACATCATCACGTCATCACACCATCACATCATATATATATATATATATATATATATATATATATATATATATATATATACCGTATCCCGGCCCTCTAGTGAGGGACTCAGTGAACAATGCAGTGAAACTGTGCACAAGAACGTATCTTGGCCCGGGACTCAGTGAAAGATGTATTGAGGCATGCACGAGTAGAGTAGTGAGCAACCATATGCAAATTAAATCATATCTGAGACAAAATTAAGATAATCAAAATGAACCATCATTTGAAAAATTTTGTTTGTTAAGAACTTAACGGAAATCGGGCAGCATTTCCCCTATATAACTCGCCTAACCCGAACTTCCAATTAATCTCCTGTTATCACAGCAATACCAACAACGACAATAATAAAAATAGTCATATCATATCCTTACAATCCAGCCCATAAACAACTCAAACAACCCAATAACCTTTCTTAATCCTTTTCCAATCCAAATCATTAACATATAAGATTTTACACCAAACAGACCAACATACGCTTTGTATACAATACGTTATACACTTCTTTCTTCCAAATTTAGAAGCCATATCAACGAAAACACGACAACAAGACAAACAACAACATATGAACATAAACCACACTTTTAATCTTTTCAACTCAACAATTCCACATAACTACTACAACTCCCAATATGAACGAATTCATGCAATTTCTTACATCCAATTTCATCTAATACAATTTTAATCTTTCCATTACAATACCATTCATCCAATTATACCATAAAATGAGAAAATCTTACCTTAATTTAATCGGAGCAATTTCTACACTCACTTGCACCAATTTCACTATTTCTTCTTCCTCAATTCAATACCCAATGTTGCTATCACCTCCTTGGACTTGCAAATAACCTTAGAATTTAATCAAAGCAACAAAACATATTTTTTTCTTCAACAACCATGGCTGGCCGAGAGCAGCAACCATGGCCATGCTCTTTTTCTCTTTCTCTTAAGCTTCATTTTGCAAAATGAAATGAATGCTAAATTTTGTCATTAGCTTGACTATTTATATGAATCCTACTAGCCCTACACGTGCCCTCAATGGTGAATCATCATTTTAATATATTTGTTTATTTTTTTATTTTTTTAATTAAAGAATCGGGTGGGGCCCACTTTAACTATATAATTAGCTAACTTAATTAATCTTAATTTAATCACTAATCTCCACTTAATAATCTAATCATAGTTAATTAATCCCTAATCTCCATTAATATTTCTATACTAATTGAAATTTATAAACAAATCGTGCACTAATGAAAATCGAGAATTAAAGGCACTTATTTCATATCCCAAAAATAATTCCGTCCTTAACTTATGTCGATTAGCTTACTAATAATTCGACACGTTCAAACAATTACGGGGTATAACAATACAAGATCTTTACAAATGGTCCTTGGTCTTGTCTCAAATACCATCCTAACTGCTATCTGTTTATCGCTGGCCTTCAGATCTTACTAACTTGTTTCAGCAAGGGATCTCACTTGAAGTTTAAGCATCCATACCAAATGTATTGCAGCGTTAATCGTTTCCATCTTACACTTCCACTTCTCTCACCTGCTTCCCCCCTTAAGGGCGTACTTATACCATTATCTATTGATATTTCACTCTATGTCCCTATTTCCAATCTCAAATTCACCCGATCCTTTTTCCAAGTCACTTGGTATACTGTACCATACTCATGTCTTTCTTTATAATTTATAACTTCGATTATCCTCGTACGAAACCTTAACAAAATCACGAAGTGACGAGAACCTTTCTATATATAGCATAAAATCTCGTCTGATGATCTGTACTCGAGTAATGCAACATATGTAGCAACTCATCCAAGGCCACATTCCATTTACTCCATTCAATAATTATTTAGTACTTGTAGTCGTTCCAATTTCTCAATTAGGTAGCACTTATCCTGATGATAAGTGTCCAAAGCTCTCTTGTAACCTTATCTTTATCGCAACCTACATCATCTGTTTCCTTTAATAAATTTATAATACACCATTTGTCCCTCAGGCCTACAATCCTTGTCCTTTAAGGATTTCACTATTTCGAGGTAACGTCATATACGCGCAGTACTCCTTTATGCCTTATGCTCTTCTACCCTTGTTGTGTACCTAACAATGACTTCTAACTTACTCAAAATCATATCAAGTTCATCTTAATGACAATCTTATCTTATCACCTTGTCGTCCTACTACACCTTTAAGTCCATAATTATATTTTTCCCTTTTGTTCGATACTCGTACCCAATTAATCACGTCTATCATAGATTTTTCCTTTAGAATTCCTTTTATTTTGTGCACGAGGAATCTCATGCTACCTCTATATTCTTCGGAAAACACTACTCCTGCCTAATCCCTTTCTAATTTTCAAAACGTATTCTGTTCATCCCTATTTGTTCTTATCATCTCAGTCATTTTCTAGCATTCATTCTGCTTCGTTGCTCATCTCTTTATAGTTTGATCCTTCACCGTTCCGTCACTTATATTACTCGTGTCCTCGGCTATATATGTCATAACCTATTACTGCACTATTATCTCGTTTTCTTCTTATTTCCTTCTTTTAATTAACTCCTTCTTTTCTTGTGCTCGCTTTCATTTCCGTTATCGCATAATCTCTATTTCGAACTTTCCCTATAGAACTTTATAAGTCTTTCCCATTCGTTCAATACCTTGCCTTTCCATTTCACATTTGCCTCTATACCTTAGTCACATAGATCACGTCATATCTTTTAGTCACTTCCTCGCTAGGCTTTACTCAATTTCATAATAATCCTTATTATATTCACATTATATCCCGTTCGTAATCAATCCTATAGTATATCACTTCTTAACCTTTTTCCCATTTTGGTCAATCTTATCCTTAATACCTCACAAGCTGTCTTATCAATACATTCGTATTCGCCACGATTCTTCCTCCTCCGTACTCTTGTCTCAATTATACTATTACTCCTTTTAACTATAACTCGTCCTAATTTGTCCCTGCCGATCAATTCAGTTGATATCTCAATATAACACTCTATTAAGATTTGCCAGCCCTTTCTAAATCATCTTTTATTATCACAAGTCCTTCCAAATTGTCCTAACATTTCCTTTTTACCATATTGATCTCGACCTCATAATTACCACTGACATGACCATTCAAGAATGTTACGAACTTATATCTCATTCTCTTTTTATTTCTAGAAAAATTTTGGCAGAGTTTCGTCTGCATTTCTTACTATCCCAAAACCTGCACGCAGGAAATACCAACAATGCCTCACAGGGCCAACATATATACGTATATATCATATCATATCATAGCCACACAGGGCTCCCAATTTCAAGTAAAAGTATAAAGATATCGAAACTTACCTCATATATCACACCTCGAGACGTACCTGATCCTTTAACGATCTGTCCTGTTATACCTTCCTATCTACCTACCTTTTCATTCTTCAACTTTACATTTCAATCATACTTTAATATTCTTACCTTATCTGACATGCATCTTTCGCACCGTTGATTACCTGTGTACTTTATAGCTTCCAATATCATCAGTCACTTTCTTCTGGCGATGCCGTTCTTCAGCTGAAATCAAGGGTTAGTATAAGGAATTTCATTTCCTATGGTAGGGCTCTATCGCACGATCTAAGACAGAAGGAAAGATAATATCCTAAATGTCCTGTAGCTTCCTTTTTATAGATGTGGTGCACAACACACCGATAAACAAGCCTCTACTAGACACGGTCTGTAGACACTCCGAGGATGAACTGCTCTGATACCACTTTTGTCACGACCCAATCCCGTGGGCCGTGAATAGTGCCCGAGCTGGACACTCGTATACGTACCTGTTGAATATAGAGTAACTGAATCCTAAGAACAATATGGAAACTTTCAGAAGAACCCCAAAGGTTCATAACGTCATCACATATATGTATCCGGCCCGGGACTCGGTGAAAGATATATTGAGGCATGCACGAGCAGAGTAGTGAGCAACCATATGCAAACTAAGTTATATTTGAGAATCAATAGAATATTCAAACGAACTAACATTTGGAAATCAAGACAATAGTCATATCAAGTATCCTTCGAATGTCACTATGGAATACATCAAATAGAACTTCAGAAATCATAGATACATATCAAGACATAATAAAGTAAGTTCTGGGAATCAAGGACAGTAGCCATCCTAGTGTCTCTAAGAATAGGAGACTTTTTTTGGAAGTCATATATACGCCGTCTATTTGTTTCATAAAGATCATGCCAAAAAGAAGGAAGGGTTAGCTTTACATACCTGTCGTAGATCCATCGTAACCAAGCTTGCTTCGTCGCCCCTTTAGCCTATTTAATATGAAAGTAACACTATTGTTAATAAACTACGACTCCCCGAACTTATAAATCTACAACCAATTACTTATGGGAATCACTTCTTAGTTCATACTTCTTGATTAGTATTTTGATTAGCTAAGGACTTAACGGAAATCGGGCAGCATTTCCTCTATATAACTCGCCTAACCCGAACTTACAGTTAATCTCTGATTATCACAACAATACCAACAACGATGACAACAACCAAATAATTTCTGTAAATCCCTTTTCACCTAATTCAAGAACACAAAATCTCTTTTCCTCAAGTTTTAGTCCATATCTATATCGATAAATCTTCCATCAATTCTCTTTGTAAACACATAAACATATATAGCAACATCAAGAATGTCTTAATCATGCTATTTACCATAATTTCCATCCATAACAACATCTGGATAATCCATAAACAGCCCATAAGCCAACTACAACATCAAATACAATCTACGGTATAATTTTCGTATTTCGCGTCCAACGATTTAGCTATGACTTCAATGAATTTAAATATACTTAGAAGAGGATAATTCTTACCTTATATGCAAATAAATACTCTTCTTCGACATTAATACACCTTGACTAAATTCTAATTTCAACAACACGACAAAACGGAACAATGAGCTCGAAGTGTTGAGCAAACCCCGAATATCGTTCTTTAGAAGAACCATACGTCGGCTCAACTAATAAAACCTCGCACGTTTTTGCCAACATTATTTTTGCTAGTGTTGAAGATGAGAGGATTAAATGAATATATCAAATGTGCAGCATCCCATTTTCCTATAGAAAGATGTAAAGGAATAGAATTGTAATTCAAGTAGCCCTTTTTGCTTGTTTCTACGTGTCGCTATGCACTTTTTCATGCTTTTGACTCACCACATTTGTTGCTGCCATATGGGTACGTTAGTTGCTACCACATGGGTGGTAGTGTCAATTAATTTCATCCAAATTCCACTAATTAGTTAGTAATCTTTCACTAACCCATTATTTAACCAAACACCCACATAATTAATTCCTTGATCACAATTTACTTAAATGGCAATCATTTTTAATACACTTCATATACTCATGACATAGCATAGTCCATAGCCTCATTTACCACACATAAAATATTATTTTCAATCATCGTCGTCGCATTTTTTTTTTGTCTTAAATCATTTTGGGACTCCATTCCTTGTATACACCGAGCACTTGATTTTTATCCTTGGATATGATCGAATTCTCCGGGCTTGGGTAAATTTGCCCATGTTGGACGATTCAAAAATTTTTTAGTCCAAAAATACGGGACATTACAGCTTGGATCGTCTTTCACTCAAATAAATGTTGAACTCAACAAAACTTATTTCCTTCGATTGGTTTAACTTCAAATCCTTACGATACATGTGTACCATCACTTTAACCACCTACAAGCTTGTGGGATAACCTCGTGTCCGTTACTAATATCATTTAACTCGCACACTTTCCAACGCATGAAAACACGGGATGTAACATTTATATATATATGCATGACTCATTTCATAAGGTACAGATGATTTGGTATTACATGATTATCATATTTGTCTCTTGTCATCTTTTACTCTGACATGATCTTCATTACTGTACTTCATGCTTTACATACTCAGTACATTTTCCGTACTGACCCCCTTTCTTCGGGGGCTGCATTTCATGCCCGCTGGTACAGACACTTAGTTTGGTGATCCTCCGGTCTAGGACTTCTGCTCGGAGAGCTCTATTGTTTCGGAGCTTGAGTCATTTTGGTACAGATCCTTTGACATAGGCTTTGTTATACTCTTACAGGTCTATAGACATATGTGGGTTGTGTATTTACAGTTTGGTCAGCTATATCGATGTAGTTCGTCTTGGACGTCCCCGTGTATAGTGGCAGCCTTGTCGGCTTGCATATTTGTTATGTTTTGGTTAGCTGTGGCTCCTCAGGAGACAGATTCATTCTAATATATGGCATTATGATTCTACAACACGCTTTTACAGATTTTCATATTGTCTTTAGCATCAGTTTGATTATATCTAACAGTCTCGTATACGAGTGTCCAACTCGGGCACTAGTCATGGCCCACTAATTTGGGTCATGGCAAAAGTGGTATCAGAGCAATTCGTCCTAGGGATTGTCTACAGACTGTGTCTAGTAGAGTCTTGTTTATCGGTGTGTTGTGCACCACATCTATAAATAGGAAGATACAGGACATTTAGGATGTCATCTTTCTTTCTGATCATAGATCGTGCAGTAGAGCCAATGATAGGAAAGCTCGTTCTTGGTACGATTTTTGTTAAATTGCAGGATTGTATTGGAGAAGAGGACAAGTTCAGTTAATGGGAGCATAAGTGAGGCTCCGAAGGGGGGACATGAGACCCGTATCGCCCGTCTCCTCAGGATCGAGGATGTCAAGAGTTATAAGAAAGCGCATCAGTTATTCCATTGAGGCGGACCCATCAGAGGATGTGGCTCCAGTAGGAGGAGACCCGACTGAGGAATCATATGACAAAGACCCGTTTAAGGGTCACGAGACTCCGGTGGATGAAGACGTAATTGAGGAAGTACAAAGTTGGGACATCTAGATTTTCCTTACGTTTCAGCATTATGTTAGGCCAGACTAGTAGACGGTGGGAAGACAAGGATGAAGGGCACACTTCACTCTATAGCCCACCAGATCCGGCTAAGGACCGATTGGCTACAGGTTTACGAGTTCTTATTGGAATTTCCTATGTGCGTATGTAATTACTTCAGGGTAATACTGAATAGTGATGAGCGGAAATCCTAAAGGGGATCAGTGACTTAAGTATTTGGAGGTAGCTACGACTAAGGTGTTGTCTCCACCATTGGGAATCTTGAAATCTAGGATGTAAGGTAGTCATATACACAGATGAAAGGTGAATATTGAGGATTGAAATGGCCAAAATAATAATCGTGTAGTCGGAAGAGTAAGAGAACTTTTTTTAATTCGGTGGGAGATGCATTACAAGAATGTTTTGGAATCTGGTAAGACTTCAACTGGTTCTAGGTCATGTGAGGAAGGTCACGCAGTAAGGTGTATGCGATTATACCAGCACTAAAGCACCAGATTTTATTACAGTTTCAAGGTTAAGCGTGTTGGGGTGAGAGAAATACTAAGATGGGTGACCCCCTGGGAAGTATATTAAGATTCCTACAAATTCAGACATAAGAGACAGATGAGAAGCTAGAGTAGCCTAAGCGAGATTGAAGTATGCGGAGTGGTTGGAAACTCTAAAAGATCGCGAAGGATGAGGCGGACCAGACCGACAAAGAGAAAGAAGGTGCATCACCGCTCTAGAATAACGATGAGTTCGAATAGTATTGGGAAGAACTTTGTAAGCGAGGCGTTAGTAAACATATACATACATACATACATACACATATATATATATATATCTGTGTGTGTGTGTGTGTATGACATCCCATACGTGGCTACGCCAACCGGTATATGTGTCCCAGCAAGCGACGTTGCGGTATACTAAAGGCATCAATCGAACCGGGTAGTGAAGTTCAAGTGATAGATGTTACAAGGTAAGTTGATGATATTGTCACCACAGGCTAGAGTTGGATAGTCCTAATGCAACAACATCAGGGAAAGGAAGAAAGTGAATATATAGAAAGTAAAGAGATTAGAATGCCTTGAGAAAAAAAAGTGTAAGAAATGAGGGTAAGTGAAGCTTCCAAGAGGGACGATGGGTAAGCCAAGGGACTATTTGGATAAAATTCGAAGGTAGGCATGCGAAAGGGATAAAGTATGATAGTGTGAAACAAAAGATGAATGTGTAGGGTTAGGGAATAGACTTCGATAAGTGGGACTAAAGGATAGTAACCACAACTAGAAATGTGAAGTAATAGAAATAATGATCAGGCCTTGCAATGATACTAAGAGATTTCCAGCTCTCGAGAGGTATATAAAGGGATAAATGTGTGGTCATACTGACATGGTTACTTCGGAAATGGAGAAGCTTTCCTAAAAGATGATTTAAGAATAGAACGGGTTTGCACGTTTAAAGGAATATTTTACGAACGTTAGGGTCGATACTATAACATAACAAGTGGAGAAGCGAGCTCGGGATGAAAGGAACTCAAGGAAGGTTTGAGGATGAAAGCAGGAAGGGTATACTAATGGGCTGGTCAAAAGAAGAAGAAGGGAAGAAAACAAAAATTGAACAATCACCAAGGACAAGCGAGAGGTTAATGAACTAACAAAGCTAAATGGGAGGTAGTACATCAATGGAATGGGATGACGATAAGGAATACCGAGATTTAATTATAAAGGAAATAGAAGGATGTATGGGAAATATTCATGAGTATGGACTAGCCTTGGCGGCAGGAAGGAGAAGAAAGAAGAGGGTATATTTGCTAGGAATTCATGAGCCCTTCGTTCAAATGAAAAGCCCTCGATTAGTCGAAAGGAAAATAAGTCAAGCTATACGATGAGAGAATTTTGGTATTATAAGAGACCAAAAGAGTTGAAGGATCGTTAGGGTAGGCCGATGACTATTGATACTCGGGAGTTACTAGTGTATAAGAACACACTTAAAAAGGGGGGAAGGGCAGATCTAGTCCTGAAACGAGGTATGGCATTGTCAAAAGTCCAAGGAAAGAAAGAAGTTAGCTTAAGGAGGCCAAAATTCAGGAAGTAGTGGCATACTAAGAATGCATTAAGAGGGAGAAGGAATGAATTAAAGATAAGCATACCACAAAGCAGGTATGAAAAGAAATTAAAATGGATCAAGAATACTTCATGCGGACGTGAGATATGATATTTCTAGACCAGGGAAGTTTGTGCCTTACCTAAATAGGCAGCGACGTATCCTAAAGGGTAATAAATACAGTAAGAAAGCTCTGCAACCTAACTACAAAGAGAATGATGAAATGGATGATAAGTACAAAGGACACTTTGGGTTAAAACCGAAGAAAATCTTGATATTAAAGGAAAAATATAAGAATCTTAACAAAAGGAGTGACGATAAGCGGTGTGGCGATCTCTAAAGAGAGCAAGAACGATGTGGGTGCAGATAGAAAGGCAGCAGCATCAATAGAAATTAGAAAGTATATCACGGGTCTTTAACCATACTGAGCATAAGGGTATGTATTATAGAATTATATGAACCATCAGCGTAAGGTTATGCCCCACAGATGGGAATAGACACACCGGAAAGCCAACAAGGAATGACAACTAACTAAGTGATCACTAGAATAAGGAAGTCAAGGGTAAGTATACCATACTGATGTTGGAAAGAAGTTGTGGTAAAGTGAGAATTGCCCTAACCTTATAATTATAAGTTATATTGCAAGATTTGAGGCAAAGGAATTAAAGGGATAGTTTGACTAGAACTCGAAGATATTGTGAGCTATAGACCAGTTCGAACTATGATTATTGGTTCATCGCAATATATAATCCTGCTACGAGGAATAATAGAGATGGTGATGGAACATTATGAATGTACATATTTAAGAAATCGTATTGAGGATATGGTTATGACTGATCATGAAAAGGAATGAAAACGGATGGTTGAAGAAACGTAACCGTTAAGAGTAAGTATTTGTCAGTAGCAAAGTAACGTTAAACAAGCAACGGGACATTAGTATAAGAAAATCTATAATGAATCGAAAAGCTTGGCTGATGAATTATGAGGGGATAATCTAGCACATATCTAAGCTCATCAAGTACAAGTAGGGATAGCCAAGATAGCATTGGAGGAGACAACAAGAGAAACAAGAAAGTGTTGTATTCGAGCAAGGGAGTTATCCGTTAATAAAGAAATGAGGAACGAAGAGGAAGGACGCTCGCAGGACGGTAAGTAACCGTGGCGTGGCTAGTTAAACCACAAGAAGGAAGACAGAATTAGAATGGAATACTAGCTAACTTGTATACATGAGGATTGAAGATTGTACGACTCACAAATGAATTTGATAAGGAGCTAAGAAAGAGCAGGATGAAACTGACCAAATTATAGTATAAGTATATGGTAATCGAACAAAAACAATTAATGAGGATATTTAGGATCGGCTCACTACAACATTCGAGGACGAATGTTTTTAAGGGGGGAAGGATGTTACATCCCGTATCTTCGAAGAAGCACTTATCAAATTTGAAACATAAGTACGTTGAGTTATGGTTAAGTAAAACCACTTTGGAATATAAGGAGCAAGCATTATTAAGTATATTTAATGAGGAAGGATGTATATAAGGTATACCAGAAGGTTTTATAAGGAAATGAGTGGAAGAAATGGAGTAGTACGACTTTGGAAAAGGGATGGGTAATGTTTTGTGTGAAAAATTTGGTCCAACTTGGTGGACGAATATCTCTTAGCATATGAAGTGTTTTAAGGTGAAAAAAAGTGAAGTTCGTCGAGTATAGTTTCCAACGTACCAACCCGCTAGTCGATAGGACATTGGAGTAAAGAATTATGGACGTTACAAGTTCGGCTGACAGAGCAGAAACGTATGCTACAGTACAGCTACAGTACCGACCTGCTACAGTGCTGCTACAGTGAACCCGACCCGAATTTGACCCTTATAAAAAGGGTAAGAACCCCTTTTTTCACCAGATTTTGCTGGAAAATTCCAGAAAATTGAAGAGAGAAAGTGAGGGAATCAAAAGTGTGCAATTTTTAAGTCGCGGAGTAGTGGTTTAGGTCCGGGTAACGCATGGTTGTGATTCTAGTATTGCTTTGCGGGAGATTTTAGTATGGATATTGAGGATATTACTGTCTTAACAAAAAAAAAACGTATGAATCTTTATCTTTTGGTATTATTTAAGGCTTATTTTCGGAGATAAAGCCGTTAAATAATTGTGTAGTAAGTTGGTTAGTTATGGAAGTTGGAAAATAGCGTATGGGCTGTTCTATGGAATACTTTGGTGTTGGAAATGATGTTATGGATGTTAGTATTGTTATTGTTGTTGTTGGTTGTTGAATTGAGAATTCGGGCTAGGCATATAAACGGGGGAGATGCTGCCCGATTTTCAATAGAATATAAAATAGTTTGACTTGAGAGCTTAGCACAAATATACTACGATGAGTCTAACGATTGTGTGAATCCTCTTATATGTAGACTTGCGAGCTCGGAAGAATAAGTGTAGATAATTGGAGGCTGAACAGGTATGTTAAGGCTCGTCCCCTTCTTTCAAAGGCATGATTCCTATGGTATGATTTCATAAATGTTTCCATAACCTTCTTGTTTTCAAAAACTAAAAGTCCATGGTTCTTAAAGCTTCTCATGATGTGGAGGATAAGAATGATTTTATGATGGTGACAAAAATAATGATGATTTCGTGTTTTAAGAACTCAAGTTTATGATTTCAAAGAGAATGTGAGAATGTGGAGCTACTTCTAGATTTTCTCAATTTTACTCATTGATGATGACTCTACTTCAAAAGGCTCCAAAGTGTATGTAAAGCTATCCCTTCTTTCTTTTTGGCATGAACTACATAAAGTGAGCGAACGACGAACATACATGACTCCAATGAACTCTAATTCCCAATGGTACTTGACATGATATTTGTCTTTGATTCTCAAGTGTGGGTTCATTCTAATTATTCTATTGAGTCTCAGATGATGATTTAGTTTGGATATGGTTGCTCATGATATTCTACTCGTGCATACCGTTAATATATCATTCACCGAGTCCCGGGCCGGGTACGTAATGGTGCATAGTTTCATTGCATTGTTCACCGAGTCCCTCACTAAAGGGTCGGGTATGTGTATTATATATTTCACCGAGTCCCTCACTAGAGGGCCGGGTACATATTATATTTCATCGAGTCCCTCACTAGCGGGCCGGGTACGGTATATATATGATGATTTCACCGAGTCCCTCACTAGAGGGCCGGGTACGGTATATATATATGATGATTTCACTGAGTACCTCACTAGAGGACCGGGTACGGTATATATGTATATGACTTTATTCACCGAGTCCCATAATAGGCCGGGTACGGTATATTATATATATATATATATATGCATGACTCCTTTCATAAGGTAAAGATGATTTGGTATTACTTGATTATCATATTTGTCTCTTGTCATCTTTTACTCAGTCATGATCTCCATTATTGTACTTCATGCTTTACATACTCAGTACATTTTCCGTACTGACCCCCTTTCTTTAGGGGCTGCGTTTCATGCCCACAGGTACAAACCCTCAGTTTGGTGATCCTCCGGTCTAGGACTTCTGCTCAGATGCTGGGAGAGCTCTATTGTTCCGGAGCTTGAGTCATTTTGGTACAGATCCTTTGACATGGGCTTTGTTATACTCTTAGAGGCATGTAGACATATGTGGGTTGTGTATATACAGTTTGATCAGCTATATCGATGTAGTTCGTCTTGGACGTCCCCGTGTATATTGGCAGCCTTGTCGGCTTGCATATTTGTTATGAAGATGTGTGATGATTATGGAGTGATATGTATATCCAAATGGTAAGGGAATAACAAGTGGAAACCTCGTAGCTGGAGGAGTTAGGCAACAATAAGAGCAGTCAAATATATGGGTCTCAGAAAAGAGTAGCATGAAGTTTAAACAAAGACAGAAATGTATAGGCCCAAGAGGGGTTATTTAGAATTAATGAATAAAATTGTAAGTCGAGTCAACAACCGGAGATGATTTATGTTATCCAAGAAGGAGGTTAGTCAAGAGGCCAGACGAGCCGTCAGACGATAAAATATTGTACATTGTAGAATGGTTCTAGAGCAACTCAGGTGTTGTTTGGAATATATATAAATGGAATATATATAAATGTTGTTGTTTGATAAGTGCAACTCCTCGGGAGATGGATGACTAAGGCATACAGAACTTGACAAATCTAAATAACTCACTATCTTCTTACATACAAATGAGATCACGACATGCTAATTATAAATTATTAGAGTTAACAGATAAATATGAGTGTCCAATTCGGGCACAAGTCACGGCCTACGGGGTTGGGTCGTGACAAAAGTGGTATTAGAGCGGTTAAATCCTCGGAGTGTCCACAGACTGTGTCTAGTAGAGTCTTGTTTATCGATGTGTTGTGCACCACGTTTATAAACAGGAAGCTACAGGACATTTAGGATGTCATCTTTTCTTCTCATTCTAGATCGTGCGATAGAGCTGTATTATCAGGATAAATGTTTCCCTAACAGATTGCTATGTTTTCAGCGATGCCTCCAAAAAAGGCGACTGCCGCCCAGAAGGGTAAAGCGGTAGTTGGGGAGACCAGTGGGACCCGGAGGGTCACTAGAGCTTATTCCCAATATGTGCCTAGGATTAGGATTCAGTCAGCGAGCTCCGCTACACCATCACTATCAGAGGAGCCTAGGGCAGCAGCAGCTGCAGGTCAGGAGACAGACTTACCACCAGCTCGTGCGGCTCCAGCAACCGAGCCTCCAGCTCCCCAGCCAGGGGCAGAGGATAGGGCTATGCGTGAAGCAGTACAGTTATTGACTAGGTTGGTATCGGGACAGGCTCGCAGACATGGGTTAGGAGGTGATGATGCGGATAGACGCGACAGTTTGAGGGTTCGCGATTTTCTGACTTGTAAACCCCCAGAGTTCTATGGGTCAAAGCCCGCAGAGGATCCACAGGAGTTTATTCGACAGATGCTGCGTACGTTGCGGGTGACTAAATCTTCCGAGACTGAGTCGGTCGAATTGGCTTCCTATCAGTTGCGGGAAGTGGCAGTTAATTGGTATGAGTCCTGGGAGTTGTCCAGGGGTGAGAATGCTCCACCAGCAGTATGGGACGAGTTCGTAGAGGCTTTTCTGGGTCATTTTCTGCCTCCAGAGATGAGGCGAGCCAGAGTTGACAGATTTATACACCTGAGGCAGAATGGTAGAAGTGTTCGGGACTATAGCATCGAGTTTGATTCGCTGGCTAGGTACGCGCCCGCTATGGTAGCTGACATGACAGATAGGGTGCATCGTTACGTAATGGGCTTGGATAATTATTTGATTGATAGCTGCATGGCAATGGCATCTCAGCCCGGTATAAATATCGCTCGAGTGCAGGCATATGCCCAGGGAGTTGAGGGTCGACAGAGAGGGCGTCGATTTGATAGGGAGCAGGACAGGGGTCAACATAAGAGAGCTAGATCAGCTGGGTATCATTCTGGTGACTTTCGGGGCGGGCAGCCCCAACAGCAGTATAGTCGATATCCTTCCCAGCCGGCACGGAGTGCACCTTCACGATTTACTGGTAGAAGGTTTGATAGCACGGGGTATTCGGGAGCTGGTCAAAGCTCCATGACTTCAGGGTTCCAGACGCACAGGAATTCGGGCCAGATGAGACCACCTGTACCCCCATGTCCTCGATGTGGCAAACGCCATCCAGGGGAATGCCGTCTTATTACTGGTGCTTGCTTTTCTTGCGGCTGTCAGGGCCATACTATGAGGGAATGTCGATTTGGGGGTGGGGCAGGTGGCCCAGCTCAGCCTACGGGATCAGTTGCGGGTTCTTCTTCTTCAGTTGCTATGCGCCCTATGGGGCAAGGTATTCCGACACCAGCAGGCCGTGGCAGAGGCCGTGGAGGGGCTTCTAGTTCTGGCGGTCCTTCCAACCGCTTATATGCTTTAGCCAGCAGACAGGATCAGGAAGCGTCGCCAAATGTGGTCACAGGTACATTATCGATTTTCTCCCGAGATGTATATGCATTGATAGACCCCGGTTCCACATTATCATATATTTCCCCTTTTGTTGCTAGTAAAATTGGGATAAAATCTGAACCTATAGAACCATTTGAGGTAGCTACACCAGTAGGGGATTTTGTCTTGGCAGAGCTAGTATATAAAGATTGTTTGGTAGTCATATGTAATCGTTGTACCAGGGCAGAATTGATAGAGTTAGCTATGACTGAGTTCGATGTTATTATGGGGATGTATTGGTTAGCTTCCTGCTATGGTAACGTTGATTGCCGAGGCAAATTAGTTCGGTTTCCGTTTCCAGGGGAACCAATTATAGAGTGGAGGGGGAACACAACATCGTCGAGGGGTAAGTTTATTTCATACCTCAAGGCAAGGAAGATGGTTAGAAAAGGCTATATTTATCACCTGGTTCGTGTGCATGACTTGAAAGCAGAATCACCGACTCTACAATCTGTCCCGGTGGTTAATGAATTTCCAGGTGTATTTCCAGATGAACTTCCAGGCCTTCCTCCTGAACGTGAGATAGAGTTCACTATAGATGTATTGCCAGGCACTCAACCTATATCTATTCCTCCTTACAGAATGGCACCTGCAGAGTTGAAAGAATTGAAGGAGCAACTGAGAGATTTTCTGGAAAAGGGTTTCATCAGGCCCAGTACATCACCTTGGGGAGCACCAGTATTATTTGTACGGAAGAAAGATGGGTCGCTGCGAATGTGCATTGATTATAGGCAGCTGAACAAAATCACGATAAAGAACATATATCCCCTCCCCAGGATTGATGATTTATTTGATCAGTTGCAGGGTGCTAAATGCTTCTCAAAGATAGACTTGCGGTCAGGTTATCACCAGGTGCGGGTAAGGGAGACAGGTATTCCGAAGACTGCATTCAGGACTCGATATGGACATTACGAGTTTAGAGTGATGTCTTTTGGGCTGACCAATGCTCCAGCAGTGTTCATGGACTTGATGAACAGGGTGTTTAAGCCATTCCTTGACTTGTTCGTGATTGTATTCATTGATGATATTCTGATCTATTCACGATCGGAAGAAGAGCATGCAGAGCATTTGAGGACAGTACTCAGGGTACTCCAGCTCCAGAAGTTATATGCTAAGTTCTCTAAATGTGAATTCTGGTTGACTTCTGTAGCATTTCTGGGGCATATTGTTGGAGCAGATGGTATTCGGGTAGATTCGCAGAAAATTGAGGCCGTCAAAACTTGGCCTAGACCTATGACGCCTACTGAGGTACGTAGTTTTCTGCGGCTGGCAGGGTATTACAGGAGATTTGTAGAAACGTTTGCCTCTATTTCAGCGCCTTTAACAAGGCTAACACAGAAGGCAGCCAAATTCCAGTGGACCGATGCTTGTGAACGGAGTTTTCAATTATTGAAAGATAAGTTGACTACAGCTCCTGTTCTAACTCTTCCTGAGGGGCCAGATGGCTATGTTGTTTATTGTGATGCTTCCGGTGTTGGGTTGGGTTGCGTGTTGATGCAGCACGGCAGAGTTATAGCCTATGCCTCCCGACAACTCAGGAAACATGAGAGAAATTATCCTACACATGACCTGGAGTTGGCAGCAGTGATACATGCTTTGAAGATATGGAGACATTATCTGTATGGCGTGCATGTTGATATTTATACAGATCATAAGAGTCTCCAGTATATTTTTAAGCAGAAGGAACTGAATTTGCGACAGAGGAGATGGTTAGAGTTGCTGAAGGATTATGATGTTGATATTCTATATCACCCAGGAAAGGCTAATGTGGTAGCAGATGCACTCAGCCATAAATCTATGGCTTGTTTGGCCGGCGTACAACCAGAAAAGAAGGAGATAGTTCGTGAGATCCATCAGCTAGCTAGGCTTGGAGTTCGTTTGGCTGATGCTGATAATGGTAGCATTATTGTACGAGGTGTTGCTGAGTCCTCTATTGTAGAAGAGGTAAAGAGACGGCAATATGAGGATCCTGTTCTGGTACATTATAGAGATACAGCACTTCAGAAGGATGAGACCCCATTTAAGATGTCAGCCGATGGAGTACTACGATACAGAGACAGATTATGTGTACCTGAGGTTGCAAGGTTGCGGCAGCAGGTAATGGGGGAAGCACACTATGCTCGTTATTCTATTCACCCGGGATTGACAAAAATGTATCATGATCTTAGGTGTTTGTACTGGTGGAACGGCATGAAAAAGGACATAGCAGAATTTGTGGCCTAGTGTCCAAATTGTCAGCAGGTCAAGATAGAGCACCAGAAGCCCAGAGGGCTATTGCAGGAGATGGTAATTCCAACCTGGAAATGGGAAGTAATTAATATGGACTTCGTCACAGGTTTCCCTCGCACTCCACGGAAGAATGACTCTGTCTGGGTTATTGTTGATAGACTGACAAAATCAGCCCACTTTCTTCCAGTCAGGACTACGTACTCAGCTGAGGATTATGCCCGATTGTATCTTAAGGAGATAGTGAGACTTCATGGAGTTCCCACAGCTATTATCTCAGATAGAGGGGCCCAGTTTACAGCTAACTTTTGGAGATCCTTCCAGGAGGGATTGGGGACACAGGTGAGTCTCAGCACCGCATTTCATCCTCAGACTGACGGGCAGGCTGAGCGTACCATCCAGACGCTACAAGATATGTTGAGAGCTTGTGTTATTGATTTCAAAGGCAGCTGGGAGGATCACTTGCCGCTTATCGAGTTTGCTTACAATAACAGTTACCACTCTAGCATTCAGATGGCGCCGTACGAAGCTCTGTATGGCAGGAAATGCAGATCCCCTATAGGCTGGTTTGATGTTGGCGAGGCTAAGTTGATAGGCCCAGATATGGTTCAGCAGGCTGTCGATAAGGTGAAACTTATTCAGGAAAGATTACTGGCAGCTCAGAGTCGGCAGAAGGCGTATGCGGATAATCGACGTCGACACTTGGAATTTCAGGTTGGCGATTGGGTGTTCTTGAAAGTGTCACCCATGAAGGGTGTTATGAGGTTCGGCAAGAAAGGGAAGTTGATCCCAAGGTACATTGGACCTTATCAGGTCATTCGTAAGGTAGGCCAAGTTGCTTACGAGTTAGACCTGCCAGCGGATTTGGCAGCAGTACATCCGGTCTTCCATGTGTCCATGCTTCGGAAGTATATAGGCGATCCTTCCAGGGTGTTCCCTACAGACGATATTCAGGTAACAGAGGAGTTATCATACGAAGAGCAACCTATTGCCATACTTGATCGACAAATCAGGAGGCTACGAACAAAAGATGTGGCGTCGGTTAAAGTGTTGTAGCGGAACAATAATAGGAAGGAGATGACTTGGGAGGCTGAAGAGATGATGAAAAAGAAATATCCTCACTTGTTTTCCACATCTACAGGTAAATTAAACTCCTTCACTTGATTGTGTTAAATTATCTGCTCAATTTATATGTTAGCAATAAGGAAAACCCTTCCCAAAACCCTTATAGAACCTAACGGGATAAAAGCGACATTCGAGGACGAATGTTCTAAAGGGGGGGAGGATGTTATGTCCCGTATTTTCATACGTCGGGACGTTTTAAAATAAGAGCGACGAGTTAAAGGCAAGACTATCTTAAGATATGAAGTAGAGATTTTAACTTCCGGTTTCGCGTCGAGTCACAATTTATTCACAATTCCCGTGTGGCATTAAACTAGTAATGGAAAATTGGTATTAAACTAACCATAATTGGATTAATAAGTGGGATTGGAAAGACCAAAAATCAGTCCATTAAATGGACAAAGCTAGCCGTGTAGCTTGAGTGGAATAGTCAATGGTTATTGACCCAAAATAATGTGATACACATGTCCAAAGCATTGAGGGAGTGTATATACAAAATAATCTGATTCATATCTCACTACATTACACCATTTCAACACTACAAAGTGAGAGAACACTTAGAGAGAGAGAGGGAAACTCTCGGCCAAGAGCTAGCCGAGAGTGAGGTCCAAAAATCTGCCCAGAAATTCTAGTTTTTCTCCATCAAAACTATCCCTCATCTAGTGTGTAAGAAAGTGTATTAGTTGTTGAAGATAAACAAGAAAGTGAAGCACTCAATAGAGTTGAAAATTCGGCCAAGTGAAGCACAAGATTGAAAGGTAAGAATGTTTGTTGTTTCTTGTGTTGCATGATGATTTGAATGTATAGTTCATGCATGTTGTTGTTGGATTGTGGTTGTAGTTGAAGTAGAGAGTGAGCCGTGTGTGAGGTGAGTTTATGACTGATTTCATTGTGCATGTATTGTTAGTGAATTGAATATGTATCAACATATGTAAATGAAAAAAAGATTGTGGGAGTTTGGTTGTGATGTTGCATGTTGGCTATTGGACTTTTTTTGCTCGAATTTAAAATGAATCATGTGTTGAAGATTCTGATGAAGTCATGCTTAATCTTGTTGAACATGTATTGGAAATGAATTGAATGCATTGTAGTTGGATAAACGAATGAAAATCATGAAGTTGGAGTAGTTGTGATGAAACCGGGTAGGGGGCTGTTTTGGACGAATTCATGGACTGTTTTGGGCTATAATTTGATTGTTGTTGTTGTGGACATTGTAGTGTATTGTATGCATGTTGAATATGTAAATTAAGGTGTTCAAGAAACGAATTATGTTGAGGTGTAGAGGCAGTCCAAAACCGTGGACAGTTTTAGGGATTAGAAGTGAAATTGTGTGTGTTGAATGTTGGTTTTTGTTGCAAACGTGTAGTGAATGTAAAATGCCATGATTCAAGTTAAAACTGAACTGATTGTGGGCTGTTGTAAGAGTGAAGATGATGCTAAAACAGTTCCAAGATTTCATGAAAGTAAAGTCATGAAAAGTGTTGTGTTGTTGCAAGTTAAAAATGGAAAATTGCTAAGTAAGAATGGAAATGATGTGTGTGTTGGGTTGCCGTGTGTATGAGACTATTTTGGGTGGTGTAGGGACTGCCCAAGTTCCCTAAGTCATGCTTAAACAAGTTTTGATCAATATATGAAAGAACGACTAGCCATGTTAGCTTGTAACGCTAGTTGGGTTAAATGCGAACGAAACGTCGTTTAATTGTTAGAAAGGAGTTGTGAATGTCACAATACGTGTTGAATGCCCTTGTAGACTAATTGTAGTTCTTCACATGTTGATATAGGATAAGTATTGTTGGGCAGCAAGTACAAGTTAGAATACAACTAAACGCAAAAGGTATGTAAAGCCTATTCCTTCTTTCTTTTGGCATGTCCTAGACGTAAGATTGAAACGATATGAACCTTGGGGTAAATTCTATTCTCTAGTTTCATGTATGGCTTATGAATCTATATTTCATTAATGTTATTATCATGTGCCTACAATATGAGTGACTAATGAACAATGCATGAAAGTTCCTATACTTAAAGAATTGCACAACTAAAGACGTACTTGACTTCCAAAAGCTATACCATATTAAAGTGACATATGTATATGAAATCTAAAACGTTTCTTGTAATGGTTGTTATGAGATTTAAAATGAACTGAATATGAATATTATTTTGACACTTTAGAGCTGGTTAGTTGCTTATCCCTTGAGTCTAAAAAGATGATTTGCATATATGTGGTTGCTTATTATTCTGCTCGTGCTTACCGCTATATCCTTCACTAAGTCCCGGGCCAGGGTACGTTTTCGTGTGCACATTTATTATATTAATCACCGAGCCCCTCACTAGAGGGCCGAGACACGTTATGTATATATATATGATGATGATATGATGATGTGATGATATGATGATATGATGATATGATGATATGGAGATGATGGTGGCCAGGAGGGCATATTCCTTATTACCGAGTCCCTCAGGAAAGGGCCGGGACACGTCTATGTTTATGTTATGATGCTATGATTTTAAATTACCGAGTCCCTCATAAAAAGGGTCGGGACATGTCATGTATGTTTTATACAGAATGATTATGCAGCTTTGACTACAAAACTCTATAATAGCAATGATATGAGAATGATACAGATGAAATATGTTCAAAGGCAAGTTTTATGAAATTCTGTTGTTGCAATGCATCCTATGTACCGTGTCTCAATATAAGTCTATACTATGTTTCAAGCTTTACATATTCAGTACATATTCCGTACTGAGCCCCTTCCTTCGGGGGGCTGCGTTCATGCCCGCAGGTACAGACGCTCGTTTTGGAGATCCGCCAGCTTAGGTCATCTTTCAGCTATTTTGGACTGCTCCTTTGTTCCGGAGCTAGCTTGTGGTATAATCTCCTTATGTTGTGCTCGTATGTGTTTGTTTGGGTACGGCGGGGCCCTGTCCCGTCACATAATACGGTCATTACTCTTAGAGGTCTGTGGACATCGGTGTGGGTCTGTTTACAGTTGTTGATGCGTTTTATGTTTTGACTTAAGTTTGGGGCGTACCCAGTCGTAATGGCAGCCTTGTCGGCTTGCATATGTGTGTATGTTTGGTATTTTGTATATCGTGGCAGCCTTGTCGGCTTGCTTAGGAATATATATAAATGTTGTTGTTTGATAAGTGCAACTCCTCGGGAGATGGATGACTAAGGCATACAGAACTTGACAAATCTAAATAACTCACTATCTTCTTACATACAAATGAGATCACGACATGCTAATTATAAATTATTAGAGTTAACAGATAAATATGAGTGTCCAATTCGGGCACAAGTCACGGCCTACGGGGTTGGGTCGTGACACTACCATGATATGAGATATATATTGGTGGAATGATATGAAGAAAGACATTGCCGGGTTTATGGCACAGTGTCCCGATTGATAGCAAGCAAAGATGGAGCATCATAGGCTTAAAGGGCTAGTACAAATTATAGAGATCTAGACTTGAAAATGAAAGATCATTTATAGTGATTTCATTATGGGGTCACCCCACTCCTATTAGAAATATAACTCCATATGAGTGATGGTCGACAGATTTACAAAGGTGACCCATTTCATGCTAAACAGAGCCAGTCACACGGCAGAGGATTATGCAAAAGTTGTATATGAAGGAGACCGTGCGCCTTCATGACATTCTAATGTCTATTATTTCAGACAGATGAGATCTGTTTACATTAAACTTCTGGAGATCCTTCTAGAGATGTTTGGGAATACAAGAGGACCCTAGTGTAGTTTTCACCCCAGACAGATCGCCAGGTCGAGTGTACGATTTAGATGCTCGAGGATATGCTACAGGCATGTTTTCAAGATTTCAAAGAGAATTAGGATTATAATTTACCCTCAATGAGTTTGCATCTATTAGCAATTATCATTCAAATATCAAGATGGCTCCTTATAAGGCCTTAAATAGTCGAGGGTGCATCTCTCCTATTGATTGATTTGGCGTGGGCGGATCAGAGTTGCCTATAACTGATTTTGTCCACCAGGCTATAGAAAAAAGTCAGCCAGAGTCACCAGAAATAACTTATTGATGTGTGACGCTGAGATCTAGAGTTTCTGTAAATGATTGGGTCTTCCTGAGAATGTCTCCAATGAAAGGCGTAATGAGATTTACTATGAAAGGAAAGCTTAGCCCAAAGGTACATTGGGTCGTACAAAATTATTCGAGGAATAGGCCAAGTAGCCTACAAGTTAGAGTTGCCTCCGAAATTGGACTTTATGCATCCAGTCTTTCATGTTTCTATATTATGGAACTTTTTTATGATTAAAGGATATTCGAGTTGATAAGGTTGCAGCATAGATCAAATAGAGCTTTGTGATGTTTTTATTAAAATTGATGGTTCTGTGGAACCAAAAATTGTTGTGGATTGATTGTGGCCCTGTGTGGCATATATATTGTGTTTTCTGGTTGCGTGACTGGCTAGATATAGTGAAGCATACAGAGGACATTTTGTCAAAATTTTAATAAGACCCTTAAGAACTAATGTTCCTAAGGGAGGAAGAATGTTACACCTCGTATTTTTTTTCATTTCGCGCTAGTGCGCATCGTGAGTAATAAAAGTTCAATGAAGCTAAGATCCCATTTTCTGATGATGATGAATTTAAATAGGTGTTAAGTAAGTTTCGTAAGAGTTCGGGATTAAACGAATCAAAGTAAATACTTTTCAATGAAGTTCGCTAAAGGAAAATGGATTGTAATAGCCCATACTTTCGGGGTGTCACGACCCAAACTGAAGTGCCATGACGGGAACCTGAACATGCTAGCCAAGTACCACCTGACGTACATTTGTAACATAAATGTAAACATAGGTAGGCATATAGTGCTGTCGTGTGACGACCCACTGACTCATAGAAGAACATGACGGAATAAAATAGTTTGTAAAGACACGACTTTGTAAACATGCTATCATATACATATGTACTACAACGTGTGAATCAACAAGACTATGCAATCTCTGACAGCACATACCTGTTTTGTCACACCCCAACCTTGGTAAGGCGTGACTAGCACTCGGCACCCTACGGGAACCGAGCGAACCAAACTGTGACTCACGTTTTCTGTATCTCGAAAGGCAACATAAGGCCAAGGTACTATAAGCCATGGGGGCACAAGGCCAAAAGATAGCATACTTACCTCTTCAAACTAATCTCAAGTGCATGTGCCGGTAAGGCTATCCATAATAATGATACAACATAGTATAACTCGAGATAATTATAAGATATCTGACTATGCATATTTGTCTATGAGCCTCTACAGGAGTACATGGCATAAAGTGGCCGGAACAGGGCCCCGCCATACCCATGCAAATGCATAAGCAGCCATGCTGACTCACAGGGCAACTCCGAAGCAAGTGGAGTGCCACAACTCTGTCTGCTGAGCTGGTATCCTTACTGAAAGATTCGTCAAGCTGTATCTCAAGACCTCCAAGCATGAAACGCAGCGCCCCCAGCAAAAGGACGTCAGTACGAGCAATGTACAGAGTATGCAAGGCGGAAAGTGCAACAAAATAGCCATAGACTAAAGATGAGAAGAATAAGAATCAACCTGGCATTTCTGAACTACCGATGGAAATCTAGCATATGTATACATACCTCTTCATCTTCTTGCGATCTTGACTAGGTCTGTATACCCTACCATAGTCCCGGTTACCTTATCATCAAACGTTATCTGAACATGTGTTGCGGCGTGCAACCCGATCCATATGTGATACATGTCTCTCTATACTCTCGCATGCTTAACCATATCTATGTACAGTACTGTGCCTTTATCTTACTAATCATCTTATACTAATTGCCCAACTGATCAGTTGTAACTGCCCGGCCGGCTGCATTCCGGTGGTAATAACTGCCCGTCCGATTATCGCCCGACGGTAGAGCGCAACTGCCCGATTGATCAGCAATAACTGCCCGACTGGCTCCAGTCCAGTGGTAAATATATACATCTGCCCAACTGGTCGTAGACCAGTGGTAATTATAATCAACACCATAACTAAACTTCTACAAGTAATCTCTATGCACTTCTCGTGGTTATCACTTAACCCGTAGGATCTACATAATGACATAAGACTTATAAGCACAACTCAGGCCATTAGTACTTCTTCTCACTTGACTAGACTATAACCAATTCTTAAGATACAACATGAACCTCTCTTCTAACATTAAATACCTCATCAGGGATCCTCTACTAGCACTCTATTCATGTCCTATAAAACATCCCTTAAGAACCTGTTTCTAAACTCATTGGATTATTATTATGGAACCGTCATCATGAACACGTCTCACCTTGAAGGAACAACGTCATAAGATGAGATCAACATCAATAACTATGACACAAGCTCAAGGATATCACAAGAACAACGGGAACTATAAGCTTTGGTACTTTTAGAAACGAGTTTACTGAAGATGTCATATATAGGTTCACAACAAAGGAATCATGCCTTAAGATGAAAGGTTTAGCCTTAACATACCTAGAATCTTGCTCCTTGAACTTCCCACTTATCTCCTGACTTGTAATCTACATATCAAATCATTCCTCCTATTATTAGGCTCGCCATCATACACTTGCCTTAAGCCTTTAATTAAAAACCCTTTAGAATCTGCCGAAATTTGGGCAGCATCTCCCCTGTTTATATGCCTAACCCGAAACCATAATCCAGTAAGCAACAACAATAACAACAATACCAACATCAACCATAATATTATCAATACCAACATATTCCATAAAATATCCCACATGACATTTGTCCAATTTTTCCACCAACAAATCCACTATACGATTATTCTACAACTCTACTTCTGTAAATAAACTTATGTCCATATCAATAGGGAGAGATTCATACCTTATTATCACTAGTACCGCGATATCTCCAATATTTTCCTTGAATTCCAACCAAGATTCACCGCAAAACGATAGTATAATCGCAACTACGCATTTCCCAAACTTAAATCCGGAGATTATACTTAATGCGCGTTAAAATCTAGTGGACAGCAGTTAGGAGAGTTTTGGTCAAGACCCAGCCCCGTGGGCCATGACTAGTGCCCGACCTGGACACTCGTATACCTACCTGTTAGATATAGTCAAACAGGACCTAAGAACAATATGGAAACATGCAAAAGAACTCCAAAGGTTCGTAACGTCGTCATAAATATATATCCCGATAACCAGTCTCCTGAGGAGTCAAAATTAATCAAAACATAGTATGATACGCAAGCCGACAAGGCTGCCACTACATGTCAATATGATACGCAAGCCGACAAGGCTGCCACTACATATCAATACCATACGCAGGCCGACAAGGCTGCCACTGCAGACGAACATATCCATAGCACATCGTATAGACACAGCTGAACAAAACTTATACACAACCCACACATATGTCTACAGATCTCTAAGAGTATCGATAGTGAAATATGACGGGACAGGGCCCCGCCGTACCCCTGGATAAACATATATACATATACATCAAAAGATCTGTACCAAAAGTCTAGGCTCCGGAAAAATGGAGCTTTCCAAGACAGCTGAGTAGAAATCCTAAGCTGGAGGATCACCAAATCGAGTATCTGTACCAGCGGGCATGAAACGCAGTCCCCCGAAGAAAGGGGGTCAGTACGAGATATGTACTGAGTATATAAAGCATGAAATACAATAACGAGAATCATGACTGAAGTAGAGATCACAGGAGACAAGTATGACATTCAAAATACCAATACACTTGCCTTATGAAATGTAGATCATGCATATCAATATCATATATCATACCCGGCCCATTATGGGTCTCGGTGAATAAAGTCATCACATGCCATCCTTGGCGCCATAATCACATCATCACATCATCATATAATATATATATATATATATATATACCGTACCCGGCCCTCTAGTGAGGGACTCGGTGAACAATGCATTGAAATTGTGCACGAAAACATACCCGGCCCGAGACTCGATGAAAGATATATTGAGGCATGCACGAGCGGAGTAGTGAGTAACCATATGCAAACTTAATTATATCTGAGACTCAATGGAATATTCAGACGAACTATCATTTGGAAATCAAGACAATAGTCACATCAAGTATCCTTCGAATGTCACTATGGAACATATCAAATAGAACTTTAGGAATCCTAGATACGTATCAAGACATATTAAAGTAAGTTCTGGAAATCAAGGACATTAGCCATCCTAGTGTCTCTAAGAATAAGAGCCTTTTTTTGAAGTCATATATACGTGGTCTATTTGTTTCATAAATATTATGCCAAAAAGAAGGAAGGGTTAGCTTTACATACCTTACGTCGTCCAAGGAACTCAACTTAATCACGAACTTTTCACAATTAGTATGCCAAACCTATAATCATACGAATATGCATGTGACTTAAGAAGGCTTTCGTATATCATATATATTAATAAATAACTTAATTCTATAACGAAACGGGCACCATCTCCCCTATATCATTAGTATCTCCCGATTCGGTATATCACCACAACAGCCCAACAACAAATAAATCTCAAAAACGCAACAATATACTTAATTTACTGCAACAATCCATCCAATATATATCCTTAAAATCAATCCCTTAAACTTATTTTTATTTCTAACGGAATTTCGATAGCATTTCTATTCTGAACAATCCCAATACCTCAATTCAGCTAACAAACCATTAATATCAACATTAACAAAAATACCCAACATTTATCCACAATAATCCAACTAAATCCACCAAAGAATCCATCCAAATCAATACCTAATCCCCAACTACTTAATACAACATATACGACAATTACATCAACATTTCCAACATTCTAATCTGCCAAATCTATCAATAAACATGTAAATATATCACAGACAACTTAAACATACCATATGTAGTCCATAAACACGAAATCAACATCATCCAAAGCTAAGTTTTGGTTCAAAACATCGATAATAACTTTTTCTTCACTTCACTCTTCACGGGCCTCGGGATTTGGGGCTTCGAACTTGATCAAAATCTCACTTTGTCTCTCTAATATCTCCTCCCCCTCTCTCTAACCTTCCATAAGCTTGCTGAACTTTATATCACATTAAAATGCTTTTTATGACTTGTTTGGAGCCTATTTATAGTGACAAAGGGCGGTGGAGTGGTCCTGCCACGGGTCCATCACGTGTCAGGCTCTCTACTTGCGGCCAGCGCCTTTGTTCAGTAAAACAGCCATATCTCTTGATTACGAAATCGAATAAATTCCCACAACCTATGGTTGGAAAGATAATTCAATTATCTACAACTTCAATTTTAGGAGTTTTCCCAAATTCCCAAATAATGATGGGGTTATGGTCTCCCGAAGTCAGATCACCCGAAAACGTAACTTAAAAACATCTTTTTGGAGGACTTACACTTGGATTTGGCTCAAGGGTCCTTCTTGAGTTGTGTTTAACTTCACATATATAGTCCATATAACTTATCATATGTCCTTTATAAAAATCCCATCATGTGGGCCCCACCTCACCTTACGGTTACGAGGGCTATATATCTTTTAACGTATCATTCCAATCATATTGTACGAATTCCAAATATCGCACTCATGCTACTACAGTAGAATTTCATTCTTTATACTTGTGATATTTGCTCCTCCTCGAGCTCACATTAAGCCGTCTGTAGCCTTAGTAACACGAAATTTTCTGGGGTGTAACATCCTTCCCCCCTTTGGAACATTCGTCCTCGAATGTTAAACTAATCCTCCACTTCCAATACTTCCTTAAACGTTCTTTTACTGAATTATGCCCTTCACATGCCTCCTTCATTGGTCGATCCCTTCAGTTTATTATAACGCATTCCAGATCTCTAAGTAACCATTCCCATAATATTTGTTCTTGTTTTTGCCTCTCGAGGTGATAATTCCACGTCGTTGTCTTTACTCTTCTTTTCATTTCGTAGTTGGTTGACGATTGTATTGCGAGCTCTTCCGCTGAAATCTTACTCTCTCCCGGTGCACGTAGTCTTAACTCGACTCTTTCTTCTTCTATAGTTACTCACTTAAGATGTATCGTTCACTTCATCTTACCTCTCACGCGTAGACATCCCTCGTCGATTTATTAGACTTTACAATCCCTGGAGTATTTCATGCCTCCGGTAACCGGTAGACCCTTCGCAGACTCTACGAATAAGACGAAATTTCCCTTGGTGTAACATTATTTTGCTTCAATAACCTTGCATTGCTCTGTTGTTACAGTCCATACTCTGGAATCTTCAGCATCATGTATCACTTCTCGACTTTCTTATTAAACGATTTTAACTATCACTTTGCTTTTATCTCTTAATCTCGATCTGGAGTTCCCTCATGTGATAACCTTATCTAGCTGCTCTGTGATCCGTCTATTATTAACTGGTACAATTCTGAAAGAATTTTTGATTTCGACATATAAATTCAATGTCATCCAGTAACCAGTTTGTTCCGATCTTCTCGCTTGAACTGTTTCACCATTTCCCTTACTCCAACTTGTAACACTTTAGCCATATTATCCCGTGCCGTTTCTTTATTTTATTTTTCTCTTAGCTTTTCTGTCACACATTATGTTGCGAACTTTTCAAGAGTAGACGTGGGTTCTTAAATTAGCCCAAGAAATACCTTAGCGTCGTCTTATTTGTCTTCATGCTTTACCTTGCCTTCTCCTCTCTTATCTTACAATCGGTATCGGGATAAGTCTTCAGCTCAGCCATGGCCATGTCCTATTTGCCCTTAGTGTATAACTATTCTTGTATAACTTGTATAAAATGTATCCAACCTTAGTCACAGTCTTTCCTTCTCCTGGTTCATTCTGCTTTACATATCTCATCCGTACTAAAACTTGCTCGTAGCCTATTTTGTCATACTCCTTTCCCTTCCTTTATTCACCCCTTTGATTTTTCTCATATCCTACTATAGGAGATTTTCTATCCCTCCCTTCGCTACTTATAAGTCGCAATATCATTAGCGCACAACTCTATTGCCGACATCTTAGCCTCTAATTCAGTATGACATTGCCATCCTTTATAATTTCTCTCAAGTTATTCGTTACTATTCTCCTGTCGTACTCCTTCTTTTTATAAGCACCCACTTTTTAATGTCATATCATTCAAGATATTTACAAATAATTCTCGGCACTGTCTCTAATACCCTCCTGACTTCTATTCATTTATTGCTAGCTTTCAAATCTTACTAACTTGTTTCAGCAAGGGATCTCACTTGAAGTTTAAGTATCCATATCGAATATATTGTAGTGTCAATTGTTTCCATCTTACACCTGCATTTCTCTTACCGGCTTCCCCCCTTAAGGGTGTACTTATACTATTATCTGTTTATATTCTGCTCTATGTCCTTATTTCCAATCTCAAATTCACCTGATCCCTTTTAACTCATTTGGTATACTGTACCATATCCATGTCTTTTCTTTATAATTTATAACTTTGATTATCCACGTACGAAACCTTAACAAAATCATGAAACGATGAGAACCTTTCTATATATAGTACAAAATCTCATCCAAGGCCTCATTCTGCTTACTCAAATCAGTAATTAATTAGTACTTATAGTCATTCCAAATTCTCAATTAGGTAACACTTATATTTTGATGATAAGTGTCCAAAGTTTTCTTGTAACATTATATTTACCCCAACCTATACATAATCAGAAAGCACACTATACAGGTAGCCTTTCCATGTCCCTCGATACATTTCCTTCTACTCCATACTGTCCCATGATTTTATGCTCCTCCTGAATAGTTATTATGCCCCAAGTCGTTAGATGGTAGTGGACTCTTTCCTCTCCTTGTAAAGCTTAGAACCCCTTACTAGAAATGGCCACCTTCTTTAATCGCTTAATTCGTATACCCCTCTTAACCATCCAGTTATGAAGCCAGTCATGAAGATGTACAGGTTACGTGAACTCCTTGACACCGCTCTTGGGCTTTAGTCTTTGTGTTACAATGCCCGTCTATCATGGTCCATCGCAGATTTCCCCAGGGTATAAAAGTACTGTAGTCATATGAGCTTAGCTTAGACCAAGTATTTCTACTCTCATCCTTTTCTGATAGTCAATTTCAAGCCTTATCCTTGGTGTCGACTCTATTGTTTCCGTCTTGATAATTCCTTTTTATTCATTCCTTCTCAATTTACCTTATTACCTCCCGTTATAATCAATCCTCCAGTCCTCGCACAAGGAACCCTATTCTTAATCTCAATAGCGCCTTGTCCTTTAGGATATATTACTTCTATACATTCCTTTCTTCGCTTCCAAAACTTATGTTGTTCATTTTGATCGTCCCCTCTCATTCTTATTATCCCAGTCATTTTCTGTCACTCATTCTGCTTCGTTGCTTATCTTTCTATTGTTTGGCCTTTTACAGTTCCGTCACTGATATTACTCGTGTTCTTGGCTATACATGTCATAACCTATTACTGCACTGTTCTCTCGCTTTCTTCTTATTTCCTTCTTTCAATTAATCCTTCTTCTTTTTTTGTACTCGCTATCATTTCTGTTACCACATAATATTTATTCTGAACTTTCCCTACAGAAATTTATAAGTCTTTCTTATTCGTTTTATAGCTCGCCGTTATACTTTAATCACATAGATCACGTCATATCTTTTAGTCACTTCCTCACTGGGCTTTACTCATTCTCATAACAATCCTTATTATATTCGCATTATATCCTGTTCGTAATCAATCCTATAATGTAACACTTCTTAACCTTTTACCCTTTTTTGGTCAATCTTATCCTTAATACCTCACAAGCTGGCTTATCAACACATTCATATTCGTCACAATTCTTCTTCCTCTGTACTCTTGTCTCAATCATACTATTACTTCTTCTAACTATAAACTCGTCGTAATTTATCCCTCCTTATCAATTCACTCGATACCTCAATAAAACGTTCTGTTAAGATTTGCCACCTTTTTCTAAATCATCCCTTAGTGTCACAAGCCCATCCAAATTATCCTAGCACTTCATCAATAACACATGGAACACATGATCTATGACAGCCCACAAGTTTGAGTTTTCCTTCTACAAATTTCATCTCCAATTAGTTGATTAAGAACTAATAAACTCAAGGACATAAAGATATGATGAAATGTTACCTCAAGAACACAAGAACGCTCCAACTCCAAGATTATGTCACCATGAAACATCCTCTGAAACCACCACAAGAAGAAGAACTAGAATCCGACAAGCACCACGGGACTTCTAATGCTTGATTCACATAGTTTACCTCCAGATTTGTTCTTGGGTCGTGAATGAACTATTTAGTTCATAAACTACTTGTTGTATGCTTTGTACTCTTCAAATAAAAGTGAAACTTAATTGTGGACGTTTTTGCTCTTCAACATGAGCTCTTTCTAAGGTAAAATGTCGCTGGAAAGTATTCTGGTCTGCTCATATTTGCTTCTTCGAAATAAAATTTCCCAAATAAGAATGATACCTCTTACGGATGACATGGAGGGTATCTCTTAAAACTTTAATCCAACCTGATAAATTTACCATATCGATATCGACCTCATAATTACTATTGCTATCAATTCAACCGTTAACTTTATTTCTCGAAGTCAGACGTACCTGCAACTTAGTCAAATCTTATCATTACTGTATACATGACCTTTCAAGACTTTTTACGAACTTATATCTCATTCTCTTTTTATTTCTAGGAAAATTTTGGCAGAGTTTCCTCTGTATTTCTTGCTATCCCAAAACCTGCACGCACAAAATACCAACAATGCCTCACAGGGCCAACATATACATATATATTATATGGTATCATAGCCGCACAGGGCTCCCCATATCAATAACAGTATGAAAATGATGAACTTACCTGGTATGTCCAACTCGAACTGTACCTGTTACACTTTCCTGTTTACTTTCCCTCTCAATATTTAACTGCAGGTTTCAATCATACCTGCAATATTCATACCGTATCTGACATGTACCCTACTTACCTATCTTTTTACTGATTCGTTCAGCTTCTTCTGTTCACACCTTATAACTGAACTTATCAACAATATATATACATTCAATCCATTTTCTTACTATACTTCAATAACTTACCTTGATGACAGCCAATTTTTGATAATGTAACCTTGATGAAATATCTTACCTCTGTAACTCCCAGTAGCATTATTTACCTTCTCTTGTCGACACCATTCTCCAGCTAAAATCAAAGGTCAGTATATAAGGGATATCATTTCCTATCTCTTGGCTTTATCGCACGATCTAGAATAAGAAGGAAAGGTAACATCCTAAATGTCCTGTAGCTTCCTGTTTATAGATGTGGTGCACAACACACCGATAAACAAGACTCTACTAGACACGGTCTGTAGACATTCCGAGGATGAACTGCTATGATACCACTTTTGTCACGACCCAGCCTCGTGGGCCATGACTAGTGCCCGAGCTGGACACTCCTATACGTACCTGTTAGATATAGTCAAACTGGACCTAAGAACAATATGGAAACATGCAAAAGAACTCCAAAGTTTCGTAACGTCGTCATATATCTATATCCCGATAACCTGTCTCCTCAGGAGTCACAATTAATCAAAACATAGTATGATACGCAAGCCAACAAGGCTGCCACTACATATCAATATGATATGCAAGCCGACAAGGCTGCCACTACATATCAATACCATATGCAGGCCGACGAGGCTGCCACTACAAACGAACATATCCATAGCACATCATATAGACACAGCTGAACAAAACATATACACAACCCTCACATATGTCTATAGACCTGTAAGAGTATCGATAGTGAAATATGACGAACAGGGCCCCGCCGTACCCTTGGATAAACATATATACATATACATCGAAAGATCTGTACCAAAAGTCTAGGCTCCGGAACAATGGAGCTTTCCAACACAGCTGAGTAGAAATCCTAAGCTGGAGGATCACCAAATCGAGTATCTGTACCAGCGGGCATGAAACGCAGCCCCTCGAAGAAAGGGGGTCAGTACGAGATATGTACTGAGTATATAAAGCATGAAATACAATAAAGAGAATCATGAATGAAGTAGAGATCACAGGAGACAAGTATGACATTCAAAATACCAATACACTTACCTTATGAAATGTAGATCATGCATATCAATATCATATATCATACCCGGCCCATAATGGGACTCGGTGAAAAAAGTCATCACATGCCATCCTTGGCGCCATAATCACATCATCACATCATCATATCATCATATATGTATACCGTACCCGGCCCTCTAGTGAGGGACTCGGTGAACAATGCAGTCAAACTGTGCACGAAAACATACTCGGCCCGGGACTTGATGAAAGATATATTGAGGCATGCACGAGCAGAGTAGTGAGCAACCATATGCAAACTTAATTATATCTAAGACTCAATGGAATATTCAGACGAACTATCATTTGGAAATCAAGACAATAGTCACATCAAGTATCCTTCGAATGTCACTATGGAACATATCAAATAGAACATTAGGAATCATAGATACGTATCAAGACATATTAAAGTAAGTTCTGGAAATCAATGACATTATCCATCCTAGTGTCTCTAAGAATAGGAGCCTTTTTTTGAAGTCATATATACGTCGTCTATTTGTTTCATAAATATTATGCCAAAAAGGAGGAAGGGTTAGCTTTACATACCTTACGTTGTCCAAGGAACTCAACTTAATCACGAACTTTTCACAATTAGTATGCCAAACCTATAATCGTAAGAATATGCACGTGACTTAAGAAGGCTTTCGTATATCATATATATTAATAAATAACTTAATTCTAAAACGAAACGGGCACCATCTCCCCTATATCATTAGTATCTACCACTTCGGTATATCCCCACAACATCCCAACAACAAAAAATCTCAAAAACGCAACAATATACTTAATTTACTGCAACAATCCATCCAATATATATCCTTAAAATCAATCCCTTAAACTTATCTTTATTTCTAACGGAATTTCGATAGTATTTCCTTTCTATTCTGAACAATCCCAATACCTCAATTCAGCTAACAAACCATTAATATCAACATTAACAAAAATACCCAATATTTATCCACAATAATCTAACTAAATCCACCAAAGAATCCATCCAAATCAACACCTAATCCCCAACAACTTAATACAACATATACGACAATTACATCAACATTTCCAACATTCTAATCCGCCAAATCTATCAATAAACATGTAAATAACATCACAGACAACTTAAACATACCTTATGTAGTCCATAACCACGAAATCTGTCACGACCCAATCCCGTAGACCGTGACTAGTGCCCGAGATGGACACTCGTACATATTTACTGACCTAAAGTCTACCTGCGTTTAGCATAATAAGGAGTTTCATACATACATGACGATATGTCATTTAAATCGTTACTTATAATATCACACACAGACCGGTTAGGCTATCGTAGAGTAGGGAAGTGCCAAACGTGAACCACGTTAACATACTACACAAATACGACCCATGACCCACATATATGTCTACAGGCCTCTAAGAGTAACAACAGTATCATATGGCGGGACAGGGCCCCACCGTACCCTAATTAGGCATATATATGCATACATAGTCACAACAGAAGGGTATGTACCAAAAGTATAGGCTCCGGAACAAAGGAGCAGTTCAAACCGCAGAATGGATATCCTAGGCTGACGGGTCACCGCAACGAGCGTCTGTACCTGCGGGCATGAAACGCAGCCCCCGAAGAAAAGGGGGTCATTACGGAATATATACTGAGTATGTAAGGCATGAAATACAACAAATAGAACCACAACGGAACAAAAGTGCAGAATGTAAGTACACTATCAGGAATACCAAAATGCTTACTTTTAAAACATAAATCATGCATGTCAACATCATATATCATGTATGCATATACCAGATCCCGACCCTCTAGTGAGGGACGCGGTGAATAGGATCATCACATGCCATCCTGGCCGCCACCCCCATATCAGCATATTATCATATACATATATACATATAACAGATCCCGGCCCCCTAATGAGGTACGCGGTGAACAATGCAGTGGAAGACGCACGATAACAGATCCTGACCCGGGACTCAGTGAAAGATACATTGAGGCATGCACGAGCAGAGTAGTGAGAAACCACATGCATAAAATAATTAGACTCGATTGACAGGTACGGTAGCCGACACTTGAAGAGTTACAAACACGTTTCAGTTCAATCCGAGTTAGTATAAGAAAGTTATGGATCTTTTAGTACAGAAACCTCTACGAACGTTTTAAAGCAATCCGAGATCGCCTACGAAAGTTAGGGACATTAATACTTACAGAACTCTTTCAGGAACAAAAACCATTTATGCTTATTCGTTAATTAATCATACAATAAACTCGACTATACTAAGCATGCTCATGACAAGAAGTGAATAAGTATCGTAAACAAGCTCGGAAACACAGAATAGAGTTACCCCAAGGTGCATATCATACCTTACTTGGCTCTAGGACATGCCAAACGAAAGAAAGGGTAAGCCTTACATACCTTGCCCGCTTCCTATGCTAATCCAACTTAAGTCCCGGCTTTCGCAAGATCTACAACAACGTTAGGAGATACCAAACATTAGCTAGGGATACTTGAGAGTCCAATTCTAAACTAACACTTCATCTACAGATATTTTGGCAGCATTTCCCCTGTAATTACACCGAACCCCGAGAATTCAACTCGACCAAATCATCAACAACAATCCCAACAATCATGCCAACAACATCAACAATCAATTCAAAACGCATTCCAACTTTAGTAACTCTTTTCTACATAATTCGATAACATCCCATTTACATTTAAATCGACCATATACAGTCAAGCTAACACCAATGATCTCACATTCAAGTTTTAATCCGAAATCATTCTAACATGATTCAAGAACACTTCAAACAATTCACACAATATTCAAAACAACCCAACCAATATACCACTTCAGCCGAAACCTTCCAAATTCAACAAGAACAATAACAACACATTTCCTTCTTTCAAATTCATGAACTACACCAACAATTCTCACGTTAACGACATTATCCTCATGAATTCAAGAAACTACATTAGAATCGCATTGGCTTCTAAAACAGCCCACATGGTTACCACTTCAACTTGAGCCATTAAATTTTCATTTTTATCATAGAATCAACAACAACAACAACCTCCAAAAAAATACTAAGCAAACTTAGTTCATCCCTTCTACACAAAACAACCACCCACACGGCTACAACCCAACACACATATTTTCGCGAATTTCATACACTTCTACAACACATACAAACCATCCATAACATATGAAAAGAAGATTAGACCTTACCTCTTCCACCTTTCTTCTTACTTGGCTAAGGTTGCTCCATGCAAGAATGAATGGTTTATTTGCCCCAACAACTACTCCACGTTAAAGAGGACCTTCCAATTGGTTGGATTGCTAGAAGAAAATAATTTTTTTATCAATTTTTCAAGGGGTCAATGTTTGCTTGCCATGGCCGAATGGCCTTCTTCCTTTTTTTATCTCCAAGTCTCTCCAAGCTTCTAAGGTGAAAGATGATTAATACTCTTGCTTGGTCATCACCCACCTATATATATATATACAGATGGACTATGCATAATGGACACATGCCTCACCTCATGGCTTGAAGCAATTGGCCAAGCCATGGGGTGGGGTCCACACGGCCACAAGTGGACTTATAATGAACATTCTTGAATTGTTTATGAATTTCCCTTTTTGCCCCTAGCCTTCCACAATATTACCATGAACCACCTTGTGAATTTTCCTTTTTACCCTTAGCCTTTCTCAGCATTTCCATACTAATAAACAACTTGTGTATAAAAAAAAAATCCGGAAAATAGTCTTGCCCTTAACTTACCATGACTATCTTGAAACAGACGAATGTACAAAATACGGGATATAACATCCTCCCCCCCCCCCCCCCCCGCTTTAGAACATTCGTCTGCGAATGTTCAATTGGCCTCATGGGGTGTTATAATACTTCGGGAGGGTCTCTCTTATAGTTGTCCTTTTCTTCGTGCCCATTCCTTATCTTTCACCCTATTTTCTTTTTTATAATCGAGCTCCTCGGTCTTCACATGAATCCTCATTCCATGTCATGGGTTTTTCTAACCAACTGCGTCAACTCATTATCCTTGTCCTTCCTTTGGTGAGTAATCGGTTTCCTATTTCCAACTTATTATAGTATCCTTCGTACTCCCATATGCTCTTCCTACTTTCACCCTTAACCTCCCTTGGTCTATTCCTCTTTTTGTCCCATACTACCACACTCTAATCCTTTTACAGGCCTGTCTTTCGAATTTCTATTCAAATAGTTTCATGCTCTGACCGTCGTCTCTCTCTTAGAGGCTTTACACACCCCTATTCCTTTCCTTTGACATCTCGGATACTTCGGAGCTCCTTACCCTCTACGTACTCACTTCCTTTCTATTCCCGAATATCGTTGTGATAGGACTTTCCAGCCTTAACCAGTAGTGGAACCGGAATCAGTTTACCTCATAACATCTGTACCATATTTTTCGTTTTGTCTCCTGAACTCCGTTCAATTAATGTCTTCCATACATCGCAACACTGGTTGCTGGGATTCACTTACCGATCGGTACAGTCATAAATGGGATATCATATACATATATATATATTCACCACCCTCTCGCTAACAGAATATTTTCAAACGCTATTCAAACTCACCCTAATTCCAGAACTGTGTTGCACTTTCTTCCTCTTCACCAGTCTAATCCACTTCGGCCTACGCGACCTCTTTAAGGTTTCTAACCATTCCGCATAATCTAATTTCCTTTAGGTTACCCTAACTTCCTATTTGTCTCTTATATCTACATTTATGGAACTTTTAGTACACTTCCCAGGGGGTCACCCATCCTAAAATTTCTCTCGACCTAGCACGCTTAACCTCGAAACTCTGATGAAATTCGATGCGTTAATGCTGGTATAATTGCATACACTTCCATGTACGACCTTTATCACGTAATCTAGGGCAAGTCGATATCTTAACAACTTCCAAAAGGTTCTCGTAACGTGTCTCCCTCCGATCTAGAGAGGGTCTTTTACTTTTCTGACTATGCAATTACCGTGTTAGCCCTTTAAATCCTCAATATTCACCTTTCATCTGTATGTATGGCTACCTCAAACGGTTCTATCGATTCGGGTTTTATCCCAACTCTACTAGCAACCAGGGTGGGGGGGGGGGGGGGGGGAAATATATGATAAAATAGAACCTGGATCTATCAAAGCATATACATCTCAGAAGTAGATTAATAATATACCTGTAACCACATTTGGTGACGCCTCCTGGTCCTGCCAGTCGACCAAGGCATATATGCGGTTCGAAGGACCGCTGGAACCAGAAGCTCCGCCACGACCTCTACCGCGGCCTGCCGGTGTCGGCATACCCTGCTCTATAGGACGCATAGCCACAGAAGGGGAAGATGAACCAGCAACTGACCCAGTGGGCTGGGCTGAACCACCGGGACTACCCTTAAACGGGCACTACCTCAAAATATGGTCCCGACGGCCACAAAAAAAACAAGTACCAGTAGCACGATAACACTCCCCTGGGTGAGGCTTCCCACAGTGAAAACACTGAGGTATAGGTGGCTTTGACTGACTGAAACCTCTGCTCACCTGCGAACCCGAAGCCCTGGAACCTTGACCAGCTCCTGAATATCCTGTATTATCAAGTCCCTCACCAGTAGACTGTAGGGGTGCACTCCGTGCTAGCTGAGAAGGATGTCTAGTATACTGTTGAGGCTACCCGCCTCGAAACTCCCCGAAATAGCCAGCTGATCTAGCCCTCTTGGGCTGGCCCTTGTCACGATCTCTATCGGGCTATCACCTCTGCGTCGATCCTCCATTCCCTGCGCATACGCTTGTACCCGAGCGATATCCATCCCTGGCTTGGACGTCACTGCCATGCAGTTATCAATCAGATAATCATCCAACTCCATCACATATCGATGCATCCGATCAGTCATATCAGCTACGATAGTGGGCGCATATCTAGCCAAAGAGTCGAACTCTAGGTTGTACTCCCGAACGCTTCTGCCCCTCTGTCTCAACTGTAGAAATATGTCAACCCTAGCTCGCCGCACCTCAGGAGGGAGAAAGTGGCCGAGAAAGGCCTCTGTGAATTCAGCCCACACCGCAGGGGGAGCACCCTCGCCCCTAGACAGCTCCCAGGACTCATACCAATTAACAACCACATCACGCAACTGGTATGAAGCCATCTCGACAGACTCAGTCTCAGAGGCCTTGATTAGCCTCAGCGTGCGCTGCATCTGTCGAATAAACTCCTTGGGATCCTCCTCGGGTTTTGACACGTAGAACTCCGGAGGATTATAAGTCAAGAAATCACGAACCCTTAAACTGTCATATCTATCCGCATAATCATCTCCTGGCCCAGGCCTGCGAGCCTGCCCTGCTACTAGTCTAGTCAGCAACTGTACCGCATCTCTCATAGCTCTATCCTCCACCCCTGGCTGAGGAGCTGGAAGCTCAGGTGCTGGGACCTCAGGAGCAGGCGGTGCCCTAGGTCCTTCTGGAAGTGGTATTGTCGCAGAACTCGCGGACTGGAGTACAACTTCAGGCATAATCTGGGCACGGGCCCTCGTAACTCTCCTCGTCTGGCTCGTATCTCCCGCTACTGATTTTCCCTTCTGGGCAGCGGTTGCTTTCTTCGGTGGCATCAGTATAAACATAGCAATTTGTTAGAGGGGAACCATCCTGCTAATACAACTCTATCGCACGATCTAAGATTGAAAGAAAGGTAACATCCTAAATGTCCTGTAGCTTCCTGTTTATAGATGTGGTGCACCACACACCGATAAACAAGACTCTACTAGACACGGCCTGTAGACATTCCGAGGACGAACTGTTCTGATACCACTATTGTCACGACCCAACCCCGTAGACCGTGACTAGTGCCCGATATGGACACTCGTACATATTTACTGACCTAAAGTCTACCTGTGTTTAGCATAATAAGGACTTTCATACATACAGGACGATATGTCATTTAAATCGTTACTTATAATATCACACACAGACCGGTTAGGCTATCGTAGAGTAGGGAAGTGCCAAACGTGAACCACATTAACATACTGCACAAATACGACCCATGACCCACATATATGTCTACAGGCCTCTAAGAGTAACAACAGTATCATATGGCGGGACAAGGCCCCACCGTACCCTAATTAGGCATATATATGCATACATAGTCACAATAGAAGGGTATGTACCAAAAGTATAGGCTCCGGAACAAGGGAGCACTTCAAACCGCAGAATGGATATCCTAGGCTGATGGGTCACCGCAACGAGCGTCTGTACCTGCGGGCATGAAACACAGCCCCCGAAGGAAAGGGGGTCAGTACGGAATATGTACTGAGTATGTAAGGCATGAAATACAGCAAACAGAACCATAACGAAACAAAAGTGCAGAAAGTAAGTACACTATTCAGTAGACCAAAATGCTTACTTTTAAAACATAAATCATGCATGTCAACATCATATATCATATATGCATATAACAGATCTCGGCCCTCTAGTGAGGGACGCGGTGAATAGGATCGTCACATGCCATCCTGGCTGCCACCCCCATATCATCATATCATCATATACATATATACATATAACAGATCCCGGCCCCCTAATGAGGGACGCGGTGAACAATGCAGTGGAAGACGCACGATAACAGATCCTGGCCCGGGACTCAGTGAAAGATACATTGAGGCATGCACGAGCAGAGTAGTGAGAAACCACATGCATAAAAACAATTAGACTCGATAGATAGGTAGGGTAGCCGACACTTGAAGAGTCACAAACACGTTTCAGGTCAATCCGAGTTAGTATAAAAAAGTTATGGATATTTTAGTACAGAAACCTCTACGAACGTTTTAAAGCAATCCGAGATCGCCTACGAAAGTTAGGGACATTAATACTTACAGAACTCTTTCAGGAACAAAAACCCTTTATGCTTATTCGTTAATTAATCATACAATAAACTCGACTATACTAAGCATGCTCATCACAAGAAGTGAATAAGAATCGTAAACAAGCTCGGAATCAGAGAATAGAGTTACCCCAAGGTGCATATCATACCTTACTTGGCTCTAGGACATGCCAAAAGAAAGAAAGGGTAAGCCTTACATACCTTGCCCGCTTCCTACGCTAATCCAACTTAAGTCCCGGCTTTCGCAAGATCTACAACAACGTTAGGAGATACCAAACATTAGCTAGGGATACTTGAGAGTCCAATTCTAAACTAACACTTCATCTACAGAAATTTCGGCAGCATTTCCCCTGTAATTACAACCAACCCCGAGAATTCAACTCAGGCAAATCATCAACAACAATCCCAACAATCATGCCAACAACATCAACAATCAATTCAAAACGCATTCCAACTTTAGTAACTCTTTTCTACATAATTCGACAACATCCCATTTACATTTAAATCGACCATATACAGTCAAGCTAACACCAATGATCTCACATTCAAGTGTTAATCTGAAATCATTCTAACATGATTCAAGAACACTTCAAACAATTCACACAATATTCAAAACAACCCAACCAACATACCACTTCACCCGAAACCTTCCAAATTCAACAAGAACAATAACAACACATTTCCTTGTTTTAAATTCATGAACTACACCAACAATTCTCACGTTAACGACATTATCCTCATGAATTCAAGAAACTACATTAGAATCGCATTGACTTCTAAAACAGCCCACACGGTTACCACTTCAACTTGAGCCATTAAATTTTTATTTTTATCATAGAATCAATAACAACAACCTCCAAAAAAATACTAAGTAAAATTAGTTCATCATTTCTACACAAAAAAACCACCCACACGGCTACAACCCAACACACATATTTTCGCGAATTTCATCCACTTCTACACTTTACAACACATACAAACCATCCATAACATATGAAAAGAAGATTAGACCTTACCTTTTCCACCTTTCTTCTTACTTGGCTAAGGTTGCTCTTTGCAAGAATGAATGGTTTATTTGCCCCAACAACTACTCCGCGTTAAAGAGGACCTTCCAATTGGTTGGATTGCTAGAAGAAAATAATTTTTTGATCAATTTTTCAAGGGGTCAATTTTTGCTTGCCGTGGCCAAATGGCCTTCTTCGTTTTTGTTTTTCTCCAAGTCTCTCCAAGCTTCTAAGGTGAAAGATGATTAATAATCTTGCTTGGTCATCACCCACCTATATATATATATACACATGGCCTATGCATAATGGACTCATGCCTCACCTCATGGCTTGAAGCAATTGGCCAAGCCATGGGGTGGGGTCCACACGGCCACCAGTGGCCTTATAATGAACTTTCTTGAATTTTTTATGAATTTCCCTTTTTGCCCCTAGCATCCCACAATATTACCATGAACCACCTTGTGAATTTCCCGTTTTACCCTTAGCCTTTCTCAACCTTTCCATACTAATAAACAACTTGTGCATAAAAAAAAAATCCGGAAAATAGTCTTGCCCTTAACTTACCATGACTATCTTGAAACATCCGAATGTACAAAATACGGGATATAACAAAATCAACACCACCCAAAGCTAATTTTTGGTTCAAAACGACGACAATAACTTGTTCTTCACTTCACTCTTCACGAGCCTCGGGATTTGGGGCCTCGAACTTGATCAAACTCTCACTTTCTCTCTCTAATCTCTCCTCCCTCTCTCTCTAAACTTCCATAAGCTTGCTGAACTTTGCATCACATTAAATTTCTGTTTATTACTTGTTTGGAGCCTATTTATAGTGACAAAGGGCGGTGGAGTGGTCCTGCCACGTGTCCACCACGTGTCAGGCTCTCTACTTGTGGCCAGCGCCTTTGTTCAGTAAAACAGTTATATCTCTTGATTCCGATATCGAATAAATTTCCACGACCTATGGTTGGAAAGATAATTCAATTATCTACAACTTTAATATTTGGCGTTTTCCCAAATTATGAAATAATGATGGTGTTATGGTCTCCCGAAGTCAGATCACCCGAAAACGTAACTTAAAAACATCTTTTTGGAGGGCTTACACTTGAATTTGGCTCAAGGGTCCTTCTTGAGTTGTGTTTAACTTCACATATATAGTCCATATAACTTATCTTATGTCCTTTATAAAAATCCCATCATGTGGGCCCCACGTCAGCTTACGGTTACGAGGGCTATATATCTTTTAACGTATCATTCCAATCATATTGTACGAATTCCAAATGTCATTCTCATGCTACTACAGTAGAATTTCATTAATTATACTTGTTTTATTTGCTCCTCCTCGAGCTCACATGAAGCCGTCTGTAGCCTTAGTAACACGAAATTTTCTGGGGTGTAACTGTTTTCTAGAGAATTTGGGAAATATTTGGAATGTTCTTGGCTGAAAAATGAAGTTTAGGATCAGATTTGGTCCTTAAATAGTGGGTCAAATTCGGGTCGGGTCACTGTAGCAGTATTGTAGCAAGTCGGTATTGTAGCAGCACCGTAGTAGGCCGGTTACTGTAGCAGCGTTTCTGCTCCGTCAGCCTAAATTGCAACGTCCACAATTCTCTACTATGATGTGGTATCGATAAGAGGTTTGTTTTGTTGGAAACTAGACTCGACGAACTTCATTTTAGGGTTTTGTTTTGCTTCAAAACGTCTCATATACTAAAAGATATTCTTTGTCAAAGTTGGACCAAAATTTGCTCTTCATATTTTCCACAAAATCAAAGGTCTCAATAGCTTATTTCTTCAACTCCATTTGGTCGTGAGACTTCCCAGTACTCCTCATATATCACGTTATCCATAAGTATACCTAATAATTATACCATTCCTTAAACCCGAAAGATGGCTCATCTTGATCATAATTTCACGTACTTGTACTTAAACTGAGCGAACGTTCATCTGGAAGTACGGGGTGTAACAACTGTCTACAAGCCTCTACTGGAATACATGACATAACGTGATCGAGACAGCGCCCCGCCATACCCATGCATATGAATGTATATGTAATTATGGTGACTCACGGCAAGTCCGGAAAAAATAGAGTGCAACAACACTGATCGCTGAGTTGATATCTTATCGGACGGGTCACCAACCTGTATCTCAATACCTGCGGGCATGAACGCAGCCCCCCAAGCAATAGGAGAGTCAGTACAAATAATGTACCGAGTATGTAAGGCATGGAAGACCGTATATAAGAAACATAGAAATTATGTTACATCCCGTACTTTTCTACGTTGGATTATTCGTAAGTTAACCAACATAAGCTCGAAGGACAAGATCATTTTGAGGTTATAAGTATTTATGTAATGATTAACAAGTGATAAGTAAGTGTCGTGAAGGTTAGAGGTTAAACAAATTCAGGCTATGGTTCGAACCGCTCGCACGGGAGAATTTTTGTCATATTCAAGTATGCAAATAAAGAGCTCGTTATATAAGAAGATGAAGTCCCGAAAGGATTTCAAACTTAAAAGTGGGACGACGATGGTTGGAAATTATATTTTTGGGTGTGCATAAAGACGCTATGGACTAGTGTTATACCACATGATTACGATATTGGGTATAGAAAGTGTGTTAGAAGCGATTCATGTCTAAGTGAATTGACATCAAGGAATTAATCATGTGCATAATTGATTAAATGTGGGATTGTAATGGAGATAAAGAATTTAATAAAAATTCATGGAAAGGGTTGAGTGTCAAACATTCTCCATGTGGCAGCAACTAGTGACTAAGATTATATAAACAATTTGGTGGCATATTTAGGAGATGCGTGTAAGAATATATAAGCAATTAGGTGGCATCTTTAAAAAAGGAGTGTATTTTTAAGGTAATATTCTAGGGATGAGGGACCCACGGTCCATAATTAAAGCTTACAATTGATATCTCAATTTCAAATAGATAATTGTCTTCAGGAAACTTATGCAGCAAATACATAGGCAGCAATTCTATATTTATTTTAATGGTATGAAGTGATCATTTTATGTTAAAGCAATAAGATACACTGGACGAGATACAGGTTATGGCACGTCGAATACGTGATTCTAACCGTGCTTTTTCTCCGTATTATAGCAATCGAAGGTTACTTCATCGTGAAGTAAAGTGACGGGAAGTCTGGAGGAAGGTAGCCAAAGTATGAATCATAATCTATGACCTTCTACGAGCTCGTATGAGCATCTAAGGTATGTATTTGGTAAGAACTTACGAGACGTTGAACGGAAGTCATAAACTAGTTGAAGGGTGTTGTAGTTTTGGGTTGTCTTTGTGTATATTTGTTATACCCCGTATTTTTATACGTCGAGCTATTCTCAAGCAAATCAACTCAAGTTAAAGACTGGATTATTTTCGGACATGAAATAGGAACTTTTAATTTTCAATTTTAATTAGTACACAAATTGTTTATAAATTTTATTTAGTGTAGAAATATTATTGGAGATTAGGAACTAATTAATTATGATTAGATTATTAAGTGAGGATTAATGATTTATTAAAATTAATTAATTTAATTATTAGAAGTGGGCCCCACCCGTTTTTAAATATATATATATATATATATATATATATATAATAAATCAAATTGGTGAGTCACAAGGGGGAGGACACGTGTCCATTAAAGGGACACCATATATAAGTTAAGTTTGATGACTAATTAAAGTCATCACTTTCATTTCACAAAAATGAAATTAAAAAAAAAAAAAAAAAAAAAGAGAGCATAGCCATGGCTGCTGCTCACGGCCAGCCATGGTAAAAAAAAAATGTTTTGTTTGCTTGATTTAATTTCAGGGTGATTTGCAAGTTCAAGGAGGTGATAGCAACATTGGATATTGAATTGAGGAAGAAGAAATTGTGAAATTTGAGCAATTAAGTATAGAAATTCCTCCGAGAAAATTAAGGTAAGATTTTCTTGTTTTATAGTACAATTGTGCTAATGGTGTTGTAATGGAAGGATTAAAATTGGATTGGATGAAATTGGAAGTAAGAAATTACATGAAATCGTTGTTATACGAAATTGTGGGTTGAAAAGGATTAAAAAGGGTTGTTGGATTGTTAGAGTTGTTTATGGCCGGAAATTGTAAGGATTCTATATCAATATTGCTATTACTGTCATTGTTGATATTTCTATCATAATAGGAGGATAATGGGAAATTCGGGTTAGGCGAATATATAGGGGAAATGCTGCCCGATTTCCGTTAAGTCCTTAACTAATGAAAACCCTAATCGAGAAAGTATAAGTTAAAGAATGAGTCCTATAAGCGATGGGCTACGGATTTACGAACTAGAGAGTATAGTTACTAACGATAGCGTTACTTTTATATTAAATAGGCTAAAGGGGCGACGAAGCGAACAGGTTTGCGATTAATTGTTAACAGGTATGTAAAACTGTCCCCTCTTTCTTTTGGCATGTCTTAGATATAAGTGACGAATGATATGAGCTTCGGGGTAATTCCATTCATAAGTTTCGAGTGTGATTCATGATTCCTATTCACTTCTTGATGTTAGAACTCTTAAAATGATTGAGCTTCCCTCTCAAGTTTTCTATCGTTGGATAGTAGTCGATATATATAAGCTCCTATTCTTGGAAGACTCTACGATAACTCATATCCTTGACTTCTATAACCTATTTCATATTATATTGATACATGTCTATGATTCCTAAGGCTCTTTTGATATGACCTATAATGGCATTCGAGGGATACTTGATATGATTGTCGCTATTGATACTCAGGTGTTAATCCCTTCTTCTTATTCTGTTTGAGTCTTGATAATGTTTTAAATTACATATGGTTGCTCACTACTCTGCTCGTGCATGCCTCAATATGTCCTTCACCGAGTTCCGGGCCGGGTATGTTATCGTGCACAGTCTCACTGCATTGTTCACTGAGTCCCTTACTAGAGGGCCGGAATATGATATATATATATATATATATAATGGAGTTATGATATGTTATGGCGTTATGCTATGTTTATGGAGTTATGCTGTGTTATGGCGTTATGCTGTGTTATGGCGCCAAAGACGGGGTAGCGACCATGTTCACCGAGTCCCACAATGGGCCGGGTATGATATATGATATTAACATGCATGATTTATTTTTCAAAAGGCAAGTGTTTTGGTATTGTGGACATTGTACTTGTCTCTGTACTCCTTATTTCAGTTACGATTCTTCTTACTGTATTTCATGCTTTATATACTCAATACATATTCCGTACTGACCCCCTTTCTTCGGGGGGCTGCGTTTCATGCCCGCAGGTACAGAGGCTCGATTTGATGATCCCCCAGCTTAGGATTCCGTTTCAGCTGTCATGGAGAGCTCCGTTGTTCCGGAGCCTAGATTTTGGTACAGACCTTCTGATATATGTGTATATATATATGTTTGTCCAGGGGTACGACAGGGCCCTGTCCCGTCATATTTCACTGTTGATACTCTTAGAGGTCTGTAGACATATGTGTGGGTTGTGTATAAGTTCTGTCCAGCTGTGTCTATACGATGTGCTATGGATATGTTTGTCTGTAATGGCAGCCTTGTCGGCTTGCATATGACATGATGTTGATGTGTAGTGGCAGCCTTGTCAGCTTGCGTATCATTTTATGATTTGATCAGTTGTGAATCCTCCGGAGACAGTTTATCTGAATATACATATATGATGACGTTATGAACCGTTAGAGTTCTTTTGCAAGTTTCCATATTGTTCATAGACTCATTTTGATTATATTTTAACACGTTCGTATACGGGTGTCTAGTTCGGGCACTAGTCATGGCCTACGGGGTTGGGTCGTGACAAAAGTGGTATCAGAGCAGTTCGTCCTCGGGGTGTCTACAGACTGTGTCTAGTAGAGTCTTGTTTATCGGTGTGTTGTGCACCACATCTATAAACAGGAAGCTACAGGACATTTAGGATGTTACCTTTCTTTCATATCTAAGATCGTGCGATAGAGCCCATCCATAGAAAATGAAATTCCTTATACTAACCTTTGATTTCAGCGGAAGAACGACATCGACAAAAGGAAGCGACTGATGATATTGGAAGTTACAAAGTACGCAGGTAAGTAACGGTGCGAAAGAGGCATGTCGGATAAGGTAAGAATATTGAGATATGATCGACATGTAAAGTTGAAGAATGAGAGGGGAGGTAGATCAGAAGGTATAACATGATAGATCGTTAAAGGATCAGGTACGTCTCGAGGTGCGATATGTGAGGTAAGTTCCGACACCTTTATACTTTTTATTGGAAATTGGGAGCCCTGTGTGGCTATGATACGATATGATATATATGTATATACGTTGGCCCTGTGAGGCATTGTTGGTATTTCCTGCGTACAGGTTTTGGGATAGTAAGAAGTACAGAGGAAACTCCGCCCAAATTTTCCCAGAAATAGGAAAAAGAAGAGAATGAGATATAAGTTCATAATATGTCATGAAAAATGATACCGATAGGGTAAATTTATTATGTTGGACTAAAGCTTTAAGAGGTACCCTCCATGTCATCCGTAAGAGGCACCGTTCTTATTTGGAAAATGTTATTTCGAAAAAGCATATATGAGTAGCAAAGTTTGGAATTCATTTGAACGGACCAGAATATTTTCCAACCACATTTTGCCTTAAAAAAAGTCTCACGTTGAAGGGCAAAAATGTCCAGCAATCAAGTTTCACTTTATTGGAAGAGTACAAAGCATACCACAAGTAGTTTGTGAACCAAATAGTTCGTTCATGGCCCAAAAAATATCTGAGGGTAAACTGTGTGAATTAAGCAATAGAAGTCTCGTGGTGCTTGTCGGATTCTAGTTCTTCTTGTGTAGTTTTGGTCGATGCTTCATGGTGACGTAACCTTGGAGTGGGAGTGTTCTTGTGTTCTTGAGGTAGCATTTCATCATGTCCTTGAGTTTATTAGTTTTTAATCAACTAATTGGAAATAGAATTTATGGAAGGAAAACTCAAACTTGTGAGCTGTCATGGATCATGTGTTCCACGTGTTATTGATGAAATGCTAGGATGATTTGGAAGGGCTTGTGGCACTAAGGAATGATTTAGAAAAAGATGACAAATTATGAAGGTATTGATAAGGCAGCCTATGAGATAATAAGGATAAGATTGATCAAAAAGGGTGAAGGGTTAAGTACGCCTAGTCCACAGAGAGTAATTAAAACATAGTAAGAATCGTGAATGAGGTTAAGAAGTGTTACGTTATAGGATGGATTACGAACAGGATGTAAGGTGAATACCATAAGGATTTTTATAGAAATGAGTAAAGCCTAGCAAGAAAGTAACTAAAGAATATGATGTGATTAGTGTGAAACGGAAAAGCAAATGTAGAACGAATAAGAAAGACTTACAAAAGTTCTATAGGTAAAGTTCAGAATAGAGATCAAGTGGTAACGAAAGTGAAGGCGAGCACATGAAGAGAAAGAGTTAATAGAAAGAAGGAGATAAGAAGAAAGCGAGTGGGATTACAGTGTAGCGATGCGTTATGACATGTATAGCTAAGAAAACGAGTAATATAAGCGCCAAAATTGTGAAAGACCAACCTAAAGGAAGATGAGCAACGAGACATAATGAATGCCAGAAATGACTGGTATGATAAGAACAAATAGGGATGAATAGAATATGTTTTGAAAATGAGAAAGGGGTTATATAGAAATAGTGTTTACCGAAGGATACAGGAGTAGCATGAAATTCCTCGTGCATAAAATAAAAGATGGACAAAGACTGGAGAAATGAAAGGAATACTAAAGGAAGCACCCAAGACAGACGTAATTAATTGAGTATGGGAATAAAATAAAAGGGAAATATATAGCTACGAACTTAAGGTGTAGTACAACAAGAAGATGATAAGACAAGACCACTATTAAAACGAATTTGATATAATTTTGAGTAAGTCAGAAGTTAGCGTTGGGTATACAACAAGGGTGAAAGAGCATGAGGCATAAAGGAGCATTGCGTGTACGTGACTTCACCTCAGAAATAATGAAAACCTTAAAGGAAAAAGATTGTAGATTTGCGAAACAACTGATGTATTGTGAGGTTATTAGAGGAAACAGGTGATATCCATTGGGATAAAGATAGTGTTATAAGAAAGCTTGGGACACTTATCATTAGAATATAAGTGCTACTGAATGGAGAATTTGAAACGACTATAAGCACTAGCTAATTACTGATTGGAATGAACGTGGCTTCGGATAAATTGCTACATTAATTACATTACTCGGGTACCAACCATCAGATAAGATTTTGTACTATATATCGAGTGTTCTCATCGCCTCGTGATTGTGTTGGAGTTTCATACATGGGTAATCTAAATTATAGATGATATAAAGGAAGTGTCATGACCCGGCTAGGGGGCCGCGACGAGCACCCGGTGCTACCCCACCCGAGCACCCCCTTATCGTACATAACATAACATCTAGGTGAACCATAAGTCAATTCGTGCTTTTCTTATCGTTGATCATATTGATCCCATTAGACGACCATCATCATTTAACGTATCATAGGCATCTGTGCCACATCACAAGTACAAGGCCGACGTGGCTAACAAAAGACATACAAAACATGGGCCGACATGGCCGAACATCTCTACCCACATACACATGACTACGAGCCTCTAAGAGTATGACATATCGTATGAGCGGGACAGGACCCCGCTATGCCCATAATTATATACACAAAAGAATAAGTACCCAAAAGCTACGGCTCCGAAAGAAATGGAGCTCTGCTATGCAATCTCTGAATAAGCAGCTATGGATCAAGTCTGTCTCCCTGTGCACCTGCGGGCATGACGCAGCGTCCACAAACAAAAGGACGTCAGTACGAAGAATGTACTGAGTATGTAAAGCATGATCAACATCAATATAGAAGCATAATAGATATCATATGAAAATAACATAGGAGGGGAGACAGTAATATCATCATTATCATGTCGCTTACTTGCATACATCGTCGTTCATATCCCATAATAATACTTGTACCATACTTGTGCTCATATTCGTATACATGTCCTTATTCGTATTCTTATACATAGTCTTATCACATTCATATTCATATTATATACATAGTCATTTCATATACATAGCATTTACATAGCATACCCGACCTCATAGGATCGGTGTCTTATACATGTTTGGCCAACCAAGGCTCAAGGTCATACATACCTAGCCCTACCAAGGAATCAGGGTTATCCGTACCATCTGCAGAGGTGTGCGCGCGTTTCGTAATCGTATAAATACTTTATACATAGTCATATACATATAGTCTTACCAGACATCATAAGCTCGGGGTCTTATCATAGCCATTCATAGGCATACATATACATATTTCATAGCTCGTAAGCATCTCTAATCTCATTTTACTCTCATCATCATTACTATCCTCATCATTATCGTTACATCTACATTATAGACTTACTCGTCATACGAGGAACATAGTATAATCATAGTACATATCAAGGGTCGTGAGCTTATGAGCTCGAAATGTCAACCACGTGAAGACAACATACTCATGTAGAGGAATTAGGAATTTTGCCAAGAACCATGCCTTATGAAAGAAGGGTTAGCCTTACTTACCTTTCCGTCGAACTATTCTACACTTGCACGTTCCCTTCCAATGCTAGCGTTTATACCTTCATTAATATCATAAGAATGGCCATTAGTCATTCACATTATCCACATTATCTAGATTCCTCCATTTGCCTCTAATTTACCCACATTCATGGTCATAACACCCATCTTCGTCCATTCGTCTAAAGTGTTTAGTGCATGATCTTAATACCATTTATAACACATTCATATTACAACAGAACAATATTCATAACTCAATTAAAACTATTTCTCAAAATGTCACTATTCATCATTCATGACCTAGTTGACCACATTTTCTACAATCCATGTATTTTAATTCTCCAATACCTTAAACATCTTGTAAAAATCATGAATCTTACCTTAGAAGTTTTAGGAATAAGCTTTGGTTGATAATACTCTTCTTTGAGCAAAACCCTAATTTTTCTCCATTTGGATTTCTTGACTTGGATGATCCTTGATGATTCCCTTATCCTTGATTCACTTGTCTTAAAGTTATTTATGGCTTATAATCCTTGAAAACTCCTATAATAAATGTAGAGAGAAGTGCTGTAATGTGGAAATGGAATAAGACAAGTCTTGATCCTCATATTTAATGAATTGGAAAATCTGTGCTGGGTGAATAGTGGTCGTCCATGGAGGTTTACGGTCCGTATTCTACTTTACGGACCGTCCCTCGTGGTCGTCTTTAAGCTTAAGTAGGACCAGAGACTTTGGCCTGCATGCATGGTGATTTGCGACCATGGTTTACGGGCTGTATATCACTTTACGGTCCATCCACCAGGTCGTATTATACCTTTTCCTCAGCTGGCAGAAAGTTGAAGTTGGCATGCCAGTTTACGACCTGGCAGTTTACGGACCGTATACCAGTTTACGGCCCGTATTTTCACTTTACGACCACTGGCAGAAGGCTGAAGCCTTTGCATGGCAGTTTACGTCTGCCAGTTTACGGACCGTATTGCACTTTACGGTCCGTATTTTGCAATATACGACCAATGAGCAGTTTTGCCAACTTTCAATTTTTCTCATTTCTCGACTTTTCATTCTAATCATCCACATCCCTTTACATACATTTCCCATGAAACATTATACACTCGCACTCCTCGCACACATCATTAGTTCATTTACTTGCGTACCAACGGGAAATTTCCGAGGTGTAACATTCTACCCCCCTTAGAAACATTCGTCCTCGAATGTTAAAGGCTTGGGGAATTTCATAAAAATTCGCCAGAGTTTCCTCTGTAATGTGGCACTACCACCCTGTCACAACAACCCACAATAAAAATGCCTCACAGGGCAATAATACAACAGCACTAGAAATTTGGCCACACACGACCTGAATGTATAAAAGGAAGACATGCATACCTTATGATTTTGACGTCTCATCTTGGACTTCTCCCAAGGGCTGAAATAAATGTGGGTATTTCGATCGCATATTCTCTTCCGCTTCCCATGTTATTTCTTCTCGATTGTTATTTCTCCACAGAACATTAATTGAGGCCACTTCTTTGTTTCTAAGCCTCCGTACTTGCCTATCTAATATGGCAATGGGTATTTCATCGTAAGTTAACTTTTCTGTCACTTGAATATCATTCACTGGGACGATCCTGGTAGGATCTCCAACACACTTCCGAAGCATCGAGACATGAAATACTGGATGGACTGACTCCAAATCTGGAGGTAGATCTAGCTCATAGGCCACTTTGCCTATTTTGCGCACAATTTCGTATGGCCCAATATACCGGGGACTGAGCTTCCCCTTTTTGCAAATCTCATCACGCCCTTCATCGGTGACACTTTCAAGAATACCCAATCTTTCACTTCGAACACTAAGTCTCTTCGACGATTATCCGCATAGGACTTCTGACAACTTTGAGCCGCTAGCAACCGATCTTGTATGAGCTTAACTTTCTCTATTGCTTGCTGGACCAAGTATGGCCCTATCAACTTAGCTTCTCCGGTTTCAAACAACCCAATTGGGGATCTACACTTTCGCCCATATAGAGCTTCATACGGTGCCATTTGAATGCTAGAATGATAACTGTTATTGTAAGCAAACTCAATGAGTGGCAAATGGTCATCCCAATTTCCTCCAAAATCTATCATACATGCCTGTAACATATCTTCAAGAGTCTGAATAGTACGTTCAGCTTGCCCATCGGTCTGTGGGTGAAATGTTGTGCTTAGGCGCACTTGGGTCCCTAAACCTTCTTGGAAAGACCCCCAAAACTTGGCTGTAAACTGAGTTCCTCTATCGGAGATAATAGATACCGGAACGCCATGGAGTCTCACTATCTCTTTAAGATAAAGCTTGGCATAATCTTCTGCCATATAGGTCGTTCTGATCGGTAAGAAATGCGCTGACTTTGTGAGCCTATCCACGATCACCCATATAGAATCATATTTACGTCGAGAACGGGGTAACCCTGTAATGAAATCCATATTAATCACTCCCCAATTCCAAGTTGGTATTTCTATAGCTTGCAATAAGCCACCCGGCTTTTGGTGTTCTATCTTCACTTGTTGGCAATTAGGACACTGAGCTACGAATTCCGCTACGTCTTTGTTCATCGCATTCCACCAATATATAGTCTTAAGATCATGATACATTTTCGTCGCTCCGGGGTGAACGGAGTAACGGGAACAATGAACTTCTCTCAAAATCTGATGGCGTAGACCTGCCACATCGGGAACACATGGTGCCTCGACATCGGAGAATTCCGTCTTCCGAAACGTCAAATGATGACTCCTCCTTCTGAGGGAGTGTATCTCTATACTGCATTAGCATGGGATCCTCATATTGTCGCTCTTTTACTTCCGCTACTAACGATGAAACTGCTGAATTCTGAATAGTAGCTCCGCTGCTACCTGAGTCCACCACTCGGACTCCTAGGCTAGCTAACTGCTGAAGATCACGGGCCATCTCTTTCTTTTCTGGTCGTACATCACTTAGACTTCCCATCGACCTACGGCTAAGAGCATCAGCCACAACATTTGCCTTTCCGGGGTGGTACAGGATTTTAACATCATAGTCTTTTAGCAACTCTAGCCATCGTCGTTGCCGCAAATTCAACACTTTCTGCTTGAAGATGTACTGGAGACTCTTATGATCTGTATAAATATCCACGTGGACACCATATAAGTAATGTCTCCATATCTTTAAAGCATGGACCACCGCGGCCAATTCTAAGTCATGGGTAGGATAATTCTGCTCATGTTTCCGTAATTGTCTAGAAGCATACGCAATCACCTTACCATTTTGCATCAATACACAGCCTAGCCCGACGCCTGAAGCATCACAATAAATAACATATCCTTCCAATCCCTCTGGAAGTGTCAAGACTGGGGCTGAAGTCAGTCGGTCTTTCAACTCTTGGAAACTACGCTCGCAAGCATCTGTCCATTGAAACTTAGCTGACTTCTGAGTCAACTTGGTGAGCGGTGCAGAAATAGAAGAGAAATCCTCAACAAATCTTCGGTAATAACCTGCTAAGCCCAAAAAGCTACGAACCTCCGTAGGGGTCGTGGGCCTTGGCCAAGTCTTTACTGCCTCAATCTTTTGGCTATCCACTCGAATACCGTCAGCTGCAACAATGTGGCCCAGAAATGCCACTGAGTTCAACCAAAACTAGCATTTGGAAAACTTCGCGAATAACTCTCGGGTTCGAAGAACTCCAAGGACAATACGCAAGTGATCCGCATGTTTTGCCTCGGATCTAGAATACACTAGGATATCATCGATGAATACAATCACGAATAGATCCAGAAAAGGCCTGAATACATTGTTCATTAAGTCCATAAACACTGCCGGTGCATTAGTTAGCCCAAACGACATTACTCAGAACTCGAAATGTCCATATCTTGTTCTGAAAGCTGTCTTAGGGATATCTTTCTCCCTAAGTCTTACTTGGTGATACCCGGACCTCAAATCAATCTTTGAAAACCATTTGGCACCTTGCAATTGATCAAATAAATCATCAATCCTCGGGAGGGGATACTTGTTCTTAATTGTCACTTTATTCAATTGCCGATAATCAATGCACATTCTCAAGGAGCCATCCTTCTTCCGGACGAACAATACAGGTGCTCCCCACGGGGATGAACTAGGCCTAATGAAGCTTTTTTCAAGCAAGTCTTATAATTGCTCCTTCAACTCTTTCAACTCTGCGGGCGCCATCCTATAGGGAGGAATAGATATGGGTTTAGTGTCTGGCAACACATCAATCGCAAAATCAATTTCCCGCTCGGGAGGAAGGCCTGGAAGCTCTTCCGGGAACACATCCGGAAATTCGTTCACTACCGGAACTGACTGAAGAGTCGGCGACTCAGCTTCTACATCTTGGACTCGTACTAGGTGATAAATGCACCCTTTCGTGATCATTTTCCTTTCATTTAGATAGGAAATAAACCTACCTTTTGGTGATGCTGCATTCCCTTTCCATTCTAACACTGGTTCTCCCGGAAACTGGAAACGAACCATCTTCATTCGGCAATCAACATTGGCATAACAAGAAGCCAACCAATCCATGCCCATAATAACGTCAAAATCTACCATTTCTAGCTCATGCAAATCAATCATGGTACGACGATCACAAATCACAATCACACAATTCCTATATTCTCGGCTAGCTATTACCGATTCACCCACGGGTGTAGACACCTCCAAAGTTTTGATAGACTCCGGCTCAATTATAAATCGACTCGCAATATATGGAGTAACATATGATAATGTGGAGCCCGGATCAATCAAAGCATATACATCATGAGAGAATACCGATAATATACCTGTGACCATGTCAGGAGAAGACTCAAGATCTTGGCGTCCAGCCAAAGCATAAATACGGTGCTGAGAACCGCTAGTACTGGGAGCTCTCCCTCTGCCTCTACCATGGCCAGCTGGCGCATGTGAACCTAGCCCCGTACGGCGTACAGATGCCGAAGATCCGGCTACCGACCCCGAAGGCTGGGTCCTACCTCTACCATGAACCGAGGGGCAATCACGCATAATATGGCCCGGCCGACCACATGAATAGCAATCATCTGAACCAAATCGGCATCGACCCTAATGCATCTTCCCACACCGGGAACACGATGGTACGGGTGGCCTTGACTGGACCAAATCACCTCTGAACTGAGGTCCTGTATGACTCGGACTCGGCCCTGAACGAGCAGATCTATCAAGGCCCTGGCTTGAAAACCGTGGAGGTGGACTGGTTATAGAATAGCTTGGATGGCTGGGAAGCTGCTGTCTGTGTCCTCCCTTGGACTCGCTCCTCGAACCTGAAGGTCTAGCTCTCTTGCTATGTCCCCTATCTTGCTCACGTTCATTTCTTCCCTGCTGTAGGTGTTCCTCTAATTCCTGAGCATGTGCCTGAATGCGTGCAATATCCATGCCATCCTAAAGGGACAGAGTCAAGCATTTATCCATCAAGTGTGGCCCTAGGCCTTTCACAAACCGGTGCACCCGATCGCCCATATCCGCTACCATGGCCGAAGCATACATAGCCAAGGAATTGAAGCGGAGACTATACTCTGTAGCACTCATGTTACCTTGCCTCAAATTCAAGAATTTATCGGCCCTAGCTCGCCGAACTTCTGGAGGCATGTAGTGACGGAGAAAAGCATCGACAAACTTTTGCCATACCGACGGAGGTGCATTGGCTCCCCGCGAAGCCATCCATACTGTATACCACTGGATCGAGATATCTCTCAATTTATAGGACGCTAGCTCTACCGACTCAGTGTCTGAAGCATGTATCAACCGGAGCGTCGTTAGCATACCATCAATAAAGTCCTGGGGATCCTCCTCCGGTTTCGACCCAAAGAATTTCGGGGGTTTCAAAGCAATGAAGTCACGGGCCCTTGCACTAACAGCCCTGTCACCTTGCCCTGTGCTTGGCCTTTGAGTCTGGGCCGCAACCAACTGAGTCAACAAATTAATGGCCTCCCTCACGTCTTGGCCCGATGCGTTCGGTGGAGGAGCTGGAGCTGGGGCTGAGGCTCCGACGTGCTCCTCGGTAATAGGCACTGTCTGGGAGGACTGAGATTGAGCCGCACTCTGGGACTCATCTTCCTCTACTACCGGTGGCGGTGCTCTTTCAGCCCGCTTTTCTGCCACCGTCTTGCCCTTTTGGGCTGCTGTAGCCTTTTTCTTTTTAGGTATCTCTGAAATACACAACACACGATTTAGGAACAAGAATTTCTTACATCATAGCTCTATCGCACGATTCTTATGAAGAAAGAAAGTCATATATTCCTAAAATGTCCGCAGCTTCTCGTTTATAAGTGTGGCGCGCAACACACCCATAACCAAGACTCTACTAGACACGGCTCGTAGACACATCCTAGGACTGAACTGCTCTGATACCACTTTTGTCACGACCCGGGTAGGGGGCCGCGACGAGCACCCGGTGCTACCCCACCCGAGCACCCCCTTATCGTACATAACATAACATCTAGGTGAACCATAAGTCAATTCGTGCTTTTCTTATCGTTGATCATATTGATCCCATTAGACGACCATCATCATTTAACATATCATAGGCATCTGTGCCACATCACAAGTACAAGGCCGACGTGGCTAACAAAAGACATACAAAACATGGGCCGACATGGCCGAACATCTCTACCCACATACACATGACTACGAGCCTCTAAGAGTATGACATATCGTATGAACGGGACAGGACCCCGCTATGCCCATAATTATATACACAAAAGAATAAGTACCCAAAAGCTACGGCTCCGAAAGAAATGGAGCTCTGCTATGCAATCTCTGAATAAGCAGCTATGGATCAAGTCTGTCTCCCTGTGCACCTGCGGGCATGATGCAGCGTCCACAAACAAAAGGACGTCAGTACGAAGAATGTACTGAGTATGTAAAGCATGATCAACATCAATATAGAAGCATAATAGATATTATATGAAAATAACATAGGAGAGGAGACAGTAATATCATCATCATCATGTCGATTACTTGCATACATCGTCGTTCGTATCCCATAATAATACTTGTACCATACTTGTGCTCATATTCGTATACATGTCCTTATTCGTATTCTTATACATAGTCTTATCACATTCATATTCATATTATATACATAGTCATTTCATATACATAGCATTTACATAGCATACCCGACCTCATAGGATCGGTGTCTTATATATGCTTGGCCAACCGAGGCTCAAGGTCATACATACCTGGCCCTACCAAGGCATCAGGGTTATCCGTACCATCTGCAGAGGTGTGCGCGCGTTTCGTAATCGTATACATACTTTATACATAGTCATATACATATAGTCTTACCCGGCATCATAAGCTCGGGGTCTTATCATAGCCCTTCATAGGCATACATATACATATTTCATAGCTCGTAAGCATCTCTAATCTCATTTTACTCTCATCATCATTACTATCCTAATCATTATCGTTACATCTACATAATAGACTTACTCGTCATACGAGGAACATAGTATAATCATAGTACATATCAAGGGTCGTGAGCTTATAAGCTCGGAATGTCAACCACGTGAAGACAACATACTCGTGTAGAGGAATTAGGAATTTGGCCAAGAACCATGCCTTATGAAAGAAGGGTTAGCCTTACATACCTTTCCGTCGAACTATTCTACACTTGCACGTTCCCTTCCAATGCTAGCGTTTATACCTTCATTAATATCATAGCAATGGCCATTAGTCATTCACGTTATCCACATTATCTAGATTCCTCCATTTGCCTCTAATTCACCCACATTCATGGTCATAACACCCATCTTCGTCCATTCGTCTAAAGTGTTTAGTTCATGATCTTAATACCATTTATAACACATTCATATTACAACACAACAACATTCATAACTCAATTCAAACTATTTCTCAAAATGTCACTATTCATCATTCATGACCTAGTTGACCACATTTTCTACAATCCATGTATTTTAATTCTCCAATACCTTAAACATCTTGTAAAAATCATGAATCTTACCTTAGAAGTTGTAGGAATAAGCTTTGGTTGATAATACTCTTCTTTGAGCAAAACCCTAGTTTTTCTCCATTTGGATTTCTTGACTTGGATGATCCTTGATGATTCCCTTATCGTTGATTCACTTGTCTTAATGTTATTGATGGCTTATAATCCTTGAAAACTCCTATAATAAATGTAGAGAGAAGTTCTAGAGAGAAGTGGTGTAATGTGGAAATGAAATAAGACAAGTCTTGATCCTCATATTTAATGAATTGGAAAATCTGTGCTGGTGAATAGTGGTCATCCATAGAGGTTTACGGTCCGTATTCTACTTTACGGACCGTCCCTCGTGATCGTCTTTAAGCTTAAGTAGGACCAGAGACTTTGTCCTGCATGCATGGTGATTTACGACCATGGTTTACGGGCCGTAAATCACATTACGGTCCGTCCACCAGGTCGTATTATACCTTTTCCTCAGCTGGCAGAAAGTTGAAGTTGGCATGCCAGTTTACGACCTGGCAGTTTACGGCCCGTATTTGCACTTTACGATCACTGGCAGAAGGCTGAAGCCTTTGCATGGCAGTTTACGTCTACCAGGTTACGGACCGTATTGCACTTTACGGTCCGTATTTTGCAATATACGACCACTGAGCAGTTTTGCCAACTTTCAATTTTTCTCATTTCTCGACTTTTCATTCTAATCATCCACTTCCCTTTACATACATTTCCCATGAAACATTATACACTCGCACTCCTCGCACACATCATTAGTTCATTTACTTGCGTACCAACGGGAAATTTCCGAGGTGTAACAGGAAGACATGGATATGGTACAGTATACCAACTGTATTGGAAAAGATCATGTGAATTTGGAAATGGGAAATGGGGACATAGAGTAGAATATAAATAGATAATGATGTAGGTACACCCAAAAGGGGGGAAGCGGATGAGAGAGATGCAAGTGTAAGATGAAAATAACTGACACTGCAATACATTTAATGTTAATACTTAAACATCAAATGAAATCCCTTGCTGAGACAAGTTAGTAAGATTTGAAAGCCAAGAACAAACGGATAGAAGTCAAGATGGTATTTGAGACAGCGCTGATAATTATCGGTAAAGATCTTAGATAATATGACATCAGAAGGTGGATGCTTACAAAAATGAAGAGAATGGTAACGACTAACTTAAAAGATATTATAAGGGATAGCAAGGCTATACTGGATTAGAAGTTAAGACGTTGTCAACAGAGTTATTGGCCAATGATATTGTCACACATAAGTAGCAAAGGAGAAGGGAAAGGAGAGGGGTATGACAAGAAAGGCTACAAACAAGTTTTAGTACGGATATATAAAGCAGAATGAACCAGGAAAAGGGAAGATTCTGACTAAGATTAGATACACTTTATGCAAGTTGTACAAGAATAGTTATGCAACCTACGAATATTTATGTGCTGAGAATGAGACCAAGTAAGTACTTGATAAGAAGGGTAAAAATTCAGTAACAACAATGCGGTTGCAATATTTTGGGTACATCAAAGAAAGGTGTAAGATGGTTTGAGGTAAAACTACAGAGATGAAATTAGTACTGAGGGCAAAAGCCATAGTTGGGCCTTGACATCAATTGAAAGGGATAAGAGAAGAATATAGGGTCTGCATAAAGACTAGCGTGGAGACGCTAAGGTATTTTCTGGGCTGATTTGAGCACCTACACATACTTGTGTAAAGATTGCAATAGGATGTGTGATAGGAGAACTAAGAGAAATTTGAGTAACGAGGCAATAGAAGACTTTGAGTCAAAAATAGAGAAACGACACGAGATAATATGCCTAAAGTATTGCCAGTTAGGGTAAAGGAAATTACGAAATGATTTAACCGAGACAATCAGAACAAGTGGGTTACTGGTTACTGGATGACAGTAGAGTCATAATATGAAGGGACCCTAGCGCTATTTGATAGCCAACCCTAAAGATCGAGATCAAGAAGTAAAAGCAAGTGATAGTTAAAGACCTTTAAAAGAAAGTCAGAAAGTGACACATGATGCTGAGGATTTCAGAATACGGACAGTCACAGCGGAGTAAAGCAAGGATATTGCAGTACAAAAATGTTACCCTCTGGGAAATTTAGTTTTACTCGTAGAACCTGTGAAGGGTCTACAAGCACCGGAGGTATGAAATACTCCAAAAATTGTAAAGTCTAATAAATCGATGAGGGATGTCTGCACGTTTACAAGATCTTATTTAAAGATTAGAAAGTAAAGGGAAGTGAACGATGTATCATCTTAAGGGAGTAACTATAGGAAAGGAAAGAGTCGAGTTATAACTAAATGCACCATGAGTACAGGTCCAAATCAATCAGTGACAGTATGCAGACAAGAGAAAGAGAAACACTTCAGCAGAAGAGCTCGCAATACAACTGACAACCAACTGCGAAGTAAAGAGGAGAGCAAAGACAATGACGTGAAATAATTACTTTGAGAAGCAACAGAAGGAGGAAATATTACGGGAATGACTATGTAGAGACCTGGAATGCGTTATAGTGAATTATAGCGAATAGACCAATGGGAGAGGTATGTGAAGGGCATAATTAAATAAGAGAACACTTGAGAAAGTATTGGGAGTTCAGGACCAGTTTAACATTCGGGAATGAATGTTCTAAAGGGGGGAAGGATGTTATATCCCGTATTTTTATACGTCGAACTATTCACAAGCAAATCGACTCATGTTAAAGACGGGATTATTTTCGGACATGAAATAGGAACTTTTAATTTTCAATTTTAATTAGTACACAAATTGTTTATAAATTTTATTTTGTGTAGAAATATTATTGGAGATTAGGAACTAATTAATTATGATTAGATTATTAAGTGAGGATTAATGATTTATTAAAATTAATTAATTTAATTTTCTTTTTGGCAAAGCCACCAGAAAGGTGGAAATTTATTGATAAAGAAAATATGTACATATCAATCCAAAAGTGATTGATCAAATAACTAAAAACAACAAAAGAAAGAAAATGACCAAGTGGAAATAGAAATACAGATTTTGGTTTTAAACCAGACTAAACAGCTATTAATCCAAGGGCCTTGACTTGATAACATCTATCATACCTTCAAAGTCTCACAGGTGGCATGTTTGAAATCAGTTGAATCATTCTTCAGACCACTTAAATGTAGCTGTGATGTTCTTTTTCAAACCAGAATCTGCATGGAGCCAGCACCACTCTCACCTTTGTACCATTGTCCAAGTGCATGAATCCTATCTTGGATATGTGTAGCAAATATATCTGGACATCTTAATATGTTTTTTGTATCTGAACATGCTAGTTCATACAACATTTGAATCTTCTTTCAACTACTGTACTTTTCCTTTCAATGTTGCAGCTGTCCATAGCATAAACTTTTGCATGAAATCAGGTCTATATGGTACATGAACCATAATTACTACATTCTTCTACTTATGTGTTGAGTATCACACCATTTATACCAAGGAATAAGCATGCCAAGCATACTAATACCACCCTAATACAACTGCTGCAAGTACTCACAAACAGTTGGCAGAATGTACTCAGTAATAGTTGCAGCATTGATGTCAATCTGGTGCTTTGTCTTGAAGGGTTCTTATTCTCAAGTTTGAAATTCCTCTCTTCTCCATATTCAGAATCCTCTTAGCTTGACTGGGTAATTCCTGAAAACTATGAAACTGAACTGAACCTGCAAAAACAAAAACCAAGTTAGCTAAAAAATCTGCAAGCCCATTTCCTTCTCTATGTATATGCTCCACAGATAATATTTGATCCTCCATCATCTTCCTTATATCCTTCACCAACATTGAAATGCTCCAAGGGACCTTCCATTCAGCATTTAAGATCATCTTCATGGTCATGGAATCAGTCTCTATGATCAATGGAAAAAGTTGCTTTTCTACACAGTGGCTCAGTCCCATTCTAATAGCTTCAGCCTCAGCCACAATATTTGTTCCAGCTGCCAACATTTTAGAAGCTGCATACACCAAATCTCCCTCTTCATTGCTTATACAAAAGGCAGCAGAACTTGGACCTGGATTTCCTTTAGCAACCCCATCAGTATTACACTTATAAACTCCATATGCAGGTCTCCTCCATGTAATAATTTTGCATATAACAGTAGGCTTATATCCTTCAAAGAACTGAACAATCTGATGCCATATAGTTGGAATATTCAGCCCAGGAAACTGAACTTTACATAACATATGAATGTTTATATTTATGTCATATAGCACTATATTCAGATTCATAATACCACCATGAAGCCTATTGTTTCTCCACTTCCATATTTGCCATACAATAAAAGCAGGCACTACTTTGTATATTGTCTTCATTTTGAAATGACATTTTGCTTCCCACCAACTTCTTATAGCATGTTTAACCTGAACACAATTCAAGCTCAATCCAGCCCCCATATTGAAGTATCTCCATACCTTTGCAGCCAAATCTCCACACAGAAATAGATGGTTTATTGTCTCTATCTGAGCATTATGACAGCAACAACACTTTGAAACTAATGGAATGCCAATACTTGCCACCACTTCATCAATTGGGACTTTAAACTTCCACAATCTCCACATGAAGAATGATATTTTAAAAGGTACACCTTTGATCCACATATTCTGAAATGACACGGTTACATTAGTTTTTTGTCTCAGCAAGTGCCATGCACTACTTACTCTAAACTTACCTGTGCTTTTCATCATCCACCAAGGTCTATCCCATTCATTTGATGCACATTTAATGTCAATTTCGTTTAATATATGCTGCAGAATATCTTCAGGAAACATCTGCATGAGTTTGTTGACATTTCATCTTCAATCTATTATAAGTTCAGAAACATCTTCAGCATGCTTATTGATGTGCCAGGACTGGGGAACCACATAACTAAGAGCATCTAGCTTAGTCCAATTATCAAACCAAATGTTTGAACTTCCAATCTTTGGCTCCCACCAGATTTCCTGTTCTATACTTTCCCTTGATTCCAACATCATCTTCCAGACTTGTGACCCTCCCTTCCATTGAACCAGCTGAGGAATTTGTTTTTTGCAGTACTTATTCCACATGAAATTTGCCCATAGTGAACTAGTGGTTCTAAACTTCCACCATAGTTTAGCACATAAAGCTTTGGATGTGTCATGAATAGATCTGAATCCCAACCCACCTTCATGTTTGGGAATACACATGTTAAGCCAGGTTGCCCAGTGTCTGCATCTACCTTCCTCCTTATTATTCCAAAAGAACCTGGCAAAGATCCTGTGTAGTTCCTTTATAACACATTTAGGAGGCCTTATAGAAGATAAAACATGAATTGGAATACTTTGAAGGACACTTGTAATCAACACAGCTTTTCCTCCATAAGACAATAACTTGCCTTTCCAAGTTTGTAACCTGTCTTTGACTTTCTTCAATAATTCAGTATAATCCACTTTCCTTTTTCTGGCATGAGTAATTGGTACTCCAAGATATGTAAAAGGAAATTGTCCTCTCACAAATCCTGTAACAATTGCAACCTGTTGACTAACCTCATGTGATACTTTGCTGAACATATAAAAGGAACTTTTGCTCTTGTTTATCAGCTGTCCAGATACCTTCTCATATTCCTGTAGAGTATTCATGATCATCTGTAATGACTGGTTATCTGCTGAAAAAAAAGATGATTGTATCATCTGCATATGCCGGGTGATTCAAATCAGCACTCCACTTTGGCATCCCATACCCAACAAAACCAGGCTGATCAAACAAAGAATTTAGTGCCCTTGAAAGACCCTCTGCATCAATAATGAAAAGAGCAGGAGAAAGTGGATCCCCTTGATTGACTCCCCTTGTAGAATGGAAGAAGGGTGGCCCTCATGTGCCTGGCCATTTAGGAGAACATAATACCAATTATTTTCCAACAGTCTCCATGTAAGATCAATGAAAAAGGGAGAAAATCCCATCTTTCCCATCACTTTACAAAGGTACAACCATAATACCCTATCATATGCTTTTGCCATATCTAACTTGATCACAACATTTGCTGTTTTCCTCTCTTCCTTATATCAGTTACAATTTCTTGTGTCAACAACACATTTTCAATTATATTCCTTCCTTTCACAAAGCCAGACTGATTTGGAGAGATCACCTTTGTAAGTAGCTTGTCTAGCCTGTCATGAACTACTCTTGATATGACCTTATTGATAAAGTTGCTAAGACTTATAGGTCCCATATTAGAAAATGCCTCAACAATATTTTTCTTTGGTAACAAAACCAGATTAGTGTGAGTGATGGATTTGGGAAGAGTTTGTCCTTCAAAGAAAGCTTTAACAACACTATATACATTGAGCAGCAAGTAGTATATTATCCTCCTCTTTGATCAGCTCTTGAATATGATGAAAAATTGGAGAATCTTCACTAACCCCCTCATGAGTAAATTGCTTATGGAAAAAGTTGACAGCTTGAGCAGCAACACTATCAACATCTTCAATCCAATTTCCAGCATCATCTTTAATCCTCCTAATCTATATTCTTTTTCTTCTTCCTTTTACCAGACTATGGAAATATCTGGTATTCCTATCACCTTCTGAAAAACAATCCATCCTGGCTTTTTGCCTCCAGAATTCCTCCTCATAGTGAAGATACAATTTAAGTTCAGCTTGTGCCCTTTGCATGACCATTCTATTTTCTGCTGATGGAGTTTCTTCAAACAGTTGCTCTTTAATCATAACTATTTCCTCTCTGATAACAAGTTGTTTAAAAATGTCCCCAAAAGTATTCTTACTCTATGTGCTTAAAGCTATTTTCAATTTCTTCAGTTTGAGCTTAAATGACAGAAATACATCATCTGTTAATACTGTTTGCCATTGTTGTTTAACAAAATCAAGAAAAGTATCATGTTCCACCTAGAATTTGAGAAATCTGAATGATTTGATAAACTTTTCCCCTTGATCTCCATATGATACAAGTAATGGTGCATGGTCAGAACCAGTCCTTGACAGATGTTCCACTTCTAATTGTCCAAACCAATTCTGAAATGCATCATTATATACACTCCTGTCCAATCTCTTAAATATACAGTCATTAGCAGCCCTACCATTCCATCATGTGAAAGGACTCCCTTTGAAAGGCATCTCATGCAACTCACAGGAATTCAGACAAAAGGCAAAGTCTTCATATTCTTGTGGGAAAACTGGTAGACTTCCTATTTTCTCTTCTTCATTCAGTATAACATTGAAATAACCTCCAACCAGCCAAGGAGCTGTCATATTATTAGCCAAGAGGTATAAACTGTCCCACAACTGCATTCTCTCCACATCTGAACATTTAGCATACACCATTGTAACCACCATTTCTTTATTGAAATCTTGAAACTGCAGCTTTACAGTAATAACCTGCTCAGTATCCAATAGAACCTCAACATCCACATTATCTTGCACAAAGAACCAGATTTTTCCATTACAGTTGGAATTAGCATAAGGCATTCCAAGTTTCCTTCTATATTTTTGAATTTGGTTCTGATATTGAAAAGGCTCCATCAGAGCTACCAAAAAGAACTTATGATGCTTGTTTAACATTTGAACTCTATGAAATGCTTGTTGAGACTTTACTGATCTTATGTTCCAGAATAAAGTTTTAACAATCATTTAACATATTTCTTAAGGTCTCCTTGTTGAATACCTCACAGTTTCAGGAACCTCTGAGTTTTGCTTTCTTCCTTTCTTTGGACCTTTACCTTGTGATTTTGGAGATACTCCTGCCTCTACACATATCTACTGTAGTTTCATATCAATAGCATCACCCTCAGCATCTTCCTTCTTATTGGTGATCAAATTCACCTTATGATGTTCATCCTGTACCTTGTGAGAGATTATATCATGTAACACCTTGTTGGTGATACCTTTATAGCAACATTCAGAGGCTGCATATCTCTAATATCAGGAATGATGGCCAAGGCTAAATTCCTTTGCTCAGCATCAGCAACTTTCTCAGGATAATAACCAATCAGCTGCAAGTTATAGTTAGAGCTATGTACTTCCTCATCAGTAATATCCTTCAGAATTACTGCTTAAGTAGACTCCTTCTGATCCATGGAAATATCCATGTCTTGCATCTTTTCAACACAACCTTCATTCAAATATAGATCACCTGCTTGAGTACTTTCAGACCTCTGATTTTCGAAAGAACTTTCATAGGCCACATATCCATCTTGACTCTTGTTACTATTAATTCTTTGTTGAGAATCTGCATCTGCATCCCTACTTCCAGTATTTTCACCTCCTTGCTGGTGATTATCTTCCTCATTTCTTTTCTGCCCCATTTCAGCCTTTTGATCATCTGCAGATAATTCAGTATTCTCATCGTCTTGACAGCTATTTGACTTCTTTGAACCATAAACTTCTTCAACCTCCATAGAATCTGCAGTACCATCCAGCTGTGGACTATCAATAGCTATTACACTGTAATTAACAGCTTCACTTTTGTGCACCTTAGCAGTATCATTCTCATAGACTTGACCCTCTTTTATAGATTTGGTTCCATTTGTAGCATGATGTTCATCCATACCCAAATTTGCAGCATCTACACCAGCACACTCCTTGCTATGATTCTCCTTGTCATCTATACAGTCAGCTGCAACCCCTTGTTCTATATAATGCTCATCTTGACTGTTGCTGATCCTACTAAGATCAACATCCTCTACTCCTTGATTAAGTAACCCAAATTTGTTTGATACCATAACTTCTTTGTTTCCATCATTCCTCCCATTTGTATTCACTTTGTTCTTGACCTGCCCTTTATTTCCAGGATAAGTTACTACAGTACCATTGGATAATACCTTTGGTAAGTTTTGTTGCACTGGTTTTTTCCACCCCCTATTCCTTCTATATCCTCCTTGTTGGATTTTCCCTTGCTTACTTGTTCCAGGCTTATTTACTACAACTGCAGCCTTTCCTTTGTTCTGAGTCCCTTCCCCAATATCTATCACCTCCTTTTCCAACAGTTCTGGATGTAGCACCCAACATTCCTCATTAGAGTGACTTTGTAAACAGTACTTTGTGCAATAATTTGGTAAGTAGTCATATTGAATATTAACTTTAATCGACCTGATATCCTTTTTAATATCTTCTTCAATTTCCATCCACACAAACTTAGGCAAATCTGCAAGCAAATCAACCTGCACTTTCACTCTTGCACAGTTTTGTCTGGTCTTGTTGATTGTAGCAGCATCTAGCTGGATTAGCTTGCCCACAGCAGAAGCCAATGTAAACAAGGATTCCTTGACAAAAAAAGTAGGGAGAAGGTTTGGAAATGAAATCCAAGCCATAGCAATTGAAGTCTCCTTTTCCACACTGAATTTAGAATCATATATTAATGGCCTCATTTGATAAGAATGTCCTTCTTTTTCCTTCAACCAAAAGAAGCTCTTTGAAGATATATTAATAAAATCTTCCTTCAGATCACATCTTATCAATACATGCCTATCTCTCAAAAATCCTACTCGAACGTTACCCTTTACGCCACACTGAAGAGGTATAATAGATCGCAACTCTTCTAGTTCAGGCCATCTATACGAAAACTTACCAACAATGGCATATTGTAGATTTTGAATCCTTTCCATTCGTAGTACTTCTGACGATGACCATCTTACAACGTGTTTACCATCTATAATCTCAACCATCTTCATAGGAATGGATTCACTTGTGTGCATGGGATCTTTACCAGTTTCATGCATTAAAGTTTGACGATAATTCTGTGTTGTGCATGTAGGGACTATTTGTAACTGATGAGCAGTGCTAGACGAAAGAGGAAGAAGGGAGAGGGGAGGGAAATCTTGAGGAGAGAAAGCCTGACCAACCACCAGATGCGGCGGCTGGCCAGTGGGTTGAAAAGGATTAAAAAGGGTTGTTGGATTGTTAGAGTTATTTATGGGAGGAAATTGTACGGATTCTATATGAATATTGCTATTACTGTCATTGTTGGTATTTTTGTGATAACAGGAGGATAATTAGAAATTCGGGTTAGGCGAATATATAGGGGAAATGCTGCCCGATTTCCGTTAAGTCCTTAACTAATGAAAACCCTAATCGAGAAAGTATAAGTTAAAGAATGAGTCCTATAAGCGATGGGATATTGATTTATGAACTAGAAAGTATAGTTACTAACGATAGCGTTACTTTTATATTAAATAGGCTAAAGGGGCAACGAAGTGAACGGGTTTGCGATTAATCGTTAACAGGTATGTAAAGCTGTCCCTTCTTTCATTTGGCATGTCTTAGATATATGTGACGAATGATATGAGCTTTGGGGTAATTCCATTCATAAGTTTCGAGTGTGATTCATGATTCCTATTCACTTCTTGATGTTAGAACTCTTAAAATGATTGAGCTTCCCTCTCAAGTTTTCTATCGTTGGATAGTAGTCGATATATATAAGCTCCTATTCTTGGAAGACTCTACGATAACTCATGTCCTTGACTTCTATAAGCTATTTCATATTATATTGATACATGTCTATGATTCCTAAGGCTCTTTCGATATGATCTATAATGGCATTCGAGGGATACTTGATATGATTGTCGCTATTGATACTAAGGTGTTAATCCCTTCTTCTTATTCTATTTGAGTCTTGATAATGTTTTAAATTGCATATGGTTGCTCACTACTCTACTCTTGCATGCCTCAATATGTCCTTCACCGAGTCCCGGGCCGGGTATGTTATTGTGCACAGTCTCACTGCATTGTTCACCGAGTCCGTCACTAGAGGGCCGGAATGTGATATATATATATATATATATATATATATATATATATATATATATATATATATATATATATATATAATGGAATTATGTTGTGTTATGGCATTATGCTGTGTTTATGGAGTTATGCTGTGTTATGGCGTTATGCTGTGTTTATGGAGTTATGCTGTGTTATGGCGTTATGCTGTGTTTATGGAGTTATGTTGTGTTATGGCGTTCTGTTGTGTTTATGGAGTTATGCTGTGTTATGGCGCCAAAGACGGGGTGGCGACCATGTTTACCGAGTCCCATAATGGGCCGGGTATGATATATGATATTGACATGCATGATTTATTTTTCAAAAGGCAAGTGTTTTGGTATTGTGGACATTGTACTTGTCTCTGTACTCCTTATTTCAGTTACGATTCTTCTTACTATATTTCATGCTTTATATACTCAGTACATATTCCTTACTGACCCACTTTCTTCAGGGGGCTGCGTTTCATGCCCGCAAGTACAGACGCTCGATTTGATGATCCCCCAGCTTAGGATTCCGTTTCAGCTGTCTTGGAGAGCTCCGTTGTTCCGGAGCCTAGATTTTGGTACAGACCTTCTGATATATATATATATATATATATATATATATATATGTTTGTCCAGGGGTACGACGAGGCCCTGTCCCGTCATATTTCACTGTTGATACTCTTAGAGGTCTGTAGACATATGTGTGGGTTGTGTATAAGTTCTGTCCAGCTATGGCTATACGATGTGCTATGGATATGTTTGTCTGTAATGGTAGCCTTTTCGGCTTGCATATGACATGATGTTGATGTGTAGTGGCAGCCTAGTCGGCTTGCGTATCATTTTATGATTTGATCAGTTGTGACTCCTCAGGAGACAGTTTATCTGAATATACATATATGATGACGTCATGAACCGTTGGAGTTCTTTTGCAAGTTTCCATATTGTTCATAGACTCAGTTTGATTATATTTTAACAGGTTCGTATACGGGTGTCCAGTTCGGGCACTAGTCATGGCCCACGGGGTTGGGTCGTGACAATATTCTTAGTTGTGGGTGGTTTGAGTGCTTAAGGCGTTAAAATAGATTATTTTTTTGTTGTTTGTAGCTGGTGGTTGGTTGAGTTGTAGTTGTTCAAAAAATAGGGGAAATGATGTTCGATTCATTTCATACCGAATTATCAATTGATATACGTGATATAGTAGTATCGTCTAAATTCGTATATGCGTTCCTTTGTTATAGGATTGGTGTCCTAGCTACGATGAGTTAGTTGTTTGATTGTACTGACTGTTACACCTTGAAAATTTCCCCGCGAACGTACAGTGGGTAGGCTAACAAAGGGCATAGCGTATACGATGTTTTAATAAGAAGGGAACGATGTTTGACGACCCTAAGTAATATTCCAAAGGCAATTGCAATAAGAGATAGGTTATGCTCCATAATGACTAATTATAGGTTCTGAAAGTGTGGAAAGTTGCAAATTTGCATTTTGGCCAGTTGCACGTAAAATGAAACACAGACCGTAAAGTGGTATACGGCCCGTAAACTGCCATGTCGTATTTTGACTTCCAAAACTTCAACTTTCTGTCAAACGTTCAAATGGTTAAATACGACTTGGAATACGGACCGTAAATTGAAATACGGCCCGTAAACCGTGATCGTAAATCACCATGACTCCAGCATACCTTTCTGGTTCTGTTATGCTTAAATACGACCACAAAATACGGCCCGTAAACTGGGTTTACGACCACCGTCCACTTTCGACGACTGTTCATTTCAGATAAGATTTTGGGTTATTAAAAAGGGGACCAAGTTTATTATTTCATTTCATTTCACTTCTACCTGACACCCCTTCTCTCAAAAACATCTCTCTACACAAATTCCACAAGAATTCACGGATATTTGGTGATCAACAACATAAACTAAGTAAATCAAGTATAAGAAAACCCATTAAGGATCATACAAGTCAAGAAATCTCATTGGAGATAAACTAGGGTTTTGCTCAAGTGGAGTATTATCAACCAAGGCTTGTTCCTAGGCCATCCAAGGTAATATTTATGATGTTTCTATGTTGTTTAATGTATTTAAGAGTTGAAATACTTGGCTTGTAGAGAGGTATGGCAAAATGGGTCATGAATGTGGAATAGTGCCATTTTGAGAAATAGTTTGAATTGAGTTATGAGTCTTGATGTATTGTAATGTAAATATGTTATAAATGATGTTGAGAACGTGAGATGAGCAATGCACGTGAATGGACATAGTTGTGTGTCATAGCCATGGATATGGGTGATTGAAGGTAAACTAAGAAATGTGGATAATGTGAATGAATAATGATTATTGTTATGGTATTGTGAATGTATTATTGACGTTTGGGAGTTGATATACGCTATGGAGGAATGTCGTATAAATAAAGGAGATGTTGTTCGATTTTCTCTAGTTTTGGTCATATATGCTAGCTATCGATTCTAATGATAGTATGACTTTAATGAAGGTAGAAGCGCTAGCATTTGGAGGAGAACGCGCAAGTGTAGAATAGTTGAACGGAAAAGGTATGTAAGGCTAACCCTTCTTTCATAAGGCATAGTTCTTTGGCCAAATATCAAACTCTTCTATAAGACTATGATGTCCTTCAAATGACTTGAGCTCCCGAGCTAGTAAGCTCATGATTCTTGATACGCCACGATTGTACTAAATCCCTCGTATGACGAGTAAGCCGATAAAGATAAATGTGATGAATGACGATGACAGTATAATGATGTTGGTGACGATTTTGATAATGACGTAAATAGTAAAGATACTTATGAGCTATTATGTATATGTGTCTATGTATGACTATTATGGAACCCCGAGCTTATGAGGCCGGGTAAGATATGTAAATAAGTATGTATATCATTATATAACGCGCGCACACCTTTGCAGATGGTACGGATAACCCTGACGCCTTGGTAGGGCCAGGTAGACGTAACCCTAAAGCCTTGGTAGGGCCACGTATGAGTATCCTTGAGCCTTGGTTGGCCCAGTATGTATGAAACACCGATCCTGCATGGTCGGGTATGCTATGTAAATGCTATGTATATGATATGATTATGTATATGATATGGATACGAGTATGAATACGAGTGTGATATGATATGAATGCGAATAAGGGCATGTATACGAATATGAGTACATAAATGGAACGGATACAAATATGGATATATGTACGTAAATACGTATTAGAAACAGAAATATCCTATGTAAGGCAAGTAAGTGTCTATGACGATGATACTACCATCTCCCATCTTATGCTATTTTTCATGTTGATCATGCTTTACATACTCAATACATTCTTCGTACTGACGACCTTTTGTTTGTGGACGCTGCGTCATGCCCGTAGGTGCACAGGGAGACAGACTTGATTCGTAGCTACATTCTCAGAGACTACATAGCAGAACTCCACTTCATTTGGAGCTACAGCTTTTGGGTACTTATTCTTTTGTGTATAAAATCATGGGCATAGCGGGGTCCTGTTCCGCTTATGTGATATGTTATACTCTCTTTAGAGGCTCGTAGACATGTGTGTATGGTTAGATATGTCTGGCCTTGTCGGCCTATATTTTGTATATCATTTTGATAGCCTTTTTTGCTCATGTACATTGACGTGGTATAGATACCAACCATGATATGAAAGCATTGTCGTCCAATGGGACTAGCATGAATGATGAATAGAAATGTATGTTTAATTATGTGGCTCACCTAAATGTAAGTATGAATGTCAGCCAAGGGGTGCCTGGGTGGGCTAGCGTCGGGCGCTTGTCGCGGCCCCCCCTCTAGACGGGTTGTGACACTGACTACTTGAGGTATGTTAAGGATAACCTTTCCTTCATTCTTTCGGCATGATCTTTACGGAAACGAAATGTAACCAAAAGTACCTCATAACGACTCTATTCTTGGAAGATTAGAGACGTCTATTCATTATGATTCCATGTTGTTATTCTTCAAGCTCAAGTTATTCTTGTTCCTAATTCCCGAAGGGGCTTATATAAGGTTTCATATTTCCTATATGTTTTCATGATGATTCTAACTCCCGAAGGGGGCGTATGATAATAGTGAAGATGTTCTTAACAAGATAGGAAAGTGATGACTGCAAAGTCACTCCGAAGGGAGTTCCGAGTTTCATAAGTCTTGCTATGCATCATCTATACATACATATTTACATACTTATGCATCATGATATTATAGGGCATGCGAAGGGCTATCGCATTATATATGCAAGCCACCTGGTCAACTGGTATATGATGATTATGATGCCCGAAGGGACTGATATGATATAATCCTCGATGGAGCAAATGGGTAAAGCCATATATATACATACATATATGATATTCATGCATTGCATTGCATTTGCATCACGTTCATTGTATTCAACAGTGTTGTATGCCCTATGGATGAACTATGATACGCATAGGTCCACAGTCATTCAGCTGTGGTTATGCATACGAGAGACGTAGAGGGACATATACGCTAGACTATCATCAGTATAGTAATATTATAGATACATAAAGATGCATACCATCCTGCATAAGTGGTTATAGTATCACATAGGTTTCAGCCTTCAGTGGTAAGTCAAAAGTAACAGGTTGATTCTTATCCCTCTTATTCTACAGTATGATATTGTTATTATTATGTTTCATTCTGCTTTACATACTTGGTACATTATTTCGTACTGACGTCCCTTTTCCTGGAGACGCTGCATTCTTGCCCGCAGGTTCATATAGATTACCAGGAGGATCACACAGATAAGATTTGCCGAGTATCAGCTAATGTGGAGAGCTCCAGATCATTCGGAGTTACAAGGTCCAGAGTTTTGTCTACATATAGTATGGGTAGGTCGGGGCCCTATCCCGACCATGTTACAGTTAGACTCTTGTAGAGGCTTGTGGACTTGTGTTGTCAGTTCAGTATGTCAGCATGGAGGCATTGTAGGCCCTTGTATATATCTATTATGAGTTTTTCTACTTACCGAGACGTGTATTGGCCTAGTTGTCCCAGATATGATATTATGTCTGTAATTTGGCCTCCTTAGCCTCATTCGTCTTACGAGATCTAGATGATGCGAGTTGCATCTTGGTTCGCTCAAGCCTAATAAGGTGTTCGGTGCCAGTCATGCCTCACCTAGGTTGGGGTGTGACAAATAATATGAGATAAGAGAAACAACTTGTATGTTTGACTGCCACTGAGCGCGTAAACTAAGCATGTTTTCTTTAAATAAGGATCATATTTGTATACTATATATATAAGCCACTCAGTGGGGCTATGTCGTCAATATACGCTACCCGACCTTAATAGGACTCTGTGTGGAACTACCCGGCCACAATGGGAGTCAGTGTGAATACCCAATTGATCAGTGATTGCACGATCGGTGCCTACCTACCGACTATAGCGCGGCTCGGTGTCATAAAATAGATACATATATACAATCCATGAATAAGAGTACAAGGAAACATTACGACTCTTTCGGAGTGATGTCAAGTCGGTACACCTCCGATTACCACTTATGGAGCTAACATCACCAACATATCTTACCTTGAAGGATCAATGCTATGATCAGATCAATAATCATAAGAAAAGATCAATAATATCATAAGGAGATCAATAACATAAGTTCCCTAGCATTTCTAAGAATGAAGTCATTATGGATATCGTTCGTTCGCTTGTTTTGTTCATATCATATAGCTCATGCCAAAAAGAAAGAAAGGGATAGCCTTAACATACCTTAACCTTGATGTGTCCTTAATACTTCTCTAACAATCCATCAAACCATTCAATCAAATCTACACAACATAGAGAAGCTTCTAATCAAAGCTACGTAAGTTTAACTCGCATATTAAGCTAGTAGCTTGTCGACGTGAATTCGGACAACATCTCCCCTGTAACATTCACTTCCATCCAACTCAGCACAATTCAATACAACAATACAACATCAATCATAATACGTATTCAAGTTTCCATACTAAGTTATGTCAAAATCCATCTCATCGATTCTTCCAAAACAGCCCATATGCATAACATCTTGTTTCTTCATGTTCTATTTCAAGTTTACTTCCAATAATTTCAGTAAATCCTCGTATAAACATATAAGCATGAATAAAAGCAGCAAGTACATTGTCATACCCCGAATTTCTGTACGTTGGATTATTCATAAGTTAATCGACGTAAGTTCAAGGACTTTTAAACCCGATTTTTAATAAGTGCACGATTTGTTGTAAATTATAATTAGTGTGGAAATATTATTGGAGACTAGGGATTAATTAACCATGATTAGATTATTAATTGGGGATTAGTCATTAATTAAGATCAATTAGGTTAGTTAATTAGGTGGGCCCCACCGAATTCAAAAAAAATACAAATTGACGATTCATTGTGATGGACACGTGTCCATCATTGGGGCTGCCTATACGTATAATATGTGATGACTAGTTAGTTCATTTTCCTCTTCACAAGCTTAGTTGAAGCAAGGGAATGAGCAACCATGGCTGCCACTGCTCACGGCCAGCCATGGATTTAAAAAAAAATTCTAGCTTAAATTTCCAAGATGAATAAACGTTCAAGGGGGCAGCATGTATGTTCATAAAGTGAAGTTAAGTGAAAGGGAGAAGCTCACGGCATGGTTGATCTTAGCCGAGCTTAAAGTCTTCATGGAAAGAGATTGAATTTCTAAGACATCTTAGATATTAGAGGTGATTAGCAACGTTAAGGAGCCAAGATTGTTAAGGTAAGATTTTAACTCTCTCTAACATGTTTTAGAAGTGGTTTGGATTTTGTATAAATTGGTAAATGTGGCATTGGATGTAAAGAATTGTGTGTGTTGATGCTAAGTTGTTGTTTGGGGCCGTGTGGGGGCTGCTCTAACTTAAAAATGATAAATTAATTTTGATGTTCTTGTCGTTATGGTTGTCATTGATCGTGTGATGAAAGTGAAAGAATTTGATGCTTAAGGTTATAATTGTATTGTATTCGAGAATGATTTTGTTGTGTGGAAAGGAATGGAAATATAGTTATAAGTGGGTATACGTGTTGTTGTTCTTGTGAAATTTGAGGACTAAGTCTAGTTAAGGCTGTTGTTGTGTTGTTGCTAAACTGAATCACTAATTAATAAGAAAGAAACGTATAAAATATCGTACGCGAAACGTATGTGGGCTGGTTTGGAGTATCCTCGGATCTTGCTGCGACTAGTTCTTAATGCGGTAACTTAGACGTGCTTTGGTTGTTGCTATGTTGGTTGTTGTATAGTTGGCGTAAATGTGAGGAAATTGAGTGATATAGGGGAAGTGCTGCCCAATTATCTGGAAATAAGTTACTAATGTTAAAGTACGTTTTATGCCTTTTCGTAGCTTAACTATAGTCTTGACGTCTTAATATAGGTTGAGATATTTTGGGCAACGTATATATATCAAGTCATGGATTAAGCGCCAAAGGTATGTAAAGCTAACCCTTCCTTCTTTTTGGCATGATCTTTATAAAACAAACAGACGACGTATATATGACTCCAAAGAAGCCCCTATTCTTAGAGCCACTAGGATGGCTAATGTTCTTGATTTCCAGAAGCTATTTCATTGTATCTCGATACGTGTCTATGATTCCAGAAGTTCTATTTTGATATAATCCATTGCGACATTCGAAGGGTACTTGATATGATTATTGTCTTGATTTTCAAATGATAGTTCATCTTGATTATTCTATCGAGTCTCGGATATGACTTAGTTTGCATATGGTTGCTCACTACTCTGCTCGTGCATGCCTCAATATATCTTTCACAGAGTCCCGGGCCGGGTATGTTTCGTGCACAGTTTCACTGCATTGTTCACCGAGTCCCTCACTAGAGGGACGGGTACGGTATATATATATGATATGATATGATGATGTGATGATATGATGATGTGATTATGGCGCCAGGGATGACTTTATTCACCGAGTCCCATAATGGGCCGGGTATGATATATGATATATGATATTGATATGCATGATTTACATTTCATAAGGCAAATGTATTGGTATTTGAATGTCATATTTGTCTCCTGTGACCTCTATTTCAGTTATGATCCTCTTTACTGTATCACATGCTTTATATACTCAGTACATAATCCGTACTGACCCCCTTTTTTCGGGGGGCTGTGTTTCATGCCCGCAGGTACAAATACTCAATTTGGTGATCCTCCAGCTTAGACTTTTGATACAGATCTTTTGATATATATATATATATATATGTTTATCCAGGGGTATGGCGGGGCTCTGTCCCGTCAAGTTTCACTATCGACACTCTTAGAGGTCTGTAGACATATGTGTGGGTTGTGTATAAGTTTTTTCAGCTATGTCTATACGATGTGCTATGGATATGTTCGTCTGTAGTGGCGGCGTTGTCGGCTTGCGTATGGTATTGATATGTAGTGGCAGCCTTGTCGGCTTGCGTATCATTTTATGAGTTGATTAGTTATGACTCCTCAGGAGACAATTTATCTGGATATAGATATATATATGATGACATTATGAACCTTTGGAGTTCTTTTGAAAGTTTCCATACTGTTCATAGATTCAGTTTGACTATATCTAACAGGTACGTATATGAGTGTCTAGCTCGGGCACTAGTCATGGCCCATGGGGTTGGGTCGTGACAAAAGTGGTATCAGAGCAGTTCATCCTCGGAGTGTCTACAGACCGTGTCTAGTAGAGTCTTGTTTATCGGTGTGTTGTGCACCACATCTATAAACAGGAAGCTACAGGACATTTAGGATGTTACCTTTCTTTCGTATCTAAGATTGTGCGATAGAGCCCAGCCATAGGAAATGAAATTCCTTATACTAACCCTTGATTTCAGCTGAATAACGGCATCGACAGGAAAAAATGACTGATGATATTGGAAACAACAAAGTACACAGGTAAGTAACGGTGCGAAAGATGCATATCGGATAAGGTAAGAATATTGAAGTGTGATTGAAATGTAAAGTTGAAGAATGAAAGGGAAGGTAGATAGGAAAGTGTAACAGGACAGATCGTTGAAGGATCAGGTACGTCTCGAGGTGTGATACGGGAGGTAAGTTTCGACATCTTTATACTTTTACTTGAAATTGGGAGCCCTGTGTGGCTATGATATGATATGAAATATATGTATATCTGTTGGCCCTATGAGGCATTGTTGGTATATCCTTCGTGCAGGTTTTGGGATAAGTAAGAAATACAGAGGAAACTCTGCCAAAATTTTCCTAGCAATAAAAAGAGAATGAGATATTAGTTCGTGATATTCTTGAAAGGCTGTGTCAACAGTAATAATAGGATTCGACCAAGTTGCAAGTCTTACTTCGAGAGATAAAGCTAACTATTGAATTTATAGTAATAGTAATTATGAGGTCGATATCGATAGGGTAAATTTATCATGTTGGATTAAAGCTTTAAGAGATACCCTCCATGTCATCCGTAAGAGGAATCATTCTTATTTGGGAAATTGTATTTCAAAGAAGCATATATGAGCAGAAAAGTTTGGAATTCATTTTAACGGACCAGAATACTTTCCAGCCACATTTTACCTTAGAAGAGGCTCATGTTGAAGAGAAAAAATGTCCAAAATTAAGTTTCATTTGTATTTGAAGAGTACAAAGCATACGGCAAGTAGTTTATGAACTAAATAGTTCGTTCATGACCCAAGGACGAATCTGAAGGTAAACTATGTGAATCAAGCATTAGAAGTCCCGTGGTGCTTGTCGGATTCTAGTTCTTCTTCTTGTGGTGGTTTTGGAGGATGCTTCATGGTGACGTAATCTTGGAGTTGGAGCGTTCTTGTGTTTTTGAGGTAACATTTCATCATATCTTTATGTCCTTGAGTTTATTAGTTCTTAATCAACTAATTGGAGATGGAATTTGTGGAAGGAGTACTCAAACCTGTGGGCTGTCTTAGATCATGTGTTTCACGTGTTGTTGATGAAATTCTAGGATAATTTGGAAGGGCTTGTGATACTAAAGGATGATTTAGAAAAAGGTGGCAAATCTTAACAGAACATTTTATTGAGGTATCGAGTGAACTGATAAGTAGGGATAAATTACGACGAGTTTACAGTTAAAAGGAATAATGGTATGATTGAGACAAGAGTACGGAGGATGAAGAATTGTGACGAATATGGATGTGTTGAAAAGACAGCTTGTGAGATATTAAGGAAAAGATTGATCAAAAAGGGGGAAAGGTTAAGTACGCCTACTCCACAGAGTGTAATTAAATCATAGTAAGAGTCATGAATAAGGTTAAGAAGTGTTACGCTATAGGATTGATTACGAACAGGATGTAATGTGAATATAATAAGGATTGTTATGAAAATGAGTAAAGCCTGGCGAGGAAGTGACTAAAAGATGTGACGTGATCTATGTGATTAAAGTATTAAGGCGAGCTATAGAATGAATAAGAAAGACTTATAAAGTTCTTCTATAGGAAAAATTTAGAATAAAGATTATGTGATAACGAAAATGAAAGCGAGCACAAGAAAAGAAGGAGTTAATTGAAAGAAGGAAATAAGAAGAAAGTGAGCGAGATAACAGTGTAGTAACGGGTTGTGACATAGCCGAGAACACGAGTAATATAAATGGCATAACTTGTGAAAGACTAAACTATAGAAAGATGAGCAATGAGGCAGAATGAGTGCCAGAGATGATTGGGATGATAAGAACAAATAGGGATGAACAGAATACGTTTTGAGAATGAGAAAGGGATTATGCAGAAGTAGTGTTTTCCGAAGGATACAGAGATAGCATGAGATTTCTCGTGCATAGAATAAAAGATGGACATAGACTGGAGAAATGGTAAGGGAATACTAAAGGAAGCACCTAAGATAGACGTAATTTATTGAGTATAGGTATAGAACGAAAGGGAAATATATAGCTACGAGCTTAAAGGTATAGTATAACGATGAGATTATAAGATAAGATTGTCATTTAGATGAATCTGATATGAATTTGAGTAAATTAGAAGTCGGCACCGGGTACACAACAAGGGCAAGAGAGCATAAGGCATAAAGGAGTATTGCGTATATGTGACTTCACCTCGTTAACAGTGAAATCCGTAAGGGACAAGGACTGTAGGCCTGAGGAACAAATAATGCAGTGTAATTTTATTAAAGGAAACCGATGATACAAGTTGGGATAAAGATAATTTTACAAGAGAACTTTGGACACTTATCATCGAAATATAAGTGCTACCTAATTGAGAATTTGAAATGACTATAAGTGCTAATTAATTGTTGATTGGAGTAAACAGAATGTGGCCTTGGGTGAGTTACTACATTGGTTGCATTACTCGAGTACAGATTATCAGATGAGATTTTGTACTATATATCGAGAGGTCCTCGTCGTTTCCTGATTTTGATGAAGGTTTCATATGTGAATAATCAAAGTCATAGATTATAAAGAAGGACATGGATATGGTACAGTATACCAAGTAAATTGGAAAAGAGATCAGATGAATTTGAGATTGGAAATAGAGATATAGAGCAGAATATAAATAGATAATGGTATAAGTACACCCTTAAGGGGGAAAGCGAGTGAGAGAAATGCAAATGTAAGATAGAAACAATTGACACTACAACACATTTAATGTGAATGCTTAAACTTTAAGTGAGATCCCTCGATGGGACAAGTTAGTAAGATCTGAAAGCCAACAATGAATGGATAGAAGTCAGAATGGTATTTGAGATGGTGCGAAGAAGCATCTGCAAAGATCTTGAATAATATGGCATTACAAAGTGGGTGCTTATAAAAAGAAAGAGTACGACAAAAGAATGGTAACGAGTAACTTAAGAGATATTATAAAGGATACCAATGCTATACTAGATTAAAGGCTAAGATTTGGCAATAAAGTGGTGCGCTAATGATGTTGCGACTTATAAGTGGCAAAAGGGAGAGATAGAAAATTTCTATAGTAGGATATGAGAAAATCAAAGGGGGAATAAAGAAAGGGAAAGGAGTATGACAAGATAGGCTACGAGCTGTACGGATGAAATATGTAAAGCAGAATGAACCAGGAGAAGAAAGGACTACGACTAAGACTGGACATATTTTATACAAGTTGTACAAGAATAGTTATACAACCTACGAGTATTTGTATGCTGAGGATGAGACCAAGTGAGTACTTGATAAGAAGAGTAAGGATTCAGTAATAACAATGCGGTTGTGATATTTTGGATACATTAAGGAAAGGTGTAAGATGGTTTGAACCAAAGTACCGAGATAGGATTAGTACTGAGGGCAAAAGCCATAGTTGTGCCCCGATATCAATTGAAAGATACAAGAGAAGAATGTAAGGTTTGCATAAAGACTACTGAGATGACGCTAAGATATCTCTTGGGCTCATTTGAGCACTTACGCATATTCCGATGCGTGATAGGAGGACTAAGAGAAAAATCTGAGTAAAAGGGCAATAGAAGAGTTTGAAGTAAAGATAAATAAACGACACGAGATAATATGCCTAAAGTGTTATAAGTTGGATTAAGGGAAATGGTTTAAGCGAGACGATCAGAACAAGCGGGTTACTGAATGACAGTGAATTTATATATCAAATCAAAATTCCTTCAGAATTATACCAGTTAATAATAGACAGATCATAGAGCAGCTACGTAAAGTTATTATATGAGGGAATTCTAGCGCTACTTGATAGCCAACTCTAAGGATTGAGATTAAAAGCTAAAGAGTAGAGTGACAGTTAAAATCTTTTAAAAAGAAAGTCAAGAAATGATACATGAGGCCGAAGATTCCAGAATATGGATTGAAACAGCAGAGCAATGTAAGGTTATTAAGGTAAAATAATGAAACACCTCGGAAAAATTTGTTTTATTCGTAAGAATCTGCGAAGGGTCTACAGGTTACCAAAGGAATGAAATACTCAGGGACTGTAAAGTCTAGTAAATCGACGAGGGACGCCTACGCGTTATAAAATCTCAGGTAAAGATTAAGAGGTAAGACGAAGTAAATGATACATCTTAAGGGAGTAACTTATAGAAGAAGAAAGAGTCGAGTTATGACTAAGTGCACAAGAGAGAGAGTAAGATTTCAGCAGAAGAGCTCACAGTACAACTGTCAACCAACTGCGAAATAAAGAGGAGAGTAAAGACAATGATGTGGAATTATTACCTCGAGAGACGAAAGCAAGAGGGAATATTATAGGAATGGTTACTTAGAGACTTGTTGTCATGACCCAACCCTGTGGGTCGCGACTAGTGCCTGAGCTGGACACCCATACACACTCACTTACCAAATCGACATATCAATGACTTATCCATATTCAGCATATGTTAATTTATATGGATACTGAGAATAGATATCATCTTAAGCGGTCACATATAACAAATATATCATACAGAAGCCGGCAAGGCTATCGGAAAACATATCGCCCAAATATACACATACATATAAATACATACGGGCCGTTTCGGCCGTCACAGGAAACGGGACCGCTTAAGGCGCAAATCACAGACATAACCGAACGATAACGACCCATGACCCACATATATGTCTACAGGTCTCTACGAATAACAACATAAACATATGAAGGGACAGGGCCCCGCCGTACCCCAAATAGTCATATATATATACATAAATATGTGCAACAAAGGGGTCTGTACCAAAAGTATGAGCTCCAGATCAAAGGAGCACTCCAAAGTAGCAGAATAGGTATCCTAGGTTGGTGGATTACCACACCGAGCGTCTGTACCTGCGGGCATGAAACGCAGCCCCCGAAGAAAGGGGGTCAGTACGAAATATGTACTGAGTATGTAAAGCATGAAATACAATAACCAAGATCATAACGGAAATACGAAGTATGGAAAATGAGTATAAAAATCAATATATCAAGAAGCTCGTTTTAAAACACAAATGATGCATATATAAAAGTCATGCATAGGGCTCAGGAACGTGGTCGCCACTCCGACGCTGGCGCCACAACACATCAAACTCCAGTACAACCCCGAACACATCGTAACATCATAGCACATCATAACATCATAACACATCATATGCCATAACACATCATGACGCCGTATATAAGCGGTACCCGGCCCTATGGCGAGGGACTCAGGAACCGTAACACATCATACTGCCAAATATAACACAGTGCGCACGATGACAAAACCGGCCCGGGACTCGGCGAACGATATAATAGTAGTATGCACGAGCAGAGTAATGAGAAACTATATGCACGTAAATCAAGACTCGATAGATAAGTATACTTACCGACCCCTGAAGGCTCAAAAACAAGTTTCGGGTCAATCCGACTTAGTATAAGAAAGTTATGAGCGTTTGAAGTACAGAACCTTCTATGAACGTTTCAGAAGCCATTTTTGGAAAATCAAAGCCATAATCATGTAAAGTACCTTTCGGATATCATTATGGATCAAATCAAATAGAGCTTTTGGAACCGTATGTACGTATCAAAATTTATCAAAGACTCTATGGAATAATCGAACGTGCTAGCATTCGAAAAATCAAAACTTTAGTCATATCAATTATCTCTCGAATACCATTCGGAAACATTTTAGCTGAACTTCAGACATCATAGATACGCATTAAAACCATACGAAACAGCTTATGGAAATCAAGAGCGCTAGCCATCATAGTGGCTCTAAGAATAGGAATCTCTTTGAAGTCATACATATACATCATATACTTGTTTCATAAGGATCATGCCAAAGAAAGAAAGGTTAGGCTTTACATACCTCGATCGCTCCCTAAGCTAATCCCAACTCAAGTCTCGGTCTCCCCAAGATCTACAATAACGTTATTAAATACCAAACGTTAGCTACAAGTACTTAGAAATTCAATCCTAACTAGCACTTGTCTACAAAAATTTCGGCAGCATCTCCCCTGTAAATACAACAAACCCGAGAATTTAACTTGGCCAAATTTATCAACAACCATACCAACTATTATTTCAACAATACCAACAATTTATTTGAAACATATTCTAACATTAGTAACCCGCACAACATTAAAACAATCCAACCAAACTCCATTCCACCCGAAACTCTACAAATGCAATAAAAGCCACAACAACACATTTCCTTCTTTCAAATTCATAAACTACAACAACAATTCAAACTTTAGCAACTTCATTCTCATAACTACATAAAACCATATTAGAATCACATTAATTCCTACAACAACCCACAACTAATTACAATGCCAACTTGAACCATTAAACTTTTATTTACATCATAGAGTCCAGAACAACACAACTAATATACTAGGTACAATTAATTCATCGCTTCTCCACCATACAACACCCACATGGTCACAATACTACACACACACCTACACAGCCACACACAACACACATTACTTCCATGATTTTGTTTCAATTCTACATACTACAACATACATAAACCGTTCATAACATATAAAAGAAGATTAATTCTTACCTTTTTCCTTAATTTCCCACTTGACAAGAATTTTGGACTTGCAACAAGGAGTAGTTTTCTTGCTCCAACAATTATACCACGTTAAATAGGACCTTTGAATTAGTAGGAATACTAGAAGAATATATTTGTTTGGATCAAGATTGAAGGCTTCAAAAAAAAAAAATCTTTTCTCTTGGCCGAATGACCTTGTTTTTGCTCTCAAGGTTTTTTCTTGAATGTTATTGAATGGAAGATGACAAATGGTGATGGATTATCCCTTTTATTTACTTGGGTCAAGTTCCCCAGTTTGCCTTGGCCCATCCCCTTGGCTGGCCACACTTGGGCTCTTTTTTTTTTTTTCAAGCCCATTTATTTCAAGACCAATCTGCCCTCTTTTTTTTGTTGCATGAAAAATTATTTTCCAATTTCCAAATTTTCCCTTAGCCTTTCTTAATATTTCCACATCAAAATTTTCGTAAACAACTTGTATATTAAACAAGATAAAAATTATAGCCTTGTCCTTAACTTGTCGCAATTATTTTGAAATATCCGAATGTGCAAAATACGGGGTATAACATCCTCCCACCCCCCCCCCCCCTTTAAAACATTCATCCTCGAATGTTGAGTTAGTCTTATAGGACCTTGCAAACATTTCGGGGAAGTTTCTTTTTATAGTCATCACATATAATTCACTCACCAATCAATATAACCAATTAAGGAATTTAGATTACATGTAGGCATAGGAAACAAGTGAGGATACTTCTTTTTCATCTCTTCTTCAGCTTCCCAAGTCATCTCCTCCCTGTTATTATTGCGCCACAATACCTTAACGGAAGCCACATCTTTATTACGCAGTCTCCTCAGCTGACGATCCAGGATGGCTTCCGGCTTCTCTTCGTAGGACATCTCCTCTGTCACCTGGATATCTTCCATGGGAAATACTCTGGAAGGGTCACCAATACATTTCGGAGCATCGATACATGAAATACCGGATGTACTGCTTCCAAATCGGATGGTAAGTCTAACTCGTAGGCGACCTTGCCTATCTTCCGAACAATCTGATAAGGTCCAATATATCTCGGACTGAGCTTTCCTTTTCTGCCGAATCTCATTACACCTTTCATAGGTGACACCTTCAGAAATACCCAATCACCAATCTGGAACTCCAAGTGTCAACGTCAATTGTCTGCATATGATTTCTGTCGGCTCTGGGCTGCTAATAACTGTTCCCGAATGAGTTTCACCTTATCAACTGCTTGTTGGATCATATCTGGGCCAATTAACTTAGTTTCACCCACATCGAACCAACCAATCGGTGACCTGAATTTTTTACCATATAGGTCTTCATACGGTGCCATCTGGATGCTGGAATGATAGCTATTATTATAAGCGAACTCAATAAGCGGCAAATGATCATCCCAGCTACCTCTGAAATCAATAGCACAGGCCCGTAGCATATCTTCTAACGTCTGAATAGTACGCTCAGCCTATCCATCAGACTGAGGATGGAATGCGGTGCTAAGACTCACCTGAGTCCCCAATCCTTCCTGAAATGACCTCCAGAAGTTAGCTATAAACTGAGCACCTCTGTCGGATATAATAGATATGGGAACTCCATGGAGTCTTACTATTTCCTTAATATACAACCGGGCATAATCCTCAGCCGAATAGGTGGTCCTGACTGGGAGGAAATGGTCCGATTTCGTCAGCCTATCAACAATGACCCATATGGAATCATACTTCTGTGGGGTGCGTGGTTAACCTGTAATGAAATCCATATTAATTATTTCCCATTTCCAAGTTGGAATTTCCATTTCCTGTAACAACCCACTAGGTTTCTGATGCTCGATCTTAACCTGTTGGCAATTTGGGCACTGAGCAACGAACTCTGCGATGTCTCTTTTCATACCATCCCACCAATATAAACATCTGAGGTCATGGTACATTTTTGTTGAACCCGGACGCACAGAATACCTAGCATAATGTGCCTCTCCCATAATCTGCTGCCGCAACCCTTCAACGTCAGGTACACATAACCTGCCTCTATATAATAATACTCCGTCAGGTGTAATCTCGAACAGAGTCTTCTCCTTATCAAGGGTTGCATCTCTGTACTGTACCAGAATAGGATCCTCGTATTTGCGTCGTTTTACTTCTTCCATAATAGATGATTCAGCAACTTCTCGGACAGAAACCCCAATATTTCCAGAATCGGCCAAACAGACTCCAAGACTGGCTAGCTGATGAATTTCATGAACTAATTCTTTCCTTTCTGGCTGCACGTCGGTCAAGCTGCCCATAGACTTGCGTCTAAGTGCATCGGCTACAACATTGTCTTACCCAGGATGATACAAAATGTCAACATCATAATCTTTCAACAACTCGAGCCACCTCCTTTGCCGCAAATTCAGCTCCTTTTGCTTAAAAATATATTGGAGGCTTTTGTGATCCGTATAAATATCAACATGAACCCCATATAAGTAGTGCCGCCATATCTTCAAAGCATGAAATACCGCTGCTAATTCTAGATCATGAGAAGGATAATTTCTTTCGTGCGGTCTGAGCTGCCGGGAGGCATAGGCTATAACTCGACCATGCTGCATTAATACACAACCTATCCCAACACCGGAAGCATCACAATAAATAACATACCCGTCTGGCCCCTCGGGAAAAGTTAGAACTAGAGCTGTAATCAACTTTTCTTTCAGCAACTGGAAGCTGCGTTCACAAGTATCGATCCACTGGAACTTTGCTGCCTTCTGCGTTAGCTTCATTAATGGTGCTGCAATTGAAGAAACATTCTCCACAAATCTCCTATAATATCTAGCTAATCCCAGAAAACTACGTACCTCAGTAGGTGTCGTAGGCCTAGGCTAATTCTTTACGGGCTCGATCTTCTGTGTATCAGCCCGAATACCATCTGCTCCGACGATGTGCCCCAAAAATGCCACTGAAGTCAACCAGAATTCACATTTGGAGAACTTAGGATATAATTTCTGCTGCCGGAGTGTGTCGAGTACTGTCCTCAGATGATCTAAATGCTCTTCTTCTGATCATGAATAAACCAGAATATCATCAATAAACATAATCACGAACATGTCTAGAAACGACCTGAATACCCGATTCATCAAATCCATAAACAATGTTGGGGCGTTGGTCAGCCCAAAAGACATTACCCTGAATTCATAGTGCCCATATCGGGTCCTGAACGCAGTCTTTGGAATATCTGTCTCTCTTACCCGCACCTGATGATAGCCCGAGCGCAAATCTATCTTCGAAAAATATTTGGCACCCTGCAACTGGTCAAATAAATCATCAATCCGGGGAAGGGGATTTTTATTCTTTATGGTCACCTTATTCAGCTGTCTGTAATCAATCCACATCCGTAGAGACCCATATTTCTTCCTCACGAACAGTACCGGTGCTCCCCAAGGTGATGTACTGGGTCTGATGAAGCCTTTCTCCAATAAATCCTTCAGTTGCTCCTTTAATTATTTAAATTCTGCAGGTGCCATTCTGTAAGGAGGAATGGATATAGGCTGAGTATCTGGCAGCACATCTATCATGAATTTTATCTCCCATTCAGGTGGAAGACCTGGAAGCTCGTCCGGAAATACATCTGGAAATTCATTGACTACTGGGACTGACTGGAGAGTAGGTGCTTCCGCTTTAATATCATGCACGCGAACCAGATGATAAATATACCCTTTCTGAATCATCTTCCTGGCCTGGAGGTATGAAATAAACTTACCCCTCGGCGATGTTTTATTTCCTACCCATTCTATCACTGGTTCCCCTGGAAACTGGAAACGGACTACCTTTTTCTGACAGTCGACATTGGCATAACAAGAAGCTAACCAATCCATGCCCATAATAACGTCGAATTCAGTCATATCCAGCTCTACCAAATCAGCCTTGGTGCAACGGCCACATATAATTACTGAACAATCCGTATATACCTGCCTTCCTATAATAAAATCCCCGACCGGTGTAGCTACCTCGAACGGTTCTATCGGTTCAGGTATTATCCCAATTTTACTAGCGACAAGGGGAGAGATATATGATAAAGTAGAACCTGGGTCTATCAATGCATATACATCTCGGGAGAAGACCAATAATGTACCTGTAACTACATTTGGCGACGCCTCCTGATCCTGTCGGCTGGCCAAGGCATATATGCGGTTCGAGGGACCGCTAGAATCAGAAACTCCGCCACGACCTCTACCGCATCCTGCTGGTGCTGGCATGCCCCGCCCCATAAGGCGCATAGCTACAAAAGTGGAAGACGAACCAGCAGCTAATCCCGTCGGCTGAGCTGCACCACCGGAATCACCCGCCAATGGACAATCTCTCATAATAAGGCCTTGGCGGCCACAAGAAAAACAAGCACCCGTAGCTCAATAACACTCTCCTGGGTGAGACCTCCCACAATAAGAACATCGAGGCATAGATGGCCTCGCCTGGCTAGAACCTCGGCTCACCTGCGAACCAGAAGCCCTAGAGCTCTGGCCCGCTCCTGAGTGCCCTGCACCATTGAATCGTCTGCCTGTACACTGTGGATGTGTACTCCGGCCTGACTGAGGAGAATATCTGCTATACTGCTGCTGAGGCTGCCCGCCTCATGACTCCCCAAAATAGCCAGCTGATCTAGCCCTCTTGGGCTGCCTCCTATCACGATCTCTATCGGGCTGGCGCCCTCTGTGTCGGTCCTCCATTCCTTGTGCGTACGCCTGGACTCGGGAAATATCCATCCCAGGCTGGGATGCCACTGCCATACAGCTATCGACCAAATAATGATCCAAACCCATCACGTACCGGTGCATCCCGTCGGCCGTATCAGCTACAATGGTGGGCGCATATCTGGCCAGAGAGTCAAACTCTAGGTTGTACTCTCGGACACTCCTGCCCCTCTGTCTCAGCTATAAAAATCTGTCAACCCTCGCTCGCCGCATCTCGGGAGGCAGAAAATGGCCGAGAAAGGCTGCTGTAAACTCGTCCCACACAGCTGGAGGAGCATCCTCGCCTCTAGACAGCTCCCAGAACTCATACCAATTAACTGCTACGTCACGCAATCGATGTGAAGCGAGCTCGACAGACTCGGTCTCGGAAGCTCTGACTGGTCTCAGCGTGCGCTGCATCTATCGAATAAAATCCTGGGGATCCTCCCCGGGCTTGGACCCGTAGAACTCTGGGGGATTACAGGTCAAGAAATCATGAACCCTCAAACTGTCATGTCTATCCACATCATCACCCCCTAGCCCGCGTCTGCAAGCCTGTCCTGCTACTAATCTCGTCAACAAATGTACAATATCTCTCATCGCCCTGTCCTCCGCCCCTGGCTGAGGTGCTGGAGGCTCGGGCGCTGGGGCCTCCGGAGCTAATGGTGGAGCCGCCCCCTGATCCATAGTGGCAGCGGCTGCTGCTCCTGGCTCCTTTAATGGTGATGGTGTAGCAGAACCCGCTGACTGGGGTGCAATATCGGGCATAGTCTGAGCCCGAGCCCGAGTGACTCTCTGTATCTGACTGGTCTCTCCTGCCACTGCTTTGCCCTTCTGGGCAGCCGTCACCTTCTTCGGAGGCATCACTGTAAACATAACAATTGGTTAGAAAGGAATCACCCTAATAGTACAACTCTATTGCACGATCTAAGATCGGAAGAAAGGTAACACCCTAAATGTCCTGTAGTCTCCGGTTTATAGATGTGGTGCACAACACACCGATAAACAAGACTCTACTAGACACGGCCTGTAGACATTCCCAGGACAAACCGCTCTGATACCACTTTTGTCACGACCCAACCCCGTGGGCCGTGACTAGTGCCCGAGCTGGACACCCATACACACTCACTTACCAAATCGACATATCAATGACTTATCCATATTCAACATACGTTAATATATATGGATACTGAGAATAGATGTCGTCTTAAGCGGTCACATATAACAAATATATCATACAGATGCCGGCAAGGCTATCGGAAAACATATCGCCCAAATATACATATACATATACATACATACGGGCCATTTCGGCCGTCACAGCAAACGGGACCGCTTAAGGCGCAAATCACAGACATAACCGAACGATAATGACCCATGACCCACATATATGTCTACAGGCCTCTACGAATAACAACAGAAACATATGACGGGACAGGGCCCCGCCGTACCCCAAATAGTCATATATATATACATAAATATATGCAACAAAAGGGTTTGTACCAAAAGTATGAGCTCCGGATCAAAGGAGCACTCCAAAGTAGCAGAATAGGTATCCTAGGCTAGCGGATTACCACACTGAGCGTCTGTACCTGCGAGCATGAAACGCAGCCCCCGAAGAAAGGGGGTCAGTACGAAATATGTACTGAGTATGTAAAGCATGAAATACAACAACCAAGATCATAACGGAAATACGAAGTATGGAAAATGAGTATAAAAATCAATATATCAAGAAGCTCATTTTAAAACACAAATGATGCATATATAAAAGTCATGCATAGGGCTCAGGAACGTGGTCGCCACTCCGACGCTGGCGCCACAACACATCACACTCCAGTACAACCCCGAACTAATCGTAACATCATAGCACATCATAACATCATAACACATCATATGCCATAACACATCATGACGCCGTATATAAGCGGTACCCGGCCCTATGGCGAGGGACTCAGGAACCGTAACACATCATACTGCCAAATATAACACAGTGCGCACGATGACAAAACCGGCCCGGGACTCGGCGAACGATATAATAGTAGTATGCACAAGCAGAGTAGTGAGAAACTATATGCACGTAAATCAAGACTCGATAGATAAGTATACTTACCGACCCCTGAAGGCTCAAAAACAAGTTTCGGGTCAATCCGACTTAGTATAAGAAAGTTATGAGCGTTTGAAGTACAGAACCTTCTATGAACGTTTCAGAAGCCATTTTTTGAAAATCAAAGCCATAATCATGTAAAGTACCTTTCGGATATCATTATGGATCAAATCAAATAGAGCTTTTGGAACCATATGTACGTATCAAAATTTATCAAAGACTCTATGGAATAATCGAACGTGCTAGCATTCGAAAAATCAAAACTTTAGTCATATCAATTATCTCTCGAATACCATTCGGAAACATATTAGCCGAACTTCAGACATCATAGATACACATTAAAACCATACGAAACAGCTTATGCAAATCAAGAACGTTAGCTATCGTAGTGGCTCTAAGAATAGGAATCTCTTTGAAGTCATACATATACAGGATATACTTGTTTCATAAGGATCATGCCAAAGAAAGAAAGGTTAGGCTTTACATACCTCGATCGCTCCCTAAGCTAATCCCAACTCAAGTCTCGGGCTCCCCAAGATCTACAATAACATTATTAAATACCAAACGTTAGCTACAAGTACTTAGAAATTCAATCCTAACTAGCACTTGTCTACAAAAATTTCGGCAGCATCTCCCCTGTAAATACAACAACCCCGAGAATTTAACTCGGCCAAATTTATCAACAACCATACCAACAATTATTTCAACAATACCAACAATTTATTTGAAACATATTCTAACATTAGTAACCCGCACAACATTCAAACAATCCAACCAAACTCCATTCCACCCGAAACTCTACAAATGCAATAAAAGCCACAACAACACATTTCCTTCTTTCAAATTCATAAACTACAACAACAATTCAAACTTTAGCAACTTCATTCTCATAACTACATAAAACCATATTAGAATCACATTAATTCCTACAACAACCCACAACTAATTACAATGCCAACTTGAACCATTAAACTTTTATTTACATCATAGAGTCCAGAACAACACAACTAATATACTAGGTAAAATTAATTCATCTCTTCTCCACCATACAACACCCACACGGTCACAATACTTCACACACACCCACACAGCCACACACAACACACATTACTTCCATGATTTTGTTTCAATTCTACATACTACAACATACATAAACCGTTCATAACATATAAAAGAAGATTAATTCTTACCTTTTTCCTTAATTTCCCACTTGACTAGAATTTTGGACTTGCAACAAGGAGTAGTTTTCTTGCTCCAACAATTAGACCACGTTAAAGAGGACCTTTGAATTAGTAGGAATACTAGAAGAATATATTTTTTTTTATCAAGATTGAAGGCTTCAAAAAAAAAAACTTTTCTCTTGGCCGAATGGCCTTGTTTTTCCTCTCAAGGTTTTTTCTTGAATATTCTTGAGTGGAAGATGACAAATGGTGATGGATTATCCCTTTTATTTACTTGGGTCAAGTTCCCAAGTGGGCCTTGGCCCATCCCCTTGGCCGGCCACACTTGGTTGTCTCTCTTTTTTTGTTTTTCAAGCCCATTTATTTCAAGACCAATCTCCCCTCTTTTTTTTTTGTTGCATGAAAAATTATTTTCCAATTTCCAAATTTGCCCTTAGCCTTTCTTAATATTTCCACATCAAAATTTTCGTAAACAACTTATATATTAAACAAGATAAAAATTATAGCCTTGTCCTTAACTTGTCGCAATTATTTTGAAATATCCGAATGTGCAAAATACAGGGTATAACACTTGGAATGCGTTATAGTGAATTAAAGGGAATCGACCAATGAAAGAGGCATGTGAAGGGCATAATTAAATAAGAGAACACTTGAGAAAGTATTGGGAGTTCAGGACCAGTTTAACATTCGAGGACGAATGTTCTAAAGGGGGGAAGGATGTCATACCCCGAATTTTTGTACGTTGGATTATTTATAAGTTAATCGACGTAAGTTCAAGGACTTTTAAACTCGATTTTTAATAAGTGCACGATTTGTTGTAAATTATAATTGGTGTCGAAATATTATTGGAGACTAGGGATTAATTAACCATGATTAGATTATTAAGATGGGATTAGTTATTAATTAAGATTAATTAGGTTATTTAATTAGGTGGGCCCCACCGAATTCAAAAAAAAAATACAAATTGATGATTCATTGTGATGGACACGTGTCCATCATTGGGGCTTCCAATATGTATAATATGTGATGGCTAGTTAGTTCATTTTCCTCTTCACAAGCTTAGTTGAAGCAAGGGAATGAGCAACCATGACTACCACTGCTCACGGCCAGCCATGGATTTTAAAAAAAATAAAAGTTCTAGCTTAAATTTCCAAGATGCATAAACGTTCAAGGGGGCAGCATGTATATTCATAAAGTGAAGTTAAGTGAAAGGGAGAAGCTCACGGCCATGGTTGATCTTAGCCGAGCTTAAATTCTTCATGGAAAGAGATTGAATTTCTAAGACATCTTAGTTATTAGAGGTGATTAGCAACGTTAAGGAGCCAAGCTTGTTAAGGTAAAATTTAACTCTCTCTAACATGTTTTAGAAGTGGTTTGGATTTTGTATAAATTGGTAAATGTTGAATTGGATGTAAAGAATTGTCAGTGTTGACGCTAAGTTGCTGTTTGGGGCCATGTGGGGGCTGCTCTAACTTAAAAATGATTAATTAATTTTGATGTTGTTTTTGTTATGGTTGTCATTGATCGTGTGCTGAAAGTGAAAGAATTTTATGCTTAAGGTTATAATTGTATTGTATTCGAGAATGATTTGGTTGTGTGGAAAGGAATGGAAATATAGTTATAAGTGGGTATACGTGTTGTTGTTCTTGTGAGATTGGAGGACTAAGTCTAGTTAAGGCCGTTGTTGTGTTGTTGCTAATGTGAATCACTAATTGATAAGAAAGAAACGTATAAAATATCGTATGCGAAACGTATGTGGGCTGTTTTAGTATCCTCGGATCTTGCTTCAACTAGTTCTTAATGCGGTAACTTAGACGTTCTTTGGTTCTTGCTATGTTGGTTGTTGTATAGTTGGCGTAAATGTGAGGAAATTGAGCGATATAGGGGAAGTGCTGCCCAATTATCTGGAAATCAGTTACAAACGTTAAAGTACGTTTTATGCCTTTTCGTAGCTTAACTATAGTCTTGACGTCTTAATATAGGTTGAGATATTTTGGGCAACGCATACATATCGAGTCATAGATTAAGCGCCAAAGGTATGTAAAGCTAACCCTTCCTTCTTTTTGGCATGATCTTTATAAAACAAACAGACGACGTATATATGACTCCAAAGAAGCTCCTATTCTTAGATCCACTAGGATGGCTATTGTTCTTGATTTCCAGAAGCTATTTCATTGTGTCTCGATTCGTGTCTATGATTCCAGAAGTTCTATTTTGATATAATCCATTGTAACATTCGAACGGTACTTGATATGATTATTGTCTTGATTTTCAAATGATAGTTCATCTTGATTATTCTATCGAGTCTCAGATATGACTTAGTTTGCATATGGTTGCTCACTACTCTGCTCGTGCATACCTCAATATATCTTTCACCGAGTCCCGGGTCGGGTATGTTTTCGTGCACAGTTTCATTGCATTGTTCACCGAGTCCCTCACTAGAGGGCCGGGTACGGTATATATATATATGATGATATGATGATGTGATTATGGCGCCAAGGATGACTTTATTCACCGAGTCCCATAATGGGCCGGGTATGATATATGATATATGATATTGATATGCATGATTTATATTTCATAAGGCAAATGAATTGGTATTTGAATGTCATATTTGTCTCCTGTGACATCTATTTCAGTTATGATCCTCTTTACTGTATCACATGCTTTATATACTTGGTACATATTCCGTACTGCCCCCCTTTCTTCGGGGGGCTGCATTTCATGCCCGCAGGTACAAATACTCGATTTGGTGATCCTCCAGCTTAGGATTTCTACTCAACTGTCTTGGAGAGATCCATTGTTCCGGAGCCTAGGCTTTTGATACAGATCTTTTGATATATAGATATGTATGTTTATCCAGGGGTACGGCGGGGCCCTGTCCCGTCATGTTTCACTATCGACACTCTTAGAGGTCTGTAGACATATGTGTGGGGTGTGTATAAGTTTGTTCAGCTGTGTGTATACAATGTGCTATGGATATGTTCGTCTGTAGTGGCGGCCTTGTCGGCTTGCGTATGGTATTGATATGTAGTGGCAGCCTTGTCGACTTGCGTATCATTTTATGATTTGATTAGTTATGACTCCTCAGGAGACAGTTTATCTGGATATATATATATATATATATGATGACGTTATGAACCTTTGGAGTTCTTTTGCAAGTTTCCATATTGTTCATAGATTCAGTTTGACTATATCTAACAGGTACGTATATGAGTATCCAGCTCGGGCACTAGTCATGGCCCATGGGGTTGGGTCGTGACATACATCATTTTCGTATTACTTACCATTCAAAACAATCCAACAACACAAGAGCAACATCATATCTTTCATTCATGTCTGTCTTACCTTTGTTCACTTAATTCACACAACCAATACCAAAATAATCTTGATCATAACCAAGAAGGTGGAGTACTTAACTCAAACAGTAACTTCAAGTCGAAACCCTAACTTCTCCTCGTTCACCACAAGCCTTGATCCATCAACAACACCATACAATTGCATTTCCTTGTCCTCCTTGAACTTTTGGTGTAGAACTTAGGTGAAATCACTTAGTTTTGACTTAGGGTATTTATGAACTTACTTGGGAGGGTCTTGGGAGCTTATGGACGAAGTTTCAAGTGAAAATGCTTTGAAATGGCCTTTAAAACGTATTTAAAATACAAGAAGGTCGGCTACCTCCATGGGTTTCACGCCCAACTTCTACGGATCATACAGTTTTGTACGGGCCATAAAAGGCACCGTACTTCTCGGATTTGCAAACTGTCAGTTGTATTTGAAAGAAAACTCTATGACTTGAATTTACATAGGTTATGGATTCCGTAACTCCTCGTGTTATAGGAGATATACACCACTTAATTTGACCTAAAAATCTAGTCCGAAAATATGCCTAGTTCTCCAAAAGTCTCGACAAACTAAACTTCCTTGATTTGTTTAACCTCCAAGCCTTCCAATACTTGTTACATATGACCTTGAACATTCATAAACAATGGATAACATGTCCAATATCTCATAATCTCGAAGCCGAAGACAACCAATGTTCCATATACTTCAATATAACCAAATGAGAAGTGTAGCGTATTCTTTATTGGTTCACTTAGCTTCCAACTCTCGCATTCTCTAAGAGATGAATCGATAGTCATATATTACTTTGATACATGCTCGAAAGCTGCTTGTACAGCTTCCCAAAAAACTCTCGGCACGAATCTAAGTCACTAGGATCCTTACGGAATCTCAAGGTATGAAAATAGAGGGATGCGAAATCTTATTTTGTCTTCTTAACTCTTATAATTCTTGAAACTTGTCCCACTCATATTAGCTTGCTTACAGCACAAGATAGCGAAATTTTCCAAGGTGTAACACGGGGTAAGAATAAGAGTTCTTAATATGAAAAGAAGGACTTATTATAATGTATTTTACTCATAAAATAGTCGTATGATAAACCTTGAAGCCAAGCAAGTTGTAAAACAAAAGTTGGTAAAGGTCATCTTAAGTAACGTTCATACTTTTACTAAAATTTTGGCCTAATGTCACTGAGCATTTCTCCAAATATACTTGGACTTACGGGGTACTCCACCCACCATATCGAAGATCTACGAGTCTAGTCTCCAACGTATTAAATGAGTTGTCAATACAACATCGGAGTAGATTCGCGTCTTCATGAGACTGCGCAGTCAGCCCCTTTGGGACCCACTTGAGGCGGTGGAAATATTCAAATTTAAATGTGACACCTAATGCTCATTTTCATTCATTGTTTCCATATTCTCCAAACCCTAAACAACCATAGACCTTCTCCCAAAGTTCTCTCATGATCCAAGACCCAAACAAAGGACAAGCAATACCAATAAAGTATCGGGAATCCTGTGGTGCTAGTGAGGCCAAGTTCTTCTCCTTTGTTACTAAGTTAGAGGTTTCTTTGAGTTGAAGTAACCTCAGATCAGAGGTCATTCTTGTTGATTGAGGTAAGAATATGTCTTCTCTACATGTAAGTTTGTACAAGTCTTAGCTACTTTGTTTTGGTTGGAAACCCTTGAAGAAAAGGTTGGAAATCATGTTGAAGTTCTTGTAATGTTGTGGATTGTTTTGGGATGTTTCTTATGGTATTTTGTGGATGGAAATTCATGGAATAAACTGAGTATGTTGTGGTTTCCGTAGTTAACAATTTGTTGAAGGAAGAAGGTGTTGCAAGCTATAGTTTTGTTAATCGTAAACCCAGCTTAGCGCTCGTCATATTGTTGGGTTGATTAAGGAACTTGTTATAGGATTAATAATTGTTTGGGCCTTACTGTGTTTTTTATGAACTTGAGAGAAGTTGAAGAAATAGGGGAGATGCTAGCCATTTTTTTATAGAATAAGTTTATCGTTCGGAATACGACACGTTAGTTATACCGCTTGTAATGGGATGATAGCGTCATTTCATTGTTGTAGATTAAGGTACGGTGAGTTGAGCTTATCGTGGTTGTTGGGAATATTATTTTGCAAGGTATATAAAGGCTATTCCCTTTCTTTTCTTGGCATGATTCTAGTTTCGGAGAGGAACCAAACAAGCTTATCGAAAGAAGAACTTAAATCTCTATTCAAGCATTAGTATATCACTAATAGCATATCATTTTGTGTCCCTTGTCGGGAGTATATTTCAGTCTATATATTATTGTGATTGGCTGTTGAGATAGGGAGTATATGCATTCATAATCATTTACATTTGCCTTCGGGGCTATGCATTTGTCACGACCTGAACTGGAGGGCCATGACTGGCACCCGGTGCCTACTCAACCGAGCGCCACGTACTCAACTTATTCTATATCATTATACTGACCCTAGGCCTTTCAAGTCCATATCATAGTATATCTATAACGAAGTGTAGAACATAACGCATAATGACCAATCCATAAGGATATACATAGACACATAGGGGCCGTCAGGCCGTCATAACAGACTGACATGACATAACTAGATAGCTTAGATGCCTCTTCTTACTAAGAATGGAGTCTTCATAAAATAACATTTGTCTATATCTTGATCATCATAAAACATACCACAAGAAGGAAAGAATTAGCCTTAACATAAAGAATTAGCCTTAACATACCTGAATGATCTCATTTCAGTCCACAACTAGGCTAAACGAAATCTCCTTGCGTCTACATTAAGAGGAATGAGGTCGTCATCAATAAACAATGTCGCTACTATCATATTTTGATAATCATATAACCTACGAAAAACGAGAAGCAACTCCCATGTTTATACTAAATATTGAGGACCACTAAGGGTCATAGACCAGTCCAACAACAACAGGTCAATATGAGCCTCTCCGAGTCCTTTACCAATCCTATTGAGCGGCAAGCTCATTTTACAATTAACAAAACATAATTTGCATTCCTTCCCTCTTTCAAAAATCAGTCTGCAACGTTCATAACATTATACTAATATTTACCATGTCATTTCCACCTAAAAACATCTCCAAAATACATTCCAAAACAGTCGATACTTTTACCCTTCAATCTTTATTTCCTATTCGCGGTTTATAAATGTTATCTTCTCCACTTCATTTAAATAACATATGATTAATCTTGACAATAATAACCATCAAATATTCATGTTATATTCCATAATTTCCAGCCATTAGAAACCATTGTTACATACTCAAAACAGTCCAACAAAACACTGGCCAAACTTTAGACTATTTCAATGCTATCTTGTGGTCTTTTACCTCAAACGACTTCACCCACATAGAATTAAGATTAAGAACAACCAATAAAATGTTACACATACCCTAAGGAGATACTATGGCTCAGAATCCAACCTTATTTAAGCTCAAAACAACCCTTAATAGCATGACAACATCATAGACTTCTTGTTCTTTGGGGTTTCCAACATTTTGATAAAAGATTAGATTGTTTTCTTTTTGATTTGGCTTAGGAACCTTGGATATATATTATTAAAGGGTTTGTGGGAGTTCTGGGATGAATTTTGAAGGAAAATAATGAAAAAGTACCCTTCAGCACGAATTTAAAATAATAAAAGTCGGCCACCACCTCATAGATGCGTTGGCATCTACGATGCATATGGACATATGCTGCCGTAGATGGCACCACAAATCCCTTCTTGAAACTTTACAGCCTTCAGGATTCATCTGCACCATGATATGCAAAGCATACTGTGATCTGCGATGCACATCAGCCCTTAAACTTGCCGAACTTCGTCGAAACGTATCTTCTTCAACTCGTATGACCCCAAACCTTTAGGTACATTCTTATAACTCATATACGAACATCTACAACCTTCTAGATGCTTTATAACATGTTTGACTCATATTAGCTTACTCAAGACACAAACGATGCAAAAACTTTCTGTGGTGTAATAGCATTTGCATTCGGGGCTATACATATATGCGTATTATCTTCGGGGATATACAAAGATATAGTTTGCCTTTGGGGCTATGCATTCATCATCTCATACATTTTCCTTTGGATCTATACAGATATGCGGATTTCTTTCAGGGATATACAAAGGTACAGTTTACCTTCGGGGCTATACATTCATCATCATATACATTTTCTATCGGGGCTATGCAGATATGCGCATTTCCTTCGGGAATATACAAAGAGATAGTTACCTTTGTGGCTAAGCATTCATCATCATATACATTTACCTTCGGGGATATGCATTTGTCTTCGGGGCTATACAGAGATATAATTTTTCTTCGGGGCTAGACAGAGATATAATTTTTCTTCGGGGCTATTTTATAGTTTAGTTATGTACATGCCAAGCCTAGATAAGGCCGACTGCTTTTATAGAATTTTACATGTTATAAGAGTCACAGAAAGGTATGTTTTGCCCAAATTATTCTTGACTCCTCAACTTACTTTCAGTATAACAGTTTTCAGCTATTTAGTTGCCTTACATGCTTGGTGCATTATTTTGTACTGACATTTCTTTTCCCGGGAGCGCTACATTTTATGCCTGCAGGTCCTAATAGGCAGACAGAGAGATCCCCCTAGTACAGTGTATCAGCTTGATTGGTAAGCTGCACTTCATCCGGAGTTACCAGGTCCTGAGTTGGTATTTTTTTGTGTATATAGAGGTGATGGGTAGGTCAGGGCCCTGTCCCGACCATAGTACAATTTGATCTTCTTAAAGGCTTGTAGATGTGTCCTATATATTCAATATAACAGTATAGTGGCCTTGTCGATCCTTGTTTATATCTTGCTTTGGGTTTGGCTATTTGTAGAGACATATGTCTTCCTTGCCATCCTAGATTGTTGCACGTATGTTCAAAGTTAGTAAGTTACAGATGGTACGCTCGAGGTCATTTACGGCAATGGGTGCCGGTCACGCCTCGCCAGGTTTGAGGCATGACACTGTACTCATGAGTGCGGGTACCGATCGCATGTTATAGGTAAATTAATAAAAATGGAATAATCGTGTGAAGTAAGAATGCCATGTATATCGGCATTAGTTTCTTCATTGCTGGAATAAATCATATCTTTAGCCTTGTCTAGCTCTATGACACTGATTATGTTCTTGCTCTGTGTTGAAACATGTTTGCAGACCTTGTACATGTGATTTGTCTGCAATTCTCTTTATTTGAACAAAATACTTTTGAGTCATCTTCATGTTTTCTCCCCGTGATTGTTATATCCCGTGTTTTCACACGTTTGGAAAGAATTGGAAATATCTTTGACTTGTAAGAAATAAGGTCATAGTTGATTTTATTTAACATAAGAGTTGTGCATGAAAGAATATTAATGTGGAAGTGTCGAGGAAGACTAAGGGCAAATTTGGAATTTCGGAAAATAAGTTTCGGGAATTACAAAAGGTGAGCCATAAGTCATTAGGCCCAAAATGAATGAAGAAAATTTGGGCCCAACACAAAGGGGGGTGGCCGGCCAATATACTTAGACCAAACCCAAGTCACATAGTAATCATGTGACAATTAATTAAGGGGGTATATACATGTGTTCACCCCTTAGATGGTTCAAGAAACTTAGAAGAGAAAGAACAAAAATAAAGAGAGAGCAAGAAGAGAGGGTCTCGGGTTTGGCCATAGAAAATTGACCATCAAAAATCTTGTTCTAAAAATTTTTATCTTGTGGTTTTCCTACCAATTTGAGTGTCCTTTTCAACTTGGTGTAGTTGTTTTGGAGGAAGGAGCACTTTGTTCCTCAAAGTGATCACATATCCAAGTAAAGAAGACTAGAGAATAAGGTAAGAATTCATCCCTTATTATTGTGTTATGAGGTCTTGTTTATGTTGTAGTATGTATAATTGAGTTGAAAGTAAGGTAATATGGAAGTTTACCAAGTGGGTATGTATATATGCATGTGGCTGTGTGTATATGTATGTGTATACCTATAATATGTTGAATTTATGTCATATTCTAGTTGTGGTTGTGGTGAAATGCATATTGGAAATGAAAGTTGATTGAATTTGATAGAAGTTGGAAAATAGTGATGTAGTCGTGTGGTGCCTTTAGTGGAATGAGAATGAATCAATTTTGTTCAACAAGTTAGTAGTGTTGTTGTGATGTTTGCAAGGTATATGAAAGTAAAATGGTATAAGCTTGCATTGAAATGGAATGTAGAAGCTTATGTCATTTTAGTACGATTTTACGACATTATGAAAATGAGGTTGTTAGGTTGCAAGTTGTGATGATTATCGATGAATTTGGAAGGTGGAAACATGTTATGAATATGTATGCCAAAGATTAGAAGCTTTGGATGAATTATGACTTTAGTGGAAGGTTTGTATATTATGTATATCGTATGAATATTTTGTGGAAATGATATGAAATGCTTCTAAACTATATGGTGATGATCTTGATTAATGATGAATATGAAAACATTGAATTTAGTTTGGAAGTGTGAAGTCGGAATGGAAATTATCGTACTATGTCGCAAAGTAGAACTAGTTATGTCATATTGCGTTTTATATCGATTGTTGTTGTTGTTGATGTTGTTGTTGGGTTGTTAGTGATTGTTTTGGCCGAGTTGAATTCTCGGGGATGCTATATGTATAGGGGAGGTGCTGCCAAAATTTCGGTAGACAAATATGAGTTAAGTTGAATTTGTAGAATCCATAACTCGCAATTGGAAAATGTGACCATTTGCAGATTTTGGACGAAACGGGGAGTGATCTTCGATAGGTGTGCAAAGCCCAAAAGGTATGTAAAGCTACCCCGATTCTTCTTTTGGCATGTCCTAGAAGTACTAGGATCGGATTCACGCCTCGGAGAATATTCTGCTCATTGGAATCCGCGTCTGAAATTGTCACATTTTCGTTCAATAGAATTGAACCCTTTTTGTATGCTTTCTTGAAAATTATGCAAAATTTCCCCAAACTATTTGAAAGGTTATAGAATGTCCGTAGAACCTTCGTAGGTGACCCCATAAGCTTAAAATACGTAATTTGAGCCCACCGCCTTGCTTGTCCCGAGGTGGGCCCACTATTCCCGGTTTTACCCTTATTGTACTTAAGGCTTGTTTTCGAGCAGTTTTTGAAAGAAATGTTCTGACTACTCTTTTAACTACTAAACAAAAACTGTTTTAAATATTTCATCAAGTCTTATAAATTGTTTTGGCACTCGGAACGATTTCAGAAAGATTATGCTTCTGTAATTCATTATGACATCCGAAACTCACTTATTATGATCCCGTCTGACTTCATTGGATTGGTTTGTCATTGGTATGCCTCATCGAGTCTCTGAAAAATATTTATGATATTTTAATTGAATTTAGTCTCTCACTACTCCACTCGTGGATGCCCCAATGTTTCCCACACTGAGCCCGGGCCAGGATATGTTGTCAAGCGTAATCCTCTGCATTGTTCGCCGTGCCTCGATGTGAGGGGGCAGGTATACGTGTACATGGGTTTGTGGAGTATGTTGTGCCATGTACACATGTTCTGATATGATTTGCTATGGCCATCTGATATGATATACTATGTTACGGGGTTACGCCCCTATTCTGATTCTTCTGAGTTGTGGCACCAGCGTCGGGAGGGTGGCCACGTTCTGTCTGCCGAGTCCCTTGGCAGGGGCCGGATTTGATATGACATATGTTTCTGTACACACTCTGCATGTTTTGGAAATATGTATTTGATACCTTGGATTTTCTACTCACTTTTCTGTACGTTCTGTACCAGTTATGATTTTGTTTCTGTAATTCAGGCTTTACATATTCAGTACATATTTCGTACTGACCCCCTTTCTTCGGGGGCTTCGTTTTCATGCCGTGCAGGTACTGACGACAGGTTTGCTGACCCGCCCGTCTAGGATATCTTTTCTGCCATTTGGAGCGCTCTTTTATTCAGAGCCCATCTTTTGGTACAGTCTGTCACTACTGTATATATATATATTCGTTCATGGGTACGGCGGGGCCCTATCCCGTCATATGATTCTGTCGTTCTGTTTAGAGGTCTGTGGACATGTTTGTGGGTTGGGGTCTTTCTGTACGGATGCGTGTATATGTTGTGTTTGGGCGATCCCATTGGCCGCGGCGGCCGGTCCGCATTTCTTTAAATGTTGTTTTGTTGGCCCTGTGTGGCCTTTGTTGGTATTATCTGTGCGCAGGGTTTATTTGGATAGCCTGAAAAACAAAGGAAACTCTGCCGAAATTTTTCTGGAAATTATCTAAATTTGAAATATAGCCTTGTCGGCTTCTGCTATATACTTGAATGCGTTTGATAAAATTTGAGATAACATTTGATAGATGTGTTTGGGTGCCCAGATCGGGCACTAGTCACGGCCTACGGGGTTGGGTCGTGACAGAAGTGGTATTAGAGCGGTTCGTCCTCGGAATGTCTACAGACCGTGTCTAGTAGAGTCTTGTTTATCGGTGTGTTGTGCACCACACGTATAAACAGGAGGCTACAGGGAATTTAGGATACTACCCTTCTTTCTGTCTTAGATCGTGCGATAGAGTTGTGTTATCAGGATGACTCCTCCCTAACGAATTGTTACATTTGCAGTTATGCCTCCAAAAAAGGCGACAGCGGCCCAAAAGGCCAAGGCAGCGGCCGCGGGAGAGACTAGCCGGGCCCAGAGGATTACCAGGGCCCATGCACATATTGCTCCTGATATTTTGCCCCCGGCAGAGGGCTCTTCTACACCGCCACACGTAGAGGAGATTGGAGCAGCAGCAACTGCAGGTCGAGGGGCGGCTCCACCGCCAGCTCCCGAGATTCCAGTACCTGAGCCTCCAGCTCCACCGCCAGGGACTGAGGATCAGACTATGAGAGAGGCAATCCAGCTATTGACTAGACTTGTGGCGGGACAGGTTCAGGGGCACAGATTGAGAGGTGATCGGGCGGATAGACGTGATAGCTCGAGTGCTCGTGAGTTCTTGACTTGTGGCCCTCCAGAGTTCTTCGGGACAAAGCCCGAGGAGGATCCTGAGGAGTTTATCAGGAAGATGCGGCACACCTTACATTTGATTAATGATTCCGCGACAGAGTCTGTCGCGTTGGCTTCGTACCGGTTGTATGATGTAGCGGCTAATTGGTACGAGTCATGGGAGTTATCCAGAGGCGACGACTCCCCCCCAGCAGTTTGGGATGATTTTTCTTAGGCTTTTCTCAGCCATTTTCTGCCTCCGGAGTTACGGCGGGCCAGGGCTGACAGATTCTTATTGCTGAGACAGAGTGGCCGCAGTGTTCGAGAGTACAGTATGGAGTTCGACTCATTGGCCCGATATGCACCTGCTGTGGTAGCTACTATGGCTGACAGGATGCATAGGTATATTATGCGGTTGGACCGTTATTTTGTCGACAACTGTTAGGTATTGGCCGCTTAGCCCGGCATGGATATTGCCCGGATTCAGGCGCACGCCCAGGGCATGGAGGACCGGCATAGGGAGCGTCAGCCTGACAGGAGCCAGGATCGGAGACAGCCCAAGAGGGCCAGATCATCTGGGTATTCTGGAGATTTTCGGGGCAGACAGCCTCAGCAGCCGCAGCAGTCTAGCAGATATCCATCCCAGCCGGCACAGAGCGCACCTCCACAGCCTACAGGTCGCAGATTTGATAGCCCAGGGTATTCAGGAGAAGGTCAGAGCTCCAGGGCTTCAGGTTCGCGGACAGATAGGGTTCTGGTCAGATAAGGCCACCTAGGCCTCAGTGTTCTTATTGTGGCATATACCATCCTGGGGAGTGCTACAGAGCCACCGGTGCATGTTTTTCTTGTGGCCGTCAAGGCCATTCTGTGAGAGATTGCCCATATAAGGGTAGTTCGGGTGGTGCAGCGCAGCCTACCTGATCAGCCGCCGGGTCATGATCTTCGTCAGTGGCTATGCGCCCTACAGGGCCGGGTACATCAGCACCGGCGGGTCGCGGCAGAGGCCATGGTGGAGCTTCTGGTACTAGCGGTCCTTCGAACCGCATTTATGCTTTGGCCAGCCGCCAGGACCAGGAGGCATCACCTAATGTCGTTACAGGTACATTATTGGTCTTCTCTCTGTCTGTGTATGCTTTGATTGATCCAGGTTCGACTTTGTCATATATTTCGCCCCTTGTTGCTAGTAAAATTGGTATAACGTCTGAACCTATAGAGCCATTTGAGGTAGCCACATCGATTGGGGACTTTATTATAGCAAGACAGGTTTATAAAGATTGTTCTGTAATTATATGTGGCCGAGATACTAAGGCAGATCTGGTGGAGTTAGATATGATCGAGTTCGATGTTATTATGGGTATGGACTGGCTAGCATCCTGTTATGCCAGTGTTGATTGCCAGAAAAAGGTGGTTCGTTTCCAGTTTCCCGGGGAGCCAGCTATAGAGTGGGCAGGTAATACAGCATCGCCGAAAGGTAAGTTTATTTCGTACCTTAAGGCGGAAAGGATGATCAGAAAAGGGTATATTTATCATCTGGTTCGGGTGCAAGACTTGAAAGCAGAGACACCGACTCTTCAGTCAGTTCCCATGGTTAATGAATTCCCAGATGTATTCCCAGATGAGCTTCCAGGTCTTCCTCCGGAGCGGGAGATAGATTTTACTATTGATTTGCTGCCAGATACTCAGCCTATATCTATTCCCCCGTACAGAATGGCACCTGCAGAATTAAAAGAATTGAAAGAGCAGTTGAAGGATATGTTAGAAAAAGGCTTCATCAGACCCAATACTTCGCCTTGGGGAGCCCCGGTATTATTTGTGCGAAAGAAAGACGGGTCGCTGCGTATGTGTATTGATTATCGGCAGCTGAATAAGGTAACCATAAAGAATAAATACCCCCTCCCCAGAATTGATGATTTGTTTGATCAGTTGCAGGGCGCCAAATATTTTTTGAAGATAGACCTTCGGTCAGGCTATCATCAGGTACGGGTACGAGAGGCCGATATTCGTAAGACAGCATTCTGGACCAGATATGGGCATTATGAATTCAGAGTTATGTCTTTTGGGCTGACTAATGCTCCTGCGGTATTTATGGATTTAATGAACCGAGTATTCAGGCCGTTCTTGGATATGTTTGTAATTGTATTTATCGATGATATTCTGGTTTATTCTCGGTCCGAGGCAGAGCACGCAGATCATCTGAGAGCGGTACTTGGGGTACTTCGACATCAGAAATTATATGCAAAATTTTCTAAATGTGAATTCTGGCTGGCTTCAGTGGCATTCTTGGGACATATTATTGCAGCTGATGGTGTCCAGGTGGACACACAGAAGATTGAGGCCGTGAAGAATAGGCCTAGACCCACGACGCCCACAGAGGTACGTAGTTTTCTGGGATTAGCAGGCTATTACAGAAGATTTGTGGAAAAGTTTGCTTCAATTTCAGCGCCTTTGACAAGGCTAACTCAGAAGGGAGCCAAGTTCCAGTGGACTGATGCTTGTGAACGAAGCTTCGAGTTACTGAAAGAGAAGTTGACTACAACTCCAGTTCTGACTCTTCCAGAGGGACCAGACGGGTATGTTATTTATTGTGATGCTTCTGGTGTGGGATTAGGCTGTGTATTGATGTAGCACGGCAGAGTTATAGCCTACGCTTCCCGATAGCTCAAAAAGCATGAAAAGAATTATCCTACCCACGATCTGGAGCTTGCAGCGGTGATTCATGCTCTGAAGATATGGAGACATTATTTATATGGCGTTCATGTTGTTATCTATACAGATCATAAGAGTCTCCAGTATATTTTTAAGCAGAAGGAGCTTAATATACGGCAGCGGAGGTGGCTGGAGCTCCTGAAAGACTATGATGTGGATATTCTGTATCATCCGGGCAAGGCTAATGTTGTTGCAGATGCGCTTAGCCAGAAATCTATGGGCAGCTTGACAGATTTACAGCCAGACAGGAGAGAGATAGTACGTGATATTCATCAGCTGGCTAATCTTGGAGTTCGTCTGGCCGATTCTGGAGGTACGCGGATTTCTGTCCGAGGGGTTTCTGAATCATCTATTACTGAAGATATTAAGCAGCACCAGTATGAAGATCCTGTTTTAGCTCGATACAGAGACACAACCCATGAAAAGGAAAAGACTCCGTTCAAGTTTACACCAGACGGAACCTTACTATATAGAGGTAGGTTGTGTGTACCAGATATTGCAGGGCTACGGCAGCAGGTTATGAGCGAGGCACACTATGCTCGCTATTCTGTTCACCCTAGGTCTACGAAGATGTACCATGATCTCAGATGCCTATACTGGTGGGATGGCATGAAACGGGATATTGCAGAATTCGTCGCCCAGTGTCCGAATTGTCAGCAGGTCAAAATTGAGCATCAGAAGCCGGGTGGACTGTTGCAAGAAATGGAAATTCTGACATGGAAGTGGGAGATAATTAATATGGATTTCATTACAGTTTTTCCTCGCACTCCACGAAAGTATGACTCCATCTGGGTTATTGTTGATAGGCTGACAAAATCAGCCCATTTTCTCCCCGTCAGAACAACTTATTCCGCTGAGGATTATGCCAGGCTTTATATTAAAGAAATTGTGAGGCTTCACGGAGTTCCTATATCTATTATCACTGACAGAGGTGCCCAGTTTACGGCGAACTTCTGGAGGTCTTTTCAAGAAGGATTAGGGACTCAGGTGAGTCTGAGCACAACTTTTCATCCTCAGAGCGACGGACAGGCCGAGCGCACTATACAGACGCTGGAGGATATGTTACGGGCCTGTGTTATTGATTTCAGAGGTAGCTGGGATGATCACCTGCCATTGATTGAATGTTTTTATAATAACAGTTACCATTCCAGCATCCAGATGGCTCCGTACGAGGCTTTGTATGGCAGGAAATGCAGGTCACCTATCGACTGGTTTGATATTGGCGAGACAGAGTTAATCGGCCCAGATATGATCCAGCAGGCCGTTGATAAGGTGAAACTTATCCGAGAGCGACTGTTAGCAGCCAGAGTCGACAGAAGTCGTACGCAGATAAACGACGTCGACCGTTGGAATTCCAGGTAGGCGATTGGGTGTTCCTGAAAGTATCGCCTATGAAAGGCGTAATGCGGTTTGGCAGAAAGGGTAAGCTTAGTACGCGTTATATTGGGCCTTATCAGATTGTTAGAAAAATTGGAAATGTCGCCTATGAGTTAGATCTGCCATCTGATTTGGAAGCGGTACATCCGGTATTCCATGTATCTATGCTCCGTAAATGTATTGGTGATCCCTCCAGAATATTTCCTGCGGATGACATTCAGGTGACGGAGCAGTTATCTTACGAGGAGCAGCCCGTAGCCATCTTGGACCGCCAGGTAAGAAAGCTCCGAAATAAAGATGTAGCTTCTGTTAAGGTGCTGTGACGGAACAACAATAGGGAGGAAATGACCTGGGAGGTCGAAGAGGAAATGAAGAAGAAATATCCTCATCTGTTCCCTATGCCCACAGGTAATTTAAAATCCCTGCTTAATTATATTCAATTATGAATGTGTACCATATGTGTTGTCTATAAACAGAAACTCCCCCGAAGCCTTTTCAAATCCTATAAGATTAATTTAACATTCGAGGACGAATATCCTAAAGGGGGGGGAGGATGTTATATCCCGTGGTTTCACACGTTTGGAAAGAATTGGAAATATCTTTGACTTGTAAGAAATAAGGTCATAGTTGATTTTATTTAACATAAGAGTTGTGCATGAAAGAATATTAATGTGGAAGTGTCGAGGAAGACTAAGGGCAAATTTGGAATTTCGGAAAATAAGTTTCGGGAATTACAAAAGGTGAGCCATAAGTCATTAGTCCCAAAATGAATGAAGAAAATTTGGGCCCAACACAAAGGGGGGTGGCCGGCCAATATACTTGGCCCAAACCCAAGTCACATGGTAATCATGTGACAATTAATTAAGGGGGTATATACATGTGTTCACCCCTTAGATGGTTCAAGAAACTTAGAAGAGAAAGAACAAAAATAAAGAGAGAGCAAGAAGAGAGGGTCTCGGGTTTGGCCATAGAAAATTGACCATCAAAAATCTTGTTCTAAAAATTTTTATCTTGTGGTTTTCCTACCAATTTGAGTGCCCTTTTGAACTTGGTGTAGTTGTTTTGGAGGAAGGAGCACTTGGTTCCTCAAAGTGATCACATATCCAAGTAAAGAAGACTAGAGAATAAGGTAAGAATTCATCCCTTATTATTGTGTTATGAGGTCTTGTTTATGTTGTAGTATGTATAATTGAGTTGAAAGTAAGGAAATATGGAAGTTTACCAAGTGGGTATGTATATATGCATGTGGCCGTGTGTATGTGTATACCTATAATGTGTTGAATTTATGTCATATTCTAGTTGTGGTTGTGGTGAAATGCATATTGGAAATGAAAGTTGAATGAATTTGATAGAAGTTGGAAAATAGTGATGTAGCCGTGTGGTGCCTTTAGTGGAATGAGAATGAATCAATTTTGTTCAACAAGTTAGTAGTGTTGTTGTGATGTTTGCAAGGTATATGAAAGTAAAATGGCATAAGCTTGCATTGAAATGGAATGTAGAAGCTTATGTCGTTTTAGTACGATTTTACGACATTATGAAAATGAGGTTGTTAGGTTGCAAGTTGTGATGATTATCGATGAATTTGGAAGGTGGAAACATGTTATGAATATGTATGCCAAAGATTAGAAGCTTTGGATGAATTATGACTTTAGTGGAAGGTTTGTATATTATGTATATCGTATGAATATTTTGTGGAAATGATATGAAATGCTTCTAAACTATATGGTGATGATCTTGATTAATGATGAATATGAAAACATTGAACTTAGTTTGGAAGTGTGAAGTCGGAATGGAAATTATCGTACTATGTCGCAAAGTAGAACTAGTTATGTCATATTGCGTTTTATATCGATTGTTGTTGTTGTTGATGTTGTTGTTGGGTTGTTGTTGATTGTTTTGGCCGAGTTGAATTCTCGGGGATGCTATATGTATAGGGGAGGTGCTGCTGAAATTTCGGTAGACAAATATGAGTTAAGTTGAATTCGTAGAATCCATAACTCACAATTGATAAATGTGACCATTTGCAGATTTTGGACGAAACGGGGAGTGATCTTGGATAGGTGTGCAAAGCCCAAAAGGTATGTAAAGCTATCCCGATTCTTCTTTTGGCATGTCCTAGAAGTACTAGGATCGGATTCACGCCTCGGAGAATATTCTGCTTATTGGAATCCGCATCTGAAATTGTCACATTTTCGTTCAATAGAATTGAACCCTTTTTGTATGCTTTCTTGAAAATTATGCAAACTTTCCCCAAACTATTTGAAAGGTTATAGAATGTCCGTAGAACCTTCGTAGGTGACCCCATAAGCTTAAAATGCGTAATTTGAGCCCACCGCCTTGCTTGTCCCGAGGTGGGCCCACTATTCCCGGTTTTACCCTTATTGTACTTAAGGCTTGTTTTCGAGCAGTTTTTGAAAGAAATGTTCTGACTACTCTTTTAACTACTAAACAAAAACTGTTTTAAATATTTCATCAAGTCTTATAAATTGTTTTGGCACTGGGAACGATTTCAGAAAGATTATGCTTCTGTAATTCATTATGACATCCGAAACTCACTTATTATGATCCCGTCTGACTTCATTGGATTGGTTTGTCATTGGTATGCCTCATCGAGTCTCTGAAAAATATTTATGATATTTTAATTGCATTTAGTCTCTCACTACTCCACTCGTGGATGCCCCAATGTTTCCCACACTGAGCCCGGGCCAGGATATGTTGTCAAGCGTAATCCTCTGCATTGTTCACCGTGCCTCGATGTGAGGGGGCAGGTATACGTGTACATGGGTTTGTGGAGTATGTTGTGCTATGTACACATGTTCTGATATGATTTGCTATGGCCATCTGATATGATATACTATGTTACGGGGGTACGCCCCTATTCTGATTCTTCTGAGTTGTGGCACCAGCGTCGGGAGGGTGGCCACGTTCTGTCTGCCGAGTCCCTCGGCAGGGGCCGGATTTGATATGATATATGTGTCTGTACACACTCTGCATGTTTTGGAAATATGTATTTGATACCTTGGATTTTCTACTCACTTTTCTGTACGTTCTGTACCAGTTATGATTTTGTTTCTGTAATTCAGGCTTTACATATTCAGTACATATTTCGTACTGACCCCCTTTCTTCGGGGGCTGCGTTTTCATGCCGCGCAGGTACTGACGACAGGTTTGCTGACCCGCCCGTCTAGGATATCTTTTGTGCCATTTGGAGCGCTCTTTTATTCAGAGCCCATCTTTTGGTACAGTCTGTCACTACTGTATATATATTCGTTCATGGGTACGGCGGGGCCCTGTCCCGTCATATGATTCTGTCGGTCTGTTTAGAGGTCTTTGGACATGTTTGTGGGTTGGGGTCTTTCTGTACGTCAGTACGAAGAATGTACTGAGTATGTAAGGAATGATCAACATCATTATAGAAGCATAATAAGCAACATATTAAACAGCATAAGATGGGAGGTAGTAGATCCAACGTCATAGACACTTACTTGATTTTCATAGGAACTTTCCATTTCTAATGCGTGATTGTGTACATACATCTATATCCGTATCCCTATTCATATCCGTACTCATTTACATTTCGTATCCATAATCATATTCATATACATATTCATAGCATATTCGTATTCATATTCATATTCTTATCGTATTCATATTCATATCAGTTACATAGCATACCCGACCATAAAGGTTCAGTGTTTCACGTACCCGACCATGGCTAGGCTAGGTGATAATGCATTCCTGGCCCTACCAAGGCTCAGGGTAACACATACCTGGCCCTACCAAGGCTCAGGGGTATCCGTACCCAACTGCAGTGGTGCGCGCGCAATATATATATATTCTACCCGGCCATATAAGCTCGGGGTTTCATAATAGTCATACATAGACACATATACATAAAAGCTCATAAGCATCTTTAGCATCATTACTATCGTCATTCATTAAATCAATCCTTAGAGGATTACTCATCATATAAGGAATTTAGTACAATCGTAACATATCGAGAATCATGAGCTTAGTAGCTTTTGAAGATAGAATCATTTGAAGGACATCATAGGCTTATAGAAGATTAGATATTTGGCCAAGGAACCATGCCTTATGAATGAAGGGTTAGCCTTACATACCTTTCCGTTCAACTATTCTATCACTTGCACGTTCTCCTTCAATGCTCACGTTTCTACCTTCATTAGAGTTATACTATCATTAGAAAATCGATAGCTTAGCATACATGACTAAAGCTAGAGAAAATTGGACAACATCTCCTTTATCTATACCACTTCCTCCATATCATTTATCAACTCCCAAACATCAATAATAACATTCACAATATCATAACAATACTCTTTATTCACATATATTATCCTTACTTCCCAATTCACTACCAATAATCCATATCGTTGGTCATAGCACACGATTACATTCATTCATATACAATGTCTATCCCATGTTCTTAACATCATTTGTAGGATAACCATAATCACAACACATCATGAATCATGACTCAATCCAAGCTATTACTAAAAAATAACACTATTCCCACATCTATGACCCATTTTCTATATCCTTCTACAATCCAAGTGTTTCAACTTCTCAATACCTTAAAAAACATGGAAATACCATAAAACTTACCTTAGATGGTGTAGGAATGATCCTTGGGTGGAAACACATCACTTAAGCAAAACCCTAGTTTCACCTTCACTTGGATTCCTTGTCTTGGATGAACTTTAATAGGTTTCTGTTACACCTTGTCAAATTTCCTGTTAACGTACAGTGAAGGGGATAGCGAAGGGCACAACATATACAATGTTGTGATAAATGAGAAATAGCCTTTAATGATCCTAATCGATATTCAAAGACCTTTGACGTAAGGGAAGAAGGTTGTCAAGGAAAGCAAAGGATATGTTGCGTGTCGGGTAAGCATTATGAGTGGTGAGTTAATGATGGCGTAATGATGTCTTGGAGAAAAGTTATAATGTCCCTTAGATTGGTATTAAGTCGTTAATCATGTGTCAAGAAGGTTCCATAAGGATTGGAGATCAAACGAGTCGACGAGAACGAGTTTCGGAGAGCTGGGCATTATACGGCCAAACATACTGGCCGTATAAAACATACGGACCGTATGTCCGGCCGTATGTCTTGCCCAGAATGAGGGTCCTCACTGGACCAGATCTACGGCCAGACATACGGTCAGTATAAATTATACGGACCGTATGTTGGCCCGTAGAATCTGGTCGGGACAGATTTTAAGTTGATATAAGAACCTCTCTCTCATTTAATTCATTTCATTTTCCACTCTCCACACTTCAAGAAACCTCTAGAATTCTCTTCACTCTCCATCCACAAGAAACCAAGAGAAATCTATGATCAACTATACCAAACCCACAAAATCAAGTGTAGGAAACATATCAAAGTTCATCTAAGCCAGGAAATCCCAAAGGAAGTGAGCTAGGGTTTTTGTGCAAGAAGAGAATTTCCACTCAAGGCTTATTCTTCCATTACCTAAGGTGAGTTTCATGATCATTCCTTGTTGTTTAAGGTGTTGAAAGTTAAAAACACTTGCATTCTAGAAAGATATGGAAAATGGGTCTTAAATGTGGGAATAGTGTCATTGTTGGGTAAAGGCTTGGATTGAGTCACGATTATCGATATGTTGTGATTGTAAGTATGTTATGAGCGACATTTAGAACATTGGATAAGTATTATATGTGATAAAATGCAATAATGAGTTATGACCACGATTATGGAGAAATTGGAGTGAAATTGTGAAATGTGGGTAGTATAAATTAATGATGATTGTTGCTTGAGATATTGTGAGTGTTGTTATCAATGTTTGGGAGTTGATATGGAATAGGGGGAAAGCCGTATTAAAAAAGGAAATGCTGCCCAATTTTCCTAGAAATAGTAACACGTTCTTATAGTCGATTAACTAATGTTGATGTGAATCCTCTTGACGGTAAAAACGCCAGCATCGAAGGGGAACGATCAAGTGATAAAACTGTTAAATGAAAGAGGTATGTAAGGCTAGTCCCTTCTTTCTATGGCATGACTCCTGTGACATGAATCTTTTAAATTTCCCATAATCTTCCTAAACAAAGGAACTATGAGTCCATGACTGTAATGAGCTAGATATGTATGAAACAAAGAAAAGAGATCCGACGAGCAAGATAATGATGTTGATGAGTTAAGTATAAAGAGTCCTAGAGTAAAGTAAGATTTCCATGAAGCTAATGATTCTAGGTATGGTTTCATTGATGCTTTTCCTTGTATACACTCACCTTAACATGTTAGTTCCTTCAAGGTGAGATGTGATGTTGATGATTACTCCATAATATAATCGGGGGTTCACGACCTTATGTCACCCTGACATAGCTATAGTTGCCTTCAAGCCCTAATGTATGTTTTGATGATAAATGTATAATGATGTGGAGTCATGATATGTCTATGAGATAAGTAATAATGTTAAGTTTATGATTAATTACATGATGATACGATTCCACCGCGCCTAGTTGGCCGGGCATGTCACCGCGAAACCAGGCTGCATACGATTCCACCGTGCCTAGAGGGCCGGGCATGATCACCACTAGTGGGCGGCAAATGAAGGTTACCCGGACGCGGGTTAACGATGATGATGATGATGCGATGATATATGCGCTATGATGATACCTGTACTATGATTATATAAATATACGATATATGTATGAAATGTATTCACCTATAAAACTCATGCAGGTTATATCTTCCTCCTATGGCTTATGATTCTGCAATTATGTTCATTTCATTCATGTATTACATACTCAGTACAATTTTCATACTGACGTCCGTTTTCTTTGGACGCTGTGTTCATGCCCATAGGTAGACAGGGAGACGGTGCAGACCCATAGGAGTCATCAACTGATTTAGAGGAGCACTCCATTGTGCCGGAGGTGCTATTTGGTTTATTCTTTTGTGTAGATATATGTATATGTATTTTGGGTACGATGGGGTCTTGTCCCGTCCATATGTCTAGTACTCTAGTAGAGGCTCGTAGATACGCATGTGTGGGTAGTATGGTCTCACGATGCTACTATGGTGTATGTATTATTATTTTGATAGCCGAAGGGCTTATGTATGTAAAAGTAATTATGTTTCCAAACGAGAAATGATTTTCTATGATTTGAGTATGAATTTGATAAAAGAAATGCTTAATGAATATGATAAGTAGCGAATGCATGGTGCTCGGTGGTTAGCCCCAGGTACCCGTCACGGCCCCTAGTCGGGTCGTCACAAAAGTGGTATCAGAGCAGTTCAGTCCTAGGAAGTGTCTACGAGTCGTGTCTAGTAGAGTCTTGTTTATGGTGTGTTGCGCGCCACACTAATAAACAGGAGGCTACAGGGCATTTAGGAAAAATGACCATCTTTCATCCTAAGAGATCATGCAATAGAGTTGTATTGTAAGATTTTCTCCACCCTAATAGTGTGCTATGATTTCAGAAATGCCGCCAAAGGGAAAAGCTACAGCCGCCCAAAAGGGCAAGACTACGATGAAACAACGGGTAGAAAGGGAGCCGCCAATGAATGTAGAAGAGGGCGAATTTCATAATGAGGCCCCATCTAATACTTCCTCCACCCCACCCAATGTAGAAGAACAAGGAGGAGCTTCAGCTCCAGTTCCTCCACCGGTCGCTTCGGGTCAACAAGTGACCGAGGCCATTCATCAATTGACGCAGTTAGTTGCTGCCCAGGCACATCAGAAGACTGCGGGTTCAAGTGATCGGGCAGCTAGTACTAGGGCCCGTGATTTTATGAGTTTGAATCCTCTGGAGTTTTTCGGGTCAAAGCCGGATGAAGACCCGCAAGGTTTTCTTGATGAGATGCTGAGAACATTGAGGATTATTCATGCCTCCGAAACTGAATCTATGGAGTTGTCATCTTATAGACTCCGAGATGTTGCGATATTGTGGTATAATAATTGGCTAGCATAAAGAAAAGAATATGCGCCTCCTCCGTGTGGCAAGAATTTGTAGATGCTTTCATCTGTCACTATTTGCCACCCGAGGTCCGCCGAGCTAGAGCGGATAGTTTCTTAAATCTAAAGCAAGGAAATATGACTGCCCGAGAATATAGCCTTCAGTTTAATTCATTGGCTAGATATGGCCCGACTATAGTGGCTGACATGGGAGATAGAGTGCATCGATTTGTGAGTGGCTTAGGGCCACATTTATTTAAGGATGGGATGGATATTTCCCGAATTCAAGCCCATGCCCAGAATTTAGAGGGACGACAGCAACCGCAAAGGGGTGATCGTGATATTGATAGAAGGCAAAGCAAGAGGGCCAGATTTATGGGAGCAGGTAGTGATTATAGAGGGGGATCGAGACAGACTTATTCCAGACACTTAGGCCAGTCGGTGACTAGAGCGCCTCCATGATTTGCAGATAGGAGATTTGATCGCTCCTTTCCTTCAGGACAGGGTCAGAGTTCGAGAGGTCCGAGATCTCAGTTTGGGGGTGATCATAGTCAGAGGAGACCACCAGTGCCGCGATGTAGTCAGTGCGGTAAATTACATTCAGGGCTATGTCGCCAGGGCACAGATGCTTGCTATGTTTGTGAACAAACTGGGCACTTGATGAGAGATTGTCCCTCGAGGTATGGTAGAGGTGGGGTTCTGCCCACTGGATCAGCAGTTGGTTCCTCTTCAGTGCTCCCGGTAGGGCAGACTTCCCAGATTCCAGCAGGCCGAGGTAGAGGCCGAGGGGGAGCATCTACTTCAGGTTCCACTCAGCCCCGTGTGTATGCTTTAGCCGGACGACAGGATCTCGAGTCCTCCCCGGATGTGGTTACAGGTACATTATCTGTATTTTCCCGTGATGTGTATGCATTGATAGATCCGGGTTCTACCTTGTCTTATATTACTCCGTATGTCGTTGGTTGTATTGTGGTGAAACCTGAGCCAATTAAACCTTTTGAGGTATCTACTCCGGTAGGTGATCCCGTGATAGCTAGACAAGTGTATAAAAATTGTGTAATTGTGATGTGCGACCGCCACACTAAAGCTGATTTAATTGAGCTGGAAATGTCATACTTTGATGTGATTATGGGTATGGATTGGTTGGCCTCATGTTATGCTAGTGTTGATTGCCGAATGAAAGTGGTTCGATTTCAATTTCCGGGAGAGCTCGTGCTTGAATGGAAGGGTAATACAGCATCTCCAAAAGGTAGATTTATTTCCTACCTTAAGGCAAGAAAGATGATAGCTAAGGGTTATATTTTTATCACTTAGTCCGAGTACATGACACCGAAGCAAAGTCGCCAACTTTCCAGTCCGTTCCAGTAGTAAATGAATTTCCGAATGTATTTCCAGATGAACTTCCAGGCGTTCCTCCGGAAAGAGAGATTGATTTCGCTATTGATGTGTTGCCGGAAACCAAGCCTATTTTCATTCCTCCTTATCGAATGGCTCCGACATAATTGAAAGAGCTAAAGTTACAGTTGAAAGATTTGCTTGAGAAGGGGTTTATTAGACCCAGTTCATCGTCGTGGGGAGCACCAGTCTTGTTCGTGAGAAAGAAAGATGGTTCCTTATGAATGTGTATCGATTATAGGCAGTTAAATAAGGTGACAATAAAGAACAAATATCGTCTCCCAAGGATTGATGATTTGTTTTATCAACTACAGGGTGCCAAGTGGTTTTCTAAAATAGACTTGAGGTCGGGTTATCATCAAGTGAGAGTTAGAGAGGAAGATATTCCTAAAACAGCTTTCAGAACGAGATATGGCCATTATGAATTCCGGGTGATGTCGTTTGGGTTGACTAATGCTCCGGCAGTGTTCATGAATTTGATGAATAATGTATTCAGGCCTCTCTTGGATTTATTTGTGATAGTATTCATTGACGATATTCTGGTATACTCTCGCACAGAATCAGAACATGCAGATCATTTACGTATTGTTCTTGGAATTCTTCGAACCCGAGAATTATATGCAAAAATTTTCAAATTGCGAGTTTTTGCTGAATTCTGTGACATTTCTAGGCCATATCATTTCAGATGATGGTATTCGAGTTGATACTCAGAAAATTGAAGTTGTGAAGACTTGGCCAAGGATTACGACGCCTACAGAAGTTTGTAGTTTTCTGGGATTGGCAGGTTACTATAGAAGGTTCGTAGAGGGATTTCCCTCTATTTCAGCCCCATTGACGAAGCTAACCCAGAAGTAAGTTAAATTTCAGTGGAATGATGCTTGTGACCGCAGCTTCCAAGAATTGAAGGACAGATTAACCTTAGCTCCAGTCTTAACACTTCCAGAAGGGCCAGATGGCTATGTTGTGTACTGTGATGCTTCCGGCGTTGGGTTAGGATGTGTGTTAATGCAGCACGGTAGAGTTATTGCTAATGCTTCGAGATAGCTGCAGAAACATGAAAAGAACTATCCAACTCATGATCTCGAATTGGTTGTAGTTATTCATGCATTAAAAATGTGGAGGCATTACTTGTACGGTGTGCATGTTGATATCTATACAGATCACAAGAGTCTTCAGTACATTTTCAAACAGAGGAGTTAAATCTGCGGCAGAGGCGGTGGTTATAGTTATTGAAAGATTATGATGTGAGAATTTTATACCACCCCGGAAAAGAAAATGTAGTAGCTGATGCGCTTAGCCGCCGATCAATGGGCAGCCTATGTGACGTTCCTCCGGAGAAGATAGAATTAATTCATGAGCTCCACCAATTAGCAAATCTTCGAGTACGTTTAAGTGATTTAGGTGGTGCAGGAATCGATATTTATGATCCCACAGTTTCGTCCCTGAATATGGAAGTGAAAGAGCGTCAGTATGAAGATCCTCATTTGTGCCATTACAGAGACACATCTCATGAAAAAGGGAAGTCCCCATTTAAAATTTCCATGGATGAAATTCTTAGATACCAAGGCAGGTTATGTGTTCCGAATGTTGCAGAATTGCGCCATCGAATTCTAAAAGAAGGTTATTATTCTCAGTATTCTATTCACCCAGGTGCAACCAAGATGTATCATGATCTCAAGTTGATATATTGGTGGGATGGCATGAAGAGAGACATAGCGGAATTTGTAGCTCAATGTCCAAATTGCCAACAAGTGAAAATCGAACATCAAAAGCTAGGAGGATTATTGCAAGCAATGAAAATCCCTAATTGGAAATGGGAAGTGATTAACATGGATTTTATTGTGGGGTTACCTCGTTCCCGAGGCAAGTATGATTCCACATGGGTGATTGTGGACAGATTGATGAAAGCAGTTCATTTTCTTCCAGTCAAAACCACATACACAGCAGAAGATTACGCGAGGTTGTATCTCAAAGAGATTGTGCGACTCCATGGTATTCCACCATCCATTATCAGAGATAGAGGAGCGCAATTTACAGCCAAATTCTGGAAATCCTTCAAGAAGGTCTAGGTACTCAAGTGAAGGTTAGCACGGCATGTCATCTGCAGACCGATGGACAAGCCGAACGTACCATTCAGACTTTGGAGGATATGCTGAGAGCATGTGTTCTAGATTTCGGTGGTAGTTGGGATGATCACTTACCTCTAATCAAGTTTGCATACAATAATAGCTACTATTCCACTATCCAAATGGCTCCGCATGAAGCTTTATATGGAAGGAAGTGTAGATCCCCAATTGGATGGTTTGAAATAGGAGAAGTATAGCTAATAGGCCCTGAATTGATTCAGCAAGCAGTAGAAAAAGTCAAGGTGATCCGAGATCGATTGTTGACAGCCCAAAGTCGGCAAAAATCTTATGCGGACAACCGCCGACGAGACTTGGAATTTCAGGTTGATGACTGGGTATTTTTGAAGGTGTCGCCAATGAAAGGGGTGATAAGATTTGGCAAGAATGGAAATTAAGTCCTCGATACATTGGACCTTATAAAATTATCCGCAAGGTGGGTAATGTAGCCTATGAATTGGACTTGCCTTCAGAGCTTATATTAGTCCATCCAGTCTTCCATGTCTCAATGCTCCGCAAGTGTGTTGGAGATCCTACGAGAATTGTCCCAATAGATGATGTTCAAGTGACGGAAAAGCTAGCCTATGAAGAATTGCTCATTGCCATATTAGACAGGCAAGTACGAAGACTTCGAAATAAGGAAGTAGCTTCAGTCAAAGTCTTGTGGCGAAACAACAACCGAGAAGAAATGACCTGGGAAGTAGAAGAGACTATGAAGTCCAACTACCCGCATCTATTTTAGCCCCCAGGAGAGATCCAAGATGAAACACTAACATTATGAGGTATGTATACTTTCTTTTTATGCTTTTGGTCGTGTGTGACCAATTTATATTGTTATTATGTTGTGACCCTGTGAGGAAATATTATTATGGGTTGTTGTGACAGGATGGTAGTGCCATAGTACAGGGGAAACTCAGGTGAAATTTTCATAGAATTCCCGAGTATTTAACATTCGAGGACGAATGTTCCAAAAAGGGGGGAGAATGTTACACCTTGGAAAATTTACAGTTAACGTACAGTGAATAGGCTAGCGAAGGGTACGACATATACAATGTTGTGATAAGTAAGAAATAGCCTTTGATGAACCTAATCGAGATTCAAAGACATTTGACGTAAGAGAAGAAGGTTGTCAAGGAAAGCAAAGGATATGTTGCGTGTCGGGTAAACATTATGAGCGACGAGTTAACGATACCGTAATGATGTCTTGGAGAAGAGTGATAATGTCCCATAGATTGGTATTAAGGTGTTAATCAAGTGTCAACAAGGTTCCATAAGGATTGGAGATCAAACGAGTCGACGAGAACGAGTTTCGAAGAGCTAGGCATTATACGGCCAAACATACTGGCCGTATAAAACATACGGACCGTATGTCCAAGCGTATATCTTGCCCAGAATGAGGGTCCTCACTGGACCAGATCTACGGCCAGACATACGGTCAGTATAAATTATACGGACCGTATGTTGGTCCGTAGAATCTGGTCGGGACAGATTTTAAGTTGATATAAGGACCTCTCTCCCATTTAATTCATTTCATTTTCCACTCTCCACACTTCAAGAAACCTCTAGAATTCTCTTCACTCTCCATCCACAAGAAACCAAGAGAAATCTATGATCAACTATACCAAACCCACAAAATCAAGTGTAGGAAACATATCAAAGTTCATCTAAGCCAGGAAATCCCAAAGGAAGTGAGCTAGGGTTTTTGTGCAAGAAGAGAATTTCCACTCAAGGCTTATTCTTCCATTACCTAAGGTGAGTTTCATGATAATTCCTTGTTGTTTAAGGTGTTGAAAGTTAAAAACACTTGGATTGTAGAAAGATATGGAAAATGGGTCTTAAATGTGGGAATAGTGTCATTGTTGGGTAAAGGCTTGGATTGAGTCATGATTATCGATATGTTGTGATTGTAAGTATGTTATGAACGACATTTAGAACATGGGATAAATATTATATGTGAGAAAATGCAATAATTAATTATGACCACAATTATGGAGAAATTGGAGTGAAATTGTGAAATGCGGGTAGTATAGATGAATAATGATTGTTGCTTGAGATATTGTGAGTGTTGTTATCAATGTTTGGGAGTTGATATGGAATATGGGGAAAGTCGTATAAACAAAGGAAATGGTGCCCAATTTTCCTATAAATAGTAACACGTTCTTATAGTCGATTAACTAATGTTGATGCGAATCCTCTTGAAGGTAAAAACGCGAGCATCGAAGGGGAACGATCAAGTGATAAAACTGTTAAATGAAAGAGGTATGTAAGGCTACTCCCTTCTTTCTATGGCATGACTCCTATGACATGAATCTTCTAAGTTTCCCATAATCTTCCTAAACAAAGGAACTATGAGTCCATGACTGTAATGAGCTAGATATGTATGAAACAAAGAAAAGAGATACGACGAGCAAGATAATGATGATGGTGAGTTAAGTATAAAGAGTTCTAGAGTAAAGTAAGATGTCCATGAAGCTAATGATTCTAGGTATGGTTTCATTAATGTTATTCCTTGTATACACTCACCTTAACATGTTAGTTCCTTCAAGGTGAGATGTGATGTTGATGATTACTCCATAATATAATCGGGGGTTCTGTCACGACCCAAACCCGTAGGCCGCGACTGGTGCCCGAACTGGGCACCCGTATACCAACCTGTTACATATAACCAAACTGAAACTACAACAATATGGAAACTTGTAAGGGAACTGCAGAGTTCGTTACATCGTCACATATATACATACTTCCAGATCACTGTCTCCTGAGGAGTCACAACTAATCCTATCATGAAATAATACGCAAGCCGACAAGGCTGCCATCACATATCAATATCATATGCAAGCCGACAAGGCTGCCAATATAGACGAACATCATACCACAGCACATCGTATAGACACAGCTGAACAGAACCCATACACAGAGACACAGCTGATCAAACCTGTACACAACCCACATATATATCTACAGACCTCTAAGAGTATCAACAGTAACATATGACGGGACAGGGCCCCGCCGTACCCCTGGATAACATATACATATATATCTCACAAGATCTGTACTGAAAGTCTAAACTCCGAAACAACGGAGCTCTCCAAGATAGCTGAGTAGAAATCCTATGCTAAAGGGTCACCAAACCGACTATCTGTACCTGCGGGCATGAAACGCAGCCCCCCGATGAAAGGGGGTCAGTACGGAATATGTACTGAGTATGTAAATTATGAAATTCAGTAAAGAGGATCATAACTGAAACAAAGATTACTAGAAACGAGTATGGCATTTTAAAACATCAATACACTTGCCTTATGAAATGAAAGTCATGCATATCAATATCATATATCATATATATAACGTGTCCCGGCCCTCTAGTGAGGGATTCGGTGAATAAAGTCATCATATGCCCTCCTGGCCGCCATAACACATCATCAAGCCATCATATCATCACATCATCATATACATATATAACGTGTCCCGGCCCTCTAGTGAGGGACGCGGTGAACAATGCAGTGAAACTGTGCAAGAAAACATGTCCTGGCCCGGGACTCAGTGAAAGATATATTGAGGCATGCACGAGCAGAGTAGTGAGAAACCATATGCAATTTAAATCATATCTGAGACTCAACGGAATAATCAAAACGAACTATCATTTGAAAATCAAGACAATAGTTATATCAAATACCTTTCGAATGTCACAGTGGACCATATCAAAATAGAACTCTTGGAATCATGTATACTTAACAAGATATAATAAAATAGCTTCTGGAAATCAATAACAGTAGCCATCCTAGTGGCTCTAAGAGTAAGAACTTATTTGGAATCATATACATATCGTTTATTCGTTTCATAAGGATCATGCCAAAAAGAAAGAAGGGATAGCTTTACATACCTTTTATAGGTTAACCGTAACCAAGTTCGCTTCGTCGCCCCTTTAACCTATTTAATATGAAAGTAACACTGTTATTAGTAAACTATACTTTCTAGCTTATAAATCTACAACCAATCACTTATAGGAACCATTCTTTAGTTCATACTTTCTTGATTAGGATTTTGATTAGTTAAGAACTTAACGGAAATCGGGCAGCATTTCCTCTATATAACTCGTCTAATCCGAACTTCCAATTAATCTCCGGTTACCACAACAATACCAACAACAACAATACCAACAATTTCATATCAAACTAGAATTAAATCCATTCTTAAATCACTTCCAAAACAGCCCAATATACATTCGTATACCAATATTTGTATACACTTCTTTATTTTTGTATATGCATAGTATCACGGCAACAAAAATAACAACAACTACAACCTAGCAAATTCTTAGTAACAGTACCATTGTACGTGGCTGTAGTGCTACTGAATATTTTGGCTCGAGCCATCATTTACAAGTCTCTATTGCAAATCCTTTTTCACACTTTAAATAAGAAGGGATGGCAGCAACACTGTTAGACACGCTTTGTCCCTTTCCCAAAATGAGTTTTCTCCGACAGTGAAAGAACGCTGTTCCTTGAATTTAACTTTCCACCTCACGTTTCTTCTATGCATAACTCATTACAACATCCTTTTCTAGCTTGTACCAAGATGAAGTCATAATTTAATAAGCCAAAAGAGAGTTATGTGTTTTAGTGGACAGTGGGATCCACGTACAATCAATTCACAAAAGAATTGTTATTACATAGGAAGCCACCACCTGCATATCAGAAAGCATAGTCACTTCAGTATGTATGCCGAAACGTGCCACGTGGAAGTGTTGGACTAACACTTTATCCATCCCTAATTAATATCTCCACTATACTCCATATTTATCCAATTACATATGTAATTAATTCCGTATTTCTCATCCCACAATTTAGCTATGACTTCAACGAACTTAAATATATCTAGTAGAGAATAGTTCTTACCTTATATGTCAAAAATGTTCTTCTTCCACCTTACTTCCCTTCGAAAAAAAGGCCGAATTTAACGATGCGATAAAATAGAACAAAGTGTGCAAAATCTGTATGATGTCCTTGTAATGAATTATATTTTCATTCTTTGCAATTGCAAGCGACGTGCTACAAAATTTACTTGGAAATCACGTTTTTGCTGTGTCCCTATGAAATAAGGTTTCAGGTAGCTATATTCCTTAATGAAAAGTTAAGACAAGATATAGGCACTTTAAGTCACCTCTTTAGCTTTACATGTGTCAACTTTTGGCCCACCATGCCACTACACCTTTTAATACACATGTAACTTTCGTAGACAATTACAAATGATGTTGTATCCCTTCCACCGAATGCCTACATATCACCAATCCATGTGTATTATACCCATATAATATTTATCCAAAAATCTTAATCGATTTATCCTTTTCCACTACAATCTCCCGTTTAATCAATCGCACACATAATTAATTTATTGATCTCAATTCACTTTAATAACAATTATTTTTTATACACTTCATATACCCATTTCCATGATTATGTGACATAGCACTAGTCCATAGTCCCTTTTGGTACACATAAAATATTATTCTCAATCACCGTGGTCACACTTGTTAAGTCCTAAATTATTTCGGGACCTCAAACTCTTTGTACATCGAGCTCTCGATTTTCAACCTTGAATATGATCGAATTTTTCGGGCTCGGGTAATTTTACTCATATTGGACGATTAAATTTTTCTAGTCCAAAAATACAGAATACTATAGCTTGGACCGTATTTCATCAATTAAATTTCGAACCTCGACAAAACTTATTTTCTTAGATTTGTTTAACTTCAAATATTTATAACACATTTGTACCATGACTATAACCACCCACAAGCTTGGGAGGATAACCTCGTTTTCGTTACTAATATCATTTAACTCGCACGCTTTCCAACACATGAAAATACGGGATGTAACAGGTTCACGATCTTATGTCACCCCGACATAGCTATAGTTGCCTTCAAGCCCTAATGTATGTTTTGATGATAAATGTAAAATGATGTGGAGTCATGATATGTCTATGAGATAAGTAATAATGTTAAGTTTATGATTAATTACATGATGATACGATTCCACCGCGCCTAGTTGGTCGGGCATGTCACCGCGAAGGCGGGCTGCATACGATTCCACCGTGCCTAAATGGCCGGGCATGTGACCGCTAAGGCGGGCTGCTATGTTTACACCGTGCCTAGAGGGCCGGGCATGATCACCACTAGTGGGCGGCAAATGATGGTTACCCGGACGCGGGTTAACGATGATGATGATGATGCGATGATATATGCGCTATGATGATACATGTACTATGATTATATAAATATACGATATATGTATTAAATGTATTCACCTATAAAACTCATGCAGGTTATATCTTCCTCCTATGGCTTATGATTCTTCTATTATGTTCATTTCATTCATGTCTTACATACTCAGTACAATGTTCGTACTGACGTCCGTTTTCTTTGGATGCTGTGTTCATGCCCACAGGTAGACAGGGAGACGGTACAAATCCATAGGAGTCATCAGCTGATTTACAGGAGCACTCCTTTGTTCCAGAGGTGCTATTTGGTTTATTCTTTTGTGTAGATATATGTATAAGTATTTTGGGTACGACGGGGTCTTGTCCCATCCATATGTCTAGTACTCTAGTAGAGGCTCGTAGATACACATGTGTGGGTAGTATGGTCTCACGATGCTACTATGGTGTATGTATTATTATTTTGGTAGCCGAAGGGCTTATGTATGTAAAAGTAATTATGTTTCAAAACGAGAAATGATTTTCTATGATTTGAGTATGAATTTGATAAAAGAAACGCTTAATGAATATGATAAGTAAGGGAATGCATGGAGCTCGGTGGTTAGCCCCGGGTACCCGTCACGGCCCCTAGTCGGGTCGCGACAGTTTCTTACACTTGATTCTCTTGGTTTGAGTCCAGGGAGGCTGACCATCTGGGCTGATTATATGGCCAGTATATTGGGTCGTATAATGCCCAGTTCTTCCGAACTCATTCTCATCGACTCGTTTGATCTCCAATCCTTATGGAACCTTCTTAACACTTGTTTATCATCTCATTAACAATCTAAGGGATGTTATAACTCATCTCCAAAACATCATTAATCATCATTAACTTGTTACTCGTAAATCCTTTCCAATACATATCGTATGCCTTACCTTCTCTTGGCAAACATTCTCCTCTTACCTCGAATGCCTTTGAAATCTTAATTAGGGTCATCAAATGTCATTCCTTTATTATTGAAATACCGTACACTTTGTGCTCTTCGTTATTCTATTCACTGTGCATCAACGGAAAATTTTTCGAGGTGTAACATTCTTCCCCCATTAAGAACATTCGTCCTCGAATGTTAAGTCCTCGGGGATTCTATAAAAATTTCACCAGAGTTTTCGCTGTAATATGGCACTACCATCCTATCACAACAACCCATAATAACAATGCCTCACAGGGCCACAACATAATAGCAATAGAGTTTGGCCACACACGACTCATATACATAAAAGAAAACATCCATACCTCATAATCTTGATGTTCCGTCTTGGATCTCTTCTAGGGGTTGAAATATGTGTGGGTACTTGGATTTCATACTTTCTTTCGCTTCCCATGTCATTTCTTCTCGGTTATTGTTTCTCCACAAAACCTTAACTGAGGCCACTTCTTTGTTTCTAAGCCTCCGTACTTGCCTATCTAATATGGAAATGGGTACCTTTTCATAAGTCAACTTTTCTGTCACTTGAACATCATTTACTGGCACGATCCTAGTAAGATCTCAAACATATTTACGAAGCATCGAGACATGGAAAATTGGGTGAATTGACTCCAAATCAGGAGGTAGATCTAATTCATAAGCCACTTTTCCTACTTTGCGCACAATCTCATAAGGCCCAATGTATCGGGGACTAAGCTTCCCCTTTTTGCCAAATCTCATAACGCCCTTCATTGGCGACACTTTTAAGATTACCCAATCTTTCACTTGAAATTCTAAGTCTCGTCGATCCTTTTTCTTGCTCAATAATGATATTAAGTCTTACATGGTTTGCAGATCTATCCCACTTTCTTTCTTCTATGTGACCATGATAATGGTATTGATTTACATCTGTAGAGTCTAGGTAAATTCAATCTGAGATGTCTTGTCGTAGGTGTCCCTCGTCGACTCATTCAGGACTTCATAATTTTTTGGAGAATTTCATAACCCTTTGCTAAGCTGTTGGAAATTCGCTATAACCACAATGATACAAATGAAAGCTCCAAGGCGTAATATCCTTCTGGTAAAACCCCCTTTATTCAATGATCCTATCAAATTCGTAAGTAATCTAACCCACCTCAGGGCCGTCGTAGGAAACATATAACATATACTTATATCACATCCAGAGTAATTGTCCTATTTGTCCTTAATGATAATTCCGACTCAACATTTCGACTTAATTTACCATATATTCTCCCTCAACTGACCCGGAGTATCACAAACACACTATTCTTGTTTACCCCCTACTTCTCTTTCTACGTATCCCATTGGTTCATTCTCGATATTTAAATACTTACAGGTTACATAACCGTTCTTGTGTGATTCGTGTACGAATATCTAATCTTATCCGTAAACTTCCCTTCCTTTGGTCCGTTCTATTTTCCGTATCTCACACATACCAAAACTCTTTTGTCTATCTGATGTAACTTATCTCGTCATACTCTTTTCTCTCCTTTATTAGTCCCCTGATTATCACATCTTATATTCTATTATAGAAAACTTTATGTCTCTTCTTATTTGTCACTTATAACTCGCAATATCATTAACAAACGACTCTACTGTCAATTCTCTCTGTTAGACCCCGTATTTTATACGTCGAGTTATTCGCGAAGGAATCGACGTGAGATAGAAACCTCGGATTTTTAATTTCTAAACTAGAACAAATCGGTTATAAATTTTACTTAGTATAAGAATGTTGTTGGAAATTAGGAACTACTTAATTGTGGTGTTAAGTAAAAATTAGTGGCAACAATGAGCCAATATGAACATTAACATGCCATGTCCAAAAGATGACTCAAAGTCATCTAAAATAAGGCTATTATGGAAGACATACAAATGTGCATTTAAATGTAGATTCATCCACAACATTTTCATCATATTGTGGACAACTAAATTGGAAGAAAAACACATGTGGGATTCGGCCAAGATGCCTGAAAATTGGAGGAGAAAAAGTTGAAGCATGCAATTGAATATTGAAGCATCCATTATTTTATGAAGGCATGCATTATTTTATGAAGACATAACATGTTGGAGGAAGCATTTCATGTTTAAATATTGACCATTCATCTTGTATGATTGCAATGGACAAAGGATAGTGTATGAATCATCCACTACACATGCAATTGTCTTGTAAACAATTGAAAAGAAAGAAGAAAAAAGGCAACAACAAGGAGACATTCGGCCACCTAGCCGAAAGGTGTAGGAAAAAGAAGATGAATTTTAAGTGTAATGTTAATGGAGTGACTCATTGTCATGAGTGGAGCATGTGTCCACCTTGTAGGAATCATATTTTAACCAAATAAGGACTAAGGAGATCAGCAAATACATTCATTTCAACTACACAACACAAAGAAAGAAAACCTAAACCTAGAGAGAGAAAGCTCTCGGCCACAATGGCTGATTTTTGAGCTCTTGAGTCTTGATCCAAAAATTATTTTCCAAGGTGTTTCAACCCTTTATAAGGTCCCTAGAAACGTGGAGATATTCATTGGAGCAACAAGAACCATTTTCATTTCAGTTCACAAACTCTAGCCAAGTTGAGAAATCAAGTTGTCAAGGTAAGATCTAACTTTCTTTTTCATGTATTAAGGGTGATGTAGATGTGTAAATATAAGTTGTATGCATGAAATAAGGTGTGTTGATGTGGGAACATTATAGTAACCATGAGGTTATAGGTGTTGATGTTGAAGTATGGTTTTAACTTGATGAACATGAATCGCATGCATAAAATCATGAATGTTGGTGTTGGAATAACTATGTGGCCGAGGGGACTGTTTTGGTGGAATTAATGAAATAATTTTCTTTAATAAATATGGTTGTTACTATCATAGATCTCATGGTAAAAATGAATGAAAAGAATTGGAAGGTTAAAAGTGAAGTTGTGTTAGTATGAAAATAATTGAATCTATGATTTTATGTGAGTGATGTTGAAGCATGTTGAAACCGTGTATGGACTGTTTTTGTAAGAAGTTAGTGAACTGATTTTACTTGATATTTTTATTGTTATTGTCATGAATTTTATGATGGAAATGAAGGTGTTTAATGGTTGGAGTTGAAACCAAAGTCGTTTGTGAGTTGTTGTAAGGATTTTAGAGATGACGATGTAGCTTAGTTGCGTATGAATTGAAGTTGTACTTGTCGTGTGGATAGCTGGTCATAAATTACTGAAATTATATGAAAATAAGACATGAAATAATGTTTAAGAATCATATGTGGCTTGCTTAGTATGTTCGTAAACGTTTGCAAGAATTCCGAACATTTTTATGTTGTCGGTTAGGGACTGTTTTGGACATGTTGTTGGTTAGGGACTGTTTTGGACGTGTTGTTTTGGCTAAGTTGGAAAAACTAATTATAGTTAAGAATATACATCATGTTGTCATAGTGGTTGGGATGTTATAGAATCGTTTCGACGAAATGTTATGACTATAGACTAACAAGAATAAATTGGACGTGTCATAATCGCATGTAGACTATTAATGGGTGTTGTAATGTGCGGAATTTTTTGACACGTTGTTATTCTTATTGAGCTTGTGAGATTAATGATAATTAATATTATGCATTGTGTTGGATAGGCCTTTATAAGTTGTTACATGCAAACGTTAAGGCTACGAACGATTAGAAGTAACTTGAGAATGTAGTAGCCGTATGTGAATCGTTATTGCATGTTGTGAATGTGGGCTGTTTGGGATATTGTGTGGACTGTCCAGATTGGTATTGAACACATAATTATTGATGTTGGATTGGTTGTATGTGGTTGGTTTGGATACAAGAGAAAACGTCGTCTAAACATCTAGAAAGGAGTTACTAACGTTAGAATACGTTTTGAATCTCCCCGTAACTTAAACGTAGTTGTTGGCATCTTAATATAGGTTGAAGTATTATTGGGCAGCGTATACATATTGTGTGACGAATAAGTGCTAAAGGTATGTGAAGCTAACCCTTCTTTCTTTTTGGCATGATCGTTGTGAAATGAATATACGATATATATACGATTCCAAAGGAAATTCCTATTCTTAGAGCAACTAGGATGGCTATTGATCTTGATTCCCATAACTTATGTTTTGTTTTATATATATTGATATGTACACATGATTTCAAAGTTCCATTTTGATATGATCCACAGGGACATCCGAAAGGTATATGGTATGACTATTATTTGAAATTGCGAACGATGGTTCGTGTTGACTATCCTATTGAGTCCTTAAAAATGTTTTGAATTGCATATAGTTTCTCACTACTCTGCTCGTGCATACCTCAATATATCTTTCACCGAGTCCCGGGCCGGGTATGTTATCGTGCACACCTCCACTGCATTGTTCGCCGAGTCCCTCATTAAAGGGCCGGGTACAATATATATACATATATTCTGGAGTTATGCTATGTTATGGTGTTATGCTGTGTTATGATGTTATGCTGTGTTACGGAGTTATATTATATTCTGGAGTATGTTGTGTTATGGCGCCAGAGACGGGGTGGCGACCATGTTCACCGAGTCCCATAATGGGGCCGGATCTGACATATGATATTGATGTGCATGAGTTATGTTTCAAAAGCAAGTACTTGGTATTCTGGTTATTGTACTCATTTTCTGTACCTCTTATTTCAGTTATGATCCCGTTTACTGTATTTCATTCTTTACATGCTCGGTACATATTCCGTACTGACCCCCTTTCTTCGGGGGGTTGCGTTTCATGCCCGCAGGTGCAGATACTCGCTTTGGTGACCCGACAGCTTAAGATTCCCCTTCTGCTATTTTGGAGAGTTCCGTTGTTCCGGAGCCCAGATTTGGTATAGATCCTTTCTAATCTAAATATATGCATATGTTGACTAAGGGTACGACGGGGCCCTGTCTCGTCATATTTACTGTTGAAACTCTTAGAGGTCTGTGGACATATGTGTGGGTTGTGTATGGGTTCTGTTAAGCTGTGTCTATACGATGTGGTGTGGTATGATGTTCATCTATAATGGCAGCCTTGTTGGCTTGCATATGATATTGATATGTGATGGCAGCCTTGTCGGCTTGCTTTTATATGTATAATTATGCGACAAATCTGAGACCATGGTTAGTCGTTATAAGATCCATATTGAGTTTGTTGTGAAAAGAACATATAGATAAAGAACATGTATACGGGTGTCCAGGTTGGGCACCAGTCATGGCCTACGGGGTTGGGTCGTGCCACCCTCGCCTCTATTCCAGTATAGTATCACTATCCTTTATAATATTCCTCAAGTTATTAGCTCCCAATGTCATGTTTTTCAGGGTTTTCACGAATAATTTTCAGTACAGTCTAAGATACCCGCTCGATTCATATTCACTTATTTACTAGCTATTAGACTCATTTCTGCATACCTTTCACTTTTTGTTTTAGAGTCTATATTTGTCACGTCTTAGGATCCATCGTTTTAATCTCTACACTTGTATTTTTCCTTACTCGCTTCCCCTCTTAAGGGTCTTACTTATACCATGCTCAAATCCGTAACCTTACTTTCAATCTTGAATTCATATATCCCTTTCCTCAATAACCTTATTATACTGCATCGTATTCATGTCATCTCCTATAATTTATAGCTACGGTAATTCATGTTTGAAGTCATAACATGCTCATCTCGCAATTTTGTTATCAAGTAATACAACCAACATAGCACCCCAAACAAGGATGTATTTTACTTAGCTCAACCGTTAGTTATGAGTCAATGTCTACATCCACTCCAATTAATAACTTCTGTCTCATAGGGATACTTAAATAGTAGTCTATCTAGCTATTCGTACCATCCATGTAATGTCACTTATCCCATTCTTCAATACCCAGAGTTCACTTATAGAGTCATCTTTCCCTCTTCTTCCCATCTCAAATTATTCCTCTCTTTCCTATAATCGACTTATAGTAACCGTAAATGCATTTTCCCTTAAACCCGCCATTTTTGTTTTCAAGGATCTAAGTCTCATGCGCCACTAATACCCCTTATGCCTCATACTCTTTTACTCTTGTGTTGCACTCAACATTGATTCCGAAACCAATCATAATCATGTCGTATTTGTCGTTGCTGATAGCCTTACTTTATCGCTTTATCATCGTACGGTAAACTCGTAATTCATGGTCACATTTTTCTCTCCAGCTTATTCCTTTATATACTTTACTCGTTCTGTCTTAGTGGAGGATATTCGTAGGAGATGTGTCTTCCTTTTCACATAATACGACTACTTCTTAAGCACGCGTACTTCGTATATTTCCTTTTCTGTCTATACCCGTACTTATTCCTTTACATTCTTTCTCCTAACAATCGTTCTATTTCGTTATTCATCTTTCTGTAGTCTTGGTCTTTTACATCCAGCCAAAGATATCACTCGTGATCTCAATTATACAAATCACCAACTGTTATTACTTTTCCATATCACTTTTCGATAATTTTTTTTTCAAGTTGACTTCCCTTTTTGTCATTGCTTGCTATAAATTCTGTCATTGAGGAACCTCTATGCTGGACTTTCCCCTAACAAGGTCTTATAAGCTTTCTCATCTACTGCCCCATGGCTCGTTTGTTGGTTTCACACCTGCATTCACTCTTTATTCATAAAGAACATGTCACATCTTTAGTCGTTTCCTCGCTATACTTTGTATTACAGTTCTTGTTACGTTCTCATTATACCCGGATCATAATCAACTCTCTAGAGTGACACTTCTTGATCTCATTCGCAATCCCGCATATGAAATAGAATAAACCTGGTGAAGTAAGCATACTTAACCTGTTACTCTTTCTGATCAGCCCTATTACACTTACCACATAAGTTATCTTACCAATGTATTCACATTTGTTATAACCCTTCATATTCGTACCTCTGTCTCCGTGCTGCTGTTACTTTATTTTGCTAATAGACTTGTTGTATTTTACTTGTACTTATCCATCCAATCAATACTTCAGTATCACACTCTATTGGAGTTACCCTTTCTCTTCTATGTCATGTTTTAGTACTACCATTCTCCTTAATTTACTCTAGTATTTCTCTTTACCATATAATGTCGATCTTATAATTACCGTTACTATAAATTCAACAACATTTAACTCATCTCCTTTAAATTCTAGGAAAATTTCGACAGGGTTTCCTCTATATTTCTTACTATCCAAAACCTGCACGCAGAAAATACCAACAATGCCTCACCGGGCTAATATATCCATATGACATACCTGAGCCACACAGGGCTCCTAATTTCAAGTGAAAGTACAAAGATGTCGAAACTCACCTCATATATCACACCTCGAGGTGTACCTGATCCTTTAGCGATATGCCTTGTTATACCTTCCTATTTACTTTCCCTTTCATTCTTCAGCTTTACATCTCAATCATACCTTAATATTCTTACCTTATCCGACATGCATCTTTCGTACCGATGCTTACCTTTGTACTAATTCATTCAATTTGTTTAATTCACAAACTTATAACTAAATTAATCATTAAGATATACATTTAAGCAATTCCTCTGTTGTACTTACACTGACTTACCTCATGACAACCAATCCATTATTATATAAATACATATTCTGATAACGTAGCCTCAACGAAGTTACTTACCTCTGTAACTTCCAATATCATCACTCACTTCCTTCCGTCGATATTGTTCTTCTGCTGAAATCAAGGGTTAGTATAAGGAATCTCATTTCCTATGACTTAGCTCTATCGCACGACCTTAGATATGAAAGAAGAGTAACCATCCTAAATGCCCTGTAGCCTCCTGTTTATAGATGTGGTACACAACACACCCATAGACAAGAGTCAACTGGACACGGCTCGTAGACACACCCTAGGACGAAACTGCTCTGATACCACTTTTTTCACGACCCAACAGGAGGGCCGCGATGGGCACCCAGTGCTAACCCACCCGGGCACCTTTTATCATACTTTCACATTTACATCTAGGTGAGCCACATAGCTAAATCACACCTTCCATCCATTATTCATACTAATTCCATTGGGCAACAATACATACATATATATATATATATATGTATATCATCAACAACAATGCCCATATAGATATACATAAGCTGACGAGGCTAACAAAATGATATCCAAAGTATAGGCCGACAAAGCCAAACACATCTAACCATATACACATGTCTACGAACCTCTAAGGAGAGTATGTCATATAATATAGGCGGGACAGGACCCCGCCAGGCCCATAAATATGTACACAAAAGAATAAATACCAAAAGTTGTAACTCCGAATGAAATGGAGCTCCACTATGTAGTCCCTGAGTAATAAAGCTTTGGATCAAGTCTATCTCCCTGGCCACTTGCGGGCATGACGCAGCGTTCACAAATAAAAGGACGTCAATACGAAGAATGTACTGAGTATGTAAGGCATGATCAACATCATTATAGAAGCATAATAAGCAACATAAGAAATAGCATAAGAGGGGAGGTAGTAGATCAAACGTCATAGACACTTGCTTTTCATAGGAAGTTTCCGTTTCTAATGCGTGATTGTATACATACATCCATATCCGTATCCGTATTCATATCCGTACTCATTTACATTTCGTATCCATAATCATATTCATATACATATTAATAGCATATTCGTATTCATATAGATATTCATATTCTTATCGTATTCATATTCATATCATTTACATAGCATACTCGACCATAAAAGTTCGGTGTTTCACGTACCCGACCATGGCTAGGCTCGGTGATTATGCATACCTGGCCCTACCAAGGCTCAGGGTTACACATACCTGGCCCAACCAAGGCTCAGGGTTATCCGTACCCAACTGCAGTGGTGCGCGCGCAATATATATATATATATATTATACCCAGCCATATAAGCTCGGTGTTTCATAATAGTCATACATAGACACATATACATAAAAGCTCATAAGCATCTTTAGCATCATTACTATCGTCGTTAATTACATTTATTCTTAGAGGATTGCTCATCATATAAGGAATTTAGTACAAACGTAACATATAGAGAATCATGAGCTTAGTAGCTTTTGAAGATAGCATCATTTTGAGGAGATCATAGGCTTATAGAAGATTAGATATTTGGCCAAGGAACCATGCCTTATGAAAGAAGGTTTAGCCTTACATACCTTTCCGTTCAACTATTCTATCACTTGCACGTTCTCCTTCAATGATCACATTTCTACCTTCATTAGAGTTATACTATCATTAGAAAATCGATAGCTTAGCATGTATGACTAAAGCTAGAGAAAATTGGACAACATCTCCTTTATCTATACGACTTCCTCCATATCATATATCAACTCCCAAACATCAATAATAACATTCACAATATCATAACAATACTCTTTATTCACATACATTATCCTTACTTCTCAATTCACTTCCAACCATCCATATCCATGGTCATAGCACACTATTACATTCATTCATATACAATGGCTATCCTATGTTCTTAACATCATTTATAACATAACCATAATCACAACACATCAAGAATCATGACTCAATCCAAGCTATTACTAAAAAATGACACTATTCCTACATCCATGACCCATTTTCTATATCATTCTACAATCCAAGTGTTTCAACTTCTCAATACCTTAAACAACATGGAAATACCATAAAACATACCTTAGATGGTTTAGGAATGAACCTTGGGTGGAAACACTTCACTTGAGCAAAACCCTAGTTTTACCTTCACTTGGATTCCTTGTCTTGGATGAACTTTAATAGCTTTCTTACACTTGATTCTCTTGGTTTGATGAAGTTGTTCACTAATATCCCTTGAATTCTTATGGGAGAAGTGTAGAGAAATGTTCTATAGAGAAGGGGAGTGAAGGGGAAATGAAATGAAATAACTTGAACCCCTTATTAATAATACTCAAATCTATCCCGACCATTTTCTACGGACCAACATACGGTCCGTATCAATTTCACTGACCGTATGTCTGGCCGTAGATTTGGCCCAGTGAGGCTGACCATCTAGGCTGATTATACGGTCAGTATAATTTATACGGCCAGTATGTTGGGTCGTATAATGCCCAGTTCTTCCGAACTAATTCTCGTCGACTCGTTTGATCTCCAATCCTTATGGAACCTTCTTGACACTTGTTTAGCATCTCCTTAACAATCTAAGGGATGTTATAACTCTTCTCCAAAACATCATTAATCATCATTAATTTGTTCCTCATAAATCCTTTCTGATACATATCGTATGTCTTACCTTCTCTTGGCAAACATTCTCCTCTTACCTCGAATGCCTTTGAAGTCTTAATTAGGTTATCAAATGTCATTCCTTACTTATTGAAATACCGTACACTTCATGCTCTTCGTTAGTCTATTCACTGTGCATCAACGGAAAATTTTCTGAAGAGTAACAATTCTCTTCTGATTCATTCATCAACTGCCTCTGATGTCCCTTTGTGATACAACATGTTTTCATGCTTGTTCTGTTCTTCAATAACCTGCTCTATGACTAAGTCATCTTCATCTTCTTTGATCTTTCTCTATCTGTCTTGTGATAGATCATGTATGTGGATGGTTCATTCTCTCTCTGCTCTGATCATTTAACTTGGGTTTGCATTGGCACACATGCTTGAAACATGGGACATGTGTACGATGTTTTCTGTAGCATCATGCAATGGAACATGTCTATGGACCTGTTCTAACCATTTTGTGTTGCTTGCTTTTTTTACGTTGTTTGGAACCTCTGCTTCATCTCAATCAACTGTCTAGCTTTGTTCAATTACCTTTTCAATTATCACATGTATCTAGACCTGGTTTCTTTTCATTGTAGGTTCACTTTGTCATTCATCAAAACTTCACACATGGATTTATGCCAACAAAACCTCTGTGCTCTTTACGCCATGTACAACCTGTTCAAAAAAAATCATTACGCAGTATTTACGTTAAGATTAAACCATGTTAGTGTATGAGTCATAAAGCAAGTAAGCAAAGTGATCATCTTCCCACTTTTGACATCATTAAAAGTTAACTCAGATTATGGCTAGTAAATTTTAATCAATATTGAACTCGTGGCCACTTGGGCTATCACATATGCACAATAAAACAGAATCAGTCTCTCAATTTAAATTAAAAACATTCGAATCACATACTTTAGGCATAGATTTGAATCATAGAATTCTATTAACTTTTACAAGTACACTTCAAGTCTCTTGGTTACAACCGCAAATAACAGATCATTTGTAGTAGACTTGAGACCTAGATACTAAGACTATTACATGGCTAGAATTAGAGAGAACTAGGTCATTTTTTCTAGTTAATGTGGCCAATGTGGATGTTCTATTCTTGGCTAATTTCTATACAATCCTATCTAGGAGGTGTGGAAGGCTTTTGCGATAAGGGAAATATATATATATATATATATATATATATATATATATATATATATATATATATATATATATATCTTTCTTTATTTCTTCCCTTAATCACCATATGAATCAACCCCTTCCTTAGGGAGAGCCGCCATCTTCATCCACCTTGTCGCCCCCAAGAAGACCCACCATCTTTTTCCACCAACTTTGCTAATGAAGAAACCGATCTGAATTGCTCTTCCTTTCCAGATAGTTGGGGTTTATTTTCTATTATTGTCACGACCCAAATTCACTAAGTCGCGCGGACACCTACCATTTTTTACCTCGGTAAGCGAACCCTTTTCCTATTTCATAAATTCAACCACAATAAAGTAACTTCAGCCGAATAAGTAAAAGTCTGAATCATAAATAGTCAAAAGTGCGGAATATAAATACAACCCCCAAGGAACTGATCTGGCTCGTACAAGAGCAACTAAGTATTGTCTAGAAAATATTAGTCTCAAATGCAGAGCACATCTGTCTGAATAGAAGAAAATAAAGGCAAGTATAGAGGAGTCTTCGGGTAGCGACTCGTCAGATGCTAACCCTAGATACTCGCAAGCCAGGCCGCGAAAATAGTCTCGGAAGAGGAAGTGGAACTTGTCTCAAAACTCTACACCTTGAAAAGGAGTGTAGAAAGGTAGCATCAGTAAAAACACCACTTACTGAGTAGGCATCATAATCCGACAACAGTTAGTTAACATATATAAAGAAAGAGACTAAAGAATAGACATGCTCACAATCCAAGAATAAAATCTTAAGTACAAAGGATCAATAACTGAATTATAACCTATAGTGAAGCACCTAAACACAGGTCTGCCAAGTTTCGTACGATTCTTCAGAATAACCCAACCACTAGTACAACCAACAATGTTACTCCATAACCTCAAGTCTTAGCTTAGGATAAAGTCTCTACTTCTCGAATCCATCAATTCCCAAGTAAGTATTAATCAGGTACACGACGATCTCAAACCAGTACCCAACCTGGAAGTCAATGTCCAAGCTAACCATATAATACAATAAATAACCACACCTAGAATCAGATGTATGAGGGGATGAAATATGAATGCAATGCAATGATACACGTATGCTTCAGGCGTAAATATCTCATCCACACGACAGTCATGACCCATGGGCGACCTGCGAAGTCTATGTACCTGCTACGGTGCATAAACCGATTGAATTTATTGTTGCGAAACGTGCAACCCGGTCTAATATATGTGTGTATATATATGTGTGTGTGTGTGTGTTGTTGTGCGCAACCCGATCCAATATATAAGTATGAATGCATGCATGTTTTCAATGGCAAAAAGAGTATATTAATGACAACTGTGCGACACATGGATACATATCTCAATACCAATATCAATATCAATCGATTCCTCTTCACAAGTTAATAACTAATAACTGACAAATATTAGTTAACAACCATGAATAAGTCACTATTATTCATATCAGAGTATCATGAAAGATGAGAATGAGTACACTACATAATATCAACGAATGATTACAACATATCAAATCAATCGTGTCACACATAGACACATATCACAATAACAGTGTCAATATCATAGCTTTCTTTTCCTTCCCAACAACATCAACACATGATAAAATATGATCTCCAAATTATAAGGTAAATCACTAAGCAACAAGTCTGGAATCACTCATGTGGTTGCAGGACAATAAATCAGAACATGGCAACAACTCAGTAGAACGCAACAAGGGGACAAGCCATAGTCGACAACAATACCAACCTAAGTAATCCATCCCAACTTCATACCCGAAGGCATAACATGCTTTCTCTAACAATTACTAGCTCTACATATGCTTTGCTAACTGAAGTCTAACCATAAGGTAAGCTGTAACCTACCTAGAATGCTGAACAGGAGCCATGAACCGTCAAACCTTAGCCTTTCCCTTTGTTTAAGCCTCATCATCCTCAAAGTCTAACCATATTCAAATTCTACATTAGAAATCAAGAAGAACAATACCCATAATGCTATACTTCTAATTTAGGTCAAATTCTAACTCATGCAATTGGGGAAAAAGACCCACAAGGGTAAAATGGAAAATTGGAAGGTGGAATATGCAATTCATGCTCTAGATGATCAACCCATTATTCAGTTGCTAAACCAACTCAAGATTAAACCTAATTTGGATTTAAAGTGAAACCCCCCATTTTGGGTATGAACCCTAACTTTCAATCCTCAAATTAATCACTAATAATGGAAGATTTAGGCCAATCAACAATGAATTCATCAAATTCTATGGTTGTACTAGTCAATTTCCTCATCATTTTCCATTTTAGGAAGTCTAGAACTCATTTCAAGAAATTATCAAAAGAAGCCATCTTCCCCCTTTGTTTCGAAAGATTTCAAGCATGGATTAAGGATTAAAGAAGGTAAATAATGATGTCTATGGTTAAGGTTCTTACCACAATGAAGGTTCAGTTCCCCTGCTATCCAAATGACCCAAAGTACGCTTAGAGAGTGAGGACAGAAGTGGTAGGGTTTAAGGTGTTACATCCCGTATTTTTGTGCGTTGGAAAGCATACGAGTTAAATGACATTAGTAACGGAAGCGAGGTTATCCCTCAAGCTCATAGGTGGTTAGATTGATGGTACAGATGTAGTGAAAGGATTAGAAGTCACGTGAATTGGATAAAATAATTTTCATTAAGGTTCAACGTTTATTTGAGGGAAATACGGTCCAAGCTATAATACCCCGTATTTTTGGACTAGGAAATTGAACCGCCAAACATGAGCAAATTTACTCGATCCCGGAGGATTTGGTCATTTCAAGCATGAAAATCAAAGAACTTGGTGTATACAAGGATGAGGTCCAGAAATAATTTAGGACTTAACAACAGTGACGACGGTGATTGAGAAAAATATTTTATGTGTACCAAAGGGACTATGGACTAGTGCTATATCACATAATTGTGATAATAAGTATATGAAGTGTGTTAAAAGTGGTTCATTTTTAAGTGGATTGAGATCAAGACAATTGTTTATGTGGGTAATTGGTTAATAGTGGAATAAAGTGGGAGAGTATGGAATTAAACTTGGTGTTAATAAAAAACATTAGTGAGTTAACATTGGCAATAGGCTGCCACATGACACCAAGTATGTCACACCCTAGCAATGGTAGGGCATGACGGGCACCCGACTCTCATCAGAGTCGAGCGAACCCTGTCATTTCAAAAACTTTTAAGAACATAATTTTTTTTCCAAATGGAAATCATTATCTCTATAACGATTATGAAAACTTTCAATCAAAAAGTACTTTAGACCAATCTAAATCATCTGAAATACATACTCTTTTAAAATCCATAAATGACTCAACTGATATCACTTTCTCGACATCTCGACAAACATACCACAGGACACTGTCTGCAGAAGTCTCTAAGAAGTGAACTGGACACTATGAGTCAGGACAGGGCCCTGACATACCCATAATCATACATATCTATACGTGACTCATCACAGCTCCAGAATGAGGTGGAACTTTCCAATCCCAGCAGACGTCACAGCATCCTAGCTGTATACTTAACCTGTCAAACAATCTGGGGCTGCGGGCATGAACGCAGCGTCCCCAGGCAAAAGGACGTCATTACAGACAATGTACTGGGTATGTAAGGTGGTAACAAATCATAGCCATAACTTGATTTAGGATATTAGAAATCACAATCTAACTCAATACCTGTGTCACGACCCAACCCCGTGGGCCGCGACCAGTGCCCTAGCTGGGCACCTATACGTACCCGATACCCAAATTAGCATATTATCAGAATAATAATATAATAATAACATTAGTGGATGCTACAGAATTTAGCCGAAGAGCAGACTTGGCACACAGAAGCCGATAAGGCTATCATAAAACAAAACATCCCAAACATATGTACAGAACCCACACAGATGTATCCACAGACCTCTACAGAACATATCATAATCATAAGACGGGACAGGGCCCCGTCATACCCTGAACAAAGTACATATCCAGATAGCAGTGACAGACTGTACCAAAAGATGGGCTCTGTAGAAGAGAGCGCCCCAAAATAGCAGAAATGGGATCCTAAACGTGCGGATCAGCAAACCTGTCGTCTGTACCTGCGCGGCATGAAAACGCAGCCCCCGAAGAAAGGGGGTCAGTACGGAATATGTACTGAATATGTAAAGCGGAATCACAGAAGTCAAATCATAATGATTACAGAAAATGGGTACAAAATCCAGAGTGTCAAATGCATATTTCCAAATCAGACAGAATGTGTACAGAAACATATGTCATATCATATCCGATCCCTACCACGGGACTCGGCAGACAGAACGTGGTCACCCTCCCGACACTGGTGCCACAATACAGAGGAATCAGAAAAGGGGCGTGGCCCCGTATCATATAATATCATATCAAAATGGCCATAACAGATCAGATCAGAATAGGCGAACATGGCACATCATACTCCACAGACCCATGTACGCGTATACCTGCCCCCTCACATCGGGACGCGGCGAACAATGCAGAGAATTACGCTTGACAACATATCCTGGCCCGGGCTCAGTGTGGGAAACATTGGGACATCCACGAATGGAGTAGTGAGAGACTAATGCAATTTAAAAATATAATAAATGTTTTCAAAGACTCGATGAAGCGTATCAAAGACAAACAAATCCAATGGGGTCGGACGGAATCATAATAAATGTATTTCGGATTTCATAATAAATTACAGAAGTATAACTTTCCCGAAGTCATTCCGAGTGTCAAAATAATTTATAATATTTAACAGAATATTTAAAATAATATTCGTTAAGCGATTAGTAGGGTAATTAAAACATTTCTTTCAAAAATCGCTTAAAAAGGAAGCTTTAACACATTAGGGGCAAAACCGTAAATAGCTAGCCCGCCTTGGGACAAACAAGGCGGCGGGCTCAAATTGTGCCCTCTAAGCATATAGTATCACCTAAAAAGGTTATACAAACATTCTATGACTTTCTGAATAATTTAGAGCAAAATTGCATAATTTCAGAAAAAGCGTATCAAAATGGTTCAATTCTACTGAAGGAAAAACTGAAATTCTGTCTTGCGGATTCCGAGGGCCAAGAGGTCCTTCGAGGCCCGGATCCGACCCTAACACACTAGGGCATGCCAAGGGAAGAATTGGGTTTGCTTTACATACCTTTCGCGCTCCTTAAGCCTTTCCAAACTCACTTCCCGTTTCGTCGAAAAACTGCAATTGGTCAAGTTTACCAATTGTGAATTATTAATGCCATTATTTCAACTTTAAGCATATTTGGCTACCGAAATTTCGGTAGCACTTCCCCTATACATATGACACCCCGAGAATTCAACTCGGCTATAAATCATCAACAACAACCCAAACGACAACAACAATATCAACAATGAACATTAAAAACACAAATATCCTTCAACTAGTCATTTTTCTCACAAGTTGACATAATCTTCAATTCAACCCAACTATCAACTAAGATCAATAATTTCATATTCAACAACCATCATGATCATCACCATATAGTTCTAGAAACATTTCATATCGTTTTCCTCAAGATATACACTCGATATACATAATATACAACTTTCTGCCAAAGTCATAACTTATGCAAAACATCAAATCTTTGGCATACAACTTCATAACAAGTTTCCAACTTCCAAATTCATCAATGATCATCACTATTAGCAACCAAACAACTTCATTTCCTTAATGTCGGAAAATCATACTAAAACGACATAAGTTTCTACATTCCAATTCAATACAAACTTATATCATTCCAACTTCATTTACATTACAAACATCACAACAACACTTTAACACACTAAACAACTCAATTCCTTTCTATCCCAAACCATATACACCCTACGGCCATATGCCTATTTCTTCCAATATCAACTAAATTCATCCAACTTTCAATTCCCATATGCATTTCATCACAATCACAACTAGAATATAACATAAATTCAACACATTGTGGCTATACAATTGTGCATACCCACGGCTACACACCTACAACACACACCCACTTTGCAAACTTCCATTTTTCCATACAATCAACACATTTCTATATACTACAACACAATCAAAACTTCATAACACAATAAAAAGGTAGAAATTCTTACCTTTTCTTCAAGTCTTCTTCACTTGGAGATGTGATCACTTTGGTGATTCTAATGCTCCCCACTCCAATCCAACTATACCAACTTAAAAAGGAACCTTAACTTAGTAGGAAAACCACAAAAGAAAAATTTTAGGAGCAAGATTTTTGGTGGTGAATTTTCCACACCAAACCCGAAATGGTCTTCTTTTTTTGCTCTTGTTTTGCTCTTCTTTCTCTTCTAAGTCTCTTGAACCTTCTAAGGGATATTGATCCCTTTATAATTAATTAGCACATGGAAATACTCATTAAAGCCATGGGTTGGGCCTCACTTGGCCGGCCACCCCTTAAACATTGGGCCTAAATTTTTATTTTATTTTTTTGGGCCAACTCGGTTGGTCCCGAGTTGGGCCTAGCCCACTGACCTTTCGACCTTAAAATGTTCATAACTCCTTGTACCGACGTCACCTGGGAACCCACGACCTATGGATTGAAAGCTAATTCAATTATCTACAACTTCTATTTCAAGGTATTTTCGAAATTCCAAACTTACAATTCAGGTTTTGCCCCCCAAATTCAGGTCACCCGAAAACATTTTCTTAAAAATATTCGTTTGGAGGGTTTCCACTTTGATTTGGTCCAAAGGTACTTCATGAGTTGTGTTTAACTTTACATATGTGATTCATATAACTTTTCAGATGTTCCAAAAAAAATCTCGGTATGTGGGCCCCACCCCAGCAGATGCTCCGAGGTTCAAAAATACGGGATATAACATCCTCCCCCTCTTTAGAACATTCGTCCTCGAATGTTAAATTTATCTCATAGGGTTTGAAAATACTTTGGGGGAGTTCATGTTTACAGACATCACATATGACACACGATTGATATTGGAATAAATTAAAGCAGGGATTTAAGGTTACCTGTGGGTATAGAGAACAAATGAGGATATTTCTTCTTCATTTCCTCTTCGGCCTCCCATGTCATTTCCTCCCTATTATCGTTCCGCCACAGTACCTTAACAGAGGCTACATCTTTATTCCGAAGCCTCCTTACCTGACGATCCAAAATAGATACGGGCTGCTCCTCGTACGATAGTTGCTCCGTCACCTGAATATCTTCAGCAGGAAATATTCTAGAAGGGTCACCGACGCATTTACGAAGCATAGAGACATGAAATACCGGATGTACCGCTTCCAAATCAGATGGCAAATCTAGCTCATAGGCGACATTTCCAGTTTTTCGAACAATCTGATAAGGCCCAATATAACGCGGACTGAGCTTACCCTTTCTGCCGAACCGCATCACACCTTTCATAGGCGATACCTTCAGGAATACCCAATCGCCTACCTGAAACTCCAACGGTCGACGCCGTTTATCAGCGTATGACTTCTGTCGACTCTGGGCTGCCAACAGTCGCTCCCGAATAAGTTTTACCTTGTCCACGACCTGCTGGACCATATCTGGGCCAATCAACTCTGACTCGCCAATATCAAACCAGCCAATCGGCGATCTGCATTTCCTGCCATATAGAGCCTCGTACGGAGCCATCTGGATGCTGGAATGGTAACTGTTATTATATGCAAACTCAATCAATGGCAAGTGATCATCCCAGCTGCCTCTGAAATCAATAACGCAGGCCCGCAACATATCCCCCAGCGTCTGTATAGTGCGCTCGGCCTGTCCGTCGCTCTGAGGATGAAAGGCTATGCTCAGACTCACCTGAGTCCCTAGACCCTCCTGAAACGACCTCCAGAAATGCGCCGTAAACTGGGGGCGCCTCTGTCAGAAATAATAGATATAGGAACTCCGTGAAGCTTCACAATCTCTCTAATATAGAGCCTGGCATAATCCTCGGCGGAATAAGTAGTCCTGACGGGAAGAAAATGGGCTGATTTCGTCAGCCTATCAACGACGACCCAGATGGAATCATACTTCCGTGGAGTGCGAGGCAATCTTGTAATGAAGTCCATATTAATAACCTCCCACTTCCAAGTCGGGATTTCCATCTCCTGCAACAGTCCACCCGGCTTCTGATGCTCAATCTTGACCTGCTGACAATTAGGGCACTGGGCGACGAACTCTGCAACATCCCGCTTCATACCGTTCCACCAGTATAAGCATCGGAGATCATGGTACATCTTCGTAGACCCAGGATGGACCGAGTAGCGAGCATAATGTGCCTCGCTCATAACCTGCTGCCGAAGGCCTGCAATATCCGGTACACACAACCTGCCTTTGTATAACATAGTGTCGTCCGGTGAAAACTCGAACGGAGTCCTCTCCTTATCATAGGCTGTGTCCCTGTACCGAGCTAAGACAGGATCCTCGAACTGATGCCACTTAATATCGTCCCTGAGGGATGACTCAGAAACCCCTCGAACAGAAATCCGTGTATCTCCAGAATCGGCCAGACGAACCCCGAGACTAGCCAACTGCTGAATATCACGGGCTATCTCTCTCCTGTCTAGCTGTAAATCGGCCAAACTGCCCATAGACTTCCGACTGAGCGCATCGGCAACAACATTAGCCTTACCCGGATGATACAGAATATCCACGTCATAATCTTTCAGAAGCTCCAGCCACCTCCGCTGTCGCAAATTAAGCTCTCTCTGCCTGAAAATATACTGGAGACTCTTATGATCAGTATAGATATCCACATGAACGCCATATAAATAGTGTCTCCATATCTTCAGAGCATGAATTACCGCTGCGAGCTCCAGATCGTGGGTAGGATAATTCTTCTCATGCTTTTTGAGCTGCCGGGAAGCATACGCTATAACTCTGCCGTGCTGCATCAATACACAGCCTAACCCCATGCCAGAAGCGTCACAATAAATAACATACCCGTCCGGTCCCTCTGGAAGAGTCAGAACTGGGGCTGTAGTCAGCTTCTCCTTCAGCAACTGGAAGCTCCGTTCACAAGCGTCAGACCACTGGAACTTAGCTCCCTTCTGAGTCAGCCTTGTCAAAGGCGCTGAAATCGAAGCAAACATCTCCACAAACCTCCTGTAATAACCTGCTAACCCCAGGAAACTGCGTACCTCTGTGGGCGTCGTAGGTCTGGGCCAATTCTTCACCGCCTCAATCTTCTGTGTGTCCACCCGGACACCATCAGCTGCAATAACATGCCCTAAGAAAGCCACTGAAGACAGCCAGAACTCACACTTAGAAAAATTCGCATATAACTTCTGATGCCGGAGTACCCCTAATACCGATCTCAGGTGATCTGCGTGCTCTGCCTCCGACCGAGAATAAACCAGGATATCATCAATGAATACAATCACGAACATATCCAAGTATGGCCTGAATACCCGGTTCATTAAATCCATGAATACTGCGGGGGCATTAGTAAGCCCAAAAGACATAACCCTAAACTCATAATGCCCATATCGGGTCCGGAAAGCTGTCTTAGGGATATCGGCCTCTCGTACTCGCACCTGGTGGTAACCGGATCGAAGATCTATCTTCGAAAAACACTTAGCGCCCTGCAGCTGATCAAACAAATCATCAATCCTGGGGAGGGGGTATTTATTCTTTATAGTTACCTTATTCAGCTGCCGATAATCAATACACATACGCAGCGACCCGTCCTTCTTACGCACAAATAATACCGGGGCTCCCCAAGGCGAAGTACTGGGTCTGATGAAGCCCTTATCCAACAAATCTTTCAGCTGCTCCTTCAACTCCTTTAACTCTGCAGGCGCCATTCTATACGGAGGAATAGAGATAGGCTGAGTGTCTGGGAGTAAGTCAATAGAGAAGTCTATCTCCCGCTCTGGAGGAAGACCTGGAAGCTCGTCGGGAAAAACATCTGGAAACTCATTAATCACGGGGACTGACTGAAGTGTCGGCGTCTCGGCGTCCAAGTCTTGCACCCGAACCAGATGATAGATATAACCCTTTCTGATCATTTTCTTTGCCTTAAGGTATGAAATAAACTTACCTTTCGGCGATGCTGTATTACCAGCCCAATTTATAACTGGCTCCCCGGGAAACTGGAAGCGAACTACCTTATTCTGGCAGTCAACATTAGCGTAACAGGAAGCTAGCCAATCCATACCCATATAACATCAAATTCAGTCATATCTAACTCTACCAGATCTGCCTTAGTGTCACGGTCACAAACGATCACAGAACAGTCTTTATAAACCTGTTTCGCTACAACAAAATCCCCTATCGGTGTGGCTACCTCAAATGGCTCTATAGGTTCAGACATAATACCAATTTTACCGGCAACAAGGGGTGAAATATATGATAAAGTCGAACCTGGATCAATTAGTGCATACACAGATCGAGAGAAGACCAATAAAGTACCTGTGACGACATTAGGAGATGCCTCCTGATCCTGGTGACTGGCCAAAGCATAAATGCGGTTCGAAGGACCGCTAATACCAGAAGCTCCACCACGGCCTCTGCCGCGACCCGCTGGTGCCGAAATACCCTGCCCCGTAAGGCGCATAGCCACTGACGAAGATGAAGACCCAGCGGCTGATCCGGTAGGCTGCGCTGCACCACCCGAACTACCCTTATACGGGCAATCTCTCACAGAATGGCCCTGACGGCCACAAGAAAAGCATGCACCGGTGGCTCTGTGGCACTCTCCCGTATGGTATCTGCCGCAAAAAGAACACTGAACCCTGGGTGGCCTCATCTGACCAGAACCCCTATCTGTCCGCGAACCTAAAGCCCTGGAGCTCTGGCCTGCTCCTGAATACCCTGGGCTATCGAACCTGCGACCTGTAGGCTGGGGAGGCGCGCTCTGCGCTGGCTGAGATGAAAATCTGCTAGGCTGCTGCGGCTGTTGGGGCTGTCTGCCCCGAAAGTCTCCAGATGACCTGGCCCTCTTGGGCTGTCTCCGATCCTGGCCCCTGTCAGGCTGGTGTCCTCCTCTGCCCCGATCCTCCATGCCCTGGGCATGGGCCTGGATACGGGCAATGTCCATACCGGGCTGAGCAGCCAATACTAAGCAGCTATCAACAAAATACCAATCCAGCCCCATAATATATCTATGCATCCGGTCCGCCATAGTAGCCACCACAGTAGGTGCATATCGGGCCAAGGAATCAAACTCCAAACTGTAGTCCCGGATACTGCGGCCCTTCTGCCTCAATAATAAGAACATATCAGATCTGGCTCGTCGCAACTCTGGGGGCAGAAAGTGTCCAAGAAATGCCTGAGAAAAATCGCCCCAAACTGCTGGAGGAGCGCCGTCCCCCCTGAATAGCCCCCATGACTCGTACCAGTTTGCCCCCACATCATATAACCGGTACGAAGCTAACGCGACTGACTCTGTCTCGGAAGCATTAATCAAATCTAGAGTGCGTCGCATCTTCCTAATAAACTCCTCAAGATCCTCCTCGGGCTTTGTCCCGAAGAACTCTGGAGGGTTACAAGTCAAAAACTCACGGGCTCTCGAACTATCACGCCTGACTGCCCGGTCACCTCCCAGTCCATGCCCCTGAACCTGCCCTGCCACAAGTCTCGTCAGCAACTGGACTGCCTCCCTCATAGACTGATCCTCAGTGCCTGGCGGTGGAGCTGGAGGCTCAGGTACTGGAACTGCGGGAGCTGGCGGTGGAGCCGCCCCCCGATCTGCAGCTACGGCCGCCCCAATCTCCTACACGAGTGGCGGTGTAGACGAACCCTCTGTCTGGGGCAAAGTCCTCGGAGCAATCTGAGCCTGGGCCCTGGTAATCCTCTGGACCCGGCTAGTCTCTCCCAAGGCTGCTGACTTGGCCTTTTGGGCCGCTGTTGCCTTTTTTGGAGGCATATCTGCAAACATAGCCACTCGTTAGGGAGGGGTCATCCTGATAACACAACTCTATCGCACGATCTAAGACAGAAAGAAGGGTAGTATCCTAAATGCCCTGTAGCCTCCTGTTTATACGTGTGGTGCACAACACACCGATAAACAAGACTCTACTAGACACGGTCTGTGGACATTCCGAGGACGAACCGCTCTGATACCACTTTTGTCACGACCCAACCCCGTGGGCCGCGACCAGTGCCCTAGCTGGGCACCTATACGTACCCGATGCCCAAATTAGCATATTATCAGAATAATAATATAATAATAACATTAGTAGATGCTACAGAATTTAGCCGAAGAGCAGACTTGGCACACAGAAGCCGATAAGGCTATCATAAAACAAAACATCCCAAACATATGTACAGAACCCACACAGATGTATCCACAGACCTCTACAGAACATATCATAATCATAAGACGGGACAGGGCCCCGTCATACCCTGAACAAAGTACATATCCAGATAGCAGTGACAGACTGTACCAAAAGATGGGCTCTGTAGAAGAGAGCGCCCCAAAATAGCAGAAATGGGATCCTAAACGTGCGGATCAGCAAACCTGTCGTCTGTACCTGCGCGGCATGAAAACGCAGCCCCCGAAGAAAGGGGGTCAGTACGAAATATGTACTGAATATGTAAAGCGGAATCACAGAAGTCAAATCATAATGATTACAGAAAATGGGTACAAAATCCAGAGTGTCAAATGCATATTTCCAAATCAGACAGAATGTGTACAGAAACATATGTCATATCATATCCGATCCCTGCCACGGGACTCAGCAGACAGAACGTGGTCACCCTCCCGACACTGGTGCCACAATACAGAGGAATCAGAAAAGGGGCGTGGCCCCGTATCATATAATATCATATCAAAGTGGCCATAACAGATCAGATCAGAATAGGCGAACATGGCACATCATACTCCACAGACCCATGTACGCGTATACCTGCCCCCTCACATCGGGACGCGGCGAACAATGCAGAGAATTACGCTTGACAACATATCCTGGCCCGGGCTCAGTGTGGGAAACATTGGGACATCCACGAATGGAGTAGTGAGAGACTAATGCAATTTAAAAATATAATAAATGTTTTCAAAGACTCGATGAAGCGTATCAAAGACCAACAAATCCAATGGGGTCGGACGGAATCATAATAAATGTATTTCGGATATCATAATAAATTACATAAGTATAACTTTCCCGAAGTCATTCCGAGTGTCAAAATAATTTATAATATTTAACAGAATATTTAAAATAATATTCGTTAAGCGATTAGTAGGGTTATTAAAACATTTCTTTCAAAAATCGCTTAAAAAGGAAGCTTTAACACATTAGGGGCAAAACCGTAAATAGCGGGCCCGCCTTGGGACAAACAAGGCGGCGGGCTCAAATTGTGCCCTCTAAGCATATAGTATCACCTAAAAAGGTTATACAAACATTCTATGACTTTCTGAATAATTTAGAGCAAAATTGCATAATTTCAGAAAAAGCGTATCAAAATGGTTCAATTCTACTGAAGGAAAAACTGAAATTCTGTCTTGCGGATTCCGAGGGCCAAGAGGTCCTTCGAGGCCCGGATCCGACCCTAACACACTAGGGCATGCCAAGGGAAGAATTGGGTTTGCTTTACATACCTTTCGCGCTCCTTAAGCCTTTCCAAACTCACTTCCCGTTTCGTCGAAAAACTGCAATTGGTCAAGTTTACCAATTGTGAATTATTAATGCCATTATTTCAACTTTAAGCATATTTGGCTACCGAAATTTCGGCAGCACTTCCCCTATACATATGACACCCCGAGAATTCAACTCGGCTATAAATCATCAACAACAACCCAAACGACAACAACAATATCAACAATGAACATTAAAAACACAAATATCCTTCAACTAGTCATTTTTCTCACAAGTTGACATAATCTTCAATTCAACCCAACTTTCAACTAAGATCAATAATTTCATATTCAACAACCATCATGATCATCACCATATAGTTCTAGAAACATTTCATATCGTTTTCCTCAAGATATACACTCGATATACATAATATACAACTTTCCGCCAAAGTCATAACTTATGCAAAACATCAAATCTTTGGCATACAACTTCATAACAAGTTTCCAACTTCCAAATTCATCAATGATCATCACTATTAGCAACCAAACAACTTCATTTCCTTAATGTCGGAAAATCATACTAAAACGACATAAGTTTCTACATTCCAATTCAATACAAACTTATATCATTCCAACTTCATTTACATTACAAACAACACAACAACACTTTAACACACTAAACAACTCAATTCCTTTCTATCCCAAACCATATACACCCTACGGCCATATGCCTATTTTTTCCAATATCAACTAAATTCATCCAACTTTCAACTCCCATATGCATTTCATCACAATCACAACTAGAATATAACATAAATTCAACACATTGTGGCTATACAATTGTGCATACCCACGGCTACACACCTACAACACACACCCACTTTGCAAACTTCCATTTTTCCATACAATCAACACATTTCTATATACTACAACACAATCAAAACTTCATAACACAATAAAAAGGTAGAAATTCTTACCTTTTCTTCAAGTCTTCTTCACTTGGAGATGTGATCACTTTGGTGATTCTAATGCTCCCCACTCCAATCCAACTATACCAAGTTACAAAGGAACCTTAACTTAGTAGGAAAACCACAAAAGAAAAATTTTAGGAGCAAGATTTTTGGTGGTGAATTTTCCACACCAAACCCGAAATGGTCTTCTTTGTTTGCTCTTGTTTTGCTCTTCTTTCTCTTCTAAGTCTCTTGAACCTTCTAAGGGATATTGATCCCTTTATAATTAATTAGCACATGGAAATACTCATTAAAGCCATGGGTTGGGCCTCACTTGGCCGGCCACCCCTTAAACATTGGGCCTAAAATTTTATTTTATTTTTTTGGGCCAACTCGGTTGGTCCCGAGTTGGGCCTAGCCCACTGACCTTTCGACCTTAAAACGTTCATAACTCTTTGTACCGACGTCACCTGGGAACCCACGACCTATGGATTGAAAGCTAATTCAATTATCTACAACTTCTATTTCAAGGTATTTTCGAAATTCCAAACTTACAATACAGGTTTTGCCCCCCAAAGTCAGGTCACCCAAAAACGTTTTCTTAAAAATATTCGTTTGGAGGGTTTCCACTTTGATTTGGTCCAAAGGTACTTCATGAGTTGTGTTTAACTTTACATATGTGATTCATATGACTTTTCAGATGTTCCACAAAAAATCTCGGTATGTGGGCCCCACCCCAGCAGATGCTCCGAGGTTCAAAAATACGGGATATAACAACCTGCAGCCTTCGCTGGAAGAAACATAATTGTATAGACGAGGTCTTAAAACAATCTTTAAGTAAATAATGCAATCCAACAAACATTCGTTAAGTAAATAATGCAATCTAGTACACATTCTTTAAGTAAATAATGCAATCTAACACACGTGCCGCTTCCGACATGTTAACAAAATGGTCCCTTCGGACAGCCGCTTCCGGCTAGTATCATCGTAGTCCCTTCGGACGGCCGCTTCCGGCATAGTAATGATGGCCCCTTCGGGCAGCCGCTTCCGGCTTAATAATGATGGCCCCTTCGGACAGCCGCTTCCGGCTTAATAATGATGGCCCCTTCGGACGGCCGCTTCCGGCATAGTAATGAGGGCCCCTTCGGGCAGCCGCTTCCAGCTTAATAATGATGGCCCCTTCGGACAGCCGCTTCTGGCTTAATAATGATGGCCCCTTCGGGCAGCCGCTTCCGGCTCAATAATAATGATGGCCGTTTCGGGCAGCCGCTTCCGGCTCAATAATAATGATGGCCCCTTCGGGCAGCCGCTTCCGGCTCAATAATAATGATGGCCCCTTCGGGGAACCGCTTCCGGCTTAATATCACAATCATGTCAACACAAACATAATCCACAAATATCAATACAAAGAGATAATGCTATGGAATGTAAACATAAGTCGTAAATGAAATGAAATAGTAAAACCTCTCACCCCCTTCGGAGTGGTTTTGAAAATCTAAATAGTAAAATCTCGCACCCTCTTCGGAGTGGTTTTGAAAGTCTAACTTTATGTTTCCTTTAGTATAAAACTAACTTCCTCGAAATCATTAGTAAAACCATATACACAACTCAACTGGCACCTTATGGGTGTTCCCTTCGGAATAGAATAGGAGTACAATATCAATAAACCATCACAAGGAACATTTAGACCTTACTCGTCAAAGAATGGACTCATATGGAGTACATATAGAATGAATAGCACAAGAATCATGAGTCACATTCGGAACCTATGAATAGTGTTACCCCAAAGTTCATAGCATTCATCACTTACATCTAAGACATGCCAAAAGAAAGAAGGGTTAGCCTTACATACCTGTTAGCAACTATTCGCAAACCCGTTCTCCTTGTCGCTCTTTTAGCCTATTTAATATAAGAGTAACGTTATTGTCAGTAACTATATTTTCTAGTTCGTAAATCCGTAGCCCATTTCTTTATAGAACTTATCCTTTAGCTTATACAATCTTGTTTATGGTTTTCTAGCTACAGACTTAACGAAAATCGGGCAGCACTTCCCCTATATATTCGCCTAACCCGAATTTCTAATTGTCCTCCTGTCAACACAGAAATACCAATAACAACAATATATATAATAAATTCTCCCAATTCAGCCCATAATAATTCTAACAACCCAACAACTTTTCTTAATACATTTCAACCCACAATTTCCTATAACATCAATTTCATGCATTTTCTAAATTCCAATTTCGTCCAATCCAATTTTAATCCTTCCATTACAACACCATTAACATAATTGCACCACAAGACAAGAAAATCTTACCTTAATTTTCTCGGAGGAATTTCTACTCTTAATTGCCCCAATTTCGCAATTTCTTCTTTCCCGATTCAATATCCAACGTTGCTATCACCACAGCGAACTTGCAAATCACTTGAAAATTAAACCAAAGCAAAAAGGCAATATAATTTCCTTGGCCATGGCTGGCCGTGAGCAGCAGCCATGGCCATGCTCTCTCCTTTCCTTTTTTTTTTCTTTTAATTCTTAAAAATGAAACAAAATGCATAGTTGAATTTTTCCATCAACTTACATATATATGCCCCTCCTTAATATTGACACGTTTGGGACACTAACCTTGACCAATTTCTGCCATGTGGCAGCCTACTTGGTTGCCACGTGGCAGCCCATTATATATATATATATATATATATATATATATTTCGGGTGGGGCCCACTAGTGCCTTAATTAAATTAATTAATCACTAATCCCTAATTAATAATTTAATCATAATTAATTATTTCCTAATCTCCAATAATACTTTTACACTAAATAAAATTTATAAACAATTTGTGTTCTAATAAAAATTGAAAATTAATGATTTCTATTTCGTGTCCGGAAATGATTCTGCTTTTAATCTTGGTCGATTTGCTTGCGAATAATTCGACGTATAAATATACGGGATATAACAAAGTAGGCTGCCACGTGGTACCAATTGGTCTAAATAATAACATTAACGTGTCAAATAAAGTGATGACTCAAGGTCACCTAAAGGGAGGTTCTTACACATTGAAAGTCACAATTTTTATATATCTAAATGTTAACATTCATTGTTGCAAAAATGCAATTGACTTAGTTCAATTATGTATTAACATAAAAGACCCATTCAGAGAGTTTGTACTTGGAGGAAAACGTGCACAAGGGTATGTATATATTCAGGAACACATTCATTGAATATATATGTACACTATCAGCAACGCCATTCAATCGTGTTACGGGTTTTGCTCACCGCTTTGATCTCGTTGTACCACTTTGTCGTGTTGTTAGACCCGGACTTTCTTCAAATTAAAGTAAAGAGGAAGGAGAGGAGTTTTTGGTACATAAGGTAAGAATTCTCCTCTACTAGATATATTTAAATTCGTCCAGGTCATAGTTAAATTGAAAGACGGGAACTACGGAATTAATTGCGAGAAATCGGATAAATTGTTATTGTCATCATGTGGACTGTTTGGTGGTTGTTATATATTGTTTGGTGTGCTGGAATATCATGGGATTGGCTGTAGTTGTTGTTGTTATGTTTGTTGTTATATTATGTATATACGGAAATAAAGAAGTGTATACGAGCATCGGTATAAGAATTTGTATTGGGCCATTTTGGAAGTGATTTAGGAAGGGATTTGATTCTATTTTGAATATGTATTTTTTAATATTGTTATTGGTATTGTGATTGATGTTTTCGCTAAATTGTGGGAATTGATGAAATAAACCCAAACTTGAGAATAAAATCGTCAGTTAGAATGAGTTGAGTTTGTAGGCTGCTTTCTCGTTATAATCATATGATATAAGGATAGAATTTATAGTAAATGACTTCTTTATCTTATTGAGAATGTTATTAAGATAAGAAAGAAGCATGCAAAAGGTGACATGGGTTGTACAGATCCTACTTCAAGCTTCACGATCATTATAAAGTATTATGAGGTCACTATGGATATATAGATAATGTGTTGTTGAGATCTATTTTTGTCATTTTGGATGTTATTGTGATATATGGAATTGGGTAAATGCTACCTGTTTTGTTTTAGGATCAAATTACCAATTGATATACACGATATACGAAAGCCATCTAAAGTCGTACATGCATTTCCTTGTTATAGGATTAGCATCAGTATTAAGACGAGTTCGTTTTAGGTTTATATTGGCGACTTAAGGTATGTTAAGCTAACCTTTCTTTCTTTTTGGCATGATCCATAGGAAACAAACAGACGACAAATGTCTAATGCCAAAGAAGTCCCTATTCTTAGAGCCACTAGGATGGCTAATGTTCTTGATTTCCAGAAGCTATTTCACTGTGTCTTGAAACGTGTCTATGATTCCAGAAGTTCTATTTTGATATAATCCATAGTGACATTCGAAGGGTACTTGATATGACTGTTGTCTTGATTATCAAATGACGGTTCATTTTGATTATCCTATCGAGACTCAGATGTGACTTAGTTTGCGTATGGTTGCTCACTAATCTGCTCGTGCATGTCTCAATATATCTTTCACCGAGTCCCGGGCGGGGTATGTTTTCGTGCACAGTTTCACTGCATTGTTCACCGAGTCCCTCACTAGAGGGCCGGGTACGGTATATATATATATGATGAGATGATGATGTGATGATATGATGATATGATGATGTGATTATGGCACCAAGGATGGCATGTGATGACTTTATTCACCGAGTTCCATAATGGTCCGGGTATGATATATGATATTGATATGCATGATTTACATTTCATAAGGCAAATGTATTGGTAGTTTGAATGTCATACTTGTCTCCTGTGATCCCTATTTCAGTCATGATGCTCTTTACTGTATTTCATGCTTTATATACTCAGTACATATCTCGTACTGACCCCCTTTCTCCGGGGGGAGGGGGGCTGCGTTTCATGCTCGCAGGTACAGATACTCGATTTGGTGATCCTTCAGCTTAGGATTTCTACTCAGCTGTCTTGGAAAGCTCCATTGTTCTGGATCCTAGACTTTTGGTACAGATCTTTTGATGTATATATATGTTTATCTAGGGGTACGGTAGGGCCCTGTCCCATCATATTTTACTATCGATACTCTTAGAGGTCTGTAGACATATGTGTGGGTTGTGTATACGTTTTGTTCAGCTGTGTCTATACGATGTGCTATGGATATTTTCGTGTTACACCTCGGAAAATTTTCCGTTGGTACGCAAGAGAATGAACTAGTGATGAATATGAGTGCATGATGTCCATGAGCAAGAAACGACGTTTGTTGACCTTAGGCGAGATTTCGAAAGTATCCGATGTGAGATGAGGAAGTTGGCTAAGTTAAGATGAGATACAAGGTGAGCAATGCATGTGCATGGACGGGGGTGATTAAAATGAGAAGTCTAAGAAATATGGGAAGTTGCAGAATTGCAACTGCCCAGTGGTCGTATATTGCAAAATACGGACCGTAAAGTGCAATACGGTCTGTAAACTGGCAGTTGTAAACTGCCATGCAAGGCTTCGACTTTCTGCCAGCCGAGGAAATGGTTAAATACGACCAGGTGGACGGACCATAAAGTGATTTACGGCCCGTAAACCATGGTCGTAAATCACCATGCATGCAGCCTTGAGTTTCTGGTTCTGGTTAAGCTTAAAAATGACCACGAGGGACGGTCCGTAAACTGAAATACGGACCGTAAACCTCCATGGACGACCACTGTTCACCCAGCACAGATTTCACAAGTCAGTAAATAAAGGGACCAACACTTGTTTTATTTCATTACAACATTACACCACTTCTCTCTAAAACTTCTCTCTACATTTATTATATGAGTTTTCAAGGATTATAAGCCATCAATAACATTAAGACAAGTGAATCTAGGATAAGGGAATCATCAAGGATCATCCAAGTCAAGAAATCCAAATGGAGAAAAACTAGGGTTTGGCTCAAAGTGGGGTATTATCAACCAAAGCTTGTTCCTACAACTTCTAAGGTAAGATTCATGATTTTTACATGATGTTTAAGGTATTGAGAATTAAAATACATGGATTGTAGAAAATGTGGTCAACTAGGTCATGAATGGTGAATAGTGACATTTTGAGGAATAGTTTGAATTGAATTATGAATGTTGTTGTGTTACGATATGAATGTATTATAAATGGTACTAAGATCATGAACTAGACACTTTAGACGAATGGACGAAGTTGGGTGTTATGACCATGAATGTGGGAGAATTAGAAGCAAATTGAGAAATCTAGGTAATGTGGATGATGTGAATGACTAATGGCCATTGTTATGGTATTAATGAAGGTATAAACGCTAGCATTGAAAGGGAACGTGCAAGTGCAGAATAGTTCGACGGAAAGGTATGTAAGGCTAACCCTTCTTTCATAAGGCATGGTTCTTGGCCAAATTCCTAATTCCTCTATATGAGTATGTTGTCTTCACATGGTTGACTTTCCGAGCTCATAAGCTCACGACCCTTGATATGTACTATGATTATACTATGTTCCTCGTATGACGAGTAAGTCTATAATGTAGATGTAACGATAATGATGAGGATAGTAATGATGATGAGAGTAAAATGAGATTAGAGATGCTTACGAGCTATGAGATATGTATATGTATGCCTATAAAGGGCTATGATAAGACCCCGAGCTTATGATGCCGGGTAAGACTATATGTATATGACTATGTATAAAGTATGTATACAATTACGAAACGCGCGCACACCTCTGCAGATGGTACGGATAACCCTGACGCCTTGGTAGGGCCAGGTATGTATGATCTTGAGCCTTGGTTGGCCAAGTATGTATAACACACCGATCCTACGAGGTTGGGTATGCTATGTAAATACTATGTATATGATATGACCATGTATATAATATTAATATGAGTGTGATAAGACTTAGTAAGGGCATGTATACGAATATGAACACAAAGTGGTATGGCTATTATTATGGGATACGAATGACGATGTATGCAAGTAAGCGACATGATGATGATGATATTACTGTCTCCCCTCCTATGCTATTTCATATGATAGCTATTATGCTTCTATATTGATGTTGACCATGCTTTGCATACTCAGTACATTCTTCGTATTGACGTCCTTTTGTTTGTGGACGCTGCGTCATGCCCGCAGGTGCACAGGGAGACAGACTTGATCCATAGCTGCTTATTCAGAGATTGCATAGCAGAGCTCTATTTCTTTCGGAGCCGTAGCTTTTGGGTACTTATTCTTTTGTGTATATAATTATGGGCATAGCGGGGTCCTGTCCTGCTCATACGCTATGTCATACTCTTAGAGGCTCGTAGTCATATGTATGTGGGTAGACATGTTCGGCCATGTCGGCCCATGTTTCGTATATTTTCTTTTTGTTGGCCTCGTCGGCCTTGTACTTATGATGTGGCATAGATGCCTATGATATGTTAAATGATGATGGTCGTCTAATGGGATCAATATGATTAACGATAAGAAAAGCAAGAATTGACTTATGGTTTACCTAGATGTTATGTTATGTACGATAAGGGGGTGCCCGGGTGGGGTAGCACCTGGTGCTCGTCACGGCCCCCTAGCCGGGTCGTGACAGTTCGTCTGTAGTGGCAGCCTTGTCGTCCTACGTATGGTATTGATATGTAATGGCAGCCTTGTCGGCATGCGTATCATATTGACACGTAGTGGCAGCCTTGTCGGCTTGCGTATCATATTATGTTTTGATTAGTTGTGACTCATCAGGAGACAGGTTATCGGGATATATACATATGACGACGTTACGGACCTTTGGAGTTCTTTTGCATGTTTCCATATTGTTCTTAGGTCCAGTTTGACTATATCTAACAGGTACGTATACGAGTGTCCAGCTCGGGCAATAGTCATGGCCCATGGGTTTGGGTCATGACAAAAGTGGTATCAGAGCAGTTCATCCTCGGAGTGTCTACAGACCGTGTCTAGTAGAGTCTTGGTTATCGGTGTGTTGTGTACCACATCTATAAACAGGTAGCTACAGGACATTTAGGATGTTACTTTTCCTTCTTACTCTAGATCGTGCGATAGATCCAAGAGATAGGAAATGATATCCCTTATATACTGACCTTTGATTTTAGCAGGTGAGTGGTGTCGATAAGATAAGGTAAATAATGCTATTGGGAGTTACAGAGGCAAGATATTTCATCGAGGTTGGTTTATCAAAATTTGTATATACAAATGGCGAACCAGTCATCATCAAGGTAAGTTATTGTAAGTATCGTAAGAAGGTGGATTGATTGTATATATGTTGTTGATAAGTTCAGTTATAAGGCGCGCACAGAAGAAGCTTAAGGAATCAGTAACGGTAAGCAGAATATGTTATACCCCGTAAATTTATACGTCGAATTATTCTCTAGCAAATCGACTCAAGTTAAAGACAGGATCATTTTCGGACACGAAATAGAAATCCTTAATTTTCAATTTTAATTAGTACATAAATTGTTTATAAATTTTATTTAGTGTAAAAATATTATTGGAGATTGGGGACTAATTAATTGTGATTAGATTATTAAGTAAGGATTAATGATTTATTAAAATTAATTAATTTAATTATTAAAAGTGGGCCCCACCCGATTTAATAAAAAAAATGACTAATCAAGAAATAAATTGGTGAATCATTGGTGGGGGGAGCACGTGTCAATAATAGGGCCACCATATATGTATACAATTGCTGATGAACAACTTTAGCTATGGATTCATTTTTTTTCAAATTAAACATAGCAAAAACAAAAAAAGAATGGTGAAGCTTCCATGGCTGCTCGGCCAGCCATGGTGAGTGAGGAGAAAAATTATTCTTGAATGTTTTGAGCAAATTTCAAGTACAATACAAACTCAAGGAGGTGACAGCAACATTGGATTTTAAGTTGGAGAAGAAGAAATTGTAAAATTGGAGCAATTAAGAGTAGAAATTCCTCCGAGAAAGTTAAGGTAAGATTTTCCTATTTTATGGTGTAGTTGTGTTAGTAGTATTGTAATGGAATTATTAGAATTGGATTGGACGAAATTGGAATTTAGAAAATGCATGAAATAGATGTTATAGGAAATTGTGGGTTGAAATGGATTAAGAGAAGTTGTTGGATTGTTAGAATTGTTATGGGCTGAATTGTGAGAATTTTATGTATATATCGTTGTTGTTGGTATTTCGGTGTTGACAGGAGGATAATTGGAAATTCGGGTTAGGCGAATATATAGGGGAAATGCTGTCCGATTTTCGTTAAGCCCTTAAATAATGAAAACCCCTTATCGAGAAAGTATAAGTTAAAGAATAAGTGCTAAAAGCGATGGGCTACGGATTTATGAACTATAAAGTATAGTTACTAACGATTACATTAATCTTATATTAAATAGGCTAAAAGAGCGACAAGGCGAACGGATTGCGAATAGTCATTAACAGGTATGTAAGGCTAACCCTTCTTTCTTTTAGCATGTCTTAGATTTAAGTGATGAATGATATGAGCTTTGGGGTAATCCTATTACTAAGTCCTGAGTGTGATTCCTGATTCTTATTCACTTCTTGATGTTAGAGATCTTGAGTGATTGAGCTTCCCTCTTCAGTTTCCTATACGTTGGATAATAGTCGATATATATATCAGTTCTTATTCTGTTCCGAAGGGAACACCCATGAGGTGCCACTTGATTTGTGTTTATGGTTTTACTAATGATTTGAAGAAAATTAGTTTTATACTAAAGGAAACATAAAGTTTGATTTTCAAAACCACTCCGAAGGGGGTGTGAGATTTTACTATTTCATTTTATTTACGATTTATGTTTACATTCCATAGCATCATCTTTTTGTATTGATATTTGTGATTTTAAGCCGGAAGCGGCTGCCCGAAGGGGCCATCATTATTATTAAGACGGAAGCGGCTACCCGAAGGGGCCATCATTATTAAGCCGGAAGCGGCTGCCCGAACGGGCCATCATTATTATGCCGGAAGCGGCTGTCCGAAGGGATTATTGTGATACAAGCCGGAAGTGGCTGTCCGAAGGGACCATTTTGGTAAAATGTCGGAAGCGGCATGTGTGCTAGATTGCATTATTTACTTAAAGATTGTTTTGTCCGAAGGGACCATTTTTGTTAAAATGTCGAAGCGGCATGCGTGTTGAACTGCATTATTTACTTAAAGATTGTTTTGTCTGAAGGGACCATTTTTGTTAAAATGTCAGAAGCGGCATGTGCGTTGAATTGCATTATTTACTTAAAGATTGTTTTGAGACTCCGTGTGCACATTTATGTTTCTTCCAGCAAAGGCTGTAGGTGTTGAGTTAGATTGTGATTTCTTCTCTCCTAAATCAAATTATGATTTGTAACCACCTTACATACTCAGTACATTGTCCGTACTGACGTCCTTTTGCCTGGGGACGCTGCGTTCATGCCCGCAGCCCCAGATGGTTTGGCAGGTTAAGTGTATAGCTAGAATGCTTGGACGTCAGTTGGGATTGGCAAGTTCCACCTCATTCTGGAGTTGTGCTGAGTCATGCCTAGATATGCGTGATTATGGGTATGTCAGGGCCCTGTCCTGACTTATAATGTTCAGTTCACTTCTTAGAGACTTCTGCAGACAGTGTCCTGTGGTATGTTTGTCGAGATGTCGACAAAATGATGTCAGTTGAATCATTTGTAGATTTTAAAAGAGTATGTATTTTAGATGATTTCAATTGGTTTAAAGTACTTAATTGATTGAAAGTTTTCATAATCATTATAAAGATAATGATTTCTATTTGGAAAAGTTTCATGTTTTTAAAAGTTTTTGAAATGACAGGTTTTGATGGAGCGAATGTCTAAGGGTTCGCTCGACTCTGATGAGAGTCGGGTGCCCGTCATGCCCTGCCATTGCTAGGGTGTGACAAAGTGGTATCCGAGCAGTTCGTCCTAGGGGTTGTCTGCAAAGTCGTGTCTAGTAGAGTCTTGTTTATGGTGTATTGCGTGCCACATTTATAAACAGGAGGCTACAGGGCATTTAGGATGGTTACTTTTCTTTCATATCTAGGATCGTGCAATAGAGCCAAGAGATAGGAAATGATATCCCTTATATACTAACCTTGATTTCAGCAAGGGAGTGGTGTCGGCAAGAGGAGGTAAATGATGATTCTGGGAGTTACAGAGGCAAGATATTTCATTGAGGTTACGTTATCAAAATTTGTATGTACAGAATGGCGAATCGGTCATCATCAAGGTAAGTTATTATAAGTATATTAAGAAAATGGATTGAATGTATATATTGATGATAAGTTTAGTTATAAGGTGTGACCAGAAGGAGCTGAAGGAAACATTAAAAAGATAAGTAGCGGTAAGCAGGGTATATGTCAGATATGGTATGAATGTTGCAGGTATGATTGAGACCTGCAGTTAATGATTGAAAGGGAAAGTGAACAGGAAAGTATAACAGTCACAGTTTGAGTTAGATATACGAGGTAAATTCATCATTTTCATACTGTTGTTGATATTGGGAGCCCTGTGTGGCTATGATATGATATATATGTAATATGATTGTGGCCCGGTGAGGCTTGTTGGTTAGCTGTGTACAGGTGGGTAGTACAAATTACAGAGGAGGTTCTGCCAAAATCTGGTTAAAAATTGATTGTGATCACTATATATATGTGTGCTGTGATCAGTAAGATGTACAAGTGTAAACTGAAGGATGAAAGGTTAATAATAATTGTAAATCAACTAAAAGGAGGGTTATGAGATGGGTTCAGAATAAGTTTGAGACTTAGGTTGAAATTACTCAAGGATATAGAAGTGAGTCGAGGGTTAAGTTAAGTTCTCTCGGGGATTAAAAGTAAGGTTGATGAACTAAGATTAAGGTGATTCGAATAATGTAACTTAAAAGATATTATAAGGGATAGCAAGGCTATACTGGATTAGGAGTTAAGACGTTGGCAACAGAGTTATTGGCCAATGATATTGTGACACATAAGTAGCAAAGGAGAAGGGAAAGGGAAGGAGTATGACAAAATAGACAGCAAGCGAGTTTTAGTAAAATAAGATATGTGGAGCAGAATAAGCCAGGAGAAGGAATGACTATGTAGAGATCTGGAATTTGTTATAGTGAATTATAGCGAATCAACAAACGGAAAAAGTATATGAAGGGCATAAGTAAATAAGAGAACACTTGAGAAAGTACTGGGAGTTCAGGGCCAGTTTAACATTCGAGGACGAATGTTCTAAAGGGGGGAAGGATGTTATACCCCGCATATTTATACGTCGAATTATTCGCTAGCAAATCGACTCAAGTTAAAGACAGGATCATTTTCGGACATGAAATAGAAATCCTTAATTTTCAATTTTAATTAGTACATAAATTGTTTATAAATTTTATTTAGTGTAAAAATATTATTGGAGATTGGGGACTAATTAATTGTGATTAGATTATTAAGTAAAGATTAATGATTTATTAAAATTAATTAATTTAATTATTAAAAGTGGGACCCACCCGATTTAATAAAAAAAAAAGAAATGACTAATCAAGAAATAAATTGGTGAGTCATTGATGGGGGGAGAACGTGTCAATAATAGGGCCACCATATATGTATACAATTGTTGATGAACAACTTTAGCTATGGATTCATTTTTTTTTCAAATTAAACATAGCAAAAACAAAAAAAGAAAGGTAAAGCTTCCATGGCTGCTCTGTCACGACCCAACCCCGTAGGCCGTGACTGGTGCCCGACCTGGACACCCGTATACATATTCTTTAGCTATATGTTCATTTCACAACAAACTCAATATGGATCTTATAATGACCAAACCATGGTCTCGGAACCACAACATGATAATATCTGTAAGCCGGCGAGGCTGCTACCATGATAGAATAAGCATACTGATAACACACACAACTGATCACGTCTGAATACGACCCACACACATGTCCACAGACCTCTAAGAGTTTCAACAGTAAAATATGACGGGAAAGGGCCCCGTCGTACCCTTAGTCAACATATGCATATATTTAGATAAAAAAGGATCTATACCAAAGTCTGGTCTCCGGAACAATGGAACTCTCCAAGATATCAAAAGGGAAATCTTAAGCTGGCGGCTCACCAAAGCGAGTATCTGTACCTGCGGGCATGAAACGCAGCCCCCCGAAGAAAGGGGGTCAGTACGGAATATGTATCGAGCATGTAAAGCATGAAATACAGTAAACGGGATCATAACTGAAATAAGAAGTACAGAAAATGAGTACAATACTCAGAATACCAAATACATGCTTTTGAAACATAAATCATGTACATTAATATCATATATCATATCCGGCCTCATTATGGGACTCGGTGAACATGGTTGCCACCCCGTCTCTGGCGCCATAACACAGCATACTCCAGAATATAATATAACTCCGTAACACAGCATAACTCCGTAACACAGCATAACTCTGTAACATAGCATAACACCATAATATATATATATATATATATACCGTACCCGGCCCTGTAATGAGGGACGCGGTGAACAATGCAGTAAAACTGTGCACGATAACATTCCCGACCCGGGACTCGGTGAAAGACATATTGAGGTATGCACGAGCAGAGTAATGAGAAACTATATGCAATTCAAAACGTTTTTAAGGACTCAATAGAATAGTCAACACGAACCATCGTTCGCAAATTCAAATAATAGTCATGTCATATATCTTTTGGATGTCCCCGTGTAATATATCAAAATGGAACTTTGATATCATGTGCATATCTCAATATATATAAAACAAAATATAAGTTATGGGAATCAAGATCAATAGCCATCCTAGTGGCTCTAGGAATAGGAATTCCTTTGGAATCGTATATATATCGTATATTCATTTCACAACGATCATGCCAAAAAAAAGGGTTAGCTTCACATACCTTTAGCGCTTATTTGTCACACAATATGTACACGCTGCCCAATAATACTTCAACCTATATTAAGATGCCCACAACTACGATTAAGCTACGGAGAGATTCAAAATGTATTCTAACGTTAGTTACTCCTTTCTAGATATTTAGACGACGTTTTCTCTTGTAGCCACACCAACTACATACAACCAATCCAACATCAATAATTATATGTTCAATACCAATCCGGACAGCCCACACAACATTCCAAACAGCCCACATTCACAACATTTAATAACGATTCACATACGGCTACTACATTCGCAAGTTATTTCCAATAGTTCGTAGCCTTAACGTTTGCATGTAACAACTTTATAACAGCCCATCCAACATACAACACAATGCATAATCTTAATTATCATTACTCTTCCAAGCTCAATAAGAATAACAACAATGTGTCAAAACATCCCGTACCTTACAACACTAAATAATAGTGTACATGCGATTATGACACATCCAATTTATTCTCGTTAGTCTATAGTCATAATATTTCGTCGAAACAATTCTATAACAGCCCAACCATTATGACAACATGATGTATACTCTTAACTATAATTATTTTTTCCAACTTAATGAAAACAACACGTCCAAAACAGTCCCTAACCAACAACACGTCTAAAACAGTCCCTAATCGACAACATAACAATGTTCGGAATTCTTGCAAACGTTTACGAACATACTAAGCAAACCACATATGATTCTTACACATTATTTCATGTCTTCTTTTCATATAATTTCAGTAAGTTATGACCAGCAATCATATGACAACTACATCATCAATTCATACACAACTAAGTTACGTCATTATCACCATAATCCTTACACCAACTCACAAACGACTTTAGTTCCAACTCCAACCATTAAACACCTTCATTTCCATCATAAAATTAATGACAATAACAATCAAAATATCAAGTAAAATCAGTTCACAAACTTCTACAAAAACAGTCCACTACACGGCTTAACTATGCTTCAACATCACACATAAAATCATAGATTTAATTTATTTTCATACTAACACAACTTCACCTTTAACCTTCCAATTCTTTTCATTATTTTTACCATGAAATCTATGATAGAAAAAACCATAATTACTAAATAAAATCAGTCCATCAATTCAACCAAAACAGTCCCTACGGCCACATAATCATTCCAACACCAACATTCATGATTTCATGCATGCAATTCATGTTCACCAAGTTACAACCATACTTCAACATCAACACATATAACTCCATGGTTACTATCATGTTCTAACATCAACACACATCATTTCATGCATACAACATATATTTACACATCTACATCACCTTTAATACATGAAAAAGAAAGTTAGATCTTACCTTGACAACTTGACCTCTCAACTTGACTAGAGTTTGTGAATTGAAATGATAATGGTTCTTGTTGCTCCAATGACTTTCTTCACGTTTCTAGGGACCTTCTAAAGGGTTGAAATGCTTGAAGAAATTAGTTTTTGATTAACACACAAAGAGCTCCAAAATCAGCCCTTTGGCCGTGAGCTTTCTCTCTCCCTCTCTAGGGTTTTCTAGTTTTCTTTGTTTGTGTTGTGAAGTTGAAATGAATTGTAATGGCTTATTCCATAGTAATTATTTGGTTAAATTATGATGCCTACAAGTTGGACACATGCTCCACTCATGACATTGAGTCACTCAATTAACTTTACACTAAAATTTTATTCCTTCCCTCTCCTACTTTCGGCTAGTTGGCCGAATGTCCCCCTTTCTTCTACTTTTCTTTCAATTGTTTACAAGATAATTGCATGTGTAGTGGATGATTCATACACTAACCCTTGTCCATTGTAATCATACAAGATGAATGGTCAATATTTAAATATGCAATGATTCCTCCACCATGTTATGCCTTCATAAAATAATGCATGTTTCACACTTTTTCTCCCCAATTTTTCAGCCACTTGGCCGAACACTACATTGCTTATTTTTCCAATTTGGTTGTCCACAATATAATGAAAATGTAGTGGATGAATCAACATTTAAATGCATATTTGTATGTCTTCCATAATAGCCTTATTTTAGATGACTTTGAGTCATATTTTGGGCATGGCACGTTGGTGACCATCTTGACTCATTGTTGCCACAATTTTTTTGATTAACACCACAATTATGTAGTTCCTGATCTCCCATAACATTTTTATACTAAGTAAAATTTATAACTGATTAGTTCTAGTTTAGAAATTAAAAATCCGAGGTTTCTATCTCACATCGATTCCTTCGCGAATAACTCGACGTATAAAATACGGGGTCTAACATTCTCCCCCCCCCCCCCTTTATAACATTCGTCCTCGAATGTTGAATTGGTCCCGTGACGTTCTATAAAAGTTTTGGGGAAGTCTCCCTTATCGTTATAACATATTGTTTCATCAGGCAATTAATATAATCAAGTGAGGAGTTTAAGTTACCTGTAGACGTAGAGAACAAGTAAGGATACTTGTCTTTCATCTCCTCCTCGGCTTCCTAAGTCATCTCTTCCCTATTGTTGTTTCGCCATAATACTTTGACGGAAGCCACATCCTTAGTTCGTAACCTCCGAACCTGCCGATCAAGTATGGCTATAGGCTGCTCCTCATAGGATAATTCCTCTGTCACCTGGACATCATCAATGGGAAATATTCTGGAAGGATCGCCTATACATTTGCGAAGCATAGACACGTGGAAGACTGCATGCACTGCTTCCAAATCAGCCGGTAGGTCTAACTCGTAGGCAACCTGACCTACTCTACGGACAATCTGATATGGTCCAATATATCTCGGGCTTAGCTTCCCTTTCCTGCCAAATCTCATAACACCTTTCATGGGCGACACCTTCAGGAACACCAGTCACCAACCTGAAACTCTAAGTGTCGACGTTGGTTATCTGCATATGATTTCTGCCGAATCTGGGCTGTCAGTAATCTATCCTGGATAAGCTTCACTTTATCAATAGCCTGCTGGATCATATCTGGGCCTATCAACTTTGTCTCACCAACATCAAACCATCCAATAGGTGATCTACACTTCCTCCCATACAAGGCCTCATACGGTGCCATCTGAATACTCGAATGGTAGCTGTTATTATAGGCGAACTCAATAAGTTCCAAATGATCATCCCAGCTACACCGAAAATCCATAACACAGGCTCGTAACATATCTTGTAGAGTCTGAATGGTACGCTCGGCCTGGCCGTCAGTCTGAGGGTGAAACGTCGTACTGAGACTCACTTGTGTCCCCAATCCCTCCTGGAAGGATTTCTAGAAGTTAGCTGTGAATTGGGCTCTTCTATCAGAGATAATAGTTGTGGGAACCCCGTGAAGTCTCACTATCTCCTTAAGGTACAGCCTGGCATAATACTCAGCTGAATATGTAGTCCTGACTGGAAGAAAATGAGCTGATTTTGTCAATCTATCAACGATGACCCAAACAGAGTCATATTTTCGCAGAGTGCGAGGTAAACTTGTGACGAAGTACATATTGATCACCTCCCACTTCCAGGTCGGAATCTCCATCTCCTGTAATAGTCCACCAGGCTTCTGGTGCTCGACCTTAACCTGCTGACAATTCGGACACTGAGCAACAAATTCTGCTATATCCCTCTTCATGCCATCCCACCAATACAAGCATCTGAGGTCATGATACATCTTCGTTGACCCTGGATGAATAGAATAACGGCCACAGTGTGCCTCTCCCATCAGCTGTTGTCGTAACCCTGCAACCTCAGGTACACATAATCTACCTTTGTATCGTAGCACTCCGTCAGGTGCAACATCAAATGGGGTCTCTTCTGTTTTAAGAGTTGCATCCTTGTGATGTACAAGAATAGGGTCCTCGTACTGGTGTCTTTTTATATCTTCTATGATAGAGGACTCAACAACTCCCCGAACAGAAACCCTGCCATTTTCGGAATCAGCCAAACGGACTCCCAGATTAGCTAACTGGCGAATCTCACGGGCTATCTCCTTTTGCTCTGGTTGTACGTCTGCCAATCTACCCATAGATCTACGGCTGAGTGCATCTGCTACAACATTGGCTTTCCCTGGGTGGTATAGAATATCAACATCATAGTCCTTCAGCAACTCTAGCCACCGCCTCTGCCGTAAATTCAGTTCCTTCTGCTTAAAGATGTACTGAAGGCTCTTATGATCTGTATAAATGTCAACATGCACGCCATATAAATAATGTCTCCATATTTTTAAAGCATGAATCACAGCTGCTAACTCCAGATCTTGGGTGGGATAATTGCTTTCTTGCTTTCTGAGCTGGCGGGAGGCATAGGCTATGACCTTGCCATGCTGCATCAACACACAACTTGTCCCAACACCGGAAGCATCACAATAAATGACATAGCCATCCGGTCCCTCAGGAAGAGTTAGGATTCGGGCCGTAGTCAATTTATCCTTCAGCAACTGGAAACTCCGCTCACAAGCGTCAGTCCACTGGAACTTAGCTGCCATCTGGGTTAGCTTCGTTAAAGGTGCTGAAATTGAGGCAAACTTCTCTACGAACCTTCTGTAATACCCTGCTAGCCCCAGAAAGCTGCGTACTTCCGTAGGTGTCGTAGGTCTAGGCCAAGTCTTCACCGCCTCAATCTTCTGCGTATCTACCCGAACGCCATCAGCTGCAATAATATGCCCCAAGAATGCTACTGAAGTCAACCAGAATTTACATTTAGAGAACTTAGCATACAATTTCTGGTGCTGGAGCACCCTAAGTACCGTTCTCAAGTGATCTGCATGCTCCTCTTCTGATCGTGAGTAGACCAGAATATCATCAACGAATACAATCACGAACAGGTCAAAAAATGTCCTGAACACTCTGTTCATCAGATCCATAAATACTGCTGGAGCATTTTTCAACCCAAAGGACATCACTCTAAACTTGTAATGTCCGTATCGGGTCCTGAATACAATCTTTGGAATGTCTGCCTCCTTTACCCACACCTAGTGATATCCTGGCCGCAAGTCTATCTTTGAGAAACACTTAGCACCCTGCAACTGGTCAAATAAATCATCGATCCTGGGGAGAGGATACCTGTTCTTTATTGTTACTTTATTCAGCTGCCTATAATCAATACACATCCGCAGCGACCCATCCTTCTTCCTTACAAATAATACCGGTGCTCCCCAAGGTGATGTACTGGGCCTTATGAAGCCCTTTTCTAATAAATATTTCAGTTGCTCCTTCAGTTCCTTCAGTTCCGCAGGTGCCATCCTGTAAGGAGGAATGGATATGGACTGAGTGTCTGGTAATACGTCTATAGTGAACTCTATCTCACGCTCAAGAGGAAGGCCTGGAAGTTCATCTGGGAATACATCGGGAAACTCGCTAACTACCGGCACTGACTGAAAAGTCGGCGCCTCTGCCTTCAGGTCGTGTACCCGTACCAGATGATCAATATAGCCCTTTCTGACCATCTTCCTTGCCTTGAGGTATGAAATAAACTTACCTCTCGGCGATGCTGTATTTCCCATCCACTCTATGATTGGCTCTCCTGGGAATTGAAATCGGACTATCTTGCCTCCACAGTCAACGTTAGCATAACAAGAAGCTAACCAATCCATACCCATAATAACATCAAACTCAGTCATATCTAGCTCTATCAAATCTGCCTTAGTGCAACGACTATATATGATCACCGAACATCTCTATATACTTGTCTAGCTATAACAGAATCTCCTACTGGTGTGGCTACCTCAAACGGTTCTATCGATTCAAGTTTTATCCCAATTCTACTAGCAACAAGTGGGGAAATATACGATAATGTGGAGCCTGGGTCTATCAATGCATACACATCTCGAGAGAAAATCGATAGCATACCTGTAACCACATTAGGTGACGCCTCTTGATCCTGCCTAGTAGCCAAAGCATATATGCGGTTCGAAGAACCGCTAGAACTAGAACCTCTGGCACGAGCTCTACCACGGCCTGCTGGTACTTGGAAACCCTACCCCATAGGGCGCATAGCCACAGAAGAAGATGAACCAGCAACTGACCCAGTAGGCTGAGCTGCACCGCCTGGACTACCTCCGAGTAGACAATCCCTCATAATATGGCCCTGACGCCCGCAAGACAAGCAAGTACCTGTAGCATGATAACACTCGCCAGAATGATGCTTTCCTCATCGAGAACACCGAGGCAAGGGTGGCCTCGACTAACTCGGAACCCTAGGCATCTGTGAACCTGAAGCCTTGGAGCTCTGACCGGCTCCTGAATACCCTGTACTATCAAATATCCTACCAGTGAGTTGTGGGGGTGCATTCCGTGCTTGCTGAGAAGGATATCTACTGTGCTGCTCCTGAGGCTGCCTGCCTCGAAATTCACCCGGATGGCCAGCTGACCTGGCTCTCTTATGCTGGCCTCTGTCATAGTCTCTATCGGGCTGACGCCCCCTGTGTCGATCCTCTATCCCTGGGCATACGCCTGTAACCGAGCAATATCCATCCCTGTCTGGGAGGCCATTACCATACAGCTATCAACCAAATAACGATCCAACCCTATCACATATCGATGCATCCTATCGGTCATATCAGCTACAATAATAGGCCCATATCTGGCCAACGAATCGAACTCGAGACTATAATCCCGAACGCTCCTGCCATTCTGCCTTAGACGCAAGAATCAATCAACCCTGGCTCGTCGCATCTCTGGAGGTAGAAAATGTCCAAGAAAGGCCTCCACAAACTCATCCCACACTGCTGGAGGAGCATCCGCGCCCCTAGACAACTCCCACGACTCATACCAGTTGACAGCTACATCCCGCAATCGATACGAAGCTAACTCAACAGACTCCGGCTTAGAAGCCTTAATTAACCTCAGCGTGCGCTACATCTGTCGAACGTACTCCTGCGGGTCCTCCTCGGGCTTCGACCTGAAACATTCAGGAGGATTACAGCTTAGAAAATCACGAGCCCTCAAACTGTCATGTCTATCCGCCTGGTCAACCCCTAGTCCATGCCTGCGAGCCTGTCCTACCGCCAGTCTGGTGAGTAACTGAACTGCATCCCTCATAGCTCTATCCTCCGCCCCTGGCTGAGGAGCTGGAGGCTCAGGCGCTGGGTCCCCGGTAACTGGCGATGGAGCCGCCCCCTGACCCGGAGCTGTCGTTGTCCTAGGTTCCCCTGGAAATGGCGGTGTCACAGAACTCGCGGACTGGAGCACAACCTCAAGCATAATCTGTGCACGAGCTCTAGTAACTCTCCTAGTCTAGCTAGTATCCCCTGCTACCGATTTGCCCTTCTGGCCAGCTGTCGCTTTCTTCGGAGGCATAGCTGTAAACGTAATAGTCTGTTAGAAAAAAGATCATCCTAATAATATAGATCTATCGCACGATCTAAGATAAGAAGGAAAGATGACATCCTAAATATCCTGTAGCTTCCTGTTTATGGATGTGGTGCACAACACACCGATAAACAAGACTCTACTAGACACGGTCTGTAGACACTCCGAGGATAAACCGCTCTGATACCACTTTTGTCACGACCCAACCTCGTAGGCCGTGACTAGTGCCCGACCAGGACACCCGTATACATATTCTTTAGCTATATGTTCATTTCACAACAAACTCAATATGGATCTTATAACGACCAAACCATGGTCTCGGAACTGTCACATAAATATACATATAAATGCAAGCCGACAAGGCTGCTACCACAACATGATAATATCTGTAAGACGGCGAGGCTGCTACCTTGATAGAATAAGCATACTGATAACACACATAACTGATCACTTCAGAATACGACCCACACACATGTCCACAGACCTCTAAGAGTTTCAACAGTAAAATATGACGGGACAGGGCCCCGTCGTACCCTTAGTCCACATATGCATATATTTAGATCAAAAAGGATCTATACCAAAGTCTGGGCTCCGGAACAATGGAACTCTCCAAGATAGCAGAAGGGAAATCTTAAGCTGGCGGCTCACCAAAGAGAGTATCTGTACTTGCGGGTATGAAACGCAGCCCCCCGAAGAAAGAGGGTCAGTACGGAATATGTACCGAGCATGTAAAGCATGAAATACAGTAAACGGGATCATAACTGAAATACGAAGTACAGAAAATGAGTACAATACTCAGAGTACCAAATACTTGCTTTTATAAGTTATGGGAATAAAGATCAATAGCCATCCTAGTGGCTCTAGGAATAGGAATTCCTTTGGAATCGTATATATATCGTATATTCATTTCACAACGATCATGCCAAAAAAAGGGTTAGCTTCACATACCTTTAGCGCTTATTTGTCACACAATATGTACACGCTGCCCAATAATACTTCAACCTATATTAAGACGCCAACAACTACGATTAAGCTACGGGGAGATTCAAAACGTATTCTAACGTTAGTAACTCCTTTCTAGATATTTAGACGATGTTTTCTCTTGTATCCACACCAACTACATACAACCAATCCAACATCAATAATTATATGTTCAATACCAATCCGGACAGCCCACACAACATTCCAAACAGCCCACATTCACAACATTTAATAACGATTAACATACGGCTACTACATTCGCAAGTTATTTCCAATAGTTCGTAGCCTTAACGTTTGCATGTAACAACTTTATAACAGCCCATCCAACGTACAACACAATGCATAATCTTAATTATCATTACTCTTCCAAGCTCAATAAGAATAACAACAACGTGTCAAAACATCCCGTACCTTACAACACTAAATAATAGTGTACATGCGATTATGACACATCCAATTTGTTCTCGTTAGTCTATAGTCATAATATTTCGTCGAAATAATTCTATAACAGCCCAACCATTATGATAACATGATGTATACTCTTAACTATAATTATTTTTTCCAACTTAATGAAAACAACACGTCCAAAACAGTCCCTAACCAACAACACGTCTAAAACAGTCCCTAATCGACAACATAACAATGTTCGGAATTCTTGCAAACGTTTACGAACATACTAAGCAAACCACATATGATTCTTACACATTATTTCATGTCTTATTTTCATATAATTTCAGTAAGTTATGACCAGCAATCATATGACAACTACATCATCAATTCATACGCAACTAAGTTACGTCATTATCACCATAATCCTTACAACAACTCACAAACGACTTTAGTTCCAACTCCAACCATTAAACACCTTCATTTCCATCGTAAAATTAATGACAATAACAATCAAAATATCAAGTAAAATCAGTTCACAAACTTCTACAAAAACAGTCCACTACACGGCATAACTATGCTTCAACATCACACATAAAATCATAGATTTAATTTATTTTCATACTAACACAACTTCACCTTTAACCTTCCAATTCTTTTCATTCTTTTTACCATGAAATCTATGATAGAAAAAACCATAATTACTAAATAAAATCAGTCCATCAATTCAACCAAAACAGTCCCTACGGCCACATAATCATTCCAACACCAACATTCATGATTTCATGCATGCAATTCATGTTCACCAAGTTACAACCATACTTCAACATCAACACATATAACTCCATGGTTACTATCATGTTCTAACATCAACACACATCATTTCATGCATACAACATATATTTACACATCTACATCACCTTTAATACATGAAAAAGAAAGTTAGATCTTACCTTGACAACTTGACCTCTCAACTTGACTAGAGTTTGTGAATTGAAATGATAATGGTTCTTGTTGCTCCAATGACTTTCTTCACGTTTCTAGGGACCTTATAAAGGGTTGAAATGCTTGAAGAAATTATTTTTTGATCAACACACAAAGAGCTCCAAAATCAGCCCTTTGGCCGTGAGCTTTCTCTCTCCCTCTCTAGGGTTTTCTAGTTTTCTTTGTTTGTGTTGTGAAGTTGAAATGAATTGTAATGGCTGATTCCTTAGTCATTATTTGGTTAAATTATGATGCATACAAGTTGGACACATGCTCCACTCATGACATTGAGTCACTCAATTAACTTTACACAAAAAATTTATTCCTTCCCTCTCCTACTTTCTGCTATTTGGCCGAATGTCCCCCTTTCTTCTCCTTTTCTTTCAATTGTTTACTAGACAATTGCATGTGTAGTGGATGATTCATACACTAACCCTTGCCCATTGTAATCATACAAAATGAATGGTTAATATTTAAATATGCAATGATTCCTCCACCATGTTATGCCTTCATAAACTAATGCATGCCTTCATAAAATAATGCATGCTTCACATTTTTTCTCCCCAATTTTTCAGCCACTTGGGCGAACACTACATTGCTTCTTCTTCCTATTTGGTTCTCCACAATATAATGAAAATGTAGTGGATGAATCAACATTTAAATGCATATTTGTATGTCTTCCATAGTAGCCTTATTTTAGATGACTTTGAGTCATCTTTTGGGCATGGCACGTTGGTGACCATCTTGACTCATTGTTGCCACAAATATTTTGATTAACACCATAATTAAGTAGTTCCTAATCTCCCATAACATTTTTATACTAAGTAAAATTTATAACTGATTAGTTCTAGTTTAGAAATTAAAAATCCGAGGTTTCTATCTCACATCGATTCCTTCGCCAATAACTCGACGTATAAAATACGGGGTCTAACATGCTAGGCCAGCCATGGTGAGTGAGGAGAAAAATTATTCTTGAATGTTTTGAGCAAATTTCAAGTACAATACAAACTCAAGGAGGTGATAGCAACATTGGATTTTAAGTTGGAGAAGAAGAAATTGTAAAATTGGAGCAATTAAGAGTAGAAATTCCTCCGAGAAAGTTAAGGTAAGATTTTCCTATTTTATGGTGTAGTTGTGTTAGTAGTATTGTAATGGAATTATTAGAATTGGATTGGACGAAATTGGAATTTAGAAAATGCATGAAATAGATGTTATAGGAAATTGTGGGTCGAAATGGATTAAGAGAAGTTGTTGGATTGTTAGAATTGTTATGGGCTGAATTGTGAGAATTTTATGTATATATCGTTGTTGTTGGTATTTCGGTGTTGACAGGAGGATAATTGGAAATTCGGGTTAGGCGAATATATAAGGGAAATACTGTCCGATTTTCGTTAAGCCCTTAAATAATGAAAAACCCTTATCGAGAAAGTATATGTTAAAGAATAAGTGCTAAAAGCGATGGGCTACAGATTTATGAACTAGAAAGTATAGTTACTAACGATTACGTTACTCTTATATTAAATAGGCTAAAAGAGCGACAAGGCGAACGGATTGCGAATAGTCGTTAACAGGTATGTAAGGCTAACCCTTCTTTCTTTTGGCATGTCTTAGATTTAAGTGATGAATGATATGAGCTTTGGGGTAATCCTATTAATAAGTCCTGAGTATGATTCCTGATTCTTATTCACTTCTTGATGTTAGAGATCTTGAGTGATTGAGCTTCCCTCTTGTCATAGTCGATATATATATCAGTTCTTATTCTGTTCCGAAGGGAACACCCATGAGGTGCCACTTGATTTGTGTTTATGGTTTTACTAATGATTTCAAGAAAATTAGTTTTATACTAAAGGAAACATAAAGTTTGATTTTCAAAACCACTCCGAAGGGGGTGCGAGATTTTACTATTTCATTTCATTTACGATTTATGTTTACATTCCATAGCATCATCTTTTTGTATTGATATTTGTGGATTAAGTTGTGTTGACATGATTGTGATATTAAGCCGGAAGCGGCTGCCCGAAGGGGCCATCATTATTATTAAGCCGGAAGCGGCTTCCCGAAGGGGCCATCATTATTATTAAGCCGGAAGCGGCTGCCCGAAGGGGCCATCATTATTAAGCCGGAAGCGGCTGCCCGAAAGGGCCATCATTATTATGCCGGAAGCGGCTATCCGAAGGGACTATTGTGATACTAGCCGGAAGCGGCTGTCCGAAGGGACCATTTTGTTAAAATGTCAGAAGCGGCATGTGTGTTAGATTGCATTGTTTACTTAAAGATTGTTTTGTCCGAAGGGACCATTTTTGTTAAAATGTCAGAAGCGGAATGCATGTTGAATTGCATTATTTACTTAAAGATTGTTTTGTCTGAAGGGACCATTTTTGTTAAAATGTCGGAAGCGGCATGTGTGTTGAATTATTTACTTAAAGATTGTTTTGAGACTTCGTGTGCACATTTATGTTTCTTCCAGCAAAGGCTGTAGGTATTGAGTTAGATTGTGATTTCTTCTCTCCTAAATCAAATTATGATTATGATTTGTAACCACCTTACATACTCAGTACATTGTCCGTACTGACGTCCTTTTGCCTGGGGACGCTGCGTTCATGCCCGCATCCCCAGATGGTTTTGCAGGTTAAGTGTATAGCTAGAATGCTTGGACGTCAGCTGGGATTGGAAAGTTCCACCTCATTCTGGAGCTGTGCTGAGTCATGTCTAGATATGCGTGATTATGGGTATGTCAGGGCCTTGTCCTGACTTATAATGTTCAGTTCACTTCTTAGAGACTTCTGCAGACAGTGTCCTGTGGTATGTTTGTCGAGATGTCGACAAAATGATGTGAGTTGAATCATTTGTAGATTTTAAAAGAGTATGTATTTTAGATGATTTCAATTGGTTTAAATTACTTAATTGATTGAAAGTTTTCATAATCATTATAAAGATAATGATTTCTATTTGGAAAAGTTTCATATTTTTAAAAGTTTTTGAAATGACAGGTTTTGATGGAGCGAATGTCTAAGGGTTCGCTCGACTCTGATGAGAGTCGGGTGCCCGTCATGCCCTGCCATTCCTAGGGTGTGACAATATGTCAGATATAGTGTGAATGTTACAGGTATGATTGAAACCTGCAGTTAAAGATTGAAAGGGAAAATAAATAGGAAAGCGTAACAGGTACAGTTTGAGTTGGACATACGTGGTAAGTTCGTCATTTTTATACTGTTATTGATATGGGGAGCCCTGTGCGGCTATGATATGATATAATATATATGTATATGTTGGCCCTGTGAGGCATTGTTGGTATTTCCTGCGCGCAGGTTTTGGGATAGTGAGAAATATAGAGGAAACTCTGCCAAAATTTTCCTAGAAATAAAAAGGGAATGAGATATAAGTTCGTAATATGTCTTGAAAGGTCGTGCCAATAGTAATAATAAGATCTGACTAAGTGGTGAGTACAACTGACTTCGAGAAATAAGTTATCTGTTGAATTGATGGTAATAGTGAGTATGAGGTCGATATCATTATGGTAAAAAGGAATGCTAGGATAATTTGGAAGGGCTTGTGATATTAAGAGATGATTTAGAAAAGGCTGGAAAATTTAAATAGATTGTTATATTGAGGTCTCGATTGAATTGATAAGCAAGGATAAATTAGGACGAGTTTATAGTTAAAAGAAGTAACAGTATGATTGAGACAAGAGTACAGAGGAGGATTGTGCTGAATATGAATGTATTGATAAAATAGCTTGTGAGCTATTAAGGATAAGATTGATCAGGAAGGGTAAAAGGTTAAGTACACTTACTCCACAGAGTGTAATTAAACCATAGTAAGAATCGTGAATAAGGTTGAGAAGTGTTACACTATAAGATTGATTACGAACAGGATATTATGTGGATATAGTAGGGATTGTTATGAAAATGAGTAAAGCCTAGCGAGGAAGTGACTAAAAGATATGACGTGATCTATGTGACTAAAGTATAGAGGCAAATGTGAAATGGAAAGGAAAGGTATAGAACGAATGAGAAAGACTTATAAAGTTCTATAGGGAAAGTTCAGAATAAGGATTATGCGATAACGGAAATGAAAGCGAGCACAAGAAAAGAAGGGGCTGATTAAAAGAAGGAAATAAGAAGGAAGCGAGCGAGATAACAGTGCAGTAATAGGTTATGACATGCATAGCCGAGGACACGAGTAATATAAGTGAGGAAACTGTGAAAGACCAAACTATAAATATATGAGCAACGAAGCAGAATGAGTGCCAGAAAATGACTGGGATGATAAGAACAAATAAGGATGAACAGAATACACTTTGAAAAAGAGAATGGGATTATGCTGGAGTAGTGTTTTCCGAAGGATATAGGAGTAGCATGAGATTCCTCGTGCACAGAAGACATAGACTGGAGAAATGAAAGGAATACTAAAGAAAGCACCCAAGATAGACGTAATTAATTGAGTACGAGTATAAAATAAAAAGAAAAATATATAGCTACGAACTTAAAGGTGTTGTACAACGACAAGGTGATAAGATAAGACCATTATTAAGACGAATTTGATATGATTTTGAGTAAGTTAGAAGTCAGTGTTGGGTACACAACAAGGGTGAAAGAGCATAAGGCATAAAGGAGTACTGCGTATTTATGACTTCACCTCGGAAATAGTGAAATCCTTAAAGGACAAGGATTGCCAATTTAAGAAACAACTAAGGTATTGTAAATTTATTAGAGGAAACAGATTATATCCGCTGGGATAAAGATACCGTTATAAGAGAGCTTTGGATACTTATCATCAGAATATAAGTGCTACCTAATTGAGAATTTGGAACGACTACAAGTACTAACTAATTACTGATCGGAGTAAGTGGAATGTGGCCTTGGATAAGTTGCTACATGGGTTGCATTACTCAAGTATAGATCATCAGATGAGATTTTATACTATATATGGAAAGGTTCTTGTCACTTCGTGATTTTGTTAAGGTTTCGTACGAGGATAATCAAAGTTATAAATTATAAAGGAAGGACAAGGATATGGTACAGTATACCAAGTGAATTGGGAAGGAGTTAGATGAATTTGAGATTGAAAATGGGGACATAGAGCAGAATATACATAGATAATGATATAAGTACACCCTTAAGGGGGGAAGCGGATGAGTGAAATGCAAGTGTAAGATGGAAACAATTGGTAGTGAAATATATTTGACATGGATGCTTAAACTTCAAGTGAGATCCCTTGCTGAAACAAGTTAGTAAGATCTGAGAGTCAGCAATAAACGGATAAAAGTCAGGATGATATTTGAGATAGTGCGGAGAATTATTTGTAAAAATCTTGAATGGTATGACATTAAAAAGTTGGTGCTTACAAAAAGAAAAGGTACGACAAGAGAATGGTAACGAGTAACCTAAGAGATATTATAAAGGATAGCAATGCTATACTAGATTAGAGGCTAAGATTTGGCAGTAGAGTTGTGCGCTAATGATATTGTGCATTACAAGTAGCAAAGGAGAAGGGATAAAAAAATCTCCTACAGTAGGGTATGAGAAAATCAAAGGGTGAATGAAGGAAGGGAAAGGACTATGACAAGAAATAACATGACACAATATGTCTAAAGTGTTATAAGTTGGATTAAGGGAAATTGTGAAGTGGTTTAAGCGAGACGATCAAAACGAACTTGTTACTAGAGGACAGTGGGTTTAAAGAGAACGAACAAAAAGACTGGCACCTTAAGTTTGGGTTGTAAAAGAAGGATTAGTTATGAACTATATTACTAAAAAGGGCTAACGCGTAAAATGACCTATGGGTCTCAATGAATTTATGGCAAAGAACACTATGACAAAGGCATCTATCCTATGGTAAGATAGTTATGAACATTGGACAACGAAGGGAAATTTACCTTCGACATTAAGAGGTGATACGACAAGCATAGACGTAGGAATGAAGGAAAGAGGTATGGACCAAAGGACAAAAGAGGGACGGAAAGCTCAAGATAGTACTTCGTAAAGTGATGCAAAATGTGAAACAAATTTGAAAAAAAAATGGGCATATGACAGAAGGGAGATATTACTTCAATATGATGATAGGGGTGCTATAGGGAAAATTACCTATATAAGTGTTTACTCAAGATGTGATGCGAGTATTTACCTCAAAAGAGTGCTTCGGGAAATTCATTATGGGACATGATTAACATGGGATTTAAAATCCCTTGAGATCATCATGTATTTTAACCTTTGACCAGATATAAGTGAAACGAGAAGAGACACCCGAAGAGGATTCTAAAGATAAGAAGAAGGTTCCTGATTATTACGTGATCGTAAAAGGTTAAAAGATGACATGGTATCAGTATGTAACAAATGATTTGTATTGTTGATTTAATAATGTGGGTATGGAGGTAATGACCGTACGATGGACGAAAGGGTTCTAGACTAGTTGAGGCAAAAAGAAAAGGGGATCGACGAGTTTAAGAATCAAGGAGAATTATATCAGGAAAGTGACTCACTTATATCTCTTGAAAGGATGTTCCTGAGGTGTCAAGGGAATATTGCAGTCGGGATTCATTACTAAGAAGAAAACTCATTTTTCGACTATTCACAGGGAATGTCATAGATAGTGCATGTCAGAGGATTAAAATGATGACTCCAAGACGGATGTATGCTGCGGACTATGCAACCTAAATGGAGAATGGAGGTAGATCTATAAGAATTAGAAGAAAGAACAAGAGGAACCGATATGTATTGGTAAAACTACCAAGGAAAGATGACTCCACAACAAGAAAAACTCAACTTAAGCTTCAAGCGTAGATGGATATTGTAAGTTGCAACCAGTTACAGAAATATCTAAATCATGACCACCTTCTTTGGAAATTCAATATTAATTGGTGTCAAGTGGAGAATGGAATTAAGTTAAGAAAGGAGAGACACGACATGATAGAAGAGTAATTTATTCGTCATAAGATCACCATAACCAGTATACTTATACAGGACTAATTTAACATTCGAGGACGAATGTTCCAAAGGGGGGAAGGATATTACATCCTGTATTTTTGTGCGTTGGAAAGCGTGCGAGTTAAATTACATTAGTAACGGAACCGAGGTTATCCCTCAAGCTCATAGGTGGTTAGAGTGATGGTACAGATGTAGTGAAAGGATTAGAAGTCACGTGAATTGGATAAAATAATTTTCATTAAGGTTCAACGTTTATTTGAGGGAAATACGGTCCAAGCTATAATACCCCGTATTTTTGGACTAGGAAATTGAACCGCCAAACATGAGAAAATTTACTCGATCCCGGAGGATTTGGTCATTTCAAGCATGAAAATCAAAGAACTTGGTGTATACAAGGATGAGGTCCAGAAATAATTTAGGACTTAACAAGGGTGACGACGGTGATTGAGAATAATATGTTATGTGTACCAAAAGGGACTATGGATTAGTGCTATATCACATAATTATGATAATAAGTATATGAAGTGTGTTAAAAGTGGTTCATGTTTAAGTGGATTGAGATCAAGACAATTGGTTATGTGGGTAATTGGTTAATAGTGGAATAAAGTGGGAGAGTATGGAATTATTCGTGGTGTTAGTAAAAAAAATTAGTGAGTTAATATTGGCAATAGGCTGCCACGTGACACCAAGTAGGCTGCCACGTGGCACCAATTGGTCTAAATAATAACATTAACGCGTCAAATAAAGTGATGACTTAAGGTCACCTAAAGGGAGGTTCTTACACATTGAAAGGCACACTTTTTATATATCTAAATATTAACATTCATTGTTGCAAAAATGCAATTGACTTAGTTCAATTATGTATTAACATAAAAGACCCATTCGGCTAGTTTGTACTTGGAGGAAAACGTGCACAAGGGTATGTATATATTCAGGAACATATTCATTGAATATATATGTACACTCTCAGCAACGCCATTCAACCGTGTTACGGGTTTTGCTCACCGCTTTGATCTCATTGTACCACTTTGTCGTGTTGTTAGACCCGGACTTTCTTCAAAGTGAAGTAAAGAGGAAGGAGAGGAGTTTTTGGCACATAAGGTAAGAATTCTCCTCTACTAGATATATTTAAATTTGTCCAGGTCATAGTTAAATTGAAAGACGGGAACTACAGAATTAATTGCGAGAAATCAGATCAATTGTTATTGTCATCATGTGGACTGTTTGGTGGTTGTTATAAATTGTTTGGTGTGCTGGAATACCGTGGAATTGGCTGTAGTTGTTGTTGTTATGTTTGTTGTTATACTATGTATATACGGAAATAAATAAGTGTATACGAGCATCTGTATAGGAATTTGTATTGGGCTGTTTTGGAAGTGATTTAGGAAGGGATTTGATTCTATTTTGAATATGTATTTTTTAATATTGTTATTGGTATTGTGATTGATGTATTGGTTAAATTGTGGGAATTGATGAAATAAACCCGAACTTGAGAATAAAATCGTCACTTGGAAAGAGTTGAGTTTGTGGGCTACTTTCTGGTTATAATCATATGATATAAGGATAGAATTTATAGTAAATGACTTCTTTATCTTATTGAGAATGTTATTAAGTTAAAAAAGAAGCATGCAAAAGGTGACATGGGTTGTACAGATCCTACTTCAAGCTTCACGATCATTATAAAGTATTATGAGGTCATTATGGATATACATATGATGTGTTGTTGAGATCTATTTTTGTCATTTTGGCTGTTATTGTGATATATGGAATTGGGGAAATGCTACCTATTTCGTTTTAGGATCAAATTACCAATTGATATACACGATATATGAAAGCCATCTAAAGTCGTACATGCATTTCCTTGTTATAGGATTAGCATCAACATTAAGACGAGTTCGTTTTGGGTTTATATTGGCGACTTAAGGTATGTTAAGATAACCCTTCTTTCTTTTTGGCATGATCCATATGAATCAAACAGACGACAAATGTCTAACTCCAAAGAAGTCCCTATTCTTAGAGCCACTAGGATGGCTAATGTTCTTGATTTCCAGAAGATATTTCATTGTGTCTTGATACGTTTCTATGATTCCAGAAGTTCTATTTTGATATAATCCATAGTGACATTCGAAGGGTACTTGATATGACTGTTGTCTTGATTATCAAATGATTGTTCATTTTGATTATCCTATCGAGTCTCAGATGTGACTTAGTTTGCGTATGGTTGCTCGCTACTCTGCTCGTGCATGTCTCAATATATCTTTCACCGAGTCCCGGGCCGGGTATGTTTTCATGCACAGTTTCACTGCATTGTTCACCGAGTCCCTCACTAGAGGGCCGGGTACGGTATATATATATATATATATGAGATAATGATGTGATTATGACGCCAAGGATGGCATGTGATGATTTTATTCACCGAGTCCCATAATGGGCCGGGTATGATATATGATATTGATATGCATGATTTACATTTCATAAGACAAGTGTATTGGTATTTTGAATGCCATACTTGTCTCCTGTGATCCCTATTTCAGTCATGATCCTCTTTACTGTATTTCATGCCTTATATACTCAGTACATATCTCGTACTGACCCCCTTTCTCCGGGGGGGAGGGGCTGCGTTTCATGCCGGCAGGTACAGATACTTGATTTGGTGATCCTCCAGCTTAGGGTTTCTACTCAGCTGTCATGGAAAAGTCAATTGTTTCGGAGCCTAGACTTTTGGTACAGATCTTTTGATGTATATATATGTTTATCCAGGGGTACGGTGGGGCCCTGTCCCGTCATATTTTACTATCGATACTCTTAGAGGTCTGTAGACATATGTGTGGGTTGTGTATAAGTTTTGTTCAGCTGTGTGTATACGATGTGCTATGGATATGTTCGTCTATAGTGGCGGCCTTGTCGGCCTGCGTATGGTATTGATATGTAGTGGCAGCCTTGTCGGCTTGCGTATCATATTGACACGTAGTGGCAGCCTTGTTGGCTTGCGTATCATATTGACACGTAGTGGCAACCTTGTCGGCTTGCGTATCATATTATGTTTTGATTTGTTGTTACTCCTCAGGAGACAGGTTATCGGGATATATACATATGACGACGTTACGGACCTTTGGAGTTCTTTTGCATGTTTCCATATTGTTCTTAGGTCCAGTTCGACTATATCTAATAGGTACGTATACGAGTGTCCAGCTCGGGCACTAGTCATGGCCCATTGGTTTTGGTCATGACATAAGGGTTTTTAACTTAGCAATAAATAGTAAATCTGCCCCATCATCCGCTGCAGCAATTGGACATCTGAGGCAGCGAGCCCGCTATGGAGGGACTTAGCCCTCCATGGCAGCCCATACTAAAACTCACACGGTTGCTTTGGCGGCTCTCCTTTTGACTATCGCGAGTCCGCTCCAGCGGATATCCGTCCGTTGTGGTGACTTGCCACAAATCCCCATAATCACTACGGCAATCGGTCCCTCACTATAGCAGGACCGTTACCGCAAGTTTGGCGCCGCTACAGCAGACATCAAACACAACAAAATTCCTGGTTTTTCATAATTTTCAACTCGAATTTTGAATATCTCTCGAGGCCTCACAGATATAAAACAAACATGCATACACATGTGAAAACGCGCTACGAACTCACCCGTGGCCTCGAAATTGCCAACAGAGGTGCCAAAATTCTCCCAAGTCCCTTGGAACTGAACTGATCATCTTAGGATGTCATAAGCGGCTACCCAGACATTTCAGAATTGACGAATTTTATAAAAAGATATGTTTACCTAAAAGTAAACTTTGAGTCAAACATATTTCACTTAAAGGCTCAAATTCTCAAAATTCTCACTAAATCTCACCCTATGACCTCGAGAATCGTGACACCCATGCTAGCACAACAAAATTGTACTAACAGGACTCGTGGAAGGGTCAGTGGGGGCAAAAGAGTCAAAAGCACTATAACGACCAAACGGGTCGTTATAGTTACCTCATTCCCTATTTGTCAAGATCCCTTATTCCTTCATTGTTCATGTTTCCTAATAAACCTGAGGCATTAGTTTGTAGTGAGCTTGCAGTGTTAAGCAACTCATTTTCTGGGTTAGATGTTGCTTCACTGATTTCCCTAGTACTCATCTCTGTTTTAGGAATTTTTGGATATATCCCCTTTCTATATGCTCTATTCCTTTTTCTTTTTTCCTTCTCCCTTTTAATTGATGTATACATTCGAATTATTAGGAAATGAGGTTTTATGAGATTGAAATAAAGGGTATAGTCGGAATTGGTGGAATCAAGGGAGTGTATTGTAACGACTCGTTTGGTCATTATAGTACTATCGACCCTTTTACCTCTGTTGACCATTTTCCAAGGTTATCAAGTGAGTTTTAGTATGACTTTTGAAAGTTTGAGCCTCAAAGTAAGATATGTTTGACTCGAAGTTGATTTTTGGGTAAAAAGACCTTTTTTCGAAATTCCGTCGATTCTCGGAGGTCCGGATGACCGTTTTTGACTTGGTGGGATGTTCGGTTTGGTTCCCAAGGCACTTGGGAGCATTTTGGGACTTGTTTTGAAAACTTGGCTTTAGGCCATTAGGGGTTGACATGGTAAAATAGACCCCCCGTTGGGAATTTTGAGGCCACGGATGAGTTCGTAGCGCATTTTTATATGTGTTTGCATATTTGGTTTGTATTTATGGGGCCTCGATGTAGTCAAATTTGGGTTGAAACTCGTCAAAAACAAGGGTTTTCTGGTGTTTGGTGTCCGCTGCAATGACACTTGGCTTGCGATAGTGGTCCAGCTGTACCGAGGGACCAACCACTGTAGCGCGCGTGAAGAAATTATAGTGAGTCACCCTAGCGTATAGATACCCACTGAGGCGTACTCACAATAGCGGAAGGGGTGCTGTCGTAGTGGTTAGTGGAGTTTTTATGGTTGGTCGCCACGGTGGGCCAAATGGCGATGTAACGTTCCTACCGCAGTGGGAATTCCCAACTGTTACAGCAGATGATGGGCTGATTTATATTTCTTTCTTTAATTAAAACCCTTAAACCCTCATTTCCCTTCATCACTGTCTAAGCACACTTTGGGGGAATAGAATAGCTTTTGGACTGAATCTTTATTAAGGTAAGATCCTTGACCTTAAATGTTGCTCCCAAATGCACACGCAAGTATACATGGTCGTACAAGTAATCTAGACTGTTAAGTCCAGATATCGATCCCACAGAGACTTAGATTCTACTGTTAAGCCAATTCAAATTAGAAAGAAACTATTCAAGAAAGTGAAAATAAAGATGTTTGTTGTGCTAAACTAAAACTGAAAAGTAAACAATTTGTGATGGGTGTTTTTGTGACTGGGAATATCTTGACAAAGATTGTAAGAATTATCAGATGAGAGAAAGATCTAGGGTCATGGCTTTCGACAATCCAATTGATCTACGGACAATTCCACCTATTTTATTTCCTAGGTTACTAATTGACGGGTTAATTATACTTTATGATATTCTCTCGAACTACTCACAATCTTGTAGATGTTACTATAACGCCTATATCTCTGTGGTCATCAGAGGTAACAAGAACGCATTTATTTATCCGTATTCAACTAAGTAGGGCTAAAGGGTATATCTCTATCCGCAGTAGCGAAACGATTAAATCGAACAAACTCTATTTATTCTTATTACGTACGTGAATTCCCTTTCTGAAGTCCAATTCGCGCATCACAGATAGTGTCAAACTATTGGCCAGATAATCAAACAATTAAGATCAAGAATAAATAAGCAACCCAAAATATGGAAAATCAATAGATAATAATTGTCATCAAACCAACTTTCATGTCATTCGCCACAACCCTAGAATTAAGAAGTTTAGCTACTCATGATTCGATCATAGACAAAAGAATTCATGAATAATCTAGGGTTGAAAAAGATGAAAAATAAAATAAACCTAGAGAGAAAAAATAGAACGGTGGCTTACAAGTCTTTGAGTAATCCCAGCACACCATTTTTAGCTAATAAAACGTGTATATATAGTCTAGGGTAAAAACAAAAAATAAGTAAACCTAATCCTAGTCGAACCGGGAAAGCTGCGCAGAACCCCGCTTTCCTTCCGCGATGCGAATGAAAAGCAAAATGTCCTGAGGCCTCCCGTTTTCCTTTCGCGATGCGGAAGGATCGCCTGATGGTAATGCCTGGGCTGGTCTTGTCTGCTTTCTTCACATGATGCGGATGAAAAGCGAGACCTTCAGTTCAGTTATTTTTCCTTTTAGTTCATCACTTGTGGTCTTCGACTCGTCACCTCGTCTAATCGTCATATGCTCCAAAATCACTCACTTTAAGCACAGTTTTCCATTGTTTGTCATCATCGAACCTATACACATAAGATCAAATACGACAATTGCCTCATGAATTAAGCGATAAAAGTCATAAGAATAGGATGTAAATGACATAAAACATGATATTTGTGTCAAATATCACCACCCCCACTTAGACTTTGCTCGCCCTTTAGCAAACCCAAACCAACACTAAATTACACTTCTAGCCTAACTCATTCAAACAGGTCTGCAACGGGATTCGGCTAGTATGACTATCTCAAAAGAAAATTTTCAAAACCAAAACAATAAGCCAAGTTGCGAAAACTATGCCAAAGATTTAAAACCCTCATTTTTAGCACCAAGGACCACCTTCCTAAAAAAAACACTTCAATTTTTAAACCAATTGACCCAACGACACCACTTTAAAGCATGTAAGCAACCTTATGATCAAGAAATCAACACTTCACCACTCTATTGCTAATTATGTGCCCTCACCAAAATAAAGTAGTCCATATCTCACAAGAATCCAATATTTTTAAATCAATGGACCTAAAATCAATAAGTGAGCTCACTCTCACAAAGAATATCACATGTAAAATACGACATACCATAGGCTTGCCCGTAGTGTAACCACTCCACTAATACAAGTAAGACGAACCTAGAATTAAGTAGGACTTCGAGGGTTGTAATGTAGGCTAAGGGACGGGTAGGAATTATTTGGATAATAGTGACTAACCTCCCTAAGCACTTTAATACATATACGTTTATCATTCTTTCACAATTTCTTCATTAGCCCTTATTCAACACCAACCAACCTTTAAATTTCTCCCAATTCACCCATTTTCTTTGTTTAAGCACCACTCTTTTTAAAAGTCACAAAAGTTAGAAGGAAAACTTTTTCTCTACATTTTTTCTGTCTTTTTCAGATTTATTTATTTTCTCTTTTTTTTCTTTTTCTTTCAATTCCCAACTAACAAGTGAATTAGTTCTGTTCATTCGGTGCTCCCATTGTCTTCCTAGATTACAATTAACAACCATTTCCCCTCTTTATTTCACATCCCAACTCCCATTATACATGTAAATGATTAAAGTGCTCATAGAGTAGATTGAACAAAAATCAAGTTTTATAGAACGAAGAGGTAAAGGCTAATTAACTGCTATCAAAGAAAGGCTAAAGGCTCTAGAGGGTTAACTAGGGTGCTATTTGCAAGTTGGTGGGATAACGTTTTAGTCTTTTTAGTGACTAATCAAAGAAACGCCTCTATCATTTTCTAGTCTCAACCGAACTTCATTTCGCTTTGTGAACACACAGGGCAAGTTCTAGACCTCAATACCAAACATGGATTCAAATGCAAAACCTAACTCACACATGGCACACAATCAACGCAAGAGGGATCCGGTTGTCCCTCGAATCAAACAACAATGAAAATCAACAATACCAGGTGGGCCATACGAGTCAAACAAAAACCATTTTCAAGTGCTTTCAAGAAAAGTGATACAATTTCACGGCATGTTTTCATAAAAAAAATTCAAGATCACTCATATGCCAATACTTCACCTAACCTGTGCACCTAGTATTTGAAAACACCTATCCTAAGGACTAATTTTCCATCAAGCAGGTAGTCATCCACCCGTCATCAGGAAAAGCCCTTTCTATGACTAAAGGAAAAAAAATCTACCTACGCCCGGTTCAAAGGCCCCCCCTCGGGAAAGAACCGAGGCCATAAGAAAACCCAAAGGGGTGGATGATGAATGCCTACTAATGAGGGACTTAAAAAGTTATCAAAGAAAAATAAGGAAAATAAAATATTTTTGAATTTTTGTTTCAATTTTTTTTTCCCGACACTAAGATGCAAAACTACTAAAAAAAATAATCCTAAGGCATACTAATCATCATCCGCGACCTCAAAACATGTTGTTACAAACCAAGGACGTATGTTTCAACCCCGTTAGACAGATAGTGTCTAACTATTGGCTAGATAATCAAACAATTAAGATCAAGAATAAATAAGCAACCCAAAATATGGAAAATCAATAGATAATAATTGTCATCAAACCAACTTTCAAGTCTTTCGTCACAACCCTAGAATTAAGAAGTTTAGCTACTCATGATTCGATCATAGACGAAAGAGATCATGAATAATCTAGGGTTGAAAAAGATGAAAAAAAAAATAAACCTAGAGAGAGAAAATAGAACGGTGGCTTACAAGTCTTTGAGTAATCCTAGCACACCTTTTTCAGCTAATAAAACGTCTATATATAGTCTAGGGTAAAAACAAAAATAAGTAAACCTAATCCTAGTCGAACCGGGAAAGCTGCGTAGAACCCCGCTTTCCTTCCGCGATGCGGATGAAAAGCGCAATGTCCTGAGGCCTCCCGCTTTCCTTCCGCGATGCGGAAGGATCGCCTGATGGTATTTCCTGGGCTGGTCTTGTCTGCTTTCTTCACGCGATGCGGATGAAAAGCGAGACCTTCAGTTCAGTTATTTTTCCTTTTAGTTCATCACTTGTGGTCTTCGACTCGTCACCTCGTCTAATCGTCATATGCTCCAAAATCACTCACTTTAAGAACAGTTTTCCATTGTTTGTCATCATCGTACCTATACACATGAAATATAACGACATAAGTTCAAATACGACGATTGCCTCATGAATTAAGCGATAAAAGTCATAAGAATAGGATGTAAAATTAAACAAAACATGATATTTGTGCCAAATATCATTAAACTTCATCATTTACCTTCCTAAATCCTTAATCCTTGCAAGAAATCATTAGAATCAAAGTGGAGAAGATGAGTCTTATGATAAATTGTTGAAATAGGTTTTAGACTTCCAAAATGGAACTTGTTGTTGAAAATGACTAGTATAACCATAGATATTGATATATTCATTATTCTTAATATTTATTCTTCCATTATTAATGATTAATTTGAGGATTAAAAAGTTAGGGTTCTTACCCAAAATTGGGGGTTTCACTTTAAATCCTAATTAGGCTTAATCTTTAGTTGGCTTAGCAATTGAATAGTGGGTTTGATCATCTAGAGCAAGAATTGCATATTCCACCTTCCAATTTCCCATTTTACGCTTGTGGTTCCATTTCCCCAATTCCATGAGTTAGTGTTTGACATAAATTAGAAGTATAGCAATATGAGTATTGTTCTTCTTGGTTTCAAATGTAGAAATCGAATATGAATAGACCTTGAGTATTTGGAGGTGTAAAGGAAGAGCAAGGCTAAGGTTTGATGGTTTATGGCTCTTATTCGGCATTCTAGGTAGGTTACGACATACCTTCTATTAGATTTCAGTCAGCGAATCATATGTAGAGTCAGTGATTGTTGGAGAAAGCATGTAAACCTTCGGGTATGGAGTTTGGGATGGAATACTTAGGTTGGTATTTTTGTTGACTATGGCTTGTCACCTTATTGTATTCTATTTATTTGTTGCCTTAATGTGATTTGTTAGCTTGTCGCCACGTGACTGCTTCTAGAGTTATTGTTTAATGATTGCCTTATGATTTGGAGAGTGTGTTTATCATTATTGAGGTTGTTAGGAAGGAAAGTAAAGTTGTGATATTGATATTGTGAGGGAGATATTTCACCCGAAGCGTGTTTGTTTCACTGCATTTGCATTGCATTCATCTTACATTCACATATGGCAGTGTATTTGGACTTGATGGTTGATCTTTTGGTGATATGTGGACTTGATAGTAGTTCTTGAGATTGTACATTTGACTTAAAGTTTATTTTGAGGAGATATGCTACACTTGGTAAATTTTGTACTGGATATGATACTCTTTGACTGTGTTGAGGTATATCTGATTGTGAGAATGTCTATGTTTTAGTCTCTTTCTTATGCTTATGTTATCTAACTATTGTCAGCCTATGATACCTACAGTACATTGTGTTTGTACTTATACTACCTTGCTGCATTCTTTTATGAGTGCAAAGTACGTGGCAGGATCAACTTCCTCTCTTCGTGACTGATTCCCGAGGGTAATTGACGAGTATTTTAGGGTGAGTACTTCGATGGATCCGCAGCCCTGATGTCTCTTCTCTTCTACTTGTCTCACTTTCAATTATGAGATAGTATTTTGCTTTTAGACTATGTATTCATATTTCAGACTTATGGATTTATTGTAGTGGCTTTTGGGCGGCCTAGACTAGATTCTTAGGGATTGATGTATTATTCTGCACTTACTTTATTTATCTATTTATGTTAGACTTATCATATATTATGGGTGCTTGGGTTTATTTTATTGAAGAATTGTTGTGAATAAGGGACGGGTTAGCCTACTGCGGTGGGTATTGTTAGGTACCTGCACGTTTGCCGAATCCGAGCGTGACAAGTTGGTATCAGAGCATAATGTTACCCAGTCTATAAGTACAAGCGAATATCTAGTAGAGTCTTGCGGATAGGTACGATGAGCTCCGTATAAATCTACAAGAGGTTATGGGACATTTTGAAAACTTCACATTCTTTCATTCCTGCGTGCTACTTTATTCAAATTGGTATTTGATCAATTTCTATTCTCTGACAGATGGTGAGGACACGAGCTACCTCCGCGAGGGATGAGGTGCCCGGGCTTGCTTCTGGGGCAGGCACCAGAGGACGAGGATAGGCGAGAGGTCGCGACCGATATAGAGGACATGGATCTACCCCGGCCAGGTGTGAGGCCCTTGTGGTTGGACAGAGGCGATCACATTCAGCTTCTCCAGAGCGTCAGCCCAAGAGAGCGCAGGCAGACTATCGAGGTGTGGGACCATCCTAGACTCACCCCGATGTCAGGTCTGATCTGGTATTTCAAGATTTTATGGCTCGTGTACTTCTTCATCTTGACGCCTTGCATGTCGTAGGTAGTACCACTACTCCGAGTAGTTCACAGACTCGAGTAGTGATACGAACTCTCGAGCAGGGCCAGACTATAGGGATGTATCCTGATATTGTCATGGCCTCGCGTTTAGGTAGTATCCTAGTCTCTGAGGGTGCTCCCAGACCCGTGGCAGTTCAAACTTTGACCGTTTGAGATCAAGCGCTTGTTGGGATATTCCTGAAGATGGAGCTGCCTAAATTCTTTGACTTGTGTAGTATGGATGTGTACAAGTTCATAGTGGAGATGCATGAGAGGCTCTATAAGATGGTTACTGTGGATTTTCATGGTGCTGATTATGTGTTTTTTTAGTTTCATGGCGACGCGAAGACTCGATTGGGGACAATCATCCAGGCCTTATCAGTCAGCCCCCAGCCACCCTGTTCAGTCCGCGTTACAGGCTTCTTTAGGTGGTCCTTCTAGAACTAGTGTGTTACACCTAAGAAAATTTTTCGTTGATGCATAAGTGAATAGGATAGTGAAGAGTACGAGCATATGATATTTCAATAAGTAAGAAATGACATTCAATGACCCCAGTTAAGATTTCAAAGACGTTAGAGATGGAGGAAGAAAGTTGGCAAAGACAAGGCAAGGTATACGATAGGTAACGGAAAAGAATTAAGAGTTACGAGTTAACGAGGACTTAATGATGTCTTGGAGAAGAGTGATAACATCCCTTAGATTGGTATTGAGGTGTTGAACAAGTGCTAAGAAGGTTCCATAAGGATTGGAAATCAAACGAGTCGACGAAACGAGCTTCGGAATCACTGGGGATTATATAGCCAAGCATACTGGCCGTATAAATTATACGGTCCATATGTTGGGACCGTATAATCAGCCCAGAATGTCATACTTTTCTGGACCAAATATACGGCCAAACATACGGCCCGTATAAAATGTACGGACCGTATGTTGGTCCGTATATATGGTCGGGGACAGTTTTGGATCATTAAATAAGGGACCAAGTCTTATTTCATTTCACTTCCATATCACACCCCTTCTATCTAAAACATCTCTCTACATTTATTCCATAAGAATTCAAGAGGTATTAGTGATCAACAACATAAACTAAGTGAATCAAGTGTAAGAAAACCCATTAAAGATCATTCAAGTCAAGAAATCTCATTGGAGATGAACTAGGGTTTTTGCTCAAGTGAAGTATTATCAACCAAGGCTTGTTCCTACAACATCTAAGGTAAGATTTATGGTATTTATATGTTGTTTAAGGTATTTGAAAGTTGAAATAGATCGATTGTAGAGGGATATAGAAAAATGGGTCATGAAAGTGGAATAGTGCCATTTTGAGTAATAGCTTGAATTGAGTCATGATTCTTAATGTGTTGTGGTATAAATGTGTTATAAATGATATTGAGAACACGGGATAGGCAATGTATGTGAATGAACATAGTCATGTGTTATGACCATGGATATGGGTGATTGAAAGTAAATAGAGAAATGTGGGTAATGTGGATGAATGAAGGAATACCGTATAAATAAAGGAGATGCTGTCTTATTTTCTATAGTTTAGTCATGTATGCTAGCTATCGATTTCTAATGATAGTATGACTTTAATGAAGGTAGAACGTGAGCGAGGAAGGAGAGCGCGCAAGTGGTAAAATAGTTGAACGGAATGGTATGTAAGGCTAACCCTTCTTTCATAAGGCATGGTTCTTTGGCCAAACATCTAGATCTTTTATATGATTGTGATATCCTTCAAATGATTCTATCTTTCGAGCTATTGAGCTCATGATCCTCGATATGTATTACGATTATACTAAGTTCCTCATACGACGAGTAATCCTATAAGGATAGATGTAATGAATGACGATAATAGTGATAATGATATTGATGACGACTATAATGGTAATAGCGATGACGATAACGATGACGATGATGATAGTGATGATAATAGTAAAGATGCTTATGAGCTATTATGTATATGTATCTATGTATGACGATTATGGAACCCCGAGCTTATAAGGCCGGGTAGAATATGTATGTGTGTTTGTTTGACGCACGCGCACCACGGCAGTTGGGTACGGATAACACTGAGCCTTAGTAAGGCCAGGTATGTGTAACACTGAGCCTTGGTAAGGCCAGGTATGTGTAACACTGAGCCTTGGTAGGGCCAGGTATGCGTAACACTGAGCCTTGGTTGGCCAGGTATGTATGATCACCGAGCCTAGCTATGGTCGGGTACGTGAAACACCGAACCTTTGTGGTCGGGTATGCTATGTAAATGATATGTGTATGACGTGAATATGCATGTGCTATGGATAAGTATATGATATAGATATGAGTATGAATACGAACATGATACGGATATGAATACGAATAAGACTATGTATATGAATACGATTATGAACGCAATGTAAATGAATACGGATATGAGTACGGATAAGAAAATGGGTGTATGTACACGAATACGCGCTAGAAATGGAAAGTCCCTATGACAAGCAAGTAAGTGCTTATGACGTTGATATTGCTATCTCCCCTCCTATGCTATTTATCATATTGCTTATTATGCTTCTATGTTGATGTTGATCATGCTTTACATACTCAGTACATTCTTTGTACTGACGTCCTTTCGTTTGTGGATGCTGCATCATGCCCACTGGTGCACAGGGAGACAGGATTGATCCATAGCTACATTCTCAGGGTCTACATAGTGGAGCTCCATTTCATTCGGAGCTGTAGCTTTTGGGTACTTATTCTTTTGTGTACATAAATATGGGCATAGCGGGGTCCTGTCCCGCTTATGTGATATGTCATACTCTCCTTAGAGGCTCGTAGACATGTGTATATAGTTAGATATGTTTTGCCTTGTCATCCTATATGTTGTATATCATTTTGTAGCCTTGTCGGCTTATGTACATGGGTATGGCATAGATGCCAATGTTGATATAAAGGTGTTATCGTCCAATGGGACTAACATTGGATGAATAGAAATATATATTTTATCAAGTGGCTCACCTAGATGTAGGAGTAAGTGTATGATAAGGGGTGCCCGGGTGGAATAGCACCGGGCGCCCGTCGCGGCCCCTAGTCGGGTCGGGACAAAAGTGGTATCAGAGCAGTTCAGTCCTAGGGTATGTCTACTAGCCGTGTCTAGTAGAGTCTTGGTTTTAGGTGTGTTACATGCCACACTTATAAACATGAAGCTGCGGGAATTTTAGGAATAAATGACCTTCTTTCATCATAGGAATTGTGCGATAGAGCTATGATATAAGAACTTTTTGTTCCTTAACCGTGTGTTGTGTATTTCAAAAATGCCTGTAAAGAGAAAGGCTACAGCAGCCCAAAAGGGCAAGACGGTGGCAGAAAAGCGGGCTGAAAGAGCACCGCCACCGGTAGTAGAGGAAAGTGAGTCCCAGAGTGCGGCTCAATCTCAGTCCTCCCGTTCAGTCCTCCCGTGAAGAGGGAGCCTCAGCCCCAGCTTCAGCACCTCCGGCTCCTCCATCGCATGCTTCAGGCCAAGATGTAAAAGAGGCCATACGTTTGCTTACTTAGTTGGTTGGTGCTCACACTCAGCGGTAAAGTACATGGCAGGGTGATAGGGCTGTTAGTGCAAGGGCCCATGACTTCATTACCTTGATCCCTCCGGAATTCTTTAGATCAAAGCCGGATGAGGACCCCCAGGATTTTATTGATGGTATGTTAAGGACGCTTCGATTGATTCATGCTTCGGACACCGAATCAGTGGAGTTAGCATCATATAGATTGAGAGATGTCTCGATCCACTGGTACACAGTTTTGATGGCTTCACGAGGGGCCAATGCACCTCCCCCGGTATGGCAAGAGTTTGTTGATGCTTTCCTCCGACATTATATGCCTCCAGAAGTTCGGCGAGCTAGGGCCGATAAATTCTTGAACTTGAAAGAAGGTAGCATGAGTGCTTTCGCGTATAGTCTCCGCTTTAATTCTTTGGCGAGGTGTGCTTCAGCCATGGTAGCGGATATGGGCGACCGAGTACACCGGATTGTGAAAGGCCTAGGGCCACATTTGATGGATAGGTGTTTAACTGCGTCCCTTCAGGACAATATGGATATTGCACACATTTAGGCCCATGCTCAGAACTTAGAAGAAAGTCTACAACAGCAAAGAAGTGAACGTGAGCATGATAGGGGACATAACAAGAGGGCTAGATCTTCGGGTCTGATGAGCGAGTTCAGAGGTGGGCACAGGCAGCAGTTTTTTAGGCATTCGGGCAGTTCTATGACCAGTGCACCTCCACGGTTTTCAGGCCAGAGATTTGACAGATCTACTAATTCCAGGCCGAGTTAGAGTTTTTCGGGGTCTCAGTTCAGAGGTGATTCGGGTCAGGCGAGGTAACACGTGCCACGATGTTCTTAGTGTGGGAAGTGACATTGGGTTCCATGCCGATCGGGTTCAGATGTTTGCTATTCATGTGGTCGACCAGGCCATGTTATGCGTGATTGCCCCTCAGTTCATGGTAGAGGTAAGACCCAGCCATCAGGGTCGGTAGCCCTATGGGGACAGGTTCACATGCGCCAATAGGCCATGGTAGAGGCAGAGGGAGAGTTCCCAGTTCTAGCGGTCCTCAGCACCGTATTTATGCTTTGGCTGGACGCCAAGATCTTGAGTTTTCTACTGACGTGGTCAGAGGTATATTATCGGTATTCTCTCATGATGTATATGCTTTAATTGATCCGGGCTCCACATTGTCATATGTTACTCCGCATATTGCGGGCCGATTTAAAGTCGAGTCGGTGTCGATTAAACCTTTTGAGGTGTCTACACCCGTAGGTGAATCAGTAATAGGTAGCCTAGTATATAGAAACTATGTAGTTGTGATTCGTGATCGACGTACTGTGGTTGACTTGCACGAGCTAAAAATGGTAGATTTTGATATTATTATGGGCATGGATTGGTTGGCTTCTTGCTTGTCACACCCTAATCCCGCTAGGGTGTGATGGGCACCCGGCCCCATATTCGGAGCCGAGCGAACCCACAGACTCTTATTTTACACATGATCTCCTCGGACTCTGAAATTAAATAGTAGTGAAATACATAGTAAGCTTTCTAATCTTTCTAATCTTTCTTTCATCAACGTTTTCGAATCAGACAAAATCTATAATCATGTGGAGTTTATCACATAATACAAAATGACATATCGGCTGATGGAGCCGCTTACAAAACCGACATACTATACCCATGACTCTGTCTGCAAAGTCTCTAACTTCGAACAAACATCACAACACATATACTCTGGCTCGGCAACGCTCCGGGAGCAAATGGAGTTGCCAATCCAGCTGAAGCATCTTCTAGCAAAGTCCCGTACTCATCTGGGTGTACCTGCGTGGCATGAAACGCAGCCCCCGAAGAACAGGGGGTCAGTACGGAATATGTACTGAGTATGTAAAGCATGGAATACAGCAAACAATATTATAATCGAAAGAAATGATACGAAAGTAAGTACACTTTCAGAATGCCAAAATACTTATTCTTCAGAATGCAAATCGTATATACTGATGCCATACGTTAGAAGAAGTACAGAAAGTAAGTAGGTCATCCAGAGTATCAAAATGTGTATTTTCCAAACACAGACCGCGCGTGCCTACAGCGTATGTCATCATATACGTTTACACAGGACTGATTTATACGTAACATAATAGTACCGAGGAACGTACGGCCCGATCCACAGATATAACATATTAGTGCCGAGGAACGTTCGGCCCGATCCACAAATGTATTTGCTGCGGAACGTGCAGCCCGATCCATATACACATATTATATTGCTGTGGCACGTGCAGAAGGTTAGTATAGACATTAAGCACGATATGCAGAATAATAAAACACTTACTGGGAACACGAATCATACATGCCAATAACGGTATCCGGCCCCTTTCGGGACCCGGGGAAACGTGGTGCCACCCTGCCTTTGGCGCCACACACATCATACTCCAGAAGGTTTGCTCTGTAATCTCCGTCACACATCATAATATCACATCATAAGATCAGAACATACATATACACATATATGGTTCGGCGAACCATGAACACATCATAACACCGTAACACATCATACTCCGGAATACATATATGGCACCCGGCCCTCAAGCAAGGGACCCGGCGTACCATGCGCACGATATATACCGGCCCGAGACTCGGCGCAAGAAGTAATAATACATGCACGAGCAGAGTAGTGGGAAACAAAATGCACATAAATCAGGACTCGATATATACGTACCTATACCGACCTTTGAAGGGTCTTAAACATGTTTCAAGTCAATCGGAGTTAGAATGTGAAAGTTACGGATATTTTTACCACAGAAACTATTACGAACGTTACAAAGCAAATTCAATTTCTTTTACAAAAGTTAGGGACATTAAAATTTGCAGAACTCTTTGAACGTTTCAGAAGCTTTGCTTGGAGAATCAAAACAATAGTCATATCAGGAGCATTTCGCATCTCATTATGGATCAAATCAGATAGGTCTTTTTGAACCATACATACGTATCAAACATAGCAGACTATTTCCAAAAAATTGAGCACATTGATTCTTACAGAATTCCTTTAAGAGCATGTCAAAAGTGCACACGAATCCTAAACAAGTTCGGAATCACAGAATAGAGTAACCCCAATGTACATATCAATATCATACCTTACTTGGCTCTAGGACATGCCAAAGAAAGAAAGGGTAAGCCTTACATACCTGTCCCACGACCAACTAGCTACACTTATTTGTCCAAACTTGCTAATCTACATTCAAGAAAATTGACATAATCATTAGACTCGTCGACATACACTTATCTTAGTTTTTCAATGAATTCATTTATATTCTACTGAAATTTCGGCAGCATTTCCCCTGTAAACACACCATCCCCGAGAATCTAACTCGGCCAAAAATACAACAACCAATCCGAGAATTTAACTCGGCCAAAATATCAACAACAATACCAACAATTATTCTGACAATATCCACCACAACAATTCTAATAATCGTGCCAACAATATCAGTAATCAAATCAAGACACATTCTAACATTAACAACCTTCATCGCACAATCCAACGGCATTTCATTTATATTCAATTCAATCACCTATAATCAAGCTAACACCAATGATCCCACATTCAAGTATTAATCCGAAATCTTTCTAACATGATTCAAGAATGATTCTAACAATTCACATGACATTCCAACAACCCAATCAACATTTTTACTTTACCCGAAACTTTCCAAATGCGACACAACAACCACAATACATTCTCTTCTTGCAAATTCATGAACTATACCAACAATTCACACACTAACAACATTATTTTTCATAAGTTCAAGAACACTATATTCAATTCACATTAACTTCTAAAACAATTTCCCAACAATTACAACTTGAACTAGAATTATTAAACTTCCATTTCTCATCATAGATTCCATTACAACAACAATCAAAATACTAGATAAAATTAGCTCATCGTCCCTACACATTACAACACATATACACGGCCACACACACACTACACATCCATATTTTCACAAACGACTACAACTTCATTTTCAACCATTAAATCCTCATTTTACATCATAGAATCCACAACACAACAACAATCAAATTACTAAATAAAATAATTGGTTTACCATTCTTACAACACACACCTATTCGGCCAAGCACCAACACCCATAATTTCATGAATTTCATCCATTTCCACACTCCACAACATACATAATCACCCACAACATATACGAAAAGGATTAAACCTTACTTTTTCCCTTGATTTTTCACTTGGCTAGAATTTGTAACTTTAATGAATATATGTTTTTCTTGCTCCAATAACCACTTCACTTTGATAAGGACCCTTTAATGGATTGTTTAGCTAGAAGAGAATAATTTTTTGATAAAAATTTTCCAAGGTTCTTGTTGGATTTATCATGGCCGAATGGCCTTGGTTCTTTTTCTCCTTCTCTTTTGTTCTTTAGTCTTCTTGAAGTTTCTAGGAAGGGAATGAATAAGATGACTAATAAGTCATCTTTTGGACTTATAAATTTTGTCCCCATATGGGCTTTGACCCATCTATTATGGACGGCCCAATGGCCCCCCTTAATTTCCAAGCCCATTTTTTTTTGTTTTGTTTTGCACTTCATGAAAATTTATTTATTTTCAAATTCCAAATTTGCGAATTTTGCGAATTTCCCCTTTTTACCCTTTGCCTTTCTTAATATTTCCACAACAAACATTTTCATAAACAACTCATTCACTAAAATAATTTTGGAAAATAGTCTTGACTTTAATTTCTCGCAATCATCTTGAATTATTCTAATGTACGAAATACGGGCTATAACATCCTCCCCTCCTTTAGAACATTCGTCCTCAAATGTTCAACTGACCTCATGGGGTGTTATAATACTCCGGGAGGGTCCTTTTATAGTGGTCCCTTTCTCCGTGCTCGTTTCTTATCATGGGCTTTCTAATTCGCCGCACCAACTTATTATCCTTACACACCCTAGATCATCTCTTCTCTGTTATTGTTTCGTCACCGCACTTGACAGAAGCCACGCCTTGGCGCACAATCTTTACTTAACGATCCAATATGGCCACAGGCTATTCCCTGCTCTCATTTTATCTACAATATTGCAGTCTCACTTATCATGCTATAAATATTCGTCTGTCTTTGGTGTTCTCCTCTCATCGCTCCCTGCTTCTTTATACCTTTGTCGCTATCCCCTTTTTAATTTTTCATTATAAATATTCATCCAAAAATGTATGTACGAAATGTTTCCTTATTTATTATCCCATCGCAGTCCCGTAATCCTTATGGTAGCTTATGATTTGAATTCGCCTAACTTCTTAGTTCGCAACACCTTTGAGTTCTTACTACAACTTTTTCTTTATTTCCTTCCCTCACATTTTTTGACACAAGTATACTTGTCTTTGATTTCTTTATATTGGCGCTCAGTTCGTCCTTTGTTATTTCTTGTTGGCCCTCCGGCGGGGATTCCTTACAAATGTGATCGAGCATCTCTTCACATCGATGATTCATATAAATTCATAGCGTATATTCTCATGTTCCGTATAATTAATGGTATATGAACCGTTTTCTAGTATCCCACGAACTCTTTCGTTTTACTCATAGGTACTGCGTTCTTTCTTTCGGTCAAAATTTTAGGCTATCAATTGTTGAAACTTCCGTTATAATAGTCGTTCCCGTCCGAAACATATTTTTGGATCTTATCATTTTCTCCCTTATCCTCTCTGTATTTAACTTGTAGACATTTCCTTGCTCTTTTATTATTCTTACATCATGTCGCTGCGTACTTAGGTACGGCGCAAATTTGTCCGATAAGAGAGATTCAAATCACGGCATAAACATAGCATAATTCATGTTGGCAAGAAATATTCTCTTAAGGTATCTTTCATTCTTTCCCTTTAGGTCGGCCTCACGGTACACTCACTGTCGGTTCGTTTCTACTCCTTCCATGTATCCTTTTGATGCGCCGACATGTTTCGAACTCTGGCCCCGAGCTAATAAAGTTCCCTTTCTGGCGTTTGATAATGTTATGATTCCTTTTTGGCCTAATATAATACGTTCTCCCCCCCCCCCCCCCCCTTTAAGGGGCTCCTTGTGTGTCAACAGTCTTCGAGTACCTTCGGCTACGATAATTACCTCATTCTTCGTCCTTGTTTCCGATTCTGTGCATAACATATCAAAACTTCTTATCCTAAATTTTTTCTTTTACTTTTTGTCTATATCGTCATTCTGTCCTTATTTCCATCCTCTTTCACCTACTATTAATCCTTTCACCCATTTAATTCACATACTCGTAAGTCTTCTTAACTATGCATTAGTGCCACAATTGTGCATCCTTGTTGTCTTGAGCGTCCTGCTACTTTTGCTCTTAGCACAAAATCCTTACGGTTTATCCTCTCTCTATCCTTGCTCATTGAGCCTTTAACTGTTCCTATGACACTATGACCAAGCGGTCTTCCTTGCACATTCTTTGTTTTTTTTCATTCCATTTCCTCTAAGATCAAATCTCTTAGATCTCGCATGGATTCCTATTCCCTATCATTAATTTCCAAACCAACAATGTTGGCCCATTATCCTTATTCTTTCCTTGGTGCGTAACCGGGTTTCTATCGCTAATTTGTTAAGGTATCTTCCTTACTTCTATCGTTAGAGGTTTTCAGTTATTTAGCTCTCACATGTTTTATTCTTCCTTCGATCAACCCATTAGTATACCCCCCCCCCCCCCCTTTTTTTCTACTTTCATCCTTAACCCTTCTTGGGTTTCTTCCTACTCGAGCACCTTTCTTTTCCTTTTGCCACTTGTGGCATCGACTTTGAAGTTCGTGAAATTTTTGCCTTAAACGTGCAAACCCGTCTTACTCTCAAGTCATCCTTTTTAGGAAAGCATTCCCATGTCCGAGGCAACCACATTAATATAGTTGCCCATTTTGTTCCTTTATTTTCCTTTCAAGGGCCTATGTCTCTTAACATTGTCGCAAGACCTAAGCAGTCTTCCTCTTACCTCACGTTCCTTGTCGTGGTCACTATTCCTTTAGCTCCACTTATTTAAATCGGTTTTGAACGTCACACACTTCTCTTTTGTTTCATGTTACCATACTTTATCCTTTTCACGTGCCTTCCTTTGAATTATTCAAATAATCTCATACTCTTACCGGTAATTTCTCTCGAGACATTCACTCACTAATGTTTTCTTAACTTTCACCTTTTCCCGACATCAGACCTCGTTGCCTTCCATTTACTCACACTTTTTCTTTTCCAAATATTATTGTATTAAAATTTCCAATCTTATCCTGTGGTAGAAATAATAGCAGCTCATCTTATAACACTCGTACCATTTATCTTTGTTGTTACTAACATGATGGATGAATAGAAATATATGTTTTATCATGTGGCTCACCTAGTTGTAGGAGTAAGTGTATGATAAGGGGTGCCCGGGTGGAATAGCACCGGGCGCCCGTCGCGGCCCCTAGTCGGGTCGGGACAAAAGTGGTATCAGAGCAGTTCAGTCCTAGGGTATGTCTACTAGCCGTGTCTAGTAGAGTCTTGGTTGTAGGTGTGTTACATGCCACACTTATAAACAAGAAGCTTCGGGCATTTTAGGAATAAATGACCTTCTTTCATCATAGGAATTGTGCGATAGAGCTATGATATAAGAACTTTTTGTTCCTTAACCGTGTGTTGTGTATTTCAAAAATGCCTGTAAAGAGAAAGGCTACAGCAGCCCAAAAGGGCAAGACGGTGGCAGAAAAGCGGGCTGAAAGAGCACCGCCACCGGTAGTAGAGGAAAGTGAGTCCCAGAGTGCTGCTCAATCTCAGTCCTCCTGTTTAGTACCTATATTAAAGGAGCGTGAGGGAGCCTCAGCCCCAGCTTCAGCACCTCCGGCTCCTCCATCGTATGCTTCAGGCCAAGATGTAAAAGAGGCCATACGTTTGCTTACTTAGTTGGTTGCTGCTCAGACTCAGCGGCAAAGTACATGGCAGGTTGATATGGCTGTTAGTGCAAGGGCCCATGACTTCATTACCTTGAACCCTCCGGAATTCTTTATATCAAAGCCGGATGAGGACCCCCAGGATTTTGTTGATGGTATGTTAAGGACGCTTCGATTGATTCATGCTTCGGACACCGAATCAGTGGAGTTAGCGTCATATAGATTGAGAGATGTCTCGATCCACTGGTACACAGTTTGGATGGCTTCACGAGGGGCCAATGCACCTCCCCTGGTATGGCAAGAGTTTGTTGATGCTTTCCTCCGACATTATATGCCTCCAGAAGTTCGGCGAGCTAGGGCCGATAAATTCTTGAACTTGAAACAAGGTAGCATGAGTGCTTTAGCGTATAGTCTCCGCTTTAATTCTTTGGCGAGGGCGCTTCCGCCATGGTAGCGGATATGGGCGACCGAGTACACCGGTTTGTGAAAGGCCTAGGGCCACATTTGATGGATAGGTGTTTAACTGCGTCCCTTCAGGACAATATGGATATTGCACACATTTAGGCTCATGCTCAGAACTTAGAAGAAAGTCTACAACAGCAAAGAAGTGAACGTGAGCATGATAGGGGACATAGCAAGAGGGCTAGATCTTCGGGTCTGATGAGCGAGTTCAGAGGTGGGCACAGGCAGCAGTTTTTTAGGCATTCGGGCAGTTCTATGACCAGTGCACCTCCACGGTTTTTAGGCCAGAGATTCGACAGATCTACTAATTCCAGGCCGAGTTAGAGTTTTTCGGGGTCTCAGTTCAGAGGTGATTCGGGTCAGGCGAGGTAACACGTGCCACGATGTTCTTAGTGTGGGAAGTGACATTGGGTTCCATGCCGATCGGGTTCAGATGTTTGCTATTCATGTGGTCGACCAGGCCATGTTATGCGTGATTGCCCCTCAGTTCATGGTAGAGGTAAGACCCAGCCATCAGGGTCGATAGCCGGATCTTCACCGTCTGTACGCCCTATGGGGCCAGGTTCACATGCGCCAATAGGCCATGGTAGAGGCAGAGGGAGAGTTCCCAGTTCTAGCGGTCCTCAGCACCGTATTTATGCTTTGGCTGGACGCCAAGATCTTGAGTCTTCTCCTGACGTGGTCACAGGTATATTATCGGTATTCTCTCATGATGTATATGCTTTAATTGATCCGGGCTCCACATTGTCATATGTTACTCCGCATATTGCGGGCCGATTTAAAGTCGAGTCGGAGTCGATTAAACCTTTTGAGGTGTCTACACCCGTAGGTGAATCAGTAATAGCTAGCCTAGTATATAGAAACTATGTAGTTGTGATTCGTGATCGACGTACTGTGGTTGACTTGCACGAGCTAAAAATGGTAGATTTTGATATTATTATGGGCATGGATTGGTTGGCTTCTTGCTTGTCACACCCTAATCCCGCTAGGGTGTGATGGGCACCCGACCCCATATTCGGAGCCGAGCGAACCCACAGACTCTTATTTTACACATGATCTCCTCAGACTCTGAAATTAAATAGTAGTGAAATACATAGTAAGCTTTCTAATCTTTCTTTCATCAACGTTTTCGAATCAGACAAAATCTATAATCATGTGGAGTTTATCACATAATACAAAATGACATATCGGCTGATGGAGCCGCTTACAAAACCGACATACTATACCCATGACTCTGTCTGCATAGTCTCTAACTTCGAACAAACATCACAGCACATATACTCTGGCTCGGCAACGCTCCGGGAGCAGATGGAGTTGCCAATCCAGCTGAAGCATCTTCTAGCAAAGTCCCGTACTCATCTGGGTGTACCTGCGTGGCATGAAACGCAGCCCCCGAAGAACAGGGGGTCATTACGGAATATGTACTGAGTATGTAAAGCATGGAATACAACAAACAATATTATAATCGAAAGAAATGATACGAAAGTAAGTACACTTTCAGAATGCCAAAATACTTATTCTTCAGAATGCAAATCGTATATACTGATGCCATACGTTAGAAGAAGTACAGAATGTAAGTAGGTCGTCCAGAGTATCAAAATGTGTATTTTCCAAACACAGACCGCGCATGCCTACAGCGTATGTCATCATATACGTTTACACATGACTGATTTATACGTAACATAATAGTGCCGAGGAACGTACGGCCCGATCCACAGATATAACATATTAGTGCCGAGGAACGTTCGGCCCGATCCACAAATGTATTTACTGCGGAACGTGCAGCCCGATCCATATACACATATTATATTGCTGTGGCACGTGCAGAAGGTTAGTACAGACATTAAGCACGATATGCAGAATAATAAAACACTTACTGGGAACACGAATCATACATGCCAATAACGGTATCCGGCCCCTTTCGGGACCCGGGGAAACGTGGCGCCACCCTGCCTTTCGGGCCACACACATCATACTCCAGAAGGTTTGCTCTGTAATCTCCGTCACACATCATAATATCACATCATAAGATCAGAACATACATATACACATATATGGTTCGGCGAACCATGAACACATCATAACACCGTAACACATCATACTCCGGAATACATATATGTCACCCGGCCCTCAAGCAAGGGACCCGACGTACCATGCGCACGATATATACCGGCCCGAGACTCGGCGCAAGAAGTAATAATACATGCACGAGCAGAGTAGTGGGAAACTAAATGCACATAAATCAGGACTCGATATATACGTACCTATACCGACCTTTGAAGGGTCTTAAACATGTTTCAAGTCAATCGGAGTTAGAATGTGAAAGTTACGGACATTTTTACCACAGAAACTATTACGAACGTTTCAAAGCAAATCCAATATCTTTTACAAAAGTTAGGGACATTAAAATTTACAGAACTCTTTGAACGTTTCAAAAGCTTTCGTTGGAGAATCAAAACAATAGTCATATCAGGAGCTTTTCGCATCTCATTATGGATCAAATCAGATAGGTCTTTTTGAACCATACATACGTATCAAACATAGCAGACTATTTCCAAAAAATTGAGCACATTGATTCTTACAGAATTCCTTTAAGAGCATGTCAAAAGTGCACACGAATCATAAACAAGTTCGGAATCAAAGAATAGAGTAACCCCAACGTACATATCAATATCATACCTTACTTGGCTCTAGGACATGCCAAAGAAAGAAAGGGTAAGCCTTACATACCTGTCCCACGACCAACTAGCTACACTTATTTGTCCAAACTTGCTAATCTACATTCATGAAAATTGACATAATCATTAGACTCGTCGACATACACTTATCTTAGTCTTTCAATGAATTCATTTATATTCTACCGAAATTTCGGCAGCATTTCCCCTGTAAACACACCATCCCCGAGAATCTAACTCGGCCAAAAATACAACAACCAATCCGCGAATTTAACTCGGCCAAAATATCAACAACAATACCAACAATTATTCTGACAATATCCACCACAACAATTCTAATAATCGTGCCAACAACATCAGTAATCAAATCAAGACACATTCTAACATTAACAACCTTCATGTCACAATCCAACGACATTTCATTTATATTCAATTCAATCACCTATAATCAAGCTAACACAAATGATCCCACATTCAAGTATTAATCCGAAATCTTTCTAACATGATTCAAGAATGCTTCTAACAATTCACATGACATTCCAACAACCCAATCAACATTTTTACTTTACCCGAAACTTTCCAAATGCGACACAACAACCACAATACATTCTCTTCTTGCAAATTCATGAACGATACCAACAATTCACACACTAACAACATTATTTTTCATAAGTGCAAGAACACTATATTCAATTCACATTAACTTCTAAAACAATTTTCCAACAATTACAACTTGAACTAGAATTATTAAACTTCCATTTCTCATCATAGATTCCATTACAACAACAATCAAAATACTAGATAAAATTAGCTCATCGTCCCTACACATTACAACACATATACACGGCCACACACACACTACACATCCATATTTTCACAAACGACTACAACTTCATTTTCAACCATTAAATCCTCATTTTACATCATAGAATCCACAACACAACAACAATCAAATTACTAAATAAAATAATTGGTTTACCATTCTTACACCACACACCTATTCGGCCAAGCACCAACACCCATAATTTCATGAATTTCATCCATTTCCACACTCCACAACATACATAATCACCCACAACATATACGAAAAGGATTAAACCTTACTTTTTCCCTTGATTTTTCACTTGGCTAGAATTTGTAACTTTAATGAATATATGTTTTTCTTGCTCCAATAACCACTTCACTTTGCTAAGGACCCTTTAATGGATTGTTTAGCTAGAAGAGAATAATTTTTTGATAAAAATTTTCCAAGGTTCTTGTTGGATTTATCATGGCCGAATGGCCTTGGTTCTTTTTCTCCTTCTCTTTTGTTCTTTAGTCTTCTTGAAGTTTCTAGGAAGGGAATGAATAAGATGACTAATAAGTCATCTTTTGGACTTATAAATTTTGTCCCCATATGGGCTTTGACCCATCTATTATGGACGGCCCAATGGCCCCCCTTAATTTCCAAGCCCATTTTTTTTTTGTTTTGTTTTGCACTTCATGAATTTTTTTTTTTCAAATTCCAAATTTGCGAATTTTGCGAATTTCCCCTTTTTACCCTTTGCCTTTCTTAATATTTCCACAACAAACATTTTCATAAACAACTCATTCACTAAAATAATTTTGGAAAATAGTCTTGACTTTAATTTCTCGCAATCATCTTGAATTATTCTAATGTACGAAATACGGGCTATAACATCCTCCCCCCTTTTAGAACATTCGTCCTCAAATGTTCAACTGACCTCATGGGGTGTTATAATACTCCGGGAGGGTCCTTTTATAGTGCTCCCTTTCTCCGTGCTCGTTTCTTATCATGGGCTTTCTAATCCGCCGCACCAACTTATTATCCTTACACTCCCCCGATCATCTCTTCTCTGTTATTGTTTCGTCACCGCACTTGACAGAAGCCACGCCTTGGTGCACAATCTTTACTTAACGATCCAATATGGCCACAGGCTTTTCCCTGCTCTCATTTTATCTACAATATTGCAGTCTCACTTATCATGCTATAAATATTCGTCTGTCTTTGGTGTTCTCCTCTCATCGCTCCCTGCTTCTTTATACCTTTGTCGCTATCCCCGTTTTAATTTTTCATTCTAAATATTCATCCAACAATGTATGTACGAAATGTTTCCTTATTTATTATCCCTTCGCAGTCCCGTAATCCTTATGGTAGCTTAGGATTTGAACAATATATATAACATGATGGCAACATATTGAGTAGACTTGAAAAGCTAATCAAAATTGAGCAAATCCTTGCAATCATAAGTTCTCAAGTTCTCTCAAGAACAAGTCACTTGCGAAACTGAAGAACCCGATCCAGACGCAGATTAGTCTAAGTTCTTTATGTTGTTGTAAGTCTTTTTTTGTTTGTGCTTAAACTGTATACCTACTCTTCCTGTTTAGAAGCTGGTTGTAGGTGTCTTAAACTCTCAAAGTGTGCTTGTTGGAAGTGTGGTACTCTAGGCTAGAGTTAGTCTAGGTGTATTAGTTGTCCATGGCTAGAGTTAGTTAAGTAGAGGTGCTTGCAATCGGAGCATTGCAAGTGAGGAGGGACTATAGAGGTTAGTTTCTAGGGTTCATAAGTGTTATTGTAAGGGTGAAGGATTATGGGAGTCAATTCCTAGCTTACGATAGAGTTGTAACCTGAAGTTACTCGTGTAGTAGAGTTGAAATCCTACTGGGGTAGGTCGTGATGTTTAAATACTTGAGCAAGGGGTTTTCCACGGTAAAATCGTACCTTCTTTATTTACTGCATTGCATAAGAGAGCTGGTACACAACCAGGTCCTCATATATTGTTTGGTAAGTGCACAGCCTATAACAAGTGGTATCAGAGCTGGTGCTTTCTAAAAGTTTAACACCTAGAAATAATATTTAAAATGGCAGCTCCACCCAATACGGAAGAAGGTCAATATTTTAGTAGGCCACCCAGACTTAATGGAAAATACTATGGGTAGAGGAAGACTCGAATGCACGACATAATCATGGATGAAGACTCAGAACTGTGGGATATCATATGTGGTTGTCCCTATATTCCAGTATACATAGGTGAAGATTAAACCACTGCAAAAACAAGGAAAGAATACAATGATGCTGACAAGAAGGCAGTGGAGAAACGTTATAAAGCCAAGAAGATCCTTGTGTGTGGAATAGGACCTGATGAATACAATAGAGTCTTAGCGTGCTCAACTACTAAAGAGATTCGGAAAGCTCTTCAAACAACCCATGAAGGAACAACACAAGTGAAGAAACTCCAAGATCGACTTACTCACCACAGAGTACGAAATGTTTAAAATGAAAGAGGGAGAATTTATTCATGATATGCAGACTAGATTCACCTCTATTATAAATGAGCTTCATTCTCTGGGAGAAGTTATCACAACCACCAAACTAGAAAGAAAGTTGCTGGGTATGTTACCTGACTCTTAGGACAGCAAGGTAAATGTCGTCTCTAAAGCCAAAGACCTCATCACATTGACTGTCAATGAGCTCGTTGGAAACCTTAAGACATATGAGATGAAGATGTCTGTGAAGAAGGAAGAAAAGAATGAAATCAAAAGGGAAAGAAGCCTAGCTCTCAAAGCGGCTAGGGAACACTTAAGTGACGATGAATCAGAGTTGGCATATCTTACACGGAGATTCCATAAATTGATTCTAAAAAATGGTGGAATCCAGAGAATGGGAAATGAATGTTCTTGCCATAGGCATGGAATGCCCTCTAAACAAGTAGGACAATTGTCAACGCAATGATAAAACAATCACTTGCTGCGTTGAGGGACTCTTTCAGTGAGTCAGAAGAAGAAGATGAAAAAAGGAACACATCAATGGTGGTCATAGAAAAGGAAGCCTCTAAGTATAAGTCAATTTTTGCACTCACAGAAAAATCAGAATCAGATGATAGGCATGACAATAATGAACATGCGGAGTTAAATCTTCTTGAGGTAAAGAAGAACCTGAAAGCCTACTCTCAGAATAAACTCATGTTGCTGCCAGGCATGCTAATTGATGCATATCATGACTGATAGTCTCGAGTGCAGTCGTGTTTTGATTATTGTCAAATTGATTTTAGAACTAGACTGAGACCTGGTCTGTAATATGCTCTCTATGCACCATGCACTTCAGCAGAGACAACTGTAAAGTCGAGCCACTTGATGCGCACAAGTACAGCTGTGAGTTGGCCTATGCTTTAGGTCAAGGTGAATAAGTGGCCTCTATCCATCTCACGTGCTCCTACTATATATACAACATGATGGCAACATATTTAATAGATTTGAAAAGCTAATCTAAATCGAGCAAAGCTTCCTACAAGTTGAAGAACATTATCCAAATACAAGAATTAGTCTAAGTTCTTTATATTGTTGTGAGTCTTTGTTCGTTTTTGCTTAAATTGTAAACCTACTTTTTCCTTTAAAAGGAGTTGTTTGTAGGTGGATCAAAAGTCTCAAAGGGTGCTTGTTAGAAGTTTGTTTCCTCAACCTGTTGAGTAGTACATTAGGCTAGGATTAGTGTAAATGTATTAGGGATCTTGGCTTGAGTTATTCAAGTAGAGATGCTTGCAATCGGAGCATTGCAAGTGTGGAGAGACTACGCGGGCTAGTTTCTAGGGTGCATAAGCGTTATTGTAAGAGTGAGGGATTATGGGAGTTAATTCATAGCTTACGATAGAGTTGTAACCTGAAGTTTCTCGAGTAGTGGAGTTGAAATCCTACTGGGGTAGGTCGTGGTTTTTAATCCGTTGAGCAAAGAGTTTTCCACGGTACTATCCTGCCTTTGATACTTATTGCGTTACATAAGGGAACTAGTACTTAACCAAGACCCTCATATGCTGTTTGGTGGATGCACGACTTGCATCAATTGGTATCAAAGCGAGTTATTTCTAAAAGTTAACACCTAGAAAGGATCCTCTTCATGGCTAGCCCGTCAAACCTAACGAAGGTGAGTGTATCCCAAAACCACTAAGATTCTCTGCAGAACACTATGACTGGTTGAAGCATAAAATGGAAGAATTCATCACTGTTGATGACCCAGTGCTATAGGACATTATATCAAATGGCACTCTTACTCCTGCACAAGATAGATATACCCTGCAAAAGGATAAAATAGCCAAAAGGATTCTTCTTTGAAGCATTGGATCAGGTCAATACAACTTAGATGCATTTTGTAAGACAACAAAGGATATCTGAGAGCTCTCAAAAGTGCACATAATTTATTTGACAAACTCAGTACAAAGTTTGAACTTAAGATAAAAAAATGACGAAACCGTGCAAGATCTAGAAAGTAAAAAGTTGAAAGAAGAAGAGAGTCTGAGCCACAAGCCAGCTGTCAAAAGTAACTCAAGAGAAGAGGAGTCTGAGCTGGACTGTTTAAATCAAGGATGAAAGAAGAAAGCTCAAAGAAATAGTCAGTCTCGAAATGAATACTCAGAAAAATCAAGAGAACAATGCTATTGTTTCAAGTATGGGAAACCGGACACGTTATTAGAACTTGTCCCTCTTACAAGCAAAGTGCCTAGAAGGATATCTTTGGTAGATCCAAATATGAGAATGTCCAATGCAAAGAGCTCATGATAAATGAGAATGAGGCTTCTGAAAATTAATCAACGTGTGCACTCATTGCCAAATCTAACTCGGACAGTGAAGATAAAGATACTGAGGTAAACTTCTTTAAAGTTCCAAAGAACTTAAAACATTACTCTCAAATAAAGTTAATGTCCTTGGAAAATTCTCTAATTGATGCCTTTCATAGTCTTGTTAAATAAAAGAGCTCTCTTTATGAGGAAATTAATGGGTTGGAACTTGAAAGAGATGATATGGGAGCAGCCATTGCAGATCTTGAAAATCAAATTGCTGAAGTAACAAGAGAAAAGTCTCTGTTAAAAATTCAAAAGAAGCAATGGATGAATACTCCAAAACAAAAGAAAGAACCCTGTGAGGCTCAACCTGAATTGGAAAATGGGATTCAGAAATTCAAAGTAAAGTTCACCTCTGAGCTAGAAAAGAATAGACAACTACATGAGGATCTAAAAAGGATTAGTATTTCTATGGAAAAATATCTAAAGTTGTCCTAGTCAGTGAATAAGACTGCTCCTACAATCATGGTTGAGTGTGAAGGAAAGAAGAAAATTGATGATCAGGACGATAAAACTCCTAACAATCCTATTAAAAAAACGTTGCTAAGAGTGTAAATCATCTAAATACACACAACTCTTCGAGAAATTGCTTGTTACATCCTGTACTTTTGTACATTGAATTTATCGTAAGTTAGTCGACATAAGTTCAAGGACAAGATTATTTTTGAGGTTACAAGTATCTATGCTATGTTTAACAAGCGACAAGTAAGTCTCTTGAAGGTTAGAGGATAAACGAATCAAAGCATATAATTTTTGTCATTGTAATACCCTGGGCTTTCGGGTGATGGTTTGAGTCGTTCGACTTACGTAAGTAGAGCCGAGCCCCGGAGAATGTTGGTCATGTTCAAGTATGCAAATAAAGAGACCAGTGTATAAAAGGATAAGATGCCGAAATAATTTAGGACTTAACAAGTGTGACGACGGTGATTGAAAATAATATTTGGTGTATGTATAAAGAGGCTATGGACTAGAGTTCTACCACATGACCATGATAATGAGTATATGAAGTGTATTAAAAATGATTACTATATAAGTGAATTGTGACCGAGAAATTAATCATGTGAATAATTGGTTAAATGTTGGAATAAGTGGGATGCTAGGAATTAATTAGTGTATTATTGGATATAAATTAAAGAGTCAGTTGGACATATTAGTGGACATCATTGTCCCTGTGGAATTATTAGGACAGGTATATTAATTTTTGACAAATTATGATATTAGGTGGTGGTGGTGGTATATCATGGACAAGTATAAGTGTATCTCCCTATGATGTTACACGTGTAAAAAGGGAGAAGTTGGCCACTACACTTTGTTGAACCTTGTAATACATATCACTATGGATGATGAATCATTTTTCAGTAAAAAAAAAAAAAGAAAGAATAACAAGGAAAACGTATAGTACTAATATATCTATATATAAAGCAATGTTGTTTCTCTTCTTGGAGATTAACTGTAACGTTATTGAAATTTAATTACTGGTTTTGCTCACCGCTTCAATCTCGTTATTCCGTTTTGTCATGTTGTTGACTCTGAGCTTTCTTCGTAATGAAGTAAGGTGGAAGAAGATTATTTCTTGGCATATGAGGTAAGAATACTCCTCTACTAGATATACTTAAATTCATCCCGGTCATAGCTAAATTGTGAGATGGGAACTACGAAATTAATTGCGGGAAATCGGATAAGTTTTTGTTGTTATTATGTGAGCTGATTTGAAGTATATTTTTGGGTGTGTTGTTGCTGGAAATTGTTGGGTTACTTAAGTATACTGTTGTTGTTGCCATTGATAAGTATTTTGAAGAAAAGAAAAAATTAGAGAAGTGTGTTTGATAATCGTATCCGGGCTTGTCGCTCATCGTGAAATGTTTATGACTTGTTGTTGGTACATGGTATCGTGTTATTGATGTATATACTTGCCGGATTGTTCTGGTTGTTGTCGTTGATATTTGGAGTTTGGTAAAATGAGAAAAACGGGGAAGATGTTGCCCGTTTTGTTTTAGGATAAGTTAAATTTTTGTTATGTGATTAAGAGAATCGCTTGTATAATTAACGATGGTATCATTGCTATTAGATATAGATTGTGGAGCAGATACGAGTTGATTTCTTGAGCCGTTGAGTTGAGACCAGGTATGTTAAGGCTATCCCTTTTATTCTTTTGTCATGAATCATATGAGAAAGAACGAACAAGCGTTATCCATAATGATTTCATTCTTAGAAAGTTTATGTTTCTTTGGACTCCTGATAATGTTATGGTTTTATGCTTATGATTATTTAATTGACCTGATGATCATAGATCCAGTAGAGGTAAGAGATATTGATGATGTTAGATCCATAGTGATATTCTGAGGTTATCGACTCTACGTCACTCCGAAAGGCTCAGATGTCATATGTATGAGTCCTTCATGCATTTATATATACGTACAACTATTTTCTCACACCGCGCCGCCCTATAGTCGGCCGAGCAGGCAGGTAGATGTGCACACCGTTGGAGTGGGCAGATTATGAGATTACCTCGGATGCGAGATGACATGATATATGGATCAGGCTGTACATTCCACAGCGCTAGCAGATATACTATGATATATGTATATTGTTTTGAAAGAAAGCATGCATATCATACGCCCTCAGAGGCACTTTCAGTTATACAGACACTTTCAGGTATACAGTCATAGAGATACATTCATATCCACAAATTGATTCACATGTCTCAGATTCCTTTCACGATTCTTATGTATATACCGTTTTAATGCCTTACATATTCAGTACATTATTCGTACTGACTCCCCTATTCTTACTGATGTTGCATTTCATTGGTGATCTATCTATTAGGATGTCAGCTCAGCAAATGAGGTTGATGCACTCTATTTGTTCTAGAGATGCCAGGAGTCACCATGATCTTAAGTATATTTTCGTATGCACATATGTATGGGTATGGCGGGGCTCTGTCCCGGCCATGTTATGTTATGTTTTCTAGTAGAGGCTTGCAGACAGCTATATAAAGTTAAATGATGTCTAGACTTGAGGTTTCATATGTTGTAATAAGTGGTTATGATAACCTTATCAGCTCATTCAGTATGTCCAGTATATTCACATAGATGAGTTTTTCAGACTATTTGATGCATGCATGTGTCCTTATGAGTTTATTGAGAGTCATACGATGGCCTATAGGCCCACCTATGTTTATTTTGAGGTCACAGATGTATGTCATATGGTACTTGACTAGTACGGTCAGGTGCCCATCATGGCCCTCCAGTTTTTTGTCGTGACATTAATGCAAGGATGCTTTCGAATTACACATCAGTATCTTCATAAAAGAAAGAAATTCATAAAAAAAAACTCAAAATAGAGGGACCTGGTCTCTAGGCAAGGAAGAGGGTGCTGCCTGCATGGACAAAGAAGAATCTGATTCATCCGTTTTATCATGAAAAGGGACACAAATTAGTTTGGGTCCCTAAGTCTGATAAATAATTTTGCCAAAAGGCTTGAGTGAGAGGAGGCAGTCAAAAGGGATACTCAGTGTCTCTAACATTAGACTTCGCCGAGCAAAACTGGCTCTACACTCTCCCATATATAAGAAATTTGTTGTGCTCCCCGAAAGGTTCTTCAACATGACTGGCAATGACAAGAGTAAAGGTATACACACAGGAAAATACTAGGATAATTGATGTATTAAAGAATCTGCTTTTACCAGAGTTCATGATAATTCTCATTCGTCGAAGAACCTGATTCCCTAAACTCGGGTTAGTAGTTCTTCAGTATTGATATGTCTTTCAATTGCTAAAATGTTCCATGTCATTAACTTTTTCCTTGTATCACCCTGCTGATCCAAAACACCTCATCTATCTGAATCAACCCAGTTGATTAAGAAAAGTTCTCCTAGCCAATACTTCCCTTAACTAAAAGGCTCCCTTCCCCACTCTCTTTGAGCTCTCTCACTATTTCCTCTTTAGAACTCTTAGTGAAGAACTCTGGGCTTCCACCTCCTTCTCTCTTGTTTCGATCATGTCTCAAAATTAATTTTCGACCATGCCTAAAATAAAGATTGCTCTCTCGCCTTCTAGAAGCTCAATCTCATGAGACCCAAACCCTCAATTCTCTTCGTCAAAATTCCCTATTTTGTCAAATCAAGATCCTTCTATCACTCCCTCAAACCCAAAATATCGGACTCTTCCAGGACTCACAAGAGTCATAGTCCCAAAAAAATTGTATCCTCTTCTAAAAATCCTCCTTCCAAACCTACTGAGACTGTCTTGGAAGCTCTTTAATACATTGAGGACTTTGAAGAAAATGAAGAAAAGGTTGAGGACAGAGATGATCAAGTTAGTGCAAAGGAAGATATCTCTTCTGATGGAAATAAAATCTCTGAGGAAAACTTAAAGTCAAATGGCGGAGAAAGGAGTAGAGAGTGAGATGTTTTTCAACTAGTGGGAAAAGGAAACGGTGGAAGTCAGAAAGAAAAATTGTCAAGAGGAATGTTTACAGAGGAATCTGGTCCCTCTAATCAAGAGAAGTCAAAGGAGACTGGAAGGAAAAAGAGAACAAAGATGCTGAGAAAAAGGCTCATCAACGAGGAAATTGATCTACCGGAGAATATCATGGTTTTTGAAGTCGAGAGAGAGAAAGATAAAAATCCTACTCAAGAAGAAAGAAACTCCAAGGAAAGAAGAAATGAAAAGGAAAAAAGATCTGAGGAGAAGGATGCACATTCCAAAGAAAAGGGGAGATCCTCATCTTCTAGAAAAAGAAAAGTCAGTTCAAAAGGATTACCTGATCACTCTATAAGAAGATGAAGGCTCAGAAAATTAGAACTGCAGAGGTAAGAGAATTTGAGGAAGCAAAAAGTACTTAGGAGAGTGTTTGATGAAAAGATCACTGAGTACAATGGAATGAATTAATTAGTAGGGATCGTCGAGTTCTAATAGTGGAGTCATCTTTATGTTGCTCCGGAACCAAAGGTGTTTGGCAGAGAAGTAAAGAAATTTTATGCAAACCTCTGCTATTCTGATTACTACACCACCTTGATATCTTATGTGAATGGATCTAAGATTAAATTGGATAGAGTAAGGCTGAGCAATATCCCCGATGTACCTCCTGACATAATAAAGTCCGTGGAGGGAAAAGCCACCCAAGCCTTTAATGTCACGACCCGACTAGGGGCCATGATGGGTACCCGAAGCTGACTACCGAGCACCTCTCATTAAGCTAATCATCATACTCAACCTGAATATATATAATCTCCAAAGCAACCCATATCGATATACATAAGCCCTCACAGTTACAAAAATGATATACAGAAGTCCAATGTGATCATCGTGGGACACAATTTACCCACACGTATGTATCTACGAGCCTCTACTAGAGTACTAGACATGAGGACGAGACAGGACCCCGTCGTGTCCAAAATATATATATACACAAAAGAACATGATCATAAGTAGCACCTCTGGAATAATGGAGCGCTCCTGTAAGTCCGCTGATAAGCTCCTACGGATCCGCACCGTATCCTTATCTACCTGTGGGCATGAACACAACGTCCAAAGGAAAGGACGTCAGTATGAACATTGTATTGAGTATGTAAGGCATGAATAATAATAGCATAATAAAGAAACAATGGAACATGAGCCGAAGATATAACCTGCTTAACCTTTAAAAGAGAACACATGCTATACATGCCACATAGACCAACATATCACGTACACCATCATCATTAACCCGCGTCTGGGAAACCATGATACGCTGCCCATTAGTGGTGGTCATGTCCGGCCATCTAGGCACGGTGGAATCGTAAGCAGCCCGCATTGGCGGTGACATGTTCGGTCATGTAGGAGCTGTGAAATCGTAAACAACCTGCATTAGCGGTGACATGTCTTGCTATCTAGGTACGGTGGAATCATTAGCAGCCCGCCTTAGCGGTGACGTGTCCGGCAATCACGGTGGAATCTCATCATTATATACTTTTCATAAAGCATGCATTAGAACTCCATTATATACTACGACTCTATCGGTGACGTAAGGTCAAAAACCGCCGATTCCCTTATAGAGTACTCATGGTCATCATGTCTCACCTTGAAGGAACTAACACTATAAGGTGAGTCTAGCAACAATGAATAACATCAAGGAATCGCATAAGGATCATCAGCGTCGTAGGGATATCGTATCATAAGCTTTAGGATCTCTAGGCGTTAAACTCATCATCATCATTATTATCACATTCATGACGTATCGCTTATCTTCATCTCATGAGTAGTTTTTAATAATCATAGGCTTGTAATTTACGGAACATGAGAAAGTCATGGAAAGATAAAGGAGTCATATTGTAAGGATCATGCCTTAGAACAAGAAGGGACTAGCCTCACATACTTTTTTGTTTATCTACTTTATCACTTGAACGCTCCCCTCTAATATTCACGTTTCTACTTTCAAGAGAGTTCGTACCAATATTAGATAATCGATAACATGAGCATGCTTGAACTAAAGCTAGAGAAAATTGGGCAGCATCTCCTTTACTTATACAAATTTCTCCATATCACATATGAACTCCCAAACATCAAAACAATATTCATAATATCATACTCAACAATCTTCATCAACCATAAATTATTCAATTCTTCTACTTCCATTTCAAAGGCATCCATAACCACGGTCATAATACAACATTACCTTCATCCTCATATAATGTTTCTTCCATACTCTTAATATCATTTATAACATAACTATACTCGTAACATATGAAGAATCATGATTCGTATTAAGCTACTACTAAAAAATGTCACTATTCCCATATTTGTTACCCATTTTCTATTTCCTTCTATAATCAAAGTCTTTCAACCTCTCAATACTCTAAATAACATTAATTGATCATAAAACTTACCTTTGAATGAGTAGGAATGGGTTTTGGATAGAAATACTTCACTTGAAGAAAGCCCTAGTTTCAACTTCCAAGAGATTCTTGACTTCAACAACCCTAGAGAACTTCCTTACGATTTCCTTGGTTTGATGAAGTTGATCTTTGATTTATCTTGAATTTGTGTTGATGAAATATATAGAACCCTCTAGAAGTCCTGAGAGAGATGGAGAGGTGGAAAGAATGAGAAAATAAGAGTGGAACACATTTATATACTTGAAAATAACTCAGCCCGTCGGGACTTATACGGACCCTTATACGGTCCGTGTAAGTGGCCGTGGTTCATCGTCATGGTAAACATCCTTCCTGTTGGGTTATATGGACCCTTATACGGACTGTATAAGTGGTCATATAACTACACTTTTTTGGAATTGTTTCTATCGTTTCGTTTGATCTCCAATCCTTATTTAACCTTCTTAACACTTGTTTAATACTTCATTAGTAATATAAGGAGCGTTATAACTTTTCCTCAAGAAATTATTAAATCACATTAGCTTGGTACTTTGCTAACCCTTTTTCAAAACACAGCTTATACTTTACATTGTTCAACGAACTTTCTTCCCTTATCTCTGATGTCTTTGAAATCTCAATTAGAATCGTTAAGTAACCTTTCTTGCTTGTAGGGACATCGCATACGCCTCACCCAACATTAGTCCATTCACTGTGCCATAACATGAAATTTGTTTAGGTGTAACATTTTCCCCCCTTTAAAAACATTCGTCCTCGAATGTTAAGTTCTCGGGAATTCTACAGAAATTTCACCGGAGTTTCTCCTGTAATATGGCGCTACCATCCTATCACAACAGCCCAAAATAACACTGCCACTCAGGGCTATGATATCACAATACACAATATGGCCACACACGACCAAAAGCTTTAGAAGTAAAGTATTGCATTGCATACATGGGGGCAACAACGTTTCATCTTGAACCTTTTCTAGGAGTGGAGATAGATGCGTATGCTTGGACTTCGTACCCTCTTTTTTTCCCAAATGCCTCCCTTCTACTTCCGTGTTCTTTTCCTAATATCTTCCGCACTCCAATGATTTAATACCCTTACATTCTTGCAACCTTTATGTAACCACCGATGCATACAAATTCTAAGCCATCTTACAGGTCTTTTTATCTTTCTTAAAGGCTTAACGTATCTATCCTTAACATATCCGGGGAGGTTAGAAAACGAGTTCTATCTGCTCATTTATTCCAAGATGGAAGTTACTGGAATGGCCCATCTTTCCCAAACCTCATGAAATGTATAGATCTTCAGACACTGGTAGTGAACCAAGCACTTCGACAGATTTTCCATAGAGATTTTATATGATTCTTTACAATTACCACGCCTATTTCAGCACTATATGCATCCTCATTCTTGGTTAGTACCACAAAATTGTCTTGCACATGTTTACTCCTTATTCCCTTCTTTATCCACACTGCTCGCTTTCCGTTTCTCACCTAAATCCATCTTATTACATTTACTTCGCTATGCGGACTTAATTTCTTTGTGTTTGAATACCTTAAGCTTGAAAGTCTCGTACAATCCATAAACTTTCTATTACACCTTGGAAAATTCCCCGTTAATGTACAGTGAATAGGCTAGAAAAGGGCACGACGTATACGATGTTTTAATAAGTAAGAAATAGCATTTGATGATCCTAATTTACATTCAAATATATTTGATGCAAAGGAAGAAGATTGTCAGGGGAAGCAACGGATATGCTGCGTGTCGGGTAAGAATTATGAGCGACAAGTTAATGATGGCGTAATGATGTCTTGGAGAAGAGTGATAATGTCCCTTATATTGGTATTGAGGTTTGGAGAAGAGTGATAATGTCCCTTAGATTGGTATTGAGGTGTTAAATAAGTGTCAAGAAGGTTCCATAAGGATTGGAGATCAAACGAGTCGACGAGAACGAGTTTCGGAGAGCTGGGCATTATACGGCCAAACATACTGGCCGTATAAAACATACGGACCGTATGTCTCGCCCAGAATGAGGGTCCTCACTAGACCAGATCTACGGCCAGACATACGGTTAGTATATATTATACGGACCGTATGTTGGTCTGTAGAATCCGGTCGTGACAGATTTTAAATATTGATATAAGGACCCTCTCTCATTTATTTCATTTCATTTCACTTCTCCACACTTCAAGAATAATCTAGAACACTCTCCATTATTCATCCACAAGGAACCAAGAGAAATCCATGATCAACTCCATCAAACCCACAAAATCAAGTGTATGAAACCTATCAAAGTTCATCTAAGCCAAGAAATCCCAAGGGTAGTGGACTAGGGTTTTTGTGCAAGAAGAGAATTCCTACACAAGGCTTATTCTTCCATTAAATAAGGTGAGTTTTATGATCATTCCTTGTTTTTTAAGGTGTTGAAAGTTAAAACCACTTGGATTATAGAAAGATACAGGAAATGGGTCATGAATGTGTGAATAGTGTCGTTGTTGAGTAGTAGTTTGGGTTGAATTATGAATATTGGTATGTTGTGAATGAAATTTAGAACATGGAATAAGTATTATATGTGAGAAAATTCAATAATGAACTATGAACAAGATTATGGAGAAATTGGAGTGAAATTGTGGAATGTGGATAATAAAGATGGACGATGATTGTTACTTGTGATATTGTGAATGTTGTTATCAATGTTTGGGAGTTGATATTGAATATGGGGAAAGTTGTATAAACGAAGGAAATGCTGCCCAATTTTCTTTAGTTTTAGTAAGCACGTTTATGTAATCGATTAGCTAATGTTAATGCAAATTCTCTTGAAGGTAGAAACGTGTGCATCGAAGGAGAACAAGCAAGGGATAGATTAGTTAAACGAACAGGTATGTGAGGCTAGCCCTTTCTTTCTATCGCATGAATCCTATGGCATGATTTTTCCTTCTTCTCCATGAATCTTCTACATCCTGGAAAGCTAAGAGCCTGTTCATGAATAGCCACATGAGATAAGAGATACATTACGAGCCCAATAAGGATGATGATGAGCTAAAGTCTAAAGATTCTAGAGTTCATGATATGATGTGCCTATAAAGTTAATGATGTTGTTATTGTATACACTCACCTTATACACTATTTCCTTCAAGGTGAGGTAGAATACTTATAAATGCTCCATAATGGAATCGGGGTTTCACGGCCTTATGTCACCTCGATAAAGTATAGCTATCTTCGAGTTTCTATGCATGCATTATGATGAGTACATGTTGATGATATTACACCACGCCTTTATGGATGGGCAGACACTACTAAGGCGGGCAGCGTATACACCATGTCTGGATGGCATGGGCAGACACCACTAGTGGGTGGCATGAGATGGTACCCCGGATGCGGGAGGCCTGGACGGCTGATTCTATTAGAAAAAAGGGCCGGTCTCTTCGGCGAGGGCTTGACGCCAACTGCTAATGATTACCACACCGTACCTATATGGTCGAGCAGCTTATATATATTTGCATACATGATATGATGATGATTATGAAGTAAGCCAGCATGCATTATTTCTTTTATAATTGACAGTCAGTTACAAGTTGCTCTTTATTTGATGCTTTCTTTATCTCATGGACGTATTATTATTACTTATGCCTCTCATACTCAGTAAAATGATCGTACTGACGTCCTTTTTATTTAGACGCTGCGTTCATACCCACAGGTAGACAGGGAGGTGATCTTGATCCAGACTCGTAGGAGCTATTAGCTGACTTGAGAGCACTCCATTGATCCGGAGGTGCCTTCATTATTCTTTTGTGTATATATGTATATTTTAGGCACGACGGGGTCCTGTCCCGTCCCTATGTCTAGCATTCTAGTAGAGGCTCGTAGTTACGCAGGTGTGGGTTATATGGTCTCACGATGTTACTACTGTATATATGTTATCATTTTGATAGCCGAAAGGCTTATGTATATAAAAGTACTTATGTTCTCAAATGAAAAATGATTTTCTTAGGACTTGAGTATGAATTTGACAAAATAACGCGTAATGAGTATGATGAGTAGTAGAATGAGTGGTGTTCGGTGGTTAGCCCCGGGTACCCGTCCCGGCCCCTAGTCGGGGCATGAAAAAAGTGGTATTAGAGCAGTTCAGTCCTAGGAAGTGTCTATGAGTTGTGCCTAGTAGAGTCTTGTTTATGGTGTGTTGCGCGCCACACTAATAAACAGGAGGCTACAGGGCATTTAGGAAAAATGACCATCTTTCATCTTAAGAGATAGTGCGATAGAGTTGTTTTATAAGATTTTCCCTTCTTAATAGTGTGCTATGATTTCAGAAATGCCGCCAAAGGGAAAAGCTACAGTCACGAAAAAGGGCAAGACTACGATGAAAAAACGGGTAGAAAGGGAGCCTCCAATGAATGTAGAAGAAGGCGAGTCACATAATAAGGATCTATCTAATACTTCCTCCACCCCACCCAATGTAGAAGAACAAGGAGGAGCTTCAGCTCCAGCTCCTCCACGGGCTGCTTCGGGTCAACAAGTGACCGAGGCTATCTATTTATTGACGCAGTTAGTTGCCGCCCAGGCACAGTGGAAGACTGCGGGTTCAAGTGATCAGACAGCTAGTACCAGGGCCCATGATTTTATGAGTTTCAATCCTCGGGAGTTTTTCGGGTCAAAGCCGGATGAAGACCCGCAAGGTTTTATTGATGAGATGCTGACAATATATAGGATTATTCATGCCTCCGAAACTGAATCTGTGGAGTTGGAATCTTATAGACTCCGAGATGTGGCGGTATTGTGGTATAATAATTGGCTAGCATCAAGAAAAGAAAATTTTCCTCCTCCCGTGTGGCAAGAATTTGTAGATGCTTTCATCCACCACTATTTTCTACCCGAGTTCCGCCGAGCTAGAGCGGATAGGTTCTTAAATCTAAAGCAAGGAAATATGAGTGCCCGGGAATATAACCTTCAATTTAATTCATTGGCTAGATATGCCCCGACTATGGCGGCCGATATGGTAGATAGGGTACACAGGTTCGTGAGTGGCTTAGGGCCACATTTATTTAAGGATTGCTTGACGGCTTCGTTACAAGATGGGATGGATATTTCCCGAATACAAGTCCATGCCCAGAATTTAGAAGGACAACAACCTCCGTAAATGGGTGATCATGATATCGAAAGAAGGAAAAGCAAGAGGGCCAGATCTATGGAGGCAGGCAGTGATTATAGAGGGGGATCAAGGCAGACACATTCTAGACACTCAGGCCAGTCGGTGATGAGTGCACCTCCAATATTTACAGGTAGGAGATTTGATCACTCCTTTTCTTCAGGATAGGGTCAGAGTTTGAGAGCTTCAGGTTCTCAGTTTGGGGCTGATCATAGTCAGAGGAGACCCTCAGTACTGCGATGTAGTCTGTGCGGTAAATTACATTCAGGGCTATGTCGCCAGGGCACAGATGCTTGCTATGTTTGTGGACAGACTGGGTATATGATGCGAGATTGCCCGTTGATGAGTGGTAGAGTTGGGGTTCAGCCCACAGGATCAGTGGCTGGTTCATCTTCAGTGCGCACGATAGGGCAGACTCCCTAGATTTCAGCAGGTCGAGGTAGAGGTAGAGGGGGAGCATCTACTTCAGGTGCCACTCAGCCCCGTGTGTATGCTTTAGCCGGAAGACAAGATCTCGAGTCCTCCCCGGATGTGGTTACAGCTACATTATCTGTATTTTCCCATGGTGTGTATGCATTGATAGATCCGGGTTCTACCTTGTCTTATATTACTCCGTATGTTGTTGGTTGTATTGGGGTGAAACCTGAGCCAATAAAACCTTTTGAGGTATCTACTCCGGTTGGTGATCCCGTGATAGCTAGACAAGTGTACAAAAATTGTGTAATTGTGATATGCGACCGCCAGACTAAAGCTGATTTAATTAAGCTGGAAATGTTAGATTTTGATGTGATTATGGGTATAGATTAGTTGGCCTCATGTTATGCTAGTGTTGATTTCTGAATGAAAGTGGTTCGATTTCAATTTTCGAGAGAGCCCGTGCTTGAATGGAAGGGTAATAAAGCATCTCCAAGAGGTAGGTTTGTTTCCTACCTTAAAGAAAGAAAAATGATAGCTGAGGGCTATATTTATCACTTAGTCCGAGTTCATGATACCAAAGCAGAATCTCCAACTTTCCAATCCGTTTCGGTAGTGAATGAATTTCCGGATGTATATCCAGATGAACTTCCAGGCCTTCCTCCCGAAAGAGAGATTGATTTCGCTATCGATGTGTTGCCGGACACCTAGCCTATCTCTATTCCTCCGAACCGAATGGCTCCGGCAGAATTGAAAGAGCTAAAGGCACAGTCGAAAGATTTGCTTGAGAAGGGGTTTATTAGACCCAGTTCATCATAATGGGGAGAACCAGTCTTGTTCGTGAGAAAGAAAGATGGTTCCCTACAAATGTGCATCGATTATAGGCAGTTGAATAAGGTGACAATAAAGAACAAATCTCCTCTCCCAAGGATTGATGATTTGTTTGATCAACTACAGGGTGCCAAGTGGTTTTCTAAAATAGACTTGAGGACAGGTTATCATCAAGTGAGAGTTAGGGAAGAAGATATTCCCAAAATAGCTTTCAGAACAAGATATGGCCATTATGAATTTCGGGTGATGTCGTTTGGGTCAACTAACGCTCCGGCAGTGTTCATGAATTTGATGAATAATGTATTCAGGCCACTCTTGGATTTATTCGTGATAGTATTCATTGATGATATTCTGGTATACTCTCGCACAGAATCAGAACATGCAGATCATTTACGTATTGTTCTTGGCATTCTTCGAACCCGAGAATTATATGCAAAATTTTCTAAGTGCAAGTTTTGGCTGAATTCTGTAACATTTATGGGTCATGTTATTTCAGATGACGGCATTCGAGTTGATACTCAGAAAATTGAAGTTGTGAAGACTTGGCCAAGGCCTACAACGCCTACAGAGGTCTGTAGTTTTCTGGGATTAGCTAGGTACTATAGAAGGTTCGTAGAGGGATTTTTCTCTATTTCAGCCCCATTGCCGAAGCTAACCCAAAAGTCAGTTAAATTTCAATGGAATGATGCTTGTGAACGCAGCTTCCAAGAGTTGAAGGACGATTAACCTCAACTCCAGTCTTAACACTTCCAGAAGGGCCAGATGGTTATGTGGTGTACTGTGATGCTTCCGGCGTTGAGTTAGGATGTGTGTTAATGCAGCGTGGTAGAGTCATTGCTTATGCTTCGAGACAGCTGCGGAAACATGAAAATAACTATCCAACTCATGATCTCGAATTGGCCGCAGTTATTCATGCATTAAAAATGTGGAGGCATTACTTTTATGGTGTGCATGTTGATATCTATACAGATCAAAAGAGTCTTCAGTACATTTTCACACTGAAGGAGTTAAATCTACGGCAGAGGCGGTGGTTAGAGTTATTGAAAGATTATGATGTGAGCATTTTATTCCACCCTTGAAAAGCAAATGTAGTAGCTGATGCGCTTAGCCATCGATCAATGGGAAACCTATGCGAAGTTCCTTCGGAGACGAAAGAATTAATTCATGAGCTCCACCAATTAGCAAATCTTGGAGTATGTTTAATTGATTCAGGTGGTGCAGGAATCGATATTTATGATCTCACAGTTTCATGCCTGAATATGGAAGTGAAAGAGCGACAATATGAAGATCCTTAGGTGAGCCATTATAGAGATGTATTTCATGAAAAAGAGAAGTCCCCATTTGAAACTTCTATGGATGGAATTCTTAGATACCGAGGCAGGCTATATGTTCCGAATGTCGGGAAATTGCACCGTCGGATTCTAGAAGAAGCTCATTATTATCGGTATTCTATTCACCCAAGTACAACAAAGATGTATCATGATCTCAAGCTGATATATTGGTGGGATGGCATGAAGAGAGACATAGCAGAATTTGTAGCTCAATGTCCAAATTGCCAGCAAGTAAAAATCGAACATCAAAAGCCACGAGGATTATTGCAAGCAATGGAAATCCGTACTTGGAAATGGGAAGTGATTAACATGGATTTTATGGTAGAGTTACCTCGTTCCCGGGGCAAGTATGATTCCATATGGGTGATTGTGGACAGATTGACGAAATCAGCTCATTTTCTTCCAGTCAGAACCACATACTCAACAGAAGATTATGCGAGGTTGTATCTCAAAGAGATTGTGCGACTCCATGGTATTCCACTATCCATTATACCAGATAGATGAGCGCAATTTACAACCAAGTTCTGGAAATCCTTCCAAGAAGGTCTAGGTACTCAGGTGAAGCTTAGCACGGCATTTCATCCGCAGACCGATGGACAAGCCGAACGTACCATTCAGACCTTGGAGGATATGCTAAGATCATGTGTTCTAGATTTTGGTGGTAGTTGGGATGATCACTTACCTCTAATTGAGTTTGCATACAATAATAACTACCATTCCAGTATCCAAATGGCTCTGTATGAAGTTTTATATGGAAGGAAGTGTAGATCCCCAATTGGATGGTTTGAAATATGAGAAGTACAGCTAATAGGCCCTGAATTGATTCAGCAAGCGGTAGAAAAAGTCAAGGTGATTCGAGATCGATTGTTGACAGCCCAAAGTTGCAAAAAATTTTATGCGGACAACCGTCGACGAGACTTTGAATTTCAGGTTGATGACTGGGTATTTTTTAAGGTGTCGCCAATGAAAGGGGTGATGAGATTTGGCAAGAAAGGGAAATTAAGTCCTCGATACATTGGACCCTATAAAATTATCCGCAAGGTGGGTCATGTAGACTACGAATTGGACTTGCCTTCAGAACTTGAATCAGTCCACCCAGTTTTTCATATCTCAATGCTCCGCCAGTGTGTTGGAGATCCTATGAGTATTGTTCCGATGGATGATGTTCAAGTGACAGAAAATCTAGCCTATGAAGAAGTGCCCATTGCCATATTAGACAGGCAAGTACGAAGACTTCGAAATAAGGAAGTAGCTTCAGTCAAAGTCTTGTGGCAAAACAACAACCGAGAAGAAATGACCTGGGAGGCAGAAGAGAGTATGAAGTCCAAGTACCCGCACTTGTTTTAGCCCCTAGAAGAGATCCAAGATGAAACATGTACATTATGAGGTATGTATGCTTTTTTTATGCTTTTGGTCATGTGTGACCAATTTATATTGCTATTGTGTTGTGACCCTGTGAGGAAATATCATTATGGGTTGTTGTGAATGGATGGTAGTGCCATATTACAGGGGAAACTCAGGCGAAATTTTCGTACAATTCCCGAGTGTTTAACATTCGAAGACGAATGTTCCAAGGGGGGGGGGGGGGAGAATGTTACACCTTGGAAAATACCCCGTTAACGTACAATGAATAGTCTAGCGAAGGGAATGATGTATACGATGTTTTGATAAGTAAGAAATAACATTTGATGATCCTAATCGAGATTCAAAGACATTTGACGCAAGGGAAGAAGGTTGTCAAGGGAAGCAGAGGATATGTTGCGTGTCGAGAAAGAATTATGAGCGACAATTTAATGATGGCGTAATGATGTTTTGGAGAAGAGTGATAATGTCCCTTAGATTTGTATTGAGGTGTTAAACAAGTGTCAAGAAGGTTCCATAAGGATTGGAGATCAAACGAGTCGACGAGAACGAGTTTCGGAGAGCTGGGCATTATACGGCCAAACATACTGGTCGTATAAGACATACGGACCGTATGTCCAGCCGTATGTCTTTCCCAGAATGAGGGTCCTCACTGGACCAGATCTACGACTAGACATACGGTCAATATAAATTATACGGACCGTATGTTGGTCCGTAGAATTCGGTCGGGACAGATTTTAAATGTTGATATAAGGACCCTCTCTTATTTATTTCATTTCACTTCACTTCTCCATACCTCAAGAATGCTATAGAACTCTCTCCATTATTCATCCACAAGGAACCAAGAGAAATCCATGATCAACTCCATCAAACTCATTAAATCAAGTGTATGAAACCTATCAAAGTTCATCTAACCTAAGAAATCCCAAGGGAAGTGGACTAGGGTTTTTGTGCAAGAAGAGAATTCCCACTCAAGGCTTATTCTTCCATTATATAAGGTGAGTTTTATGATCATTCAATGTTGTTTAAGGTGTTGAAAGTTAAAACCACTTGGATTGTAGAAAGATATAGGAAATGGGTCATGAATGTGTGAATAGTGTCATTGTTGAGTAGTAGCTTGGGGTGAATTATGAATATTGGTATGTTTTGATTGTAAGTATGTTGTGAACGACATTTAGAACATGGAATAAGTATTATATGTGAGAAAATTCAATAATGAACTATGACCATGATTATGGAGAAATTGGAGTGAAATTGTGGAATGTGGATAATAAAGATGGATGATGATTGTTGCTTGTGATATTGTGAATGTTGTTATCAATGTTTGGGAGTTGATATAGAATATGGGGAAAGTTATATAAACAAAGGAAATGCTGCCCAATTTTCTTTAGCTTTAGTAAGCACGTTTGAGTAATCGATTAGCTAATGTTAATGTGAATTCTCTTGAAGGTAGAAACGTGGGCATCGAAGGAGCACAAGCAAGCGATAGATTAGTTAAACGAAAAAGGTATGTGAGGCTAGTCCTTTCTTTCTATTGCATGAATCCTATGGCATGATTTTTCCATATTCTCCATGAATTTTCTACATCCCGGAAAGCTAAGAGCCTATGTTCATGAATAGCCACATGAGATAAGAGATACATTACGAGCCCAATAATGATGATGATGAGCTAAAGTCTAAAGATTCTAGAGTTCATGATTTGATGTGCCTATAAAGTTAATGATGTTTTTATTGTATAGATTCACCTTATACACTATTTTCTTCAAGGTGAGGCAGAATACTTATAAATGCTTCATAATGGAATCAGGGGTTCACGACCTTATGTCACCTCGATAAAGTATAGCTATCTTTGAGTTTCTATGCATGCATTATGATGAGTACATGTTGATGATATTACACCGCGCCTTTATGGCCGAGCAGACACCGCTAAGGCGGGCAGCGTATACACCATGTCTAGATGGCATGGGCAGACACCACTAGTGGGCCGCATGAGATGGTACCCCAGCCGCGGGAGGCCTGGACGCCGGCTAATGATTATCACATCGTACGTATATGGTCGGGAAGCTTATATATATATGCATACATGATATGATGATGATTATGAAGTAAGCCAGCATGCATTATTTCTTTTATAATTGACAGTCAGTTACAGGTTGCTCCTTATTTGATGGTTCCTTTATCTCATGGACGTATTATTATTACTTATGCCTCTCATACTCAGTACAATGATCGTACTGATGTCCTTTTTCTTTGGACACTGTGTTCATGCCCACAGGTAGACAGGGAGGTGATCTTGATCCAGACTCGTAAGAGCTATTAGCTGATTTGAGAGCACTCCATTGATCCAGAGGTGCCTTGATTATTCTTTTGTGTATATATGTATATTTTGGGCACGACGGGGTCCTGTCTCGTCTCTATGTCTACCATTCTAGTAGAGGCCCGTAGATACGCAGGTGTGGGTTATATAGTCTCACGATGTTACTACTGTATATATATTATCATTTTTATAGCCGGAAGGCTTATGTATATAAAAGTACTTATGTTCTCAAATGAAAAATGATTTTCTTATGACTTGAGTATGAATTTGATAAAATAACGCGTAATGAGTATGATGAGTAGTAGAATGAGTGGTGCTCAGTGGTTAGCCCCGGGTACCCGTCACGGCTCCTAGTCAGGGTGTGACACTTTCTCTTCTAATTAATCATACACATCTTTTCCTTTTGAATGTAGGTTGTTACCATCCAGAATTTACGTACTTTTAAATGGTTCATTTCCATTTCGGCCCTCTCTTATTATTAGCGTCGCATCTTTCCGTTGGCAAAGGCATTACTAAGTTCTGAGTCAAGCACTCTGCCTCTAAGTATTTCAATGTACAATGCTTCCTAAATTGTTATGCGACATTGAAACTTCGCATCCACGTAACTTGCTTGCGGTGGCTATTTCACTTGATTTCCCGTCTCGGTCCATCATCTACTTCCCCCCTTTTAGTCCAAATCTTACTCTCATCGCCTGTATCTCGTCATTATAAAATCATTCGTATGAGACCTTATTATATGAAAATACCATTTTATTTTTGTCTACCTTACGCTCGAGCCGAAGCCGCACCGCTCGTGTGATGTATCTTTTTTGGGATAAATGTTGCTCTTCCATCATATGCTCATCCGTTAACTCTATCCCGTAATTTACTTTATTGTTGTACGACTTCCATGTTGGATTCTCCGCCCGTATTACATTCTATGGCCTATATCTTGTGTTATCTTATTATTACGCCTTCGGCGGCCACATTGCCTCGAAAAGTCGGAGGCTACTTCTTTGATGGTCTGTTTGGGCTACCAGCTTGTTGCCACACCTATCAAACCATAAGGAAATTTCTTTTAGCCCTATGCTCATTTGCTCAATTCTATTTAAGACCCCTAGATCGTCTTGCGTATTAATCATTTCATCGATGTAGCTCACACCCGCTCTATACTCCTTATACCACCTCATCCGCAAACTCACCCTCTCTTGGCTCACCTTTCCTCGATGATCGCTCCCTGGGACATTTACCGTTTAACTCACTAGGGATGCGACTTCATTTGTTGCTACCTTGACATACATATAAAGTCAGTTCATTGACCATTCACAATCAAACCTTGTTTCTTCCTTTGTCGTAATTCTCATTCTTTTTCTCAAATAATTTCATCCATAGGACAATAGTCCTAAACATTGAGTATCACTGACTTCTTTTTGATAAAGCTACAACTTAAGATTCAACATTGCCCCTTTCATATTCTCCTCTGATCAATTCATACTGCCATGGAAGTACTGTCATCTATTACCTCCACATGTGAATGACAGGGTAATACATGGTCCTTTTTCAATTCTCTGAAAGGACGTTGTGTAAAGTCTCTCTTCAAACATAAGATACCTTACCCAATAATTGGTTCCATACTTTGGGTCATAATTTAATTAGACACACCGCTCTCACAGCCTGATTAAAAAAAAATCTCCCTCACTTCACGACACCTATTAACATTTCCTCATAGTATTAGAAAATCCGCAGGGTTTGATTCTCTTCCACCCTCCGTTTCTCGAGTTACTATTCTAATGGGCTTCTCTTCTACTTGCCTCGCTCCTACCCTTCCTTATTTGCTTCTAACACTTCTACCACGTACATAACATATACTGAGCGTTCATCACTTGTTATCCCTTTTATTTCGCTGATCACTTTTTTCTTATCTTCTCTTTTCCTCATACCTATAATAGCAATCCCTGTCGTATAATCGTCCAAACAAATTCCTGGAGATGTAACTTAAACTATAACATATAACACAACCGCGATCATAAGGTCAACCATTTGCTAGGCAAGGAGCTTTCGTGAACACGTCCCTTCTAATCTCTTTTCTCAAATGTCGCCAAGGTAATTAAGGTTAGCTTATAGTGACATGGAAGTCTCTCCCACTATATTCCTCAGGTAAAGCCAAACTTAATAATTTGATTGGGCGCATCACGCATCGGCTTACACATACACATCAAGTTTATCTGATAACTTAATGTTTCCCAAAATGAAGGGAACTAACCGGACATTCTAACTTACAACTTCTTCTAGAGTGCTTATCCCTTTAATCCTCCTTAGTGTACAGAAATTCTTTCTATTCCGAGCACATCATTCGCCCTTCCCATGTTCTTTATTCCATCCTAACCTATTCATCATTCCCTTATATAATACATACTCGCTATGCCTATTCTGCATTTTAAACACTAACTTCGTCCTTCATCATTTGTTGCTGGCCTTCTCTTCTTTTCACGGCAATACTCTCTACAGCTCCCACAATTTCCTTTAGATGCCGGGGAGAATTTAGACAGAGTTTCTCTTGTAAACATTACAATCCCCGAACATGCACATAGCCCAGAAAACACATCCCCGGCCATAATAGGACACATATAGAAACACATATAATATGCGACTCAGCAGCACAAGATTGTTTACCATAAAAGGATATAAGAAATAAAGCTTATCTCATGAGTTATACCTGCACACTCTTCCTAGAATTCCATTATATATATATATATATATATATATATATTTTATTTTTTTTTCTACACATTATGCCAATCAACTCCCTTCGGGGAGGTTTACTTACTCATAAATCATAATTCTGGCTATCACTGGGTCACTAACGAGCGTTGACATCTCAAATTATTTGATCGACTCAGACTCCCATTTCATCACAGTCAACAACATCAGGAGTAATACATAACATCATAGGACCCAAATAAATCGATGTACAGATATCATAAGAGGATACTAGCAATATACCTGGGACAATATCAAGGGGAGACTCAAAATCCTGTCGCCCAGCTGATGTATAAGTATGATGCTGGGACCTACTTGGTCTAGGCATTCCCCTTCGGTCTCTATCACCGCTACTAACATCTGCGGCCCTTTCCTCAAAGGTCGTACCGATGATGAAGAGCCTGCTACTACTCCCGTAGACCGACCCTTATCTTTACTACGTAGCGATGGACAGTCGCGCCTGAAATGGCCTGGCCGAGCATAGGCATAGCAAACATCCAAGCCCAAGCGACACGGTCCAAAATGTAAATTTCTGCATTGACTACATCGTGGTACAACTAATCTCATCTTCTTTGAATCACCCCTATTCTGGGAATTAGAAACTCTAAAACTCTGGACTAGCCCCCTGCAAGCAGGTCTATCAGCCCTGGGTCTAGGAAACTGTGGTGGTGCACTAGCTGTCAAATGAGCTGAGTGCCTAGAGAATTGATGCCTCAGAGTGCCCCTAAACTCATGATCGAACCCTAAAGACCTGACTCTTTTCCCCCAACTCTTGTTACCATGGCCCGCATCCTGCCGCTGAGCTTGCGCGGCTACTAACTGGGTCAGCAAAAGGATGGCCTGTCTCATCTCCTGACATGAGGTATCGGGTGGAGGGACTGGGGGTGCAGGAGCTAAAGTTAAGGCTCCCCTTTGATCCTCTAAAGTTGGCGAAGTATGGGAAAACCGAGATAGGGCCTTATTCTGGGGTTCGCTCTCCTCCATATCCATAGACAGCTCCCGTTCAAGCCCTTCTTCAATCACTAACTTGCCCTTCTGGGCTGTCATAGCTTTTCCTTTCATCAGCTTTGCTAACATTATAACACACAATTAGGGAGGAAAAATCTTATAATGTGGCTCTATGGCACGATCTAGTAAGAGGAAGAATGGCCTTTTTTCCTAAATGCCCCGCAGCCTTTTTTTTATAAGTGTGGCGCGCTTCATACCCATAAACGAGACTCTGCTGGACATGGCTCGTAGACATACCCTAGGACTGAACAGCTCTGATACCACTTTTGTCACGACCCGACTAGGGGCTATGACGGGTACCCAAAGCTGACTATCGAGCACCTCTCATTAAGCTAATCATCATACTTAACCTGAACATATATAATCTCCAAAGAAACCCATATCGATATACATAAGCCCTCACGGCTACAAAAATGATATACAGAAGTACAATGTGATCATCATGGGACACAATTTACCCACACGTACGTATCTACGAGCCTCTACTAGAGTACTAGACATGAGGACGGGATAGGACCCCGTCATGTCCAAAATATATATATATACACAAAAGAACATGATCATAAGTAGCATCTCCGGAATAATGGAGTGCTCCTGTAAGTCCGCTGATAAGCTCTTACAGATCTGCACCGTCTCTCTGTCTACCTGTGCGCTTGAACACAGCGTCCAAAAGAAAGGACGTCAGTACGAACATTGTACTGAGTATGTGAGGCATGAATAATAATAATAGCATAATAAAGAAACAATGGAACATGAGCTGAAGATATAACCTGCTTAACCTTTAAAAAAGAACACATGCTATACATACCATATATACCAACATATCACGTATACCATCATCGTAAACCCGCATCCGGGAAACCACGCCGCCCACTAGTGGTGGTCATGTCCGGCCATCTAGGCACGGTGGAATCGTAAGCAGCCCGTATTAGCGGTGACATGTCCGATCATCTGGGCGCGGTGGAATCGTAAGTAGCCTGCAGTAGCGGTGACATGCTCGGCCATCTAGGCACGGTGGAATCATAAGCAACCCGCCGTAGCGATGACGTGTCCGTCCATCTAGGCATGGTGGAATCTCATCATTCTATCCTTATCCTAAAGCATGCATTAGAACTCTATTATATACTACGACTCTAATGGGGTGACGTAAGGTCGAAAACACTCGATTCCCTTATAGAGTAGTAATGGTCATCATGTCTCACCTTTAAGGAACTAACCTTATAAAGTGAGTCTAGCAACAATGAATAACATCAAGGAATCGCATAAGGATCATTAGTGTCGTAGGGATATTGTATCATAAGCTTTAGGATCTCTAGGCTTTAAACGCATCATCATCATTATTATCATATTCATGATGTATCGCTTATCTTCATCTCATGAGTAGTTTTTAATAATCATAGCCTTATAATTTCCGGAACATGAGAAAGTCATGGAAAGATAAATGAGTCATATTGTAAGGATCATGCCTTAGAAAAAAAGGGACTAGCCTCACATACCTTTTCGTTTAGCTACATTATCACTTGAACGCTCCCTCCAATATTCATGTTTCTACCTTCAAGAGAGTTTGTACCAATATTAGATAATCGATAACATGAGCATGCTTAAACTAAAGCTAGAGAAAATTTGGCAGCATCTGCTTTGTTTATACAACTTTCTCCATATCACATATCAACTCCCAAACGTCAATAACAATATTCATAATATCATATTCAACAATCTTCATCAACCATACATTATTCAATTCTTCTACTTCCATTTCAAAGGCATCCATAACCATGGTCATAATACAACATTACCTTCATCCTCATATAATTTTTCTTCCATACACTTAATATCATTTATAACTATACTCGTAACATATGAAGAATCATGATTCGTATTAAGCTACTATTTAAAAATGTCACTATTCCCATATTTGTAACCCATTTTCTATTTCCTTATATAATCCAAGTATTTCAACCTCTCAATACTCTAATTAACATGAGTTGATCATAAAACTTACCTTTGATTATGTAGGAATGGGTTTTGGATAGAAATACTCCACTTGAAGAAAGCCCTAGTTTCAACTTCCAAGAGATTCTTGACTTCAACAACCCTAGAGAACATCCTTACACTTGATTTCCTAGGTTTCATGAAGTTGATCTTTGATTTATCTTGAATTTGTGTTGATGAAATAAGTAGAACCCTCTAGAAGTCATGAGAGAGATGGAAAAGTGGAAAGAATGAGAAAATAAGAGTGGGAACACATTTATATACTTGAAAATAACTCAGCCTGTCGGGACTTATACGGACCCTTATACGGTCCGTATAACATTGTACGGTCCGTATAAGTGGCTGTGGTTCACCATCATGGAAAACATCCTTCCTGTTGGGTTATACGGACACTTATACGGACCATATAAGTGGTCGTACAACTCCACTTTTCTGGAATTGTTTTCGTCGTTTCGTTTGATCTTCAATCCTTATGGAACATTCTTAACACTTCTTTAACACTTAATTAGCAATCTAAGGAGCGTTATAACTTTTCCTCAAGACATTATTAAATCACATTGTCTCGGTACTTTGCTAACCCTTTTTCAAAACACAACTTATACTTTACATGGTTCAACGAACTTTCTTCCCTTATCTCTAATGTCTTTGATATCTTAATTAGAATCGTTAAGTAACCTTTCTTGCTTGTAGGGACATCACATACGCCTCAACCTGCATTAGTCCATTGACTATGCAACAACATGAAATTTTCTAAGGTGTAACATTCAAGGACTTCATTCTCAAGCTCGAAGGCACAGCCACTGGAAAAAGGATTTTCAGAAAACAACTCAAGCCTGAATATCAGCTTCTGTTCGAGCTTGTTAACAAAGTGTTGTTGCCAATAACTTAAGGGAGAATCAAAGATTTTATCAGCGACCTATATTTCTTTGAAGCTGTAGCAAATTATCAATCCATTAGTCTGCCGTCTTGTCACGACCTGTTTAGAGGGCAGCGACGAGCACCCGGTGTTAGCCCACCCGGGCACCCTTGGCTTACACATATACTTACATCTAGGTGAACCATACGGTTAAACATACATTTCTTTTCATCAATCACGCTAGTCCCATTGGACGACAACATCTTTAAATCATCATTGACATCTATGCTACATCAAATGTACATAAGCCGACGAGGCTATCAAAAGACATATAAAATATAGGCCGACAAGGACGGACACATCTAACTATATACACGTGACTACGAGCCTCTAAGAAGAGTATAACATATCACATGAGCGGGAAAGGACCCCGTTATGGCCATAATTATGTACACAAAACAATAAGTAGCCAAAAGCTATGGCTCCGAATGAAATGGAGCTCTGCTATGTAATCTCTAAGAAAGCAGCTATTGATCAAGTCTGTCTCCCTGTGCACATGCGGGCATGACGCAGCGTCCACAAACAAAAGGACGTCAGTACGAAGAATGTACTGAGTATGTAAAGCTTGATCAATATCAATATAGAAGCATAAATAGCAACATAAGAAATAGCATCGAATGGGAGATGGCAGTATCATCGTCATATGCACTTACTTGCCTTTCATAGGAACTTTTCATTGCTAATACGTATTTGTGTACATACATCATTATCCGTATTCCATAATAGTACCCGTACCATATTTGTGCTCGTATTCGTATACATGCCCTTATTCACATTCATATACATAGTCATATCATATTCCTATTCATATCGTATACATAATCATATCATATACATAGCATACCCGACCACGTAGGATCAGTGTTTCATACGTACTTGGCCAACCAAGGCTCAAGGTTACTCATACCTGGCCCTACCAAGGCTTCAGGGTTACATCTACCTGGCCCTACCAAGGCGTCAGGGTTATCCGTACCATCTGCAGAGGTGTGTGCGCATTTCGTAATCGTATACATACTTATTTACATATCATGCCCGGCCTCATAAGCTCGGGGTTTCATAATAGTCATACATAGATACATACATATACTAGCTCATAAGAATCATTTCTATTAACATCATTATCATCATTGTCATCATTATCGTCATCGATATCATTATCACTATTATCGCCATTCGTCACATTTGCCTTAATAGGCCTACTCGTCATACGAGGAATTTAGTACAATCGTAGCATATCGGGAATCAGAAGCTTATTAGCTGTGAAGATAGAAGGATTTGGAGAACATCATAAGCTCGTAGAAGATTTAGATGATTGGCCAAAGGACCATGCCTTATGAAAGAAGGGTTAGCCTTACATACCTTTCCGTTCAACTATTCTACACTTGCGCTTTCTCCTCCAATGCTAGCATTTCTACCTTCATTAAAGTCATACTATCATTAGAATAGATAGCTAGCGTACATGACTAAAACTAGAGAAAATTGGACAGCATCTCCTCTATTTATACAACATTCCTCCATATCGTAATTCAACTCCCAAACGTCAACAATACATTCACAATATCATTTCAATGGCCATTAATCATTCACACTATCCACATTCCTCAATTTACTTTCATTTTTTCATATCCGTGGCTATAACATAAGGCTATATCCATTCATGTACATTACTCTTCTCATGTTCTCAACATCATTTATAACACATTTGCATCACAATACATCAAGATTCATAACTCAATTCAAACTATTTCTCAAGGTGACACTATTTCCATGTTCATGACCCATTTTGCCATACCCTTCTACCATCCAAGTATTTCAACTCTTAAATACCTTAAACAATGTAGGAATATCATGAATCTTACCTTAGATGTTGTAGGAACGAGCCTTAGTCCATAATACTCCACTTTGAGCAAAACCCTAGTTTATCTCCATTTGGATTTCTTGACCTTGGATGATCTTTGATGGTTTTCTTATACTTGATTCCCTTGATTTATGTTGTTGATCACTAATAATCCTTGAAATATTGTGGAATATATGTAGAGAGATGTTTTAGAGAGAAGGGGTGTCAAGGGAAATGAAATGAAATATAACTTGGCCTTTCCATTGATTGAGCCAAAATCTGTCCCGACCAAATATACGGACCAGCATACGGTCCGTATAAATTGTACGGGTCGTGTGTTTGGTCGTACATTTGGTCCAGAAACTTTGGCCTTGCTGGGTTGGTTATACGGTCCCGAACATATAGACTGTATAAATTATACGGCCAGTATGTTTGGCCGTATAACTCCCAGGGGTTCCGAAGTCCGTTTCATCGATTCGTTTGATCTCCAATCCTTATGGAGCCTTCTTAACACTTGTTCAACACTTCAATACCAATCTAAGGGACATTATCACACTTCTCCAAGACATCATTAAGTGCTCATTAAATCTTTACTCGTATTTCCTTTCAGATACTTATCAAATACTTTACCTTTTCTTGGCAATCCTCTTCCCCCATCTTTAACATCTTTAACATCTTATCTAGAGTCATCGAATGTCATCGCTTACTAATGAACATATCATATACTCGTACTCCTTACTAGTTCGGTCGCTTGCGTACCAACGGAAGATTTTTCCAAGGTGTAACATTCTTCCCCCCTTAAGATCATTCGTCCTCGAATGTTAAAGCCTTCAGGAATTCTATAAAAATTTCGCCAGAGTTTCCCCTATAATATGGCACTACCATCCTGTCACAACAACCCATAATATCGATGCCTCACAGGGCCACAACATAATAGCAATAACATTTGGCCACACACGACCTAAAGCATAAAAGGAAAACATACATACCTTATAATCTTGACGTCTCATCTTGGGTTTCTTCCATGGGCTGAAATAGATGCGGGTATCATGATCGCATACTTTCTTCCGCTTCCCATGTCATTTCCTCTCGTTTACTACTTCTCCATAGAACCTTAACTGAGGCAACTTCTTTGTTTCTAAGCCTCCATACTTGCCTATCTAGTATGGCAACGGGCACTTCTTCATAAGTCAACTTTTCTGTCACTTGCACATCACTTATTGGCACGATCTTAGTAGGATGTCCTACACATTTCCGAAGCATTAAGACATGGAAAACTGGATGGACTGACCCAAAATCCGGAGGTAGATCTAATTCATAGGCCACCTTGCCCACTTTGCGCACAATCCCATAAGGCCCAATGTATCGAGGACTAAGCTTCCCCTTTTTGCCAAATCTCATTACACCCTTCATAGGTGACACTTTCAGGAATACCCAATCTTTCACTTTGAACTCCAAGTCACTTCGATGATTATCTGCATAAGACTTTTGACGACTTTGGGCTGCTAACAACCGATCTTGGATGAGCTTGACCTTCTCTATCGCTTGCTGGACCAAGTCTGGCCCTATCAATTTATTCTCTCCTATTTCAAACCACCCAATTGGGGACCTACACTTTCGCCCATATAAAGCTTCATACGGTGCCATTTGAATGCTAGAATGGTAACTATTGTTGTAAGAAAATTCAATGAGTGGCAAATGATCATCCCAACTACCTCCAAAATCTAGTATACATGCTCGCAACATATCTTCCAGAGTCTAAATGGTACGTTCAGCTTGTCCATCGGTCTCTGGATGAAATGTCGTGCTAAGGCTCACTTGGGTCCCTAAACACTCTTGGAAAGACTTCCAAAATTTTGCGGTGAACTGAGTCCTTCTATCAGAAATAATGGATGCTGGAACACCATGGAGTCTCATTATCTCTTTAAGGTAAAGCTTTGCATAATCTTCTGCCGCATAGGTCGTTCTGACCGGTAAGAAATGAGCTGACTTAGTGAGTCTATCCATAATCAGCCATATGGAATCATACTTACGTCGAGAACGGGGTAAGCCTGAAATGAAGTCCATGTTAATCACTTCCCACTTCCAAGTTGGAATTTCTATAGCTTGCAACAATCCACCAGCTTTTGGTGCTCAATTTTCACTTGTTGACAATTAGGACATTGAGCTACGAATTCCGCTATATCTTTCTTCATTCCATTCCACCAATATCTAGACTTAAGGTCATGATGCATTTTTGTCGCTCCGGGGTGAACAGAATAATGGGAATAATGAGCTTCCCTGAATATCTGGTGGCGTAAATCTGCCACATCGGGAACACATAATCTGCCTCTACATCGGAGAACTCCGTCTCCTGAAATGTCAAATGATGACTCCTGTTTCTGAGGGAGTGTATCTCTGTACTGCATTAGCGTGGAATCTTCGTATTGTCACTCCTTCACTTCTGCTACTAGCGACGAGACTGTAGAATTCTGAATAGTAGTTCCTCTGCTACCTGAGTCCACTACTCGGACTCCTAGGCTAGCTAACTGCTGGAGCTCCCGGGCCATTTCCCTCTTTTCTAATCGTACATCACATAAAATTCCCATCGATCTACGGCTAAGAGCATCAGCTACAACATTTGCCTTTCTAGGGGGATACAAGATATCAACGTCGTAATCCTTTAGCAATTCTAAACATCGTCATTGCCGTAGATTCAACTCTTTCTACTTGAAGATATACTGAAGGCTCTTATGATCTGTATAAATATCCACATGGACACCATATAGATAATGTCTCTATATCTTTAATGGATGAACCACCGCGACCAATTCTAGGTCATGGGTAGGATAATTCTGCTCATGTTTCCATAACTGCCTTGAAGCATACACAATCACCTTACCATGTTGCATCAATACAAAGCCTAGCCCAACACCTGAAGCATCACAATAAGCAACATATCCTTCCAATCCCTCCGGAAATGTCAAAACTGGGGCAGAAGTGAATCTACCCTTTAACTCTTGAAAACTACGTTCACAAGCATTTGTCCATTGACACTTTGCCGATTTCTGGGTCAACTTTGTGAGCGGTGCAGAAATAGAAGAAAAGCCGTCAACAAATCTCCTGTAATAACCTTCTAAGCCCAGAAAGCTACGAACCTCCGTAGGAGTTGTGGGCCTTGGCCAAGTCTTAACGGCCTCAATATTTTGACTATCCACTCGAATACCATCGGCTGCAACAATATGCCCCAGAAATACCACTAAGTTCAACCAAAACTCACATTTGGAAAACTTTGCAAACAACTCCCGAGTTCGAAGGACTCCAAGGACAATACACAAATGATCCGCATGTCCTGCCTCTGATCTAGAATAAGCCAAGATATGGGTGTAGACACCTCAAAAGGTTGGATCGACTCCGGCTCGACTCTAAATCGACTCGCAATATATGGAGTAACATATGACAATGTGGATCCCGGATCAATCAAAGCATATACATCATGAGAGAATACCGATAATATACCTGTGACCACGTCAGGAGAAGACTCAAGATCGTGGCGTCCAGCCAAAGCATAAATACAGTGCTGAGGACCGCTAGAACTCGGAACTTCCCCTCTGCCTCTACCATGGCCAACTGGCACATGTAAACTTGGCCCCGTAGGGCGTACAGATGCTGAAGATCCGGTTACCGACCCTGATGGCTGGGTCCTACATCTACCATGTACTGAGGGGCAATCGCGCATGATATGATCTGGTCGACCACATGAATAGCAAACATCTGAACCCAATCGGCATCGACACCAATGCAACTTCCCACACTGGGAACATCGTAGTGCGGGTGGCCTTGCCTGACCCAAATCATCTCTAAAATGAGACCTTGAAAAACTCGGACTCGACCCTGAACGAGCAGATCTAGCAAATCTCTGGCCTGAAAATCGTGGAGGTGCACTGGTCACAGAATAGCCTGAATGTATGGGGAACTGCTGCCTGTGCCCACCTCTAAACTCAGTCGTCGGACCCAAAGATCTAGCCCTCTTGCCATGTCCCCTATCTTGCTCGTGTTCACTCTCTGCTGTTGCAAGCTTTCTTCTAAGTTCTGAGCATGGGCCTGAATACGTGCAATGTCCATACCGTCCGGAAGGGACACAGTCAAGCATTTATCCATCAAGTGTGGCCCTAGGCCCTTCACAAATCGGTGTACCCGATCACCTATATTCGCTACCATGGCTGAAGCATACCTAGCCAAGGAGTTAAAGCGGAGACTATACTCAAGGGCACTCATACTGCCTTGCCTCAAATTCAAGAATTTATTGGCCCTAGCTCGCCGAACTTCTGGAGGCATATAGTGTCAGATAAAATCATCCACAAACTCTTGCCATACCGGGGGAGGTGCATTGGCTCCCCGTGAAGCCATCCATACCGTATACCATTGGATAGAGACATCTCTCAATCTATACGACGCTGGCTCCACCGACTCGGTGTCCGAAGCATGTATCAATCGAAGCGTCCTCAACATACCATCGATAAAATCCTAAGGGTCCTCCTCCGGCTTTGATCCAAAGAATTCCGGAGGGTTCAAAGTAATGAAGTCACGGGCCCTTGCACTAACAGCCCTATGACCTTGCCCTGAGATTTGCCTCTGAGTCTGGGCCGCCACCAACTGAGTAAGCAAATCTATGGCCTCTTTTACATCTTGGCCTGAAGCATCCGGTGGAGGAGCCGGAGGTGCTGGAGCCGGGGCTGAGGCTCCCTCACGCTCCTCAGTAATAAGCCCTTTCTGGGAGGACTGAGATTGAGCTGCACTTTGGGACTGACTTTCCTCTACTACCAGTGGCGGTGCCCTTTCAGCCCGCTTTTCTGCCACCGTCTTGCCCTTTTGGGCTGCTGTAGCCTTTCTCTTTACAGGCATTTCTGAAATACACAACACACATTTAAGGAACAAGAATTTCTTATATCATACCTCTATCGTACGATTATTATAAAGAAAGAAGGTCATTTATTCCTAAAATGTCCACAGCTTCTTGTTTATAAGTGTGGCGCACAACACACCCATAACCAAGACTCTACGAGACACGGCTCGTAGACACACCCTAGGACTGAACTGCTCTGATACAACTTTTGTCACGACCCATCGAGAGGGCCGCGACGAGCACCCGGTGCTAGCCCACCCGGGCACCCTTGGCTTACACATATACTTACATCTAGATGAGCCATACGATTAAACATACATTTCTTTTCATCAATCACGCTAGTCCCATTGGACGACAACATCTTTAAACCATCATTGACATCTATGCCACATCAAATGTACATAAGCCAACGAGGCTATCAAAAGACATACAAAATATAGGCCGACAAGGCCGGACACGTCTAACCATATACACGTGACATTGAGCCTCTGAGAAAGGTATAACATATCACATGAGCGGGACAGGACCCCGCTATGCCCATAATTATGTACACAAAAGAATAAGTACCCAAAAACTGTGGCTCCGAATGAAATGGAGCTCTGCTATGTAATCTCTAAGAAAGCAGTTATGGATCAAGTCTGTCTCCCTGTGCATCTGCGGGCATGACGCAGCGTCCACAAACAAAAGGACGTCACTATGAAGAATGTAATGAGTATGTAAAGCATGATCAATATCAATATAGAAGCATAAATAGCAACATAAGAAATAGCATCGAATGGGAGATGGCAGTATCATCGTCATATGCAGTTACTTGCCTTTCATAGGAACTTTCCATTGCTAATACGTATTTGTGTACATACATCATTATACGTATTCCATAATAGTACCCGTACCATATTTTTGCTCGTATTCGTATACATGCCCTTATTCACATTCATATACATAGTCATATCATATTCGTATTCATATCGTATACATAATCATATCATATACATAGCATTTACATAGCATACCCGACCACGTAGGATCGGTGTTTCATACGTACTTGGCCAACCAAGGCTCAAGGTTACTCATACCTGGCCCTACCAAGGCTTCAGGGTTATATCTACCTAGCCCTACCAAGGCGTCAGGGTTGTCTGTACCATCTGCAGAGGTGTGCGCGCGTTTCGTAATCGTATACATACTTATTTACATATCATGCCCGGCCTCATAAGCTCGGGGTTCCAGAATAGTCATACATAGATACATACATATAATAGCTCATAAGCATCATTTCTATTAACATCATTATCATCATTGTCATCATTATCGTCATCTATATCATTATCACTATTATCGTCATTCGTCACATTTGCCTTAATAGGCCTACTCGTCATACGAGGAATTTAGTACAATCGTAGCATATCGGGAATCATAAGCTTAGTAGCTTTGAAGATAGAAGCATTTGGAAAACATCATAAGCTCGTAGAAGATTTAGATGATTGGCCAAAGAACCATGACTTATGAAAGAAGGGTTAGCCTTACATACCTTTCCGTTCAACTATTCTACACTTGCGCTTTCTCATCCAATGCTAGCGTTTCTACCTTCATTAAAGTCATACGATCATTATAATCAATAGTTAGTATACATGACTAAAACTAGAGAAAATCGGACAGCATCTCCTCTATTGGAACAACATTCCTCCATATCGTAATTCAACTCCCAAACGTCAACAATACATTCACAATATCATAACAATGGCCATTAATGATTCACACTATCCACATTCCTCAATTTACTTTCATTTGTTCATATCCATGGCTATAACATACGGCTATATCTATTCACGTACATTACTCGTCTCATGTTCTCAACATCATTTATAACACATTTGCATCACAATACATCAAGATTCATAAGTCAATTCAACTATTTCTCAAGGTGACACTATTTCCATGTTCATGACCCATTTTACCATACCCTTCTACCATCCAAGTATTTCAACTCTTAAATACCTTAAACAATTTAGGAATATCATGAATCTTACCTTAGATGTTGTAGGAACGAGCCTTAGTTGATAATACTCCACTTTGAGCAAAACCCTAGTTTATCTCCATTTGAATTTCTTGACCTTGGATGATCTTTGATGGTTTTCTCACACTTGATTCCCTTGATTTATGTTGTTGATCACTAATAATACTTGAAATCTTGTGGAATATATGTAGGGAGATCTTTTAGAGAGAAGGGGTGTCAAGGTTAATGAAATGAAATATAACTTGTCCTTTCCATTTATTGAGCCAAAATCTGTCCCGACCAAATATACAGACTAACATATGGTCCGTATATATTGTACGGTCCGTATAAATTGTACGGGCCGTATGTTTGGTCGTACATTTGGTCCAGAAACTTTGGCTTGCAAGGTTGGTTATACGGTCCCAAACATACAGACCGTATAAATTATACGGCCAGTATGTTTGGCCGTATAACTCCCAGGGGTTCCGAAGTCCGTTTCGTCAATTCGTTTGATCTCCAATCCTTATGGAGCCTTCTTAACACTTGTTCAACACTTCAATACCAATCTAAGGGACGTTATCACACATCTCCAATACATCATTAAGTGCTCATTAAATCGTTACTCTTTTTTCCTTTCCGATACTTATCAAATACTTTGCCTTTTCTTGGCAATCCTCTTCCCCCATCTCTAACATCTTATCTAGAGTCGTCGAATGTCATCGCTTACTCAAGAACACATCGTATACTCGTACTCCTTACTAGGTCGTTCGCTTGCGTACAAACGGAAGATTTTTTCGAGGTGTAACATGTCTCTAATGATGGAACACATGATTAAGGTCGTACATACCAACAAGGGTAGACATGGTCTTCCTTATGATTTCTTGTTAAAAAAAATCTTTGAACACTTTAGAGTGACAACTGGCAAGGCCACAAAGAGAACACAGAAGTAGATGGCCACAATTACCATACTAGAGGAGTGTGAGTGTATACCCAAAAGGGATGGGGTTGTACCTACTTCGACTATTTCAAGTCTAATGGATGCTCAAGAAAAAGCAACTGCTGAAATTGATGGGTTACGAGCTGAAAATGTTCTCTTGAACACTCAGTTTCTTGAGGAATCTGATCACTATTCTAAACAAGAAGTTGCAAATACAAGGCTGAAGGCTGAAAATGAACATTTGAAACAGCAGATTGATGAGATCAAACATGTTACACCTTGGAAATTTTATGTCGTCTGCATTATGAGTAAGTTAAGGTAAGCTCGAAATGGACATGAAGCCCTTATAATTCCAACAAGGGTACCTAACAATTCTAAGTATGTACCTTGAGGTTTCAAAGTCATAAGAAGCGGCGGAAGAAAGTTTATTGAAAGATTGGAAATTGAGTCATGTTTTGGGGAAGATTTCTGATCATTTGAGTTATACATTGCCTAGAATTACCGTGAAGGGGAGCTATAGGGATCCTTAGATGGTTAATGAAGTTTTATACAAGTGCCTAGAAGGTTCTATAAGGATTGGAGGTCAAATGAATCGAAAAGAACGCATTTTCGTGAAACTAGGGGAAAATGAGCAATATGCGGACGCATATTAGCAGCAAACTCAACCAATTTTTGGGCCTCACCACCCAACCTCCTACGCAAGTAGACGAGGGGAAATTCAGCCGCAAATCCAATATGGTGAGCCGCATCTCCACCGCAAATTGATGTGGGGGGGGGGGGGGGGGGGGATTTGATACCTTTTTAAATCCCAAAAGATCCCATTTTCATATCAACCTCCCACACTTATTTCCCGACATTTCTATAGAGTTCTTGAAGGTTCCAAAATACTCCAAAACCTTCCATACCATCAAGAAAGAATATCAAACATCAAAACATTAAGATAAATCCATGGAAGGTTATGGTTCTTGTTTCTCTCCAAAGTTGTGATGAACTTGGTCATGAAGGGTGTTGAGTGAGGTGAAGTTCTTCTATTATAAGGTATTTGCTTCCTATTATTTTCATGATTGAGTTGATGTAAAGGTTTAGTAACTTTTGGAAAGGAAAAGAATTAAAGTGGAGAAGTCATAAAGTATTGAAGTGAAGTTGATGACTAGGAGATGGACTTGAAAGTGTATTTTGGATAAATTTGAGATTTAATTGAATATAAATTCTTGATTATGATATTATGGATGTTATTTTTTTTTGGGAGTTTTTTGTAATTTGGTGGAAGTCGATAAAAGAGCGGAAGTGCTGCCCAAATTCCGTTAGCTCCCCAATTACACTAGTTTGAACTTAAGAGTGTTTTTAAGGCTTAAACTTAGTATGAATCCTCTTAAATGTATATTTGAGGGCTTTGGAGGAGAACGTTAAGTAGTTAAGAAGACGTACGGGTATGTTCAGGCTAAACATTTTTTTCTAAAGGGATGATTTTCTTATTGAGAATCCATCTAAGATGTCCAGAATGTCCTACTTCCTAGAAATTCTAGAATGTCATAATTCTCACTATTCCCGTGATATTGTTGACAAATATTCTCTATATTGATGATGATGATGATGATGATGATGAGGGTGATTCTATAATAGAATTCGAGGGTTTACCGACTTTATGTCACCCCGATAGAGTTGTGATGCTTACTTTAGATACTCATGAATGTTATATATGTATATAGCTATTTTCTGACACGAAGCTTATGTGACCGGGTATGGTATCTATTGGGCGCACCACTGCAGTTGGGTACGGATAACATCGAGCCTTGCTATGGCCGGGTATGAGCGACACCGAGCCTATATGGCCGGGTATGGTATCGTATATGTATATGTATGAAATGTTCCCTTTAGAGAAAGGTTAATTATGTATGACCATCGTCTTAAAAGGTATTATTAGGTATAGGTTGTTCTCTTTACCTTATGTTATCTTCATGCTTTCATCATGTTGCTATTCATGCCTTACATACTCATTCCATTGTTCGTACTGACGTCTTTTTTTTTGTGGACGTTGCATTCATGCCTGTAGGTAGACAGGGAGACAGACAAGACCCCTAGGCTACTTCATCAGTGTTTGCATAGAGGTGCTCCATTTGATTTAGAGCTGCAAATTAGAGGGTACCATTCTTTTGTGTACATACTTAGGCATAGCGGGGTCCTGTCCCGTCTTTATGATATTGCATACTCCATGTAGAGGCTCATAGACAAATGTAGATTGCTAGATATTCCATAGCCTAATCGGTTCATATTTTGTATATCATTTTGGTAGCCTTGTCGGCTTGTATATATGGGCATAGTTAATGATGTTTATATAGATGTGCCTATGTTCAATGGAACTTGTGTCTTTTTTTTGGTTCATGGTGACTATGAATTAGCCATGTGGCTCACCTAGATACGATTATAAGAATATGTTAAGAGGTGCTCGGTAGGTTAGCTCCGGGTGCCCGTCATGGCCCTCTAGTTGGGTCGTGACAAAAGTGGTATCAAAGCAGTTCGCCCTAGGGTGTATCTATGAGTCGTGTCGAGTAGAGTCTTATTTATGGGTGTGAAGTGCACCACACTCATAAACAGGAGGTTGCGGGCATTTAGGAATGATTTACCTTTCTTCCTCATCATAGATCGTGCGATAGAGTCATGATATAAGAATCTCCCTTTTTCTAACCGTGCGTTATGTTTTCAGCAATGCCTATAAAAAGAAATGCTATGGCAGCCCAAAAGGGGAAGACAGTGGCAGGTAGGAGGAATGAACAGGTATTGCCTACAAAAGTAGATGAGGGCGAGTCCCCGAACGAGGTTCCATCTCGATCCTCACATACTCCACCCGTTTCCTCCGAGGAAAAGCTTACAGACACCAGTAGGTCATGGTAGAAGTAGAGGAGGAGCGCCCAGTTGGACTAGTCCTCAGCACCGTATTTATACACTGGCTGGGCTACAGGATCTCGAGTCTTCCCCTGATGTTGTCACAGGTATACTATCAGTATCTTCTCATGATTTATATGAATTGATTTATCCAGGCTCTGCATTGGCATATGTTACTCCCAATTTTACTGGTCGATTTGGGGTGAAACCTGAGCCAATTAAACCTTTCGAAGTGTGTACCCCTGTTGGTGACCCAGTGATAGCTAGTCGGGTATATAGAAATTGTGTGATTATATTCTGTGACCGTCGCACCATGGCAGATTTGATTGATTATGGTAGATTTTGATGTTATTATGTGTATGGATTGGCTTCTTGTTATGACAATGTAGGTTAAACAAAAATGGTTCATTTTCAGTTTTAAGAAGAACCAGTTTTAGAGTGGAAGGGTAGTACAGTGTCACCGAGAGGTAGCTTTATTTCCTTTCTCAAGGCAATGAAGATGATTGCTAAAGGTTATATCTATCATTTAGTCCAGGTTCAGGATATAGAAGCAAAGTTGCCAACTATTCAATCTGTCCCAGTAGTGAATAAGTTTCCGGATGTGTTTTTGGATGAGCTTCCAAGCCTCCCACCAGAGCGAGAAATTGATTTTTCTATTGATGTATTACTGGATACTAAGCCTACATCTATTCCTTTTTATAGAATGGATCCTGCAGAGTTGAAAGAGTTGAAGGAGCAATTGAAGGATTTACTCAAGAAAGGCTTTATTAGGCCTAGTTCGTCGCTGTGGGGAGCACCTGCGTTATTTGTATGAAAGAAAGATGGGTCCTTACGAGTGTGTATTGATTACAGACACCTGAAAAAGATGACGATCAAGAATAAATAACCACTCCCAAGAATTGATGATTTATTTGATCAGTTGCAGGGTGCCAAATGGTTCTCAAAAATAAACTTGAGATCCGGGTACCACCAGGTGAGAGTTAGGGAGAAAGATATTCCGAAGACGTCCTTCAGGACCCGATATGGTCAATTTGAATTTCGAGTAATGTCGTTCAGATTGATTAATGCACCGACGGTGTACATGGATTTGATGAACAATGTGTTCAGGCCTTTAGTAGATTTGTTTGTGATATCCTGGTATACTATCGATTAGAGGTAGAGCATGCTGGTCATTTACGTGTTGTCCTTAGAGTTTTTTAGGCTCTGGAGCTATATGCAAAATTTTCAAAATGTGAGTTTTGGTTGAATTCTGTGACTTTCCTGGAGCATATTATTTCAGCTGATGGTATTCAGGTGGATACCCAGCAGATTTAAGCTGTGAAGACTTGGCCAAGACCTACAACACATACGGAGGTTCATAGTTTTCTAGGCTTGGCAGGATATTATAAAAGATTTGTAGAAGGCTTTTCTTCTATTTCTGCACCATTGACGAAGTTGAGTCAGAAATCAGCTACATTTTAATGGACGGATGCTTGTGAGCGCATTTTTCAGGAGCTGAAGGATAGATTGACTTCAGCCCTGGGTCTGACAGTTCCAGAAGGATCGGAGCGCTACGTTATTTATTGTGGTGCCTCAAGTGTTGGGTTAGTGTTACACCTCGGAAACATTTTCCGTGAGCATACAATGAATAGACTAACGAAGAGTATGAGTGTACGTTGTTCTACTAAGAAGGGAATGACTACCCATGAGTTTTGAAAACGCGAAGGTTGCAGATTTGCAATTCGTCCCAGTGGTCGTAAAACAGAATATGGCTCGTAAAGTGATTTACGGAACGTAAAGTGCCATCGTCTTCCAACTATCAAAACTTCAACTTTCTGTCAAATGTTGAAATGGTAAAATACGACTCAGAATGCGGACCGTAAATTGAAATACGGCCCGTAAACTGTGACCATAAACCACCATGACCTACAACAAACCTTTCTGTTTCTGATATGCTTAAATACGGTCATGAAGGATGGACTGTAACCAGAATACGACCCGTAAAATGGGTTTACGGCCATTGTACACCCGATTACTGTTCACAAAAATCAGATTTTTCAGTTAAGTATAAGGGACCCCAAGCTCATTTTATTTCATTTCTCATCTTCACAATTCAAGAACTCTCTAGAATACTCCAAAACACTTTATCCACAAGAATTCAAGAGAATCAAAGGAAAATCAAGATCAACAACACCAAATCCATGAAATCAAGAGTGTGAAACCTATCAAAGTTCATCTACACCAAGAAATATCAAAGGACGTGAAATAGGGTTTTTGGCATAAGAGAGTGTTGTTGCTCAAGGCTTGTTCCAACACTACCCAAGGTAAGTTTGATGACCTTCTCATGATGATTGAAGCATTAATACATTGAAACACTTGGATTATAGAAGAGTGTAGTAAATGGGTCATAAAATGTGAATAGTGCTATTATTGAATGATAGTTGGATTGCATTATGAACGTTGATGAGTTGGGAGTAAAAATATGTTATAAATGACGTGTAGACCATGAAATAGGTGTGATGTATGAGAAAATGTGATGATGAGCTACAACCCATAAATGTGGAGAAATTAGAGAAAAATGGTGGAATGTGGTAAATGTAGATAAGTGATGATTGTTGAATACAATATTGTGGGCGTTTGGGAGTTAATATAGAATATATGAAAAGTAGTAGAAACAAAGGAAGTGTTGCCCAATTTTATCTAGAAATGGTAACACATTCTTATGGTTGATTAACTAATGTTAATACGAATTCTCTCGTGAAGGTAGCGGCGTGATATTGAAGGAGAACAAGTGAACGATAGCTTAGCAAAACGACAAAGGTATGTGAGGCTAGTCCCTTCTTTTTTTTAATGGCATGAATCCTATAGCGTAACTTATTTCCTATCAATGAGCCTATGTCCATAGTTAGCTACACAAGGTAATGAGTTAAAGTATATGGATTCCAATGATGTTATTTATCACTTACACTCACCTTATATGCTAGTTCCTTCAAGGTGAGGCAGAATGTCCATGATTGTCCATCATGCAGTCGGGGGATCACAACCTTATGTCACCCCGATAGAGTATGGTTGATCTTGAGCCTTATGTATGTATTATGATAAGCTAAGCATATTGTGATAAGAATATGATGATATTACTATTACACCGCGCCTATTTGGCCGGGTAGTCACCGCCACGGCGGGCAGCTATATGATACACCATGGCCAAATGGCATGGGCAGACACCACTAGTGGGCAGCATGAGATGGTACCCTGGACGCGGGAGGCCTGGACGCAGGCACATGTTATGATTATCACACCGATCCGATATGGACGGGTAGTTTATACATTATGCATATATGATATGATGATGAGCATGAGTAAGACAGCATGACTTATTTTCTTATACTTGACGGTTAGATTCTGATGTTCCTTATGGGTATATTCTTTACATCATTGTCTTATTTCGTTGTTTATGCCTCTCATACTCAGTAATATATTCGTACTGACGTTTATTTTCTTTGGATGTTGTGTTCATGCCCACAGGTAGACAGGGAGGAGAGCTCGATCCAGATCCGTAGTAGCTGTCAGCTGACTGGAAGCCCTCCATTGTCCCGGAGGTACTTATGATTATTCTTTTGTGTATATATATATACAACCATGTATATGTATTTTTGGGCATGACGGGGTCTTGTCCCGTCCCTATGTTCAGTACTCCAGTAGAGGCTCGTAGATACGCAGTGCTTGTTAGATGGTCTCATGAGATGCTATTATAAGTATATATTATTTTGATGAGGCAAATGTATTTAAAGATTAATTATGTTTCCATATAAAATATGATTTTCCGACAATTTGAGTATAAAACTGACGAAAGACCATTAAGCAAGATAAGTAGTAGCACGAGTGGTACTCGGTGGCTAGCCCCGGGTACCCGTCATGGCCCCTAACTGGGTCGTGACAGTTAGGTTGTGTGTTGATGCAGCATGGTAAAGTGATTGCTTATGCTTCAAGGCAGTTGCGGAAACATGAGAAAAACTACCCGACCCATGATCTAGAGTTAGCTACTGTGATTTATGCATTGAAGATGTGGAGGAATTATTTGTATGGTGTTCATGTTGATATTTATATAGATCACAAGATCCTTCAGTATATTTTCAAGCAGAAAGAGTTGAATTTACGGCAAAGGCGGTAGATGGAGCTGTTAAAAGATTATGATGTTAGCATTCTATATGATCTAGGGAAAGTGAGCGTTGTAGCTGATGCTCTTAGCCGTAGATCTATGGGTAGCTTATGTGATGTTCGGTCAGAGAAGAGAGAGTTAGTTCGTGATCTTCAACAATTAGCTAGCCTAGGAGTTCGGTTAATGGACTCGGGCAGTATGGGAGTTATCATTCAAAATTCAGTTGTTTCATCACTAGTAGTTGAGGTGAAAGAACGCCAGTATGACGATCCCATATTAGTTCATTAAAAAAATACACTTTCTCAGAAGAAAAAGTCATCTTTTGTGAATTCTGCAGATGGAGTTCTCAGATGTTGAGGCAGATTGTGTATTGCTGATGTTGCGAGATTATGTCACCAGAGTTTAGAAGAAGCCCATTGTTCCCGCTATTCTGTTCATCAGGGAGCGATAAAAATGTATCATGATCTTAAATCCATATAGTGGTGGGATGGAATAAAGAAAGACATAGCAAGGTCATAGCTCAATGTCCTAACTGTCAGCAGATAAAGATTGAGCATCAAAAGCCCCGTGGATTATTGCAAGCTATGGAAATTCTGACTTGGAAATGGGAAGTGATTAATATGGTTTTATTATAGGCTTGCCTCGTTCTTCTTAGCGCAAGGATGATTCTATATGGGTAATTCTGGATAGACTTACTAAGTCAGCTCATTTTCTACCAGTCAGAACTACATACACAGCTGAAGATTATGCAAAGCTTTATATCAAAGAGATAGTACGACTCTATGGTGTTCTAGTATCCATTATTTCTGATAAGGGAACTCAGTTCACGGCTAATTTTTGGAGGTCCTTCCAAGAAGGTTTGGAGACTCAGGTGAGTCTTAGTATAGCGTTTCATCCGCAGACTAATGGACAAGTTGAGTGTACCATTCAGACTCTTGAAGACACGCTACAGGCATGTGTGTTAGATTTTGGAGGTAGTTGGGATGATCACTTACCGCTTAAAGAGGTCGCTTATAACAATCGTTATTATTCCAGGCGTCCAAATGGCCTCGTATGAGGCTTTATATGGGCGCAAGTGTAGATCACCAGTTTGGTGGTTCAAAGTGGGAGAAACTAAGTTAATAGGGCCAGACTTGATCCAGCAAGCCATGGAAAAATTCAAGCTTATTCAGGATCGATTATTGATACCTCAATATCGTCAGAAATCTTATGTACATAATCGCCGACGAAACTTGAATTTCCAAGTTAATGACTGGGTATTCTTGAAGGTGTCGCCGATGAAGGGCGTTATGAGATTTGGTAATAATGGGAACCTTAGCCCACGATATATTGGGCCTTTCAAGATTGTACGCAAGGTAGGCAAGGTGGCTTATGAGTTAGATCTACCTTCGGACTTGGAGTCAGTCCACCCAGTTTTTCATGTATCAATACTTCGTAAGTTCATTGGAGATCCTTCTAGAATTGTACCTATAGATAATGTCTAGGTCACTGAGTAATTATCCTACGAAGAAGTTCCCATTGGTATTTTAGATAGACAAGTCCGGAGACTCAGAACTAAAGATGTAGCTTCAGTTAAAGTTCTATAGAGAAACAATAATAAAGAAGAAATGATTTGGGAAGCTTAGGAAGATATGAAGTCCAGATATCCACATCTGTTTCCACTTCCAGAGGAAGTTCAGGCAGAGCCACCGTTGTCTTCAGGTACGTGATGCTTTCTTTTGATGATTTCTTGGTCGTATGTGGCCATTATTGTTGTTTTTATTGTATCCCCGTAAGGCGTTGTATATTTTTGGGTTGTTGTGATAGGATGGTAGTGGCATAATTATAGGGGAAACTCTAGGAAAATTTTCATAGAATCCCTAAGAGACTAACATTCAATCACGAATGTTTTTAACGGGTGAGGAATGTTACACCTTGGAAATTTTATGTCGTTTGCATTATGAGTAAGCTAACGTAAGCTCAAAGTGGACATGAATCCCTTATAAGGCCAAGGATGGTACCTAACAATTTTAAGTATGTACCTTAAGGTTTCAGAGTCATAAGAAGCGGCGAAATTAAGTTTCCAGAAAGATTGGAAATTGAGTCATGGTTTGGGGATGATTTCGGATCATTTGAGTTATTCATTGCTTTGAATTAACTTGAGGGGGAGATATAGGGCTCTTTAGATGGTTAATGAAATTTTTTAGAAGTTCCAAGAAGGTTCCATAAGGATTGGATGTCAAACGAATAAAAAAGAACGCAATTTCGCGAAACCGGGGAAAAATGAGCAATATGCGGCCGCATACTCAGTATGCTGAGCCGCATATTGGCAAAAAACTCACCAATTTTCTGGCCTCACATCCCAACCTCCTCCCCAAGGAGAGTAGGGGAGATGTGGCAGCATATCCAATATGCTGAGCCGCATCTCCACCGCAAATTGATGTGCGGAGGGCGGGGGGGCAAGTTGGATACCTTTTTAAATCCCAAAAGATCCCATTTTCATATCAACCTCCCACACTTATTTCCTGACATTTCTAGAGAGTTCTTGAAGGTTCCAAAATACTCCAAAACCTTCCATACCATCAACAAAGAATATCAAACATCAAAACATTAAGATAAATCCATGGAAGATTGTGGTTCTTGTTTCTCTCCAAAGTTGTGATGAACTTGGCCTTGAAGGGGGTTGAGTGAGGTGAAGTTCTTCTATTATAAGGTATGTTCTTCCTATTATTTTCATGATTGAGTTGATGTAAAGGTTTAGTAACTTTTGGAAAGGAAAAGAATTAAAGTGGAGAAGTCATAAAGTATTGAAGTGAAGTTGATGACTAGGAGATGGACTTGAAAGTGTATTTTGGATAAATTTGAGATTTAATTGAATATAAATTCTTGATTATGATATTATGGATGTTATTTTTTTTGGGGAGTTTTTTGTAATTTGGTGGAAGTCGATAAAAGAGCGGAAGTGCTGCCCAAATTCCGTTAGCTCCCCAATTACACTAGTTTGAACTTAAGAGTGTTTTTAAGGCTTAAACTTAGTATGAATCCTCTTAAATGTATATTTGAGGGCTTTGGAAGAAGAACGTTAAGTAGTTAAGAAGACGTACAGGTATGTTAAGGCTAAACCTTTCTTTCTAAAGGCAAGATTTTCTTATTGAGAATCCATCTATGATGTCCACAATGTCCTACTTCCTAGAAACGCTAATAGATCGTAATTCTCAATGTTCTCAAGATATTGTTTATAAATATTCTCTATAATGATGATGATAATGATGATGAGGGTGATTCCATAATAGAATTTAGGGGTTTACCGACTTCATGTCGCCCCGATAGAGTTGTGATGCTTCCTTTATGTACTCATGTATGTCATATATGTATATAGCTATTTTTTGACACCAAGCTTATATGGCCAGGTATGATACCTATTGTGCACACCACTGCAGTTGGGTATGGATATCACCGAGCCCTGCTATGGTCGGGTATGAGTGACACCGAGCCTATATGCCTGGGTATGGTATCGTATATGTATATGTATGAAATATTCCCTTTAGAGAAAGTTTAAGTATGTGTGACCATATTCTTATGAGTTATTAAGAGGTATAAGTTGTTTTCTTTACCTTATGTTATCTTCATGCTTTCATCATGGTACTATTCATGCCTTACATACTCAGCACATTGTTCGTACTGACATCCTTTTGTTTGTGGACACTGTGTTCATGCCCGTAGGTAGATGGGGAGATAGACCGGACCCTAGGCTACTTCATCAGTGATTGCATAGAGGTGCTCCATTTGATCCGGAGCAGCAGATTAGTGGGTACTATTCTTTTGTCTACATACTCAGGCATGGCGGGGTCCTGTCCCGTCTTTATGATATTGCATACTCCATGTAGAGGGTCGTAGACAAATGTATATAGCTAGATATTCCATAGCTTTATCGGTTCACATTTTTTATATCATTTTGGTAGCCTTGTCGGCTTGTGTATATGGGCATAGTTAATGATGTTTACATAGATGTGCCTATGTTCAATGAAACTTGTGTCTTTTTTTGGTTCGTGGTGACTATGAATTGGCCATGTGTCTCACCTAGATACAATTATGAGAGTATGTTAAGAGGTGCTCGGTAGGTTAGCTCCGGGTGCCTGTCATGGCCCTCCATTTGGGTCGTCACAAAACATCAGCTAGTCAGCGATCAGCGAGTAACCAGCTTATCTTTGGACAACCTTATCAAGGCCTTTTCCTCTGTCTCATAGCCCTATTAATTCCATGATCTTGACATCTCCATGCTTATATGCTTTTCTCGCGGTTACACTATCTTTCAAGTTTCCCTTTCTGATCTTTTTCATTGACACTGGCTCTCTTTAGTGTTTCAATGATCATATGTTGTATCTGGAGATTTTTCTCTATAAAGGCAATAGCTAATCCTCTGCCTGTTTTATCTTTTGCTTGTAATGTCTTCATGTGCCTAGGCTTCTTCCATGCGAGTGCGCTGAAATTGAAAGGATATGCTATACATTTTGATAATGTCAAAAGGGGAAAGATAAACGTTGTACTAAAATTGAAAGGATCTCCAGTTCACAGAGGAATGTGTTGTATTATGCTGCTAACATATTACAGGTGCCTTGATAATGATGGTCTGCTTCAAAAGGGGAACAATTGGGAAGTTTGTTCTCAAGAGGAACATCAGTCTATGAGTCTGTCATCATCAAAAGGGAGAAATTGATAGTCCCAAAATGAATTCGTGTTTTGATGAATGTCAAACTGTTTCAGAGCCAGACAGATACCTGGTCTGTAATCTGCTCTTTGTGCACCTTGCACTGTCAGCAGAGACAGCTGTAAAGCCGAGCCACTTGCTGCACACAAGTACAGCTGTGAGTTGTCCCATGCTTTAGGTCAAATTGAATAAGTAGTGTCTATCCATCGCATATGCTCATACTATATTTACAACATGATGGCAACATATTGAGTTGATGTGAAAACCTTATCTAAATTGAGCAAAGCTGCCGACACAAGTTCTCAAGATCTCTCAAAAACAAAGTTACCTATAAGTTGAAGAACTTGATTCAAATATAAGATTTAGTCTAAGTTCTTTATATTGTTGTGAGTCTTTGTTCATTTGTGCTTAAATTGTAAATCTACTATTCTCTTTAAAGGAAGATGTTTGTAGGTAGATCAAAGGTCTCAAATGGTGCTTGTTGGAAGTGTGTTTCTTCATGATGTTGAGTGGTACATTAGGCTAGGATTAGTCTAAATGTATTAGCGGTCCTTGGCTAGAGCTAGTCAAGTGGAGGTGCTTGCAATCGGAACATTGCAAGTGTGAAGTGACTACGGCAGTTAGTTCCTAGGTTGCATAAGAGTTATTGTAAGGGTGAGAGATTATGGGATTTAATTCCTAGCTTACGATAGAGTTGCAACCTGAAGTTGCTCGAGTAGCGGAGTTGAAATCCTACTGGGGTAGGTCGTAGTTTTTAATCCCTTGACCAAGGAGTTTTCCACGGTAATATCTTGCCTTCTATACTTACTGTTGTAGCGGGCGTTGGGAATTCTAAGTTTAACTGGCTCGCACATTCCTCATAAAAGGGGGGAGGTGTCCCGGGGAAGTACGGTTGTGAATCGTACCGGGAAAGTCGGAAAAACCCTCCAACCACTTAATGGTGCTCTAAAGGATGCATTTTAGAGTCGCCGTCTAATATTTTGGAAAATAGGAAAATCAGTTCGAAAAGGGTTCATTTAAAACTATTATTTAAAAGAAATCTAATCTACCAAAGTCTGGGTAAGGGTTCTTGTGATCTCCCGGGGAAGGTGTTAGGCACCCCGATATTAAAGATTCGCTCAATCGCGGTTTACCAACGGGTTCTAATAGTTTACCTTATGATTATAAACCTTTTTAGACAAAAATACCTTAAATCTATATTTCCGCAATAAGAAGGTGTCATTTACATGTAAAATATATTTTTTCAAGAAATAGTCAAAATGTAATTTTTCTCAAAATTGAGCATGGGTGTCGAACTTGAACACCTAGGCTAATACCCGAAGGCTCTTAGCCTAAGTAGAACTCTGCGTAAGTCCACCCAAAAAGATTTTTTAAAAGATAGTATTTTAAAAATAGTTTTAGAAAAAATTAGTTTTTTGGCATACTATAGTATTCATATATAAATCGTAGTACACTTAATGAAGTTATCCAATTTCATACAACTTTAGTCTATTATAAAATTCTATACAAGTTTGCGCATGTTTCCCCCATTTTTTTTAACTAAATCAGTCCAGCAACGTTTCAAAACAGTCCCCATCGGTCCAATCCCAAAAGTTCTGAAAATGTCCAATCAAGTCCACAGGTTTTTCAAATCAGGCAGATTTAATCCTTTATAGTCCAATCAATGCGATTCCCATTTCTTTTATAGCATTAATGTCTATCAACGTGTAAAAGCATTTTGCCGACTCAAATACACGGTTTTAAGCACGAGGGTTCCAAATGTGAAACTTAGAGCTCATGTAATTATGATTTAAAGGCAAGAAATGTAAAAGTTTGAGGGACTTGGGCCGACCAAGCCCTAGAGAAGGAGAAAAATGCAATTTTAAATACGACGTATGCTCCATGTGCGTTGCTCGTCCATTTTGAGATTTAACTCGATCTATTAAAGTTGATACGCCTCGTGGAAGCCCATCAACGGATTTTGGGTTTGGAAAATAAAAGAGGTATACATAATTAGTATAAATCCAATAGTTTAAAAGCCAAAATACTGCAAATTGACTCCTAATTACTTACGACAAAATCAAAGAATTAAATTACGAAAATGTATATATAGTCTAAACCCAGCCAAACATGTATGTTTAAGCTAAGCCTAACCATAAATATAGACTGATCATAAAATAAGCAGACCCAAACTCTAAGGCCCAATTACGAGCTTCTCCAAACTAGTTCTTAGCACTTGATTAGATATACTCGATATACAAGTCAGTAAACTTCTCTCTTTTTCCCTATCTCTTGAAGTATGTCGCAACAGTGGTATACCTGGTATACCTCATGGTATACCCTTTATCCTACCAATGTTTCCTAGTTAGGAGGACAAGTATACACCTAAGTTCCCACAGATATACTTGAATATGATGGGAAAAACCTCTTGGAAGGGCATACCCACCCATATTAAAACTAATCCTTCATGAAATACGCATAACTCAAACCCAAAATAATCTAAAATCAGTCAGACAAGCATGATGGTTTTTGTTAGACCTCGAAAATTTCGGATTGTTGCCTTGTGAGTAGGCTAACGTGAGCTTAAGGTGATTATGAAACCCTTATGAGATTAAGGAAAGTATTAGGTAGCTTAAATTGCATCCTATAAAAATTTGAAGTTATATAAATATGTGAAATTTAGTTTGTTGAAGGAAGTGAAATGTAAGTTGTATTCTGAAAGGTTTTCGCTATGATTGAGCTAATATTTATTTGGTAACGTCTTGAGGGGTTGCTATAGGGCCTATTGTATGGTTAATGAAGTGTTATATAAGTGCCAAGAAGGTTCCGCAAGGATTGTAAGTCAAACAAATCAATGAGAGAAAGTTTCGGATAACTGTGAGTTATACAGTCTATATAACTTTATACGGTCCGTATAAGGGGGGTCCATATAACATGATCCTTATAGAGAGGGATATTTCTTGATGGTGTTATACGGTCCACTTATACGGATCGTATAATATTATACGGACCGTATAAGTCCATCGGGCAGCTTTATTTTTTTTTTGTATAAATAGAAGACCCTTGTTCTTTTATTTCATTTTTTCCACCTTTCCTCAAGTCTTGAGAGCTCCAAACCCTTCTCTAAGCATATTCCACTCCAACCCAAGAGAAAAAAAAATATCAAGAGGCAAGAATCTAGATACCCATGTGGTAGAAGTCTTGCTAGGGTTAATAGACTACAAGAAATTCTTGGGTATTAAAGCCAGGGTTTTCATATAAGTTGATAGCTTCTCTAAAGCTCATTCCGATGGGATACAAGGTTAGTTTCCATGTTTATTTCATGTTATTAAGAATTCTTAGTTGTTGAATAACTTGGGTAGAATAAGAAAGTAGAAAATGAGGTCTAAATGTAGCTTTTATGATGTTTTTGAGTAGTAAGCTAACTTGAGTCATTATTCTTAGTATGATATGGGTAAAATCTTGTTATGGAAGGTAATAACAGCGATGAGGAAGAATTGCATGAAAATGTGCTCAAGATGGGTGTGAAGTTGTTAGTGTAAGTTGAACATAAGAATGAATTTTGAAGGATTAATGCAATGTGATTACTTGATTATGATATGGTGGAGGTTATTATGGATTTTTTGGAGTTATTTTGTGATATGGTGGAAGTTGACGAAATAGGGGAAATGTTGCCCAATTTTCATTAGATCATGAATTATTCTAGTTTGTATTTAAGAGTATCATTAAGGCTTAACCATGGTATGAACCCTTCTAAATGTAGATTTCTCAAGCTCGACGGTGAACGTTAAGTAGTTAGGAAGACAAAGAGGTATGTAAGACTAAGCTTTCTTTCTTAAGGCATGATCCCATCGTTGTAAACTTTCATGTGAATTTCATATTGTCTTCCAAGATGACTTCATTCTTAGAATCACTAAAGGTCATAATTCTTGACATTATCACGATACCATTAGTCTCATCATATGATAGTTGATCCTCCAAGGAAGGAGATAATGAAAACGATTATGATGATGAGAACGTCGGGGATACTTATGTACTCCTATATATATGGATATCTAAGTGTGACTATTAAGAACGTCGAGCTTAGATGGCCGGGTATGATACCAATCGCGCGCACACCACTGCAGTAGGGTACGGATGACACTGAGCCTTGGTAGGGCCAGGTATGTGTAACACCAAACCTTACCATGGTCGGGTATGCAAGACACCGAACCTCTATGGTCGGGTATGATACTTCTAAATGTATAAATGTATTAAATGGAAGTTTCCCATTAGAAAGAGGGTAAATAAATATGATGAACGTCGCTAGAGGTATACATGGCTCTTTCATTCCATGACTTTTCTATCTTATGTTATTTCCTATGCCTCCCTTATGTTATCAATTATACTTTACAGACTCATTACATTATTCGTACTAACGTCTTTTTGTTTGTGGACGCTTCTCCATGCCCGCAGGTGGATTGGGAAACAGACTTTATCCATAGATTATTTGTTCAGGGACTGCATAGAGGAGCTCCATTTGATCCGGAGCTGCAGCTATTGGTATTTTTTTGTGTACACACACATGGGCACGGTGGGGTCCTGTCCCGTCTATATGATGTTACATACTCTCTTTATAGGCTCGTAGACAGTTGTGTACAGTTAGATGTCTTTAGCCTTGTCGGCTCATATTTTGTATATGATTTTGTTAGCCTCGTCGACTTGTGTCTATGGATATGGGCATAGTTGTTGATGATGATATAAATGTTTAATTACCCAATAAGATTAGTATTATTGATGTATAGAAATCATGCATAGGCCCTGTGGCTCACCTAGATGTGAATATGAATGTACGATAGAGGTGCCGGGGTGGGTCAGCACCGGGTGCCCGTCATGGCCCTCCGGTCGGGTCGTGACAAAAGTGGTATCAGAGCAGTTCCGTCTTAGGGTGTGTCTACGAGTCGTGTCCAGTAAAATCTTATTTATGGGTGTGCTGCGCGCCACACTTATAAATGGGAGGCTGTTGATATTTTAGGAATAAATGACCTTCTTTCTTCATAAGATCGTGCGATAGAGCCATAATATAAAAATTTCTCTTTCCTTAACCGTGTGTTATGTATTTCAGAAATGCCTGTAAAGAGGAAAGCTACGGCAGCCCAAAAGGGCAAGACAGTGGCAGAAAAGCTGGCCAAAAGGTTACCGCCACCAGTTATGGAGGAGGGTGAGTCCCAGAATGCAGCTCAATCTCAGTCCTCTCACTCATTGCCTATTTCTGAGGAGCATGAAGGAGCCTCAAAGGAGGGCAAACATGAAAATTTTCTAGGCATTTAGGCCATTCTTTGACTAGTGCGCATCCACGGTTTACGGGCTAGAGATTTGATAGATCCACTCACTCCGGGACGAGTCAGAGTTTTAGGGCTTCAGGTTGTCATTTTAGAGGCGACTCAAGTCAGGAAAGGCCACCCGTGCCACGATGTTCTCAATGCGGGAAGCTACATTGGGGCCAGTGTCGACTAGGTTCAGATGTTTGCTATGCATGTGGTCGGTCGGGCCATATCATGCGTGACTGCCCTTTGATTGGTGGTAGGGGTAGGATCCAGCCTTCAGGGTCGACAGCCTGGTCTTCATTATCTATACGCCCTCTGGGGCAAGGTTCACAGGTGCCGGTCAACTGTGGTAGAGGTAAAAAAGGAGCTCCCAGTTCTAGTGGTCCCCAGCACCGTATTTAAACTTTGGTTGGACGACAGGATCTTGATTCCTCCCCTGATGTCGTCACAGGTATACTGTCGGTACTTTCTCATGATGTATACGGTTTGATAAATCCCAGTTCCACACTGTCATATGTTACTCCATATATTGCGAGTCGATTTGGGGTCAAACTGGAGTCAATCAAACCTTTTCAAGTATCTACACTCATTGGTGAACCGGTAATAGCTAGTCGAGTATATAACAATTGTGCGGTGGTGATTTGTGATCATCATACTATGGCTGATTTACATGAGCTGAAAATGGTAGACTTTGATGTTATTATGGGTATAGATTTGTTGGCTTCTTGCTATGCCAATGTTGACTGTAGAATGAAAATGGTTCGCTTCCAGTTTTCGGGAGAACCAGTTTTAGAATAGAAAGGAAATATAGCATCCCCGAAAGGTAGGTTTATTTAATATCTCAAGGCTAGGAAAATGATCACTTAAGGCTGTATTTATCATTTAGTCTGGGTTCAAGATATAGAAGCCAAATCGCCAACTCTTCAGTTTGTTCCCGCAGGGAATGAGTTTCCGGATGAGCTTCCAGGCCTTCCTGCTGAGCGGGAGATTTATTTTGCTATTGACGTGCTACCGGATACTAAACCCATATCCATTCCTCCTTATAGGATGACTCCTGCAGTGTTAAAAGAGTTGAAGGAGCAATTGAAGGACTTGCTCTAGAAAGGCTTCATTAGGTCTAGCTCATCCCCCTAGGGAGCACCCGTGTTGTTTGTGAGGAAGAAAGATAGCTCCTTGCGAATGTGTATTGACTACAGACAACTGAATAAGGTGACGATCAAGAATAAGTATCCACTCCCGAGGATTGATGATTTATTTGATCAATTGCAGGGTGCCAAGTGGTTCTCAAAGATAGATTTGAGATCCGGGTATCATCAGGTGCGAGTTAGGGAGAAAGATATTCCTAAGACAGCCTTCAGAACCAGATATGGCCATTTCAAGTTCCGGGTAATGTCTTTCGGACTAACTAATGCACCGGCAGTATTCATGGATTTGATGAACAATGTGTTCAGGCCTTTCCTAGATTTATTTGTGATCGTGTTCATTGACGATTTCCTGGTATATTCTCAATCCGAAGCAGAACATGCGGATCATCTACGTACCGTCCTTAGAGTTCACCAAACTCAAGAGTTATTTGTCAAATTTTCAAATGGTGAATTTTGGTTGAATTTGGTGACCTTTTTGGGGCATGTTACTGCAGCCGATGGCATCCGAGTAGTTACCTAAAAGATTGAGGCCGTGAAGACATGGCCAAGGCCTACAACACCTATGGAGGTTCATGGTTTTCTAGGTTTAACAAGTTATTACAGTAGGTTTGTAGAAGGCTTTTCTTTTATATCTGCACCACTCACGAAGTTAACCCAGAAATCAGCTAAATTTTAATGGACGGATGCTTGCGAACGGAGTTTCCAAGATCTAAAGAATAGATTAACTTCTGCCCCAATCTTGACACTTCTAGAAATACCAGAAGGTTATGTTTTCTATTGTGATGCTTTAGGCATTGGGTTGGGAAGTGTGTTAATACAACATGGTAAGGTGATTTCCTATGCCTCAAGTTAGTTGCGCAAACATGAGAAGAATTATCCAACCCATGATCTTGAATTAGCTGCAGTGATTCATGCATTGAAGATGTGGAGACATTACTTGTATGTTATCCATGTTGATATTTATACAGATCATAAGAGCCTCCAGTATATTTTCAAGCAGAAGGAATTGAATTTGCGGCAAAGGCGATAGTTGGAGTTGTTGAAAGATTATGACGTTAACATCCTATATCATCCTGGGAAAGCAAATGTTGTGGCTGATGCTCTTAGCCGTAGATCCATGGGAAGTTTATGCGATGTTCAGCCAGAGAAAAGAGAGATAGGTTGTGATCTCCAACTGTTAGCTAGCCGAGGAGTTCGTGTAGTGGACTCAGGCAGTATGGGAGCTATCATTCAAAATTCAGCTGTCTCGTCGCTAGTAGTTGAAGAGAAAGAGCATCAATACGAGGATCCTATGCTAGTTCATTACAGAAATACACTCCCTCAGAAAAAGAAGTCGTCCTTCGAGATTTCGGGAGATGGAGTTCTCTAATGTCGAGGCAGGTTATGTGTTCCTGATGTTGCAGGATGACGCTACCAAATATTAAGAGAAGTCTATTGTCCCCGTTATTTTGTTCATCCCGGAGCAACAAAAATGTATCATGTTCTTAAATCTTTATATTGGTGGAAATGAATAAAGAAGGACATAGCGAAATTCGTAACTCAATTTCCTAACTATCAGCAAGTGAAAATTGAGCATCAAAAGTGTTATAGCTCGTATTTTGTACGTTCGGATAATTCGAGATAATTGCGAGAAGTTAAGGGCAAGACTATCTTCCAAAATTATTTTAATGAACAAGTTGTTTACTAGTATGGAAATATTGAGAAAGGCTAAGGGTAATAAGGGAAATTCACAAGAAGGTTCATGGTAATATTGAGGAAGGCTAGGGGCAAAACGGGAATTTCACAAAAGTTCAAGAAGGTTCTAGCCAAGCCCCTCTTGGCCGTGTGGCATATATATATATATATATATATATATAAATATGGAAAAGTGATGACAAAATGAGATAAATTAGTCATCCTTGGTTTAATTTAAGAAACTTCAAGAAAGAGGACATGTGTCCATATTCTTACTTGAAGGGCCTAAGTATATATATATGGAAAATGATGACTAAATAAGGGCAATTCATCATTTTAGCTCTAGAACCTTGGAAAAAAAAAAGAAGAAGAAAGACAGAGAAGGGGGATTCGGCCATGGCTCCCAAAATTGAGCCACGGAAAATTGACCAAGAAAAATTGTTTCTTCTAGCTTTTCAACCAATTGGAACGTCCTTAACAACATGGAGTGGTTGTTGGAGCAAGCAAACCATTTATTTGTGCAAACATACACCCCTAGCCAAGTGAAGAGATGTGTGGAGAAAGGTATGTGTTCAGTCTTCTTTTACTTGTGTTAGGAATGATTTATGCATGTTGTAGTATTGAGAAATGAATGAAATTCATGAAATATGTGTGTTCAAGTGGTGGCCGAATAGGGGTGGTAATTGTGTATATATGATGTATTGATTTTATTTGGTATTTTGATTGTTATAGATGTGGATTCCATGATGAAAATGAAGGTTTGATGGATTGAAATGAATTTGTAATCGTTATGGGATTGTTGAAGAAGTTAATGTGACAGTAGTATGGTTTCTTACATTTGTATGAATGATATTGCTAAAGTATAGATTGTTGGTGTAGTTTATGAATTTGGAAGAAAGGAAATGTGTTGCTAGTGTTCTTGTGGAATTTGGAAGGGTTCGGGTGAAGTAGTATGTTGATTGGGTTGTTGTGAATATTATGTGAATTGTTTGAAGTATTCTTGAATCATGTTAGAATGATTTCGGATAAATACTTGAATGTGGGATCGTTGGTGTTAGCTTGAATATATGTGATTGAGTTGAATAAAAATGAAATGTCGTCGAATTGTGTAGAAAGAATTGCTAGTGTTAGAATGCATTTGAAATAATTGTTGAAGTTGGAGATGTGATTGTTGATATTGTTGTTGATAATTTGGCCGAGTTGAATTCTCGGATTGTTGATTGATGATTTGGCCGAGTTAGACTCTCGGTGATGGTGTATTTACAGGGGAAATGCTGCCGAAATTTTGGCAAATTATAAACGAATTCATTTGAAAGACTAAGACAAGTATATGTCGATGAGTCTAATGGTTACGTCAATTCTCTTGAATGTAGACTAGCAAGTTTGGACGAATAAGCGTAGCTAATTGGACGTGGGACAGGTATGTAAGGCTTACCCTTTCTTTCTTTTGGCATGATCTTTGTGAAACCAACATGACAAAGTATATGTATGATTTCAAAGAAACTCCCATTCTTAGAGCCACTAGGATGGCTAACGTTCTTGATTTCCATAAGCTGTTTCATATGATTTTGATGCGTATCTATGATGTCTGGAGATCTATTTGATATGTTTCCGAATGGCATTCGAGAGATAAGTGATATGACTAATGTCTTGATTTTCAAATGATAGCACGTTTGAGTATTCCATTGAGTCTGTGATATATTTTGATACGTACATATGGTTCCAAAAGCTCTATCTGATTTGATCCATAACGATATTCGAAAGGTACCTAACATGATTGTTGCTTTGATTTTCCAAAAATGGCTTCTGAAACATTCGTAGAAGGTTCTGTACTTCAAACGCTCCTAACTTTCTTGTACTAAGTCGGATTGACCCAAAACTTGTTTCTGAGCCTTCAGATGTCGGTAAGTGTACGTATCTATCGAGTCTTGATTTATGTGTATATGGTTTCGCACTACTCTGCTCGTGCAAGCCTCAGTATGTACTTCACTGCGCCCCGGGCCAGGTTCTGTTATCGTGCGTCTCCTCTGCATTGTTCACCGCGTCCCTCTCCCTTGCGGGCCGGGTTCTGTTATATGTACATCTGTATATGATGACATGATGATATGGGGATGGCGGCCAGGATGGCATGTGATGATTCTGTTCACCGCGTCCCGCAATTGAGGGCCGGTATCTGTTATATGCATATATGATATATGATTTTAACATGCATTGATGATTCTGTTCACCGCGTCCCTCACTAAAGGGCCGGGATCTGTTATATGCATATATGATATATGATATCGGCATATATGATGACTCCATCCACTGCGTCCCTCACTAGAGGGTCGGGATCTGTTATATGTGTATATGATATATGATGTCAGCATACATGATGACTCCATCCACCGCGTCCCTCACTAGAGGGCCGGGATCTGTTATATGTATATGTATATAATGACATATAATGTCGGCACGCATGATCTGTGTTTGGAAAGTAAGCATTTCGGTACTCTGGATGATTTACTCATTTTCTGTACTTCTTCTGACATATGACATCGGTACACATGATTTACGTCCGGAAAACAAGCACCTTGGTATTCTGGCTAATGTACTTACTTTTTGTACCGTTGTTCAGGTTATGTTTTTGTTTTCTGTATTCCATACCTTACATGTTCAGTACATATTCTGTACTGACCCTCTTTCTTCGGGGGCTGCGTTTCATGCCACGCAGGTATACCCAAATGAGTAAAGGACATTGCTAGAAGATGCTTCCGCTGGATTGGCAAGCTCCACTTCCTTTCGGAGTGTTGCCGAGTCAGAGTACATATGTTATGATTTCTGATTAATATTAGAGACTTTGCAGACAGAGTCGTGGGTATAGAATGTCAGTTTTGTAAGCGGCTCTATCAGCCGATGTGTCATTTTGTGTTATGATATGAATTCCATATGATTACAGATTTTGTTTGATTTGAGAACAACGAAAAAGAATATTTCTGAAAGTTGTACTATGTATTTCATCTTTATTTGATTCAAAAGACCAAAAAGGTTATGTGTGCACTAAGGGTCAGAGGGTTTGCTCGGCCCTAAGTAAGGTTCGGGTGCCCATCACACCCTAGGGAGATTAGGGTGTGACAAAAAGCCTGGTGGATTGTTACAAGCTATAGAAATTCCGACTTGGAAATGGGAAGTAATTAACATGGATTTCATTGCAGGCTTACCCCGTTCTCAACGTAAGTATGATTCTATATGGGTGATTGTAGATAGACTCACGAAGTCAACGCATTTCTTACCGGTCAGAACTACATATGTAGCAGAAGATTATGCAAAGATTTATGTTAAAGAGATAGTGCGACTTCACGGTGTTCCAGTATCTATTATCTCCGATAGAGGGACTCAATTTACAGCCAATTTCTTGAAGACGTTCGAAGAAGGTTTGGGGACTCAGGTGAGTCTTAGCACGACATTTCAACCACAGACTGATAAGTAAGCTGAGTGTACCATCCAGGCGCTTGAGGATATGCTACGGGCATGTGTATTGGACTTTGGAGGTAGTTTGGATGATCACTTACCACTTATTGAATTTGCTTATAACAACAGTTACCATTCTAGCATCCAAATGGCCCCGTATGAGGCTTTATATGGGAGCAAGTGTAGATCTCCAATTAGGTGGTTCGAAGTAGGAGAGACTAAATTGATAGGGCCAGACTTGGTCCAGCAAGCTATAGAGAAAGTCAAGCTCATACAGGATCAGTTATTAACAACTCAGAGTCGTCAGAAATCTTATGTAAATAATCGTCGAAGGGACTTAGAGTTCCAAGTGAAAGATTGGGTATTCTTGAAGGTGTCGCCAATGAAGGGCGTCATGAGATTTGGCAAAAAGGGCAAGCTTAGTCCTCGGTACATTGGACCTTACGAGATTGTACGCAAGGTAGGCCAAGTAGCTTACGAATTAGATCTACCTCCTAATTTGGGGTCAGTTCACCTAGTTTTCCATGTATCGATGCTTCGTAAGTGCATTGGAGATCTTTCTAGAGTTGTACCGGTAGATGATGTCCAAGTCACTAAGCAATTATCCTACGAAGAAGTTCCCACTGCCACTCTAGATCGGCAAGTACGGAGACTCAGAACCAAAGATGTAGGTTCAGTTAAAGTTTTATGGAGAAATAATTATAGGGAGGAAATGACTTGGGAAGCAGAAGAAGACATGAAGTTTCGGTACCTGCATTTATGTCCACCTCCAGAGGAAACTCAGGTAGAGACGCCATTGTCCTTAGGTATGTAGTGCATTCCTTGATGCTTTCTTGGTTGTGTGTGGCCATGGTTATTGATGTTGCCCTGTGAGGTGATGTATTTTGGGTTGCTGTGACAGGATGGTAGTACCATATTACAGGGGAAATTCTGGCAAAATATTTGTAGAATCCCCAAAAGGTCTAACATTCGAGGACGAATGTTCCTAAGGAGGGGGGGGGGGGGGGAGGGGAGAGTGTTACACCTCAAAAATTTCGGATTGTTGCCTAGTGAGTAGGCTAACGTGAGCTTAAGGTGATTATGAAACCCTTATGAGATAAAGGAAAGTATTAGGTAGCTTAAAGTGCATACTATAAGATTTCAAAGTTATATGAATATGTGAAATTTAGTTTGTTGAAAGAAATGAAATGTAAGTTCTATTCAGAAAGGTTTTCGCTATGATTGAGGTAATATTTATTTGGTAATGTCTTGAGGGGATGATATAGGGCCTATTGTATGGTTAATGAAGTGTTATATAAGTGCCAAGAAGGTTCGACAAGGATTTGAAGTCAAACGAATCAACGAGAGAAAGTTTCAGATAACTGTGAGTAATACGATCCGTATAACTTTATACGACCTATATAAGGGTGGTCAGTATAACATGACCCTTACAGAGAGGGATATTTCTTGATGGTGTTACACGGTCCACTTATAGGGACGGTATAATATTATATGGACCGTTTAATATTATACAGACCGTATAATATTATACGGACCATATAAGTGGTCCGCATAAGTTCATCGGGCAGCTTTATTTTGGTTCTGTATAAATAGAAGGCCCTTGTTCTTTTATTTCATTTTTCCACATTTCCTCAAGTCTTGAGAGCTCCAAACCCTTCTCCAAGCATATTCCACTCCAACCCAAGAGAAAACAAAGATCAAGAGGCAAGAATCAAGATACCCATGTGTTAGAAGTCCTGCTAGGGTTAATAGACTACAAGAAATTCTTGGGTATTGAAGCTAGGGTTTTCATATAAGTTGATAGCTGCTCCAAATCTCATTCCTATGGGATAAAAGGTTAGTTTTCATGTTTATTTCATGTTATTAAGACTGCTTAGTTGTTGAACAACTTGGGTAGACGAAGAAAGTAGAAAATGAGGTCTAAATGTTGCTTTTATGATGTTTTTGAGTAGTAAGCTAACTTGAGTCATGATTCTTAGTATGATATGGGTACAATCTTGTTATGGAAGGTAATAACAGCGATGAAGAAGCATTGTATGAAAATGTGCTCAAGATGGGTGTGAAGTTGTTAGTGTAAGTTGAACATAAGAATGAATGTTGAAGACTTAATGCAATGTGATTACTTGATTGTGATATGGTGGAGGTTATCATGGATTTTTTGGAGTTGTTTTGTGATATGGTGGAAGTTGACGAAATAGGGGAAATGCTGCCCAATTTTCATGAGATCATGAATTATTCTAGTTTGTATTTAAGAGTATCATTAAGGCTTAACCATGGTATGAACCCTTCTAAATGTAGATTTCTCAAGCTCGACGGTGAACGTTAAGTAGTTAAGAAGACAAAGAGGTATGTAAGGCTAACCCTTCTTTCTTAAGGCATGATCCCATCTTTGTAAACTTTCATGTGAATTTCATATTGTCTTCCAAGATGACTTTATTCTTAGAATCACTAAAGCTCATGATTCTTGACATTATTACGATACCATTAGTCTTATCCTATGATAGTTGATCCTCCAAGGAAGGAGATAATGAAAATGATTATGATGATGAGGACACCGGGGATACTTATGTACTCCTATATATATACATATCTAAGTATGACTATTCAGAAAACCAAGCTTAGATGGCCGGGTATGATACCGATCACGGGCGCACCACTGCAGTAGGGTACGAATGACACTGAGCCTTGGTAGGGCCAGGTATGTATAACACTGAACCTTATCATGGTAGGGTATGCAAGAAAACGAACCTCTATGGTCGGGTATGATACTTCTAAATATATAAATGTATGAAATGGAAGTTTCCCATTAGAAAGAGGGTAAAAAAATTTGGCGAACGTCGCTAGAGGTATACATGGATCTTTCATTCCATGACTTTTCTATCTTATGTTATTTCCTATGCCTCTCTTATGTTATCGATTATGCATTACATACTCAGTATATTACTCGTACTGACGTCCTTTTGTTTGTGGATGTTGCGTCCAGTCGCACACGTAAGTATACATAGTCATACAAGTAATATAGTGATTTTAGAAATTGGATGTCGAACCCACAGGGAGTTATGACTAACCGTCAACTAAATTAAACTATCCAAATTATCTATACAAGAGATGAAATTCAAAGATTGTGATTATAAACTAATTGAAGATAAAAGAAACAAATAGTGAACTTCAAAAAAGAAAGAGTGGGTTTTTATAGTATCAATGAGACGAATGTTCCAGGGTTGCGGTTGGTTCACCAATCCTGTTGAGTTTTCGAACTATTTCCCTTTAATTCGAATTGTTGACGATTGCTAATTTATCAGATAATTAAATCTCGTAGTATTCTCCCGAACTACTACTCGCCTATTCAAAACAATTCGCCGCCTATATTCCTATGGAATTGACTTGTTAAGAACACAAATAGTTTATGGTATTTAATTGAATGCGGCGCCTAGGTATATTCCTATCCTAGCCACAAATCCTAGCCCAACTGTAGGGATAATCAGATCACGCCCTCTTTAATCCTTCTCTAATCAAACAACATCTTTCCCAAGCATGTATATTAGATAGTCGATAGAACCTAACTGTTGGCCAAACAATCAAGCAATTATGAACAGAATTAAAGAAGCAATCAAACTCAACAACTCATATTAAGATAAGAAATAATCACCAAACATCAATAATCATGGTTTACCGCAACCCTAGAACGAGAAGTTTAGCTCCACATAGACATGGAGGAAAAGCAACAAATCATTCAAAGAAAATATATAAACTAGTATTAAGGAGAAGAGAAGATAAAACCCAATAATCCCCGGCTTCTACGGCGGCTCCTACTCTCTCTGGGTCAAAATTCGTCTATTCTAATGTAAAAACGGCAATTTATAAGCTAGGGAAAATATGAGATAAGTGGGCCCAATCCCGATCTAAATAGGACAACTAACGCCGCTTGTCCCCTGGCTGTGCGTCGCATGGCCAGCGCATAACCTCCTTTATGTTCTTCATGTGCGGCGTATGACCAACGCATGGTCTGTCTGAGATTCAGGAATGGTGTTTTTGTGCGTTGGCTGTGCGGCGCATGGCCAGCGCATGAGATCCTTCAGTGGTCAGATTTTGCCTTTAAGTGCTGGAACTTCCTTCGCAACGTTCGATCGACGTACACAGCCTCGGAATAACTCAAAACTACCCGGAATACCCTTCGTTGGTCCTTGTTGTACCTATTCATATAAACATATCAACATAAGCTCATATACAACAATTCTCATTCAAAACTGCGATGAAAGTGCTAAGAAGTAAAGTGTAAATGACACTAAATCTAGATATTTGTGCCAAATATCAACACCCCCCACTTAGAATTTGCTCGCTCTCGAGCAACCACTTATCATACATTCCCTAGTACTTTACTTAGCCATGCCACTCAAACAGGTCTACATCAGAATTCGATGGATATGCAAGTTTCGAAATTGCATTAACATACACATTGAGCCAATTCTTGAAAGTCATGCCAACTGCTTCAAAATTACCATTTTCTTATTCTTCAAAATTCTAGCAACCAAACCTCTCAATAAACGATACGTTAAAAAACATGCATATGACTCCAGACACCACTCAAGACATAAAGAACGTGCTACTTGACCGAGCGGGAGTACTTCATCCATCTCTTATTATTTATGTGTCTCACCCAAAACAGAGTTGTTCATATCTCACACAAAGTTAACGACTTATTTCAATGGACATAAGATGCAACAATATCGCTCACTCTCACAAAGAATATCCAATGCTCAAACATTACAAACCATAGGCTTGCCCTTAGTGTAACCGTTCAGCAACTTAGAGTGAGGTGAATTTAGAATCACTTAGGACTTGTATGGTTGCAATGTATGCTTAAGGGATGGGTAGGATATATTTTGGAAAATAGTGACTAACCTCCCTAAGCACTTTTAATACCTTACAATCATAGTTCATTTTTGCACCATCCTTAATCACCCATAGCATTCATCTACATGCTAACCATTCTATCTTATCAACACCCATTTATTTTCTCAAGTTTAAGCATCCTCTTGTTTTCGACAGACTAGTGGGAGACGTCATTAAGAACGCAGATGACAAACTAGACAGTTCCCCAGCGGAGTCGCCATTTTTAATTTTTTTTTTACTTACTTCCCACTAATCATCATCTACCCTTCAGACACACCCATAGACTTCATCTTAAACTTTATTCAACAACCCTCCCTTAACTTCATATCCTAACTCCAATTCAATAAGTAACCATTAAAAGTGCCGAAGGAGTAAAATAGGGATCAAATTGGGTCAATAAGAACAGCGAGAGTAGTCTAATTGGCTGTTGTAAAAAGAAAAGCTAAAGGCTCAACGGGGTTGACTAGGGATATACATACACAAAGGGTAGGCAAGCGACGTTTCAAACTTTGGCTAACAAAGAAATGCCTAGATCACTTCCTAAACTTCTCACTCAATTTCACTTCACAAACACACCGGGCAAGTTCTAGTCATCATTATCAAGCATGGATCATACCAGAGTTTCCTCACATCACACACAGTACATAATCAACACAAAACAGATTCATACAACCATCCAATCAAGCAACTATCACAAAGCCAAGTGGGTCATACATGAGTCAATGCAGTCTACTACAGAAATGTTTCGAGGTAGGTTGCCTATTTTTAAGCATGCTTTTTAAAGATTTTCAAGAAAAACTCATGGTTTCCACATTCCACCTAACCTGAGCACCTAGCATTCAAGTGGCCTGACAGGCTTGACTCCTACGACTCTTCTACAAAAACTAAAAAAATCTAACCCGGTTCAAAGGTCCCCCCTTAAGAAAGAACCGAGGTCGTAAGAAAACCCAAGGGGTGGATGGTGTGTTCCACTAACGAAGGACTCAAGAAGCTACCAAGAAAATCTAACGCAACAAAACTGGAAATCCTTTTTTTTGTGACTCAAAGACTCAAACACTAACAAAAAGAAAAACTATGGCAACTTGATCAACGGGGTTGACTAGGGATATACATACACAAAGGGTAGGCAAGCGACGTTTCAAACTTTGGCTAACAATTAAATGCCTAGATCACTTCCTAAACTTCTCACTTAATTTCACTTCACAAACACACTGGGCTAGTTCTAGTCATCATTATCAAGCATGGATCATACCAGAGTTTCCTCACATCACACACAACATATAATCAACACAAAACAGATTCATACAACCATCCAATCAAGCAACTATCACAAATCATGCCAAGTGGGTCATACATGAGTTAATGCAGTCTACTACAGAAATGTTTCGAAGTAGGTTGCCTATTTTTATGCATGCTTTTTAAAGATTTTCAAGAAAAACTAATGGTTTCCACATTCCACCTAACCTGAGCACCTAGCATTCGAGTGGTCTGACAGGCTTGACTCCTACGATTCTTCTACAAAAACTAAAAAAATCTAACCCGGTTCAAAGGTCCCCCCTTAGGAAAGAACCGAGGTCGTAAGAAAACCCAAGGCGGTGGATGGTGTGTGCCACTAACGAGGGACTCAAGAAGCTACCAAGAAAACCTAACGCAAGAAAAATGGAAATCCTTTTTCTTTTTTTTACTCAAAGACTCAAACACTAACAAAAAGAAAACCTATGGCAACTTGATCACCATCCTTAACCTCAAAATGTTGTTACAAGGGACGTATTTCCCACCCCACACTTAAATCATGCTTTGCCCTCGAAGCATATAGATGAAAAAATTTACAAACAAAGTAAGGCAAGAAATACTCCCTGAGGCCCACTAGGGCCTAGCTTCATCCTTATCATCCTCAGCCACCATGTTGACAAGCCAGTCATGCACATATCCATCAGCCAAGGGGAACTCTTTGTACCATTCTTCTGCCAAACCAGCCCCGAAAAAGGTAGGTCGAGGCCTCTAGGAAAAGGCCCGAGGGATAGGGACCACTGGTTGTTTTCCACTACGAGTTGTTGCCACTTTCTTAGTGGCGGTGTGCTTGCCACCTCTACTCCTATTTGAACCTTGTGACGGGCCTGACTCGTCCACTTCACCTTTTCCTTTGTTCACCATTGTACCTGTGGAGATTCAAAACACAAACATCCAACTTCATTAGCAAATCTTAAACCAAGTGGGGTCGTGAAACGACCCCACACTTATTGCAAGCCGTGTGTTTATGCATTGAATCTTCATCATTCTTGATGTTCGAGTACTCTCATGGATTTAATGACTCTCCAGTGGGGTCATGAAATGACCCCACACTTACTTCCGACTATGATACACAAAACTCAAAACAAAGAAGTTAACTAATATTTAGCCTAAAACAACCAAATTAATGAAATAAAGACTATCCTACAAAATAAGGAAAAGCATGTTGAGTTACCTATGGGTGTTCATGGCAATGCCTTATGGTTTAGAAAGTTGTTTCAAGTTTATTTGCTACTCAAGACTTCACAAAAATCACACGAAACTTAATTGAGGAATTTTATCAAGCAACTTGTGGGCATAGGACTATCCCTTGAAGTTTTGCAACAATGGAGGGTTGTAAAACCCTCCCTTATGTTTGGGAATCATTGTTCTAGCATCCAACACTCTTTACAAACAACACAATACTGAAACATCTATCCAAATTCGCCCAACCCACATACCCTTGTTTATCAATCTCTCAACCCAACAAAAAAGGGGAAAGAAGGAATGGGATTTCATTGATGGAGGAGATGATTTACACTACTTTACTTGGAGTTGGAAGGGATTTGGAGAAGGGTTTTGGTGTTTGGATTCGGTTGGGAGCTATTTTAGAGAGGGGGGGGGGTGGGGGGGGGGGGGGGGGGGGGGTTTGTGAGAAGTGCGGAATAAGTGGGGGGTCGGCCATGTCTTATTCTTTTAAAAGAATTCGAACTGGGCCGACCCGTGCGTTGGCCATGCGTTGCATGGTCAGCGCACAACATCCCCCTTTCTAAACTTTATACTTAGAAAATTTTTTCTCTGATTTCCCTTCATGTGCTGGAAATGCGTCGCATGACCAGCGCACAATACACCCCATTTCTGAACTTTGTACTTAGCCAAAATTTTGGCTCTGAGTGCTGATCATGCGCTGACCATGCGACGCATGGTTAGCGCATAATACACCCCTTTCTAAACTTTGTACTTAGCCAAAATATTGGCCTGCTTACCCCTTGTGCGATTGACATGCGACGCATGGGCATAGCACACACAAACCTGGAGCTGTTTCATTAACTGCTTCGAGCGTTTATTGTTCCTGCTCATTATTTGGTCCTGCAACATGAACACACACATGACATATATGCTACAAAAGTTGGGTTGCCTCCCAACCAGCGCTTTAGTTACCGTCGTGGCACGATGTGAATCAACTTCACCACTTTTCCCTCCACCTTGAGGATATGAATTGCTCCCCTAATTTTGCATCAAATTTTCTACTCCGCTCCTGGGGCGGTGGTGTGAAAATAAACGAACCAAGCAATAGGTGTCGCATCTTGCACTTCTTGGCCCTTAAGTGAGAAATGTTGTTTCGCCCTTTTGGTGTGGCAAATTTTAGGATATAAGGGTCTTGTTCCTTATTTATACACTTCTCCAAAAGCTTGAAGGGCTCGATATCCATGTCACCAACCAAACATAATGTAGAAAAATGTTTAGAATGAGGACCAACACGCCCCAACTCTGAAACTGCCTTATTTTTTACATCCTCACTCATATGCACCCCCTCAACATTGGCATCATCAACAATATTCTGATCGAATGGTTGGAATTCTTCTTCTTGCTCCACAAGTGGGCCAGTATCCACAACAACTGGTGGTTGGGCGTCAGACATCTCAACCATTTTATTCATTAGAGCAAGCAGGTCATGGATATCTGAGTCAAATTTGTTTATCTCTTGTCTGAGCTCTATTCTGCCTTATATCAATTGTGTCGCCATGTTTGTCATTCCATCGCGGAGAAACCCATGAAATTTCCTTTGTTGAGCTTGTTCCGTTAGCCAAAATTGGCTCACTATCCTTGCTTCTTCGAAGTTATCTCCTTGTAGGAACTCACTCTCTTCTTCTGTTTGAGGTTCTTCTTGGGTATTGGCTAAGCCTGTAACTTGCAGATTACAAGTTTCAGATTTGGCCTGCATCTCTGTGAGTTTGGCACGAATCCTCGCCATGGCTTTCTCTAGTTCTGCGTTTTTCTCTCTTATCAATGTGTCTTGCTCCACTATTGTTTCATCATATCTGTAAGACGAGCAAGACTCTCTGCATCCTCCACTTCATTACTCCTGTTAACATCACAAACAACAAGAGAATCATAATAGGGGCTCGGGGATGGGGAATAATATATAGGACAACCATTCCAATGGCCATCTTGACCACCACATATACTACAAACATTCAGCTCAAAGGATTGGGTAGGTGCGCACAACCCATTCCCGAAAATATTATGACTGTGTTTCCACAGGTGGGGTCCTCCACAAATCAGACAAGAATCACCAAAATAGGCACAACCAATATTCGACCAATTTTTATTCCAAGATGCCATATCAAGAAAGATATCCAAACTACTAAATTAAAAAAAAAATTAAAAAAAAAACTTGAATAGACAAAAAGAAAAGTAGAATCTAGATAAACAGTTAATTTTTAACTCCCCGGCAACGGCGCCAAAAACTTGTTGCGTCCAAACGCACACGCAAGTATACATAGTCGTACAAGTAATATAGTGATTTTAGAAATCGGATGTCGAACCCACATGGAGTTATGATTAACCGTCAACTAAATTAAACTATCCAAATTATCTATCAAGAGATGAAATTCGAAGATTGTGATTATAAACTAATTGAAGATAAAAGAGACAAATAGTGAACTTCAACAAAAAAAGAGCGGGATTTTATAGTATCAATGAGACGAATGTTCCAGGGTTGCGGTTGGTTCACCAATCCTGTTGATTTTTTGAAATATTTCCCTTTAATACGAATTGTTTACGATTGCTAATTTACCAGATTATTAACTCTCGTAGTATTCTCCCGAACTACTACTCGCCTAATCAAAACAGTTCGCCGCCTATATTCCTATGGAATTGACTTGTTAAGAACACAAATCGTTTATGGTATTTAATTGAACGCCGCGCCTAGGTATATTCCTATCCTAGCCCAACTGTAAGGATAATAAGATCACGCCCTCTTTAATCCTTATCTAATCTAACAATATCTTTCCCAAGCATGTATATTAGATAGTCGATAGAACCTAACTGTTGGCCAAACAATCAAGCAATTATGAACAGAATTAAAGAAGCAATCAAACTCAAAAACCCATAGTAAGATAAGAAATAATCTCCAAACATCAATAATCATGGTTTACCACAAACCTAGAACAAGAAGTTTTGTTCCACATAGACATGGAGGAAAAGCAACAAATCATTCAAAGAAAATATATAAACTAGTAATAAGGAGAAGAAAAGATAAAACCCAATAATCTCCGGCCTCCACGGCGGCTCCTACTCTCTCTGGGTCAAAAGTCGTCTATTCTAATGTAATAATGGCTATTTATAAGTTAGGGCAAATATGAGATAAGTGGGCCCAATCCCGATCTAAATAGGACAACTGACGCCGCTTGTCCCCTGGCTTTGCATCGTACGGCCAGCGCATAACCTCCTTTATGTTCTTCCTGTGCGGCGTATGACCAACGCATGGTCTATCTGAGATTCAGGAATGGTGTTTTTGTGCGCTGGCTATGCGGCGCATGGCCAGCGCATGAGACCCTTCAGTGGTCAGATTTTTCCTTCAAGTGCTGAAACTTCCTTCACAACGTTCAATCGACGTACACAGCCTCGGAATCACTCAAAAGTGCCCGGAATACCCTTCGTTGGTCCTTGTTGTACCTATTCATATAAACATATCAACATAAGCTCATATACAACAATTCGCATTCAAAACTACGATGAAAGTGCTAAGAAGTAAAGTGTAAATGACACTAAATCTAGATATTTGTGCCAATTATCAGTGGACGTTGTGTCATGCCCGCAGGTGGACAGGGAGACAGACTTGATCCATAGATTATTTCTTCAGGGACTGCATAGAGGAGCTCCATTTGATCCGGAGGTGCAACTGTTGGTATTTTTTTTTTGTGTACATACACATGGGCACGGCGAGGTCCTGTCCCATCTATATGATGTTACATACTCTCTTTAGATGCTCGTAGGCAGTTGTGTACAGTTAGATGTCTTTAGCCTTGTCGGCTCATATTTTTTATATGGATATGGGCATAGTTGTTGATGATGATGTAAATGTTTAATTGCCCAATGAGGTTAGTATTATTGATGTATCGAAATCATGCGTAGGCCAAATGGCTCACCTAGATATGAATATGAATGTACGATATGAGATGCCTGGGTGGGTTAGCACCGGGTGCCCGTCATGGCCCTCCGGTTGGGTCGTGACAGTTTTAAGCTTTCCAGAAAGTTCATCCAAATCCCCAGAAAGACACCAGAAACCAACAAGCAATGCCAAGCAATTATGTGTATGCAAAAATAAGGCAGTGTCAAGAGAACATGCACAAAGGTGAGGACAACAAATGTATTCAAAGGGGTTTAATGCATATACAAATTCCTCAAATTGTTAGTTTTTAGCCATAGTGGTTCATACAATCCCTTAATACTTTTGAAATCCCATATGTAATACAGAAAAAAGAAAATGGAACACTTATGCAAAGTAGGATCATCCTCAAAAATTCAAGGGAGCCCAATGACTAGAAGGTAGATTATTTACACAACCTCCAAGTTAAATAAACAAAATACTAAGGCATTTCAAGGTGCCCAAGTCATGTACACTTAGACGCAAATGCCAGAAGAGTCTCACAGGATACACATCAAGGCAAGCAAAATACATTTGTGAAAAAAATTTGGTTTAGGGGTATTTTTTTAAAAAAAGATCAAGCTATAGCTCCAATCAGTATCCCAAAGGCTTATATGCAGATTCAGTTTTAAACAAGAGATTGCCTAATTATAACCAAGTTCAAACAGGGCACATAAGTAAAACTTAGACAAGTTCAAGCTAATACAAGCTTTACAATTTAAGTGCAAGAATAAGCAAAGGACATAGGCTGGTTCACCAGTTTTTAAAGCAAGTTCCAAAATATTAAATATGAATACAAAGTATTGAGATGAGTGGATAGTTTTAACAATAGAAAGACTTTAGTAGCTAGTTTCTGCAGTTGTAGGTCACAAACAAAAGGTTCAAGTAATGCGAGTTGAGAGAATTGCCAATATTGACAGGAGAGCACACAAGATTCAAGCAATCGAGTCCTGTAAGTGGGGGTTCAACACAGGAAACTTGAGGGACTAAGAGATGTGTAAAACTTTGAATGCATGGTCACAAGTGCAGAAATGGAATAACACCAAACATGGGATGATCACAAAGCTCATAACAAGTATACTGCCATTCATATGAGACTAGCAGGTCTTTAAGACTTTTAATAGTATTTGGATAGGAAAGAATACAATTCAAGACAACAAATCTCAACTTAGATGACACAGGTCATTAAGAGGGTGAGACAGCTTAAACACATGAAGGACCATAGGTGCAATTTACAGCATGATCATAATCTCAGATAGACTTAGACTCGAGCAATGAAAGACAGATGACATTTAAGGCAGTTAGACAAGTATAGTTATGCATGTTAGGTTTATTCAGTCTAAGTCCACATAGAAGGGTATCAACGGGGGTCTGTCAAAGTTTTTTTTTAGCTTATGAAGATAAGTGAATCATGATAATATGTAGGCAAATAATGTGGGCAATTTTCAAGCAGTTATGCAAGTAACTGAGACAAGTTACTCAAAGGCAGCATATGTAATTCAAAGCAGATTCACAGAACCAAATTCCTAGCAGCCCAAATCACATGAGGCCATACAGGACATATAGTAAGAACAGAGTTGAAAATGAGTGAAACTTGAGGGTTTTGAAACTTTAAACAAAAACAAAAATGGCTAGACTATATTGGCCAAGGTACAACACCAAAATGACATTGAAAGACCACTGATCATTAAACTTATTATGGTAGATAAGAAAGGCACACCTGTGATCTCGTGGGGGTTTCAAACACAAGAACTCATACAAATGTAATCAAACAGCTTCAAGATCCTTATTTGGACTAAAAACAAACCTCAAAACACCTCTCATCAGAGAAAGCTCTCAAACAAAGGGGTTTAGATTTAAATAGCATAAAAAGAACTCAACACTTTCTCTTCTAATCTTTAAAATATAAAACTCATTCTTTGGGAAAAACACTAGTCCAAAATAGAGAGGTAAGGATTAATAAGCACATAGGAACCAAAACACTCGACTTTCTTGACATACTGAACACTAACTGATTCAGAATTTCAGTAAGAGAAAAGAAAAAACCAGAAGGGAAAAGTGGAGAGGGTTTACATGGCTGCAAATTGCATATAGAAATAACAAAATGGCTTAGCAAAGTAGGCATCTAATAAAAAAATGAAATTGCAGAGATCAGATAGGTTAATGCTCTTACCACAACCTCATGACTCACAAAAAAAAATGAACATCAAAATCAGAACGCAGATCTGACTTCAAACCCCTCTGCTCTAATTTTAGTCTACCCTAAAACTGTTTCAGACCTTTTCTGATCAGTTTTAAACTTACACAAAATCATAGTCCTATCATAGGTGACTTAACAAATCAAAAGGCTACATTACTTACTCATTCTTGCTTAAAACAGACTTTGATAAACACCTTGAACTATTTTTGAACTAGTTTACGGCTTTAAAATCAGAACAAGATATAAAACTGTATTAAAAAAAAAGCAATAAAACAGTAACAATCAACTTGTATGAATAAGTAATTGAAAGGTAATTTCAAAAGGATGAATGATTACCTTTTTAGGGGGCAACCCAAAGGCCAAATGGGAGAGCAGAGTCCAATATCAACACAATTAGAAGCCTCTAAACCTTTCCTTTGCAGAAGAGGGAAAGCTTGTCGATGTTAAAGCACTCGTTTTTATAGCATATTTTCTAATGTATATATATGTAGGTAGCCTCTATCTAGGGTTGTATTGTTTATATAGGATGATATGATTTTATTTTATTTTGAAATGCAAGCCCTTTTTTCCATAAAAAAAAGGACGATCCTCAAAATAAGAACAACAATCTTATTTATAGGCTGAGGTCCCAGGCTAGGGGTTCCAACAGAAATTCACCCTAAAATTCGAAAATTTTCAGTAACAAACAAAAATTTCACCAGATTGTACAAAAATGGTAATGTCATCTCATCCAAAATGTACACACCCCACCCAAAAATATAATCCAGCCAAAAAACGTAAAAATACACCATATTATCCCTAAAAATTAGGCACAAATATAGGGATAGTACATACAATAACACAATAAGACAGAATTCAACCAACAACAAATTTAAACGGTAGCAAATAGTACATAAAAAATAAAATCCCCAAAACTCGTATTGCTTTTTGCACAAAGGCCCTTGGAAATTACCTTAGGTCCTTTGTTTTTAGCGTGTGCTGCACAAGATGGTAAAGAACTCTTGGTTCTACCTATGGCAATCACACACTCAAAAGGAACCCGACAACATCCAAAGTGTGCCTCCTAATGAAAATAATAATAAAAAGTCAATTTTTGCAATTTTTTGGGGATTTTTAAATTTTAAATTTTCTAAGGGCATCCTCACCCCGTCTTGGACTCGATAAATATGGGAATTAAAATATACGCTTTACGCGGTGAAAATTAGGTGTCAACAATTTCCCCTTCGAAGTTCACGGATGTTAAGGCCATCCTTGAGCTGGGAATTTGACAAACCTAATTTTCACCGAATAAAAGACATTACAACCTTCGTTTGCGTAAAAATTCAAAAGTATGGCCGGACCCCGATTTCTGGGCTTCCTACATATCTTTGATTACATGAGAATTCAGGCCGTTTGTAGTTCTGACTCTATGAGGACTATGAAAAATAAGAGTTTTATTAAGTTATCTCGGGATGTCCTAAGGTAACTATAGGAATATGGCTGATCCTCGAAACTTGAGTAGATTACATATCCCTGACTTTGGGAATCAGGCCAATTGTAGTTCGACTCGATAGCACGAAAAGGAATATCCCTTTATGTGGGAACCCCTTTGGATATTTCCAGTTGAAAATCCGAACCGGAGGCGGTTTTGAGGAGGTCTTATTGGTGTTGATATTTGGATTTCCCTATTCTCAAGTGTAGAAAGCTTGACTCTCATACACGGTTTTTGACCGGTTGCCCAAGAAAAGTTCCACGTATGCTCCGCATGTGTTGAATCTAGCGTTTGCTTCCCATCTGTGGTAGCTTCTGGATTGTCCCCAAATATTGAGTCCTGCATGTTAGTCCTTCCAAATAATTTGATTTTAACGTAGTCATACCTGTGAGGCGTTTGCCATTTTGTTGTCATCCTTTACTATTACATTCGTCCTTTCGCAGATGTTTATTCGTCTTCTTCCTTTCTCATGTAGTGTGCATTTTTGTGTATATATATTTTTTGAAAACAACCTACTCTGGATAATAATCACGATACTTCGACCGATTTTTTTTCGTCGTTGTCAAATGTTTTCATCATTCAAAGATAACTTCTGTTGGGATCTGGTTCAAGCTATACCGCAGTTCTGCGAACTTACACACCCAGTCCGGTTGTCATTTTCATAACTCGATATGTCAATCATGAAACTCATGTTTTCTCGTGTGGGGCAATTTTTTCTTCTTATGACGTCCACTACCCTCGAAAATTTGGCATCACATCATGATTACATATCGCAATAACTGTCAAAATCAGGTGTCACTCATCTCGTTATCCGCATACGATGACCGCGGTATACCAGTTGGTCTAACATCACCTATAGTCAAAAATACCTAAATGTAAACTGCTTATCAGAGTGCGGGATCATATTCCTTTCATGATGACCGCTAACCCATGTGTTTAGAATTACAACATTTAGTCAGAATTTTCAAGTTAACTACGGCACATTCAAAGGCGGAGCCTTTTCTCATGACTACCACTGTCTTTGAACCATGATTACATTAACTTGAAATACACTGCAATAGCGACCGCAAATCATGATGTAGGAATCACATTCGTATTTAACGATTGCGGACATTAGGCTCGGAATTACGCTACCTATTTTTGACTATATATATGGACGGAGACTCAACCCCTTTGGCACGTAGTCTCTTAATCCATATCGTCATTTTGAGGAATGAAGCTTACCTCGGTGGCAAGACTTACACCTTCTTTTTTGAATCCGGGGAAGAATACCTGCCTGTCGACAGGATTTACATCTTCCAAAAGGACTGGACTCGATTGTGAGTAGCGGCATTTAATCCCGCTATCAACGCGTCATTTTAAATTTTTGAATTTTTGGACGTCCACTCAGCCAGTGTACCAAGGCAAGCCATGCGACTTCTAGGCCGGGGTCTCAATACCTTGATACAGAAACTACTTTTCAGTGGAAACTCGGCTTCTGGTACCGCGATTATATCTCCCAGTAGTCTTTTAAAGTTTTTTTTTCTTTTGTAAAATCATTGTGCTCTGCAAAATGGACAAACTTGTCAGTGTAATGGAAACTTCACTTGGGACGGATTTTGTTACCCTTTTGCGCACTCTTTGTGCTGCCCTCCTTGGAACTTTTCTTTGCCTTGTTTGTCATCGCTACCCTATTTAAAAAATTCTAGAAAACATGTTAGTGTAAAAAATCCATGCTTGTTTGTTCCTGCATCCACAGAAAATTTTGTCAGTTTCCTATATGGTCGATCGCCTTCCATGAGCATGGACTTCTTCCGCTCATATCTCGTAAGAAAGAATGCTCATTTTCTTTAAAATCTTTTGTTCCTTCTTTAGGAAAATTTGTGTGTGATGATTTTATTTTGAAGATATATGCATATATGTTTTGAAAATAATATTTTACATATGCCCTTTTAATGTCATGACGTTAGTTACTCAAGAAAGGTCTCCCGTCTCTTCCTCTTCTTCTTGATCTTGACTCATGAAAATTTTCAAATCCTTTTTGAAAATTTTTCCCCAGTTTGTACGCGTCTTTGTACCAACTCAAGTTTCGCAATGTCGAAGGAATTTTTGAGACCCTCTCAAAAACATTTCCCCAGTGTAAATGTGTACTTGTCATTTCTGGATTTCACTGCGCTCGAGGAATATTTGAGATCTTTCTCAAAAATTCTGCCCCTGTTTACTTGTGGGGTTGCTTTTATCGTTCTCTTGCTGAATCATTTTTGAAGTTTCCTAAGGTTTATTGGGAATTTTTTTTGGAATGACCGAGCTCGGGAGAGCGCCTACATATCCCATTTCGAGAATCAGGTCCAAGCGTAGTTCGGGGTAATCGTATTGGAATTTTCTTTGGGAGAGACCGAACTCAAACGAGCGCCTACGTATCCCAAGTGGGAATTAGGTCATAACGTAGTTCAAAACACATAATTTGGATTTTTTTTTTAGTTTAGAGTGACTGAGCTAGAAAAGCGCCTACGTATACCTTTATAAGTACAGGGAATAAGGTCCTTGCGTAACTCGTACATAATTTTGGAATTTGGTTTTCTAAAATAAATGCAAAATTACACATAAAGGGAATGCAACTAAAGAACACCTAAACTATGGAAACTCTGAATCCTCGTAGTCATTTTCTTCTTCACACGTAGTATCTTTTGATGGCATACGATTTTATCACTTTTGGCCACTCTTAACCATCCATTTCAGCAAGCACTACGGCTCCTCCTGATAGAACTTTTAGTACCATACAGGGCCCTTTCCAGTTTGATGCCAACTTCCCTTTGTATTCTTCTTGATTAGGGAATATTCGTTTGAGTACCAATTGCCCAATTTGAAACACCCTAGTTCTCACACGCTTGTTGAAAGCACGTGCTATTCTCTCCTGGTACAGTTGACCATGCCAAACAGCAATGATTCTCTTTTCATCTATCAGAGCCAGTTGCTCATACCTTTTACGGATCCACTCCGCATCATCCAACTCAGCTTCTTGTATTATCCGAAGTGAAGGGATTTCTACTTCGACTGGTATTACTGCTTCAGTGCCTTATACCAATAGGTATGGAGTGGCTCCAGTCGAAGTTCTGGTCGTAGTGCAGTATCCCAGCAGTGCATAAGGAAATTATTCATGCCAATCTTTATAGTTATCAATCATCTTTCGGAGGATTTTCTTGATGTTTTTATTGGCGGCTTCTACAGCCTCATTCATTTGCAAACAATATGCGGTTGAATTCCGGTGGGTAATCCGGAACTGCGCACAAATGTCTCTCATCAAATGGCTATTCAGTTAGGCCCATTGTCTATTGTGATTGATTTTGGGATGCCAAATCGGCATAAAATGTTGTTGCGCACAAAGTCCGTGACCACTTTCTTTGTCACTGATGATTAACATACTGCTTCCACCCACTTGGTGAAGTAGTCTATGGCAACCAAGATGAAACGATATTTGTTTGATACAGCTGGCTCAATTGGTCCTATGACATCCATGCCCCAAGCGGCGAATGGCCAAGGTGATGACATAGTATTTAGTTCTGTTGGATGGACTTTTATCAAGCCACCATGAATCTGACACTTGTAGCACTTTTGGAAAAATTTGCTGCAATCAGTTTCCATGGCCATCCAGTAATAACCTGTTTTCAAAATTTTCTTTGCTAGCACGAACCCGTTCATGTGAGGTCCGCAGGTTCCAGCATGCACTTCTTCAATCAATTTTGTGGCTTTAGAAGAATCAACACACCTATGTAATCCCAAATCTAGAGTTCTTTTGTAAAGGACATTCTTGTTAAGGAAAAAGCCATTTGCCAATTTCCTTATAGTCATCTTTTCATTCAAGGTGATTACATCGGGATATTCTCCTTTCTCCAAGAACATTTTAATGTCAACACACCAAGGTTTTCTATCAGTCTCAGCTTCTACAAAAGCACAGTGGGCTGGCTGATCTTTAATATCTATTTTCACAGGATCAATGTATTTACTGTTGGGATGTTGCATCATGGATGCTATTGTTGCCAATGCATCAGTGAATTCATTTTGAGTTCTTAGTATATGGTTGAACTTGACTTCTTGGAAAGGATCTGCCAATCTTTGCACAAGTCCGACGTATGATATGATCTTTTCATTTTTGGTAGCCCACGCTTCTCAAACTTGGTGGATTAGTAAATTCGAGTCGCCAATTACCTGAAGATCTTTCACATCCATGTCGAGAGCTAAACGTAGACCCAAGATATAGGCTTCATATTCAGCCATGTTGTTAGTGCAATTGAAACTCAATTTGGCTGCCACTGGATAATATTGGCCTGAGTCTGAAACCAAGACGGCTTTGATTCCTGATCTCTTAAAATTGACTGCTCCATCAAAGTATATCTTCCATCATGATTCGTATTCACCTTCTTCCCCTTCAATTGTCATTATTTCTTCATCTGGGAAGTAAGTCCATAAAGGTACTGGATTTTAATCTACTGGGATTCTTGCCAATAGGTCTGCCAATGCCTGCCCTTTGATCGTCTTTTATGCTACGTACTGGATGTCGAACTCACATAAGAGCATTTGCCATTTGGCTAGCTTCCCTATGGGCATGGGTTGGCGAAAGATGTACCTTAGTGGATCCATTCTTGAAATCAGATGAGTCGTGTAGGTAGCCATATAATGTCTCAACTTCTGAGATACCCAAGTTAGGGCGCAACACGTCTTTTCCACCAAGGAGTATCTGGATTCGCAAGGTGTGAACTTTTTACTAATGTAATAGATGGCTCTCTCTTCCTTGCCTGTCTCGTCATTTTGTGCTAACATGCATCCGAAAGAATTTTCTGACACCGACATGTATAGCAGCAAAGGACTTTCCGGCCTTGGCGGGACCAAAATATGTGGATTTGACAGGTATCTTTTGATTATGTCAAAGAATTTCTGACAGTCTTCCGTCCATTTGGTTGGAGCATCTTTCTTGAGAAGCTTGAGAATTGGTTCTATGATCACTGTGGACTCGCGACGAAGCGTCCGATGTAATTTAATCTTCCTAAGAAGCTCATGACCTCTTTCTTTGTTATAGGAGCTGGTAACTCTTGGATTGCTTTGATCTTGGTGGGGTCCAACTCGATACCCCGATGACTGATTATGAATCCTACTAACTTTCCAGCAGGCACTTCGAATGCACATTTTGCAGGATTCAACTTCAAATTGTACTTGTGGAGTCTGTCAAAGAATATTTGTAGATGTTCGAGGTTGTCCTCACCTATTCGGGATTTGATGACAACGTCATCCACATACACCTCAATTTCTTTGTGCATCATATCATGAAAGACGGCATTCATTGCCCTCATGTAAGTTGCGCCGGCATTCTTGAGTCCGAAAGGCATTACCCAATAATGATACACTCCCCACCTATGTGATGAATGCCATTTTTTGAGCATCTTCTTCATCCATCAAGATCTGATGATAGCCTACGTAGCAATCCACAAAAGATTGTACCTCGTGCTTGGCGCAGTTATCAATGAGTATGTGAATATTTGGGAGCGGGAAATTATCCTTTGGGCTAGCGCGGTTGAGATCGCGGTAGTCCACACAAATCCTTATTTTCCCATCTTTCTTTGGTACTAGAACTATGTTTTCTAACCATGTCGGGTATGGTGTCAGCTCAACGACCCCTGACTGAATCTGTTTTTCTACCTCTTCTTTAATTTCAATGCTGACATCAGGCTTAGGCTGCCTGATTTTCTATTTTACCGAGGCGAACCTTTCGAGGATTGGCAACCTATGGGCGACAAAATTAGTACTCAAACCTGGCATATCGGCGTATGACCAAGCAAAACCATCCTCATACTCTTTCAGTAGACTTTGATACCCCTCTTTCTAAACCTCTATCAAGTGCACACTTATTCTGGTCTCCTTTACCAGCTCCTCACTTCCTAGATTTACTACTTCTGTTTCCTCTAGGTTTGGCATGGGTTTGTTCTCATATTCTTCTTCGACATCTATTAACCCCTCCGGTTCAGTTATCTCTTCCTTTTGATCATCATTTTGTTCATCGTCATTTTCATTTGCTTTGTTACATGTCATGACATTATTTGTGGCCTCTATATCATTACTGTAAAACAAAATAACATGGTTATTAATCATGTAAGAGCAATCTTAATTATGTATTGATATAAAGTTATATTATATGTATACTTATATAGGTGAAGTAAAACGATTCTGTTTTATCACAAACTTTGAGGCTTTTCATTGAAATTTTAAAAGGCAGTACAAACGGTGGTCCTGACTCAGAATGGAACATCGAGCTATTTCCTATTATTTAAACAATATGAAAAAATAAGAAAACATGAAAAGGCGATAAGCCGGGCCTCAAAGCCGACTTTCGCCATTTTTCCCGAAAATGAGCATTTTTTGTATCACAGAGTGAACAACGGGGTAGAAGTCCATCCACATATTGTCTCTCCTGGTTCAACAAGGTGAATTTCTTATGCTTCAAGCATCTCTCAATGATGGCTGCACATTCTCATTCCCCGAACAGCGTCCTCAAACCCTCTTCTGTATCTTCCCCATTATGGCTCAATAGGCATGTATTGAAAGATTGGTAGAGATGAGGGAATGGTTTTCTCATTTCAACGGGACCTCTTGGCCCATACTCTGCTTCCTCTTCTTCTGCCTGACATGGCTCGTATCCAACCCCAAACGGGTACTTCCTGTGTTTGATACTTACTTGTTACACCTCGGAAATTTCTCCGTGAGCGTACAATGAATAGACCAAAGAAGAGTATGAGTGTACGGTGTTTTACTAAGAAGGGGATGACTACTTATGAGTTTTGAAAATGCGAAAGTTGTAGATTTGCACTTCGACCCAATTGGTCGTAAAATGAAATACGGACCGTAAAGTGGTATACGGTCTGTAAACTTCCATGTCGTATTTCAGCTTCCAAAAACTTCAACTTTCTGTCAAATGCTGGAATGGTTAAAGGCGGCTTGGAATACGGACCGTAAACTGAGTCGTAAACCACCAGGTCCTCAGCCTGACTTTTTGTTTCTGGCATCCTTAAATACGACCACGAAATACGGTCCGTAAACTGTGTTTACGACCACTGTGCTCTTTCGACGACTGTTCATTTAAGATGAGATTTTGGGTTATTAATAAGAGACCAAGTTCATTATTTCATTTCCACATGACACCCCCTTCTCTCTAAAACCTCTCTCAACATTTATTCCACAAGGATTCAAGGATTATTAGTGAACAACAACATAAACTAAATGAATCAAGTATAAGAAAACCCATTAAGGATCATACAAGTCAAGTCATCTCATTGGAGATAAACTAGGGTTTTGCTCAAGTGGAGTATTATCAACCAAGGCTTGTTCCTACGACATCTAAGGTAAGATTTATGATTTTTTCTATGTTGTTTAAGGTATTTAAGAGTTGAAATACTTGGATTGTAGAGAGGTATGTCAAAATGGGTCATGAATGTGGAATAGTGTCATTTTGAGAAATAGTTTGAATTGAGTTATGAGTCTTGATGTATTATGATGTAAATGTGTTATAAATGATGTTGAGAACACATGAGATGAGCAATGTACGTGAATGGACATAGTTGTGTGTTATAGCCATGGATATGAGTAATTGAAAGTAAGTCTAGAAATGTGGATGATGTGGATGAATAATGATTATTGTTATGGTATTGTGAATGCATTATTGACATTTGGTAGTTGATATACGCTATGGAGGAATGTCGTATAAATAAAGGAGAGGCTGTCCGATTTTCTCTAGTTTTGGTCAGATATGCTAGCTATCGATTCTAATGATAGCATGACTTTAATGAAGGTAAAAACGCTAGCATTGGAGGTGAATGCGCAAGTGTAAAATAGTGAACGGAAAGGTATGTAAGGCTAACCCTTCTTTCATAAGGCATGGTTCTTTAGCCAAATATCTAAATCTTCTATGAGACTATGATATCCTTCAAATGATTTGATCTTCTGAGCTAGTAAGCTCACGATTCGTGATACGCCACGATTGTACTAAATCCCTCGTATGACGAGTAAGTGTATAGAGATAAATGTGATGAATGACGATAATAGTAATAATGATGTTGATGACGATTATGATAATGATGTAAATAGTAAAGATGCTTATGAGCTATTATGTATTTGTGTCTATGTATGACTATTATAGAACCCCGAGCTTATGAGGCTGGGTAAGATATGTAAATAAGTATGTATATGATTACGTAACGCGTGCACACCTCTACAGATTGTACGGATAACCCTGACGCCTTGGTAGGGCCAGGTAGATATGACCCTGAAGCCTTGGTAGGGCCAGGTATGAGTAACCTTGAGCCTTGGTTGGCCAAGTACGTATGAAACACCGATCCTCCATGGTCGGGTATGCTATGTAAATACTATGTATATGATATGATGATGTATATGATATAGAAATGACTATGTATATGAATATGATACTGCATGAATATGAATATTATACGTTATGAATGTGAATAAGGTTATGTATATGAATACGGGTACTAATATGGAACGGATACGATTATGGATACGGATATTGATGTATGAGCACAAATACGCATTTGAATGGAAAGTTCCTATGAAAGGCAAGTAAGTGCCCATGACGATGATATTACCATCTCCCAACTTGTGCTACTTTTCATGATGTTCATTATGCTTCTATATTGATATTGATCATGCTTTACATACTCAGTACATTCTTCGTACTGACATCCTTTTGTTTGTGGACGCTGCGTCATGCCCGCAGGTGCACAGGGAGACAAGCTTGATCCATAGCTACATTCTCAGAGACTACATAGCAGGGCTCCACTTCATTCGGAGCTATAGCTTTTGGGTACTTATTCTTTTGTGTACATAGTTATGGGCATAGCGGGGTCCTGTCCCGCTTATGTGATATGTTATACTCTTCTTAGAGGCTCGTAGACATGTGAATATGGTTAGATGTGTCCGGCCTTGTCGGCCTATATTTTGTATGTCATTTTGTTAGCCTTGTCGGCTCATATACATTGATGTGGCATAGGTGCCAATTATGAAATAAAGGCATTGTTGTCCAATGGGACTAGCATGATGAATGAATAGAAGTATGTTAAATTATATGGCTCACCTAGATGTAAGTATAAGTGTAAGCCAAGGGGCGCCCGGGTGGGCTAGCACTGGGCGCTCGTCGCGGCCCTCTAGACGGGTCGTGACATTACTGGTTCTGTTATTCCTTGTAAGTTATTTCCCAAACCTTTCTTGGGTTCGAACCCATTCCTTATCATAGCTGTAGCAACCATCTTGTAGACAAGTGGCATAGGGATATCTTTATCATCTCCCCTACAACCTATCATGGCTAGCTCAACAAAGTGAAAATCAATGCCTACTTATGATCTCTCTATAACTAGCACTGAGTTATCTGGATAATTTTGAACACTTCCTTTGCCGTGAATTACGACTTCTTGATCATCCCATATGAACTTGAGAGATTGGTGTAATGAAGATGCTACAACTTTTGTGTCGTGCAGCCAAGGTTGGCCCAATAACAGGTTGTAGGTTATTTTTATGTCCATGATGACAAACTCTACTACGAACTCCGCAGGGCCCATTTGTATGTGTAAATCTATTTCTCCAATTGGGTCACTGGTTGCACCATCATAAGCTTTCACGTTGGTCCGACTCTGGCGAATTTTACCAATATCATATCCGAGCTGTTTCAAAGTCGTCACAGGGCATACATTCAGCCCAGCTCCCCCATCAATCAGTACTTGTGGAATAATACGGCATTTGATTATTATGTGCAGGGCTTTATTGTGGGACTTCCCCTCTCTTGGTAATTCATCATCTGAGAATGACAACCTATGAACTTGCACAACATTCCCCACAATTTCGGCCAATGTTTCGCTTGTGGTGCCAGCAGGTACTTGGACTTCATCCAAGGCTTTCATCAAGGCCAAACAATGTTGTGATGAACTGAGTAATAGTGACATCACTGATATCCTAGCAGGAGTTTTATGCAAGGGCTCAACAATTGAATAATCCTTGAAAATTCTCAACTTCACCCTCAGTTATGGGTTTCTTTTAAGGGTTTTCGCGAGAAGGCGCTTCAGGCTCAGGTTATTCTGGGGCATAACACCTTCCTGACCTGGTCATACCCTGAACCATAGCAGATATTTCCTTATCTTTGTTGATCATCATTTGGTGTGGCGGTTTGATCACAAAGGGCTCATTCTCAATTGATCCTAATGTTCTGAGTATGAAGGGTTCATTGTGAATCCGAGCGATAGTTGAGGGGGATTTAAGCACAAAAGGCTTTCTTTCGGCTAGAGCAGATATCTCAGATCCTTTTATCACAGGGTGTATCACTTTTTCCCACTCTTGCAGGGACAATGAGGCGAAAGTGCTCTCTAACCCTTCAACGTCTAGACGAATCATCGTCGAGCTCTCTTCCCATTCATCACCTCTATCTATCATGTGAATTTGGTTCTCTCCATGTTTTGGGAGCGTATTTGTGTCCACATTTGGCGGTGTTGGCTCCAAGACAAGCTCACGATTGTCAATCATGTCCTGTAACTTGTGTCTCAGGTTTATGCAATATTCAGTGGCATGGCCAACTTGGTTGGAGTGATAGACGCAAGTGAGATCCGTCCTGTACCATCGATCAATGGGGTTAGTAGATTTTGGTGGGATGACACTTATTCGCCCGGCATCCCTCAGTTTGGCAAATAGGATTTTCCCTGATTCCGGCAGAGGAGTGAATGATCTTGTAGGTTTCCTGTGAGGCACATCATAGTTTGCCGGTGGAGGCTGGTTCTGGAAGGTTTGGTTTTGCGGAACTTGGTTATTAGGTGCTGGCGTTCGATAATTTGGCCGTGGAGTTCAGTTGCTTGGTGCTGGTATTTGATAGTTTAATTGTGGAGCTGAGTAGCCAGGTTGTGCATAGCACACAGTCATTGAGCTATAGTGGGGGGAGGTGATTGTGTAGTTGGTTGGTGGAGGTGATTGGTAGTTATCTGAATTTTTGTGGATTTTTTCTTTTCCTTGGTTTTTTGGACTAGTAGTTCTAGAAACACAGGCGATGTCTTCTCTTTTCTTTTTGCCACTCATAGTGCCCATAACACCTGATCTATTTAGTACACTAACAATACTGTCGGTTTTAAGGACGTCTTCGATATCTTCCCCCACAGCAACTATATCCGCGAAGGAACTCCCTTTCATTGTTATCATTTTATCAAAGCAATCAGCTTCGTGGTATCGTATGAATGCAGCTACCAACTCAGCTTCATTCATTGCAGGTTGTACACGTGCCACTTCATCTCTCCAGTGACTAGCATACTCTCGGTAGGTTTCAGTCGATTTCTGATGAATTTTCTCCAATGAGAAGCGATCAGGCACATTTTCCACATTGAAGCGGAATCTTTCCATCAATGAGCTCGCCATTTCTTCCCATGTTTTCCATCGGCTAATGTTTTGAGAGATAAACCATTCCATAGTTGTTCCTGACAGACTTTGACTAAACAACCTCATGAGCAAAGCTTTATTTCCGCCATTTCCGATCAACTAGTCGCAGTAAACCCTCAAGTGGGCTTTGGGGTTGCCAGACCCAGTGAGGGGATATTAAACAGAGTAGATTTCTTTGCATTTTGAACTCTAGCTCTCTTCTCTCTCCTCCCATGCAAACCCTAGTTTGAAAACCCTAAAATCTCTATGGCCACTCCGGCCACTGGCCAACCACCGCCTCTGGTGGTTGGTCAGCCTCTTTCTCTTCATGATTTCCCTCCTCTCTCTACGTCCAGCAATCCTCACCATCCAAAACTAGCAACTCCTACGAACACTGAACCAAAATATCTCCATACCCTTATGCATAAAGCTGTTGAAACTCCCATGCAGATGTGTGAACCCATCCCTATGAAGAAAGTGGAGATTATAGATGGTAAACACGTTGTAAGATGGTCCTCCTCTGAATTCTTACGAATGGAGATAATTGAAAACCTACAATATGCCATAGTTGGTAAGTTTTCGTATGGATGGCCCGAGTTAGATGAACTGAGAACTATTATACATCAACAATGTAGTGAAAAGGGTAACTGTCGTGTAGGCTTCTTGAGAGATAGACATGTATTAATAAGATGTGATCTAAGAGAAGATTTTATTACTATCTCGTCAAAAAGTGTTTTGGGGTGAAATCAAAGGATGGTTAATCGTATCAAATGCGACCTTTGATCTATGATTCTAAGTTTAGTATTGAAAAGGAGACTTCAATTGCTATGGCTTGGATATCATTTCCAAACCTTCTTCCTACCTTTTTTGTCAAGGAATCTTTGTTTACATTAGCATCAGCTGTGGGCAAGCCAATTCAACTTGATGCTGCTACTATCAATAAAACTAGGCCAAATAGTGCAAGTAGATTTGCTTGCAGATTTGCCTAAGTCAATGTGGATGGAGATTGAAGATGATGTTACAAAGGAGATCAGGTCTATTCAAGTTAATATTTAGTATGACTATCTACCAAAGTATTGAACAAAGTGTTTGTTGCAAATTCATTCCAATGAAGATTGTTGGGTGTTGCATCCAGAACTACTAGAAAATGAGGTGGAAAATAAAAAAGAAGTGGTTCAGAACAATGGAAAGGCTATAGTTGTAGCAGAAGAACCTGGAACAAGTAAATAAGGGCATTTCAAACAAAGAAGATATAGAGGCTATAGGGGGTTGAAATAGCCAATGCAACAATATCTACAAAAATTTTTATCTAGTGGTACTATGGTAACATATCCTGGAAACAATGCACAGAACAAGAACAAAGTGATTCTAACTGGGAAGGATGAGGGAACCAAAGAAGTTACTATGTCAAGCAAATTTGAGGTCTCGAACCAAGGAGTAGATGATATTGATGTTAGTAAGCTAAACAATGACAATAAAAGTAATGCTGAGGATGGGGTAGAAGATGATGTTACTGTAGAGCAAAGGGTTGCAGTTGCAATTGTAGATGATATGGAGGATAATATTCAACAAAATGGTGTAGAAGCTGCAATTTTGTCTCAGGAAAAAGACCAGGCTAAGAATAAGATCATATCTCTGGAAGAGGGTGAAATTGATGAGCATGAGGTTGATATGGTGCAAATAGTGAAGCTGATACTCAAAGTGTAGTAGTTTATGACACAATACAACAGATTAATGGTGATTATATTCAAAAAGAGATTAATAATTAACAGGTGGATGGTAAAGCATGCTTTCAGGAGGATATTGTGGATTATGATTCAAAAGAGTCTCATGACTATCAAGTACAGGAGAATAATGGAATATCTGATGATGTGCAAGAGTCTGTAATGGTGCATGGAAGAATTAATGAAGATTCTGATGGGGTGGAAGCAGTGTTTGAACCTATAGACCAATATGGGGGCAAAGAGGAAGTTGATCAGAATAAAGGTGTTTTGGAAGTTATGCATGATCCTGATGATAGGGTGGATAATTTGGTTAATAAGGATCAAGTACAAGTTAACAGTATACCAGCACTTACAGATACAGATGGTCAGCAACTAGGAGAGCAAGATAAGGGTGTTAGAGATGAAGATGAAGATTTTTCTCAAAAATCTGATGTAATTAACAGGCATCATGATAAAGAGGAGGTCTCTGAAGTTTTCCAGGAAATTAAGATATCTAAATGTATTCAAGTAGGTAATCTGAATATGAATGGAGTCTCTAATGAGGAAGTTCAAGGTGAGATTGGAAAGTATTCAATTAGCTTAGAGAATGAAGATAAAAGGGTTATTGGTTGTTTTCCAAGTAAGAATGTTTCTATGGATCATAAGGATTCTATTCATAGTCTAAGTCTGAAGGACCATTCTAATGTTGCATTTACATAGAAGAAATCTTCTCCTCACAAAGAATTACATGATCTGGTGTCACATAATCTGCAGGATTTTGAGAATAAATGTAGCTTTACTAAATTGCAAGATGTAATTAGTTCAGATGTTAAGCAAGCTGAGAGTAATCTAATATTGGAGGAGTGTTCTTCTCATGAGAATTATAAAGATACTAAGAAAGGGAGGAAGGGAAACCCTAATACTGAATTGGTGGTTACTAGATCAGCTTCTAAAAGAAACACAGGTGCAAATAAGAAAACTGGAGAACAACCAACCAGGATTCTATCAAAAGAGGGGTGCATGTTCTAAGTTAAGTTCATAATGATGAAGGCATTCTTTTGGAATATAAGATCTGTGAATACTCAGAAGGCATTTCATTGAGTTCAGATGTTGCATAGACATCATAAATTCTTCCTGATAGCATTCATGGAGCCTTTTCAAGATTCTAGACACATTGACAAATATAAAAGGAGATTGGGTATGCAGGTGGCTGGCTTTAACTGCAATGGTAAAATCTGTTTTTTTGTCAAAAATGGAATTTAGGTGGAAGTATTGATGAACTCTGATCAGCAGATTACCCTCAAGCTTAATTTCTTAGATAGTGGCAAAATGTTAATCACTACCTTAGTTTATGCAAAGTGTGATGTTGTGGATAGATTGGAACTGTGAGGTAATATCTACTCTTTATCAAGCAACATGAATGTTCCATGGTTGGTAGGTGGAGATTTCATTGTCATTTTACATGAAGAAGGGAAGATAGGTGGATTTCCTGTTCACCAGAGTGAGGTTGAGGACTTTGCATTTTGCAAAAACTCATGTGACCTGCAGGATATTGACTTTAGGGGAAGTCCTTTCACTTGGTGGAATGGTAGAGCTGAGGAAAATTGCATATTCAAAAGATTGGACAGGATATTAGTGAATAATCAGTTGCAAGAATGGTTTGGTAATCTACAAATGGAACACCTATCCAGAACAGCATCAGATCCTGCACCACTTTTGCTTACAGTAGGAGAACAAGTTCAGCAATTCTCCAAGCCTTTTAGATTACTAAAATTTTGGGTCTTTCTTGTATACAGTAGAGGAACATTGGAGTACTGATTTTGTTTGAGATGCTTTTATTACTTTCAAGTTGAAAATGAAGAAGTTGAAAACTGCTCTATTAGTATGGAGTAAAGAGACTTTTGGTAATACCTTTAAGCAATTAACTATTAGAGAGGACATTGTTAAGATCAAAGAGCACTTGTTTGAAGAGGATCCCTCTGAAGTTAATAGAATGGTTTTGCAACAAGCTCAAGCTGAATTCAAAAGATATATGCATTTTGAAGAAGAGTTTTGAAAAAAAAAAGGCTGGTGTTAAATGGCAAGCAGAAGGAGATACAAATACAATGTTTTTTCACAGCTTGGTAAATGGAAGAAGGAAGAGAATGCAACTTAATAGAATTCAGAATGATGAAGGTGCATGGTTGGAAGATAAGGATCAGATTTTAGCAGCAGCTATAGATTTCTATCAACAACAATTCTCTTCTGAGCCAACATCATCAGACTATAGCATCTTAGATCATGTGCAGGAAGCTGTTACTCAGGATCAAAATGATTTATTATGTTCTATGCCATCTTTGGAGGAAGTGCATAAAGCTATATTTGAATTAGCAGGTGATAGTGCATGTGGCCCTGATGGTTTATCAGGAATCTTTTATCAGAAGTGTTGGGACATTGTTGGTGCAGATGAATACAATGTAGTTAAGGTTTTCTTTGATGGTCAAACTCTTCCAAAATTTGTCACTCACACTAATTTGGTATTACTACCAAAGAAGGAAATTATCAACAACTTTTCTGATCTCAGGCCTATCAGTTTAAGTAACTTCATCAACAAGATCATTACTAGAGTTATTCATGACAGATTGGAAGCTATTCTGCCGTCCTTAATCTCTCAGAACAAATCTGGTTTTGTAAAAGGATGGAATATTATAGAAAATGTGTTACTTACTCAAGAGGTTGTTGCAGATATTAGAAAGAGGGGAAGGCCAGCAAATGTGATTCTTAAACTAGACATGGAAAAGGCATATGATAGGGTCTCTTGGAAGTATTTAATTCAGGTGATGAGGAGGATGAGATTTTCAGATGTGTTTGTAGATATGATTTGGAGAATCCTAGCTAATAACTGGTATTCAATCCTCATTAATGGACAAGCTACTGGTTTCTTTCATTCTACAAGGGAAGTAAAGCAAGTTGGTCTATTATCACCTGCTTTATTCATCTTGGCTGTTGAAGTATTATCAAGAGCTTTAAATAGCCTGTTTGATGAAGGGATGTACAGAGGCTATGGATTCCTAAATGGAGTTCTCATCTGAATCATTTGTCATATGCTGATGACACAATAGTTTTTGCATCTGCTGACAAATGGTCACTTCCAAGGATTATGAGGATTCTGCATGAGTATGAAGTTGTTTCTGGTCAAAAGATTAATGTTCATAAGAGTGCTTTCTATATGTATAAGAAAATATCTAATGAACTGGTGAATGAAGTCCAGCAAATCACATGATTTTCAAGAGGTGAATTTCCTTTTACCTACCTTGGATGCCCAGTGTTTCATGCAAGAAAACAGAAGATATTCTATAGAGATGTGATGAATAGTGTTATATCCCGTATTTTTGAACGTCAGATTAATTGCTGAGGTGGGACCCACACATCGAGATTTTTTTTGGGACATCTGAAAATTCGTATGAATCACATATGAGAAGTTAAACACAACTCAAGAAGGACCCTTGGGCCAAATCAAAGTGGAAGTCCTCCAAATGAATATTTTTAAGAAAACGTTTTCGGGTGATCTGACTTCAAGGGGCAACAACGGTATTATAAGTTTGGAATTTGGAAAAGTATCAAGATATAGAAGTTGTAGATAATTGAATTAGCTTTCCAACCATAGGTCGTGGGTGCCCAGGTGACTTCGGTACAAGGCGATATGAACGTTTTAAGGTCGAAAGGTCAGTGGGCTAGGCCCAACTCGGGACCAACCGGGTTGGCCCAAAAAAATCAAAAAATAATAATAAGGCCCAAATTTGTGAGGGATGGCCGGCCAACATGGCCCAAGCCCATGATTTTATTAATTATCCATGTGATAATTAATATAAAGGATCAATTAATGAGTCATATCTCATTAGAAACTTCAAGAACACTTGAGAAAAGGGAAAGAAGGAGAAATCTCCAAGGCCATTTCGGCCAAGTGCAAAACTTGACAAGAAAATTGACAAAAATTTCTTCAAAAATTATTTTCTACCAATTAAAGGATTCCTAGCAAGGTGGAGTGGTCTTTGGAGCAAGAAAAATTCATATTCTAGCAAGTTGCAAGACTTAGCTAAGTGAAAGATCAAGGAAGAAGGTAAGAACTTATTCTTTACATGTTATGGATATTTTTGCATGTTGTAGTGTGCAAAAGTGAGTGAAATTCATGAATAGCAAGAATATAGTTGTGTGGCGGTGAGTTGTATATCACATGTATAGCCGTGTATATTTGGTGAATCATGAATGCATGGTGAGCAAGTTTTATTTAGTATGTTGGTTGTTGTGTTGTGGATTTTATATTGCAAACAAAAGCCTAATGAGCTTAGTGAAGTATTAGTAGTTGGAGGCTTGTCTTGGAAGATTATGTAAATTGAATATTATGTTCTTACATGTATGGAAGATAATGATATTAGTATGGTGTTGTTGGAATATATATTATAAGGTTGTTATTGTTTTCATTGGAGTTGGAAGGTTTTGAAAGAAGTAGTAAGTTGATTAAGTTGTTATAATGTATCTTGGATTGAATATGGAAATTTTTAGTGTGATTGTTGAATTATGTTAATAGTTTTGCCGGGTTTGAATTCCCGGATTGTGATTCATGAGAATTTGGCTATGTTGAATGTTGAGGATGGTATATTTACAGAGGAAGTGCTGCCGAAATTTCGGTAGCCAAGTGGTTCCTTAAGATTCTAACTCTAAGTACCCTAATGAAAGTTTGGGTAAATGTGACCAATTTGCAGATTTTGACGAGATTGCAACGTGAATTCGGAATAGCAAAAGAAGCGGAAAGAGGTATGTAAGGCTTCACCCTTCTTTCTATGGCATGTCTTAGTTGAAATAAGTTGGGTACGAGCCTCGGGGACAACTCGGTTCCCCGGAATCCGCACCTAAAGTTTTCTACTTTTTGTTCAATAGAATTGAACTAGAAAGTGTGCCAATTGTTGGAAAAACCTCCTACACCCTTAGAACTTGTATAAATGGGACCCGATTACCCTAAGACCCTCACAAGTAACGCTATGACACGTAACATACGTAAATCGTATACGCTACCTCATCCGGCCCGAGGTGGGCCCGCTACTCTCGGATGTTTCCTTACAGTCTTGCTTGACTTACTTGAAGTGAATCCAAAGGGAACCTTTGATCCCGATTTCGTTACCAAATGATAAATACTATGACTCCTCTAACGAGGGCACTTCCATGACGATAATGATAACAATGATGTTAGATAAGAGAATATGCCTATGATACGTACTACCGGAACGACTCTATGACTAAGATGACTAAGCTAAGTATCTTATGTAAACATGAAAATGATAAACTAATTTTTGAATATTATTTATATTTCCTAGCTATGACTTTATTTTCTAAAAGATTTCAAAGTCTATGAACTGTCATCTATGATGCCCCGATTTCATTCTACGTTTACTTTAATATTATTCCCCGTTGATAGTCTCACCTTAAAATACTCGTTCCTTCAAGGTGAGACAAAGCAATCACGAGTGTTCTATAATATAATTGGAGGTCACCGACCTTACGTCACTCCGATGACTACATGATTCTTCTTTGGGCTTTCCTGCGTGCCTATGAGACATATGTATATAGGATACGTAAATGCATATAAGACATGTAAATGTATGTAAGATATGTGTATATATTTTTAAAATATGCACATGACGAAAGAGCTAGAGCGCAATAGACGCTGATACATGCACATGACACACGTATATGTATATGATAAAAGAGCTAGAGCGCTATAGACGTTGATATATGTACATGATATATGCATATGTATACGGGGGAAATGGAGGTAAGGGCAGAGCGTTATGAACGCATATCCACCTGATCAGTTGGCATTACATGATATGATATCGTCCCGGACGCGGGATGTGTATATTTATGGTTAAATGGATCGGCTGCCGACGCCTCGGCAATATGAAATGTCCTATTTTATATGTATATGTATATGAACAAGGAAAGATTCTTAAAGGAAAGCTAAGTACGCATAGCACCTGCCAAGGGTATATATATATACAGGTTATGTTTCTATCCCAGGACATGTGTTGTAACTCTCTTATGTCATTATGTCATGCCTTACATACTCGGTACACTATTCGTACTGACGTCCCTTCTTGTGGACGCTGCGTTTCATGCCGCGCAGGTCAGCAGACAGGCGGATTTGATCCTTAGAAGCTCTACCAGCAGTGTTGACAGTGCTCCAGTTATTCCGGAGCCTCACTTCCTTTGTACTATTTTGTGTATATATATTTGGGCATGGCAGTACTCAGCCCTTTCTATGTATAAGTGTACTACGTCTAGAGGCTCGTAGATAGATATGTACAGTCAGTTAAGTATAGTTAGGTATATGGTGTTTTGGCATGCTAATGTTGATGTATAAGTGATAACGAAGTTTATTAGTCTATGTTCAGAATGACGCCGCTAATGTTAATGTTAAAAAAAAATGGCTCTGTTTACATGGCTTGCTAAGAGGTAAAGGTAAAACGATAGACAAGGGGTGCTCGGTACAAGTATCGGGTACTCGTCACGGCCCCTAGTTGGGTCGTGACAAATAGAGTTAGAGATAAATTGCAAGCATGGAAAGGAAAACTACTGTCATTTGGTGGGAAAGCTATACTGATTAACAGTGTGCTGCAAAGCATTCCTGTATATCTGTTATCAGCAATGGTTCCCCCCCAAATATGTTATCAAAGAGTTGCATAAAATGTTTAATAGATTTTTCTGGCAAACAAAGGAAGATGGCAAACACTGGTCTGAATGGAACAAATTGTGTTATGCCAAAGTGGAAGGTGGTTTAGGATTCAGATCATTGAATGATATTTCAAAAGCTCTTTTCTCAAAGCTTTGGTGGAGGTTTAGAACAAGTAATTCTTTATGGTCAAACTTTATGTGGAATAAATACTGTAAGAAGGTTAGACCAACTCTTGTTTAATGGAAGGGTGGTACTTAGACATGGAAGTATATGTTAGAAGCTAGGAATGATATGGAGCATCATATCTGGTGGGAGCCTCATCAAGGTTCTACATCAATATGGTATGATAAGTTGTTGAAGATAGGTGCTTTGATTGATCAACCTCAGTTTCAAGCTTACAAGGATGAAAGTGTAGAAGATCTAGCAGAAATAATGGAAGGAGATCATTGGGATATGTCAAAGGTACAACACTTGTTTTGTGATGAAATGGTGCAGCTTATCAATAGTAAGCTTGGAAATCTGATTAAATATTAGGAAATTGACAAACCTCATTGGATGCTTACTAGTTCTGGAAAATTTACAGTAAGTAGTGCATGGGAGTACATAAGGCAAAAAAGGCAGGTTTCCTTTTATTGTTCAAGGTTTTGGATCAAAGGTATGCCCTTTAAAATATCTCTTCTCATTTGGAGAGTTTGGTTTTATAAGTTACCTGTTGATGAGGTTTTGCAAAGGATGCATATTTCTATAGCTTCAAGATGCTGTTGTTGTCACAGTCATCAAGAAACAATGATAATTTATTCTTAACTGGTCCATTTGCTATGAAAGTTTGGAAATATTATTGTGATGCAGCTGAAATTTCAGGACCACTAATTCAGGTAAAACAAGCAATACTGAAATAGTGGAACACTCCTGTTAAATCTAAGTTGAAGACCTTATATCAAGCAGTTCCAGCTTTCATTTTATGGCATCTTTGGAAGGGTAGAAATACAAGGAGGCATGGAGGTACTATCACTGTGAACAAGGTTATATATGAGATCAATAGAGGTATACTGTTATTGGCACAAAACCTATTTCCTGGCATGAAGCAGTTTCCAAAGAGGTGACCTTTCTTTGTGCGATATTTAGAAAACCTGTGAATGGCAGTTGTCCACAAGGAAGTAACTTGGTTACCACCAGAAAGGGGGAAATACAAGTGCAATACTGATGGTGCCTCAAAGGGTAATCCAGGCCCAAGTTCAGCAGCCTTCTGTATTAGGGATCATAATGGAGATTTAGTGTATGCAACAAGGAAAAGATTGGAGGATACTACTAATGTTATAGCTGAAGCAGTTGCAATTGAAGATGGAATAAAATTTTGTGTAGATCATCAGCTATTACCTCTGATAGTAGAAACTGACTCTTTAACAATGTAGAAGATATTAGATGGAACATAGGAAGTGCCATGGAGGATATCATAGGTAGTTAAAAGAATTCAAAGACTGAGAGAAGGAAAGCAGATTGGGGTAGCTCATGTGCTAAGGGAAGGAAACAGCCTGGCAGATTTTTTCACTAACCTTATTTTTTATTTTTGTCACGACCCAACCCCATGGGCCATGACTAGTGCCCGAACTGGACACTCGTATACGAACCTATTAAATATAGTCAAACTGAAACTAAGGATAGTATGGAAACTTATAAAAGCAACTAAAGATTCATAACATCTCATATCATAAACCTGTTGTCACGACCCAACCCCATGGGCCATGACTAGTGCCCGAACTGGACACTCAATACGAACCTGTTAGATATAGTCAAAATAAAACTAAGGACGAAATGTAAACTTGTAAAAGCAATCAAAGATTCACAATGTCGTATCATCATAAACCTGTCTCCTGAGGAATCATCGCTGATCAAAGCATAAAACAATACGCAAGCCGACGAGGCTGCCATTATACACGGGAATATCCAAAACAAAACATATTGACACGACTGACCAAAACCTGCTCACAACCCACATATGTCTACAGACCTCTAAGAGTATAAAAGTGAAACATAACGGGACAGGGCCCCGCCGTACCCCTGGACATATACATAAGTCTATATCAAAATATTTGTACCAAAATAGTCCGGGCTTCGGAACAATGGAGCTCTCCAAACAGCTGAGTAGAAGTCCTAAACTGGAGGATCACCAAACCGAGTGTTTGTACCTGCGGGCATGAAACACAGCCCCCCGAAGATAGGGGGTCAGTACGAGATATGTACTAAGTATATAAAGCATGAAATACAATAAGGACCTCATAACAAAATAAAAGATTACAGGAGACAAGTATGACAATCAAAGATACCAATACACTTGCCTTGTGAAATGAAAAGCATGCATATCAATATCATATATCATACCCAGCCGATTGTGGGACTCGGTCAATAAAGTCATCATATACCATCCTCGGCCCCATAATCATAACATCATATATATATATATATATATATATATATATATATATATATATATATATATATATATATATATACCGTACCCGGCCCTCTAGTGAGGGACTCGGTGAACAATGCAGTGAAACAGTGCAAGAAAACATAGCCGGCCCAGGACTCGGTGAAAGATATATTACGGCATGCACGAGCAAAGTTGTGAGCAACTATATGCAAACTAAATCATCATCTGAGACTCAATAGAATAAGTAAAATGAACCAACACTTGAGTATTAAAGACAACAGTCATGTCAAGTGCCCCTCGAATGTCACTATGGATTATATCAAATAGAATTTCAGGAATTATAGACACGTATCAAGACATAATAAAATAGCTTCTGGAAATCAAGAACATTAGCCATCCTTGTGTCTCTAAGAATAGGAGCTTCTTTGGAGTTATATGCTCGTCGTCTGTTTGTTTTATAAAGATCATGCCAAAAAGAAGGAAGGGATAGCTTTACATACCTGTCATAGATCAACCGTAACCAAGCTTGCTTCGTCGCTCCTTTAGCCTATTTAATATGAGAGTAACACTATTTTTAATAAACTATGACTTCCCAAACTTATAAATCTATAACCAACCACTTATGGGAATCACTTCGTAGTTCATACTTCTTGATTAGTTAAGAACTTAACGGAAATCGGGCAACATTTCCTCTATATAACTCGCCTAACTCGAACTTCCAATTAATCTCCGATTGTCACAACAATACCAACAACAACGATAACGGAAATAATTATATCAAATATTTAAATTCCAGCCCACAAACAACTCAGTCAACAACCAACAACCTACACGACAACAACCACACAACTTATACGATTTGCGGCATAATTTTCATAGTTCCCATCCCACAATTTAGCTATAACTTGGACAAAGTTAAATATATCTAGGAGAGAGGATTTCTTACCTTATATGCCAAGAAATACTCTTCTTCCACATTACTTCACCTTGAAGAAACTCCAAATTCAATAACACGACAAAATGGAATAACGAGATAAAAGCACTACGCAAAACCTCCATGTCGTTCTTTGTATTTGCCTTAGTCGTAGAACTTAGCATCTTTTGTTGTTGAAAATCAATGTAATTCTAACGTTGCTGCTCCATGGAAGTTAGTTGCTGCTCCATGAAACTCCAACGTTGCTGCTCCATGGAAAATTAAGCTTTCTCTATTTTCTTATGTGTAATAAAAATGAAACAGCCATATAAGGATCTTTTGCCCTTTTACACTTGTACCTTGGCTGGCCAAATTTTTTTTCATTAGTCATCATTAATTTGACAAGGCACAACGTGCATGTACACACTTGTAGTGCTTGCATCCCACTTAGATTAAACACGTGGACTATGTCCACTAATAGCTATCCAATTATATCCATTAATTTATTGTCTTCCACTATAATTCCCCTCTTAATCAATCACACGCGTAATTAATTTCTTGATCTCAATTCACTTTAATACCAATAATTTTTAATACACTTCATATACTCATTTCCATGATTATGTGACGTAGCACTAGTCCATAGTCCCTTTTGGTACACACAAAATATTATTCTCAATCACCGTGGTCACACTTGTTAAGGCCTAAATTATTTCGGGACCTCAAACTCTTTGTACACCGAGCTCTCGATTTTCATCCTTGAATATGATCGAATTCTCCGGGCTCGGGTAATTTTGCTCATATTGGACGATTAAATTTCCTAGTCCAAAAATACGGAATGTAACATCCTTCCCCCCTTTGGAACATTCGTCCTTGAATGTTAAACTAGTCATGCGCTCCCAGTACTTCCTTAAATGTTCTTTTATATAATTAGGCCCTTCACATGCCTCTTTTATATAAGTAACCATTCTCGTAATATTTCCTCTTCTTGTTTCTTCTCGAGGAAAAAATTCCACCTCGTTGTCTTTACTCTCCTCCTTATTTCGCAGTTGGTTGGTTGTTGTATTGCGAGCTCTTCTGTAGAAATCTTACCCCCTCCTGGTGCACGTAGTCATAACTCGACTCCTTCTTCTTCTATAAGTTACTCCCTTAAGATGTATCGGTCAATTCGTCTTACCTCTTAACCTTTACATAATATTTTATAACGCGTAGAAGTCCCTCGTTGATTTATTAGACTTTACAATCCTTGGAGTGTTTCATGCCTTTGGTAACCTATAGACCCTTCGTAGACTCTATGAATAAAACGAAATTTACCGAGGTGTAACATTATTTTACTTTAATAACCTTACATTGGTCTACTGTTCCGGTCTATATTCTGGAATCTTCAGCCTCATGTATCCCTTCTCGACTTCTTTAAAAGACTTTAACTGTCACTTTACTTTTAGCTCTTAATCTCAATCTTTAGAGTTGGCTATCAAGTAGCACTAGAGTTCCCCCATATAATAACTTTGCATAGCTGCTCTATGCTTTAACTATCATTAACTGGTATCATTCTGAAAGAATTTTTGATTTGACATATAAATTCACTGTCATCCAGTAACCAGCTTGTTCTGATCGTCTCGGTTAAACCATTTCACAAGTTCCCTTAATCCAACTGGTAACACTTTAGTCATATTGTCTCGTGTCGTTTCTTTATTTTTAATTCAAACTCTTCTATTTCCTCTTTACTCAGATTTTGCTCTTAGTTTTTCTGTCACACATTATGTTGCAATCTGTACAAGAATATGCGAAGGTGCTCAAATACCTTACCGTCATTTCACTAGTCTTTATGCTTTACTCTGCATTCTCCTCTTGTATCTTTCAATCGGTATCGGGGCTCAACTATGGCCATGTCCTATTTTCCCTCAGTACTAATTCTATTTCGGTAATTTGGCTCAAACCACCTTACACCTTTCCTTAATGTATCCAAAATATCACAACCGCATTGTTATTACTGGATCCTTATTCTTCTTTTCAAGTACTCACTTGGTCTCATTCTTAGCATACAAATATTCATAGGTTACATAACTACTCTTGTACAACTTGTATAAAATATATCCAATCTTAGTCATAGTCTTTCCTTCTCCTGGTTCATTATGCTTTACATAACTCATCCGTACTAAAACTCGCTCATAGCCTAACTTGTCATACTCTTTTCCCTTCCTTTATTCACCCCTTTGATTTTCTCATATCCTACTATAGGAGATTCTCTATCCCTTCCCTTTGCTACTTATAAGTCGCGATATCATTAGCGCACAATTCTATTGCCAAATCTTAGCCTCTAATCTAGTATAGCATTGCTATCCTTTATAATATCTCTTAAGTTACTCGTTATCATTCTCTTATCGTACTCTTTCTTTTTATAAGAACCCACTTTTTAATGACATATCACTTAAGATCTTTACAAATAATTCTCAACACTATCTCGATTACCATCTTGACTTCTATACGTTTATTGCTGGCTTTCAGATCTTACTAACTTGTTTCAGCAAGGGATCTCACTTGAAGTTTAAGTATCCATATCAATATATTACAGTGTCAATTGTTTCCATCTTACAGTTCCATTTCTCTCACCCGCTTCCCCCCTTAAGGGTGTACTTATACCATTATCTGTTTATATTCTGCTCTATGTCCCTGTTTCTAATCTCAAATTCACCTGATCCTTTTTTCTATCTCACTTGGTATACTGTACCATACCTATGTCTTTCTTTATAATTTATAACTTGATTATCCATGTACGAAACCTTAACAAAATCATGAAGCGACGAGAACCTTTCTATACATAGTACAAAATCTCATCTGACCATCTGTACTCGAGTAATGCAACCCATGTAGCAACTCATCCAAGGCCACATTCCACTTACTCCAATCAGTAATTAATTAGTACTTATAGTCGTTCCAAATCCTCAATTAGGTAGCACTTATATTCCGATGATAAGTGTTTAAAGTTCTCCTGTAATATTATCTTTATCCAAACCTATATCATCTGTTTCCTTTAATAAATTTACAATACATTATTTGTTCCTCAGGCCTACAGTTCTTGTCCTTTAAGGATTTCACTATTTCCGAGGTGAAGTCATATACACGCAGTACTCCTTTGTGCCTTATGTTCTTTCACCCTTGTGGTGTACCCAACACTGACTTGTAACTTACTCAAAATCATATCAAGTTCGTCTTAATAATGGTCTTATCTTATCACTTTGTCGTCGTACTACACCTTTAAGTTCGTAGCTATATATTTCCCTTTTATTTTACACTCGTACTCAATTAATTACGTCTATCTTGGGTGCTTCCTTTAGTATTCCTTTCCATTTCTCCAGTCTATGTCCATCTTTCATTCTTTGCACGAGGAATCTCATGCTACCCCTGTATCCTTCGGAGAGCACTACTTCTGCATAATCCCTTTCTCATTTTCATAACGTATTCTGTTCATCCCTATTTGTTCTTATCATCCTAGTCCTTTTCTAGCACTCATTCTACCTCGTTGCTCATCTTTCTATATAGTTTGGTCTTTCACAGTTCCGTCACTTATATTACTCGTGTTCTCGGCTATACATGTCATAACCTATTACTGCACTGTTATCTCGCTTTCTTCTTATTTCCCTGATTGAATTAACTCCTTCTTCTCTTGTGCTCGCTATCATTTCTGTTATCACATAATCTTTATTTTGAACTTTCCCTATAGACGAACTTTATAAATCTTTCTTATTCGTTCTATACCTTGCCTTTCCATTTCACATTTGCCTTTATACTTTAGTCGCATAGATCACGTCATATCTTTTAGTCACTTCCTCACTAGGATTTACTCATTTTCATAACAATCCTTATTATATTCACATAATATCCTGTTCGTAATCAATCCTATGGTGTAACACTTCTTAACCTTATTCACGATTCTTACTATGGTTTAGTTACACTCTGTGGAGTAGGCGTACTTAACCTTTTCCCCTTTCTGATCAATCTTATCCTTAATATCTCACAAGCTATCTTATCAATACATTCATATCCATCACAATTCTTCTTCCTCTGTACTCTTGTCTCACTCCTACTATTACTTCTTTTAACTATAAACTCACCTTATTTTATCCCTGCTTATCAATTCAATCGGTACCTTAATAAAACATTCTATTATGATTTGCCAGCCTTTTCTAAATCATCTCTTAGTATCACAAGCCCTTTCCAAATTATTTTTACCATATCGATACCGACCTCATAATTACAATTACTATCAATTTTAGCAGCTAACTTATTTCTCAAGGTCAACCGTACTCGCAACTTAGTCAAACTCTATCATTGCTACTGACATGACCTTTCAAGACATATTACGAACCTATATCTCATTCTCTTTTTATTCCTACGAAAATTTTTGGCAGAGTTTCCTCTGTATTCCTTACTATCCCAAAACCTGCACGCAGGAAATACCAACAATGCCTCACAGGACCAACATATATATAGCATGCCTCACAAGTTCAACATATATATATATATATATATAGCATATCATAGCCACACAGCGCTCCCAATACCAACAACAGTATGAAAATGATGAACTTACCTCGTATGTCCAACTCAAACCATACCTGTTATACTTTTCTGTTCACTTTCCCATTTAAATCTTTAGCTGCATTTCAATCATACCTGCAACATTCATACCATATAAAACATATACCCTGCTTACCGTTACTTATCTTTTTACTGATTTCTTCAGCTCCTCTTGTTCACACTTTATAACTGAACTTATCGTCAATATATACATCTAATCCACTTTCTTACTATACTTACAATAACTTACCTTGATGATCACCGGTTCGCCATTTTGTATATACAAATTTTGATAAACTAACCTCGATGAAATATCTTGCCTCTGTAACTCCCAGTAGCATTATTTACCATCTCTTGTCGACACCACTCTCCTGCTGAATTCAAAGGTCAGTACATAAGGGATATCATTTCCTATCTCTTGGCTCTATCGCACGATCTAGAGTAAAGAGGAAAAGTAACATCCTAAATGTCCTGTAGCTTCCTGTTTATAGATGTGGTGCACAACACACCGATAAACAAGACTCTACTTGACAGGGTCTGTAGACACTCCGAGGATAAACTGCTCTGATACCAGTTTTGTCACGACCTAACCCTATGGGCCATGACTAGTGCCCGAACTGGACACTTGTATACGAACCTGTTAAATATAGTCAAACTGAAACTAAGGATAGTATGGAAACTTAGAAAAGCAACTAAAGATTCATAACATCACATATCATAAACCTGTTATCACGACCCAACCCCATGGGCCATGACTAGTGCCCGAACTGGACACTCGATGCGAACCTGTTAGATATAGTCAAACTAAAACTAAGGATGAAATGGAAACTGGTAAAAGCAATCAAATATTCACAATGCCGTATCATCATAAACCTATCTCCTGCGGAATTGTCGGTGATCAAAGCATAACACAATACGCAAGCCGACGAGGCTGCCATTATACACGGGAATATCCAAAGCAAAACATATTGACACGGCTGACCAAAACCTGCCCACAACCCACATATGTCTACAGACCTCTAAGAGTATAAAAGTTAAACATGACGGGACAGGGCCCCGCCGTACCCCTGGACATATACATAAGTCTATATCAAAAGATCTGTACCAAAATAGTCTGGGCTCATAACAATGGAGCTCCACAAACAGCTGAGCAGAAGTCCTAAACTGGAGGATCACCAAACCGAGTGTATGTACCTGCGGGCATGAAATGAAGCCCCCCGAAGATAGAGGGTCAACACGAGATATGTACTGAGTATATAAAGTATGAAATACAATAAGGAACTCATAACTGAGTAAAAGATTACAGGAGACAAGTATGACAATCAAAGATACCAATACACTTGCCTTGTGAAATGAAAATCATGCATATCAATATCATATATCATACGCGGCCCATTATGGGACTCGGTGAATAAAGTCATCATATACCATCCTCGGCACCATAATCACATCATCATCATCATATATATATATATATATATATATATATATATATATACTGTACCCGGCCCTCTAGTGAGGGACTAGGCTGAACAATGCAGTGAAACTGTGCACGAAAACATACCCGGCCCGGGACTCAGTGAAAGATATATTACGGCATGCCCGATCAGAGTAGTGAGCAACTATATGCAAATTAAATCATCATCTGAGACTCATTAGAATGAGTAAAATGAACCAACACTTGAGTATTAAAGACAACAGTCATGTCAAGTACCCCTCGAATGTCACTATGGATTATATCAAATAGAATTTCAGGAATCATAGACACGTAACAAGACATAATAAAATAGCTTCTGGAAATCAAGAACATTAGCTATCCTAGTGTCTGTAAGAATAGGAGCATCTTTGGAGTTATAAGCTCGTTGTTTGTTTGTTTTATAAAGATCATGCCAAAAAGAAGGAAGGCATACATACCTGTCGTAGATCAACCGTAACCAAGCTTGCTTCGTCGCTCATTTAGCCTATTTAATATGAGAGTAACACTATTGTTAATAACCTACGACTTCCCAAACTTATAAATCTACAACCAACCACTAATGGGAATCACTTTTTAGTTCATACTTCTTGATTAGTATTTTGATTAGTTAAGAACTTAACGGAAATTGGGCAGCATTTCCTCTATATAACTCGCCTATCTCGAACTTACAATTACTCTCCGATTATCACAACAATACCAACAACAAAGATAACAGAAATAATCATATCAAATCATTAAATTCCAGCCCATAAACAACTCAATCAACAACCAACAACCTACCTGACAACAACCACACAACTTATACGATTTGCGGCATAATTTTCATAGTTTCCATCCCACAATTTAGCTATAACTTGGACGAAGTTAAACATATGTAGGAGAGAGGATTTCTTACCTTATATGCCAAGAAATACTCTTCTTCCACATTACTTCACCTTGAAGAAACTCCAAATTCAATAACACGACAAAATGGAATAACGAGATAAAAGCACTACCCAAAAACTCCATGTCGTTCTTTGTATTTTCCTTAGTCGTAGAACTTAGCATCTTTAGTTGTTGAAAATCAATGTAATTCTAATGCTGCTGCTCCATGGAAGTTAGTTTCTGCTCAATGAAACTCCAACGTTGCTGCTCCATGGAAAATTAAGCTTCCTCTCTTTTCTTATGTGTAATAAAAATGAAACAGCCATATAAGGATCCTTTGCCCTTTTACACGTGTACCTTGGCTGGCCAAATTATTTTTCATTAGTCATCATTAATTTGACAAGGCAAAACGTGCATGTATACACTTGTAGTGCTTGCAGCCCACTTAGATTAAACACGTGGACTATGTCCACTAATAGCTATCCAATTATATCCATTAATTTCTTGTCTTCCACTATAATTCCCCTCTTAATCAATCACACGCGTAATTAATTTCTTGATCTCAGTTCACTTTAATACCAATTATTTTTAATACACTTCATATACTCATTTCCATGATTATGTGACGTAGCACTAGTCCATAGTCCCTTTTGGTACACACAAAATATTATTCTCAATCACCGTGGTCACACTTGTTAAGGCCTAAATTATTTCGGGACCTCAAACTATTTGTACACCAAGCTCTCGATTTTCATCCTTGAATATGATCGAATTCTCCGGGCTCGGGTAATTTTTCTCATATTGGACGCTTCAATTTCCTAGTCCAAAAATACGGGATGTAACATCCTTCCTCCCTTTGGAACATTCATCCTCGAATGTTAAACTAGTCCTGCGCTCCCAATACTTCCTTAAATGTTCTTTTATTGAATTAGGCCCTTCACATGCCTCTTTCGTTAGTCGATTCCCTTCAATTTATTATAACGCACTCCAGATTTCTAAGTAACCATTCCCGTAATATTTCCTCTTCCTGTTGCTTCTCGAGGTAAAAATTCCACGTCGTTGTCTTTACTCTCCTTCTTATTTCGCAGTTGGTTGGTTGTTGTATTGCGAGCTCTTCTGCTGAAATCTTACTCCCTCCCTGGTGCACTTAGTCATAACTCGACTCCTTCTTCTTCTATAAGTTACTCCCTTAAGATGTATCGTTCAATTCGTCTTACCTTTTAATCTTTACATAAAATTTTATAACACGTAGAAGTCCCTCGTTGATTTATTAGACTTTACATTCCTTGGAGTGTTTCATGCCTCTGGTAACCTATAGACCCTTCGTAGACTCTACGAATAAAACGAAATTTTCAAAGGTGTAACATTATTTTACTTTAATAACCTTACATTGCTCTACTGTTCCGGTCCATATTCTGGAATCTTCGGCCTCATGTATCCCTTCTCGACTTCTTTAAAAGACTTTAACTGTCACTCTACTTTTAGCTCTTAATCTCAATCTTTAGAGTTGGCTATCAAGTAGCACTAGAGTTCCCTCATATAATAACTTTACATAGCTGCTCTGTGCTTTAACTATCATCAACTAGTATCATTCTGAAAGAATTTTTGATTTGACATATAAATTCACTGTCATCCAATAACCATCTTGTTCTGATCGTCTCGCTTAAACCATTTCACAAGTTCCCTTAATCCAACTGGTAACACTTTAGGCATATTGTCTCGTGTCGTTTCTTTATTTTTAATTCAAACTCTTCTATTGCCTCTTTACTCAGACTTTGCTCTTAGTTTTTATGTCACACATTATGTTGCAATCTTTACAAGAATATGCGAAGGTGCCCAAATACCTTAGCGTCGTTTCACTAATCTTTATGCTTTACTTTGCATTCTCCTCTTGTATCTTTCAATTGGTATTGGGGCTCAACTATGGCCATGTCCTATTTGCCCTCAATACTAATTCTATCTCGGTAATTTGGCTCAAACCACCTTACACCTTTCCTTAATGTATCCAAAATATCAAAACCGCATTGTTATTACTGGATCCTTATTCTTCTTATCAAGTACTCACTTGGTCTCATTCTTAGCATACAAATATTCGTAGGTTACATAACTACTCTTGTACAACTTGTATAAAATATATCCAATCTTAGTCATAGTCTTTCCTTCTCCTGGTTCTTTATGCTTAACATAACTCATCCGTACTAAAACTCGCTCATAGCCTATCTTGTCATACTCCTTTCCCTTCCTTTACTCACCCCTTTGATTTTTTTCATATCCTACTATAGGAGATTCTCTATCCCTTCCCTTTGCTACTTATGAGTCGCGATATCATTAGCGCACAATTCTATTGCCAAATCTTAGCCTCTAATCTAGTATAGCATTGCTATCCTTTATAATATCTCTTTAGTTACTCGTTACCATTATCTTGTCGTACTCTTTCTTTTTATAAGCACCCACTTTTTATTGACATATCACTCAAGATCTTTACAAATAATTCTCAGCACTGTCTCGAATACCATCCTGACTTCTATCCGTTTATTGCTGGCTTTCAGATCTTACTAACTTGTTTCAGCAAGGGATCTCACTTGAAGTTTAAGTATCCATATCAATATATTACAGTGTCAGTTGTTTCCATCTTACAGTTGCATTTCTCTCACCCGCTTCCCCCCTTAAGGGTGTACTTATACCATTATCTATTTATATTCTGCTCTATGTCCTTGTTTCCAATCTCAAATTCACCTGATCCTTTTTTCTAACTCACTTGGTATACTGTACCATACCCATGTCTTTCTTTATAATTTATAACTCGATTATCCATGTACGAAACCTTAACAAAATCATGAAGCGACGAGAACATTTCTATATATAGTACAAAATCTCATCTGACCAGCTGTACTCCAGTAATGCAACCCATGTAGCAACTCATCCATGGCCACATTCCACTTACTCCAATCAGTAATTAATTAGTACTTATAGTCGTTCCAAATCCTCAATTAGGTATCACTTATATTCCGATGATATGTGTGCAAAGTTCTCTTGTAATATTATCTTTATCCCAACCTATATCATCTGTTTCCTTTAATAAATTTACAATACATTATTTGTTCCTCAGGCCTACAGTCCTTGTCCTTTATGGATTTCACTATTTCCAAAGTGAAGTCATATACACGCAGTACTCCTTTGTGCCTTATGTTCTTTCACCCTTGTGGTGTACCCAACACTGACTTGTAACTTACTCAAAATCATATCAAGTTCGTCTTAATAATGGTCTTATCTTATCACCTTGTCATCGTACTACACCTTTAAGTTCGTAGCTATATATTTCCCTTTTATTTTACACTCGTACTCAATTAATTACGTCTACCTTGGGTGCTTCCTTTAGTATTCCTTTCCATTTCTCCAGTCTATGTCCATCTTTCATTCTGTGCATGAGGAATCTCATGCTACCCCTGTATCCTTCGGAGAACACTACTTCTGCATAATCCCTTTCTCATTTTCATAACATATTCTGTTCATCCCTATTTGTTCTTATCATCCAAGTCATTTTCTAGCACTCATTCTACCTCGTTGCTCATCTTTCTATATAGTTTGGTCTTTCACAGTTCCGTCACTTATATTACTCGTGCTCTCGGCTGTACATGTCATAACCTATTACTGCACTGTTATCTCGCTTTCTTCTTATTTCCCTCTTTCAATTAACTCCTTCTTCTCTTGTGCTCGCTATAATTTCTGTTATCACATAATCTTTATTCTGAACTTTTCCTATAGAAGAACTTTATAAATCTTTCTTATTCGCTCTATACCTTGCCTTTCCATTTCACAGTTGCCTTTATACTTTAGTCGCATAGATCACGTCATATCTTTTAGTCACTTCCTCACTAGGCTTTACTCATTTTGATAACAATCTTTATTATATTCACATAATATCCTGTTCGTAATCAATCCTATGGTGTAACACTTCTTAAACTTATTCACGATTCTTACTATGGTTCAATTACACTCTGTGGAGTAGGCGTACTTAACCTTTTCCCTTTCTGATCAATCTTATCCTTAATATCTCACAAGCTGTCTTATAAATACATTCATATCCGTCACAATTCTTCTTCCTCTGTACTCTTGTCTCAATCATACTATTACTTCTTTTAACTATAAACTCGTCGTATTTTATCCCTTCTTATCAATTCAATCGGTACCTTAATATAACATTCTATTAATATTTGCCAGCCATTTCTAAATCATCTCTTAGTATCACAAGCCCTTTCCAAATTATTTTTACCATATCAATATCGACCTCATAATTACCATTACTATCAATTCAGCAGCTAACTTATTTCTCAAGGTCAGCCGTACTCGGAACTTAGTCAAACCCTATCATTACTATTGACATGACCTTTTAAGACATATTACTATCCCAAAACCTGCACGCAGGAAATACCAACAATGCCTCACAGGGCCAACATATATATATATATATATAGCATATCATAGCCACACAGGGCTCCTAATACCAACAACAGTATGAAAATGATGAACTTACCTCGTATGTCCAACTTAAACCGCACCTGTTATACTTTTCTGTTCACTTTCCCTTTTAAATCTTTAGCTGCATTTCAATCATACCTGCATCATTCATACCATATCTAACATATACCCTGCTTACCATTACTTATCTTTTTACTGATTTCTTCAGCTCCTCCTGTTCACACTTTATAACTGAACTTATCGTCAATATATACATCCAATCAACTTTCTTACTATACTTACAATAACTTACCTTGATGATCACCGGTTCGCCATTTTGTATATACAAATTTTGATAAACTAACCTCGATGAAATATCTTGCCTCTGTAACTCCCAGTAGCATTATTTACCATCTCTTGTCGACACCACTCTCCTGCTGAATTCAAAGGTCAGTACATAAGGGATATCATTTCCTATCTCTTGGCTCTATCGCACGATCTAGAGTAAGGAGGAAAAGTAACATCCTAAATGTCCTGTAGCTTCCTGTTTATAGATGTGGTGCACAACACACCGATAAACAAGACTCTACTTGACAGGGACTGTAGACACTCCGAGGATGAACTGCTCTAATACCAGTTTTGTCACGAACCAACCCCATGGGCCATGACTAGTGCCCAAACTGGACACTCGTATACGAACCTGTTAAATATAGTCAAACTGAAACTAAGGATAGTATGGAAACTTATAAAAGCAACTAAAGATTCATAACATCACATATCATAAACCTGTTGTCACGACCCAACCCCATGGGCCATGACTAGTGCCCGAACTGGACACTCGATGCGAACCTGTTAGACATAGTCAAACTAAAACTAATGACGAAATGGAAACTTGTAAAAGCAATCAAAGATTCACAATGCTGTATCATCATAAACCTGTCTCCTAAGGAATCATCGCTGATCAAAGCATAACACAATACGCAAGCCGACAAGGCTGCCATTATACACGGGAATATCCAAAACAAAACATATTGACAAGGCTGACCAAAACCTGCTCACAACCCACATATGTCTATAGACCTCTAAGAGTATAAAGGTGAAACATGACGGGACAGGGCCCCGCCGTACCCCTGGATATATACATAAGTCTATATCAAAAGATCTGTACAAAAATGGTCTGGGCTTCGGAACAATGGAGCTCTCCAAACAGCTGAGTAGAAGTCCTAAACTGGAGGATCACCAAACCGAGTGTCTGTACCTGCGGGCATGAAACGCAGCCCCCTGAAGATAGGGGGTCAGTACGAGATATGTACTGAGTATATAAAGCATGAAATACAATAAGGAACTTATAACTAAATAAAAGATTACAGGAGACAAGTATGACAATCAAAGATACCAATACACTTGCCTTGTGAAATGAAAATCATGCATATCAATATCATATATCATACCCGGCCCATTATGAGACTCGGTGAATAAAGTCATCATATACCATCCTCGGCGCCATAATCACATCATCATATATATATATATATATATATACCGTACCCGGCCCTCTAGTGAGGGACTCGGTGAACAATGCAGTGAAACGGTGCACGAAAACATCCCCGGCCCGAGACTCGGTGAAAGATATATTACGGCATGCACGATCAGAGTAGTGAGCAACTATATGCAAACTAAATCATCATCTGAGACTTAATAGAATGAGTAAAATGAACCAACACTTGAGTATTAAAGACAATAGTCATGTCAAGTACCCCTCGAATGTCACTATGGATTATATCAAATAGAATTTAGGTTTCATAGACACGTATCAAGACATAATAAAATAGCTTCTGGAAATCAAGAACATTAGCCATCCTAGTGTCTCTAAGAATAGAAGCTTTTTTGGAGTTATATGCTCGTCGTCTGTTTTTTTTATAAAGATGATGCCAAAAAGAAAGAAGGGATAGCTTTACATACCTGTCGTAGATCAACCGTAACCAAGCTTGCTTCGTCGCTCCTTTAGCCTATTTAATATGAGAGTAACACTATTGTTAATAAACTACGACTTCCCAAACTTATAAATCTACAACCAACCACTTATGGGAATCACTTCTTAGTTCATACTTCTTGATTAGTATTTTGATTAGTTAAGAACTTAACGGAAATCGGGCAGCATTTCCTCTATATAACTCGCCTAACTCGAACTTCCAATTAATCTCCGATTATCACAACAATACCAACAACAACGATAACAAAAATAATCATATCAAATCTTTAAATTCCAGCCCATAAAAAACTCAATCAACAACCAACAACCTACACGACAACAACCACACAACTTATACGATTTGCGGCATAATTTTCATAGTTCCCATCCCACAATTTATCTATGACTTGGACAAAGTTTAATATATCTAGGAGAGAGGATTTCTTACCTTATATGCCAAGAAATACTCTTCTTCCACATTACTTCACCTTGAAGAAACTCCAAATTCAATAACACGACAAAATGGAATAACGAGATAAAAGCACTACCCAAAAACTCCATGTCGTTCTTTGTATTTGCCTTAGTCGTAGAATTTAGCATCTTTTGTTGTTGAAAATCAATGTAATTCTAACGTTGCTGCTCCATGGAAGTTAGTTTCTGCTCAATGGAACTCCAACGTTGCTGCTCCATGGAAAATTAAGCTTCCTCTCTTTTCTTATGTGTAATAAAAATGAAACAGCCATATAAGGATGCTTTGCCCTTTTGCACGTGTACCTTGGCTGGCCAAACTTTTTTTCATTAGTCATCATTAATTTGACAAGGCACAACGTGCATGTATACACTTGTAGTGCTTGCAGCCCACTTAGATTTAAACACGTGGACTATGTCCACTAATAGCTATCCAATTATATCCATTAATTTCTTGTCTTCCACTATAATTCCCCTCTTAATCAATCACACGCGTAATTAATTTCTTGATCTCACTTCACTTTAATACCAATTATTTTTAATACACTTCATATAATCATTTCCATGATTATATGACGTAGCACTAGTCCATAGTCCCTTTTGGTACACACAAAATATTATTCTCAATTACCGTGGTCACACTTGTTAAGGCCTGAATTAATTCGGGACCTCAAACTCTTTGTACACCGAGCTCTCGATTTTCATCCTTGAATATGATCGAATTCTCCGGGCTCGGGTAATTTTGCTCATATTGGACGATTCAATTTCCTAGTCCAAAAATACGGGATGTAACAATTTTGCAGGTACCATGCAGTTTTATGATTTTCAGGATGTTCCATCAACACGTAGAAAGATGATCAACATGGAAAAAGTCAAACTCCAAACATTAGAATAAGAACAAAGGAGCAGTTTTGAACTTAGGGACGGAATAAATTGAATATAGTGTTGTTTTCAGTGTGTGGTATTAATGTTATGTTCAATCTACTGAAGGATGTACTATATCTAGTTGGTTGTTTATTAGACTGATATTTTGGAGTTTTAAGGCTGGATCAGTACTTCTACAATTGATACAAGAAGTGCTACACAGAAGGTGCATCACTACACATGGAGCAATCATCTTGATGGATCGGTATGCAGGAGGATTCAGCAGTCTATACAGACCTGGGCTGATCTGTGAGATTGGTTATATGGTGAAGCTATGCAAGTCCTATAAAAACTCTACTGGAAGAGACTTATTACAACCAAAAGCTCGAGGTTCTACTTCATGTGTTCTTGATCCATTCCATCTGTGAGACTTGTAGATGTGAAAAATGGATACAAGACAAGGCCTTGGAACTAGTTGGTTTTCTTCTTGTGGTGTTATTAGGATTAGTATAGTTTTAGCATTTCTATTTTCTTAGATTTCTTTTTCTTTTCTTTTCTTTCCTGCTTGTACAGTTTGACTTATTTTAATAAATTTACACCTTTTATGGTGGCTTTAATTAAAAAAAAAAAAACCCCCATTGAAGTTATCAAATTTAGGAATTTTGAAGCCTTCAGGCAAACCCAAGTCTGGGTGGATGCACAGGTTAGAGTACCTCAACCCTTCTTTCTTCTTGGAGCCATGCTCCAGCTCGACAATCTTCTTGCCCATCTCCTTCTCTATTTTGTCTATTCTTGCTTAGAAAAATATTTCCACTTTTTCCAATTCTGGCGAAGAGTCAATATGGGTGACATATGATACGCTCAAATTACACCTATTAATGGTATAACGTGGACGTTGTCAAATATAGTAACCCAACAAGGTTGGGGTCGAATCCTTCACGGTGATGCCCATAGACTTCAAGATGTTGAGCTTGATTCATTAGCCAATCTTGGCTCACAATATCCACTTTGTCAAGTTTTTCTTCATGGTGAGAATCGTCCAAAGCTTGTAAAAATCCTAACATGGTAAAATCCATGTTTTGGATAGTTTCATCATCTCCATTTTGAACTACTTCCCACCAATTGGCCACAATCTTCCAATATTTTTCATTTCTCGCCATAATGCCATTCAACATTTCCTCAATTTCCTCTTTTCGAGAATTGGAGATTTCTTCTTTATGACTTAGCTCATTTTCTTCAAGTTGAACCATTTCTTCAATTTCACAACTCTCGTCGTGGTCACAAGAATTTTCGGGTTCATCTTGTAAACTTGAAATCTCTTTTTCAACCATTTCATTTTGAGGAGTCAACACTTCCATGACAATTAAGGAACTGGTATCCTCAAATGAATCATTCATTCTTTTTATGGCTTCTCCATTTTTTAAAATGGATTGTTGGAGGAGCTTTCGCTCTTCCTCCATTTTAGCTTCTCGATCTAAGTATGTTTGGAGCATTGCCATGATGTCTTCATGTCCGGCACTTTGTCCTTCATTTGTCATGTTGTTGTCCCTGTCAAACTCAAATCACAACTAGCATTTTCGTTAGAACAACTTGGGGGAGGGGAAACAAAATAATTGGGACAATCACCCCAATGTCCACCTTGACCACCACATATATTACAAACACTCTCATCATAGGAATGAGACGGTGCACACATCTCTCTCCCGGGAGCATATTCACAATCTTGCCAAAAGTGGGGTCCTCCACAATATGGACATGGGTCATCAAAATATTGATTACAACCATCAAACCCATTTTCATTCCAAGATGCCATTTTTTTTTTTAAAGAAAAATAAAAACACAGATAACAACTACACAAATATTCATAGGTTCGGATCAAAGCAAGTTAGCTTATTTCCTAGATTAGCCAAAATACACCAATTGTTCCCCGACAACGGCTCCAAATTTGATACGCTCAAATTACACCTATTAATGGTATAACGCGGACGTTGTCAAATATAGTAACCCAACAAGGTTGGGGTCGAATCCCACAGAGAACAATATGTAGGCGATTTAAGCAGATTAGGAATTATCACTAACAATAGCTATGCCCGAACGCATCAATGGTGGTTTTTTATAAGGTTTTGATAAAATATGGAAATATAAATTCTAATCTAGAAAGCAAGTAAATTGATCAATGGCAACAAGAATGGAAGAAGGGAAACTACTTCTCAAGTAACGATCCAATCTATTTCACGAATTATAAATAATAGCAAGTTTATGTTATTTAGCCTCGGATAATGACTCTAAATTAACTTCTTCCGAAGATTAACTAGACTACCCAATTGAAGATCCCTCAAGCAATTAGGAGCATTAAGAACACCCGAATATGGCTACAAGTGGTATTGCCTATTCCTAGGTCAATTTCCATTAGATGAGGGTTAACGCCCCAAATTCATGTTAATTATTCTATCCCAAATCCGTTCTTCCTCTTCCGAGTTTCAAACAAAGTAAATGGGCGAGTTCAAAGGTTAGCTAATCCATTGAAAACATTCCAGAACAAGAATAATTAAAATAGCAAAAACTTACTTGATTAAGAACAATGCAAATGAATAAATAAGCACAACAAGAGTGTCAATCTTAATTGTCACCAAGAGATTTCCATCAACAAGGATTAAAAAGAAGAGAGAACATTATTTGTAGAACCCTAGCGTCCAACTTGTGAAAGCTGCCAAAGATATCTAATATTTTGCCCTAGTTTTCTATTTATATGAACTGGAATGGAAGACATCGTCAAAATCCGAGTTCTGGTCGAAAATGCCGAAAATTCTTCAACGCGATCGCGCCATGTGTCTGCGCGCTCGCGTGGACGACGTCAGCTCCCCTGCTCGCTTCATCGCGATCGCGTATCGATACTGCGCGACCGCGTGGAATTAATAATGCATGTAGGCGCGGTCGCGTTACATTCCAGCGCGAACGCGTGGAGTGAAATTCCCGCGTGGACGCGATCGCGTGGGTACTCTGCGCGATCGCACAGAGTATTTTTCCACGGTATTTTCCAGAACTTCCAGTTATTTCCAGTTTTGCAACTTTTTTTCTTGTTTTCCACACTTTGGCTCTAGGGACCTCGTATTACCTGAAACATGACAAAAACTACGTAAAATGACATAGACTTGCTTAAAAACAAGTAAAACTTATAGTTAAAAAGCATCGATTGTGGTGTAAAATCACGCCACATCAACATCCCCAACTTAAAGTATTTGCTTGTCCTCAAGCAAGCCATACAAAATCATGACTCAATCTAACACCTAGATATTATAGAATAACAATGTCTACATTGGTTTTGACTTTGAACTACTGGCATGCACGTTTTTCTTCCAAGGACCACCCCAATTTCTGTTTTAAAGCAACATACACAACTCAAGAACACTACGACTAACCATGAAGCTTCAATGAATGACATCATATTATCGAACATATTATGGTGCACACAAACGCTACTTTAGGCTGTCACTTTATTTTGTTCAATTTTCATCCTTATGCCCTCACATAGACCAAAGAATGTCCCAACACACATATATACGACAAGAATGGGACGAAGACGAAAGAGAAGAGAAAAACACTCACACTCACAAAGACAATTCATATTTACACATGCAAATACCATAAGCTTGCCCTTATTTTCTATGTTCTCATCCTAGGATCGTTCGGTTGTGATCTCATTAGGACTTGTTTCGGCTTGTAATGTAGGTTTAGGGACGGGTCGGATACTTTTTGGCTATTAGTGACTCACCGTCCTTGAACACTACAACATCTTGTCACCTTAACTCGCCTCTTTTCTTTCCACCCCTTTATTTTCTTTCAGTTTTCGACCTCGATGTGGTTTTACTTCTAACCAACTTACAATTTTGTTTTTTGCGTTACAATTTTCTGATTTTTTTTTTATGTATATATATATACGCAGCTACCACATCGAATCTTCACTAGCAAACTCCACCACCCCCAACTTATGTTTTGAACATATACTCCACATTAAATTCACCCCCAACTTAGGCATTTTGCCTCATCTAATTAATAGCATCAAGGAGGGAACGGGTGTGAAGATGGATTAATTTCACAAAGGGTAAGGTTTCATAATTGGCTAGCCAAGAAAAAGGTCAAAAAGGCTCAAAAGGGGAAACTAGGGGTATTTTCAGCTTTTGGAGAGGCTTATTTAGGCATAGTGACTTATTTACACAAAGAAAGCCTAAGATCATCTCACAACCAAACTAACTTTCGGATTTCATACAAGACCAACCGGGCAGGTTCTAGATTATACATGCATAAACAGAATCAAACTAACAGCTCACACACACATTGGCATAAGGACAATTATTTTTACACTTGTGACCTCATAAGTAGTCATTTATCACACACAATACCCCAATAATAATAATGTCATATAAAGAATCAATCATGTTAATCAATCTTGTTCTAAGTATGCGTTTTCCAAAATTTCGAGGGGTCCAAAATTTCCAACAAACCACAATACATGCCATTAGTTACCAAGTAATACCAATTAAGACAAAATTACTCTACTCAACCTAAGTAACATCCTAAATATGCCAGTTTCAACAAAATGAAAATCCCCCTCAGGAAAAGAACTCTGGCAAAGAAAAGCCGAAGGGGTTCCTAAACACCTATTTACCCTACAACGATACCAAATAGCCACCCCCAACTAAAAAAACTTACAGTGTCCTCACTGCAGTACATCAACACAGAAAAACTTTTTTTTTTCATACCTCCTAGTACTGCGTGCTATGGTCATCTCTGCTCACCCTCTGAACTGGAGCTGCTGGGCTTTGGTAGGACAAAATCGTCCTCATTTTCCTCCTCTTCATGTTGTGCGCCGCATACACTCCTCATAATGCTCATCATTTTGTTCAGGAATTTTCTTTGATTCTTGGCATGCTCTCTCGCCTTTTTCTGCCTCCTCTCTATTTTTCCCTGCTTTTCTTTGATATGCTTCATGTCCTCCACTACACCTGCTAATGTCGGACCAATAGGAACAGAGGGAGCTGTAGATGTGCCTTCTCCATGTGGCCCCGCAGGGAGACTAGCCACTAGCTGCTGAATCCGATTGTCCACCCCATGGACCTGGGTGGAGATATATTGGAAAGGCCTGGCGGCTTCTTGCAGTGGTGGCAAGATTGGTATAGCCATAGGAGGGGCAGATGCCCCATCAATAGAATCTGATGCAGTAGTTGTGAACTGCTCAAATGATGATGTTGCTATATCAATCTTCCTTTTCTTCTGTACATTACCAGGCCCTCTCTTTTTCAACTGATAAATCGGTCCACCATGCCCTTTTTCTTTGTCGCCTGGTCTTGTGGGCACTCCATCAGTGGAGCACAAGTAAGTGATCAATGATGGGAAGAATAAGCTTTTAGTCCGTTCAAGCACCACCTCCCGGATTTCCTGCATAATGAGCCTCCCCACGTCAACAGGCAATCCTTCCATCACAGCACAAATTACTTTAGCCCTCTCAAGCGGCACCTCTGAATCATGTTTTGAAGGCAGCACCCTGGATGTGACAATATCAAGCCAAGTTTTGGCTTCAGCAGTGAACTCTGCAGAGTCAATCCTTTTCTGCACTGTGTTTAGCCACTTTGGTTGTTCCCCACCGTGAAGATGGGTCACAAACCATTGTTGCCGCAGGTTTTCGTACATCTGTACCATCTCGCTGTTGTCACCATCCTGCAGATTGTAATAGGCATTTATTCTTGAGGCATTGCACAGGACATCCACACCTCTGACTTTGACAATTGCCCTATGTGTAATATCTGCCTCTACAGCATTTGCGTAGAATTACCGCACCAGGGTATGATTTGCCCTGATTGGTTCATCTGCAAAGCGTATCCAGCCGCTTGTTACCAACCTTCCATAGAACTCGAGCATCTTTTCTTCCAAATTTTCTGTTACAAAGCCCCACTCTTCAATGAAGCTCTTTCCCAGCAATCTATCATATAGCTTCGAACATTTTGCTGACTGGAAGGTGGTGGTGTCATAGTATTCAATCAAGGGTACTTGGGCAGCACTGGATGATGAAGCCATTTTTTGAGTTTAAGTACCTACAAAACAAACACAATGCATATGAACACCTACAATGATGTATACTGAGGAGTTGGGTTAAGGACATTGGGCACCCAAGTTTTGAACAGCTCTGTGCGAGCATTCTGTTTGTGAACTGGGATTTTTTCTTCAGCGCGATCGCGTGACAAGGAGTCGCGATCGCGCCATTTTGCTGTATTCCTTCAGCGCGATCGCGCAGGGAAATGGCGCGATCGCATAATTTTTATGATTTCCTTAACCGCGATCGCGGCTCAACAGTATGCGATCGTGCCAATTTTGGTCCATTATTCAGCGCGTTCGCGGCTATTATCGGCGCGATCGCGCTGAATCGTTTCAGATTCTCCCAAGCATTTTCACAAACAGGTTATGGGCATCATTTTTGGGGCTTCAATTCAATGATTCTAAGCACGTATTTTGGCCCATTTGTTTTTCTTATATCAGCACCCAACTATCAACTCACATCACTCAAGAACAAACAACAATTTATATAACAACAAATTCAACAATTTCATCATACATTCATGCTTAAACAAGTAAATAAAAAAGAATTCTTTCCCAATTTCTAACATGGAATGATGATAAAAACAACCCTAGGAACAAGATAATGAAGGAATCACATACCTTGTGGTTGCAAGTTGAAGAATTTTTCCAAAAAAATTAAAATTGTGTTTGAGAGAGAATTAGGGAAATGGGAGGAATATGGGAGGAAAATGGGGGATTTTAACCCCCAGCTCGGTTTAGTAACTGACAAACGCGCCTCTGCGCGATCGCGCAGAGTAAACTTACTCTTTTTTTAAAAAAAAAATTGAACGCGATCGCGTAGGTTTGTTGCGCGATCGCGTAGAGATAAATCCGGCCCTGTTTTTCCAGATTCAGAAAATAAGCAGATCCCAGCAGCTACTGATTTGTGGCTGTTCTGAAAACTCAACCTATTCAAAACAATTCCAAAAATTGTGAAATTTTGCAGATTAGTCACAAATCATAAACTAAACAATTCTAAAAAATCGAATTTCAAAAATGATTAAAAAATTTAAAAACGATGGGTTGCCTCCCACCAAGCGCTTAAGTTAACGTCGCGGCACGACGGTTACCAACTTTACCGCTTTTCTCGCCATTTGGAGCTTATGAATTTGCGCCCCAACGTTGAATCAAGATTATGATGACGCTCATGGGGCGGTGGCAGAAAAACAAAGAGGCCAACTCTCGGATGTCTCATTTTGCACTTTTTGGCCTTTGAGTGAGGAGTGCCATTTTGTCTTCTTGGCATAGCAAACTTTAAAATAAAAACGCTTTCTTTTTCATATCCAAATTCTCTATTGGCTCGGTTAGTTCAACTTCCATATCATCAACCAAGCACAATGTTGAAAAATGGTTAGAATGTGGTCCAGCGCGCTAAAATTTCAAATTTGCATAAGTGTTGGCATCTTCACAAAAAAATGAACTAGAGTCTTCAAAAATCATTTCATGAACTTTTCTATGCAACTCTAGTATCATTTCTTCAATCTCGGCATCATTCACTATTTTTGGATTTGTTGGTTGGTAATTTATCATTAGCTCATGAAAATCAATAGTGACCACTTCTTCATTGGAAACCAACTTAAAACTACTATCCATGGCCTTTTGATATTTAGCGTCACATGCCTCAATCTTTGCATTCAACTCGGTCTTCAATTCTCGGATAGCAATTTCAAGTAGCTCTACTTCTTGACTTTGCTCAACATGCATTTTTAGATATTCTTCCATCATCCGTGAAAAGCCTTCACGGTGATGCCCATAGACTTCAAGATGTTGAGCTTGATTCATTAGCCAATCTTGGCTCACAATATCCACTTTGTCAAGTTTTTCTTCATGGTGAGAATCGTCCAAAGCTTGTAAAAATTCTAACATGGTAAAATCCATGTTTTGGATAGTTTCATCATCTCCATTTTGAACTACTTCCCACCAATTGGCCACAATCTTCCCATATTTTTCATTTCTCGCCATAATGCCATTCAACATTTCCTCAATTTCCTCTTTTCGAGAATTGGAGATTTCTTCTTTATGACTTAGCTCATTTTCTTCAAGTTGAACCATTTCTTCAATTTCACAACTCTCGTCGTGGTCACAAGAATTTTCGGGTTCATCTTGTAAACTTGAAATCTCTTCTCCAACCATTTCATTTTGAGGAGTCGACACTTCCATGACAATTGAGGAACTGGCATCCTCAAATGAATCATTCATTCTTCTTATGGCTTCTCCATTTTTTAAAATGGATTGTTGGAGGAGCTTTCGCTCTTCCTCCATTTTAGCTTCTCGATCTAAGTATGTTTGGAACATTGCCATGATGCCTTCATGTCCGACACTTTGTCCTTCATTTGTCATGTTGTTGTCCCTGTCAAACTCAAAATCACAACTAGCATTTTCGTTAGAACAACTTGGGGGAGGGGAAACAAAATAATTGGGACAATCACCCCAATGTCCACCTTGACCACCACATATATTACAAACACTCTCATCATAGGAATGAGACGGTGCACACATCTCTCTCCCGGGAGCATATTCACAATCTTGCCAAAAGTGGGGTCCTCCACAATATGGACATGGGTCATTAAAATATGGATTACAACCATCAAACCCATTTTCATTCCAAGATGCCATTTGTTTTTTTTTAAAGAAAAATAAAAACACAGATAACAACTACACAAATATTCACAGGTTCGGATCAAAGCAAGTTAGCTTATTTCCTAGATTAGCCAAAATACACCAATTGTTCCCCGGCAACGGCGCCAAATTTGATACGCTCAAATTACACCTATTAATGGTATAACGCGGACGTTGTCAAATATAGTAACCCAACAAGGTTGGGGTCGAATCCCACAGAGAACAATATGTAGGCGATTTAAGCAGATTAGGAATTATCACTAACAATAGCTATGCCCGAACGCATCAATGGTGTTTTTTTATAAGGTTTTGATAAAATATGGAAATATAAATTCTAATCTAGAAAGCAAGTAAATTGATCAATGGCAACAAGAATGGAAGAAGGGAAACTACTTCTCAAGTAACGATCCAATCTATTTCACGAATTATAAATAATAGCAAGTTTATGTTATTTAGCCTCGGATAATGACTCTAAATTAACTTCTTCCGAAGATTAACTAGACTACCCAATTGAAGATCTCTCAAGCAATTAGGAGCATTAAGAACACCCGAATATGGCTACAAGTGGTATTGCCTATTCCTAGGTCAATTTCCATTAGATGAGGGTTAACGCCCCAAATTCATGTTAATTATTCTATCCCAAATCCGTTCTTCCTCTTCCGAGTTTCAAACAAAGTAAATGGGCGAGTTCAAAGGTTAGCTAATCCATTGAAAACATTCAAGAACAAGAATAATTAAAATAGCAAAAACTTACTTGATTAAGAACAATGCAAATGAATAAATAAGCATAACAAGAGTGTCAATCTTAATTGTCACCAAGAGATTTCCATCAACAAGGATTAAAAAGAAGAGAGAACATTATTTGTAGAACCCTAGCCTCCAACTTGTGAAAGCTGCCAAAGATATCTAATATTTTGCCCTAGTTTTCTATTTATATGAACTGGAATGGAAGACATCGTCAAAATTCGAGTTCTGGTCGAAAATGCCGAAAATTCTTCAACGCGATCGCGCCATGTGTCTGCGCGATCGCGTGGACGACGTCAGCTCCCCTGCTCCCTTCATCGCGATCGCGTATCGATACTGCGCGACCGCGTGGAATTAATAATGCGCGTAGGCGCGGTCGCGTTACATTCCAGCGCGAACGCGTGGAGTGAAATTCCCGCGTGGGCGCGATCGCGTGGGTACTCTGATGTTACACTCCATAATAATCTGTGCTACTTGTATTAAAACAAGAAAGAATGAGTTAAGAAGGTTCAAGGAAAGTTAATCGAGTTAGTAAGAATATCGTTATATATACATGGTTTCCTTAAGTATCCCAAGGCGACACGGTTACCTAAAGGGTGTGGAATCGCGCTATGAGTATGTATATGAAGTAATGCGAGTGACCTTTTAAAGTATTTGAGATTATTAGTAATGATATAGAGGGTGGACAAAAGATATGAATATACTTTTGCGATTGGAGTTTCGTCAAAGCTTTGTGAGTTCTCTAGTTATGTTTAAGGTTATTGTGAGTCTCTGGACCCTTCAAGATGTGTATATGGATTTTTTATTGATGTATATAAGTGTGTATATGTATGCATAAGAGGTTACATAAGGTTGGAAGAGGATTAGAAGTTAAACGAAATGAATCGGAACAACTTCAGTAAAATTTCGGACCCGATTTTAGTCTATATTGTAGGAGGCATATCTCCTTGAATATGAGGCGTTTTAAGGTGTTTCAAAAGCCTAAAATGAAGTTCATCGAGTCTAGTTTGTAATGCAACAAACCGCTCGTCAAAATGATATCGGGATAAGGAGATATGGACGATGCAAGTTGGGCTGGCAGGGCCGCAAGTTTGGACCCGACCCAAACACTCACATTTCGGCCCATGAGGCCCATTAAACTCAATAGATAAGTCACCACTTTGCCTTATATCATTTCACACGACCTAAAACAGATCCAAAACCCTTATTTTCTCTCCCAAACCCCCTTTCTAATTGAGCCATCATATAAGCTAAATCCTAGACCCTTGACATGATATTAGTTAAAGAGAAGTTGTAGCTTAAGTTTTTTTTTGTGTTGTTAAGCAAGCAGCTGGAAAGAGGAACAAGATTCTTGAAGATTCCGATTGCTAAAGGTAATTTCAACCTCCCACTCATGTTATCAATTTGGATTAAAGGTTTAATATGGTGTATACGTGAAGGAAACGTTGATATACAAGCTAGAGAGAGAGAGAGCATAAGCCATGGCATTCGGCCATGGCTAGCAAAATTGGAGCTCAAATTTGTTGATCCAAAAATCAGATTTTCTAGGTATTTCAGCCCTTAGGAAGGTGATAATAACGTGGAGAATTCATTTGGAGCAACAAGAACAAGTATTAGTGCATTTCACAAATTCTAGCTAAGTGGAAAAAGCCAACTTGTTAAGGTAAGAGTTGATCATTTTTCTATGTGTTTGATGATGAAGTTGGACGTGTGGGGAATATGCAAATGTAAATTGTATGTGTGAAATTATGTATCTTGATGTTGAAGCATAGTTGTAACTTGGTAACATGAATTGCACGAATGTTGGAATGTTGTTGAAATGTTGTTGAATGCCGTAGGGGCTGTTTTTAATTGAAATTTGATGGACTGATTTGAATTAATATTTTGGTTGTTGTAATCATAGATTATGTGATGAGAATGAAGGAATTTAATGGTTAGAGTTGGAGTTAAAATTGTTGTGGGTTGTTGTAAGGATTATAGAGATAATAATGTGATTTACTTGCATATGGATAGATGATGTGGTGTCGTGTGGCTGCTGTTGTATTTCCCTGAAATTTGCTGAAAAGATGGCATGAAATTAGTCGTAAGAAGTGTATATGGGCTGCTTGGTGTGTTGTAAGTGTTCGTTAGAATTTCGGGCATCGTTATGTTATAGTTTAGGGGCTGTTTTCGGCCCAATTTGGAGAAATTGTTGGATCGTTGGAAATATTATGTGAATTGTTTAGAATGTTCTTGAATGTTGTTAGTATGGGTTTGGGTTAGTATTTGAATGTATAGGCGTTGATGTTGGCTTGAAGGTAAGCCGTTGAATTGAATATTTGGAAAGTTGTCGAATGATGAAAAAGAGAGTATTAATGTAATATTGTCTTTCAGATTGGTTATTGGAGTTGCTAGGTTGGTTATTGTGGTTGTTGCTGTTGATTTTGAGCGAGTTAAATTCTCGGGATGGCCTATTTACAGGGGAAGTGCTGCCGAATTTTCTGTAGAATTTAATGTTAGTTTGGAATGAATGGCTTAAGTGCCTATGTTTAATATTGGATATTCGTTGGCATATTTGTAGACCTTGGGGAGCCCGAGGCGTAGATTGGAATTTACTTTAGATTGGCTATCTTGGAGTGCGTACGAGGTATGTAAAGCGCAACCCTTCTTTCTTTTGACATGCCTTAGTTTTCAATAGGCTATATCACGAGCCTCGAGGAAATTCCAAATTCGAAATCCGAGCACGTTATGAACCTTATATATATTTCTTGGCATTCTTATGTATGTTGTGATGAAGTATGAACAATTATGTCTTCGAAAGCATTGATTTTCAAACTTTGTACAAAAAGTTGTTTTAAAGAATTCCGTAACTACGAAATGCCATATCTTTTGCATAAAGGCTCGGATTGCTCCAATATTTTCATAAGAGTTTGCATGATGTATCGTATGTTTTCCATGAGCGGGCCCGATTCGGGTCGATACCCGTTCGTGGGTCCCGCGACTTTCCTTTATGTAATTCGGACGACTTTTGAAAGAATTTGGTATGATTATCATTTCGAATTTCAAATATGATCATTTTACTTATGTTTGAATTTATGATAATGATTTTATGCATATGACTACTCTATTAACTACTAAACAAAAATTGTTTTAAATAATTCATTAAGTCTTATAAATTGTTTTGGCGCTCGGAACGACTTCAGAAAGGTATGCTTCTGTAATTCATTATGACATCCGAAACTCACTTATTATGATCCCGTCTGACTTCATTGAATTGGTTTGTCATTGATATGCCTCATCAAGTCTCTGAAAATATTTATGATATTTTAACTGCATTTAGTTTCTCACTACTCTATTCGTGGATGCCCCAATGTTTCCCACACTGAGCCCGGGCCAGGATATGTTGTCAAGCGTAATCCTCTGCATTGTTCGCCGTGCCTCGATGTGAGGGGGCAGGTATACGTGTACATGGGTTTGTGGAGTATGTTGTGCCATGTACACATGTTCTGATATGATTTGCCATGGCCATCTGATATGATATACTATGTTACGGGGTTATGCCCCTATTCTGATTCTTCTGTGTTGTGGCACCAGCGTCGGGAGGGTGGCCACGTTCTGTTTGCCGAGTCCCTTGGCAGGGGCCGGATTTGATATGACATATGTTTCTGTACACACTCCGCATGTTTTGAAGATATGTATTTGATACTTTGGATTTTCTACTCACTTTTTCTGTACGTTCTGTACCAGTTATGATTTTGGTTCTGTAATTCAGGCTTTACATATTCAGTACATATTTCGTACTGACCCCCTTTCTTCGGGGGCTGCGTTTTCATGCCGCGCAGGTACCGACGACAGGTTTGCTGATCCGTCCGTCTAGGATATCTTTCTTGCCATTTGGAGCGCTCTTTTATTCAGAGCCCATCTTTTGGTACAGTCTGTCACTACTGTATATATATATATTCTCGTTCATGGGTACGGCGGGGCCCTGTCCCGTTATATGATTCCGTCGGTCTGTTTAGAGGTCTGTAGACATGTTTGTGGGTTAGGGTCTTCTGTACGGATGCGTGTATATGTTGTGTTTGGGCGATCCCATTCGCCGCCGCGGCCGGTCCGCATATGTTTAAATGTTGCTTTGTTGGCCCTTGGTGGTCATTGTTGGTATTATCTGTGCGCAGGGTTAATTTGGATAGTCTGTAAAACAAAGGAAACTCTGCCGAAATTTTTCTGGAAATTATCTAAATATTGAAATATAGCCTTGTCGGCTTCTGCTATATACTTGAATGCGTTTGATAATATTTGTTCTCAACTCTATTTAAAAATGATGATTTAGTTTGTATGTCCGTTTGGGTGCCCAAGTAGGGCACCAGTTGCGGCCCACGGGGCTGGGTCGTGACATCTGCGCGATCGCGCAGAGTAGTTTTCCACGGTATTTTCCAGAACTTCCAGTTATTTCCAGTTTTGCAACTTTTTTGCTTGTTTTCCACACTTAGGCTCTAGGGACCTCGTATTACCTGAAACATGACAAAAACTACGTAAAATGACATAGACTTGCTTAAAAAACAAGTAAAACTTATAGTTAAAAAGCATCGATTGTGGTGTAAAATCGCGCCACATCAACATCCCCAACTTAAAGTATTTGCTTGTCCTCAAGCAAGCCATACAAAATCATGACTCAATCTAACACCTAGATATTATAGAATAACAATGTCTACATTGGTTTTGACTTTGAACTACCGGCATGCATGTTTTTCTTCCAAGGACCACCCCAATTTCTGTTTTAAAGCAACATACACAACTCAAGAACACTACGACTAACCATGAAGCTTCAATGAATGACATCATATTATCGAACATATTATGGTGCACACAAACGCTACTTTAGGCTATCACTTTATTTTGTTCAATTTTCATCCTTATGCCCTCACATAGACCAAAGAATGTCCCAACACACATATATACGACAAGAATGGGACGAAGACGAAAGAGAAGAGAAAAACACTCACACTCACAAAGACAATTCATATTTACACATGCAAATACCATAGGCTTGCCCTTATTTTCTATGTTCTCATCCTAGGATCGTTCGGTTGTGATCTCATTAGGACTTGTTTCGGCTTGTAATGTAGGTTTAGGGACGGGTAGGATACTTTTTGGATATTAGTGACTCACCGTCCTTGAACACTACAACATCTTGTCACCTTAATTCGCCTCTTTTCTTTCCACCCCTTTATTTTCTTTCAGTTTTCGACCTCGATGTGGTTTTACTTCTAACCAACTTACAATTATTTTTTTTTGCGTTACAATTTTCTGATTTTTTTTTTATGTATATATATATACGCAGCTACCACATCGAATCTTCACTAGCAAACTCCACCACCCCCAACTTATGTTTTGAACATATACTCCACATTTAATTCACCCCCAACTTAGGCATTTTGCCTCATCTAATTAATAGCATCAAGGAGGGAACGGGTGTGAAGATGGATTAATTTCACAAAGGGTAAGGTTTCATAATTGGCTAGCCAAGAAAAAGGTCAAAAAGGCTCAAAAGGGGAAACTAGGGGTATTTTCAGCTTTCGGAGAGACTTATTTAGGCATAGTGACTTATTTACAAAAAGAAAGCCTAAGATCATCTCACAACCAAACTAACTTTCGGATTTCATACAAGACTAACCGGGCAGGTTCTAGATTATACATGCATAAACAGAATCAAACTAACAGCTCACACACACATTGGCATAAGGACAATTATTTTTACACTTGTGACCTCATAAGTAGCATTTATCACACACAATACCCCAATAATAATAATGTCATATAAAGAATCAATCATGTTAATCAATCTTGTTCTAAATATGCGTTTTCCAAAATTTCGAAGGGTCCAAAATTTCCAACAAACCACAATACATGCCATTAGTTACCAAGTAATACCAATTAAGACAAAATTACTCTACTCAACCTAAGTAACATCCTAAATATGCCAGTTTCAACAAAATGAAAATCCCCCTCAGGAAAAGAACTCTGGCAAAGAAAAAGCCGAAGGGGTTCCTAAACACCTATTTACCCTACAACGATACCAAATAGCCACCCCCAACTAAAAAAACTTGCAGTGTCCTCACTGCAGTACATCAACACAGAAAAACTTTTTTTTTTCATACCTCCTAGCACTGCGTGCTATGGTGATCTCTGCTCACCCTCTGAACTGGAGCTGCTGGGCTCTGGTAGGACAAAATCGTCCTCATTTTCCTCTTCTTCATGTTGTGCGCCGCATACACTCCTCAGAATGCTCATCATTTTGTTCAGGAATTTGCTTTGCTTCTTGGCATGCTCCCTCGCCTTTTTCTGCCTCCTCTCTATTTTTCCCTGCTTTTCTTTGATATGCTTCATGTCCTCCACCACACCTGCTAATGTCGGACCAATAGGAACAGAGGGAGCTGTAGATGTGCCTTCTCCATGTGGCCCCGCAGGGAGACTAGCCACTAGCTGTTGAATCCGATTGTCCACCCCATGGACCTGGGTGGAGATATATTGGAAAGGCCTGGCGGCTTCTTGCAGTGGTGGCAAGATTGGTATAGCCATAGGAGGGGCAGATGCCCCATCAATAGAATCTGATGCAGTAGATGTGAACTGCTCAAATGATGATGTTGCTATATCAATCTTCCTTTTCTTCTGTACATTACCAGGCCCTCTCTTTTTCAACTGATAAATCGGTCCACCAGGCCCTTTTTCTTTGTCGCCTGGTCTTGTGGGCACTCCATCAGTGGAGCACAAGTAAGTGATCAATGATGGGAAGAATAAGCTTTTAGTCCGTTCAAGCACCACCTCCCGGATTTCCTGCATAATGAGCCTCCCCACGTCAACAGGCAATCCTTCCATCACAGCACAAATTACTTTAGCCCTCTCAAGCGGCACCTCTGAATCATGTTTTGAAGGCAGCACCCTGGATGTGACAATATCAAGCCAAGTTTTGGCTTCAGCAGTGAACTCTGCAGAGTCAATCCTTTTCTGCACTGTGTTTAGCCACTTTGGTTGTTCCCCACCGTGAAGATGGGTCACAAACCATTGTTGCCGCAGGTTTTCGTACATCTGTGCCATCTCGCTGTTGTCACCATCCTGCAGATTGTAATAGGCATTTATTCTTGAGGCATTGCACAGGACATCCACACCTCTGACTTTGACAATTGCCCTATGTGTAATGTCTGCCTCTGCAGCATTTGCGTAGAATTACCGCACCAGGGTATGATTTGCCCTGATTGGTTCATCTGCGAAGCGTATCCAGCCGCTTGTTACCAACCTTCCATAGAACTCGGGCATCTTTTCTTCCAAATTTTCTGTTAGAAAGCCCCTCTCTTCAATGAAGCTCTTTCCCAGCAATCTATCATATAGCTTCGAACATTTTGCTGACTGGAAGGTGGTGGTGTCATAGTATTCAATCAAGGGTACTTGGGCAGCACTGGATGATGAAGCCAGTTTTTGAGTTTAAGTACCTACAAAACAAACACAATGCATATGAACACCTACAATGATGTATACTGAGGAGTTGGGTTAAGGACATTGGGCACCCAAGATTTGAACAGCTCTGTGCGAGCATTCTGTTTGTGAACTGGGATTTTTTCTTCAGCGCGATCGCGTGACAAGGAGTCGCGATCGCGCCATTTTGCTGTATTACTTCAGCGCGATCGCGCAGGGAAATGGCGCGATCGCATAATTTTTATGATTTCCTTAACCGCGATCGCGGTTCAACAGTATGCGATCGCGCCAATTTTGGTCCATTATTCAGCGCGTTCGCGGCTATTATCGGCGCGATCGCACTGAATCGTTTCAGATTCTCCCAAGCATTTTCACAAACAGGTTATGGGCATCATTTTTGGGGCTTCAATTCAATGATTCTAAGCACGTATTTTGGCCCATTTTTTTTTCTTATATCAGCACCCAACTCTCAACTCACATCACTCAACAACAAACAACAATTTATATAACAACAAATTCAACAATTTCATCATACATTCATGCTTAAACAAGTAAATAAAAAAAATTCTTTCCCAATTTCTAACATGGAATGATGATAAAAACAACCCTAGGAACAAGATAATGAAGGAATCACATACCTTGTGGTTGCAAGTTGAAGAATTTTTCCAAAAATTAAAATTGTGTTTGAGAGAGAATTAGGGAAATGGGAAGAATATGGGAGGAAAATGGGGGATTTGAACCCCCAGCTCGGTTTAGTAACTGACAAACGCGCCTCTGCGCGATCGCGTGGCGATGTGGCGCGATCGCGCAGAGTAAACTTACTCTTTTTAAAAAAAAAAAAAATTGAACGCGATCGCGTAGGTTTGTTGCGCGATCGCGTAGAGATAAATCCGGCCCTGTTTTTCCAGATTCAGAAAATAAGCAGAACCCAGCAGCTACTGATTTGTGGCTGTTCTGAAAACTCAACCTATTCAAAACAATTCCAAAAATTGTGAAATTTTGCAGATTAGTCACAAATCATAAACTAAACAATTCTAAAAAATCGAATTTCAAAAATGATTAAAAAATTTAAAAACGATGGGTTGCCTCCCACCAAGCGCTTAAGTTAACGTCGCGGCACGACGGTTACCAACTTTACCGCTTTTCTCGCCATTTGGACCTTATGAATTTGCGCCCCAACTTTGAATCAAGATTATGATGACGCTCATGGGGCGGTGGCAGAAAAACAAAGAGGCCAACTCTCGGATGTCTCATTTTGCACTTTTTGGCCTTTGAGTGAGGAGTGCCATTTTGTCTTCTTGGCATAGCAAACTTTAAAATAAAAACGCTTTCTTTTTCATATCCAAAATTCTCTATTAGCTCGGTTAGTTCAACTTCCATATCATCAACCAAGCACAATGTTGAAAAATGGTTAGAATGTGGTCCAGCGCGCTCAAATTTCAAATTTGCATAAGTGTTGGTATCTTCACAAAACAATGAACTAGAGTCTTCAAAAATCATTTCATGAACTTTTCTATGCAACTCTAGTATCATTTCTTCAATCTCGGCATCATTCACTATTTTTGGATTTGTTGGTTGGTAATTTATCATTAGCTCTTGAAATCAATAGTGACCACTTCTTCATTGGAAACCAACTTAAAACTACTATCCATGGCCTTTTGATATTGAGCGTCACATGCCTCAATCTTTGCATTCAACTCGGTCTTCAATTCTCGGATAGCAATTTCAAGTAGCTCTACTTCTTGACTTTGCTCAACATGCATTTTTAGATATTCTTCCATCATCCGTGAAAAGCCTTCACGGTGATGCCCATAGACTTCAAGATGTTGAGCTTGATTCATTAGCCAATCTTGGCTCACAATATCCACTTTGTCAAGTTTTTCTTCATGGTGAGAATCGTCCAAAGCTTGTAAAAATCCTAATATGGTAAAATCCATGTTTTGGATAGTTTCATCATCTCCATTTTGAACTACTTCCCACCAATTGGCCACAATCTTCCCATATTTTTCATTTCTCGCCATAATGCCATTCAACATTTCCTCAATTTCCTCTTTTCGAGAATTGGAGATTTCTTCTTTATGACTTAGCTCATTTTCTTCAATTTGAACCATTTCTTCAATTTCACAACTCTCGCCGTGGTCACAAGAATTTTCGGGTTCATCTTGTAAACTTGAAATCTCTTCTTCAACCATTTCATTTTGAGGAGTCGACACTTCCATGACAATTGAGGAACTGGCATCCTCAAATGAATCATTCATTCTTTTTATGGCTTCTCCATTTTTTAAAATGGATTGTTGGAGGAGCTTTCGCTCTTCCTCCATTTTAGCTTCTCGATCTAAGTATGTTTGGAGCATTGCCATGATGCCTTCATGTCCGGCACTTTGTCCTTCATTTGTCATGTTGTTGTCCCTGTCAAACTCAAAATCACAACTAGCATTTTCGTTAGAACAACTTGGGGGATGGGAAACAAAATAATTGGGACAATCACCCCAATGTCCACCTTTACCACCACATATATTACAAACATTCTCATCATAGGAATGAGACGGTGCACATATCTCTCTCCCGGGAGCATATTCACAATCTTGCCAAAAGTGGGGTCCTCCACAATATGGACATGGGTCATCAAAATATGGATTACAACCATCAAACCCATTTTCATTCCAAGATGCCATTTTTTTTTTAAAGAAAAATAAAAACACAGATAACAACTACACAAATATTCACAGGTTCGGATCAAAGCAAGTTAGCTTATTTCCTAGATTAGCCAAAATACACCAATTGTTCCCCGGCAACGGCGCCAAATTTGATACGCTCAAATTACACCTATTAATGGTATAACGCGGACGTTGTCAAATATAGTAACCCAACAAGGTTGGGGTCGAATCCCACAGAGAACAATATGTAGGCGATTTAAGCAGATTAGGAATTATCACTAACAATAGCTATGCCCGAACGCATCAATGGTGGTTTTTTATAAGGTTTTGATAAAATATGGAAATATAAATTCTAATCTAGAAAGCAAGTAAATTGATCAATGGCAACAAGAATGGAAGAAGGGAAACTACTTCTCAAGTAACGATCCAATCTATTTCACGAATTATAAATAATAGCAAGTTTATGTTATTTAGCCTCGGATAATGACTCTAAATTAACTTCTTCCGAAGATTAACTAGACTACCCAATTGAAGATCCCTCAAGCAATTAGGAGCATTAAGAACACCCGAATATGGCTACAAGTGGTATTGTCTATTCCTAGGTCAATTTCCATTAGATGAGGGTTAACGCCCCAAATTCATGTTAATTATTCTATCCCAAATCCGTTCTTCCTCTTCCGAGTTTCAAACAAAGTAAATGGGCGAGTTCAAAGGTTAGCTAATCCATTGAAAACATTCAAGAACAAGAATAATTAAAATAGCAAAAACTTACTTGATTAAGAACAATGCAAATGAATAAATAAGCACAACAAGAGTGTCAATCTTAATTGTCACCAAGAGATTTCCATTAACAAGGATTAAAAAGAAGAGCGAACATTATTTGTAGAACCCTAGCCTCCAACTTGTGAAAGCTGCCAAAGATATCTAATATTTTGCCCTAGTTTTCTATTTATATGAACTGGAATGGAAGACATCGTCAAAATCCGAGTTCTGGTCGAAAATGCCGAAAATTCTTCAACGCGATCGCGCCATGTGTCTGCGCGATCGCGTGGACGACGTCAGCTCCCCTGCTCCCTTCATCGCGATCGCGTATCGATACTGCGCGACCGCGTGGAATTAATAATGCGCGTAGGCGTGGTCGCGTTACATTCCAGCGCAAACGCGTGGAGTGAAATTCCCGCGTGGGCGCGATCGCGTGGGTACTCTGCGTGATCGCGCAGAGTATTTTACCACGGTTTTTTCCAGAACTTCCAGTTATTTCCAGTTTTGCAACTTTTTTGCTTGTTTTCCACACTTAGGCTCTAGGGACCTCGTATTACCTGAAACATGACAAAAACTACGTAAAATGACATAGACTAGCTTAAAAACAAGTAAAACTTATAGTTAAAAAGCATCGATTGTGGTGTAAAATCACGCCACATCAACATACTCTTGAAAGGTGACATTTGGTTGTGTGGGATAAGTCACTAGAACTCCTGCTACAAGAGGGGCTTGATAAGCATTTGTGTTTGTTGTGCGGGTCGGGGTTTAAAAAACTAGGGTATGGTGAGAGGAACTCCCCACATGGGTGGTATTTCGACGTAATGGAGTCTGGAAGGGAGCCCCAGTCTGGGTTTGAGGAAAGTGATCGGGAATTGGTAAATCCAGATTTAGGAAAGTGGGTGGAGGTCTCCTAGCCTCAGTATTAGTGGTATTTTCTTTCTCGGCCCTTAGGTGGTCCGCCTCTTCTCTGACCTTAGCCAATTGTCTCATTAGTAGACTGATGGCTTCTTCCAGAGGCATTCCGGCTATGTCCGCGGTTGGGGTACTGTTACACCTCAGAATTTTCTCCGTGAACGTACAAAGAATAGACCAACGAAGAGTATGAGTGTACGATGTTTTACTAGGAAGGAGATGACTACTTATGAGTTTTGAAAATGCGAAAGTTGCAGATTTGCACTTCGGCCCAGTTGGTCGTAAAGTAGAATACGACCCGTAAAGTGGTTTTCGGACCGTAAACTGCTATAGTCCTCCAATATACAAAATTTCAACTTTCTGCCAAATGCTTAAATACGACTCAGAATATGGACCGTAAATCGAAATACGGCCCGTAAACTGTGACCGTAAACCACCATGACTCCAGCAAACCTTTATGGTTCTGTTATGCTTAAATACGGTCATGAAGGACGGACCGTAAACCAGAATACGGCCCGTAAACTGGGTTTACGGCCACTGTGCACTTCGACTACTGTTCATAAAAATCAAATTTTAAATTAAGTATAAGGGACCCTTTTTCATTCTATTCATTTTATTTTCACTCCAAACTTCAAGAAACATCTAGAACACTCTCTAATATTCATCCACAAGAGAAGCAAAAAAAAAATCAAGATCAACAACACTAAAACCATGAAATCAAGAGTGTGAAACTCATCAAATTTCATCTACACCAAGAAATTGCAAAGGAAGTGAAGTAGGGTTTTCGGCATAGAAGAGTATTGCTACTCAAGGCTCATTCCTACCACATCTAAGGTACATTTTATGACTTTCTCATGATGATTGAAGTATTTATACGTTGAAACACTTGGATTATAGACGAGTGTAGTAAATGGGTCAGAAAGTGTGAATAGTGTCATAGTTGAATGATAGTTGGATTGAATTATGAATGTTGATGAGTTGGGAGTATAAATATGTTATAAATGACGTGTAGACCATAAAATAGGTGTGATGTATGAGAAAATGTGATGATGAGCTAACACCCATAAATGTGGAGAAATTGGAGAAAAATGGTGGAATGTGGTAAATGTAGATAAATGACGATTGTTGATACGATATTGTGAGTGTTGTTGTGAACGTTTGGTAGTTGAAATGAAACTTGGGAAAAGTAGTAGAAACAAAGGAAATGCTGCCCAATTTTCTGTAGAAATAGTCACGCGTTCTTATAGTCGATTAATTGACGTTGATGTGAATTCTCTTGAAGGTAAAGATGCGAATATTGAAGAGGAACGATCAAGCGGTAGAATAGCTAAAGGAAAAGGTATGTAAGGCTAGTCCTTTCTTTCCAAGGAATGAATCCTATGATATGATATTATTTCCCTACATTTCCATGGCTTCCTTATATTCCGGAACCAAGAGCCTATGTTCATGGATAGCCACGTGAGATAAGAATAAGAGACATGTTATGAGCACGATAACGGAGATGATAAGCTTAAGACTAAAGATTCTAAAGTTCATGGTAAAATGTTTAAACAAAGCTAAAGACATTAACTATGATCTATTGGTAATGCTTGATGTATACACTCACCTTATATACTAATTCCTTCAAGGTGAGGCGGAATACCTATGAATGCTCCATAATGTAAGCGGGGGCTCTCGACCTTACGTCACCCCGACATTGTTATAGATTGTTCATAAGCCTCAATGCATGTCCTATGACCAATGTTTCGAGAAACTACGAGTTTATGTTCATAAAGGATTTCATGTGAGATAAAGGTAAGAGATACGCTATAGAAATGATAATGGAAATGATGAGCTTAAGCCCAAAGATTATAAAGACTATCATACGATATTTATACGAAATTCATGCTACGAATATGATGTGATTTTCATAGATTTTCTTTAAATTTAAATGTGTGCATTAATGAAAGGTTACGATAAGCTTATAAGATGTATGTGATGGCAATGATAATGATGAGATATATTGATCCTTGTATGATGCATGTGATATGGTCGAGCCACTACGTGGCTGAATATGGAAGATATGTATGTGATATTGTCGAGCCACTACGTGGCAGAATATGGATACTGTCGAGCCACCACGTGGCCAAATACGGATATTGTCGGGCCCTACGTGGCTGAATACGGATAATGTTTTATGTGCATGAGAAGCTACGGTACTACGATGATGAATTATATGACATGATGATGTATACTCTATGATAGTTCATGTACGATGATTATGTATATGTGATATATGTATGAAATGTATTCATCCTTAAAGGTCGCGCAGGTTTTGCCTTCACCTCATGACTTATGATTTCTGTATTATGTTTGTTTCATTCATGCCTTACATACTCAGTACAATATTCGTACTGACATCCGTTTTCTTTGGACGCTGTGTTCATGCCCACAGGTAGACAGGGAGACGGCGCAGACCTTTAGGAGCTATCAGCAGATTTGCAGAAGCACTCCATTATTCTGGAGGTGCTAGTCGGGTTCATACTTTTGTGTATATATATGTGTATTTTCTTAAAAAAGTTTAAATCTTAGCCCATAATTTTAGATTTTGCAAAAGAGACCTGGCTTTATTAGTAAACCAATTACCCAACTCCTACTTTGCCAACTCATTTCCATAAAACACACCCAAAAGTCAGTTGCTACTACCACGAAGAATTCTTTGATAATCGTTAATATAGGTAGATTTGCTCTCATTTAATAAGATTGTATATAAGAGTTAAGTTTTAATAGTTTTTACAAATTGTGAACTTTTATGGTTATGAGGAAATGTACGATTTCAAATCTTTATTTGTAAAACTTATGACCAAACACAATTTCAACTTAAAATCAACCTTCACTTCAATAATTTCAAATCATGATTTCAAGTTCATGTCTAAACTCCTACTTAATAGGAAAGGATCGATTAAAGGTATATATATGTGTAATTGTATATGATTAATATAATTTAATATGTTATAAAGACCAGTAATCATTTGTACCAGAATGTTGGTTAATGTTTCTGACAGAGATTTATTTATAATGCTATTTGACGTGTAAATGCTTCTTGGATCGTCATATGTATCAATAATAAAACTTAACCAGTTAACCTTGGAAATAGACTACAGTAAGCTTTTTTCCTTCTTTTTTTTCTCCTTTTGAAAGAGCTTTGATGGAACCTTTTGTTATATGGACCATTTAATAATATTTGTTTTCCTCTCTTAGCAGTATTTTATTTTTTTTAAGCTAAAAAGGGGGACCATATACACAGTACTTACATTTTGAGAAATTCCCAGCAATTAGTACCTGTTCTTTTACATTTTTATTTACACGATTTTATATTATGTTTTCCCTCTTTCATCTTGATAACTCTAGAGTCTAGAGAATAAGAACAAGGAAAATAATGCAAATAAAAAGAAGTGACAAAAGTTAACTGGAACGTCATTTTTGGTACCCACCACTTGTGCATGTAATATAACTTCAAATGTCCGACTACTGAGAAAGGACAAAGCTGTAATGGACTCACTGAAGATTCTCACATACAAAAATACAGAAACAATGGTGACTACGTAGGCAAGATTGCCAGCTTGTAATGATGAAATTAAAGAGTTCTCCATGTTATAGCGATGTAACTCATCAAACATAGGATAGGTACTAGTTTTGTAATTTAAACTTCATATACTTTTCGCTATACCACAAGTCCTTCAGCAAAACAAGTTCTGTTTTACATGCTACTATATAGTTTTGAATTATGGGTGTACTTCAGATTTAAGCTACTCTTCTCCCCTTCTTAAATTATAGGATGCATATCATACTTTTATTTTGTCACAAAAAATATCTTTATATATTAGACATAATTTAATTTTAAACTTTTTTGTTAATTTTAGATGAGATGACTTATGGTTACACAAATATTTATGATTTATTTTAAATTGTGCATAAATTTCAAAAGATTTTTCTTTTTACTTAAACTCTATGTTCAATCATACAACTCTTACTCAACCACCATTGTGGCTCCGTGCCTCCGCCCTGTTGGTAGTACACGTGCGGTGCACATATCGAGGGCCTGCATTTATTTTGATAGCAAAAATAGCTACTCTCTCCGTCACAATTTAAGTGTCTTACTTTTTTTTTGTCTGTCCCAAAAAGAGTGCACATCTTTCTATATTTAGTAAGTTAACAATTCAAATTACATCATACATGACAAGTATAAGACCACAAGATTTAAAAAAACATTTCAGTACATTATACACATCTTTAATTTAGGATTATAGGATTCAAAAGTCTCATTTTATTTCTTAAATTTTGTATCAAGTCAAACTAAGACACTAAAAATGGGACGGAGGGAGTATTATGTTTGCTTATATGACTTAAAATCAAACAAATCACTTTTTAAATTAATGAAGATCATTTTCATTATGGTTATACAGTGAGGACCAAAACCCATATATATACTAACCACCACATTCTCCAATTGTTCCATTTTCTACAATAATGCAATGAGCATACTGAAGAATAAACATTTGGAGCAGGAATATAGCATGCTCTCACTGCGTCTGCACTTCTGTCTCTGCCTATACTATATATAATTAAAGCTGCACATTCCATGCAACCTCTCTGCCCTGTCTCTGCAAATAACCCTACTTAGGTACTAATACTAATGAAGGAGCACTGTTTTTATATGATAGTTATGGGTAGATTAAAAAATTTAAAATTCCACTTGTGTAATTTCCCTTCAATCACATGCATGGACTGACATTGCTACTCATTATACCACATGCACATGCAAATCAATGTCCCCCCTCTGCGACTGCTCCCACCATCCCCCCCCCCCCCCCCGCCCTTCCCCCCGGAGTGTCGCGTGGGGTTGTAAAGGAAAAGGAAAAGCAATTATACTGATTAGTTAAAATGAGAATTAGGAGTTGAGCTGGTTAATGCGGATCGCACTTTCAAGGTGGAATGGACAAGTCATGATGACGGCATGATGACATGAAGGAAAGCTCCATCTTCTTTATATGGTTTGTCCTTATTGGAATGTGAATTGAAACAAGGTATGAATATTTTGCTCTCAAGTCAAGTCTCTTTTCAACTATCTCAATTCTCAAGCAAGGGGACAACTAAACAAACCACTTCCTCCCATGGAAAGAGAAACATGAACCACCCCAATATAATGCTACTCCACTGTTCATTTTATCCATTTTTTCCCAAATATGGTAACTTAACTTTATTATAATTTTACCCAAAAACAGACCAAGTTATCTCTCTTTGTATGACTTGCCAAGTTAATGAAATTCCTGAGTCTTTCCATTGTCCCAATCAATAAATAGGCGCAGAGTGGTCCTGTCTTCATCTTTAGGACTCCTTGAATTTTGAAACCTTCGTTATTTTCTTGCTGTTACAATATATTACTAACACTTATATTTTTGCTTTTAAAAGTTGATTTAAGTCCTTAACATTTATGTTCTATCACCCTTTTGAAATATCAAATGGCCTTTCCTTCACTTTTCTATGGTCAACACTAAAATAGTACTAGTTGGTTTTACTTGAGGGAGATTTGAATCTTAATTATTCATATGTCACCTTATTAAGTACATTTATTTTATTTTCACAATTAAATATCAGCTATTAATACTTCTACATCATTCAAATCTTGTATAGAATCTTAATATTATTAAGACCTCACTTAATAAGTTTATGTTTAATATAATTTTGTACCACCGCTATATTTATTACTATTGCCAACCGCTTTTTTTTTTCCCTACGCTATTGCAACCACGTCAACCACCAGCCACCTCCACAACCATCAACTACTACCACCAAAGCAACAATCATCAGCCACCATTAGCAACAAAATCCAACTACCTTTATCATCAACCGTCTCCATCACTAGCTATCACTAGTCTCACCATAACCATCATAACCATAGCCACCTTCACAGCTAGTTACTACTGCGTGCCACCACCACACATTCACCACTAGTCACCATATCAACCATCTTTAGTGCGCCAGCTTCTACCGTACAACCATAACTATCAATCAACTTCACTTCCAACTACCATCTTATTGAAGAGTCTCACATCAGATGAAAAAGGAATGGGTGATCTTCTTTTATGGACTTGGACAATCTTCCCCTCATAAGCTAGCTTCTGAGGTTGAGTTAGGCTCAAGATCTATTTCTTTACGTAGTATCAAAGCAGGACCCATCACAATTATTATATATCGATGATGGGCGTGAGGTGGGATGTTGAAAAGCCCCACGTCGCATGAAAAAGGATTGGTGATTACTACTAAAATAACAACTTTTTTGACCTAAAAAAACTGACCTCATGAGGTCTGCAATTACATCATTTTAATTTATTTTATAAGATACCGACCTCACGAGGTCGGTTTATTAACGGAAAAATAGCAAACCGACCTCATGGAAAAAATAAAAATTGAAAATAAATTATTTTTGCAAAATTTAATTATAATAAATTTAAAATAATTTTAGAGTTACTGACCTCATAAGGTCGGTAAAAAAAAAAATTAGAGGTTGGTTTTTTTTGGTCAAAATTAGGTCAAATATGACTTAAAATTACCGACCTCATGAGGTCCGTAATTTTCGGTAATTTTAAGTCATATTGACTAGATAGAGATTTTTCCCTTTATCTCTCTCTCTCACCTCTCCACAACCCACCGCCGACCATCGCAACTCTCCACCGCACAACCCCACTCCACCATCCCCGTCGCTATACCTTTGCTCGGAACCTCCCCAGTCCGCTTCCACCACAGTCGCTGGCGCCGCTACAACCTCTTCTCCTTTGAAAGGTAAGTTTTTCTTTCAATCTCATGTTATTCATTATTAGTTGCATTACTTTGTATAATTTTTGTTTAATTTTTTGATTTGTAAACTTTATTTGTTGTTCAATTTTAGTTTCTAGGGTTTAGGATGATAAGTTTATTTTAGGGTTTTGTATTGAAATTGAATGTTGCCCACATTTAGTCTGGTTTTAAATTTAGAATTGAACTATCAACCTTAAAGTGAACTTTGAATTTAAAAAAATTGAACCTTGAATTCGAATCAATGTTTGGAATAAGATAAGTCTTACTTTCAAACATCAATTAAATTAAAATAAGATTAGTATTAATTAAGTTAGTGTTAACTTTGAAATTCGAATATTAAAGTAAGTGTAGAATTATTATTTAATGTAGGGTTTAACAATTTCAAAATTTGTGTAAATGGAATCTTGTAGTTGGATGTACGATAGGACTAGTATTGGCCCTGCCGCGGGGGGATGAGGGAAGAATTTGTACGCAGTGTCGTTGCTTTTGTTGACTATGAATGACACTCGAACCTTTTCAAACTCATGGCTTGGTTAGGTGTCCTTGTGCTAAATGTGAATGTATGAATTACGAGACACCATAGATTGTTAGGCTTCATCTGTATCAAGATGGTTTTCAAAATGATTATACAGAGTGGACTAGTCATGGAGAACATGATAGTAGTTTTGGTAGATTTCAAAACTTTATTGTTGGTGAAAGTAATAGGGGGTGGAACCTAATGTCCAAAATTCTAGAATACACGACATAGTTCAGGATGCTTATGGCACGCCTTCTGGTTTTGAATATGGTAACCATGTTGAAGAACCTCCTAATGAAGAAGCTATACATTTTATTTTTGAAAAATCAAATCAAGCTACTTAGTCTTTACATGATGGGAGTCCCCACTCTCAATTGTCTATTGTTAGATTATTAAGTATCAAAGGAGATTGGAATGTTCCCCAAGGGAAAATGGACTATGTGATTAACCTTATGCATGAATTAGTTGACCCGACTATAGAGATACCTAATAATTACTATAACGGTAAGATATTGGTTTCTACGTTGGGACTCTCGTCGGTGAGAATTAATTGTTATGAAAATGGATGAATGTTATACTATAAAGATGACGTCGGTCTAGAATCTTGTAATATCTATGCTAAAGATCGTTTTAAGATGACTTGCACTGGGAAGAGAGTTGTTATTAAGGCGATGCATTATTTACCTCTTATACCAAGGTTAAAGAGGTTGTATGCATCAAATAGGTCCGCTCCTCATATATGACATAATGAAAATAGAAGGCCACCACGTGTTATGTGTCATCAATCAGATGGTGAGGCTTGGAAGCACTTTGATAGAACCTATCCAGACTTCGTAGTTGAACGACAAAACATTAGGCTGAGTTTATGTTCAGATGGATTTACTCCACATTCTGTTTTTGCTGCACCATATCCTTGTTGGCCTGTGTTCTTAACCCCGTATAATCTTCCCCCGTAGTTTTGTATGACTAGTCCATATATATTCCTTAATTGCATTATTCCTAGCCCTCGTAATTCAAAAAGTTTTATGTATACTTGAAAACTTTGATTGATGAGTTGAAACTGTTGTGGGTTGAAGGGGTTGAGACATATGACGTTTCACGTAAGCGGAATTTTAATTTGAGGGTTACTTTAATGAGACTATTAATGATTTTCCTGCATACGGGATGTTGTCTGGGTGGATGACAGCTGGAAAGTTAGCATGTCCTTACTGTATGAAAAAAACTAAATCGCTCACTTTAAAACATGGCAAACAAAAATTCACGGTTTGATTATGACTGTCAGTTCTTAAAAATGGATCATTAATTTATGGGTATAAAAAATGAAATCAAGAACAAGACTCTCCACCTCCAATATTGTCCGGTGAGGATATTTGGGAGAGGGTCAGAACTTTCCTATGGATGCTGAAGAAGAACCGTACATATTCGATGGGTATAGAGTTTACCATAACTAGAAAAAGTAGAGAGCATATTTTGGGAGTTACCATATTGGAAGGATAATCTTCTGCGACATAATCTTGATGTCATGTACATTGAAAAAATTACTTTGATAATTTGTTTAACACAGTGATGGATGTCAAGGGCAAGACTAAACATAATGTTATGGCTAGAATGGACTTACCTGCATATTGTAGGGGAAAAGAGTTATGGAGCAGAAGCGAAAGATTTGTGAGTAGGTCCAAAACTTGAAGATTCCAGTTGGGCATGCATCAAATTTGGAAACATGTGTTGATATGGAGCAAGGCAAGTTACATGGGATGAAAAGTCATGATTGTCACATTTTCATGAAAACTTTACTCCTTATTACATTTTGTGGCTTGCCTGTAAGAATCTAGAAACCTATGACAGAAATAGTTGTTCTTCAAAATTTGTGTTCCAGTACGTTGAGGGCAGACAACCTTACTCGGATGTATCAGAACATTCCTATCATCACAAATAAGTTGGAGAAGATTCTGCCACCTGGGTACTTTGATGTGATGAACATCTTCTAATTCACCTTGCGTACGAAGCCCGACTTGACAGCCCAATTCAATATAGGTGGATGTATCCCTTCAAGAGGTAATGGGTCAATTTTTATTTATTCCTATCTACTCTCTTAGTTTGAAAAAATTCACTCTTAACAGAATATTATGCAAGGGTATTAGTAAGTTAAACGGACTATGAAACAAAAACATAGAGTTAACGAATCAATGTGCGAAGTTTACATTGCCAAGGAAACAACTCATTTATGTTATTACTACTTTGGTATCGATGTTCCCTGTTTTGTGAAACCCAAATCGACACTATGATGGAGGTGAGAGTAATTCTTTGGCGAAGCCAATAGCGATTTTCAATCGATCAGGTGATGGTTCAAAAAACGTGTAAGAGAGCTGAATCAAATGTAGTTTAAATCGGCATCGACACATATCTTGTTAAATTGCCCGAAAGTTCATGAATGAGTAAGTTCTAATAAAATTGCAGTAATTATTTAATTAAAACTTGAAGAGAATAACCCAAACTCCATTGTGTTGTAAGAGTCTTTATGTAGTTACACGGTCAGGAACAAGTGTCTGACCAATTTGCAACGTGGTTTAAGGATTACGTAAGTAATATAATCTTTTCACAAAGCTAACATAATTACTAAATTTCACATTTTAGTATTGCTAACTTTCTATTTCTAAACTAAAAATAGGTTTATAGTACACCAACTGGTTGTCACGATCAATTTTTGGAGGACTTATCTTGGGGACCCACTAGTGTCTATTTTATAGACAAATATGTGGTAAATAGTTTCTGTTAGAGGTTGTGCATCCACCAAACAGTATATGGAGGGACCTGGTCGTGTATGTTACATCTTGTGGTTGTGCGCAACGAGATTTGTGGTACGTTGGTGTCTTAGATTTGGACACTGGGATTTGTTTCAAGGACATATTAGGTTGGACATGCTTAGCTTGTGCTTATAAGTGAAACGAAGCGGGAAGGTTCGTCAAAAGTTGTTTTTGGATAATATAGTGTGTGGGTCGTATAAGTGGGATATGATCCGCATTTAAGAATACAAAATTTAGCAGAAAAGTAGAAGTTTCAGATGATATTATATGGCCATATTATACGGACCGTATAATATTATACGGCCAGCAAGTTGGCCGTATAATATTATGAAAAGGACAATAAATTTTCCAGAGAAGCAGAAATTTTGATGGCATTATACGACTGACTTATACATATCGTATACTGTTATACGACCAGTAAGTTGGTCGTATAATATTATACGGCCAAGTTATACGAACTGTATAATTTAAGTCGGTGGAAATTTCCCGAATTTAAGTACAACGACCCCTATTCATTTTAGTCATTTTAAACACACTCCCAAGTCCAAGAGAGCTCTAGAAACCTCTCCAAAGATATCCCAACACATTTCCAAGCCAAAGTAAAGGATCAAAGTGAAGATCAAAGCACTTCGGGTTACAAAGTGAGATTTAAAGTTGATCCTTCTTCTTGCAAAAGCTTTGAAAGGTAATTTTAAGGTGAATTGACTTTGGAAGTTGAAGTGTCATTGAATTTGGAGCATAATCTTGTTATGAGGGATAATAATGATGTTAAAGATGTGTAGTATACAAGTGTATAAGTGTTTGTGTTAAAGTTGTTGTTATAAATTGATTATGAGAAGAAGTTTTGGGATTGTATTGAGTATAATTTGAATGAAATATTTTAATCATGGCATTGTTGATATTGTTATTGCTGTGTGGGAGTTGATTTGGAATTTGGTGGAAGTAGATAAAGTAGGGGAAGGGCTGCCCAAATTCCGCTAGCTCACTGATTACTCTAGTTTGGGCTAATGAGTGTTTTCAAGACTTAACTCTAGTATGAATTCTTTTGAATGTAGATTTGTGAGCTTGGGAGGAGGAACATTAAGTGGCTAAGGAGACAAAAAGGTATGTTAAGGCTATCCCTTTCCTTCATATGGCATCATCATATTGATACTCAACTTACGCAAATGCTATTCATAATGTCCCTATTCCTAGAAATACTAAAAGCTCATGGTTCTTGATGTTCTTATGATATTTTTGACATTTGTATCATGATTATTGATCTTTATCATATGATTATTGATTTCATTCATTGATGTTTATCTCATCTTATGGTTATTGTTCCTTCAAGGTGAGATATGTCCATGATGATAGTTCCATAATGACAATCGGAGGTTACCGACCTTACGTCACTCCGATAAGAGTTATAGCTTTCTTTTGGGCTCTCATGCATGCTTTATATATATGTAGCTATTTTTTCACACCGAGCCGTGCTATAGTCGGCCGGGTACGGCACGTAGATGTGCACACTATTACAGTGGGTACGTTATGATGTTACCCCGGAGGCGGGGTGCCCCGGACGCGGGATGATATGATATATAGATCGGGTTGCACGTTCCGCAACACTAACACTTATATTATATATATATGTATGAAAATGTTTTTTTTAAAAGGCTAAGCATGCATGATATCCTTCTTAAGAGGCAATCATATGTACAAGTTGTCTCTCCTATCTCATGTTTCTTCCATATTTCCATTGTGTTGTTATTCATGCCTTACATACTCAGTACATTATTCATACTAATGTACTTTTGTTTGTGGACACTGCGTATGAGCCTTCAGGTAGGCAAGGAGACAGATCATACCCCTAGGCTGCTTCATCTGTGATTGTTCATGAGTGCTCCATTTGTTCCGGAGCTACAGTTCAGCTGGTACTAATCTTTTATGTATATATGGGCATGGCGGGGTCCTGTCCCGTCCTTATGATTCTATCCACTCCATGTAAAGGCTCATAGACAGATGTATATATATGGTAGATGTTCTGTAACCTCATCGGTTCATATTTTTGTATATCAGTTTGGCAGCCTCGTCGGCTTGCGCATATCGGAATAGTTGATTATGATCATATAGATGTGCTTTTATCTTTTGGACTCATGTTCTCTCTCAGATTCTGATATTTATGAGTTACCTTTTGTGGTCCACCTGGATATGATAATGAGAAGTATGTTAAGAGGTGCTCAGTAGGTTAGCTTCGGGTGCCCGTCTTGGCCCTCCGATTGGCTCGTGACAGTGTACCAGTTCCCTTATGCAGTGCAGTATGTAAAGGGCACAGGATGTTATCGTGGAAAGCTCCTTGCTCAAGGGATTAAAAAGCACGACCTACCCCAGTAGGATTTCAACTCCACTACACGAGCAACTTCATATTACAACCAATTGTAAGCTAGACACTAACTACCATAATCCCTTTACCCTTACAATAGTAGCAACCTTGGAAATAACTCCCGTGGTCCCTCAACCTTTGCAACACACTGATTGCAAATACCTCCATTTGACTAACTCTGGCCAAGGAAAGTAATACACCTAGACTAACTCTAGCCTTGTGTACCACTCAAAGTTCTTGTGAAGACACTCTTCCAACAAGCAATCTTTGAGAATTCAACTAATACAACTAAGCTAACTCTAGCCTAGTGCACCACTTAATAGATTCAAAGGTAAACTGCCTAAAAACTACTAAGAATTTGAAATACCTACAACAATTTCCTTTTGGGAAGAATAGGTTTATAATATTAGCACAACAAAACAAAGACTTACAACAACATAAAGAACTTAGACTAAACCTGTATCTGGATCTGGTTCTTCAGTTTTGCAGGTGCCTTTGCTCTTGTGATCACTTGAAATCTTGAGACCCCAATTTAGATTAGTTTTTTCAAGTGATTGACAATATGTTGCAACATATTGTATATATAGTGGGTAGCACGTGGGGATGGATAGAGACCACTCATTTAATATTTGACCTAAAGCATGGGCCAGCTCACTACTGTACTTGTGTGCAGTGAGTAGCTTGGCTTTAAAGTTGTGTCTGCTTACCATGCAAGATGCATATAGAGCAGATTACAGACCAGGTCTCTATCTCGTTCTGAATCAGTTTGATAATCATCAAAACATGAATGAGCTTAAGCTTATCAATTTCCCTCTTTTGAAAATGACAAACTCATTGACAATGTTCCCCTTGAGAACCAGATCCCATTTGTTCCCCCCCTCCCCCCCGCAGACCATTGTTTTCAATGCATCTGCAATATGTTAGCAACAAATACGACAGAAACCAGTTCACCTACTAAAAGGATACTTTCAATCACAGCTTCAATCACAGCACATGTCAATCTTCCAGTTCTTCGTCCTCAATTTTAGCCCATTCGTTTAATCACTATATAAATTTCTCAATATCTTCCCCTTTTTGGCATCATAAAAAAATTATCTCAACACTGAGTCATTGTAGTAAGATACCAGTAAGAGTAAGCTAGCAAAAAGGTGAAGTAACATACTAATCACAATATAGATAGTAGTTTAAACAGTACAATCATATGTTAAATAAACTACTATTGTACCAACAAGAGGAGATAGGGAAGCAGACTAACACATTGCAGCACAGAACTAGATAATAAAGGAAAGAAAGGACAACGACTGGAAGAGTTTTCTTAGGAATGGGTTACTAGGAATGATTTAGATCGTAAAGAATCCCGTTAATTCTATCAATAATTTCACCCAGATCCTGAAGAATTTGGTGCCGGAGTTCTTCCGCTCTTTCTTTTAGCTGATCCTTCAGGAGAGCATTCTCAGCCTTTAGTTGTTCAATTTCGAAATTTGTTGCCTTTAGGGCTTCAGTCAGGACAGAGATGGTGGAACCCATTCCTTCAGCGATACATTTGCAATCTTCTAGAGTAGTCATAGAGAGTGTGTTCTCTACTGTTCCTAAGGTTGCTTTTTCAGTTCTTACGTTGAAATGCCCCAGTACTTTTGTCAAGAAGAAGCCATAAGGAAGACCAGGTTCATTTTCCCTAATGCACCCTGCTTTGGTCATTTGTCCGATCATGATGGCTGGTAGATTGATCAGTTCAAAGGCTAATATAGCTTCCTTGAGAACCAGATGTGCCAAAGTTACGATAGCACTTTCTTCAGTTCTTGGTATGAATACTTTATCCACAAATTCAAAGAACAGTTGATAGACAGGTTCAATCTCTCTTTTGAAGAGTTTTTCGGTGCAAGTTGATGATCCATTCTTAACAATCACATTTTTGAAGGACGTAGAAGCTCTTCCAGTCACATCCCTTACCCCTACAGCTGGTACTGCCTGAACTTTTGCCAGCATTGATTCATTCAAAACAAAATCTGTCACATTCACTGTCAGGGCCAATGTGCTATTATCAAGGTGACATAGATTTGCATACATTTCATCCACTTCAGTTTCGTATACGCAAGGAGCCAGTGCAGTAAAAAGATGAGTCCGATTTTGAAATTCCAACATTTCCAACAATTATTTCATGCCAGTCTCCTCCCCCACGCTTTTATCGATCATCATTTCAAAAAGAACTTTCTATTTCCAAAAGGATGAGTTTGATGTTGATAGGTATGAATTTTCAGCACTATCAATGGAGTAATATTGTTGACTTGAGTAGAACAACTCAGATAGAGATGTGGATTTCTCCCAAGTTCTGCGAACACCGGCTCTAAGAGAAACAGAGTCGCTGGTATTTTGGTCTGAGGAGGTTGGATCATATGAGAATGATGACACATGAACCATTTTACTCTGGTTAGAGAGCAATTTGTCATACCTTTTTTTTTAATTAAACCATCATAATGATTGGAATTTATTAAATAAAGAATCTATACAAATAAATACTCCAAAATAGGAGAGTTTGAAAACAAAAATTAAGATAGAAAACAAAAGAAATAAAAGAGAAGCTAAACAAACTAAGAAACTAAGTTAAAAATAGGAATGAAAAAGCAATCTGTCACACCAGATATTATTTAGCAGTGGGAAAGAGGTGAGAAGCGATGAGAGAGCCTATAGTTGTTATTAAGGTGTCAGAGATGACTGTTCAGAGCGGATATAAGAGAAGGGGTATTGGTTCAGAATTGAAGCGTCGATCCAGGGGATTTTTTTTTTAATTTGGAAGTGGGAGATGCTTGAACGACTTGGTACTATAAGTAGTTAAAAAACATATGAAAGTGTTGAGAGAACTACTAACCTGAGTCACAGGGAGACCTGATCTCTGAACAATTTGATAGTGCTGAGCAGCAATTCTGAAAACTTGCTTATGTACTTTATTGCATTTCCCATGTGTGCATACCCTCGTTCTTGTCACATCCACCTTTTGTGTCACGACCCAGCTAGGGGCTATGACGGGTACCCGGGGCTAGCCACCGAGCACCACTCGTGCTACTACTCATCTTGTTCATTTAATGGTCTTTTATCGGCTTTATACTAAAATTATATGAAAATCATATTTTACATGGAAACATAAATAATTTTTATATACATTTGCTTCTCGGCCATCAAAATAATATATACATATAATAGCATTTCGTTAGACCATCTAACCCACACTGTGCATCTACGAGCCTCTACTGGAGTACTAAACATAAGGACAGGACAAGACCCCGTCATGCCCAAAGGTACATATACATGAATATACACAAAAGAATCTTCATGAGCACCTCCGAACAAAGGAGTGCTTTCAATCGGCTAACAGCTACTGCTGGTCTGGGTTGAGCTCTCCTCCCTGTTTACCTGTGGGCATGAACACAGCGTCCAAAGAAAACGGACGTCAGTACGAACAATGTACTGAGTATGAGAGGCATAAACAAAGAAATAGAACAATGACACAATGGAAATATCAATATGGAACATCTATATCTGACGGTCATGTATGAAGAATTAAGTCATGCTGTCTTACTTATACTTGTCATCATATCATGTATGCACAATGTATAAGCTGCCCGCCCATATAGGCGCGGTGCAGTAATGTATAAGCTGCCCGTCCATATCGGATCGGTGTGATAATCATAACATTAGCCTACGTCCAGGTCTTCCGCGTCCGGGGTATCATCTCATGCCGCCCACTAGTGGTGTCTGCCTATGCCATTTGGCCATGGTGTATCGTGTAGCTGCCCGCCTTAGCGGTGACTGCCCGACCAAATAGGCGCTGTGTTATATCATCATCATACATGCTCATAATAATATGCTTATCATAACATACTTATCATAATACATGCATAAGGCTTAAAAACAACTTTACTTTATCAGGGTGACGTAAGGTCGTGATCCCCCGATTTCATTATGGAGTAATTATCGACATCCTGCCTCACCTTGAGGAAACGAACATATAAGGTGAGTATGAGCAATAAATAACATCATGCCATTTTAGGATCATCATATCATACCTCTTATCTTATATTACCATTCATAGATATAGGCTTTTAGCTTTCCGGAATATAGGAACTCATGAAGAAGAGGAAAATTATGCCACGAGATTCATGCCATTAGAAAGAAGGGACTAGCCTCACATAACTTTGACGTTTAACTAATCTATCGTTCGCTTGTTCTTCTTCGATATCGCGTTTCTACCTTCAAAAGAGAATTCACATTTACGTTAGTTAATCAACTATAAGAACGCGCTACTATTTCTAGGGAAAATTGGGCGGCACTTCCTTTGGTTATACTACCTTTCCCATATTCTATATCAACTCCCACACGCTCACAACAACATTCACAATATCGCAATCAACAATCATCATTTATATACATTGACCACAATCCACCATTTCTCTTCAATTTCTCCACATTTATGGTTAGAGCTTACCATAGCGTTTCCTCGTATATAATACTTATTTCATGGCCTAAATGTAATTTATAACGTATTCATAATCACAACACTCCATCATTCATAATCCAGCCCAACTACTATCCAACCATGACACTATTCACATTTTATGACCCATTTACTACACTCCTCTATAATCCAAGTGTTTCAATGTATTAATGCTTCAATCATGATGAGAAGGTCATCAAACTTACCTTAGATGTTGTAGGAACGAGCCTTGAGTAGCGATGCTCTTCTATACCAAAAACCCTATTTCACTTCCTTTGCAATTCCTTGATGTAGATGAACTTTGATGTGATTCTTACACCTGATTTCATGAATTTGATGTTATTGACCTTGATTTTCCTTTGGTCCTCTTGAATTCTTGTGAATTAAGTGGTTAGAGTGTTCTAGAGACTTCTTGAGTCGTGTAGATGAGAATTGAATAAATGAGCTTAGGGTCCCTTTTTAATAACTCAAAACCTGATTTTTAATGAACAGTAGTCGGGTGCACAGTGTCCGTAAACCCAGTTTACGGGCCGTATTCTTGTTTACGGTCCGTCCTTCACGACCGTATTTAAGCATATCAGAAACAGAAAGGTTTGCTGGAGTTATGGTGGTTTACAGTCACAGTTTACGAGCCGTATTTCGATTTATGGTCCGTATTCTGAGTCCTATTTAACCATTTCGTCATTTGGCAGAAAGTTGAAGTTTTTGGAATGTTGAAGGGCTATGGCAGTTTACGGTCCGTAAACCACTTTACGGGTCGTATTCTATTTTACGACCCACTGGGTCAAAGTGCAAATCTGTAACTTTCTCATTTCCAAAATTCATAAATAGTCATTCCCTACTTAGTAAAATATCGCACACTCATACACTTCATTGGTCTACCCATTGTACGTTGACGGGGAAATTTCCGAGGTGTAACACTCTTTCCCCCTTTTGGAACATTCGTCCTCGAATGTTAAGCACTCGGGATTCTACGAAAATTTCACCAGAGTTTCCCCTATAATTTGGCACTACCAACCTGTCACAACATCCCATAATATCATAGCCTCACAGGGCTACATCACAACATCGACATATCTATGGCCACATATGACCAAAAGCATGAAAATAAACATACATACCTTATATCGCTGGCGTTTCATCTTGAATCTCTCCTGGGGGTCGAAATAAATGCGGATACCTAGACTTCATACTCTCTTCTGCTTCCCAAGTCATTTCTTCCCGGTTATTGTTTCGCCACAAGACTTTAACTGAAACCACCTCTTTGTTTCGGAGTTTTCGCGCTTGCCTGTCGAGGATAGCAATAGGCACTTTTTCATAGGTTAGCTTTTCTGTTACTTGCACATTATCTATCGGAACAATCTTTGTGGGATCTCCAATACACTTGCGGAGCATCGAAACGTGGAAAACTGGGTGGACTGATTCAAGGTCCGAAGGCAAATCCAATTCATAGGCTACATGACCCACCTTGCAAATAATTCTGTAGGGTCCCATGTATCTAGGGCTTAGCTTCCCTTTCTTACCAAATCTCATCACCCCTTTCATTGGCGATACTTTCAAAAATACCCAATCACCAACTTGAAATTCCAAGTCTCGTCAGCGATTGTCCGCATAAGACTTTTGACGACTTTGGGCTGTTAACAATCGATCTCGGATCACCTTAACTTTTTCCACCGCTTGTTGAATTAATTCAGGGCCTACTAGTTGTGCTTATCCTATTTCAAACCACCCGATTGGGGATCTACATTTCCTTCCATATAAATCTTCATATGGAGCCATTTGAATGCTGGAATGGTAGCTGTTATTATACGCAAATTCGATTAGCGGCAAATGATCGTCCCAACTTCCACTGAAATCCAGCACATATGCTCGTAGCATATCTTCCAAGGTTTGAATAGTGCGCTCAGCTTGTCCATCGGTCTGCGGATGAAATGTCGTGCTGAGCTTCACTTGAGTGCCTAGACCTTCTTGGAAGGACTTCCAAAACTTGCCTGTAAACTGTGCTCCTCTATTTGTGATAATTGATAATAGAATACCATGAAGTCGCACAATTTCCTTGAGATATAACATTGCATAGTCTTCTGCTGAGTGGGTAGTCTTGACCGGAAGAAAATGAGCTGCCTTTGTTAATCTATCCACGATCACCCATATAGAATCATACCTGCCTTGAGAACGAGGTAACCCCACGATGAAATCCATGTTGATCACTTTCCATTTCCAAGTAGGGATTTCTGTTGCTTGCAATAAGCCTCCTGGCTTTTGATGTTCGATCTTTACTTGTTGGCAATTTGGACACTGCGCTACAAATTTTGCTTTCTCTCTTCATGCCATCCCACCAATACATCATCTTGAGATCATGGTACATTTTGGTGGCACCTGGGTGAACAGAATACCGAGAACAATGTGCTTCTTCTAGAATTCGTTGGCGCAATTCAGCCACATTCGGCACACATAGTCTGCCTCGGTACGTAATAATTTCATCTATAGAAACTTCAAATGAAGACTTCTCCTTTCCAAAAGATGTGTCTCTATAACGACACAATTGCGAATCTTCATATTGCCGTTCTTTCACTTCCATATTCAAGGATGAAATTGTGGGATCATTGATACTAATCCCCGCATTACTCGAATCGATTACTCGTACTCCAAGATTAGCTAGTTGGCGGAGCTCATGAACCATCTTTTTCTTTTCCGGAGGGACTTCACATAAACTACCCATTGATCGGCGGCTAACAGCATCGGCTACTACATTCGCTTTTCCGGGGTGGTACAAAATGTTCACATCAAAATCTTTCAATAGTTCTAACCACCGCCTCTGCCGCAGGTTTAACTCTTTCTGCTTGAAAATGTACTGAAGACTCTTGTGATCCGTGTAGATATCGACATGCACACCATACAAATAATGCCTCCAGATTTTCAAGGCGTGAATAACCGCAGCCAATTCGAGATCATGAGTTGCATAATTCTTTTCATGTTTCCGTAATTGTCTCGAAGCATATGCAATAACTTTACCATGCTGCATCAATACGCACCTTAATCCGACACCGGAAGCGTCACAATACACCACATGGCCATCTGACCCTTCTGGAAGTGTTACGATCGGAGCTGAGGTCAACCTGTCTTTCAACTCTTGGAAGCTGCGTTCGCAAGCATCATTCCACTGAAATTTTGCTGACTTCTGGGTTAGCTTCTTCTGCGGGGCTGAAATAGACGAGAACCCCTCTACGAACCTTCTGTAATAACCTGCCAACCCCAGAAAACTACGAACTTTTGTAGGCGTCGTAGGCCTTGGCCAAGTCTTCACAGCTTCAATTTTCTGAGTGTCGACTCGAATACCATCATTTGAAGTAACATGGCCCAGAAATGTCACAGAATTTAGCCAAAACTCGCACTTTGAAAATTTTGCATACAATTCTCGGGCTCGAAGAATGCCAAGAACAATTCGCAAATGATCTGCATATTCCAATTCCGTGCGAGAATACAACAGAATATCGTCAATAAATACTATTACAAATAGGTCCAAAAGAGGCCTGAATACGTTGGTCATCAAATTCATAAACACGGCCGGAGCATTAGTCAACCCAAACGACATCACTCGGAATTCATAGTGACCATATCTCGTTCTGAAGGTTGTCTTGGGGATATCCGCTTCTCTAACTCTCACCTGATGGTAACCCAATCTCAAATCTATTTTTGAAAACCATTTGGCACCCTGTAGCTGATCAAATAAATCATCAATCCTCGGAAGAGCATATTTGTTCTTTATCGTCACTTTATTCAATTTCCTGTAGTTGATACACATTCGTAGAGATCCGTCTTTCTTTCTTACAAACAAGACCGGTGCTTCCCACGGTGATGAACTGGGTCTAATAAACCCATTTTCAAGCAAGTCTTTTAACTGCGCCTTTAGCTCTTTTAATTCTGCCAGATCCATTCGATAAGGAGGAATAGAAATAGGCTTGGTGTCCGGCAATACATCAATGGCGAAGTCAATCTCCCTCTCTGGATAAGACCTGGAAGTTCGTCTGGAAACACATCTGGGAATTCATTCACGACCGGAACTGATTGGAAAGTTGGCAGCTTTGACTCGGTGTCATGAACCCGAACTAAATGATAAATGTAACCCTTGACTGTCATCTTCCTTGCCTTATGGTAGGAAATAAACCTACCCTTTGGAGATGCTGCATTACCCTTCCATTCAAGCACGGGCTCTCCCGGGAATTGGAATCGAACCACTTTCAATCGGCAATCAACATTAGCATAGCACGAGGCCAACCAATCCATGCCCATAATTACGTCAAAATCCAACATTTCTAACTCAATCAAATCAGCTGTGTTCTGGCGATTACATATCACAACTACACAATTTTTATACACTTGTCTTGCTATCACGGGATCACCAACCGAAGTAGATACCTCGAAAGGTTTGATTGGCTCAGGTTTCACCACAATACAACCAGCAACATATGGAGTAATATAAGAAAAAGTAGAACCCGGATCTATAAGTGCGTATACATCACGGGAGAATATAGACAATGTACCTGTAACCACATCCGGGGAGGACTCAAGATCCTGCCGTCCAGCTAAACCATATACATGGGGCTGAGTGGCACCTGAAGTAGATGCTGCCCTTCTACCTCTACCTCGGCCTGCTAACATCTGGGGAATCTGTCCTGCCGGGCGCGCTGATGAGGAACCAGCTGCTGAGCCTGTGGGCTGAACTCCAACTCTACCACTCATCGACGGGAAATCTCTCATCATGTGCCCAACTTGGCCGCAAGTATAGCAAGCGTCCGAACCCTGACGACATTGTCCGGAATGCAATCTACCGCACTGGCTGCATCGCGGTACTGGGGGTCTCCTCTGACTATAATCTTCCCCGAACTGGGAATCTGGAGTCCCCGAACTGGGAATCTGGAGTCCCCGAACTCTGGCCCTGTCCTGAGCGGAAGGAGCGATCAAATCTCCTACCTGTAAATCGAGGAGGTGCACTGGTCACCGACTGTCCTGAGTAACCAGAATATGTCTGCCTTGATCCCCCTCTATAACCACTGCCTGCCCCCATCGATCTAGCCCTCTTTCCTTGCCTTCTTTTGTTATCGCGGTCACTTCTTGGTGGTTGTTGTCGGCCTTCTAAATTCTGAGCATGGGCCTGTATTCGGGAAATATCCATCCCGTCTTGCAAGGAAGCCATCAAACAATCTCTGAATAAATGTGGCCCTAGGCCACTTACAAATCTATGTACCCGATCTCCCATGTCGGCCACTATAGCCGAGGCATGTCTAGCTAATGAATTAAATTGCATGATATTCTCCCGGGCACTCATATTTCCTTGCCTCAGATTTAGAAACCTATCCGCTCTAGCTCGGCGGACCTCGGGTGGTAAATAGTGACAAATAAATGCATCCACAAATTCTTGCCAAATCGGAGGAGGCACATTCTCTCCTCTTGATAATACCCAATTGTTGTGCCACAAAACAGCCACATCCCGGAGTCTATAAGATGCCAACTCCACGGATTCAGTTTCGGAGGCATAGACAATCTTCAATGTCCTCAACACCTCATCTATGAAACCTTGCGGGTCTTCATCCAGCTTTGACCCACAAAACTCCGGAGGATTTAAACTCATAAAATCACGGGCTTTGGTACTTGCTGCCCGATCACTTGAACTCGTATTTTGTTGTTGTGCCTGTGCGGTGACCAATTGCGTAAATAAATGAATGGCCTCGATCATTTGTTGACCCGAAGCAACCGGTGGAGGAATTGGAGCTGGAGCTCCTCCTTGCTCTTCCACATTAGGCGGGGTAGAAGAAGTATTAGACAAGTCCTCATTATGTGATTCGCCTTCTTCTATATTCATCGGAGGCTCTCTTTCTACCCACCTCTTAGCCGTAGTCTTTCCCTTCTAGGCAGCTGTAGCCTTTCCCTTTGGCGGCATTCTGAAATCACAACATACTATTAAGGAGGATAAAGTCTTATACATGGCTCTATCACACGATTTCATAAGAAGAAGGATGGTCATTTTTCCTAAATGCCCTGTAGCCTCTTGTTTATTGATGTGGCGCAACACACCATAAACAAGACTCTACTAGACACGGCTCGTAAACACTTCCTAGGGCCGAACCGCTCTGATACCACTTTTGTCACGACCCAGCTAGGGGCCATGATGGGTACCCGGGGCTAGCCACCGAGCACCACTCATGCTACTACTCATTTTGTTCATTTAATGGTTTTTTATCAGCTTTATACTAAAATTATATGAAAATCATATTTTACATGGAAACATAAATACTTTTTATATACATTTGCTTCTCGGCCATCAAAATAATATATACATATAATAGCATTTCGTTAGACCATCTAACCCACACTGCGCATCTACGAGCCTCTACTGGAGTACTAAACATAAGGACAGGACAAGACCCCGTCATGCCCAAAGGTACATATACATGAATATACACAAAAGAATCGTCATGAGCACCTCCGAACAAAGGAGTGCTTTCAATCGGGTGACAGCTACTGCTGGTCTGGGTCGAGCTCTCCTCCCTGTTTACCTGTGGGCATGAACACAGCGTCCAAAGAAAACGGACGTCAGTACGAACAATGTATTGAGTATGAGAGGCATAAACAAAGAAATAGAACAATGACACAATGGAAATATCAATATGGAACATCTATATCTGACGGTCCTGTATGAAGAATTAAGTCATGCTGTCTTACTTATACTTGTCATCATATCATGTATGCACAATGTATAAGCTGCCCGCCCATATAGGCGCGGTGTAGTAATGTATAAGCTGCCCGTCCATATCGGATCGATGTGATAATCATAACATTAGCCTGCGTCCAGGCCTTCCGCGTCCGGGGTATCATCTCATGCCGCCCACTAGTGGTGTCTGCCCATGCCATTTGGCCATGGAGTATCGTGTAGCTGCCCGCCTTAGCGGTGACTGCCCGGCCAACTAGGCGCTGTGTTATATCATCATCATACATGCTCATAATAATATTCTTATCATAACATACTTATCATAATACATGCATAAGGCTTATGAACAACTTTACTTTATCAGGGTGACTTAAGGTCGTGATCCCCCGATTTCATTATGGAGTAATTATCGACATCCTGCCTCACCTTGAGGGAACAAACATATAAGGTAAGTATGAGCAATAAATAACATCATGCCATTTTAGGATCATCATATCATACCTCTTATCTTATATTACCATTCATAGATATAGGCTTTTAGCTTTCTGGAATATAGGAACTCATGAAGAAGAGGAAAATTATGCCATGAGATTCATGCCATTAGAAAGAAGGGACTAGCCTCACATAACTTTTACGTTTAACTAAGCTATCGTTCGCTTGTTCTTCTTCGATATCGCGTTTCTACCTTCAAAAGAGAATTCGCATTTACGTTAGTTAATCAACTATAAGAACGCGCTACTATTTCTAGGGAAAATTGGGCGGCACTTCCTTTGGTTATACTACCTTTCCCATATTCTATATCAACTCCCACACGCTCACAACAACATTCACAATATCGCAATTAACAATCATCATTTATATACATTGACCACAATCCACCATTTCTCTTCAATTTCTCCACATTTATGGTTAGAGCTTACCATCGCGTTTCCTCGTATATAATACTTATTTCATGGCCTAAATGTAATTTATAACGTATTCATAATCACAACACTCCATCATTCATAATCCAGCCCAACTACTATCCAACCATGACACTATTCACATTTTATGATCCATTTACTACACTCCTCTATAATCCAAGTGTTTCAATGTATTAATGCTTCAATCATCATGAGAAGGTCATCAAACTTACCTTAGATGTTGTAGGAACGAGCCTTGAGTAGCGATGCTCTTCTATACCAAAAACCCTATTTCACTTCCTTTGCAATTCCTTGATGTAGATGAACTTTGATGTGATTCTTACACCTGATTTCATGGATTTGATGTTATTGACCTTGATTTTCCTTTGGTCCTCTTGAATTCTTGTGAATGAAGTGTTTAGAGTGTTCTAGAGACTTCTTGAGTCGTGTAGATGAGAATTGAATAAATGAGCTTAGGGTCCCTTTTTAATAACTCAAAACCTGATTTTTAATGAACAGTAGTTCGGTGCACAGTGGCCGTAAACCCTGTTACCGTCCTTCACGACCGTATTTAAGCATATTAGAAACAGAAAGGTTTGCTGGAGTTATGGTGGTTTACAGTCACAGTTTACGAGCCGTATTTCGATTTACGGTCCGTATTCTGAGTCCTATTTAACCATTTCGTCATTTGGCAGAAAGTTGAAGTTTTTGGAATGTTTAAGGACGATGGCAGTTTACGGTCCGTAAACCACTTTACGGGCCGTATTTTATTTTCGACCCACTGGGTCGAAGTGCAAATCTGTAACTTTCTCATTTCCAAAATTCATAAATAGTCATTCCCTTCTTAGTAAAACATCGCACACTCATACACTTCGTTCGTCTACCCGTTGTACGTTCACGGGGAAATTTCGGAGGTGTAACATTTTGACCCTGCATTTTCACATTCTGCTTTTTCATCTTACTTATCTTTTTTTTTTTTTGCTTCCCTTGGAGTGATTGAATTTTGAACTGCAGCTTTTGACATTTAGATGTGTCCTTTCCACTATATAACAAAGACACACATCTTGAGGTGAAGGCTTTGAGGAGAGACTTCTCAAGTTAACTGAGGAGATTAATTAACCATTTCCTTTCTTCTCTATCTCCTCAGCCTACACATGATGTCAGTGTTTGGATTTGGGGACCTAAACCAGCTTGGGTCCCTTTTAATTATAGAAGGGATGGATTAGGTTCCTTTTCGCCCAAACAGGAAACACATTCCCTTTCTCCTTCTGAGGTCCCTTCTTTTGTGAAGCAGTTTCTTTTGTACCCAAACTTACTGTCCTTGCGATAAACTCTCTGTTCCTCTTAAACGATTCAATTCTTGCTTTGTACGAGTCCTTGTAATGACCAGCTCATCCATAATGGGTGCATAAACAATTTTCAGTGGTGGAGACATACATACTGTGGGGATTGTAGGGGGTCTTCTCTTTCAGAAAATCACTTCCTTCTTTATCACTTCCCTTACTCTTTTACATGGAAGTGATCATATCAGAAGACCAGGTCCACTTGAGAGCTCTATCAAGATCAAACTTGATTCTATTCAAGTCTTCCTTTAACTGCTTGCTTCTCTCAATCTCAGCAATGAGACTCAGTTTTGCCTTTTTGATTTCATCTTCGAGCTCCAAGTGAGCTCTACTAGCTTCGCACTTTCCTTTAAGTTGCGCCTTTGTATACCTTTTCAATTCCCTTTCTAGCATAATATTCAGTTGATTAGTCTCATCAACTTGTTCCCTCATTTCTCCGATTGACACCTACCTATTGTCTCTTTCGAGTTCAGAATCACTGATTTCATGAATGAGTGCACCTTTCTCAGTGATAAGGGCATGTTATGCATCAATTAGCATGCCTGACTTTGACTTGAGTTTATTCTGAGAGTAGGCTTTCAGGTTCTTCTCTACCTCAAGAAAATTTACCTCTGCATCTTCATTACTCTCATCACTATCATCTAAGTCTGATTTTTCCATGAGTGCAAAAATTGACTCATACTTAGAGGCTTCATTTTCTATAACCACCATTGATGTGTTCCTTTTTTCATCTTCTTCTTCAGACTCACTGGAAGAGTCCCTCAATGCAGCAAGTGCTTGTTTTATTATAGCATCGACAACTTTCTTTCTTCTGAACGTTCTATCAGGAAACTGGTTCCTTCCTGCAGTTCTATCATAGTCGTCCTGCTTGTTAGAGGGCACTCTTTAGCAAAGTCACTGGGTCATCCACACCTATGGAAAGAATATTCATTTCCTTTGAGATTTTTGCTGAACTTTCCATCTTCTGGATTCCACCATTTTTCCGAATCAATTTATGAAATTTCTATGTGAGATATGCCAACTCTGATTCATCGCCACTTGAGTCTTTCCTAGCCGCTTTGAGAACTAGGGTCCTTTCCCTGTTGATTTAATTCTTTTCTTCCTTCTTCATAGACATCTTCATCTCGTATGTCTTAATGTTTCTGATGAGCTCATCGACAGTCAACGTGCTTAGATCTTTGGCTTCAGAGATGACATTTACCTTGCTATCCCAGGAATCAGGTAACACACCTAGCAATTTCCTTACCAGTTTGGTGTTTGTGATGACTTCTCCTATAGAATGAAGCTCATTTATAATAGTGGTGAATCTAATGTGTATATCATGAATAGATTCTCCCTTTTTCATTTTGAACATTTCATACTCTGCAGTGAGCATGTCGATCTTAGAGTTCTTCACCTGTGTTGTTCCTTCATGGGCAGTTTCAAGAGCTTCCTAGATCTCTTTAGCAGTTGAGCACACTGAGACTCGATTGTATTCATCAGCTTCTATTCCACAGACAAGAATCTTCTTTGCTTTGTAGTTCTTCTACACAGCCTTCCTGTCCGCCTCATTATATTCTTGCCTTATTTTTGGAATGGTTGCCATGCCAGTTTCATCTTTGCTTACAGGAACAGGAGAACTATCACAAATAATGTCCTACAGTTTTGAGTCCTCAGCCATAATGAAGCCATGCATCCTAGCCTTCCACAATCGATAATAATTATATTAGTTAAATCTGGGTGGTCCGGGGAATGATTGACCTTCTTCCAGGTTTGGTGGGGCTGCCATTTCACAGATTCTTTCTCGGTGTCAACCTTCTAAAAAACACCTGCTCTGATACCACTTGTTAGAGCCTGTACATCCACCAAACAGTATATGGAGGGACTTGGTTGTGTATGCAGTATGTAAAGGACATAGGATGTTATCGTGGAAAGCTCCTTGCTCAAGGGATTAAAAATCACGAACTACCCCAGTAGGATTTCAACTCCACTACACGAGCAACTTAATATTACAACAAATTGTAAGCTAGGAACTAACTACCATAATCCCTCTACCCTTACAATTGTAGCAACCTTGGAAGTAACTTCCGGAGCCCCACAACCTTTTCAACACACCGATTGCAAATACCTCCACTTGACTAACTCTGGCCAAGGAAACTAATACACCTAGACTAACTCTAGCCTAGTATACCACTCAAAGTTCTTGTGAAGACACACTTCGAACAAGCAACCTTTGAGAATTCAACTAATACAGCTAAGCTAACTCTAGCCTAGTGTACCACCTTATAGATTCAAAGGTAAACTGCTTAAAAACTCCTAAGAATTTGAAATACCTACAACAGTTTCCTTTTGGGAAGAATAGGATTATCATTTTAGCACAACAGAACAAAGACTTACAACAACATAAAGAACTTAGACTAAATCTGTATCTAGATCTGGTTCTGCAGTTTTGCAGGTGCCTTTGCTCTTATGATCACTTGAAATTTTTAGACGGTAGCTTTTTCCCAATTCAGATTAATTTTTTCAGTGATGCACAATATGTTGCATCATGTTGTATATATAGTGGGAAGCATGTAGGATGGATAGAGATCACTCATTTAATATTTGACCAAAAGCATGGGCCAGCTCACTACTGTACTTGTGTGTAGTGAGTAGTTCGGCTTTACAACTGTCTCTATTTACTATGCAAGATGCATAGAGAGCAGATCACAAATCAGGTGTCTCTCTGGTTCTGAATCAGTTTGACAATCATCAAAACCCAAATGCACTTAAGCCTATCAGTTTCAAATATAATAGTGAAGAATGTTTTAAGCATATGAAAAGTAACAAAAACGGGGGTATGGGTTAAAGGTGGTGATGGAAACCACATAGTAATTGATTATTTTAGTGTAATCCAAGAGATCTTAGAATTGGAGTATTCTAGTAGGCCTGAAAAAATGTACTTTTTCGGTGCAAGTGGTTTGGTCCAACCCAAAATAAAGGTACGAGGGAACTCAAACAGTATAATATTATTGACATGAAGCACACGTGGAGATATGCAGCTTATGATCCTTTCATCATTGCAAGAAACTCAAATAGTATAACATCATTGAAGTAAAGCACACGTGATGGTATGCAACTTATGACCCTTTCATTATTGCACAAAACGTTAAGCAGTGTACCATGTTCCAGAACGGTGGCACTGAGTTAAAAAATGAAACTGAGCATCCAAAACACATATTAGAAGAAATCAATGTAGAAGAAATGAAAAAGATGAAAATGAAACCAGCAATGACGAAGAATCGCCGAAAGAGGAAGACGGGGACCAGGATGAATATAAATTAGTGTGTATTAAATTTTAGAACTTAGATATATTTGTTCTCTTATTTATTTGATTGTTTGAATTATAAATATTTGAATACTTTATCTTGCTTTTGTATTAATTTATATTGCAATACTTAGATATATGTGTACTCTTATTTTTATTTGATCGTAAGACTTATTAATATTTGAATACTTTATCATGCTTTTGTATTAATTTATTGTAACGATCCGTTTGGTCGTTTAGGCATGTTGACCCTTTTACCCCTGTTGACCTTTCCACTAGCTCCGTTAGAGCGTGGTTGACTTGTAGGGATGGGTGGAACGGTTCCCGAGGGAGTCGAGCGAGTGTTGGTTAAAGATTGAGGAAATTAGAGGCTTAAAGTGAAAACCCTTGGCCAATAGTTGACTTTTGGGTAAACGAACCATTTTGGGATCTTCATCGATTCCATGAGGACCGGAGATTCATATAACTTGGTGGAGGTGGTTGGTTTGGTTCCCGAGGCACGCGGAAGCGTTTTGGTCACTTGGTTGGAAACTTGATTTTGGTGATTGACCGGGTCCAGATGACCACTGTTGGGAATTCTGAGGGCACGGGTGAGTTCGTAGTGTTTTTTTACATTAGTATGCATGTTTGGTTTGTATCTGGAAGGTCTCGGATGGATGTTAGGTTTTGGGTTGAACTTGGTGAAAAATAAGATTTTTCTGGTTTGGTGTCCCTCTTCTATGGATGTGTATTTGCCTCTACGTGCCAGTCTTTGCGGGAATTGGCTCACAGATGCAAGGAAGTGAGGTGTCAAGTGGCTCCGGGTTTGCGAGCAACTCTTCGCGGAGGCGAGTCTGCATCTAACTATGCCATGACTGTCTACAAGCCTCTACTGGAGTATATGACATAATAAGGTCGGGACGGGACCCCGCATACCCGAATGCACACAAAGTGTAACGTACCAAAAACACAACAGTAACTCCGAAACAAGAGGAGGGCTCCAATATCAGGTGAACAACAAGCTATAGGGGCGGATTATCAACCTGTAAACCTGAACCTGCAGGCATGAAACGCAGCGCCCCCAGGAAAAAGGACATCAGTATGGATAAATAACTGAGTATGTAAGGCTTGAGAGTAACATAAAAGTACAAAGGATGAAATGAATGCAACCTCTATGTCTGAACTTCCTCTGAGGGCAAATGATATGCATAAATACTGTGCATGCATGCATAGGGGTCATACATATATATATATATATATATATATATATATATACATACATATATATGCGTATATAACGCCTGTCAAGCCTCTGTAGACATCACCGTCATCATGGTCATGTGACCAGCTGATCACGTGGTAGTGCGTATATAACGCCGTCACCTTCCCCATACCCCATATATATATATATATATATATATATATATATATATATATAAAAGAGCACATCCTGAATCTATCGGAGTGACGTACTGCTGCTATACCTCCGAACATCATTATGGAATAACATTTTCATCAATAAGTGACTCTATGAATCATACTGAATTTGAAGAAAGACTTACTGAAAACAACATTCTAGAACTTGAATCAATATGGAACATCCCTAGCTACTAAACATAGAATCATTATATAATAGCGTTACGTTTACGTTTTATTCATAAGGATCATGCCAAAAGAAGGAAATTTATCCTTAATATACCTCAAGTTGTCAACAAAATCTCATATGAAATTGTCGCTAGTATTCCAATTTTCTTGGTCACTACAACACACCTAATAGTCCACAACATAATAATAACCTCATATTAGTCTCTTTAATTCCACATCACTACTCACTTAAAGATTTATGTCAAAACATCCCAATATACGCTTTATATACAACACTTATACACTTTCTTCTTCCAATTATACAAAGTATAACATCCTCAATACAATCTCACTACCAACTACTGTCGTTACAATAATGTTTTGGCTTAAAACACATTTACAACATGACTCAAGTTAGATTACATCTCAACATGAACCCAAATTCATGGTTGAACCTTCCCTGCGACTCCTTTCCTTCCAAAACTAAAATAATCATCATATAAACTCATAAACATGGAAATAAGATGGAATCTTACCTCAAAACTCAAGAATACATCAATTCCAAGAGTGCTTCACCTTTAATTATCCTCCAAAACCACTACCAAGAGGAGAAACAAGCTTCCATACTCACAGTGGAACCCTTAAACACTTAATCTTCCCTTTTGATCCTAGATTTGACTTAGGGGTTTGATAGATATGTTGGAGAGAACTTTATAGAGGGTTAGAGATCAGGGAAAGTGGAGAAAATGACATAAAATTAAGGGTATATGAATTATATATATATATATATATATATATATATATAAAGAAATGCAGCCGTCATAAAAATACGGCCAAAAGTACAAACCGTATTTTTAAATAGGGTCCATATTTCATGGCCGAAATCTCAGTAAAAAAAATCTCACTTTCTTCTTAAGGAAATACGGTCCGTACTTGAAATCGTCTATATTTGTACGAGCCGTATTTTGCACCGTACTTCTCAGATTTGCGATCTGTCAGTTGCATTAGAAAGAAAACTCTCTGAACTTGAATTTATATTGGTTAATAATTCCATAACTCATCATATTCTATGAGATATACCTCCCTAAAGTTGGACCAAAATCCTGTCCAGAATTCTGCCAAATTTTTCCAAAGTTTTGACAAACTTAATTTCCTCGATTCGCTTGATCCCGGAACCTTCAAATACCTACTAAACATGATCTTAAACTATTATACACTCAAGATAGACATGACAATCCCATATAACCTCAAAGGTCACTCTGCTCTCTTAATCTATAGCAACTAACTCATGAGGAAACTCAACGTATAAAAATATGGGGTGTAACATCCTCCCCCCTTTAAAACATTCGTCCTCGAATGTTAGCACTCTTAGGAGTATACAAAAATTTCAGTAGAGTCTCCTCTATTATTACACCACTACCAACCTGCCACACAGACCAACGACACATTACAATGCCACGTAGGGCTACAATAATGGTCCCACACGACCAACGAGAGTAACTGATAATTAATGCATACCTAAAGACGATGGTGCCGTAGTATGCATCTGCTCTGGAGCCGAAAATAAATGCAGGAATCTAGACTTTATATCTTCCTCGACATCCCAAGTCATTTCTTCTATATTCTTATTTCTCTAAAGTACTTTTACAGAAGCACCATCTTTGGTTCGCTACCTGCGAAACTAGAAATCTAAGATGGCAACAGAGACTTCAGCATAAGACAACTGCTCTATAACCTGGACATCATCTACTGGCATAATCCTGGAAGGATCTTCGATGCACTTGCGGAGCATAGATACATGGAAAATCGGATATACAGAATCCAAGTTTGAAGGTAAATCCAACTCATAGGCTACTTGGCCTATTCTGCGCACAATTCTGTAAGGGCCAATGTATCTAGGGTTAATCTTGCCCTTCTTATTGAATCTCAAGACACCTTTTATAGGTGATATCTCCAGAAACACCCAGTCATCTACCTGGAACTCCAAGTCTCATCGTCTATTATATGCATAAGACTTTTGCCGACTCTAAGCTGCTAGCAATATCTCCTAAATGAGCTTAACCTTCTCTACCACCTGCTGAACCAAATCAGTCCCTATCAACTTCATTTTCAGACCTCGAACCATCCGATAGAAGATCTACACTTCTGCCCATATAGAGCCTCATACGGGGTCATCTGGATAATGAAATAGTAGCTATTATTATATGAAAAATCAATAAGAGGCAAATCATTATCCCAGCTCCTCCGAAGTCTATCACACATGCTCGTGGTATATCCTCGAGTGTCTAAATGGTACACTCAGCCTGCCCGTCTGTCTAGGGATGAAATGTTATACTGAGGTTCACCTGTGTCCTTAAACCTTTCTAGAAGGATCTCTAAAAGTTAGCTGTAAACTATGCACCTCAGTCTGAAATAATGTGCCACAACCCAGCTAGGTCCCGCGACGGGTACCCGGGGCTAACCACCGAGCACCGCTTGTTCTATTACTTATCACGCTCATTAACATTCTTTTATCGTATTCATACTCGAATTATAAGGAAATCATCTTTCATTTGAAGACATAAATACTTTTATAGACGTAAGCCTTTAGGCTATCAAAATAATATATGTATATATCTTTACATAACGGCAACCTCATGAAACCACGTAACCCACACTGCGTATCTACGAGCCTCTACTAGAGTACTAGACATATGGACAGGACAGGACCCCGTCGTGCCCAACATATACAAATGTACACAAAGGAATAATCAAGCACCTCTGGAATAAAGAATTGCTTTCAATCAGGTGACAGCTCCTACGAGTCTGGATCGAGCTCACCTCCCTGTCTACTTGTGGGCATGAACACAGCGTCCAAAGAAAACGGACGTCAGTACGAACATTGTACTGAGTGTGTAAGACGAGAATGAAATAAATATAATAGAGGGATCGTGAGCCATAAGAGAAAGATATAACCTGCATGAGTATCATAGGCAAATACATTTCTTACCTATATCATATTTTACATAATCATGGTACATATATCATCACATCACATATCTCATCACATCGTAATCCTCATCGTTAACCCGCGTCCGGGTAATCATCATATGTGCCCACTAGTGGTGATCATGGCCGACCTTCTAGGCTCGGTGTAAACATAGCAGCCTGCCTTAGCGGTGACATGCCCGGCCATCTAGGCACGGCGGAATCATATGCAGCCCGCCTTAGCGGTGACATGCCCAGCCATATTGGCGCGGTGGAATCGTATCGTCATATAGTCAATCATAACCCATCATTATTACACATCTCATGAACATATCATATTCTTATCATAGCTTGGCATTTTCATACATAACATAGGCATATTATAAGCTAGCATTATTGATCATCTTATAGACATATCATGACTTAGCATCATTTCACATTTATCATTAAGAGCATACATTAGGCTTTCAAGGAACTATGGCTATGTCGGGGTGACATATGGTCGTGAACCCCCAATTATAGTATGAGCATTCATGAGTATTCTGCCTCACCTTGAAGGAAATAGTATATAAGGTGAGTGTTAACAATAATGACATCATTAACGTTATAGGATCATCATAAACTCTCGAATCGCTATACTTTAACTCATCATCATCATTATCATGCTCGAATGTAATTTGGTATATTTACGGACTCATAAGCTCCATCATATAGGAGGATCATGGAAATCTTGAAAGATTCATGCCTTTGAAGGAAGGGGTAAGCCTTACATACCTTTGTCGTTTACTAATCTATCACTTGCTTGTTCTCCTTTTGTGCACATGTTCTACCTTCAAGAGAATTCGTATCGACATTAGCTAACAATTATAAGAACAGACTTACTAACGCTAGAGAAAATTGTTACATCTGGCATTTTTGCATATTCAAAAAAATTCGAGATAACTTATCTTGTAAGGAATAAGGCCATATTTGGACCTTACTTGGTATGAATGTGTTGGCTATGAAATTATTGGTGTGAAATACAGAGGAAGGCCAAGGGCAAAAATTGGAATTTCGGAAATTAGCCTCGGGAATTTTAAATTAGCCATAAGTAGTTGGGCTTGGGGAATAAAAAAAAAACATAGAAAGTGAGGCCCAAACAAGGGAGGCCCAACCGGCCACTTAAGGCCCAAGCCTCCAAGGCTTAATTAATTCCATGTGATATTATATATTCATCCATATCCCTTGGAAGCTTCAAGAAAAACAAAGAACAAACAAGAGGAAAAAATGAAGAGGGCAATTCGGCTAGAGGAGAAAGAGAGAAAGAAAAGAAAGAAAAATTCTTGGAGCTTAATCTTGGGTTCAAAAATCCATTTCTTGTGGGATTATTACCAAGTGCAAGGTTCTCTACAAAGTGATACAATTATCTTGGCAAGAGGACAACCATAGTGGCAAGTGAAGAACTTTAAGGAAAGGTAAGAATTTCATGCCTTTGTTGTGTTATGGAAGATGTATGTATGATGTAGTGTGTGGAAATGAATGAAAAGCATGAAAATTTTGTGTGATAGAAGTATATGCATGTTGGCCGTGTATATGTATGTGTTGCAAGTATATGATGACTTGAATTCATGTTGGAATCTATTTGTGGTTATGGTGGAATTTGTATTAGAAATGAAAGTTGAAGGAATTAGTGAAAGTTGGAAATTATAAGGTATGGCCGTGTGGTGCTATGTGTAGGATGGAATATGAATTTAATCTTGTTAATATGTTAAGTGTGTTATGGTGAAATGAATGGAAAAATAATAGTCTTTGTTGTCATGGAAAAATGGTTACTAAGTTGTTGAAGGAAATTATGCAACCTTGTTATAGCTTATGTAAAAATGGAAATGGAAGTGTTAAGAGGCAAATTATGATTAATGTTAATGAATTTGGAAGATGGAATTGTATAATGAACTTGTATGTTGAAGGTTAGGAGAATTGGATAAATTGTGGCTTTGATGGAAAGTTTGTAAGTTTGCATATCTTATGTATATCTTGTGAGAATGGTATGATATGCCTCCAAATCGTGTTGTAATGAATTTGATGGGTAATGAACATCAAAATAATAAGTTTGGTTTGGAAGTGTAAGGTCGGAACGGAAAATGTTAAGTTATGACGGAAAGTTGGCAAATTGTGCCTTATTATGTATTTTGAGCTACTTGTCGTTATTATGAATATTGTTGTTGGGTTGTGTTGATTGTTTGGCTGTGTTTAACTTTTGGGGATGTCATATATACAGAGGAAATGCTGCCGAAATTTCGGTAGGCAAGTATGTGTTAAGTTTGGACTATTGAAAAGTTGAAACTAACAAATGGTAAATTTGACCATTTCTAGATTTTGGACGAAATTGGGATCGACGCCAAGCGAGCGTAAGGCGCTATCGAGGTATGTAAAGCCTTCCCCTTTATTCTTAGGCATGTTCTGAATGTAATAGGCTCGGCCGCGAGCCTTGAATACGACTCCGTTCCTCGGAATTCGAGATGGAAATCCGCTCCAATTCCTTCAGTACGATTGAAACTAATTTCTTATAAAATGCCTTTAAGAAGAACTTTTGTACGAAACTTTCTCAAACGGAGTCGGAATACTTCCGAATGATTATGGATGACCTCATAAGATCTTTTATCAGTAATTTACGCATGTCACCTCGAGTTGGTCCGAGGTGGGCCCACGGAGCCCCGATACCTCTTGTATGGCCTAAACTGCCTTTTTTTTGTCCGTTTCTCACAAGAAATATCTGAACTATAATTTTGACCATGATATGACTGTTGTTATATAAATCTTGCGAAATGGTTTTGGACATCTGAAAATCTGATTCTGGTAATAATCTGTCGTGCCTTCCCAAGCAGGATATAGCCGCATTTTATGAACGCGATCCGATTACTTCGATTTGACTCGCCATTTGGCCTACTTCAGTTTGATTGGATCTGTATAATGATCTGTATGAATGTGGTTCCTCATTAATCAGTTCGTGCACATGCTATGATTCCTTTCACCGGATCCCGGGCCGGTACGTATATCGTGCGGTGGGCCGCCGAGCCCCATATGTAAATTCTGAAGTATGATGTGTCCGGTTTCGGGGTACTGTGTTATATGTACGTCCCCGGTTACCGAGGGTATATTACGAAGTATGATGAGTCCGGGCTCGGGGTGCTGTGTTATCTGTCCGCCTCCGGGTACCGTGGTTATGTTATGAAGTGTGACGGAGATCGGAGAAGAATTTCTGATATCTGACGTGTTGTGGTGCCAATGGCAGGAATGGCGACCACGTTCCTGCACCCTATGTGTGATTCTTTCTGTCTGTATGACTTATGCTTCTGTATGTTCGTCTGGATTATCTGACCGACGGGTTATGATTCTGTATGTCCGTCCGGATTATCTGTCCGACTGGTTATGATTCTGTATGTCCGTCCGGATTATCTGTCCAACCGGTTACGATTCCGTCTGTCCGTCTGGATTATCTGGCCGACGGGTCCCGATTCTGCACGTCCGTATGAATTATAATTCTGTCTGTCTGGACTATGATTCTGTCCATTTGTCGGGACTATGACTCTGTCCGTCCGGCTTATGAGTCTGTCTATTATATTTCTGTGCTTCCGGTCCAGATCATGATTATGTTTGATATATTTCTGCTTTACATACTCGGTACATTTTTCGTACTGACCCCCGGTTCTTCGGGGGCTGCGTTACATGCCCGCAGGTACAGGTGCACTTGGTGATACGCCGCCAGTCTAGGGCTCGGATTCTGCTATTCTGAAGAGCTCCTTCGATCCGGAGCAAATAATTTTGGTATATATCTTCAGTTATCTGTAGACTCTGTATGTATGGTATTTTGGGGTAAGGCGGGGCCCTGTCCCGTCATATGATTCTGTATGTCTGTAGAGGCCTGTAGATAGATGTGTGGGTTACGGGTTTCGTCTGTATGTTAGCCTTATCGGCTTATCTGTAAATGTTTGCATGTCCAGGTATATACATATATATGTTTGCGTGCGTGCCGTATCTGTATCGGCCTACTTCTGTAACATCTGTTTTAAAAAAAAAAAAATCTATATGATATGAAATTCGGTCAGGTAGGTATGTACAGGTACCCAGTTAGGGTACCAGTCGCGGCCCACGGGGTTGGGTCGTGACAGAAGTGGTATCAAAGCGGTTAGTCCTCGGAATGTCTACAGGCCGTGTCTAGTAGAGTCTTGTTTATCGATGTGTTGTGCACCACATCTATAAACAGGAAGCTACAGGGCATTTAGGATGTTACCCTTCTTTGGATTCTTAGATCGTGCGATAGAACTGTATTAGTAGGATGATCCTCTCCTAACGATCTGCTATGTTTCAGTGATGCCTCCGAAGAAGGCAACAGTTGCCCAGAAGGGCAAAGCGGGGGTGGAGGTTGGAGAAACCAGTCGGGCCCAGAGAGTTACCAGGGCCAGTGCGCGGTTAGCGCTTGAGGATGAGCCCCTGTCAGCCGGCTCTGTTACACCGCCCTTATCAGAGGATATTGGAGCAGCAGCAGCTGCTGATCAGAGGGCGGCTCCACCACGAGCTCCCAGGGTTCCAGTGCCCGAGCCTCCAGCTCCACAGCCAGGGGCAGAGGACTGGGCTATGCGAGATGCGGTTCAGTTATTGACCACACTGATGACGGAGCAGGTTCGTAGGCATGGATTTAGGGGTGGTCGTACGGACAGGTATGAGAGGTCCAGGGCTCGTGAGTTTTTGACGTATAATCCTCCAGAATTCTCCGGGACAAAACCTGAGGAGGACCCCCAGGAGTTCATTAGAAAGATGGAGAGCACAATACGATTTATTAAGGCCTCGCCGATTGAGTCTTTGGAGTTGGCTTCGTATCGACTATATGAGGTGGCGGCAAATTGGTATGAGTCTTGGCAGCTCTCCAGGGGTGACGGAGCTCCCCCACCAGTATGGGCCGAGTTTACTAAGGCCTTCCTTGAGCATTTTCTGCCTCCAGAGCTACGGAGAGCCAGGGTTGATCGATTCTTGCATCTAAAACAGAATGGTAGGAGTGTTTGAGAGTATAGCCTAGAGTTCGACTCGTTGGCTAGGTATGCACCCGCTATAGTAGCCGAGATGGCCGATAGGGTGCACCGGTATGTGATGGGGCTAGACCCTTATTTGATCGATGGTTGCTTGGCGATGGCTTCTCAGCTAGGGATGCATGTTGCCCGGGTGCAGGCATACGCCCAGGGCATGGAGGACCGGCGTAGGGAACGTCGGCCTGATAGGGGCCATGACGGGAGCCGGCCTAAGAGAGCCAGATCGGCCGGGTACTCAGGGGGATTTCAGAGTGAGTTTTCTCAGCAGCAGGGTAACAGGTATTCGTCCCAGCCAGCATACAGTACGCCCCCACAGTTCTCAGGACAGAATTCCATGGCTTCGAGTTCGCAAGTAAATAGGAGTTTCAGTCAGATAGGGCCATCCATACCTCGGTGTCCTTATTGCAGGAGGCGTCACCCTGGTGAGTGTTATCGTGCCACTGGTGCCTGCTTTTCCTGTGGCCAACAAGGCCATACGATGAGGGAGTGTCCGTATAGGGGTGGTCCAGGTGGTTCAGCCCAGCTTACCGGGTCAGTTGCTGGCTCGTCTTCTCCTTCGGCAGCCATACGCCCCATAGGGCGAGGAGCACCAGCACCAGCGCCCGCACCAGCGCGTCGTGGCCGAGGTCGAGGTGCAGCTTCTGGTTACAGCGGTCCTTCGAACCGCATATTTGCTTTGACCGGCCGGCAGGACCCAGGAGCGTCTTCAAGTGCACACCCAAGTATGTTAGTGATCTTTTCTTGAGGGATATGTGTATGAATGGGTCTATACTTTATCATATTATGTGATTTTCTTCTTCTGGGTATTAATAAGAGCAAGGTAATTGTTAACCTGATAGACATGAAGAATTTGGAAGGGCGATATGGTAATTGTATGGTTTAGCCCGGGGTGGGACCCACTATGAGAATTTTCCAAAAATTTATTAAGACCCCGATCTGCCCTGAATTATGTGACAAAGGTCGTGCGGGGCTGTCGACGAAATTATACCAGCCCTAACGCATCAAAATGCATGAAAGTTTCGAGGTTAAGCGTGCTAGGGCCAGGGCAATTCTGGGATGGGTGACCCCCTGGGAAGTAGTACAAAAATTTTCACAAGTGTAAGTATGATATATATAAATGGAAATTTGGGGTAACCTAAAGGAAAAGAGAATGTGTGGAATAGCTAGTGCCCTTACAGGAGCCGCGCAGACCGAGGCGGACTAAATGGGCGAAAAGAAGAAGCGAAATACTGCTCGGGAAATTGAGCGAATTTGAATAACGGTCGGAGACGTTCGCAAATAAGATATTAGTAAATGTGTATGATTTTCGTCTGGTGCCCATATGAATCTGTCTGATATAACTCTGTATGTCTGACTCCGATTACGAATCTGTCTGATACATCTCTGTACGTCTGATTCTGACTACGAATCTGTCCGCCATAGTTTAGTACGTCTGCCTCCGATTGCGAATCCGTCTGATATGCTCCTGTGCGTCCGATCCCAGTTACGAATCTGTTTGGTATGACCTGGGGATACTATGATGGGGTAAGGAACCGAGGAGTGTAACAAGAAGGGACACAATGTCTGTGAAAGAGCGAAAAGCATTCATCTGTTACTAGAATACAATTCATGGCCCAGCGATTATATGGGATATAAGAAAACACGTTATGAGACCATATGAGTCAGTAATGTGAAGAATTACTCTGCCATATTGGTAAAGAATCCATATCAGAATGTCAACAAAGGATAATTATAAAAAGAACCCTCCCGAAGTAGTATGACGCCCCCATGAAGTCAATTTAACATTCGAGGACGAATGTTTTAAAGGGGGGGAAGATGTTACATCTGGCATTTTTGCATATTCAAAAAAATTCGAGATAACTTGTCTTGTAAGGAATAAGGCCATATTTGGACCTTACTTGGTATGAATGTGTTGGCTATGAAATTATTGGTGTGAAATACAGAGGAAGGCCAAGGGCAAAAATTGGAATTTCAGAAATTAGCCTCGGGAATTTTAAATTAGCCATAAGTAATTGGGCTTGGGGAATAAAAAAAAAACATAGAAAGTGAGGCCCAAACAAGGGAGGCCCAACCGGCCACTTAAGGCCCAAGCCTCCAAGGCTTAATTAATTCCATGTGATATTATATATTCATCCATATCCCTTGGAAGCTTCAAGAAAAACAAAGAACAAACAAGAGGAAAAAAAGAAGAGGGCAATTCGGCTAGAGGAGAAAGAGAGAAAGAAAAGAAAGAAAAATTCTTGGAGCTTAATCTTGGGTTCAAAAATCCATTTCTTGTGGGATTATTACCAAGTGCAAGGTTCTCTACAAAGTGATACAATTATCTTGGCAAGAGGACAACCATAGTGGCAAGTGAAGAACTTGAAGGAAAGGTAAGAATTTCATGCTTTTGTTGTGTTATGGAAGATGTATGTATGATGTAGTGTGTGGAAATGAATGAAAAGCATGAAAATTTTGTGTGATAGAAGTATATGCATGTTGGCTGTGTATATGTATGTGTTGCAAGTATATGATGACTTGAATTCATGTTGGAATCTAGTTGTGGTTATGGTGGAATTTGTATTAGAAATGAAAGTTGAAGGAATTAGTGAAAGTTGGAAATTATAAGGTATGGCCGTGTGGTGCTATGTGTAGGATGGAATATGAATTTAATCTTGTTAATATGTTAAGTGTGTTATGGTGAAATGAATGGAAAAATAATAGTGTTTGTTGTCATGGAAAAATGGTTACTAAGTTGTTGAAGGAAATTATGCAACCTTGTTATAGCTTATGTAAAAATGGAAATGGAAGTGTTAAGAGGCAAATTATGATTAATGTTGATGAATTTGGAAGATGGAATTGCATAATGAACTTGTATGTTGAAGGTTAGGAGAATTGGATAAATTGTGGCTTTGATGGAAAGTTTGTAAGTTTGCATATCTTATGTATATCTTGTGAGAATGGTATGATATGCCTCCAAATCGTATTGTAATGAATTTGATGGGTAATGAACATCAAAATAATAAGCTTGGTTTGGAAGTGTAAGGTCGGAACGGAAAATGTTAAGTTATGACGGAAAGTTGGCAAATTGTGCCTTATAATGTATTTTAAGCTACTTGTCGTTATTATGAATATTGTTGTTGGGTTGTGTTGATTGTTTGGCTGTGTTTAACTTTTGGGGATGTCATATATACAGAGGAAATGCTGCCGAAATTTCGGTAGGCAAGTATGTGTTAAGTTTGGACTATTGAAAAGTTGAAACTAACAAATGGTAAATTTGACCATTTCTAGATTTTGGACGAAATTGGGATCGACGCCAAGCGAGCGTAAGGCGCTATCGAGGTATGTAAAGCCTTCCCCTTTATTCTTAGGCATGTTCTGAATGTAATAGGCTCGGCCGCGAGCCTTGAATACGACTCCGTTCCTCGGAATTCGAGATGGAAATCCGCTCCAATTCCTTCAGTACGATTGAAACTAATTTCTTATAAAATGCCTTTAAGAAGAACTTTTGTACGAAACTTTCTCAAACGGAGTCGGAATACTTCCGAATGATTATGGATGACCTCATAAGATCTTTTATCAGTAATTTACGCATGTCACCTCGAGTTGGTCCGAGGTGGGCCCACGGAGCCCCGATACCTCTTGTATGGCCTAAACTGCCTTATTTTTGTCCGTTTCTCACAAGAAATATCTGAACTATAATTTTGACCATGATATGACTGTTGTTATATAAATCTTGCGAAATGGTTTTGGACATCTGAAAATCTGATTCTGGTAATAATCTGCCGTGCCTTCCCAAGCAGGATATAGCCGCATTTTATGAACGCGATCCGATTACTTCGATTTGACTCGCCATTTGGCCTACTTCAGTTTGATTGGATCTGTATAATGATCTGTATGAATGTGGTTCCTCATTAATCAGTTCGTGCACATGCTATGATTCCTTTCACCGGATCCCGGGCCGGTACGTATATCGTGCGGTGGGCCGCCGAGCCCCATATGTAAATTCTGAAGTATGATGTGTCCGGTTTCGGGGTACTGTGTTATATGTACGTCCCCGGTTACCGAGGGTATATTACGAAGTATGATGAGTCCGGGCTCGGGGTGCTGTGTTATCTGTCCGCCTCCGGGTACCGTGGTTATGTTATGAAGTGTGACGGAGATCGGAGAAGAATTTCTGATATCTGACGTGTTGTGGTGCCAATGGCAGGAGTGGCGACCACGTTCCTGCACCCTATGTGTGATTCTTTCTGTCTGTATGACTTATGCTTCTGTATGTTCGTCTGGATTATCTGACCGACGGGTTATGATTCTGTATGTCCGTCCGGATTATCTGTCCGACTGGTTATGATTCTGTATGTCCGTCCGGATTATCTGTCCAACCGGTTACGATTCCGTCTGTCCGTCTGGATTATCTGGCCGACGGGTCCCGATTCTGCACGTCCGTATGAATTATGATTCTGTCTGTCTGGACTATGATTCTGTCCGTTTGTCGGGACTATGACTCTGTCCGTCCGGCTTATGAGTCTGTCTATTATATTTCTGTGCTTCCGGTCCAGATCATGATTATGTTTGATATATTTCTGCTTTACATACTCGGTACATTTTTCGTACTGACCCCCGGTTCTTCGGGGGCTGCGTTACATGCCCGCAGGTACAGGTGCACTTGGTGATACGCCGCCAGTCTAGGGCTCGGATTCTGCTATTCTGAAGAGCTCCTTCGATCCGGAGCAAATACTTTTGGTATATATCTTCTGTTATCTGTAGACTCTGTATGTATGGTATTTTGGGGTACGGCGGGGCCCTGTCCCGTCATATGATTCTGTATGTCTGTAGAGGCCTGTAGATAGATGTGTGGGTTACGGGTTTCGTCTGTATGTTAGCCTTATCGGCTTATCTGTAAATGTTTGCATGTCCAGGTATATACATATATATGTTTGCGTGCATGCCGTATCTGTATCGGCCTACTTCTGTAACATTTGTTTTAAAAAAAAAAAAAAAATCTGTATGATACGAAATTCGGTCAGGTAGGTATGTACGGGTACCCAGTTAGGGTACCAGTCGCGGCCCACAGGGTTAGGTCGTGACAAAAATTGGGCAGCATTTCCTTCATTTACACTACTTTTCCCATCTTCTATATCAGCTCCCAAACATTCATCTCAACATTCACAATATTGCAAACGATAATCATCATTTGTATACATTTACCACAATTCACCATTTCCCTTCAATTCCTCCATATTTATGGTTATTGCTCATTATCACATTTTTCTCATATATAATACTTATTCCATGGTCTAAATGTAATTTATAACGTATTCACGATCACGACATACCAATATTCATGATTCATCCCAACCACTATTCAACAATGACACTATTCACTCATTTATGACCTATTTTTTATGTCTTTCTACATTTCAAGTGTCTTAGCCTTCCAATACCTTAAACAACATGGTATGGTCATGAAAATTACCTTAGATGATGGATGAACAACCCTTTAATGGAAATATTCTTCTAGCACCAAAACCCTATTTCACTTCTCTTAGGATTTCTTGGCTTCGATGACCTCACTAGGTTTCATACACTTGTTTTCATGGATTTGGTATTGTTGATCTTGGTCTTCCCTTGAATTCTTGTGGATGAGTGATGGAGAATATTCTAGAGGTTTTTTTGACTTGAGGAGAGTGGGAATGAAATAAAATGAAATGAGAGAGGTCCCTTATATTAAATGTTGAACCTGTCCCGACCAACTTATACGGACCAACATACGGTCCGTATATTTTTCACTGACCGAATGTTGGACCGTATGTTTGGTACAGAATGTGATGTCCCTCTTGACTAATTATACAGCCTAACATACGGCCAGTATAATTTATATGGTCCGTATAATGCCTAGTGGTTCCGTTTTCGTTCTCGTCGACTCGTTTGATTTCTGATCCTTATGGAACCTTCTTGACACTTGTTTAGTACCTCAATACCAATCTAATGGATGTTATCACTCATCTCCAAGACATCATTATGCCCTCATTAACTCGTTGTCCATAATTCTTACCCGACACGCGACATATCCTTTACTTTCTTTGCCCAACTTCTTCCTTTACGTCTAATGTCATTAAATCTTGGTTAAGACCATCAAATGCTATTCCTCACTTATCCAAATCACTGCATACCTCGTGCTCTCCGCTAGCCTATTCACTGTACATTAACAAGGAATTTTTCCAAGGTGTAACATTCTTCCCCCCTTTTGGAACATTCGTCCTCGAATGTTAAACACTCGGAATTCTACAAAAATTCGCCATAGTTTCCTCTGTAATATGGCACTACCAACCTGTCACAACAACCCATATTATCTTGCCTCACAGGGCTACAACACAATATCAACATATCTATGGCCACTCATGACCAAAAGCATGAAAATAAAGTATACATACCTTATAATGTTTGGGCTTCATCTTGAATCTCCTCTGGGGGTGGGAATAAATGCGGATAAGTGGATTTCATCTTCTCTTCCGCTTCCAAATCATTTCTTCCCGGTTGTTGTTTCGCCACAAGACCTTAACTGATGCTAACTCTTTGTTTCGAAGTCTTCGCACTTGCTTGTCCAGAATGGCAATAGGCACTTCTTCATAGGTTAGATCTTTTGTCACCTGCACATCATCGATTGGGAAAATCCTCGTAGGTTCTCCAACACACTTGTGGAGCATCGAAACATGGAAAACTGGTTGGACCGATTCAATCTCTGAAGGCAAGTCCAATTCATAGGCTACATGACCCACCTTGCGGATAATTTTATAGGGTCCAATGTATCTAGGACTTAACTTCCCTTTCTTGCCAAATCTCATCACCCCTTTCATTGGCGACACTTTCAAAAATACCCAATCATCAACCTGAAATTTCAAGTCTCGTCGGCGATTGTCCGCATAAGACTTTTGGAGACTTTGGGCTATCAACAATCGATCTCAGATCCCCTTGAATTTTTCTACCGCTTGCTGAACCAATTCAGGGCTTACTAGTTGTGCTTCTCCTATTTTGAACCATCCGATCGGGGATCTACATTTCCTTCCATATAATGCTTCATACGGAGCCATTTGAATACTGGAATGGTAGCTATTATTGTATACAAACGCAATAAGGGGTAAGTGATTCCCAACTACCACCGAAATCCAGCACACATGCTCGTAGCATATCTTCCAAGGTATGAATAGTGCGCTTGGCTTGTCCATCGGTTTGCGGATGGAATGTCGTACTAAGCTTCACCTGAGTACCTAGACCTTCTTGAAAGGACTTCCAGAATATGGCTGTAAACTGTGATCCTCTATCTGTGATAATGGATAGTGGAATAGCGTGGAGTCGCACAATTTCTTTGAGATACAATCTCGCATAATCTTCCACTGAGTAGGTAGTTCTAACTGGAAGAAAATGGGCTGATTTCGTGAGTCTGTCCACGATCACCCATATGGAATCATATTTTCCTCGGGAATGGAGTAATTCCACTATAAAATCCATATTGATCACTTCCCATTTCCAAGTAGGAATTTCCATTGCTTGCAATATTCCTCCTGGCTTCTGATGTTCGATCTTTACTTGTTGGCAATTTGGACACTGTGCTACAAATTCTGCTATGTCTCTCTTCATGCCATCCCACCAATACATTAGTTTAAGATCATGATACATCTTGGTAGCACCTGGGTGAATAGAATACCGAGAACAATGTGCTTCTTCTAGAATTCGTCGGCGCAATTCTGCCACATTTGGCACACATAGCGTGCTTTGGTATCTATGAATTCCTTCCATAGAAACATCAAATGGAGACTTCTCTTTTCCATGAGATATGTCTCTGTAATGGCACAGTTGAGGATCTTCATACTAACACTCTTTCACTTCCATGTTCAAAGACGAGACTGTGGGATCGTTAATGCCAATCCCTGCACTATCTGAATCAGTTACACGTACTCCAAGATTAGATAATTGATGGAGCTTGTGAACCATTTCTTTTATTTTCTGGAGGAACTTCGTATAAACTGCCCATTGATCGGTGGCTAAGCGCATCAGCTACTACATTCGCCTTTCCGGGGTGGTACAGATTGTTCACATCATAATCTTTCAATAATTCTAACCACCGCTTCTGCCGCAGATTTAACTCCTTCTGTTTGAAAATATACTGAAGACTCTTGTGATCTGTATAGATATCAACATGCACACTATACAAGTAATGTCTCCACATTTTCAGTGCATGAATAACCGCAGCTAATTATAGGTCATGAGTAGGGTAGTTCTTTTTATGTTTCCGCACCTGTCTCGAAGCATAAGCAATGACTCTACCATGCTGCATTAACACACATCCTTGCCCAACACCGGAAGCATCACAATACACTACATAGCCATCTGGCCCTTCTGGAATTGTTAAGACCGGAGCTGAGGTCAATCTGTCTTTCAATTCTTGGAAGCTGCGTTCACAAGCATCATTCCACTAAAATTTAACTGACTTCTGGGTTAGCTTCGACAATGGGGATGAAATAGATGAGAAACCCTCTACGAATCTTCTATAATAACCTGCCAAACCCAGAAAACTACGGACTTCTGTAGGCGTCATACGCCTTTGCCAAGTCTTCACAGCCTCAATTTTCTGAGTGTCGACTCGAATACCATCATTTGAAATAACATGGCCCAGAAATGTTACGGAATTCAGCCAAAACTTGCACTTTGAAAATTTTGCATATAATTCTCGGGATCGAAGTATTCCAAGAACAATTCGCAAATGATCTGCATGTTCCAATTCTGTAAGAGAGTACACCAGAATATCATCAATAAACACTATCACAAATAAATCCAAGAGTGTCCTGAATACATTATTCATCAGATTCATAAACACTGCCGGAGCGTTAGTCAACCCAAACTACATCACTAGGAATTCATAGTGGCCATATCTCGTTCTGAAGGCTGTTTTGGGAATATCTTCGTCTCTAACTCTTACTTGGTGATAACCCGACCTCAAGTCTATTTTAGAGAACCACTTGACACCCTACAGTTGATCAAACAAATCATCAATCCTTGGGAAAGGATATTTATTCTTTTATCGCCACCTTGTTCAACTACCTATAATCGATGCACATTCGTAAAGATTCATCTTTATTCCTCACAAACAAGACTGGCGCTCCCCACGGTGATGAACTGGGTCTAATAAACCCCTTTTCAAGCAAATCTTTCAGCTGTGCCTTTAACTCTTTCAATTCTGCCGGAGCCATCTGGTAAGGAGGAATAGAAATAGGCTTGGTGTCCGGCAACACATCAATAGCAAAATCAATCTCCCACTCGGGAGGAAGGCTTGGAAGCTCTTTCGGGAACACATTCAGAAATTCATTCACTACCGGAACTGATTGGAAAGTTGGCGACTTTTCCACGGTGTCATGAACCCGAACTAGATGATAAATGTAGCCCTTGGCTATTATCTTTCATGCCTTAAGTTAGGAAATAAACCTACCTTTTGGAGAGGCTGCATTACCTTCCATTCAAGCACGGGCTCTCCCAGAAATTGTAATCGAACCACTTTCGTTCGGCAATCGACATTAGCATAACATGATGCCAACCAATCCATACCCATAATTACATGAAAATCTAACATTTCCAGCACAATTAAATCAGCTTTAGTCTGGCGATCACATATCACAATTACAAAAATTTTGTACACTTGTCTCGCTATCACGGGATCACCAACCGGAGTAGATACCTCAAAAGGTTGATTGGCTCAGGTTTCACCCCAATACGACCAGCAACATATGGGGTAATATATGAGAAAGTAGAACCCGGATCTATCAATGATACACATCACGGGAGAATATAGATAATGTACCTGTAACCACATCCGGGGAGGAGTCAAGATCCTGCCGTCCGACTAAAGCATATACACGGGGCTGAGTGGTACCTGAAGTAGATGCTGCCTCTCTGCCTCTACCTCGAGCTGCTGACATCTGGGGAGTCTGCCCTACCGGGCACACTGAGGAAGAACCAGCTGCTGAACCTGTGGGCTGAATCCCAACTCTACCACTCATCGACGGGCAATCTCTCATCATGTGCCCAACCTGACTGCAAGCATAGCATGCATCCGAACCCTGGCGACACTGTCCGGAATGTAATCTTCCGTACTGGCTGCATCGCGGTACTGAGGGTCTCTTCTGACTATAATCTTCCCTGAACTGGGAAACTGAGGCCCTCGAACTCTGGCCCTGTCCTGAACGGAAGGAGCGATCAAATCTCCTACCTGCGAATTGAGGAGGTGCACTAGTCACTGACTGGCCTGAGTACCTAGAATATGTTTGCCTCGATCCCCCTCTATAATCACTGTCTACTCTCATAGATCTGGCCCTCTTACTTTGCCTTCTATCGATATCACGATCACTTTTTTGTGGTTGTCGTCGTCCCTCTAGATTCTGAGCATGGGCTTGTATTCGGGAAATATCCATCCCTTCTTGCAACGAAGCCGTCAAATAGTCTTTAAATAAATGTGGTCCCAAACCACTCACAAATGTATGTACCCAATCTCCCATGTCGGCCACCATAGTCGAGGCATATCTAGCCAATGAATTAAATTGAAGGCTATATTCCTTGGCACTCATGTTTCCTTGCTTCAAATTTAGAAATCGATCTGCTCTAGCGCGGCGGACCTCGGGTGGCAAGTAATGACGAATGAAATCATCTACAAATTCTTGCCAAACCGGAGGAGGCGCATTCTCTCCTCTTGATAATACCCAGTTATTATACCATAAAACTGCCACATCCCGGAGTCTATAAGATGCCAACTCCACGGATTCAGTTTCGGAGGCATGGACAATCCTCAACGTCCTCAACATCTCATCGATGAAACCTTGCGGGTCTTCATCCGGCTTTGACCCGAAAAACTCCGAAGGATTTAGACTCATAAAATCACGGGCTCTGGTACTAGCTGCCCGATCACTTGAACTCATATTTTACCGCTGTGCCTGTACGGCAACTAATTGTGTCAATAAATGAACGGACTCGGTCACTTGTTGAACCGAAGGAACCGGTGGAGGAATTGGAGCGGAAGCTCCTCCTCGTTCTTCCACATTAGGCAGGGTGGAGGAAGTATTAGATGGAGCCTCATTCTGTGACTCGCCCTCTTCTACATTCATCGGAGGCTCTCTTTCCACCAGCTTCTTTGTCGTAGTCTTGACCTTCTGGGCGGCTGTAGCTTTTCCCTTTGGCAGCATTCTGAAATCACAACACACTATTAGGGAGGATAAAATCTTATTCACGGCTCTATCGCACGATCTCATAAGAAGAAAGATGGTCATTTTTCCTAACTGCCCTGTAGCCTCCTGTTTATTGATGTGGCACGCAACACACCATAAGCAAGACTCTACTAGACACGGCTCATAGACACTTCCTAGGACTGAACTGCTCTGATACCACTTTTGTCGCGACCCAGCTAGGGGCCGCGACGGGTACCCGAGGCTAACCACCGAGCACCGCTCGTTCTATTACTTATCATGCTCATAACATTCTTTTATCACATTCATACTCGAATTATAAGGAAATCATCTTTCATTTGAAGACATAAATACTTTTATAGACGTAAGCCTTTAGGCTATCAAAATAATATATGTATATATATTTACATAACGGCAACCTCGTGAAACCACGTAACCCACACTGCGTATCTACGAGCCTCTACTGGAGTACTAGACATATGGACGGGACAGGACCCTGTCGTGCCCAACATACACAAATGTACACAAAAGAATAATCAAGCACCTCCGGAACAAAAGAGTGCTTTCAATCAGCTGACAGCTCCTACGAGTTTGGATCGAGCTCACCTCCCTGTCTACCTATGGGCATGAACAAAGCGTCCAAAGAAAACGGACGTCAGTACGAACATTGTACTGAGTATGTAAGACGAGAATGAAATAAATATAATAGAGGGATCGTGAGCCATAAGGGAAAGATATAACCTGCATGGGTGTCATAGGCAAATACATTTCTTACATATATCATATTTTACAAAATCATGGTACATATATCATCACATCACATATCTCATCACATCATAATCCTCATCGTTAACCCGCGTCAAGGTAATCATCATATGCCGCCCACTAGTGGTGATTATGCCCAGCCCTCTAGGCTCGGTATAAACATAGCAGCCCGCCTTACCGGTGACATGCCCGACCATCTAGGCACGGTGGAATCATATACAACCCTCCTTAGCGCTGACATGCCCGTCCATATTGGCGCGGTGGAATCATATCGTCATATAGTCAATCATAACCCATCATTATTACACATCTCATGAACATATCATAATCTTATCATAGCTCGGCATTTTCATACATAACATAGGCATATTATAAGCTAGCATTATTGATCATCTTATAGACATATCATGACTTAGAATCATTTCACATTTATCATTAGTAGCATACATTAGGATTTGAAGGCAACTATGGCTATGTCGGGGTGACATAAGGTCGTGAACCCCCGATTATAGTATGAGCATTCATGAGTATTCTGCCTCACCTTGAAAGAAATAGTATATAAGGTGAGTGTTAACAATAATGACATCATTAACGTTATAGGATCATCATAAAATCTCGAATCGCTATACTTCAACTCATCATCATCATTATCATGCTCGAATGTAATTTGGTATATTTATGGACTCATAAGCTCCATCATATAGGAGGATCATGGAAAGCTTGAAAGATTCATGCCTTTGAAGGAAGGGGTAAGCCTTACATACCTTTGTCGTTTACTAATCTATCGCTTGCTTGTTCTCCTTTAGTGCACACGTTCTACCTTCAAGAGAATTCGTATCGACATTAGCTAACAATTATAAGAACGGACTTACTAACGCTAGAGAAAATTGGGCAGCATTTCCTTCGTTTACACTACTTTTCCCATGTTCTATATCAGCTCACAAACGTTCATCTCAACATTCACAATATTTCAAACGATAATCATCATTTGTATACATTTACCACAATTCACCATTTCTCTTCAAATCCTCCATATTTATGGTTATAGCTCATTATCGCGTTTTTCTCGTATATAATACTTATTCCATGGTCTAAATGTCATTTATAACGTATTCACGATCACGACATACCAACATTCATGATTCATCCCAACCACTATTCAACAATGACACTATTCACTCATTTATGACCCCTTTTTCTATGTCTTTCTACAATTCAAGTGCCTTAGCCTTCCAATACCTTAAACAACATGGTATGGTCATGAAACTTACCTTAGATGATGGATGAACAACCCTTGAATGGAAATACTCTTCTAGCACCAAAACCCTATTTCACTTCTCTTAAGATTTCTTGGCTTGGATGACTTTCACTAGGTTTCATACACTTGTTTTCATCGATTTGGTGTTGTTGATCTTGGTCTTCCCTTGAATTATTGTGGATGAGTGATGGAGAATATTCTAGAGGTTGCTTGACTTGTGGAGAGTGGGAATGAAATAAAATGAAATGAGAGAGGTCCCTTATATTAAATGTTGAACCTGTCCCGACCAACTTATACGGACCAACATACGGTCCGTATATTTTTCACTGACTGTATGTTGGACCGTATGTTTGGTCCAGAATGTGATGTACCTCTTGACCAATTATACGGCCTAACATACGGCCAGTATAATTTATCCGGTCCGTATGTTGGGCCGTAGAATGCCCAGTGGTTCGGTTTTCGTTCTCGTCGACTCGTTTGATTTCCGATCCTTATGGAACCTTCTTGACACTTGTTTAGTACCTCAATACCAATCTAAGGGACGTTATCACTCGTCTCCAAGACATCATTATGCCCTCATTAAATCGTCATCCATAATTATTACCCGACACGCGACATATCCTTTACTTTATTTGCCCAACTTCTTCCTTTACATCTAATGTCTTTAAATTTTGGTTAATACCATCAAATGCTATTCCTCACTTATCCAAATCACCGCATACCTCGTGCTCTCCGCTAACCTATTCATTGTACATTAACGGGGAATTTTTCCAAGGTGTAACACTAGGACACCATGAAGTCGCACTATCTCCTTAATATATAACTCCTCATCATCTTCGACAGAATAAGTAGTCCTGATAGGTAGAAAATATGCTGACTTTGTAAGCCTATCAACAATCACCCATATTGAGTCAAACCTGCGCTGTTGAAGCTAGCTCTCTTTTCTCTGCTCGCAAGTAAGACAGACTACCCATGGATCTGCGGCTAAGGGCATCAGCTACTACATTCGCCTTCCCAGGATGATATAAAATATGTACATCACAATCCTTCAACAGCTCCAACCACCGCTTCTTACACAAATTCAACTCTTTCTGCTTAAAGATGTATGAAGACTCTTATGATCTGTATAAACATTAACGTGAACACCGTATAAATAATGCCTCCAAACCTTAAGCGCATGAATCACCGCAGCTAACTCCAAATCATGGGTCAGATAATTCTTCCCATGCTTCCTCAGCTGCCTCGAAGCATAAGCAATAACCTTACCATGCGGCATCAACACAAAACCCAATTCGACGCCCGAGGTGTCACAATAAATAGCATAACCCTCTGATCACTCTGGAAGTGTCAAAACTGGCGCTGAAGTTAGTCTATTCAACTCATGAAAACTCCGCTCACAAGCATCTGTCCACTGAGACTTAGCTGCTTTCTGCGTCAATTTCGTCAATGGCATTGAAATAGAGGAGAAGCCCTCTACAAATATCCTGTAATATCCTGCCTACCCCAAAAAATTACGAACCTCCATCAGTGTCGTAGGTCTAGGCCAAGTCTTCACGACCTCTATCTTTTAGGTGTCAACCCTAATGCCTTCATCTGATACAATATGTCCGAGGAAAGTCACGAAATTCAACCAGAACTCACATTTGGAGAACTTCACATACAACTTCTTATCCTGAAGAACCCTGAGCATAGCACGCAAATGATCTGCATGCTCAACCTTTGATCGAGAGTAGACTAGAATATCATCGATAAATACAATCACAAACTGATCTAAGAAGGATTTGAATACGCGGTTCATCAAATCCACAAATACTACTGGCGCATTAGTCAACCCAAAAGACATCACAAGAAACTCGAAATGACCATATCTATTCCTGAATGTCGTCTTCGGAATGCCTTTCGCTCTGAACTTGACCTAATGATAACCTGATCTCAAGTCTATCTTTGAAAAATATCTGGCACCCTGCCAGTGGTCAAACAAGTCATCAATTCTCTGGAGCGGATACTTGTTCTTTATCGTCACCTTATTCAGTTGTTTGTAATCTATTGTCACATCCCAACTCGGGAAACATGCGGGCACCTACCATATCCCACCTCGGTAGGCGAATCCTTCCCTTATTCACCACCTAATAAACAGTAAAGTAAAACCAATCACCAGAATATATATAAGTCTACATAATTGATAAATAAAGCAAGTGCGGAATACATCAATCCCAAAATCTGGTCTAGGCCGTACAAGAGCCACTACAATAAATCCATAAGTCTAAAATATGAATACATGGACTAAAAGCCGAATACTATCTCAGAATAACAAGTAAGACAAGTAGAAGAGATGACACATTAGGGCTGCGGATCCATCCAAGTGCTCACCCTAAAATGCTCATCAAACAGCCTCGGGACTTAGTCACGAAGAGCAAAAGTCGATCCAGTCACAAACTCTGTACTAAAAAAAGAATGTAGCAAGGTAGAATTAGTACAACAACACATACTGAGTAGGTATCATAGACCGACAATAGTTAAATAACATATGCATAAGAAATAGACTGAAAACGTAGGCATGCTCACAATCAGATATAACTCAACACAGTCCAAAGTATCAAATTCAGTACAAAATTTACCAAGTCTAGCATATCTCCTCAAGATCAACTACAAGTCTGAAGTACAACCTCAAGAATCACTATCAAGTCCAAGTGTCACCATAAGATCAACCATCAAGTCCAACACAATGCCATAAGTAAGTATGAGATAAATGCAATGCAAATGTAATGATAAACACACACTTTGGGCGAAAATATCTCGTCACCTCGACAGTCATGACCCATGGGGGATCGCTAAGTCCATGTACCTGCTATGTCGCACAACCCGCCTCAATAGTCAATGTTGCGGAACGTGCAAACCGATCCAAATAAGTGTTGCGGTACGTGCAACGTGATCCAACAAGTGTTGTGGCACGCAACCCGATCGTAATATATGTATAAATGAGTGCATGCATGATAACAATGCCAACAAGAATATAAGAATCAATCGTGCCACACATGGACACATACCTCAATCACAATATCAATATCATACCTCACTTTCCAATAACCTCAACAATGATAATTATGCTCTCCAAATCATAAGGCTATCACTAAGCATCAACTCTAGAATCAATCATGTGGCGACAGGCCAACAAATTAGAATAAGGCAACAACTCAATAAAACTCAATAAGTCGACAAGCCAAAGTCAACAACAATACCAACCTAAGTATTCCATCCAAAACTTCATACCCGAAGGTGTACATGCTTTCTCTAACAATCACTAACTCCACATATGATTCGTTAATCGAAGTCTAACCAAAAGGTAAGCCGTACCCTAACTGGAAAGCAAAATAGGAGCCACGAATCGTCAAACCTTGGCTTTGCCCTTTCGTTGCGCCTCCAAATACTCAAGGTCCAATCTTATTCCAGTTCTATATTAGAAATCAAGAAGAACGATACCCATATTGATATACTCCTAGTTATGTCAAATTCTAGCTCATGGAATTGGGGAAACCGGCCTACAAGGGTAAATGGGAAATCAAAATCTGGAATATGCAATTCGTGTTCTAGATGATTAAACCCACTAATCAATTGCTAAATCAACTCAAGATTAAGCCTAATTCAGATTTAAAGTGAAACTCCCAATTTTGGGTAAGAACACTAACTTTTCAATCCTCAAATTAAACAATAATAATGGAAGAAATTAGTTTAACAACAATGAATTCATCAAATTTTATGGTCAAGCTAGTCAATTGAACCATCAATTTCCATTAGGAAGTATAAAACCCGTTTCAAGAAAGTATCATAAGACACATCTTTTCCACTTTGATTCTAGTGATTCTAAGCATGGATTAAGGATTTAGGAAGGTAAATGATGAAGTCTAGGGTCAAAGATCTTACTTTCAAAAAGATTTAGCCCAAAAGCTATTCAATTCGTCCAAAGTGTGCTTAGAGGGTGATGATAGGAAATGATAGGGTTCAAGGGTTTTAACTTAAAAAGGAAGGAAATAATCTGCCTGTCATCCGCTGCAGTGGTCCGATTACCCACTGCAGCGAGCTCTCTATGGCGCTACTCGGCCCACTACGGCGGCCAACAATACAACTCACAAGGCCACTACAATGGCTTCCCTTCCGCTATAGCGAGTACGCCACGCAGAGATCGGTCCGCTGGGGTGACTCGCCATGATATCAACCCACACACTATAGCGGTCACCAGAAACCAAAAAATCTTGGTTTTTGACAAGTTCCAACTCGAAATATGACTATCACCTGAGTCCCCACAGATACAAAACAGATATGCAAACACCCATAAAAATGCGCTATAAACTCATTCGCGGCCTCAGAATTTCCAACAGTGCTATATTTAACCAGGTCAACCCCTGATAGCCTATAGCCAAGTTTGCAACCCATGTCCCAAAATGCTCCCAAGTGCCTTAGGAACTGAACTGAACATCCCACCAAGTCATAAATGCATCCGGACCTCTCGGAATGGACAAAATTCTAGAAAAGGTCCGTTTACCCAGAAGTCAACTTTGAGTCAAACATATCAAACTTTAAGGCTCAAACTTCTAAAAGTCACACTAAAAATTACCTAATGACTTCCGAAAAGGGTTAACAGGGGTAAAAGGGCCAATAGCACTATAACGACTAATCGGGTCATTATATCAAATACCAATTAAACAATCGCTCATCCTCGAGCGACAAGGATTAGAAATGGGGAAAAGTACTTGAGTCAGCCAATAACTGGGGATATCTCTCATGCATATTAGACTTGGTCTCCCAAGTAGCCTCCTCAACAGGACGATGCTTCCAATGAACCTTCATATAAGCAATCTTCTTAGACCTCAGCTTCTTAACATGCCTATCTAGAATCACTATAGGCTCCTTCTCGTAAGAGAGATTCTCATCAAGTAACATGAAATCCCAACGAATGATATAAGAACCATCAAAATGGTACTTCTTTAACATGGACACGTGGAAAATCGAATGAACACCTGACAGGCGTCGATGAAAAAGCCAACTCATAAGAAACATGTCCAATGCGATGGAGAACCTCAAATTGGCCAAGGTACCTTGGGCTCAACTTTCCCCTCTTCCCAAATCGCTTAACACCCTTCATGGGTGATGTTCAGAAGAACCTGCTCACCCTCCATAAAGTCTAAGTCCCGAACCTTTCGGTCCACGTATATCTTCGGTCGACTCTGGGTTGCTAGAAGCTTTTCCTGAATAAGCTTCACCTTGTCCATAGACTGTCTCAACAAATCTGTGCTCCACGGGCGAACCTCAAATATATCAAACCACCCAATAGGAGAACGACACCTCCTACCATACAAAGCCTCAAACGACGCCATATTTATACTGGAATGATAACTGTTGTTGTACGCAAACTCTATTAAGGGCAAGAACTGGTCCCAATGACGCCCAAAATCAATGACGCATGCTCTCAACATATCTGAGAGCACCTGGATAGTACTCTCAGACTGGCCATCAGTTTAGGGATGAAAAGCTGTACTAAGGTCCAACTGAGTACCAAACTCTCCCTGAGAAGCTGTTACACCCCGTACTTTTATATGTTGAGTTTCGTCGTGAGTTAATCGATGTAGATTGAGAATGCAAACTTTTCATCGAGATCATAAGAGATTCTACATGTTAATCCTATGTATATAAGAGTTTGAAATCATGTTTGGTAAGAGTTGGGAAGGTTGGATGTCAAACGAATCAGAAAGAATAAGCTTCTTCGAAAGTTGGCAAGATTGATAATGCTATAACCTGTATTTTTGGGGTAAGACTAGGGGTGCTTATGTTACATCCCGTGTTTTCATACGTTGGAAAGCGTGCGAGTTAAATGACATTAGCAACGGAAACGAGGTTATTCCCCAAGCTTATAGGTGGTTAGAGTGATGGTACAGATGGGTTGTAAATATTAGAAGATAAACAAATCGAAGAAAATTAAATTTCGTCGAGGTTCAAAATTTATTTGAATGAAATATGGTCCAAGCTATAATAGCCCGTTTATTGGACTAGGAAATTGAACCATCCAATATGAGAAAATTTACCCGAGCCAAAGGATTTGTTCATATTCAAGCATGAAAATCAAGAACTCAGTGTATACGAGAAATGAAGTCCCGAAATGATTTAAGATGGAAGAGTGTGACAACGATGATTGAAAATAATATTTTATGTGTACCAAAAGGGACTATGGACTAGTGTTATATCACATGGTCATGACAATGAGCAAATGGAGTGTATTAAAAATGGTCATGATTTAAGTGAATTGAGATCAAAAAATTAATTATGGGTGTAATTGGATAAAAAGAGGAGGTGTAGTGGATGTAGATAAATTATTGGGAATTGTTGGATGAATAGTATGTCACGTGGACCATATTCATATTGGCTGAAAGTGACACTTACATAACATTCATACAAGGATGAGATGTAAACTTTAGTGATGAGTAATTATATGTACACCTAGGGGATTACACGTGTAAAATGGAAAAGGGGACTAGTACACCATGATGGCTAGTCATTTTAAAGAAAGAAAAAGGAACTTTGCAGCAATATATATGCACAACAAAAAATGTGCCGTACAGCACCATTATTTTGACCGGTCTCTTTAGCTAATTTTTTTTGTTGTTTCATTATGCAAGGAAGCAACAACGTGACTTCCATTTATATGGAAAACAACGCAGTTTTGAATTGATAGAGTATCAAGGTGACTTGGTATTTTATGGAAGAAGAAAATAATTTTCTCTCTCAAGAATAATATTTGGGTTTTGCTCACTACTTCGATGTCATTATTTTATTTTTGTCGCGTTGTTCAATCCGGGCTTTTGTCAAAGTGAAGTGAGATGGAGGGAGAATACTTCTTGGCATATAAGGTAAGAAAATCCTCTCTCCAAGATGTATTTGATTTATCCAAGTCTTATCTACATTGCTAGATGAAAGAAATACGAAAATTATATTGGAAATCGGATAAATATTATTTCCACGTAAATGATGGAGAGGTGCAGCAAGTGGGTGATCCTCATACATATGAGGTGATGTGGCAGCATGTATTGCATGAGACAAGGACTTTTAATCCCCGATATTAAAATGACACGACTTGCTTGCAAATTTCTATTGGTGTAGAAATATTAATGGAGATTAGAGATTAATTAACCATGATTAGATTATTAAGTGGGGATTAGTGATTAAATTAATGGATATAATTTAAAGGGCTGCAAGCACTACAAGTACACATGCACGTTGTGCCTTGAACATTTGATGAATACGAAAAAAAAAATTAGGCCAGCCAAGGTATACGTGTAAAAGGGCAAGGGACCCTTATGTGGAAAATGGAGGGGCTGCCTATAAATAATACCTATTGACTCATGGATCAGATTTTTCCATTCATAAAATTAGTGAAGGAGGAAGAGACCTATAAACTAGAGAGAGGAGCTCCTAGCCATGAAAACTCACGGCCATGGCTATGGCAGCAACCCTTTGAACGACCAGCCCACTCCAACATAAACAAACCACTAATTTCATCTTGACTAGGAGAGGAAGATCGTGAACAGCATGACAGCCCCCTTGGGCACTCACGGCCAACTCCAAAGATGAAAGAGGAAGAGAATTTGAATTTCACAAAAGTGTTCTAAGTGTTTTACACGTTCAAAGGATGCAGCAACATAGGGATTTAAGTTGAAGAAGATGAAGTGGTGCGAATTGTGCAAACTATTGTAGGATCTGTCCTAATTAAATTTGAGGTAAGATTTCTTCTTTTGCAATGTAATTGGAGCACATGCTCTATCTTTGATCAACCCAAGCAAACAATTTATACGAGAGGTTGTCTCATAGAAGGTCAAGATCTAAGATCTAGAGCCTGTCCATATACTTGTATTGTCAAGATCTGAGATCTAGAGCATGTTTATAGATCTGCATCACGAGCAGCTAAATCCTCTAAGCACACTTCTCGTGCTTTCTTCGGTAAATAAATTCTCATTTCTTTCATTGCTTATTTGAATTATAATCTATGTAGTCAGATTTGTTGTTTATCCATCAGCAATCAGAGTCACCAATTGTTATAGATCTCAGCTTTGACCACATTGACATCCATAACCAAAACCCTATTTCTCAATCAAGTACCACAACCACCGTCGGCCGCTATGGCCACCTCGGCCGGTGGACAGCCTCCACCGGAGCATGTTCCACCTAACCATTCACAGTACCTTTCCACATTCCCATCCCTTAAACATACCCACAATGCCATGACTGCATCATGTCTTTCAAAATCAACAACCCAACCAACCAGTAGTGCACAACCCCTAAACGTCCCTTTAGATAAGCCCAACGGAAAAGATAAAGAACAGAATTATGCAAATCTTTTGAAGCCTCCAACAGCAGTACAGAATACACAACAGATTAATATCCCATCCAAGACTGTTAATTTTGTAGACGGTGAAACCTACATAACTTGGAATTCTAAGGAAATACACCAGATGATAATCAAAGAAGATTTACAATATGCAATCTTGGGCAAATTCTCTTATGATATCATAGACATAAAGAAACTAAGAGAAGTAATTCCAGTACAATGTACAATCAAAGGGAATGCCACCATTGGCCTTATTGATGAAAGATACATTCTGATTAGATTGTCTCTCTTTGAAGACTATGTGAAGATGCTATCCACTCCAGCATATTACCTTAAAGTACAAGAGAGATATTGTCAGATGAGACCATTAATTTGGGACCCATGGTTCAAACCAGAAGAAGAAACATCAGTGCCAGTAGCTTGGATTAGCTTTCCAGACCTACCTCCAAACCTTTTTGCAAGAGAAGCTGTTTTCTCCATGGCAATTGCAGTAGGAAATCCTTTGACAGTGGATTTGGCTACGGCAAATAGGACCAGGCCTAGCTGTGCAAAAGTGAAGGTGCAAATTGATTTATTAGCAACTCATCCTAGTAGAATCAATATTGCAGAAGTAGATGAAAGTACTGGAAAAAACAAATCAAAATGGATCAAGATAAATTATGACTATTTGCCAAAATATTGCAAACATTGCAAATTACAAGGGCATGGAGAAACTGAATGCAGAACTTTGAATCCAGAATTGCAAAAGAAACATAGAGAAGAGATGAAAGCTTTTCAAGCAGAGGAGTCCACAGTAGTTCAATAGAAAAGGGAGAACAATAGCAAAGGGTGGAATTATCACGGTAAGATGGAATGGATGCAAAGGAGGAACAATAAATACATCAAGGATAAGTCAGGGGTTATTATTGCAGAAGTGGGAAAGGAACAACATGCAGTAGAAGGAATGAAAACAAGCAATACATTTGCAGTTTTAGAAGCGAAGCATCAGGAAGACATAGCTAATACGGAAGAAAGGGAGGAAAGCAAAAGTGAGGAAAGTGTTCCAGCAAACACAAAGGAATGGATTGAGAGGGGTTTTTCATTCTGATAAAAGGCAGCCAATAAGTTCATCCCTTAAAAGGTTAGAAGAAGGGGGAGATGAAAGACAAAAAGAAGATGATAGTAGTAGCCAGAAGAATATAGAAGAAGCAAAAGAAATAGATATTTTACCTGACCAGCAAGCAGATATAAGGGAAAAGAAAAGCTCTATCATAGGAGAGAAAGCACCAGAAGATGAAAACCTGCAAGTAACAACAATAATGAGTGAATCGTCACATGTTACCAATAAAGACAGGTTAGAAGGTACAGAATTTAATGAAGAAAAAAGAGATACCAATAGTTCTAATGGGGATCCACCAGATAATATGGAGGACACTGGACAGAGCAAGTAGGATATATATGCACCTGTACAATATACAAGCCCAGTCAGTAGTGGTAAGAAGTCACAGCAAAATACGGAGAATGGGGATTTTGACTTAAATAAACAAGTAGACAGTCAGGGTAACATGATTCAATGCAGTAATGGTAGAAATGATATGGATGGCCAATCACTTGAGCAGCACTATCAGTCAGCATTAACACAAGGGGACATCTCACCAAAGTGTCTCAAAGGGGGAGGAAGAGGCAAAAAGAAGCAACAAAGAGACTCTAGTGTTCCACCTGGAACTGGTATACAAACTAGAAGGGCACTGAGTAAGACTAATGTTTGAATGATGAATGCAATGATATGGAACATTAGGTCAGTGAATACTATGGAAGCTTTTCCAAGGCTAACAAAAATGAACCTTAAGTACCATTTTGGTTTCATAGGGATTTTGGAGCCTTTTCAAGATCCTGATAAAATGGAAGATTATAGAATAAGACTGAATATGCATACTGCTGCTGCAAATATATCTGGCAAGATCTGGATCTTTGTGGATGAGATGTTTGAGATGGAAATAATTCATGATCACATGCAGCACATTACTATAAAGCTCAAAGCTCAAGGAATGCAGGAAGCTTTACTCATCACTGTGGTATATGCAAAATGTACCCAAGTGGAGAGGAGGGTTCTGTGGGAAAGCTTAGAAGACATTGCAGAAAATTGTAACAGTCCCTGGATGATAGGAGGGGATTTCAATGTAATTACTTCAGAGGAGGAAAAATATGGAGGACTTTCCGTCAGTTTGCAGGAGATATAAGATTTTAAGTCTTGTATTAATAATTGTGGGATGTATGATCTAGGATTTAAAGGGAGCAAATTTACTTGGTGGAATGGTCAGAGTGGGAGTGATTGAATTTTTAAAAGATTGGATAGATGTTTAGGAAATCAGTTTTTACAAACTGTTTACCCTAATATAGATATCCAACATCTGGTTAGATCAGGGTCTGACCATGCTTCTATGCTTATTTCATATGCTGGAAATTCTGAACCTTTTAGAAAACCTTTTAAGTTTCTAAATTTCTGGGTGAAGCATCATACTTTTTTGGATATAGTGAAAGAGAACTGGGATGTAGATTTCATGGCTAACCCTTTTTCATTATTCCATTTTAAGTTAAAGAAGATTAAAGCTGCTTTGGTGATTTGGAGCAAAAACACTTTTGGGAACATATTTCAGCAGATAGAGTCTCTGGAGGATATTATAAAGGCACAAGAAGTCCAGTTTGAGTTGCACCCATCTCCTCAGAATAGGGAGAATTTACACAAGGTACAGGCTGAACTAAATAGATATTTACACCTTAAGGAGGCTTTCTGGAAACAGAAAGTAGGGATGCAATGGTTTGATGATGGGGACAGCAATACCAAGTTCTTTCATACTTATGTGCAAGGTAGAAGGAAAAGATTACAAATAAGGAGGATACAGGGGCAGAATGGGGTATGGTTAGAAGAAAGAGAAGAAGTTGTAAATGAAGCCATTAGTTTCTTCCAAGATCAATTTGCAAAGGAACCAGATCCTTCTAATTTTGGCATTCTAGACCATGTACCCAGAATGGTCACAGAGGAGCAGAATGACAGAATCACAGTCCTGCCAAATAAGGAAGAAGTTAAGGAGATAGTGTTTAAACTTAATGGTGAAAGTGCTGCTGGTCCAGATGGTTTTACAGGATTATTCTATCAATTCTGTTGGGATATAATTGGGGAGGATGTAACTAACATGGTGAAAAGTTTTTTTTGTGGTACAGAATTACCAAGATTTGTGACTCACACAAACTTGGTCCTCTTACCAAAAAAGGACTTGGTGAATACTTTCTCAGATATGAGACCTATAAGTTTGAGTAACTTTAGTAACAAGATCTTTTCTAGATTAATCCATGAAAGGTTGGCAGATGGGCTTCAAGGAATGATTTCTCTAAATCAGGCTGGTTTTGTTAAAGGGAGGAGTATAGTGGAAAATGTGTTGCTAACACAGGAAATTGTGTCAGATATAAGGCTGAGGACCAAAACTGCAAATGTGGTACTTAAATTGGACATGGCTAAGGCATATGATAGGGTCTCTTGGTTATTTCTGACAAAAGTCATGAGACAGATGGGATACTCACACATGGTTGTGGACATGATTTTCAGAATAGTCAGTAATAACTGGTATTCCATCCTACTAAATGGGCAACAACATGGTTTCTTTCAATCATCTAGGGGGGTTAAACAAGGAGACCCCTTATCCCCCACTTTGTTTATCTTGGCTGCAGAAGTTCTTTCAAGAAATCTAAATCAGTTGCATCAGATACCACATTTCAAAGGATATGGGCTTCCTAAATGGAGTCCTAAGATCAATCATCTGGCATATGCAGATGACATGATCATTTTTGCCTCTGCTGATATCATATCCTTACAGAAAATCATGGAAGTTTTGAAAAGATATGAAGAAACATCAGGTCAGAAGGTAAACAGGGATAAAAACTCTGTGTACATGCACCATAATGTCACAGGTGATATAAAAGCAATTGTTGAGGTGATAATAGGAATTGGAAGAAAGGATTTCCCATTCACATATCTTGGTTGTCCTATTTTCTATAGTAGGAGGAAAAAGGATTACTATAATTCTATTCTGGTAAAAATAATGCAAAGGTTGCAATCTTGGAAAGGAAAAATGTTATCCTTTGGTGGAAGAGCTGTTTTAATAAAACATGTGTTACAAGGTATGCCCATACATCTTTTATCTGCTTTGAACCCCCCAGATTGTGTAATTACACAAATGCACAAGCTTTTTGCACAGTTTTTCTGGAATAACACAAGTGGAGGTAAAAGTAGACATTGGTCAGCATGGCATAAGTTGTGTATAGCAGAAAAGGAGGGGGGACTGGGTTTTAGATCACTTCATGATGTATCCATGGCTTTATATTGCAAAATATGGTGGAAGTTTAGAACTTCACCATCCTTGTGGAGTGTTTATCTCAACAATAAATACTGTAAAAAAGAAAATGCAGTTGTGGTACAATGGAAGTATGGGTCACAAAATTGGAAGAATATGCTTCAAGCTAGGGACTTGATAGAACAACACATTTGGTGGCAAACCAAAATGGGCAATGCTTTGTTTTGGTATGATAATTGGACAGGATTAGGGGCTTTATACTATGTCACAACAGGGGACACATATGATGACAGAATTCAAAATGTTTCAGAAATGGTGATTGATGGGAATTGGGATGTGGCAAGATTGGAACTAATATTACCTGGAGATGTAGTACAACACATAAGGGATACTATTACACCAACTGTGATGACTGAGGAGAAGGATATTCATTGGTGGCTTCTGGATAGCAAAGGGGATTTTACAGTTAAATCAGCCTGGGACTATTTGAGATTGAGAGGACAGGAGAATGAGATTTATAAATACATGTGGATAAAAGGACTACCATTTAAGATCTCCTTTTTCATGTGGAGATGCTGGAAATTTAAGGTTCCATTGGATGATGTGTTGAAAAGAATGAATATTAATCTAGCATCTAGATGTTGGTGTTGTTCAAATCCTAAGGAGGAAACAATTCAACATCTTTTTGCTAGGTCTTTTTCTGCTAACAGGACTTGGTCCTTTTTTTCCTCTCTTGCAGGCATTAATATTGAAGGACTTCAACTACAACAAATCATAGTTAAATGGTGGCAACAACCTGTTAATAATAGGTTGAAACCAGTGTTTTATGCTATGCCAGCTATAGTTCTATGGGAGCTATGGAAGAGAAGAAATGCATATAAACATGGAGAGAGGAAATCAGTTGGAAGATGCATATATCAGATCTATGTTACAATTCAGAACTTGGTTAGATTCAGAAATCCTTCAATACAACAAATTCCTCACAGTTGGAAGGACATGTTACAGCTTTTGGAAGGATACATAACACAGGTGAAATACAAGAAAGTGATTTGGAAACCCCCTCTTAGGGGTTGGATTATGTGCAACACTGATGGTGCATCAAGAGGTAACCATGGGAGAGGGTCTTTTGGTTTTTGTGTAAGAAATGAGGAGGGCAATTTAATATTTGCCAGAGCAGCAGAGATAGGACATGTTACTAATAATGAAGCAGAAATAGTGGCAATCTTGGAAGCTATCAGGTGGTGCAACAACAATCAGTTCAATAGAATCATAATACAATCTGACTCACAATTTGTTCAAAAGATTCTAAAAGAAGGCTGGAAACCACCCTGGAGTTTAGCAAATTGGGTTGATGAAATTAAAAGTATGGGAGAGGGGAAACAGGTAACATATACTCACATTTTACACGAAGGAAATCAATTAGCTGATGCATTAGCTAACAGAGCATTAGACAAAGGAACAACAGTATATGAACATTTCAATGAGATGGAAGTGGAGCTAAGAAAGATTCTAAACAGCGATAAATCCCAAGTTCCATACTTAAGAGTGCAGATCAAGTAATAGAAATGAAATACACAGCGTATGAGGAACGAAATAGAAGGCTTGATATTTTGGAGACATACCTGAGTTTGAAAGGTTAAAGGGTTGAATTGCAGATTCAAAGGAAGATCAATTTTCTCAGAAGTCAAATTCATGATTCCAGCATATACATGAAAACAATTAGAATGTTAGCAGCTATAATTGACAAATGCGTACAAGATTCAAGAAACAAGGAAAATACCTGTGATTTCAAGGACAAAATGAAGGAGCTTGAGAGCATTAGCAACCCTATCAGCGCAGCAACGATGAGAAGATGCTTCGAAGTTTTCTCCTGATGACAAGAAGAAGATAGAGCAGGTGATGAGCAGCTCAAGGAGCAGCTAAGGCAGAAGAGAAAAATGGGGCAACAAGAAGCAGATAGGGCAAATCGTTTGGACATTACTTTCCTAATTATATTTTTGTTCTTTTTGGACGTTTGCTATTAATGTGGGGCTGGGCCACTTTTGGGCTCAGCCTTTTTGTTTTTTACTTTTTGCTTCATTTTAATAAAATGCCCAAACGGGCTTTTTTTTTTTTTAAAAAAAAAAAAGTTAATGGTGTTGTAATGAAGAGATTAATTTGTATTAGATGAAATTGAAAATAAGAAAAATTGTATAATTAGTGTTGGTGTTGAAATGGACAGAATTGGAGTTGTTCAAGTTTGGCCGAATTTGATTGTTGTTATTATTATTAATGTTATGGATTATATGTTAAAAGTAAAGGAATTATATATGTTAATGTTGACGTGCTGTTTGAGGCCGTGTAGGGGCTGTCCTAGTTAATAATGGTGTATTAATGTTAATTAGTATTATTGTGGTTGTTATCATGGATTATGTGGCGAAAGGATTAGAAAGTAGAATTGAAGTTGCGTTGATATGAACATGTTGTTGTTCTTGTTGAATTGAAGGAATTGGAAATATAATTGTATCCATATATTGTTGTTGATATTTCTGTGTCAACAGGAGAGCAATTGGAAATTTGGATAGGTGAACACATAGGGGAAATGCTGCCGAATTTTCGCTAAATTTTTAGATAATAGAAAACCCTAAACGACAATATATAAACTAAAATGTAGGTCCTATAGAAGAATGGGCTATAGATTTGCGAACCAGAAAATGTAGTTACTAACGATAACGTTACTTTTATATAAATAGGCTAAAAGAGCGACAAAGCGAAAAGGATTCACGATTAGTCGCTGACAGGTATGTAAAGTTAACCCTTCTTTATTTTTGGCATGATCCTTATGAAACGAATAGACGATATGTATATTATGATTCCAAAAACGTTCCTACTCTTAGAGCCACTAGGATGGCTACTATCCTTGATTTCTAGAAGCTATTTTATTATATCTTGTTACGTATACATGATTCCAGGAGTTCTATTTTGATATAATCCACTGTGGCATTCGAAAGGTATTTTAATATGACTATTGTCGTTATTTTCAAATGATAGTTCGTTTTGATTATTCCATTGAGTCTTTGATAATGTTTTAAATTGCATATGGTTTCTCACTACTCTGCTCGTGCATGCCTCAATATATCTTTCACTGAGTCCCGGGCCAGGACACGTTTTCGTGCACAGCTTTACTGCATTGTTCACCGAGTCCCTCACTAGAGGGCCGGGACACGTTATATGTATATGTATATGATGATATGATGACATGATAATATGATGATACGGTGATGGCGGCCAGGATGGCATATGATGACTTTATTCACCGAGTCCCTCACTAGAGGGTCAGGACACGTTATATATATGCATGATGATGATATGATTTTATTACCGAGTCCCTCACTATAGGGCCGGGACATGTTATATATATATACATATGTACAGGATGATTACCTAATTGTGCAGGTTGAGTATGATATATGATATTGACATGCATGATTTATGTTTCAAAGGCAAGGTGTTTTGGTATTCTGAACATTGTACTTGTTTCCTATACTTCTTATTTCAGTTATGATCCTAATTACTGTATTTAATGCTTTACATGCTCAGTACATATTCCGTACTGACCCCCTTTCTTCGGGGGGCTGCGTTTCATGCCCGCAGGTACAGATACTCGCTTTGGTGATCCGCCAGCTTAGGATTCCCTTCCTGCTATCTTGGAGAGCTCCGTCGTTCTGGAGCCAAGATTTTGGTACCGACTTCCTGATATGCATATATATATATATGTTTTTGTCCATGGGTACGACGGGGCCCTGTCCCGTCATATGTTACTGTTGATAGTCTTAGAGGTCTGTAGACATGTATGTGGGTTGTGTGCAGATGTGGTTAGTTGTGCCTATATGGTCATGATGGATGTTCTAGCGCTGTAGCAGCCTTGCCGGCCTGCATATATTATCGTTCTGTTGTAGCAGCCTTGTCGGCTTGCGTATTCATGATATGATCAGTTGTGACTCCTCAGGAGACAGTGTATCTGAATATATATATATATATATATATATATATATAGATATATGATGACGCTATGAACCTTTAGAGTTCTTTTGTAAAGTCCCATATTTTTCGTAGTTTCAGTTTGACTATATCTAATAGGTATGTATACGGGTGTCCAGATCGGGCACCAGTCACGACCTACGGGGTTGGGTCGTAACAACTTAACATTCTAAGAAGGTCATTTCATGAGTTATTTTAGTCATATGATATTCGTGTGTTAAATTTTGAAGTCATGTGAGTTGTAAAATAAAATTCGACAAAAGTCGTCACAAGTTACATTCATAAATTTTGTTGAAATTAGGGTTTCATGTTACTGAGCTTTTCTCCCAATATACTGGGAGTTACGGGCTGATCCAACTATCAAATTGAAGGTATACAAGTCTAGTTTCCAACGCATTAATACATTCATCTATACAATATCGGAGTGGAGAGATATTCGCATTTTTACGAGACTGCACATGTAGCCTCGTTGGGACCCACTTGAGGCAGCCACCAACTTGACTTCTTCTAAAAGACATTGCAGCCTCATTTTTGGTCGTTTTTTTCACCCAAACTTCGTCCACAATCTCTTGAAACCCCTCTATAACATATATCCAAGATCCTAGAGCAAATAAGAATGAATTCAACCCCAAATCTTCTATCAAAAGTGAAGGAGAAGAAGAAGAAGACTTCTATGGTGTTGTGAAGTGATTAAGGGTTATTGTGAGCTAAGAGGAGCTTGGATTTCAAGTTTTAGTTGCTGTATAAGGTAATTAAATTACTTTATTGGTTGTGTTTGAGATTAATTTGATGTTGGTTAAGTCATTTAAGTAGAAGAAATGCAAGATAAATTTGAAAGGAGAATAGGATGTTGTTCTTGTATCATTGGAATGTTTTGAAATGTTTATACCTGTTGTTGTGGCTGGAACTCCTTGTAAGTAAAATGAGTATGATGTTCATGATGTTGCTGAGTATATAAATGTGTTTATGTACAGATTTGATAGAAAAGATTAAAGTGAAATTGTAATAAAACATAAGGAACAAGAGGGTATGTTTATGGACTATTGTTTAAGGGAATATTGATGGGGTCTTGATCTGATTTTTGGTGATGTACTTTGAATATATTGTTCTTGATGTTGTTATTGTTGTTTTGGAACTATGTCGGAGTTGGATGGAAGTGAATAATATAGCGGAAGTGCTGCCCAATTTTCTGAAAATCGTAGGTATGTTGTTGATTGTTGGACTATTTTGAAGGTGTTCTTGCAGCGTTTTATGGCTGGAAAATTGATGGAATAACTTGAGTATATTTTCTTCTTGCTTGTGCTTAATATTATCTAGGTGTTGGTTAAGGTAAATAATTAGATTAAACATAAACTAGTCAGTAGAGTTGCTAATTGAAGATTGTTGAGTTTATGGGCTGTTTTCTTGTGATTCTTGTGTGGTATGAGGTTGGATCTTTGGATGAACATAATTTTATCATATTAGGAGTAAGGTTGAGTTGAGGTAAGAGATCCATGAGTGGTGATACGGGTTATATGGGTTCCAATCCGAGCTTGTCGCTCGTCGTGAGATATTGATGGCTTGTTGTTGGTGTTTGTCTTAGTGTATTGCTCTGGTTATTGATATTGGTATATGGGTTTGAGATAAGTGAGAAGAATAGGGGAGATGCTTCCCTTTTTTTTATGGAATATGTTAACTTTCGTTATACGATTAAGAGGGTCGTTTGTATGATTAACGATAATGTTATTCTTATTATCATATAGGTTGAAGGGAAAACCAAAGCGAGTTTGTACATGGTTGAAATACGACCAGGTATGTTAAGGCTAACCTTTCTTTCATTCTTTTGGTATGATCTTTATGGAAATGAAATGTAACCAAATGTACCTCTTAATGACTCTATTCTTTGAAGATTAGAGACGTCTATTCATTATTATTCCATGTTGTTATTCCTCAGGCTCAAGTTTTTCTTGTTCCTAAGTCCCAGAGGCATATATAAGGTTTCATATTTCCTATACGTTTTCATGATGATTCTAAGTCTCGAAGGGGGCGTATGATAATAATGAAGATATCCTTAACAAGATAGGAAAGTGATGACTAGAAAGTCACTCCGAAGGGAGATCCGAGTTTCATAAGTTTTGTTATGAATTATCTATACATACATGTCTATATACTTATGCATTATGATATTATGGGAAATGGGAAGGGTAAAGGCGTTATATACGCAAACCACCTAATCAGCCAATATATGATGATGCTCGACGGAACGAATGGGTAAAGGTTATATATGCATTACATTGCATTTGCATCATGTTCATTGCATTCATAAAGGTTGTATGCCCTGTAGACGGATATGCAAGCACAAGTATGTAGTATAGGTTAGCCCTACGAACGAACTATGAACGCTTAGGTGAGCGGCCTGGTAGATTGATCTATGGATTGGGTTGGGCGCCTGCAACACATGCACTGATAGTTGATAAGCTATTCAGGGACAAAGTGTTGTACAACGATGTGGATATGCATATGAGAGTCTTAGAGAGATAAATACACTAGATTCTCATTAGTATAGTAATATTATAGATATATATAGAGATGTATACGATAGTGCGTAAGAGGTTATAGTATCGCACATGTTTCAGTCCTCTGTGGTAAGTCAAAGGTTCACAGGTTGATTTTTATCCCTTTTATTCTACAGTATGATATTGTTATTATTATGTTTCATTCCACCTTACATACTCAGTACATTATTTCGTACTGACATCCCTTTTCTTAGGGACGTTGAGTTCATGCCGCAGGTTCAGAAGGGTTGGCACGAGGATTACGCCGATGAGGTTTGCCGAGTATCAGCTTGGATTGGTGAGCTCCACGTCATTCTGGCGCATTGCCGAGTCAGGGTTTATCTATGTATTTCAGGCTATGGGTATGTCAGGGCCCTGTCCTGACTTATGCGTTACGCTTATGTATTCTTAGACGCTTTGCAGATAGAGTCAAGTATACAACATCAGTCAGGATAAGTCAGTTTGTATGTCGGATTTGTAGGCCCTAGTACATATACATGTGTGTGCCTTGTGGGCTGTTAGTTACAGAGACGTATGTTGGCCTAGATAGCCCAGTGCTTATTATGAATGATATCATATTCACAAGTTGACCTTGTTTTTCCTTCGGGACACAAAGGATACTAGTTACAGCTTGGTTCGCTCGGGCCTATTAAGGTGTCGGGTGCCAGTCATGCCTCACCTAGGTTGGGGTGTGATACAAGCCCTCCCGAAGGTTGAAGTAAATTGGGTACCTCAATCCGAGATAACAGAAATGGGGACCCCATGCAATTGCACAATCTCACGAATGTAAACCTTGGCTAACTTCTCCGCAGTATAAGTGACTTGAACTAGAATGAAATGATCGGATTTAGTCAACCGGTCAGCAATAACCCAAACTGAATCAAACATGAGCAAGGTCTTCAGAAGACCCAGAACAAAATTCATGGCGATCCTCTCCAACTTCTATTCGGGAATGGACATCCTCTGAAGCACACCACTAGGTCTCTGGTGCTTGTACTTGATTTGGTGACAAGTCCCACACTTAGCCACAAAATCTGCAATATCTCTCTTCATCGTACCCTACCAGTATTACTACCTCAGATCAAGATACATCTTCGTAGCACCCGGATGAATGGAATATCTGGAAGTACGGGCCTCCTCCAAAATCAAACGAATCAAATCACCAACACGAGGAACGAACACACGTCCCTTGATCCTCAGAATACCCTCACTATCAAGCATGGCCTCCTTGGCCCCACCTTTCAAAACCTTATCACGAATCTTACATAACTAGGTATCCTCAAACTGCTAGGCCCTAATCTGCTCCAAAAGAGATGACCTCGCCTCAACACAGGCAAAGACCAGGCCCAAAACTGAAATATCAAGGCGTACGAAACAGTTAGCTAGAGTCTGAACCTCCGTGGCTAACGGACCTCAGAAGCAACCAATCAGGCTAAGATACACATACTCACTTCCTTATGGCTCAAGGCGTCAGCTACTATATTGGCTTTCCCTGGATGATAAAGAATGATAATGTCATAATCCTTTAGAAGCTCCATCCAACTACGCTGACTAGAATTTAGATCTCTCTGAATGAACATATGCTGAAGGCTGTGGTGATCGGTGAACACCTCACAATGGACTCTGTACAGATAGTGTCTCTAAATCTTCAAGGAAAAGACTACCGCTAACAACTCCAAATCATGGGCAAGGTAGTTCTTCTTGTGGATCTTTAACTGTCAAGAAGCATAGGCAATGACTCTACCCTCCTACATCAATACAACACCCAAATTAACATGGGATGCATCACAATACACTGAGAAATCCTTACCCTCCATGGGTAATGCCAAAATCGGGGCTATACTCAAAAGATTCTTTAGCGTTTGAAATCTCTCCTCACAAGCATCAGACCACTGGAAGGGAACCTACACAAGTATCGAGGCTGGTCAATGAAGAAGCGATTGAAGCGAAACCCTGCACAAATCGACGGTGACAGCTGGCTAACCCCACGAAGTTACGAATCTCAGTCACAGTAGTGGGCCTCACTCAATCTCTAACAGCCTTAATCTTCTTGGGATCAACCATGATCCCGTCCTTCGATATAACATGGCCCAAGAATTCCACAGACACAAGCCAGAACTCACACTTCGAAAACATGGCGTAATGCTTCTTCTCTATCAACAACCCAAGGACAATCCTCAAATGACGCTCGTGCTCCTCCATACTCTTCGAATATATCAAGATATCATCAATGAATACTATGATGAAGGAATCTAGATATGGCTTGAAAATGCTATTCATCGAAGTCATAAACACAGCTGGGGCATTTGTAAGCCCAAATGACATCACCAGGAACTCATAATGACCATAATGAGTCCTAATGGCCGTCTTCGGAACATCCTCGACCCGAATTTTCAACTGATGGTAGCCTAACCTCAAATCAATCTTCGAAAATACTAAAGTGCCCCGAAGCTGCACGAACAAGTCATCAATGCTAGGAATAGGATAATTATTACAAATGTGTGACCTTGTTCAACCGACGACTTTCTATGCATATCATCATCATATTGTTTGTCTTCATCACAAATAAAACAGGAGCACCCTAAGGGGAGACACTCGGTCTAATAGGCCCCTTATTCAACAGATCCTATAACTGCTTCTTAACTTTCTCACCTCAGCGGGCGCCATCCTATAAGGAGGAATAGAAATAGGGCGCGTGCCCGGATCCAAATAAAAATAAAAATCAATGTCGCGACTAGGTGGCCTACCCGAAAAATCAGAAGGGAAGATCTCAGGGAACTCACTCACAATGGGCACATACTCAAGAGGCAGAGAAGCAATGCTAGTATCATGAACATGAGCCAAGTAAGCCAAACACCCCTTACTAACTAACTTCTTCCCGCAGAAATAAGAAATGATCTTCTTCGGAGCGAGGCTCAGAGTACCCCTCCACTCTAATCTAGGATTCCCAAGTATAGCTAACGTGTCTGTCTTGGCGTGAGAATTCAAAATCGCGTGATATGGTGACAACCAAGTCATATCCAAGATAATATCCGAATCTACCATGTCTAATATCATCAAATCTACCCAAGTATCATATCCTATAAAAGTAACTAATCAAGACCTAAAGACTAGATCAACAACAACTGAATATCCAACGGGAGTAGACACATGGATAGGCACATCAAGATGATCACTAGTCAAATCGCAACAAACCGAATGATAGGCAGATATATATGAGAAAGTAGGCCCCGGAGCAAATAAGACTGAAGGAGGTCGATGATGAACATAAATGTTACTTGAGATCACAGCATCAGAGGCCCCTCCAGCCCAACTGCGCCCCTCCTTAAGAGGCCTGAGAACCGCCTCTACCTGACTGGTGTCCACCCCAGGATTGATGAGATCCTCCGCGGCCTGACTGAGTACCTCCTCAGGCTGAAGCGCCACCCCGACCATTAGATGGTGCCAGAGTCCTCAGAGTTTGGAATCGGGAACCCTGTTGGAACCCACTCTGTCCGGATATGGGAAAATCTCTCATCAGGTGACCAGAGTCACCACAAACATAGCAATATTTGGGGACTAGAGGATGATACACCGAAGCTGATGAACTAGAGGGACTACCACGATTGTCTGGATGAGAGTAAGAACCACCACAGGACAGTCCAGCTCCCTAACCAGTCGGTTTAGAAGGACCACCTTAAGAAGAATGCAACGCGGACTGAATAAGGCGGCTGGGGCTAGACTGATAAGGCCTGGATGACGGTCCCCCACCCCTGTAGCTAGAGCCACTATACCCATCATGATGGTGTGGCCTCTTCTCGCTTAACTCTCCCAGAGATTGAGCCTTGGCAGACTCACCACCCACAATATGATTAACAACCGCCTGAAAGAAAGATCCCAAAGTCACCAGTTGGAGACAAGCAACATGGAGTTAATATACAAGCCCACCAACAAATCTATGAGCCCTCTCCTCTTCAGTGGGACCCAACTGAGTAGCATACCTAGCAAAAAATTGAAATATGGCCTCAAACTCTAACACCGATATACATCGCTGTCGCAAGTGAAAGAACTCATCTCTACGCTCATCCCTCAAGGTACGCGGCACGTACTTCTCCAAGCAAGCCTGATGATATTGGGTCCAAGTAAGTGGAGGCACACTAACTAGTCGGCCCTTAATAAAAGTCCTCCACCAAGTCTTCGTGTCGCCACGAAACCAAAAAGACATATAATTCACACCATGAGACTCCTAAATACCAATCTTATAGTGCCTCTCATGCATCTCCACTATAAACCCATACGCATCCTCACTATACAAGCCAAAGAACTTAGGCGGCTCAATCTTTAAGAACCTTCTAACAAGCACCTGATCATCAACGGTCAATGTCTGAACTGCCATGGGTCTGGAAGCACCCTCAGGGACTAGAATACCGCCTAAACGTGTGGCCATAGCAGTAACAGAATGCATCCCCAAAGTCTGGCCCTGCTCGACAGTTCATACCCTACTCAGTCTGGAAACCACCTGGAGTAGTGGCGCCACCTATGGCATGCTGGCCGTCAAGATGAAGAAGTACACGGGCCATAATATCCTTGAATGACTGATCAGACATGGCATCGGGGTGAGTTTGGGCTGGTACCACACCTTTCTTGGCTAGCTATGCTCGCTCGAGCTGACACTCTGGAGAAGCTGAACATGCTCGCCTCTATCCAGCCACAGGGACCTTACCCCTGGCAGGTGTAGCTCCACGACATCTAGCGGGGTCGTAACCTCTCGCTTGTCCTTGTCCTCGTCCTCTGGTGCCTGCCCTAATAGCAAGCTCGGGCACCTTGTCACTCGCGATGGTGGCTCGTGTCAACACCATCTATGGGAGAATAGAAATGAATCAGATACCAATTTGCAAATTCCAGAAACCAATTTGAATAAAGTCACACGAAGGAATGACAAAATGTGAAGTTTCCTAAATGTCCCATAGCCGCTCGTAGATAGGTACGGAGCTCATCTTACCGATCCACAAGACTCTACTAGACATGATTTTGTACTTATAGATCGGGTAACCTAGGGCTCTGATACCAACTCATCACGTACCAACTCAGGGAACGTGAGAGTACCTATAATATCCCACCTTAGTAGGTGAACCCGTCCCTTATTCACTACCTAATAAACAGTGAAGTAAACTCAATAACAAGAATATATATAAGTATACATAATAGATAAATAAAGTAAGTACGGAATACATCAATCCTAATATATGGTCTAGGCTATACAAGAGCCACTACAATAAATCCATAAGTCTAAAATATGAATACATGGCCTAAAATCCGAATATTATCTCAAAATTACAAGTAAGACAAGTAGAAGAGAAGAGAAATCAGGGTAGAGGATCTGTCTAAGTGCTCACCCTAAAATGCTCGTCAAACAGCCTCGGGACTCAGTCATGAAGAGTAGAAGTCGATCCAGTCACGAACTCTGCACTCAGAGAAGAATGCAGCAAGGTATAATCAGTACAACAACAATCAGATAACAAATGCATAAGAAAGAGACTGAAAATGTAGACATGCCCACAATCAGATATAACTCAACACAGTCAAAAGTATCAAATTTAGTACCAAATTTATGAAGTCTGGCATATCTCCTCAGGATCAACTATAAGTCTGAAGTACTACCTCAAGAATCCCTATCAAGTCCAAGTGTCACCATAAGATCAACCATCAAGTCCAACACATTGCCATAAGTAAGTATGAGATGAATGCAATACAAATGCATTGATACAGACAAGCTTTAGGCAGAAATATCTCGCCACCTCAACAGTCATGACCCATGGGGGCCGCTAAGTCCATGTACCTGCTGTGGCGCACAACCTGCTCTAATAGTCAATGTTGCGGAACGTGCAACCCAATCCAAATAAGTGTTGCAGTACGTGCAACACAATCCAACAAGTGTTGCGTCACGCAACCCGATCTAAATATATGTATAAATGAGTGTATGCATGAAAACAATGCCAGCAAGAATATAAGAATCAATCGTGCCACACATGGACATCTATCTCAATCACAATATCAATATTGTTATAGGCTATGCGCTCGCCAAATAGTATATGAGGGACCTGGTTATGTACCAGTTCCCTTATGGAATGCAGTTAGTAAAGAAGGAACAATTTTGCTAAGGAAAACTCCTTGCTCAAGGGGTTAAAAATCACGATCTACCCCAGTAGGATTTCAACTCCACTACACGAGCAACATTAGGTTACAACTCTATCGTAAGCTAGTAATTAACTCCGATAATCCCTCACCTTTACAATAATGCTTATACAACCTAAGAAATAACCCCCGTAGTCCCTCCTCACTTGCAATGCCCTGATTGTAAGCACCTCTACTTGACTAACTGTAGCAAACGACCACAATACACCTAGACTAACTCTAGCCTAGTGTACCACTCAAAATCTTGTGGAAATACACTTCCAGCAAGAACACTTTGAGAATTTAAGACACCTACAACCAGTTTCTAAACAAGAGGAGTAGGTTTAAATTTTAAGCACAAACGAACAAATACTTACAACAACATAAAGAACTTAGACTAAATTTGCATTTGGTTCTAGTTCTTCAGTTTTGCAAGTGACTTGTTCTTGAGAGAACTTGTGATGGCAAGGATTTGCTCAATTTTGATTGGGTTTTCAAGTCTACTCAATATGTTGTCATCATGTTGTATATATAGTAGGACCATGTGGGATGGATAGAGACCACTTATTCACTTTGACCTATAGCATGAGCCAACCCATAGTTGTACTTGTGTGCAGCAAGTGGCTCGGCTTTACAGTTGTCTCTGTCGACAGTGTAAGATGCACAGAGAGCAGATTACAGACCAGGTCTCTATCTAATTCTGAAACAGTTTGACAACCATCAAAACACGAATTCACTTGGGACTATACATTTCCCCCTTTTTGATGATGATGAACTCATAAACCGATGTTCCCCTTGAGAACCAGCTTCCCACTTGTTCCCTCTGCGAAGCAGTCCATCATTATCAAGGCACTTACAACATGTTAGCAATATAATACCAATGTAAATTGGAAGAAAAAAATTGCCACAATATCATCACATATCTATTTTCCAGTTCTTCTCCTTGCTCAACACTCCAGTTCTTCCCCCTTGCTCAGCACTCAACATAATTATTCGACATGTTTTCCCCCTTTATCACTGCACATTTCTTATCACATACGAGCACATATCCAGCTCAGCACATACATTACTTTCTTATTTCTGAAACATCAACCAATCTTCCCCTTTGGCATCATAAAAAATAACTAAGGCACGGTGAGTAAGAAGGTCAGATGTAATAATACATAACCACAGGATAATTGATAGTGATCAAAGGAATTTTGAGCAAGATAGCAAGAACAAAGAGTGATCAGACGACAGATAGTAGTTCAAACAATACATACATATGTTAAATCAATAACTATTGTATCAACAGGAGGAGATAGAGAAACAAACCATCACATAACAGCACAGAACTACACAACAAATGAAAGGAAGGACGGAGACTGGGAAGAGTTTGCTTAGGAGTGGGTTACTGGGAATGATTTAAATCGTGAATAATCCCATCAAGTCTATCAATAATTTCACCCTGATTCTGAAGCATTTGGTGCCGGAGTTCTTCCACTCTTGCTTTCAGCTGATACTTTAGAAGAGCATTCTCAGCCTTTAGCTGTTCAATTTTGTAATTTACTGCCTTTAAGGCTTCGGTCAAGAAAGAGATGGTGGAACCCGTTCCTTCAGTGACACATTTGCAATCTCCTAGATTAGCCATAGAGAGTGTGTTCTCTGCTATTCCTAAGGTTGCTTTTACAGTTTTTATGTTGAAGTACCCCAGTACTTTTGTCAAGAAGAATACATAAGGAAGACCAGGTTCATCTTCCCTAATGCGCACTACTATGATCATTTGTCTGATGATGATGGCTGAGAGATTGATCAGTTCAAAAGCTGATAGAGCTTCAATGAGAACCAAATGTGTCGGAGTGACGTTGGCACTTTCTCAAGTTCTTGGTATGAGTACTTTCTCCACAAATTCAAGGACTAGTTGATAGACAGGCTGGATCTCTCTTTGAAGAGTTTTTCGTTGCAAGTTGACGATCCATATTTAACAATCACATTTTTGAAGAAGGTAGAAGCTCTTACAGTCACATCCCTTCCCCTACAGCTGGTACTCCCAGATTTTTTGCTAGTGTTCATTCAATCAAAACAAAATCTGTCACATTCACTGTTAGAGCCAATGCGCTATTTTCAAGGTGACATAGGTTTGTATACAGTTCATCCACTCTAATTTAATATATGCAAGGAACCGGTGGAGTAAAAGATGAGTCCAATTTTGAAATGCCAACATTTTCATCAATTCTTTCATGGCAGTTTCCTCCCCCAGGCTTGTATCGGTCTTTATTCCAAAAAGAACTTCTTGTTTCCAAAGAGATGAGTTTGATATTGATTGGCATGAATTTTAAGCACTATCAATGGAGTACTGTTGTTGACTTGAGTAGAACAACTGAGATAAAGATGTGGATTTGCCCAGGTTTTGTGCTTACCGCCTCCAAGAGAAATAGAGAGGCTGGTATTTTGGTTTGAGGAGGTTGGATCTGTAATGACCCATTCGGTTGTTATTGCGTTTTTACCATTTTCCAACCATTGACCCATCTTCATGCCCTATTAGTACCATTTTGACCCACGCGTGCAGGTGCCACAGTTCCCTAGGCATCGATTTGAATTTTGATGTGACTTTTGAAAAACTTAGCTTTTTAGTGAAAACCGTTTGAGTCATAGTTGAATGTAGATAAACAGATCTTTTTTTTAAAAAAATCGTCGATTTTAAGAGGTCTGGATGATCATTTGTGATGAGTTGGTGGGTTTGTTTCAAACCCCAATGCGCTTGGTTGTGTTTTGGGACTTGGGTTGGAAAGTTACTTTTAGGTCGTCGGGAGTTGACTTGATCAACGAGACCTCCGTTGGGAATTTTGAGGCCATGAGTGCATTTGTAGCATGTTTTTATGTATATCTACATATTTTGTTTGTGTTCGGGAGTTTCCGGGATAGTTCCGAGTGTCGATTCCAAGTTTGGAAGACACTAGAAATTTTCTTGTGTCTGGTGACCGCAAAAACAATTGGGTGAGCGCAAAATCAATTGGGTGACCGTAAAAGCAGTCAGCCACAAAAGCAACCCTGTTGACCGCAAAAGCGGCCGACGTGCAGTTTTCTAATTTAAATGCCTTTGGAAACCCTTATTTCCCCCCATTCCTTATATCACTTTTCCTTAGCATCTTGGAGGCAATTTGAAGAGGGTTTGAGCATATTTCTCTTGAGGGTAAGTTCTCTAATCTCTATATCTTTCATTACCTTTCCTAAGTAAGAATTCATGTTAGTAACTCCATAGAACTTGAAGAATAAGAGAGGGTTTTTAGTATCTTTCTTGAATAAGTTGTTAATCATAAAACCATGATTTGTTGGTGGATTAAGCTTGATTAAATATGGAATTGATGAGTATTAGATGTATAAACATGATTCCTTCATTATTATTGACCAATTTGTGAGAATTAAAGTTAGGGTTTATACCAAATATTGGGGGTTTCACCTAGAATCCAAATTTGAGTATTTCATGAGTTAATATAGCTTCTAATCGATGGGAATTGATCACCTAGAGTATGAATTCATTGTTTAAGCTTAGAATCCCTAATTTCTCCATTTTTAGTTCATAAACCCCATTTCATGGGTTAAGATTTGGGACTTGAATTGAAGTAAGGTTTGAATGATGTCTTTTTGATTATAATTTTGTGATTTGGATATGTTTAGACTTTCACTATCGAGGCTCAAAGGAAGGGAAAGACTAGGGATACTTTGTTGTTCGACTCTCCAGGAAGGTTATGGTTTGCCTTATGATGAGACTTCGATTAGCGAAGTGTATGTTTTGATGATATTGTCGGGGAATACATGTAAACCTTCGGGTGTGAAGTTGGGTTGGATATCATCTTAGGTTGGGTCTTGTTGTATGATTTGGGGGCTAGCCACCCCATCGTGTTGATTTGCTTATCTTGTTCTATTTATTTATTGGCTCCTTACCACGTTGAGACATTGGGTAATTGTGACTAGTGCTATATCATGTCTATGATATTGCAGTACTTTACTTGAATCGATTTTGATATTGGATATGTGTCCATGTGTGGCATGATTGAGAATTGGAATGTTGATATGCATATTACTATATATAGCTGGGGATTTTTATGATTGATGTGCTTAATTGAGGTTGAGGGAGTGCACGACATGCATTCCATACTTCATATATGATTGTTGCCTTTGTGTTTTGCATTCATCTCTCTTTTGTATTTCACTTATCATCAGAAAAAGGAAGGATAACGGGAGTAGGCCTGAATTGTGATGTGTACTTATAATAATGTCACACCCCAGTCCTGATAGGGCATGATCGGCACCCGACCCTTTACTTAGAGCCGAGCGAACCCGCTGGTTCTCGTTATAGTCATAATCTCACTGGACTCTTAAACCACCAAATGAAATGCATAATGAATGCTTTTCAAAAACATTCTTTTCGTCTTTCTCAAATCAAGTAAAATCTGTAATCATATGAAATTTGTAACATAATGCATAATGATACATCGGCTTGCAGAGCCGCTTGCAAGACTGACATGCTATATACGTGACTCTGTCTGCAAAGTCTCTAACATAAATCAATATACCATAACATAGATACTCTGACTCGGCAACACTCCGAAAGGAAATGAAACTCTTGGAATCATGAAACTTTAACTTTTGAGGATAAAGACATTATGGAAAACATCTCATCTTTAGTATCATAGGAAGCTTTTAAGAATCATGAGTTTCTAACTCTTGGAAATAAGAAGGTTATGGAAACGCATGTGGAATCACAACATAAGAATCATGCCTTTGAAAGAAGGGGACTAGCCTTAACATACCTTTTTGGTCGCCTTAACTCTAACTATTCAACGCTTGGCCTCCCAGGCTCGTAAATCTGTATTCAAGAAATTTTATACTATTGTTAGACTCATCTTCATAGGCCTGTCTTAAGCCCTCAAACTAACTCTTTCTGGAATCTGCTGAAATTTCGGTAGCATCTCCCCTGTTTATATGCCTAGCCTGAAATTATAATTCAGCAACCAACAATAACAACAACGACAATCACATCATTTCCAACACCAATATGTACCATAAAACATCCCACACGATGTTTTCCCAATTTCCACAACCAACCAACTCGCTATACAATTATTTAACGACTTTATCTCCGTTAATAAACCAAAATTAACATTAATAATAGGAGATTCATACCTTATTCTTGTTAAAACAGAGATATCTTCAATATCCACCTTGAATCAACCGCAAAACCATACTAGAATCACATCCATGCGTTTATCCGAGCTTCGATTAATACTCCTTGCTTGAAAATTGCTCACTTTGTGATCCCCCCTCTCTCTCTCATCAATTTTCTGGAAATTTCTGGGCAAATCTGGTGAAAAAATTGGGTTATTACCCTTTTTATAAGGGTCAAATTCGGGTCGGGTCACTGTAGTATTTTACTGTAGCAGTACTGTATCATGTGTTTCTGCTCTGTCAGCTGAACTTGTAACGTCCATAATTCTCTACTCCGATGCCCTATCGACGAACGGTTTGTTGCGTTGGAAACTAGACTCGACGAAATGCATTTTAGGATTTTGTTTCACCTTAAAAAAATTCATATGCTAAGAGATATGCGTGCCCCAAGTTGGACAAAAAGTTTCGCACAAAACATTACCCATCCTTTCTCCGAAGTTGTACTACTTCATTTCTTCCACTCATTAACTATACTTAATAATTCTTGCTCCTTATATTCCAAAGTGGTTTTACTTAAACCTAACTCAATGTACTTATGTTTCAAATTTGATAAGTGCTCTTCTTAAATACGGGGTGTAACAAATAAGACACGAACGACATCTTGATTATGATTTACTGTTGGCAGTTATATTATGCATGGCATTCATACTCATTTTACATGTAAATTGATATGAGTTGTGACTTGGTACTGGTGACAATAAGTGAGAAAGTGCAGCCTCCGAGGTCTTTGCTGGAGAGCGCAAAAGAGAGATGAGTGTCCGATGCCCGAGGTCTTTGCCAGGATCGTGAGAGTTTCTGATGCCCGAGGTCTTTACTGGAATCGTGAGAGTGGTACATGGAATTCACGGGTTCCCCATGGGTCATGATCGCCGAGACGTGAAGTTATTCCGTCCGGGACATATTGTACAAAGGTGCATATGCATTGCATTCATCATACATACATTATTGCATTGCATTGTACCTTTTTGTCTCTGGTGATGTGTTGTGATACTATTGTGACATATTGGTTCGGAATGATTATACTGACTCTTCCTTCTATTATGTCTTTATTTCCATCATGAGACATGATTTTGAGACTATTTATGTACTACTATTATTCAGGCTTATAATATTTAGTTAGATGCTCTTGTATGACCGGACCAGATACAGGGGTGTATTTTATTTACTTCCGTATTTTCTTATATTATTATAGTAAGACTTACATTATTCTATCTTCTTTCGCTTTATTGACTCATATGTTTTATGATTGTTGGGATAAGAGTTCGCTTACCGAGGTGGGCAAGGTAGGTGCCCGCACGACTTAGTGAAATTGGGTATTGCCATGTTGGTATCAGAGCCCTAGGTTACCCAGTCTATAATACAAGAGCATGTCTAGTAAAGTCTCGTGGATCGGTACGATGAGCTCCGTACTTATCTGCAAGAGACTATAGGACATTTAGGAAACATCACTTTCTTCCGTTCTCTCGGGTGACTTCATCCAAATTAGTATCTATTCAATTCCAATAGGTATCTGGACTTCTTGTCTTAACCACCCATGGAAGGTGGAAACTCTTTCTTAAATTCTGATGCGAATGGTTGATCTATGTTGTGTTGTGGTATGGTATGAGATGTGTTATTCTGATTCGGACCCGTGATCAAGTTCAGTCTGTAGTTATGCCCTAAGGATTTGATGGTGTAGGGTCACAATTAGACTCAATTGTTGTGTGGAGACGTGATTAGACTCATTTATCATTGGAGTTCGTGAGAAATGGGAAAGATAGTTCAGAGGGTTACAAGGTGTCCATGTTTCAGCGTTGGGTTTCTCGGAAGTGGCAAAGTGCATTGATGGCTTAACAATAGTGGGTTTCTCGATGATATGATCAGTTTGGGAAACATTTCAGTTTTTTCAAGGTTTTATAATGGTGTGCGTGACACTGGTGTACCAATGGCAGGACAACGATTCAGCAGCGGTAGAGTATTAGACGTCCGTATGGGAAGATAAGTATAAGTTCGATAATGACCATCGAATTTGGGCAAACGTATTGTGATCATGGGTAATAACGAAAGAAGGTGACAATAAGGACATGAAGGAAGAATTTTGTGGAAAGCGTGTAGCGGAGTGAGACTTCATAGAATATCTTAGACATGAGTACTTTTCGTGAGATTAGGAAAGGAAAAGTTGGTATCTAACATGGTTGTCAGGAAGAGGTTGCGATTGGTGCTAAGGGTCATTCTTATTATGGGCTCGTTGGTGTTAAATAACTTCAATTATGGGCGAATACGATGAGTTACTGGTTGTTTCACTTAAATTTGAGGAAAAATATTGATATTGTTTTGTGATTCGTTTGGCTTAGATGGATGATTAGTTTAGAGGATTGAATGGATTTGAGCGTTTGTTGGTTGGTAGTGATAAAAGTGACTTGAAATGAAATATGGGAACTAAAGGATTATGATGAGGCATCTTGCTATCGGGTTCAGGAGATTAAGGTTTGTAAGACTTGAGGTGAGGTAACATGGGTACTTGAGTCATGTTTGGATTGCAGAGACATTGTATCATGACGTACAGTAAAAAGGGAGACCGTTGAGGTTCATTGGTGTCTTCGAGGTTAAGGGTAGAAAGAAAATCGTGGAAACAAGAGTTAGTGATGTGAGAGCTTGGTTGCGATTGTATAGTGTAGAGTGGACTTGAGAGTTCATGGATGAGCTGGTATGTTCGGTCATGTCATAGACTAATAGAGGTCAGTGGTGGACTAATGTTGGTAACCTTGTATTCATTGTATAAAATTGTCTAGATCCCGCTACTAGTGGTGTTATTACTCGATTGGCGTACGAGTAGTTAGAGGTGTTCAAATTCGGTAAATGAGGTAAGAGGTGATTCGTCGAGGGCTAGCAATGTTAAGGATTTCGAGTAAAGGGTTAGTAAACAAGGATGCTTGAAATGGCGGATCAATGATGGGTTAACTGAGTAAGTTCGGGTTAACATTTTGGGGATTGAGTAAGACAATTCAGGCAAGGACGATTCAGTTAGGTACATGAGGATATTGGTAAGACTGTTATGTGATACGCTGGATATAGAGAGTGTTCAATTTAGAGTTTTAAGCATTAGGAAAACACTAATATGCAGAGTTTGTGGTATGATCCTATCTCCCGGATTGATTCGGCTAGCTTGGATAACTTACGATTTTGTGGTGTTTGATTGAGTTGGTTCTAGGATTGATTATGGTATCGATGATCATGAATGATTAGAAATTGGAAAATTGATGAGTCGATAAAGCGTATAGTTCATCGAGAGTCGGCAAGAATAAGGTGCATCTTGGGATTACTTGAGTCTATTTAGATTGTGGCGTCGTTGTCTTGTATATTAAGATGGGATGTGATTGTTGCACGAGCTTAAGGAAGGAAGTCTACAGAAATGAACTAAGTGATATGAGGAAATTTCCATGAGATTCGTGATCGACAACTAGCGATAAGCATATTTAAGTAAACTGACATGTTGAGGTTTATAAGAAGTGCCTTGGTGGTACACCGTTGGATAAGTTTCGTAACATTCTACAGTGGATAATTTAGCATGCTTTAAGAAAAAGGATTTGTGGAATCCCTATCATGTGAGGACTAGAGTTATATTTTTGAGGTGAGACCCTACTCGTGGTAATATAATAGTTGCAAATAATATTGACTGGACAGTTTGGGTAAGCTCTTTTAGTTATTAAAGACTTGGGGGTAGTAGCGTGAGATTTAGTGCGGCAATGTAAGATTGGATACTTTCAAAAAAATTGGGCAAATCGAAGTGATACAATGAAAGGTTCAAGGGTTAAATGATTATTATATGAGGCTTCAGGTTTGGCGTTGAAAAGTTCAGGGTTATCAAATTTACGTGTCGGGTAAAATTTCAGAAAGATGAAGATGGGAATCGTAAGGTATAGCTCTTCGGTACTAAGTTGATAACTTAGATAGAACTGAACTTCTGGAGTCTAGGGTGATAGAAATGATTTGTTATGTGTGAGGAAAAGATTAGAATTGGCTGCCACAAATGTGCGATAGGGCTGGAATTGGTTTCGGGAATTCGGAGCCAGTTCAAATGACTATTGGTGATATTTGAGAGTTGTCCATTCATTCAGGGTCAATATTTTTCGACTTAAGTTTAATGGTCTATAGTTTTATTTACAGGAAGATATTTAAGGATTCGATGGGTTTTGTCTCAGATTTGAGGTATGACAGATTTACTGAGCTTTGTTAGGGTTTTCTAGTAGATTTGATGATATTTTCTGAGAACAGTTACTTGGATAGAATAATGGGTTACAATGAGAACAGTTACTTGGATAGAATAATGGGTTACAATGAGCTTAGTGCATATTTTAGGAGGAATTGTTGTGCGAGAGGTCATTCTAGTGACCAGTTGGGTTCTAACGGACTTTGCTCTATGAGATATTCAGTAGTAGGGTTCCTGTACTGTGATTTGAAAGTTTAAGAAGACTTAGAACTAGCAAAGTTCGACATCAGTAAGATCAGTTTTGATGGAATTGCGTAGAGAACTCAGATGAATCAAGGATTCCTTCTGGCGAGAGTAAGTCGTGGTTTCAGGTTTGTGGTGTGTATGTGTTCTAAGAAATTGGGTTCAAAATAGGATATGGTTTGTGGCCATGTTTCGAAGGATTGCCTGATTTGAGAAAGTGTGTGTGGGACCTACTGATAGCGTTCCGAGTTGCGATTTTATCAAATCGGAGAATTCAAGCAAAGCAATTCATTTATTCGAGGATCAGTTGCGAGGGAAATTCAAATATGGAGATATGAGAATTAGATTTTGAGCTAAGTTTACAGAGGTGTGACTGGTAAAGTGAATAATCAAGTTTTTCTGAATGTTACACCAATAAAATTGACATGCGATATGGGAAGGAGGGCAAGTGAGCCCGAGGTGTATTGGCCTATTTGAGACTATCTGTGGTATTGATCCTGTGTTTTATGAGTTAGTTTTCACTAGGCCTGTCGGGTGTTCATCTGGTTTTCCATGTTGTAGGTTGAAGAAGTACCATTCTGATGGTTCTTGTATCAGTGTTAGTGATTCAGTTATGTGCGATGAGAATCCTTCCTATTAGAAGGAGCCCGAGATGCGTTCGAGATATCCCCAGTTATTACGGGCTCAAGTATCTTTCCCAGTTCTCTTCCTTGTCCCTCGAGGATGAGCGAATGTTTAGTTGGTAGCTGATGTAATGACCCGTTCAGTCGTTATCGTGTTTTGACCATTTTGCCACTATTGACCCATCCCCGAGCCCTATTAGTACCATTTTGACTCGCGAGGGGAGGTGGCATGGTTCCCTAGGCATCAGTTTGAGTTTTGACGTGACATTTGGAAAATTTGGTTTTTTAGTGAATATCGTTTGACTCATAGTTAATTATGGGTAAACAGACCTTTTCGAAAATCCGTCGATTCTGAGAGGTCCGGATGATCATTGGTAGGTTTGGTTCGGTTCCCAATTCTCTCAGTTGCATTCTGAGACTTGGGTTGGAAATTTTCTTTTAGGCCATCAGGGATTGACTTAGTCAACGAGACCTACGTTGGGAATTCTGAGGCCACGATTGCGTTCGTAGCACGTGAGGTTGGGGGATGGTTTGGAGTGCCGATTCCAAGTTTGGAAGTCACAAGAAATTTTTTGGTGTCTGGTGACCGCAAAAGTGGTTGGGTGACCGTAGAAGCAGACAGGTGACCAAGAAAGCGGTCAGCACAAAAGCGGCCCTGTTGACTGCAAAAGCAGCCGGCGGGTAGTTTTTTGATTTAGATGCCCTTGAAAACCCTTATTTCCTCTCATTCCTTATATTACATTTCATTAGCATCTTGGAGGTGATTAGAAGAGGGTTTGGTTAGATTTCTCTTGAGGTTAAGTTCTCTAATCTCTATCTCTTTCATTACCTTTCCTAAATAAGAATTCATGCTAGTAACTCCATAGAGCTTGGAGAATAAGAGAGGATATTTTGGTATCTTTCTTGAATAAGTTGTTAAACATAAAACCGTGATTTGTTGGAGGATTAAGCTTGATTAAATATGGAATTGATGAGTAGTAGCTATATAAACATGATTCCTTCATTATTATTAACCAATTTGTGAGAATTAAAGTTAGGGTTTATACCAAAAATTGGGGGTTTCACCTAGAATCCGAATTGGAGTATTTCATGAGTTAATATAGTTTCTAATCAATGGGAATTGATCACCTAGAGTATGAATTTCTTGGTTAAGCTTATAATCCCTAATTTCTCCCTTTTTAGTTCATAAACCCCATTTCATGGTTTAGGATTTGGGACTTGAATAGAAGTAATGTTTGAATGATGTTCTTCTTGATTCTAATTTTTTGATTTGGATGTGTTTAGACTTCCATTATCTCGAGGCTCAAAGGAAGGGAAAGACTGAGGTTTGATTGTTGGATACTTTGCTATTCGACTCTCTAGGTAGGTTATGGTTTACCATATGGTGAGACTTCGATTAGCAAAGCAATGTTTCGATGATATTGGTAGAGAATGTATGTAAGCCTTCGGGTGTGAAGTTTGGTTGGATATCGTCTTAGGTTGGGCCTAGTAGTATGATTTGGGGGCTAGCCACCCCGTTGTGTTGATTTGCTTATCTTGTTCTATTTATTTATTGGCTCGTTCCCAAGTTGAGACATTGGGTAATTGTGACTAGGGCTATATCATGTCCATGTGTGGCACGATTGAGAATTGGAATGTTGATCTACATTTTACTATATATAGCTGGGTAGTTTTATGATTGATGTGTTTAATTGCGGTTGAGGAAGTGCACGGCATGCATTCCATACTTCATATATGATTGTTGCCTTTGTGTTTTGCATTCATCTCTTTTTTGTATTTCACTTATCATCAGAACAAGGAAGGATAACGAGAGTGGGCCTGAATTCTGATGTGTACTTATGATAAGACACGAACGACATCTTAAGTATGATTTACTATTGGCCGTGATATTATGCATGACATTTATACTCATTTTACATGATACATTGGTATGAGTTATGACTTGGTACTGATGATGATAAGTGAGAGAGTGTATCCTCCGAGGTCTTTGTCGGAGAGTGTAAAAGAGAGATAAGTGTCCGATGCCCTAGGTCTTTGCTGGGATCGTGAGAGTCTCTGATACCCGAGGTCTTTGCTGGGATCGTGAGAGTGTCCGATGCCTGAGGTCTTTGTCGGGATAGTGAGAGTGGTACATGGACTTTGTGGGTCCCCCATGGGTTATGATCTTTGAGGCGTGGAGTTATTCCATCTGGGACATGTTGTACAAAGGTGCATATTCATTGCATTCGTCATCCATACATTATTGCATTGCATTGTACCTTTTGGTTTTTGGTGATGTGTTATGATACTATCGTGACATACTGATTTAGATTGATTATACTGAGACTTGGCACAGTTGGGTTTAGGTGCTATTACATAGGTGATGACTTGTTCTATGGATATGAATTTGTATTGACTTATACTTGTTGGTCTATGTGTTAATCCTACTTTGTTGTCTTTATATGCGTTAGCTAGTATTAGTCGGCCTATAATACCTACCCGTACTTGTTGTTTGTACTTGCCTGCACTTGTTGCATTCTTTTATGAATGCGGAGTACTAGGTGGGATCCACTTCTACTCCGCGTGACTGATATTCAAGGATTGCTGATTCGAGTCTTTCAAGGTGATCATAAGGACGTTCACTGCCCGAAGACTCTTCCTTCTATTATGTCATTATTTCCATCCTGAGACATGATTTTGAGACTATTTATGTATGACCAGACCAGATACTGGGGTATATTTCGTTTACTTCTGCATTTTCTTATATTATTATAGTAAGACTTACGTTATTATATCTTCTTCCGCTTTATTTACTCGTGTTTTTATGATTGTTGGGATAAGGGTTTGCTTACCAAGGTGGGAAAGGTAGGTGCCCGCACGACTTAGTGAAATTGGGCCGTGACAGGATCATATGAGGATGATGACACAGGAGCCATTTTTCTTTTGGTTAGATATCAGTGTGTCACTAGGCAGTATTTTGCAGTGGGAAAGAGATGTGAAGCGATATGAACCAGAGAAGGCGTTATGTAAGAGAGAGAGAGATATTAACAGTGAACAAGAGCTAGAGCCTGTAGTTGCTATTATGGTGTCATAGATGACTGTTTAGAGTGGATATAAGAGAAGGGGTATTGGTTTCGAATTAAAGCGTCAATCTAGGGGATTTTTGTTTTACTTTTGAGGTGCGAGATGCTTGACCGACTTGGTACCATAAGTAGTTAAGAGACATATGAGAGTGGTGAGAGAACTACTAACCTGAGTCACAGGGAGACCGGGTCTCTGGATAATCTTAGCAGTGCTGAGCAGCAATTCTGAAAACTTGAACTTGTTCATGCGCTGTACTGTACTTTTCATGTGTTCATACCCAATTTTCTGTCGCATCCACCTTTTGACCCTGCATTTTCACACTCTGCTTTTTCCTCTTGCTTATCTTTCTTCTTGCTTCCCTTGGAGTGATTGAATTTTGAACTGCAGCTTTTGATATTGAGATGTGACCTTTCCATTAAATGACAAAGACACATATCCTGTTGTGAAGGCTTTGAGGAGAGACTTCTCAAGTTAACTCAGAAGATTAATTGATTATTTCCTTTCTTCTCTCTCTCCTTAGCCTACACAAGATGTCAGTGTTTGGATTTGGGAACCCAAACTAGCTTGGGTCCCTTAAAATTATAGAAAGGATGGATCAAGTTCCTTTTTGTCCAACCAGGCAGCACATTCCCTTTCTCCTTCTAAGGTCCTTTCTTTTGAGAACAAGTTTATTTTGTAGCCAAACTTACTCTCCTTGTGATAAACTCTCCGTTCCTCTTAACCGATTTGATTCTTGCTTCGCAAGACTCCTTGTAGTGACCTTCTCGTCCACAATGGGTGCACAAGCAATTTTCTGTGGTGGAGACTTTCTTGCTGTGGGGATTGTAGGGGGTCTTCTCTTTCACAAAACCACTTCCTTCTTTATGACATCCCTTACTTTTGTACATGGAAGTGATCACATCAGAAGACCATGTCCACTTGAGAGCTCTGTCAAGATCATACTTGATTCTATTCAGGTCTCCCTTTAACTGCTTACTTCTCTCAATCTTAGTAATGAGACTCAGTTTTGCCTTTTTGAGTTCATCTTTGAGTTCCAAGGGAGCTCTACTGGCTTCATCCTTTCCTTTAAGATGCGCCTTTGTATCCCTTTTCAATTCCCTTTCCAGCATAACATTTAGCTAATTACTCTCATGAACTTGTTCCCCCATCTCTCCAATTGACACCATCATCTTGTCTCTTTTGAGTTCAGAATCATTGATTTTATGAACGATTGCACCTTTCTTAATGATAAGGGCATTGATGCTGGCCGTGCGTCCACCAAATAGTATATGAGGGACCTGATTAAGTACCAGTTCCCTTATGTAACGCAGTTGTTGACACCTAATTTTCACCGCGTAAAGCGTATATTTTAATTCCCATATTTCCCGAGTCCAAGATGGGGTGAGGATGCCTTTAGAAAATTTAAAATTTAAAAATCCCAAAAAATTTGCAAAAATTGACGTTTTATTATTATTTTCATAAAATTAACAATTACAAGAAATTACGAATTATTTACTTTCACAAATGTGATTTGAAAAGAAGATATGCATCCCGTTCTGGCTAGCTCAGGAAAATGGTTAATTTAAACAACGTGTGAATTACGGTACTCTTGACCGCATTTTTTTCGCATTTTTAAATATTGCTTGGAACTATGTCAATATTGGGTTCGTATCGAAGCTCATATTTTAAAAAGACATAGTATGGACTTTATTTTTTATAAAATACGAGTGTTAGTTTTATATAATTACGTAGTTTCAGGTAAATTGTGTGTTTTTATTTAACTTGTGTACAAGGTTTTTTTTTTTAAATTAAGCTTTAAACTAACGGGCCATTTTAAACTATTTTATTTACTTTTTTTTGTGTGGCGGGGGGGGGGGGGGGGAGGGGGGGGGGGTATATAAAAGGCTGGGGACTGAAGTTTTAAATGAAAAACTTCAGTTCCCCACCTTTTCTCTTTTCATCTTCTCGACGCTCCTATGGCGGCTTAACCCTAGTTGTTTTAAGATAAATCGCGACCCTTTTTCATGGAATTTTGCACGAGATTTTTGCAGAGGGGGAGGGGGGGGGGGTACCTCTAATCGTGTTCTATCTCGTGCCTGGTTTTATTTTTTGTTTTATACTATTTTAATTCCATTAAGAGGCACACTTTGGATGTTGCCGGGCTCCTTTTGAGTGTGTGATTGCCATGGGCAGAACCAAGAGTTCTTTGCCATCTTGTGCATCACACACTAAAAACAAAAGGACCCAAGGTAATTTCCAAGGGCCTTTGTGCAAAAATCAGTACGAGTTTGGGGGATCTTATCTGTTTATGTACTATTTGCTACCGTTTAAATTTGTTGTTGGTTGAATTCTGTCTTATTGTGTGACTATATGTACTATCCCTGTATTTGTGCCTAATTTTTAGAGATAATATGGTGTATTTGTATGTTTTTTGGCGGGATTATATATTTTTGGGTAGGGTGTGTACATTTTGGATGAGATGATAGTACCATTTTTGTACAATCTGGTGAAATTTTTGTTTATTACTGAAAATTTTCGAATTTTAGAGGGAATTTCTATTGGAGAATATTCTTGGTCCATTGGAACCCCTAGCATGGGACCTCAGCCTATAAATAAGATTGTTGTTCTTGTTTTGAGGGTCTTCCTTCTTTTTTATGGAAAAAAAGGGCTTGCATTTCAAAAAAAAAAATCATATCATCCTATATAAACAATGCAACCTTAGATAGAGGCTACCTACATATATATACATTAGAAAATATGCTATAAAAACGAGTGCTTTAAAATAGACAAGCTTTCCCTTTTCTGAAAAGGAAAGGTTTAGAGGATTCGGATAGTGTTAATATTGGACTCTGCTCTCCCATTCGGCCTTTGGGTTTCCCCTAAAAAGGTAATCATTCATCATTTTGAAATTACCTTTCATTTACTTATTCATACAAGTTGATTGTTACTGTTTTATTGCTTTTTATATATATATATAGTTTTATATCTTGTTCTGATTGTAAAGCCGTAAACTAGTTCAAAATATAGTTCAAGGTGTTTATCAAAGTCAGTTTTAAGCAAGAATGAGTAAGTAATGTAGCATTTTGATTAGTTAAGTCACCTATGATAGGACTATGATTTTGTGTAAGTTTAAAACTGATCAAAAAGGGTCTGAAATAGTTTAAGGGTAGACAAAAATTAGAGCTGAGGGGTTTGAATTCAAATATGTGTTCTGATTTTGAGGTTCATTTTTTTTGTTGAGTCATGAGGTTGTGGTATAAGTATTAACCTATATGATCTCTACAATTTCATTTTTTTATTACTTGCCTACTTTGCTAAGCCATTTTGTTATTTCTATATGCAATTTGCAGCCATGTAAAACGTCTCCCCTTTTCCCTTCCGATTTTTTCTTTTCTCTTACTAAAATTCTGAATCAGTTAGTGTTCAGTAAGTGCAGAAAGTCGACTGTTTTGGTTCCTATGTGCCTATTAATCCTTACCTCTCTATTTTGGACAAGTGTTTTGCCCAAAGAATGAGTTTTCTATATTAAAGATTAGAAGAGACAGTGTTGAGTTCTTTTTATACTGTTTAAATCTAAACCCTTTAGTTTGAGAGCTTTCTCTGATGAGAGGTGTTTTGAGGTTTGTTTTTAGTCCAAATAAGGATCTTGAAGCTGTTTGATTACATTTTTATGAGTTCTTGTGTTTGAAACCCCCATGAGATCACAGGGTGTGCCTTTCTTATCTGCCATACTAAGTTTAATGATCAGTGATCTTTCAATGTCATTTTGGTGCTGTACCTTGGCCAATATTGTCTAGCCTTTTTTGTTTTTGTTTAAAGTTTCAAAAGCCTCAAGTTTCACTCATTTTCAACTGTGTTCTTGCTATATGTCCTGTATGGCCTCATGTGATTTGGCTGCTAGGAATTTGGTTATGTGAATCTGCTTTGAATTACATATGCTCCCTTTGAGTCACTTGTCTCAATTACTTGCATAACTGCTTGAAACTTGCCCACATTATTTGCCTACATATTATCCTGATTCACTTATCTTCATAATCTAAAAGAAAACTTTGACAGACCCCATTTGATGTCGTTCCATGTGGACTTAGACTGAATAAACCTAACATGCATAACTATACTTGTCTAATTGCCTTAAATGTCATTTGTCTTTCGTAGCTCAAGTCTAAGTCTATCTGAGGTTATGATCATGCTGAAAATTGCACCTAAGGTCCTTCATGTGTTTAAGCTGGCTCGCCCTCTTAATTACATGTGTCATCTAAGTTAAGATTTATTGTCTTGAATTGTATTCTTTCCTATCCAAATACTATTAAAAGTCTTAAAGACCTGCTGGTCTTCTATGAATGGCAGTATACATGTTATGAGCTTTGTGATCATCCCATGTTTGGTGTTATTCCATTTCTGCACTTGTGACCATGCATTCAAAGTGTTATACATCTATTAGCCCCTCAATTTTCCTGTGTTGAACCCCCACTTACATGACTCGATTGCTTGAATCTTGTGTGCTATCCTGTGAATATTGGCAATTCTCTCAACTTGCATTACTTGAATCTTTTGTTTGTGACCTACAATTGCTGAAACTAGCTACTAAAGTCTTTCTGTTGTTAAAACTGTCCACTCAACTCAATACTTAGTATTCACATTTAATATTTTGGAACTTGCTTTAAAAACTGGTGAACCAGCCTAAGTCCCTTGCTTATTCTCGCTCTTAAACTGTAAAGCTTGTATTAGCTTGAACTTGTCTAAGTTTTACTTATGTGCCCTATTTGAACTTGGTTATAATTAGGCAATCTCTTGTTTAAACCTGAATCTGCATATGAGCCTTTGGGATACTGATTGGAGCTGTAGCTTGATCATTTATTTTTTTAAAAAAACCCTTGAACCAAAATTTTATTCTTAAGTGTATCTTGCTTGCCTGCTATGTGCCACATGTCTATCCCACCCCTGTCTTTTCCCCCTCATACATGTTAAAACAGCCCTTAGAGGACACCCTAAGCCCCTGCTAAGATTGATTGGATAACTAAAGTGTTTCACCTTTCTAAAAGATTTAATGTAACTATGTGCCTTGATGTGTATCCTATGAGACTCTTCTGGAATTTTCATATAAGTGTACATGACTTAGGCACCTTGAAATGGCTTAGTATTTGGTTTGTTTAACTTGAAGGTTATGTAAATGATCTACCTTCTAGTCTTTGGGCTCTCCTGAATTTTGGAGGATGATCCAAATTTGCCTAAGTGTTCCATTTTCTTTTTATCTGTATTGCATATGGGAATTTCAAAGTACTAAAGGATTGTATGAACCACTATGGCTTAAAACTAACAATTTGAGGAAGTTATCTATGCATTAAACCCCTTTGAATACATTTGTTGTCCTCACCTTTATGCATGTTCTCTTGACACTACCTTATTTTTGCATACACATAATTGCTTGGCATTGCTGTTGGGTCACCCATTGCTGTATCTTGGGTTTATTATGAAAGGCAGCGGGGAGATTAACGATGATGTCACACATCGTATTGGGGCAGGGTGGATGAAATGGAGGCTTGCTTCCGGAGTGCTATGTGACAAGAAGGTGCCACCACAACTTAAGGGAAAGTTCTACAAAGTGGTGGTTAGACCGACTATGTTGTATGGGGCGGAGTGTTGTCCAGTTAAGATTTATCATGTTCAAAAGATGAAAGTTGCTGAGATGAGAATGTTGAGATGGATGTGTGGCCATACCAGGAGTGACAGGATTAGGAATGAGGATATTCGGGACAAGGTGGGAGTGGCCTCGGTGGAAGACAAGATGCGAGAAGCGAGATTGAGATGGTTTGGGCATGTGAAGTGGAGAGACACAGATGCCCCAGTGCGGAGGTTTGAGAGGTTGGCCATGGATGGTTTCCGACGAGGTAGGGGTAGGCCAAAGAAGTATTGGGGAGAGGTAATTAGACACGACATGGCGCAGTTACAGCTTACCGAGGACATGACCTTAGATAGGAGGGTTTAGAGGACCCACATTAGGGTAGAAGGCTAGTAGATAGTCTTATTATCCTGTCTTATTAGTAGTCGCATTATCGTAGTATAATTTCTTGTGCTCTGATTTATGCTATTATCTGTTATTTCATGTGCTTTGATTATTCTATGTTATCTGTGTCGCTTGCGTTACTTCATTTCCATATCGCTTTGAATCTCTTAGCCTTATCTGACCTCTTTTTATGTTTTTTATTGAGCCGAGGGTCTTTCGGAAACAACCGTCCTACCTTGGTAGGAGTAAGGTCTGCGTACACTCTACCCTCCCAGAACCCACGTTGTGGGATTTCACTGGGTTGTTGTTGTTGTTGTTGTGTTGCTGTTGGTATCTGGTGTCTTTCTGGGGTTTTGGATGAACTCTCTGGACAGCTTAAAACCCTCATGCTTGTCTGACTGATTTTAGATTATTCAAGGTTTGAGTTATGTGTATTTCATGAAGGATTAGTTTGAATATGGGTGGGTATGCCCTTCCAAGAGGTTTTGCCCCTCATATTCATGTATATCTGTGGGAACTTAGGTGTATACTTGTCCTCATACCTAGGAAACATTGTGTTATAGCCCGTATTTTGTACATTCAGATAATTCAATACAATTGCAAGAAGTTAAGGACAAGGCTATATTTTGATCTTGTTTAATACACAAGTTGTTTATGAAAGTTTTTGAAGTGGAAATATTAAGAAAGGCTAGGGGCAAAAAGGGAAATTCGCAAGATGGCTCATAGAAAATATGGAGGAAGGCTAAGGGCAAATTTGGAATTAGGAAAATAAATTTTCATGAATTACAAAAAAAAAAAAAAATTGGGCTTGAGAAAAATGGGCCAAGTGGCCGGCCATGTGGGGTGGGCCTTGGCCCACATGGGAGCTTAATATTAATACCCAAAAGATGACTAAGTCATCATATTATCACCTCCACTTAGAAGGCTCAAGAAACTTGGAGAAGGAGAAAAACAAGGGGCCATATTCGGCCATAGCAAGGTAAAATTGAGCCCTCAATTTTGATCACAAAAAAATATTTCCTTCTAGCATTCCTACTAATTTGAAGGTCCTCTTTAACGTGGGATAATTGTTGGAGCAAGTAGACCACTCTTTGTTGCAAGTTCATAACCCTAGCCAAGTGAGAAGTTAAGGGAAAAAGGTCAGAATTAATCTTCTTTATATATTATGGATGGTTGTGTATGTGGTAGTATGTAGAAATGGGTGAAATTCATGAAAAATATGGATGTATGTTGTGGCCGTGTGTTTGTTGTATGGTATGGGAGAGAATGAATCAATTTTTCTTAAGTATTTTGGTTGTTGTTGTAATGGAATCTACGATGAAAATGAAAGTTTAATGATTCTAATTGAAGTTGTAAGTGTTGGAGAGTTGTTTTAGAAGCCAATGTAATTTGAATGTATTTTCTTGTATTTATGGAAAACAACGTTGTTAGTGTGTGAATTGTTGGTGTAGTTCATGAATTTGAAGGAAGGAAATGTGTTGTTATTGTTCTTGTTGCATTTGGAAGGTTTCAGATGAAGTAGAGTATTGGTTGAATTGTTTTGAATACTGTACGGATTGTTTGAAGTATTCTTGAATATTGTTTGAATGGTTGCGGATTAGTACTTGAATAGGTAAGCAATTATGAATTAAACGTAAGTGAAATGCCGTCGAAGTTTGTAGAAAGAAGTTGCTAGCGTTAGTATGCTTTTTGAATTGATTGTGGATATTGTTAGAATAATTGTGGTATTGTTGTTGATAATTTGGCCGAGTTAAATTCTCGGATTTGTTGTTGATGATTTCGCCGAGTTGGATTCTCGGGGATAGTTGTATTTATAGGGGAAATGCTACCGAAATTTCTGTAAATAAAGTGTTGGTTGAAGATTGAACTTCTAAGTATCTATAGCTAATGTTTGGTATACATTAATATTGTTGTAGATCTTGCGAAGCCAAAGACTTAAGTTCGGATTAGCGTAGAAAGCGGGCAAGGTATGTAAGGCTTACCCCTTCTTTCTTTTGGCATGATCCGTACGAAACGAGCAGATGACGTATATGTATGATTTCAAAGAAATTCCTATTCTTTCTTAGAGCCACTAGGATGGCTACTATTCTTGACTTCCATAAGCTATTTCATATGGTTTTGATGCGTATCTATGATGTCCGAAGATCTATTTGATATGTTTCCGAATGGCATTCGAGAGATAATTGATATGACTAATGTCTTGATTTTCAAATGATAGCACGTTTGATTATTCCATTGAGTCTTTGATATATTTTGATACGTACATATGGTTCCAAAAGCTCTATTTGATTTGATCCATAACAATATTCGAAAGGTACCTAACATGATTGTTGCTTTGATTTTCCAAAAATGGCTTCTGAAATGTTCTGTACTAAAATGTCCATAACTTTTTCATACTAACTCGAATTGATTCGGAACGTGTTTATGATCCTCAAGTGTTGATTTGCGTACCTATCTATCGAGTCTTGATTTATATGCATATGGTTTCTCACTACTCTTCTCGTGCACGCCTCAATTTGTCTTTCACCGAGTCCCGGGCCGGGTATGTTATCGTGCGCACTCCACTGCATTGTTCACCGAGTCCCTCATTAGAGGGCCGGGTACGGTATATGTATATGATGATATGATGAGATGATGATGTGTTATGGCGGCCAGGAGGGCATATGACGATTTGATTCACCGAGTCCCTCACTAGAGGGCCGGGTACGGTATGTATATGATATATGATGTTCACATGCATGATTTTATCCACCGAGTCCCTGAATGGGCCGGGTACGATATGATTTCATTCACCGAGTCCCTCACTAGAGGGCCGGGTACGGTATATATATATATATATATATGCATATGCATGTATAATGATATGAAAGTATGATGACATGATTTTATCCACCGAGTCCCATAACGGGCCGGGTACTCTATGTGATAAGGATATGCATGATCAATGCTTTAAAGGCAAAAGTTTTGGTATTCTGGACATTGTATATGTTTCTGCACCCCTTATATCAGTTATGATTCTTTTACTGTGATTTTTGCCTTACATGCTCAGTACATTTTCCGTACTGACCCCCTTTCTTCGGGAGCTGCGTTTCATGCCACGCAGGTATACCCAGATGAGTAGCAGCCATCATAGAGGATGTTCCAGCGGAGTTGGCAAGCTCCATTTGCCCTGGAGTGTTGCCGGGTCAGAGTATTATGCTATGATGTCTTGTTCGGAGTTAGAGACTTTGCAGACAGAGTCATGGGTATAGAGTGTCAGTTTTGTAAGCGGCTCCACCAACCGATGTGCCATTATGTAGTATGTTACAGGTTCCATTATGATTACAGATTATACTTGATCTGAGTACGATGAAAGAATGATTCTGAAAGTCTTACTATGTATTTCATTTTTGTGTGATTCAAGGAGTCCAAAACGATTATGTATGTAATAAGAGTCAGCGGGTTTGCTCGGCTCCGAATATGGGGTCGGGTGCCCATCACACCCTAGTAAGATCGGGGTGTGACACATTGATAGGATAAAGGGTATACAATGAGCTATACTAGGTATACCATTGTTGCAACATACTTCAAGAGAGGGGGAAAAAGAGAGGAGTATACTAACTTGTATATGGAGTATATCTAATCATGTGCTTAGAACCAGTTGGGAGAAGCTCGTAATTGGGCCTTAGAGTTTGGGCCTACTTATTTTATTACTCCTTAGTCGACTAGGCCAGTTCTGTTCGGTTCGTTTATGATCAGTCTAACTTAATGGTTGGGCTTAACTTAAACATACATGTTCGTAATTTAATTCTTTGATTTTGTCATAAGTAATTAGGAGTTAATTTGCAGTATATTGGCTTTTAAACTATTGGATTTATACTAATTATGTATACCTCTTTTATTTTCCAAACCCAAAATCTGTTAATGGGCTTCCACGAGGCCCATCAACTTCAATAGTTCGAGTCAAATCTCAAAATGGACGGGCAATGCACATGGAGCATGCGTCGGATTTAAAATTGCATTTTCTATCCTTCTCTTGGGCTTGGTCGGCCCAAGTCCCTCAAACATTTACATTTCTTGCCTTTAAATCATAATTACATGAGCTTTAAATTTCACATTTGGAACCATCGTGTTTAAAACTGTGTATTTGAGTTGCCAAAATGCTTTTACACGTTGATAGATATTAATGTTATAAAATAAATAGGAACTGGACTGGTTGGACTAAAAAGGATTAAATCTGCCTGATTTGAAAAACCTGTGGACTTGAATGGACATTTTCAAAACTTTTGGGACTAGACCGATGGGGACTGTTTTGAAACGTTGCTGGACTGATTTAGTAAAAAAAAAAGGGGGGGGGAAGCATACGCAAACTTGTATAAAATTTTATAATAGACTAAAATTGGTATAAAATTGGATAACTTCATTAAGTGTACTACGATTTATATACGAATACTATAGTATGTCAAAAAAACTATTTTTAAAATACTATCTTTTTCAAAATTCTTTTTGGGTGGACTTACGTAGAGTCCTACTTAGGGTAAGAGCCTTCGGGTATTATCCTAGGTGTTCAAGCCCGACACCCATGCTCAATTTTGAGCAAAATTACATTTTGACGATTTATTGAAAAATATATATTTTGCATGTAAATGACACCTTTTTATTGCGGAAATCTAGACTTAAGCAATTTTTATCTAAAACAGTTTATAATCCTAAGGTAAACTATTAGAACCCGTAGGTAAACCGCGATTAAGCGGATCTTTAATACCGGGGTGCCTAATACCTTCCCCGGGAGATCACCAGAACCCTTACCCAGACTTTGGTACATTAGGTTTGTTTTAAATAATAGTTTTAAATGAACTCTTGTCGAACTGGTTTTCCTAATTTCCTAAAAATTAGGTGGCGACTCTAAAATGCGTCCTTTAGAGCACCATTAAGTGGTTGGCGGATTTTTCCGACATTCTTGGTACGATTCACAACCGTACTTCCCCGGGACACCTCCCTCCTTTTAATAGGAATGTGCGAGCCAGTTAGACTCAGAATTCCCAATGCCCGCTATAGATGGCGACTCTGCTGGGGAAAATCTAATGTTCTAACCATAAGGGTTCTAATGTTGTTTGCCTTACGTGATATAAATTATTTATGTGTTTAAATTTTCGCAAAATATAACTGTCATTCATGCATGCATACTCCGCCACTCTTGGCATTTATTTATACATTTTTGTCCAAAGGATGACGACGCGGGATGAGCTGCGGTCATGCCTTTACTAAAAAACCTTTAATATATTATTTGGAGGTCTCTAAGGTCGAGTAGGTATGCGGTCATCTCACAGCCTTAGAGAACCCACCCCCAGCTTGTCCTCTTGGGTAACCTATGTCATTTGTTTGAAAATCACTCTAGAATAATAGCGTAGAGCGAAGCCAAATCCTTACTGATATAGCGCATATTGACCATAGATCGGTTTGAGTATCTCAGACCTACCTGAATCGGATAGGAAATACACCCTACTGTGTTTAGATGGTGTGAAGATCGGAAAACACTACTTCCCACTATTTGCTATTTGGAAGCACTATTGTGCCGAATGTGAAATAAATTGTTGTTCCTGGGGGCGAGGAACTAATAGGGTTTCGTCTTACAGATGTCTCATGATGTGAAGTTTGATATGGTTGTGGCTTTGCCACCAAGTTTAGTGATATGGTGGAAGGACTTGACTAATGATCAGAAGAAAGAAATTAAGAGTTGTGTAGGGCATCGGCCTTCATTATTGAATATGACTGGGGATCAAGGTCTGCTAGAGATCATTACCAGTTATTGGGACAACGACAGAATGGTGTTCAGATTCGGAGAAATAGAGATGACTCCCACTTTTGAAGAGATTAGAGATGTTCTGGAGAGTGTAGGAAGTTCTAATAGATCCAAAAAGAAACTGGCACAAAATATCCTTATCCCTCACAAACCTAACCTAAAAGAAATCAAAGACATGTTTGCTGTCAACAAAGCCGATTGGGCGCAGGGACTCACTATAGCCTTCAGAGAGTTATATGCGAGGTATTCATCCAAAAAGGGGTACGAGAACTACATCCTTGAGTTTTCATCACCCTAATCTTGGGAAGCCAATCAAACACTAGCCTTTATCACTTGCCTGTTAGGAGCCATGGTCTTTCCACAAAATGCCTCACTGGTTATTGACACCCGGGTTGTGTTTGTTGCCCATGCTGTTCTTAGGGGAGTCATAACAAATGGGGTTACCAAATATATTGACATCACCCCTATTATCCTATCAGACATATACTGAGCTTTGGGAAAATGTCGTGACCATTACTATTATTTCCAAGGGTGCAACCTCTTAGTCCAAAGGTGTATACTTAAGCATTTGGATGGGAATGGCTTACCTACTCGCCGAGATCCGGCCCTAAGAGAGGATGATTTGGGAGTTGCTGCTATGCCTTGCAAGGTTCAGGATAAAAAATGATAGGCTCACATCTTCTCCAGAGTGAGAGAAGAACACATCAGATGGAGGGTACCTGATTTTCATTCCAAAGCTGTTTGTGTTAAAAGTCGTAGGCATCCATACCAACCACTTATAGGTGTTAGAGGGATCAGACCCTAAACGTCATTGAGAGTTCTTAGACAGTTTAGTATGAGACAAGTTATCCCAAGTATGGGTAATATGGGAGAGTTTGTACGAGATTATGAAAAGGGTTGCATCGAGGGAATAAAAGATGCTCAGAAAGTTTGGAAGAACGTAATAAGAGAAGATGAGTTGGATAACGATCCAAACAATCCAAGTCATGATGAAAATTACTATGAGTGGCTTAGGGCTGAGTTGGCTAACACTGCCACTCCAGGACCATATCTGTACAAAGTCCCCAAAGATAGGGAAGCTGCGAATGCCATCCAAGTTAGGAGAAGGAAACGGTGAGTAGAAGGAAGAGAAATGGATTATCAAGCAAAGATAGAATAGGATCAGAAAGATAATTGAGAGCTTGACATACGAGGCAGGTGCTTCATTGAAGACCATGGAATGGCTTGACACTTTTGTTAAGGAAACCATAGATGTGGGGACATCATTGCCTGACAACCAGAGGGGTCAATGGATTGGGACAGCATTGATGCCAACACATGTAACCATTCAGACTGCTCTTTAGAGGGCCAAGAAGGCGCGAGATAATAGAGGGCAGATTTCTGTCCGGGAAGTGGATTTTTCTTGATTATTGCATTTACTTTAAAAGCCTTGTAATCCTGCTTGGGAAAATATCATTAATGAAAAGCACTGGATTTTATTTTTTGGGAACAATACATTACTTACATATGGTACAATTTTGCTTCATACATTAGTAGCCTCGGAGCAATGACGTATAGGAAAGCAAATTATATATTGCCTAATTACTTACTTGATATAACCCCTTTGTGTGAAAAATCATATACATTGTCAAAATTCTTGATTGGTCCATATTCCAGCCGTTGCCCAAAAGAAAAACCAAGGAAAATAACCATCAAAACAAATTTAGATCCACTTTTAAAAAGGTTGATTTGCTAATTGGACATGGAGACTCCGGACAGCATGAGTGTAACTTCGCCCTACGTCAACTTAGTCAGTGACGACGAGGGCACAGAAGTAGCGAGTGAGAAAAACCGACAATGGGATGAAAGAATGGCCTTAGCCAGTGCCAGAATGAAAGATGCTGTACAAACCACTAAGGCGGCCAATGAGAAAATGAAAGAAGCAGAAACTTGCCTAGCTTATGTTGAGGAACTAACAAAACAACACCCCGCTGATCGGGTAAAATGGGGGAAGACGCCTGAAGCACCGCTTGGGAGTTATATCCCACATAGCCAACAAGAAGGGCTTGACCCCATATCATATGGAGAGGACGAGTTACTTATCCCCAACTTGAAAGCTTATGGAGACCCACGGGACTGTCAACTCGAGTAGCCTCCTATGTCATGCACAGTTGTTCTTAAAGGCACAAGATCACACAATTGGGGTGCACCAATAGAATTGACAAAACAAGAGCTCTTGGAAACTTTGGGGAGCATTGGGGTGTACGCACAAAGCCCCAATCTGCTGCCACCATGTACTCCTTCTATGGGATATAGAAAATGTCTCTACCACCGAGGTCAATCAGGTCATACCGTCAATAGGTGCGTAGCATTAGAAAGAAAGCTTATCCAATGGATTGATCAGGGAAGGATTAGTCAACAGTAGGGGGCCCACTCCTTCCTAACTCATGACCAAAGAAGAAATCACCCAGAAAGGATATTAAAGGTTAGGTTCTAGAGAAGTGATTTTTCCAAATTTGAGGAGTCATATGCCAGAATTCACTCTTTACTATGCAGTGTAAAGAAGATAAGGGCAGTGCCACAAACCTACCTGGGTCACCCAGGGTCCTCAGAAGAAAGAATTTGCATATATCACCATGGCCAACCCGGCCACGACATTGAGGAGTGCATGGATTTCAAGGTTGAACTAGAACGCCTAGTGAATGAAGGCCGCGTTTGGATTATCGCAGTAAGACAAGGATAGAAGATGAATATGGAAATGACAATGAGGACCTGCTTAGTATGATTGGGTCGAAAAACATAAGTATCCCTTTACCGCTTTTAATAAGATAGATAATCCCTTTCCCTTTTATGTAAATGGAACCATGCCGACCTGATGTCCCATTGGGGATACGTGGGAAGCCTATATGAGGCCTGGTCAGGGTAGAAAAATTATGTTTTGGGTAGCATAGGAAATTTTTGTTTGTGTAGGCCTGAACTACAGATGGACCTGATTTCCCTTTGGTGGGATACGTAGGCAGTCTGTTTAAGACTCGGTCCTTTTATAATAAAAATTTAAATCCCTCTTGGTATAGGATGGGTAGAAGCAAATCAACCATACAAACTATTTACCGCAAATCAGACCAAAAAACCCTGGAACGTGAATCAATCAAGCAGTTAACACAAAATATATGATATTATGTGCTATAAACTACAAACAACATGATATTTTGTGTTTCGTGCTTAAGACTAACACTAACTTGAAAGCTTTTGAGTTGTTTTCTCTTATAGATAGGGGTCGATTTGCTGGCGCCAGTCACTTGATCGAAAGCTGTTGCTGCGTCCTTAAACCCTCAAGAAGAAAACATGCTTGAAACTCCGCCACCAAACATAAATGCTTTAGTAGAAGGTACCTGTCACGACCCAGCTAGGGGACGTGACGGGTACCCGGAGCTGACCACCGAGCACCGCTCGTTCTACTACTCATCATACTCATGAAGCCTCCTTTTTCGTTCATAAACTCATACCATAAGAAAAATCATTTTCATTAAAGAACATAAATACTTTTGTATACATAAGCCCTTTGGCTATCAAAAGATAATGTACACATATCTACATATATACAGTAGTGACCTTGTGAGACCATATAACCCACACATATGTATCTACGAGCCTCTACTAGAGTACTAGACATATGGACGGGACAAGACCCCGTCGTGCCCAAAATTCACAAATTTAAAAGTTGAAATTCTATCTTTGACGTCATTTTGGAATTTACAATCAGAATTTCTAATTAAAGTTGAAGCGTATTCAAAACTAGTGAATTTATCCGCGCTTAGCGCGGTAAAATAGAACATTATTGAAATGATCAGTAGGCTAATCATGAATTTAAATTATATATATAAAAATATTATAAACAATATATAATTAAGATGATTCAAGGAGTCTTAAAAAATAAAACAATAAAATTAAATTAACACAACTTGAATTTTGTAACTATTAATTACAGTACGAATACAAATATTTGTACTACAACAGTTTAAGCATACTGAACAATAATTATCACCGACATTTTCTGAAGTTGAAAAATGTGCCCTAGGAAATTAGCATAAAGGAAATGAAAATAGAAAAATATAATCGGCTAAAAACAATCTCAAATAATGACACACATTAGCACACAAAAAAGTTAGCTGGATACCATTTTAAGAACTTCAAAAATAGTGGTGCTCGAGTTCATCTACTTCTGTGTAGTAATGAAAATTTACGATCACCAAAATTTTCTCGAACTCTCGGCATAATTGTGACTCATAAATATGCTATGGTCAACTTTTTTCTAACCTTCCAATGTACATCAGTCTTCCCTCCTAATATTTTTTAATAAGCTGATCTTGTCTAATACATCATGTACATTAATTAAAAATTTACATTATGAAATTTCTTATTTATCTAAAAAAAAATAAAAATTGGCTGCCTAAAATTAACCTTAAGACAATTATATAAGGTAAAACATACAGCATCGAAAGACAATTAATAAGGTGAAACATACATATGCAAAGACAATTGGTTATTCCATTACTCTGAAGAGAGGAATCATAACGTTCATATATTTCGGTCTTTTTGAATATCCAAATTAATTAGGAAATAAAATTAATGAAAACAACTTTTAAAGAAGAGATAAATAAATTATCTTTCATTTTATTTATTTTTATTTCAGAAAAAGTAACTGAAAGGGGCAAATGAACATAAAGAGATCAGGTGCACTAAGCTCCCGCTATGCGTAGGGTCCGAAAAAGAACCGGACCACGAGGGTCTATTATACACAATCTTACCCTACATTTCTGCAAAATGCAACAAAGAAAAAATCAAAACAAAGAAATGGTAGTGCAGTGAAACCAAAATGGAATTCGCCCTATTAGAAGAACCCATCACATTGGACTGTTTCAGATCCCCTCCCAACTTCCTATATGAAAAAAAAAAAAAACAAAAGGCTGCCTGATCAGATCCCCCAACTTCATTTCCTTCTATTTTTTTCTTTTTTAGGGTAAGCTCCTTTTTCCTACAATTCTTGAATTTTAAACTATTAGATGAAGAAGGAAGTTTCTAAAGATGTTGGAATCAGCAAAATATTGAGTTCCTATTATTATTATTATTTTTAGATGTTCCTTACCTGGCCTAAACGGATAGCTAATTAAATGGGAGTACTAATCAATTATGGAAAACAAAAGGCCATATGTAACTGATATGAATTAAATGACTTTATTGATTAAATAAGGTAGAATATAGTTAATCAATTTGAAAATGAGGGAAAGATAGAAAAAAATGTCAACCAAAAAGGAGAAAAAAGAAAAATGCAAATGCTGGCCATGTAATGACCCGTTTCGTCCTTATCGTGAATTTTGAGAAACACCCGCAACTTCGGCTCTTTAAAAAGGTTTTCGATTCGGTCATACTTCTAAAAATTGCTAACTTGATCGAACACGTCGTGCGCATTGCCTGAGAGTATTGAATTTGGGCCACCAAGCCCATTGGATCCGCCACAACGACTGGCATGCCGCTACAGCGGTGGCGTTGTAGCGGTGGGCTCACCACCGAAGCGATGAAGTGGTTGGTCAAGGGTCCGCCACAGCAGTGCCTATGCCGCCGAAGCGGTTCTCAGACCGCTATGGTGATAACGTACAGTGATTTTCTCTATTTAAGAGTTCATTTCGAGATTTGGCCCTATTTTCTCAAAACCCTAATGTTCAGCCGCCCTTCAAGCCTTTTTGGGAGCTTAAACTCATATCTTCTTGGGAAAGTTAATCTTCTTAACTTCTTCTAATCCCTTCTTTCACATAGTTAATTGTTCTAAGGTCTTCACCAAGAAAGCCAATAAAAATGGGTATGACCAATTCTTAGGCTTAGAAGGATAAATGGTTAGCATGTTCTTAATATGAATTATATTGATTTAATCTCTCATGTTCATAAACCTAGAATGGTTACTCACTGAGATTCTCATCTTCTTCTTAAATTTATAAATGGGTTCTTCCATGAATCTTGAAAATGGGTTTTCTAAAAGATAGAGTTAAAAATGGTGACTTTAACTAGCTAGTAGCTTAAATGGTTGACTTTAATCATAAATGGAGGGTAATACATCACTTATCTTTAATTATGAGTTAGGGAAAGAGATTATTTGATGATAAAGTCCTAGCAAATATAAAGGTAGTCTAAATTCCCAATTTTCTTTATTAATCTGAATCTCGTATAAGTGCTCTACGGTGATTCCTACTCTTGGGTCTCATGATTGTCTCAAGCTCCTTCGTGCGGGCTACAACGTGATGAACGAATTGAAGATCAACGAATGTTCGTGGAACCTGCTCGGCCTCAAGGTAGGTTACTGCTTCCTTTTCGGTAGACTCCGGTTAGATTTACATTTTCGTGTATTAGATGAAGCGGAGAATGCATGTATAGGATTTTGGGGATTCTAAGGATGGTATAGCTATGCGATTGTGTGTTCGGGCTTATGGCCTGTAGATTCCCTAGGTTCATGTGTTGGTTTTTCTGTGAGTATTGGTGGACTGTATGTGTGACTTGGAAGGTTAGTTTTTCGGTACATAGTTACTATGTCCCTTAGATGAGGAGTTTCCGTATGATTCGCATAACATGTCCTGTGTTATTTAATATTGAATCTTTTTGGTATTGTAATGGATAAAATGTGCCTAGAACGTGAAATGATTCTAGACTGGATGTTTAGTAGTGACCTTATGAGTAGAAAACATATTTATCATATATTGATGTCATTAGGCAGTAAAGGAATGAGGTGATATTGTTATGTGACTTGTCCCTGTTAACTATTAGAGACTATTGATATATCCTGCCTATGATATTGTGTTATCTTACTTGATGACGTTCGATACGAGGATAGTGTTCTATCATGGCTTATTGTGTAGCCTTTTTCATGACATTGTTGGTATGCCTATGTGTGGTACTTGTGATATTGATCTGATTATTGACATTGACCTCATACATTGCATGCATTCTCATCCTTCATGATATACTGTTGATACATTGATGATACTCGAGGAAACACTGTGATGAGCTAGTCTCAGTTGGATGAGAGTGACGTGAGAACCGATATCAGATGGTTGTCCCGGAATCGAGGTTGTGGGTAGCGGTTGCTGAGGTTTTTGCCTGGTTCGTGAGGTAGCGGTATTCGAGGTTGTTGCCGGAGCCATGAGGTACATGGACTTTGCGGGTCCCCATGGGTTGTGCTACCGAGACGTCGATATTTCCTTCTGGATTACAAGTGTACACAGCATCGCATTGCATATACATTTCATACATTATTGCATTGTATTGCACTTGGCTCCTGTTGTGATATTCTTTTGATGTATTTATGTTATACGAATTCGGATTGAGTATTTGAGACTTGACACAGTTGGGCTTAGTTGCTATAACCATAGGCCATGATCTTGGATTTCCTTTGTTGATACGTTGGTTCAGTTGCATACGTTAGTTTCCTAAAATTAGGTGAATAACGGATATCAGAATTACGAGTTGACTTTCCAAAACTAAGATTGAATAGCATAATGGTAGTTGACCTGTGGTACTTGTGTGAAATTGTTTATTGTATGCTAAGGAGATAAAAGCGAGTATAAGGTAAGTTAGGCAAAGGATCACTAAGGGAGACTTGAGTAGAATATGAATCTTTGTTGTTGCGACCAGAGGTAGGTAATGTGTGTTGTTGACCTAGTGTTACCTACCATGCTTATTTGTGAACTCTTTTATTGATATGTTCTTCTAACCATTGGCGGCCTGTGATGCTTACCAGTATTAGTGTTGTACTGATACTACTCTTACTACATCCCTTTTGGGGTGTAGACTTTTTCAAGAAATTGATCGGTGGAGTTTTTCGGAAGACGCACGGTGCCTATCTTGAAGGCCTCCATCCTTTTTATTTCCGAGATAGAGGTTGGGTCATAGATTTATTATTGTATTCCGGTTCAATATTAGTCGCTCTTGCACTAGTCTAGACCAGGTCATGGGATAAACTGAGTCAGTGTATTATTTAAAGATTGTTGTAAATACTTCTGCTATTTTGATTAACATATTGGTTTGATTTCCGTTGTTGATTATAATATTTCTTGAAGGAAAATGAATCTCGGTCTTTACTAGCAATGGGTTGTTTGGTTGAGGGCTCGCTTACCGAGGTGAGAATGGTAGGTGCCCGCGCGATCTTAAATTGGGTCGTGACAGGCCATCGAGAGGTGTCACATTACCTTATCTATGTCTAGCTGTATTATATATATAGATGTGATAAACAAACACATATTTAAAATCAAAACTTAAAATCTTGATTTGAAAATAGGATGTCCAAACAGACGTAATTAGTGTCGCAATATATATTTAGAAGTCCTTCAACTGGTAACCGAAATATGCTTGCTGGCTGGTATATATAGGTTATTTCATTACGAAGTGCATCCTAATTTGAAGAGCTCTCGTAAAAATGATCCTACAATTTGGAAAATTTTGACAGTTGAATAATGTTAACAAGCTGTACATGTTAATGATTGCTTCGTACTGTACTGGTACTGAAGTTCTCTGCTTAATACTTCTTTCCGCATTTGCTGTTTATTCTACAGCAAAGTTACTGGTACTGAAGTGCTATCTCTGATTAATACTTCTTTCCGCATTTGCTGTTTATTCTACAGCAAAGGAGTAAAAATCACGCATGAAATGTAAGATTTGTTGTACTTTTATCTTATGAAAGAGACCACAAGATAAAAAAGACTAGTATTCAGGAGCTGTATACCCTGTTTTAAATATATATATATATATATAATAAAGCTAAGTATAGACAAGGTGATGTGACATCTCTATTTTTTCCCCCCTTTTTTGGTCTTTTTCTTCCTTATTCCTCTAATAAAAATGTCTAAATAGTTGTTTACCCTTAAAATGTATAACAATTAAATTTGTACGCGGTGCTAAGGATATGTGGTTTGATTTAACACAACATTGGATTATGTGACAAATGATGAAGTAAAATGAAATCTAACAGATCTGACCGTGATGAGTATCAATCGGCCTCGGGTGCTAAGAACCAAGATCAATCCACTGTAGCCAGATAATGAACAGTGAACAATGGTGAAGAACTAAGATAAATGAAAAAACATTGATAACTATATTGCTTGCTCAATACATAGGTGTGCGTCTCCAAAAAAACTGGCTAAAATAAATGGGGGCCTCCTCTTTATGTAGTAGAGGAGTCCTAACCCTAGTACAAATCTAAATAAGGCACAACATCCCTTAATAACTGATGGCGAGATCGGTGCCGAAATATTCGGCTGGTGGCAGATATTTCGGTCTCTCCCTTATGACGATTAGCTGTCTTCTTATCTTGTCCCGGCATCTCGTTCCAATCAAAGCTCGAGAACCCGGGACCTGGTGTGACAGTTCTGACTCCAACCGAACCTAGCTTCTATGTCGGTAAACCGAGGATACCCGTGCCCTCGGTTTTATCCGTATACAAATAGTTCCCCAATTTCCCGAGGGGAAATATTAACTGCGGGAAATGGACCTAGATAGAGCTGAGTGGGCCGTACCTATCTGCCCAGGACAACACGTTCTTGTCAACTCTTTGCACTCTACCCGATGTCAGCTCATTATTGCTTCAGCCGCCAAATCATTCTTGGGAACCCGCTCCTTGTCAGAATTCTTGAACCTCTAAAAAGCCTTTTGATGTTTCCTCTATATAGAGCCCATAGGTCTTCCTTTTTCCATGCATCTTTGATCTTTAACCTAAACCCTACTTTTTCAAAATTCATACCCTTTCTTGAGTTGTGAATCTCCTTCTTTTTGGACGTGCTCTTCTTTTGCTTGGTTTTATATGTCAATTGCGGTCATGGCTTCTCTTCCATTATTAACCCAAGGCGAGGACCATTCTGCGTCCCCTCCCCATTCACCGCCTCTGTTGCCGACGGGGGCCACCTATCCTGATGAGGAGTTAAAATTTCTTGCGGCTCTGTCGGGTTTCAAATATGTGAATGACTGCAAGATATCTTATTACCTCGATTCTGTGGAGAACTTCGAGTCCTGTATCGATGATATTACCATTCCCGTAGTCAGGAAGAATTGTAAATTTTGTGCGGATGTTGATGTTCGCCATGTTGAAAGTGCGATGAAGATGAATCATCACATTGTTGGTTACTCGATGATCTACACCTATCCTTTTGCTAGCGGGTTTTCCCTCCCCATACCTCGAGTGATCGAGGATTTCTACCGCCGATATATTGTGTGTATCGGCCAGATTGCTCCACAGATTTGGAGGCTCGTGTACTGCATCGAAATGCTGGGATTCCCATCACCCTCGATCACTTGTTGCATATATACGTAACTTGGGTAATCCAAGGTGGGATAGTTCACTTGCTCCCTCGGGGAACTCGAGGCCTCATAGACCCTGAAGATGATTACGACCGGGGATGGCTTCACCGGTTTGTGACGATACGTACGACCCAACTTCACTTCCCTTTACCGCTAATTTCCCCGAAATATGGAACTCTACTCCGAGTCCGATTGAACCTGAGCTCATCATCACTTTCTTTGAATGGGCAGTCGCACTTTTAGGAGCTTCTCATAACTTGGGTCGTTCTTGGAGCAGAATGGCACCCGAAGGGTGGAAAGGAAAAAGCCACGGTAATTCCCAATCTGTTCGTGGGATTTTCATTTTTTCGCGTCGTATTTTAACCCCGATTCTTTAATTTTTAGGACTTTCGACAAGAAGATCTTCGAAAGGAAAAACCATCGTCGAAGAGGGCACCGAGGATGCCGTTCGGGGAAGAAAGATATCAGCGTCTGTGAGGACACCCAGTCGTCGAGTTACTACAAGCACCTCAGTTGCCAATCCCGGGATTGGCTCTCTGGTCAGAACGCGCTATATCATGGAGACTCGACGGGAAATACCCCGTGGTGAACCCCCACTAACTGTAGTTCTCAATGAGGAAGATCAGCCGGAACCAAGTATCCCTAGTTCGTCTATTCCCGAGGACAATCCCGAGATCGTATAGTCGATGACTCATACCGTTCCAGCACCCCAAGGTATAGACCGAAGTTCTCAACCTTTGGCTCTGTCACAACCCGACTAGGGGCTATGATGGGTACCCGGGGCTAACCACCGAGCACCACTTATTCTATTGCTTATCATACTCATTAAGCGTACATTCATTAATATAATACTCGAAACATAGGAAAACCATTTTTCATTTGGAAACATAATTACTTTCATATACATAAGCTATTCGGCTATCAAAATAATAATATAGATACAATAGTAACATCGTGAGACCATACTACCCACAAATGCGTATCTACGAGCCTCTTCTAGAGTACTAGACATATGGACGGGACAATACCCCGTCGTGCCCACAATACATATACATATATATACACAAAAGAATAAACCAAATAGCACCTCCGGAATAAGGGAGTGCTCCTGTAAATCTGCTGATAACTTCTACGAGTCTGGATCACCTCCCTGTCTACCTGTGGGCATGAACACAACGTCCAAAGAAAACGAACGTCAGTACGAACATTGTACTGAGTATGTAAGGCATGAATGAAATGAACATAATAGAGAAATCATAAGTCATAAGGTAAAGATACAACCTGCGTAACTTTTAAGGGTAGATACATTTCATACATACATCATATATATAATCATAGTAGATGTATCATCATCGCGCATACATCGTCGTATCATATAAATCATCATCGTTAACCCGCGTCCGGGTAACCATCATAAGCCGCCCACTAGTGGTGATCAAGCCCGGCCCTCTGGGCTCTGTGGAAACATAGCAGCCCGTCTTAGCGGTGACATGCCCGGCCGTTTAGGCACGGTGGAATCGTATGCAGCCCGCCGTCGCGGTGACATGCTCGGCCAACTAGGCTCGGTGGAATCGTATCGTCACATAATTAACATAAACTCATCATTATCATACATATCATAGGCATATCATGACCTTATCATAACCTTAGCATTATCATACGTTCATCATTAATCCTACATTAAAACTTGGAGATAACCATGGCTATGTCGGGGTGACATGAGGTCGTGAACCCCCGACTACGTTATGGAGTGATTATAATCGTCATGTCTCACCTTGAAGGGACTAGCATTTTAAGGTGAGTGTACATAAGGAAGATCATCAATGGAACCATACTTAGAATCATTAGCTTCATGGACGTCTTATATTGCTCTAGGATTCTTCATACTTATATTCATCATCATCATTAACATGCTCGTATCGTATCTCCTTTCTTTTCCATGTGCGTAGATATCTTTTTATAGTCATGGACTCATAATTTCCGTTATTTAGGAAGATCATGGAAAGATAGGAAGATTTATGTCATAGGAGTCATGCCATAGAAAGAAGGGATTAGCCTTACATACCTCTTTCGTTTAGCTATTCTATCGTTTGATCGTTCTTCTTCGCTGCTCGCGTTTCTACCTTCAAAAAAAGTTCGTACTCACATTAAATAATTGATAACATAAGCGTGGTTGAACTAAGGCTAGAGAAAATTGAGCAGCATCTCCTTAGTTTCTATTACTTTCTCCATATCTTATATCAATTCCTAAACATTTATAACAACATTCACAATATTATAGGCAACAATCATCGTTCATCTTCATTACCCACATTTCACAATTTCACTTCAATTCCTCCATAATCATGGTCATGGTTCACTATTGTGTTCTCTCAAATATAATACTTACCCCATGTACTAAATATCATTTATAGCTTACTCATAATCACCACACATCAATATTCATGATTCACTCCAAACTACTACTCAAAATGTCACTATTCCCATATTCATAACCCATTTTCTATACCCTTCTACAATCCAAGTGTTTCAACCTTTCAATACCTTAAATAATATGAAAATACCATAAAACTTACGTTAGATAGTGTAGGAATGAGCCTTGAGTTGAAATATTTCTCTTGCACCAAAATCCTAGTTCACTTCCATTGATATTCCTTGGCTTGGATGAACTTTAATGTGTCTCTTACATTTAATTTTGTGGGTTTGATGAAGTGGATCCTTAGTTTCACTTGGATTCTTGTATATGAAGTGTGTGGAAGTTTCTAGAGAGGTCTTGAGTCGTGGAGGAGAAATGGGAATGAAATAAATGAACTTGGGTGCTCTTTTTATAAATTAAAAATCTGTCCCGACATTATTAAACGGACACTTATACGGTCCGTATAAATTTATACGGACCGTATAAGTGACCGTCAAATCGCTTCATCAACCATCCTTTTCTGTTTCAATTATACGGCACATTATACGGTCCGTATAATGTTATACGGTCCGTATAAGTGACCGTCAAATCACCCCATCAACAACTTCATTCTGTGACCATTATACGGCACATTATACGGTCCGTATAATTTGATACGGTCAGTATAAGTGACCGTATAATCCCATCAATGAGGGACCTTCACTGTGATGGTTCTGCGGACCATTATACGGACCGTATAATTGGTCGTATAAGCTGTCTCTTCTCCAATTTTATTCTCGTTACTTCGTTTGATCTCAAATCCTTATGGAACCTTCTTGATACTTGTTTAAAACCTCGTTAACAATCTAAGGGACATTATAACTCTTCTCCAAAACATCATTAAGCCATCATTAATTCGATACTCGTGAATCTTGCCCGACACACAATATATACCTTGTTTTCCTTAACAACTTCCGTCTTCTACCTCACATGTCTTTGAAATCTTATTTAAAATCATCAAATGTTATTTCTTACTTATTAAAAAATCATATACATCGTTCCCTTCGTTAGTCTACTCACTGTATGTTAACGAAAAAATTTCGGGGTGTAACATTCTTCCCCCCTTTTGGAACATTCGTCCTCGAATGTTAAGCGCTCGGGAATTCTATGAAAATTTCGCCAGAGTTTCCCTTGTAATATGGCACTAACATCCTGTCACAACAGCCAACAATAACATTTCCTCACAGGGCCACAACACAATAACAATATAAGTTGGCCACACACGACCCATATGCATAAAAGAAAATATTCATACCTCATAATTTTGGTATTTCATCGTGAATCTCTTCTGGGGGATGAAATAAATGCGGGTATTTGGATTTCATACTCTCTTCTGCTTCCCAAGTCATTTATTCTCTGTGGTTATTTCGCCATAAGACTTTAACTGAGGCCACTTCCTTATTTCGAAGTTTCCGTACTTGCCTGTCTAATATGGCAATGGACACTTCTTCATATGCTAGCTTTTCTGTCACTTTAACATCATCTATTGGGACAATTCTTGTAGGATCTCCAACACACTTGCAGATAATCTTATAGGGTCCAATGTATCGAGGACTTAACTTTCCTTTCTTGCCAAATCTCATCACACCTTTCATTGGTGACACCTTTAAAAATACCCAATCATCAACTTGAAATTCTAGGTCTCGCCGGTGGTTGTCCGCATAAGATTTTTGGCAACTTTGGGCTGTCAATAATCGATTTCGGATCACCTTCACTTTTTCTACTGCTTGCTGAATCAACTCAGGGCCTATTAGCTGTACTTCTCCTATTTCAAACCATCCAATTGGGGATCTACACTTCCTTCCATATAAAGCTTCATACGGAGCCATTTGAATACTGGAATGGTAGCTGTTATTATATACAAACTCAATAAGGGGTAAGTGGTCATCCCAACTACCACCAAAATCTAGAACACATACTCGTAGCATATCTTCCAAGGTCTAAATGGTACGTTCGGCTTGCCCATCAATCTGCGGATGAAAAGCCGTGCTAAGCCTTAATTGAGTACCTAGACCTTCTTGGAAGGATTTCTAGAACTTGGCTGTAAATTGCGCTCCTCTATCTGTGATAATGGATATCGGAATACCATGGAGTCGCACAATCTCCTTGAGATACAACCTTGCATAATCTTCTACTGAATATGTGGTTCTGACTAGAAGAAAATGAGATGCTTTTGTCAATCTATCCACAATCACCCTTATAGAATCATACTTGCCTCGGGAACGAGGTAACCCCACAATAAAATCCATGTTGATCACTTCCCTTTTCCAAGTAGGGATCTCCATTGCTTGCAATAATCCTCTTGGCTTTTGTTGTTCAATTTTCACTTACTGGCAATTTAGACATTTAGCTACAAATTCTGCTGTCTCTCTTCATGCCATCCCACCAATATATCAACTTGAGATCATGATACATCTTTGTTGCACCTGGGTGAATAGAATACCGAGAGTAATGAGCTTCTTCTATAATTCGACGGCGCAATTCTGCAACATTTGGAACACATAGCCTGCCTCGCTATCTAAGAATTCCATCCATAGAAGTTTCAAAAGAGACTTCTCTTTTTCATGAAATGTGTCTCTGTAATAGCTCAAATGAGGATCTTCATATTGACGCTCTTTTACTTCCATATTCAGGGACGAAACTGTGGGATCATTAATACCAATCCTCGCACTACCCGAATCAATTACACGTACACCAAGATTAGCTAGTTGGTGGAGCTCATGAATCAATTCTTTCCTTTCCGGAGGAACTTCACATAGGCTGCCCATTGATCGGCAGCTAAGCGTATCAGCTACTAGATTTGCCTCCGGGGTGGTATAAAATACTCACATCATAATCTTTCAATAATTCTAACCACCACCTCTGCCGCAGATTTAACTCCTTCTGTTTGAAAATGTATTGAAGACTCTTGTGATCTGTATAGATATCAATATGCACACCATACAAGTAATGTCTCCACATCTTTAATGCATGAACAACTGTAGCTAATTCGAGATCATGAGTTAGGTAGTTCTTTTCATGTTTCCGCAGCTGTCTCGAAGCATAAGCAATGACCTTACTGTGCTGCATTAACACACATGCTAACCCAACACCGGAAGCATCACAATACACAACATAGCCATCTGGCCCTTCTGGGAGTGTCAAGACTTGGGCTGAGGTTAATCTGTCCTTCAACTCTTGGAAGTTGCGTTCACAAGCATCATTCCACTGAAATTTAACTGACTTTTGGGTTAGCTTCGTCAATGGGGCTGAAATAGAGGAAAATCCTTCTACGAACATTCTATAATACCCTACCAATCCCAGAAAACTACGAACTTCTGTAGGCGTCGTAGGCCTTGGCTAAGTCTTTACAACTTCAATTTTCTGAGTATCAACTTGTATGCCATCATCTGAAATAACATGACCCAGAAATGTCACAGAATTCAGCCCAAACACGCACTTTGAAAGTTTCATATACAATTCTCGGGTTCGAAGAATGCCAAGAACAATACGTAAATAGTCAGCATGTTCTGATTCTGTACGAGAGTATATCAGAATGTCATCAATAAAAACTATTACGAATAAATCCAAGAGAGGTCTGAATACATTATTCATCAAATTCATAAACACTGCGGGAGCATTAGTTAACCCAAACGACATCACCCGGAATTCATAATGGTCGTACCTCGTTCTGAAAGCTGTCTTGGGAATATCTTCTTCTTTAACTCTCACTTGGTGATAACCTAACCTCAAGTCTATTTTGGAGAACAACTTGGCACCCTGTAGTTGATCAAATAAATCATCAATTCTCGGAAGAGGATATTTGTTCTTTATCGTCACCTCATTCAACTGCCTATAGTCGATGCACATTCGTAGGGAGCCATATTTCTTTCTTACAAATAGGACAGGTGCTCCCCATAGTGATGAACTGGGTCTAATAAACCCTTTCTCAAGCAAATCTTTCAACCGTGCCTTTAGCTCTTTCAATTCTGTCGGAGCCATTCGGTAAGGAGGAATAGAGATAGGCTTAGTGTCCGGCAACACATCAATAGCGAAATCAATCTCTCTTTCCGGAGGAAGGCTTGGGAGTTCATTTGGAAATACATCCGGAAATTCATTCACTACCGGAACGAACTGGAAAGTTGGTGACTTGGCTTCGGTATCATGAACTCGGATTAAGTAATAAATATATCCCTTAGCTATCATCTTTCTTGCCTTAAGGTAGGAAATAAACCTACCTCTTGGAGATGTTGTATTACCCTTCCATTCAAGCACGGGCTCTCCCAGAAATTAAAATCGAAGTACTTTCATTCGGCAATCAACATTACCATAGCATGAGGCCAACCAATCCATACCCATAATTACATCGAAATCTAACATTTTCAGCTCAACTAAATCATCCTTAGTCTGGCAGTCGCATATCACAATTACACAATTTTTATACACTTGTCTAGCTATCACGGGATCACCAACCGGAGTAGATACCTCAAAAGGTTTTATTGGCTCAAGTTTCACCCTAATACGACCAGCAACATACGGAGTAATATAGGATAGGGTAGAACCCGGATCTATTAAGGCATACACATTATGGGAAAATACTGATAATATACTTGTAACCACATCTGGGGAGGACTCAAGATCCCATCGTCCGGCTAAAGCATACATACGGGGCTGAGTGGCAACTGCAGTAGATGATCCCCCTCTACCTCTACCTTGGCATGCTGAAATCTAGGGAGTCTGTCCTACCGGGCGCACTGAAGAGGAACTAGCTGCAGATCCTGTGGGCTGAGCCCTACCTCTACCATACCTCGAAGGGCAATCTCGCATCAAGTGCCCAATCTGTCCACAAACATAGCAAGCATCTGTGCCCTGGAGACATAGCCCTGAATGTAATTTACCGCACTGACTACATCGCGGCACTGGTGGTCTCCTCTGACTATGATCACCCCCAAACTGAGAACCCGAAGCTCTCAAACTCTGACCCTGTCCTGAAGGAAAGGAGTGATCAAATCTCCTATCTGCAAATCGTGGAGGCGCACTATTCACCGACTAGCCTGAATGTCTGGGATAGGTCTGCCTCGATCCCCCTCTATAATCACTACCTGCCCCCACAGATCTGGCCTTCTTACTTTGCCTTCTATCAGTATCACGATCACCCCTTTGCGGAGGTTGTTGTCCTTCTAAATTCTGGGCATGGGCTTGAATTTGGGAAATATCCATCCCATCTTGCAACGAAGCCGTTAAACAATCCTTAAATAAATATGGCCCTAAGCCACTCACAAACCTGTGCACCCTATCTCCCATGTCAGCCACCATAGTCGGAGCATATCTGGCCAATGAATTAAACTGAAGGCTATACTCCCGGGCACTCATACTTCCTTGTTTCAAATTTAAAAAATCTATCCACTCTAGGTCGGTGGACCTCGGGTGGTAAATAGTGGCGAATGAAGGCATCTACAAATTCTTGCCAAACGGGAAGAGGTGCATCCTCCTTTCTTGATGATATCCAATCATTGTACCATAATACCGCCACATCTCGGAGTCTATAAGATGCCAACTCCACAGATTCAGTTCCAGAGGCATGAATAATCTTCAACGTCCTCAACATTTCATCAATAAAACTTTGCAGGTCTTCATTCGGCTTTGACCCGAAAAATTCCGGAGGATTCAAACTCATGAAATCACGGGCTCTGGTACTAGCTGCCCGATCACTTGGACCCGCATTCTGCCGCTGTGCCTGGGCAGCGAATAACTGCGTCAATAGATGAATAGCCTCGGTCACTTGTTGACTTGAAGTAGCCGGTGGAGGAACTGGAGCTGAAACTCATCTTTGTGCTTCTACATTGGGCGGGGTGGAGGAAGTACTAGATGGGGCCTCATTATGTGACTCACCCTCTTCCACATTCATTGGCGGCTCTCTTTCAACCCGCCTTTTTATCATAGTCTTGCCCTTCTGGGCGGCTGTAACATCGTGAGACGATACTACCCACACATGCGTATCTACGAGGCTCTACTAGAGTACTCGAAATATGGACGGGAAAAGACCCCGTCGTGCCCAAAATACATATACATATATCTACACAAAAGAATAAACCAAATAGCACCTCCAGAATAATGGAGTGCTCCTGTAAATCTGTTGATAACTTCTACGAGTCTGGATCACCTCCTGTCTACCTGTGGGCATGAAATAAAACTCCAAAGAAAATGGACGTCGGTACAAACATTGTATTGAGTATGTAAGGCATGAATGAAATGAACATAATAGAGAAATCATAAGTCATACGGTAAAGATACAACCTGCGTAACGTTTAAGGGTAGATACATTTCATACATACATCATATATATATAATCATAGTAGATGTATCATCATAGCGCATACATCGTCGTATCATATAAATCATCATCGTTAACCCGCGTCCGGGTAACCATCCTAAGCCGCCCACTAGTGGTGATCATGCCCGGCCCGCTAGGCTCGGTGTAAACATAGCAGCCTGTTTTACCGGTGACATGCCCGACCATTTAGGCACGGTGGAATCGTATGCAGCCCGCTGTCGCGGTGACATGCTCGGCCAACTAGGCTCGGTGGAATCGTATCGTTACATAATTAACATAAACTCATCATTATCATACATATCATACGCATATCATGACCTTATCATAACCTTCGCATTATCATACGTTCATCATTAATCCTACATTAAAACTTGGAGATAACCATGGCTATGTTGGGGTGACATGAGGTCGTAAACCCCCGACTACGTTATGGATTGATTATAATCGCCATGTCTCACCTTGAAGGGACTAGCACTTTAAGGTGAGTGTACACAAAGAAGATCATCAATGGAACCATACTTAGAATCATTAGCTTCATGGACGTCTTATATTCCTCTAGGATTCTTCATACTTATATTCATCATCATCATTAACATGCTCGTATCGTATCTCCTTTCTTTCCCATGTGCGTAGATAGCTTTTTATAGTCGTGGACTCATAATTTCTGTTATTTAGGATGATCATGGAAAGATAGGAAGATTTATATCATAGGAGTCATGTCATAGAAAGAAGGGATTAGCCTTATATACCTCTTTCGTTTAGCTATTCTATCGTTTGATCGTTTTTCTTCATTGCTCGCGTTTCTACCTTCAAAAAAAGTTCGTACTCACATTAAATAATTGATAACATAAGCGTGTTTGAAATAGGGCTAGAGAAAATTGAGTAGCATCTCCTTAGTTTCTATTACTTTCTCCATATCTTATATCAATTTCGAAACATCGATAACAACATTCACAATATTATAGGCAACAATCATCGTTCATCTTCATTACCCACATTTCACAATTTCACTTCAATTCCTCCATAATCATGGTCATGGTTCACTATTGTGTTCTCTCACATATAATACTTACCCCATGTACTAAATATCATTTATAGCTTACTCATAATCACCACACATCAATATTCATGATTCACTCCAAACTACTACTCAAAATGTCACTATTCCTATATTCATAACCCATTTTCTATACTCTTCTACAATCCAAGTGTGTCAACCTTTCAATACCTTAAATAACATGAAAATACCATAAAACTTACCTTAGATAGTGTAGGAATGAGCCTTGAGTTGAAATATTTCTCTTGCACTAAAACCCTAGTTCACTTCCATTGATATTCCTTGGCTTGGATGAACTTTAATGTGTCTCTTACACTTAATTTTTTGGGTTTGATGAAGTGGATCCTTAGTTTAACTTGGATTCTTGTATATGAAGTGTGTGGAAGTTTCTAGAGAAGTCTTGAGTCTTGGAGGAGAAATGGGAATGAAATAAATGAACTTGGGTGCTCTTTTATAAATTAAAAATCTGTCCCGACATTATTATACGGACACTTATGCGGTCCGTATAAATTTATACGGTCCGTATAAGTGACCGTCAAATCGCTTTATCAACCATCCTTTTCTGTTTCAATTATACGGCACATTATACGGTCCGTATAATGTTATACGGTCCGTATAAGTGACCGTCAAATCACCCCATCAACAACTTCATTTTGTGACCATTATACGGCACATTATACGGTCCGTATAATCCCATCAATGAGGGACCTTCACTGTGATGGTTCTGCGGACCGTATAATATTATACGGACCGTATAATTGGTCGTATAATCTGTCTCTTCTCCAATTTTATTCTCGTTACTTCGTTTGATCTCAAATCCTTATGGAACCTTCTTGATACTTGTTTAACACCTCGTTAACAATATAAGGGACATTATAACTCTTCTCCAAAACATCATTAAGCCATCATTAATTCGATACTCGTAAATCTTGCCCGACACACAACATATACCTTGTTTTCCTTAACAACTTCCTTCTTCTAACTCACATGTCTTTGAAATCTTATTTAAAATCATCAAACGTTATTTCTTACTTATTAAAACATTGTATACATCATGCCCTTCGTTAGTCTACTCACTGTACGTTAACGAAACAATTTCGGGGTGTAACAGGCTCGCTATACTAGCTTGGGGGGGGGGGGGGTTATCTTTTGTTCTTAGTCTACGGTCATAAAGTAGGGCTTATCATTTTCCGTTTGCTGGACTGATGTATTAGATAAATTCGGGAACTTGTCATAGGAAGCGAATTAATAGAACTTTGTTGACCGGTCTCATATCGAGCTTTACTGAATGCATTCAATTTGTATCTCCTGTTTGATTTTGTATCTTTGTTTATGTTTTTGAAACGTCCGATCCATTGTTATCTTGATTTTTTGAATTCGGAGCAATGCGCTTAAAATCAAAACGTCTCGTTAGCGACCCCCATGTTCATCTACTTTTCCCTCCGCATTTGACTTTTGTCTGTTTTGACCCTTATTTATCATGGTCGAGGTGGGACCTACCTGACCATACCTGATCTTGGTCGTATCAACACCAATTCTCGTTCTTAGCCATGTTGAAATCTCGGTTATGGGGCTTTTGATCCATAAAAAAGAGTTCTAAGTAGCTTAACCGGGAATCGATGGCGGCTATGGCTCCGACCTCCTTGGTTCAAGTGTGCCTTGGTAGTCCGAAGAGGTTGGTCCGGTTCCTTCTCCTTCACGCTTCTCATGAATGGATAAAATCAGAGTCCCATCCATCGCGTCATTCTGACACCAGCCACGCATCATGACCCGGTTGGGCGAGGGGTCAGTTACGGAATGTCAACCGTATCGCCCCGCCCCCCCCCCCCCCCCCCCCCCCATAAAAGCTAACTTTTCCCTTTCACTTTTTCACTTTCTGAATTTTCACCCCTAATATTTTTTACCATCGTGCATTTGAATACGCATACCTTCATATATTCATACCTTCATACATTCATATTTTCAACATCACATCTCCATCAGATCTTCAAACCTTCATAAAGACCTTCATACCTTGTTATTATTAGAACAATAACTAAGTCTTCTAAAACAAAAGTCGGTGAGCCTTCCTCGGCTCCAAAATCGGAAGCGGCATTATCAGATTTTGTCCCATCCGATTATGTAACGATGAGAAATTTCAAGGTTGAGAAACCTTCCCATCAAGGGGATCGGGGTGTTGACATATCAGATTATTTATGCACGATTCCCCGGAATAAACTCGAGCAGGTCAAGGAGGACTGCGGTTGGAAAGATATGAAGGTCGTTATTCCTCTGCATGCTGAAGCCATAATGACCCATGTGGAGGGGTATCTGAGTGTTTATACATACCCCTTCACATTTATTCCACTCGACCCGGTGATCGTGGACTTTTGCAAGAAGTACGAAGTCTGCCTCGGTCAAATCCACCCCTCGTTTTGGAGGATCGGTGTGCTTCTTCGTTATTTTACTGATAATGTGAACGAGCCCTTCACGGTCAACCACCTTCTCCGGTTGTATAGTACCTGGGTATTTCGGGGGGGGGGGGGGCATGATCAAGCTCACAAAACGAGCAAGGAAAGCTCCCTTCGCTAGCCTTGATGAGGACAGAGACCGAGGCTGGCAAGGAAGATTTGTTCGGGTTTGGACCGAGGATATAATCCCTATCGACAAGATGCCATTTCTCGAGAAGTGGAACCTGACTAGTAAGCTACTTATATTTTCAAAACAACCTGGTGGTATTTCTGACGCTTTATCTTCAATAAACTTTAACTATGTTCGTGTGTAAGAAATTTCCCAAACCATCAATTTGCTTGCCAATATGGAGGGATAGATTGGTAACATTCGTTCTCAGCTCACCTACGCTGAGCGCAACTGGAGTGCGCTATCTCGATCTAGATAGGAGGTCGAGAATCATGGTGAGTCCTTCATCGGGGTGCTGTCCTGTCTTCTTACTTATTACGCCACGATTGGTATGCTTATTCTGTCCTTCTTCCATTTGTAGGCCTTTCAAAGGCCACCAAATTCTGGGGGCAGGGTGATGAAGAGGCCTCGGCCGATGAAGCTGACATCGAGGCTCCCAGCCAGGGACATCCTTGCAAGCCACTACTCAGCTTCAAAACGAGGGAGAAGCCGCCGAGGGAGATAAGGTCGAGAAGAGGAAGAGGCGGTCCTTCGAATCTTCTCGTGCTCCTTCCGAGATCAGAAAAAGATCTAGGCTTACTATCAAAGAGCCCTTTGTAGAAGATGCCCGGGCACGGGTTCTAGATGCCTATGCCATTGACCCACTTAAAAATCATTCTGATGACGAAGTCCAAGTGTTGGTCAAGCGTCGGCCTTCCAATAAAAATATCAGCCAAAAGCTGAAAACCTCTACAGAAACCATTCCACTTTTGGTGGAAAGTTTGAACCAAGAGCTAGTGGGCTCGAACAATGATATCCTGAGACCGACTGGTGTGGAAATCGTTAGGTCAAAAGATGGGGTGCTCGAAGATGCTGCTACCGAGCCTCTACCCACACGGGGTTTGGGGAGATATACCTCCGCCGCCGCTAGATCGAGGGCAGCGCCTTCCGCATCGGGCTCGAAGGTACTTTACATTCCGTCTTTATATGGTATAGGTTCTATCCTTCCAATACATGTTATGGCTTCGGCTGAGACCATTATTTGCATACAGGACTCGCCGCCTCGAATAGTGGATATTCCATCCGACGGCGCTAGGGCTAAAGGTAAAATGGCCGAGGGGTCTGTGGGACCAGAAGAGGTAACCGGTCATCCGACCAAGAAAGATGATGTCCTGGCCATAGGATGTTCGGGATTCGAGCATTTATCCATCCCCGTGGCTAGTTGCTTTGGGCTTAATTCTAGCCCCAGATTGGAGAAAACCTTTTCGGCCCCCAGTTTAGACCCGAATCGAAAAAAGTTGGTCTCGTTTATGGTGTCGGCCAATATGAACATGTTGTCGAGGTCAGTCGGGGTGGCCAGTTACCTATACCCTCTGGTGACCGAAGATGATCGGAAGAAAATGGGGGAGGTCAGCGAATCCTGTCTCTTCAACGAGGCTCAACAAGTTTTGAACCGGGTATGTTTTGTTCCCTTTGCTTTTACGCTTAACTTTATTTTCCTGTCTTATCCTAACAATTGCTTCTCTTCCTCTTTTAGGCCTCTGTGCTACATCACGCAAGCTTTCACTGACTTAGGTCTAGGGTGCACCATCTCAAAGAGCAGCTCGAAAAGAAGACTCAGGATGCAGATGCACTCAGGGATCTTTATCACCAGAAACTGCAGTATATTTCTAGTCTGCCCGACCCCTCCATCCTTCAGTCAGATCTGGCAGCAGCCCGGAATGAGGCTACAGAGGCCCGACGGGAGCATGACCAGTTAGCAGAGAAGGTAAGGGTCTTTTGAAGTTCATATTAACTTGTTAATACCTGATGCTAACGCTACTCCTTCTCAGGTCCAGGATTATATGACCCAGATTGACCAACTTCGGTCAGAGCTCAACCAGATCAAGCCCGATCTCGAGGTCTTTAAGGAAAAAATGATTGGTGTTGCCGTCTAGCGGGACGCTCTCAAGGATCAGCTTCATGTGATGACGGAGCAGGCCGATGAACGTCGATCCAAATTTACTTTGGCCGAGTCTGAGCGTGACAACCTTGGTCGGGATATTGCCGATCTGCGGGCCAAACATAAAGAAGCCTGGGCCAAATTTTGAGTTACGATGAGATGTTGGGTTAGTATAAAGACAACGTGACCAGGTCGAGAGGGTTAGCGACACCCGGGCCGAGTATATGTGGTGCCTATCCCGGAGGGAGACCCTAGAAGAGATTCATGCCACCGAGGTGGATTTATCGGTCCAGATCTAGGAAGCCAAGAGGGTCGAGGCAGAGACAAAGGCCGTATATGACCCTGAGGTGTCGGATAGTGACCTCGAATAAGTTGAGGGTGACGCCGGGAGGTTAGACGATGATCAAGCTTAGGAGTTTTTAGGTTTCTTTTTGTCTTGTGAAACTCGAGGCCGTTATCTGGGCCTTTGTAAATCTTTTGACACACACACACACACACACACATATATATATTTATATATATATATATATATATATATATATATATATATATATATATATATATTCACCAGTTTTCATTGCCTTGTATTCTGTGTTTAAGAATTAGAACACTTACTGGCTTAGTTTAATATGTGTCCGATACGCGCTATTGCCCCAGTATGTATCATTGCCTTAGCAAAAAGAGAAAAATAAAATTTAAAGCGGCAGTGACTCAATCTTGAACGTTACAGTTTTGACATCATCCTAGTATCAATTTTTAGAGACGATACCGAGGTTGTTCGTTAACCGTTAGCAAGTTGATGAATATGTGGCACACAAAAAGGCCTTGTTTTTGAACTTAGACGTCTCTGAGTTGCATAACATGATCTGGTCAAAATCCTAAATGACTTCGGTCCTCATTTTTCCCGTAATTGGCTAAACAATCTGGGTTGTCAGTTTCGGGATTTTAGATCGTAGTCTTTAACTATTTAGACTGAAGCCTTTTATCACAGTCTTTAACTATTTAGACCGTAGTCTTTTAGTTTGCACGTTTCAGATACTTAGGGGTCCGATGAAATGTAATATTAATGCAAATGACAGTTTCAGTCGAGACGATACTTATTGTAATTCCCTCATTTTATTGATGGAACCGGCGACAAAATTACAATCGTTGCCGTGGCAATAACAAGCTAATCGGACACGATTCAATCGATCGTTTGGCCCTTACATAAAATCCTATCGGTCAAGCCTTGGGTTTACATAGGTATCGATAACCGGTGACAAAATTACAATCGTTGTCGTGGCAAGAACAAGCTAATCGGACACGATTCAATCGATCGTTTGGCCCTTACATAAAATCCTATCATTCAAGCCTTGGCTTTACATAGTTATCGATTAGCCCCAGGGTATGACAGTCCCCTAGTTCTTGAGTTCGAAGTTTGAGGGATCGGGTACTATTGATCCAACGTGGGCATTACCCAGTCCCCGGTTCTTGATTAGTCTTCTATATTTTAGTAGCACGCTGTACGACGTTGTCTCATTAAAAACCTTGCCAGAAAAACCACTTCGGGACAAAACTAATCGAAGGGAAAAAGAGTGCAACACGTTCTTTCAGTCCTAAGTTTATTACTTCTCAGCTTCTATTGTGCTGCTTCCGATGTTCATTTTGATGTATGCCTGCATGGTTAGACCAAAAGGAACAGAAAAAATAAATGGTCACTCGTACCTTTAACAATAGTATCATTTTAGGTGTACGACGTTCTAGTTGTTTGGAAGTTGTTTTTCATTTTCACTCTCGAGCTTATAGGAACCTTTGTCGGTTATGCTAGTGACCCTGTATGGCCCTTCCCAGTTCCGACCCAATTTTCCTTCGTTGGGGTTGTTGGTGTGAAGTGTAACCTTCCTCAAGACCAAGTCCCTAATCTGAAAGTGCCTAAGGTTAGCCCTTCGGTTATAATATCTTTGCATCTTTTGCTTTTGAGTTGCTAACCGGACCTAGGCAGCTTCCCTCTTCTCGTCCACGAGATTCAGACTAGCAGATACTGCTTCGTGGTTCGAGTCTTCTGCAGTATGTTGAAATCTTAAACTTGGTTCACCAAGCTCAACCGGTATTAGCGCGCCTCGGTCCCATATACTAGGGAGAACGGTGTTTCCCCGGTACTCGATCTTACCGTTGTGCGGTAGGCTCATAAGACCTCGGGTATAATCTCTTTCCATCGGTGCTTAGAATCGGTCAACCTTTTCTTTACGTTTTGCAGTATAATTTTGTTTGTCGATTCAGCTTGGCCATTCGCGCTCGGATGATGCAGGGTGGACAAGATCTTTTTGATCTTGTATTCCTCGAAGAATTTGCTGACTTTGCTGCCTATGAACAGCTTCCCATTATCACATACAATCTCTATGGGTATCCCGAATTGACATATTATATGGTCATAAATGAATTCAATGACTTCCTTTTCCATGAACTTTTCAAGTGCCAGTGCATCAACCCATTTAGAGAAATAATCAGTCATAAGAAAAATAAAATGTGCCTTACCAGGAGCCTAGGGCAAAGGCCCTACTATGTCCATTTCCCATTTCATGAATGGCCATGGGGAAAGGACCGGATGAAGTTCCTCCCCCGGTTGATGTATCGATTGAGCGTGCTTTTGGCATTCATCGCATTTTCGGACGAAGGTTTTAGTGTCCTTCTCTATCTCATTCTAGTAGTAACCGGCTCTGATCAGCTTTCGTACCAGCGAGTCGGCTCCCGAGTGATTTCCACAAGTCCCCTCGTGAATTTCTCTTATAGCATAGTCGATTTCCCCCAGCCCCAAACATCTCACCAAGGGCTCATAGAACGACCTTCGGTACAACTGACCATCGACCAAACAAAATCTGGCTCCTTTGGTTCGAAAGGCCCTCGATTCTTTGGCATCGGATGGTAGCTTTCCTATTTCAAGATAGTCTATGTATTTGTTTCTCCAATCCTAAGTGAGGCTTGTTGAATTTATCTTAGTGTGGCCGGTCTCGATGATTGAACTCATCAGTTGTACCACAACATCAGAATGGAACCCTTCCGATTCTACAGATGATCCTAGGTTTACCAGGGCATCAGCCTCATTATTTTGGTCCTGAGGCACGTGTTCCAATGTCCATTCCTTGAATCTACGAAGGAACACCTGTAGTTTTTATAAATATCTCCGCATTCGGTCATCCTTGACCTCGAATGTACCGTTCACTTGATTGACTACAGGGAGGGAATTGCATTTGGCCTCAATGATTTTGGCTTCCAAGCCCTTAGCTAGTTCTAAACCTGCAATCATAGCCTCATACTCGGCTTTATTATTAGTCAAATAAACAGATCTAATAGATTTTCTTATTACATCACCAGTGGGTGGTTTGAGAACGATCCCCAACCCGGTCCCTTTCACATTCGAAGCACCGTCCGTGTATAAGGTCCAGACACCTGAACTAGTCCCCGAGGTAAGGATTAGTTCTTTATCGACTTCGGGAATCATGGCCGGTGTGAAGTTGGTCACGAAATCTGCCAGTATTTGGGATTTGATAGCAGTCCAGGGTCTATATTTAATATCGTACCCGCTAATCTCTACAACCCATTTTGCTAACCGGCCTGAGAGTTCGGGTTTATGCATGACATTCCTTAAGGGGTGTGATCTTACGACACATATTGGATGACATTGAAAATAAGGCTTTAATTTTCTATATGCACTCAACAAAGCCAATGCTAGTTTTTCTAAGTGTGGATATCGAGTTTCCGCGTCACCTAAGGTCCTACTCATATAAAAAAACCGGGAATTATGTACCTTTTTCTTCTCGAACCAGGACTCCACATACCGCCACCTCAGACACCGCCAAGTATAGATGTAGCTGCTCATTTGCTTTTGGTGTGTGTAACAAAGGCGGGCTCGATAAGTACTTCTTGAGTTCTGCTAAGGCCTTCTGACAGTTAGGGGTCCAGGCGAAGTCGGTCTTTTTCTTCAGCAATGAGAAAACCGATGAGTTTTGTCTGAGGATCTGGAAATGAATCTGGATTGATCTCGATCCCTCGATTCGATACCATGAATCAGAGAAACTTACCCGAGCCGACACCGAAGGCACACTTTTTCGGGTTCAGCTTCATGTTGTACTTCCTTAGTATGTCGAAAGTTTCATGCAAATACTTTAAATAGTTCTCTGCTCCCAGGGACTTAACAACCATGTCATCTATAGAAACTTCCATTGATTTTCCTATTTGGTGTTCAAACATGCGGTTGACTAGCTGCTGATTGGTGGCACTGGCTTTTTTTTTTTTTTTTTTTTTATCTCGAAAGGCATTACATTATAAAAATATGTGCCAAACCTAGTCACAAAAGTGGTTTTTTCTTGGTCCTTCGGGTCAATCCGTATTTGATTGTACCCGAAATAGGCATTGAGAAAACTTTAGAGTCTCATGGCCCGCCGTAGCGTCGATCATGCGATAGATGCTGGGCAGAGGAATTGAATCATTCGAGCATGCCTTATTTAAATCTTTGTAGCCTATGTACATTCTAAATTTGTTTCCCTTTTTAGGCACTACTACAACATTAGCTAACCAGTCCGGGTATTTAACCTCCCAAATGGATCCTATATTAAAGTGTTTAGATACCTCGTCTTTGACGAACGCATGCTGGACCTCGAGCTACAGTAACTGGAGGGAAACTAGGGTCCAAACTCAGCTTGTGTGTTGTCACCTCCGGTGGGATACCTGTCATGTCTAAATGGGGCCAGGCAAAACAATAGGAGTTATTTTTAAGAAATTCAATAAATTTTTTCCTGAGCTCGAGGGTCAACCCCGTGCCCAAGTATACCTTCCTGTCGGGTAGATGAATGAATAGTATCATTTGCTCAAGTTCTTCGACCGTGGACTTACTGGCATCCGAATCATCGGGTACCACAAAGGACCTCGGGACTCCAAAGTCGATCTCTTTATCTGGCGTATTCTGAACCCAGCCTTCCGAGGACACTAACATCAGGGCCTGTGATTGCTATTTGGTTTCTTTTTCTTTGTTATACTTTCCGTCCTTCAATATTGTAGCCTTGGCCGTCATAACCGTTTCTTCGACCACGAACATTTCCTTTGCGGCTTGCTATTCACCGTGAAGAGTTCTGATCCCTTCTGGGTCGGGAACTTTAACGCTTGGTGCAGAGTTGAGGGAACTGCTCTCATGTTGTGAATCCATGGTCTTCCTAACAATGCATTTGTATCCCATGTCTCCCTCTATCACATAAAAATTTGGTCTGCTGCGTAGTTCCAACTGTGTTTATCGATAAGGTGATCTCACCCTTCGTCGTTTCGCAGGCCATGTTGAATCCGTTGAGGACCCGGACTATTGGTACGATCTGGTCTAGTACTCCCAGCTGCTCGATGACTCTCCATCGGATGACATTAGCCGAGCTACCTGGATCAATTAGCACACGTTTAATTCTAAATTTATTAACAAAGACAAATATTACCAGTGCATCGTTGTGGGGTTGAAAGACGCCATCTATATTCTCATCATTGAATGAGATGGGACCGTCGGGGTCATAACTTCGAATACACTTTTCTCTCGTTATGGAAACTTTGGTGCGTTTCATTATCGACCCTTGGGGAATGTCCGTCCCCTCCCATAATCATGTGGATCACCTGGTGAGGCTCTTCCTGTCTATCTTGCTTGTTGGCGTCGACGTTCTTGAAATGAGTTTCGGATCGTTCACTTAGGAATTCTCGAAGGTGACTGTCACACCCCAACCTTGGTGAGGTGTGATTGGCACCCGACATCTTACTGAAACCGAGCGAACCAACTTATAACTCGCATCCTCTATGTCTCAAACGACAAAATAAGGCCAAGAAGGCCAACTATGAATATAATATCATGCATACGTATAAGTACAATAGGCCTACGATGCCAACATATCCACTGAAAAAACATAACTAAGCTGTATACAAGAATCTGTCTGCAAAGCCTCTATGAACATGACTGAAGTACATAAGTCGGGACAGGGCCCATGACATACCCTTAACAAAAAATACATATACAACCCAGACTCGGTAATGCTACAGGAAGAAGTGGAGCCCACCAAAAATAACTACTAACTGAAAGTAGCCTACTGCGGAAAATCCTCGTCCCGTCTGTCTACACCTATGGGCATGAACGCAGCGTCCACAAGAAAGGACGTCAATACGAATAGATTACTGATTTTGCAAGGCATGAAAACAACATGACAAGAGATATGGAATATAACATTTTAAGGATAGCCTGGCACTTCTGACTTACCAATACGAATCTAGTACGCATATCTCATAATACTCTCATTTCTTTAACTACATCTATGTTTGATACTGTGTCTCTCACTTACTTATTTTCCAGGTGCTAACTACCCAACTGATCGGTGGTAACTGCCCGATCGGTCGTAGCACGGTGGTAGCTGCCCGTTCGATTATCGCCCGAAGGTAGAGCGCAACTGCCCGACCGGCGGTAGCTCGGTGGTAAAACTGCCCAACCAGCCGTAGCATGGTGGTAAAAACATATCTTCCCAACAGGCCGTAGCCTGGTGGTAATAATTTCCCAACCAGCCGTAACATGGTGGTAAACACATATCAGCCCAACCGGCCGAAGCCCGTTGGTAATAACTGCCCAACTAGCCGTAGCATGGTGGTAACATCTGCCCGACTGTTCATAGACCAATAGCAATTATAATCGACAAACATCTACAAGAAATCTCTATGCACTTCTCATGGTTATCACTTAACCCGTAGTGCCTACAAAATCACATAAGACTTATAAGCACAGCTCAGGCCATTAGTACTTCTTCCCGTGTGATTAGACAATGACCCAATCCTAAGATACAACATGACCCTCTCTTTGAACATTAAATATCTCATTGGGGATCCTCTACTAGATCTCTATTCATGTCCTATAAAACATTCCTTAGGAATCTCTTCCTAAACTCGTTGGATTATTATTATTATGGAACCATCATCATGCACACATCTCACCTTGAAGGAACAAGATCATAATGTGAGATCATCATCAATGAATGTCATCAATAGCCATGAAACAAGTTCAATGATATAACAGGAACATCGGGAACTACGAGCTTTGGTATTTTAGAAATAGGGTTATTAAAGATATCATGTATAGGTTCACAACAAGGAATCATGCCTTAAGAAAGACAGGTTTAGCCTTAACATACTTGGAAGCTTACTTTCCGACTTTCCAACCTACCTCTTTCCTTGCAATCTATTTACGATCGGTCGTAGTCTCGTAATCTACATATAAAATCATTCATACTATTGTTAGGTTCACCATCATACAATTGTCTCAAGCCTTTTATTAAAATTCTTTTAGAATCTGCCAAAATTCGGGCAATGTCTCCCCTGTTAATATGCCTAGCCTGAAATCACAATCCAGCAACCAATAACAACAACAACAATACCAACATCAACAACAATATTATAAAAACCAATATATTCCATAAACATCCCACACGATGTTTTATCCAACCTCGCAACCCATAAATTCATTATACGATCGTTTAGTAACTTTTCTTCTGTAAACAAGCTGAAATCAATATTTATAAGGGAGGATTCATACCTTTCACCCACTAGAACAGCAATACCTTCAATTACCACCTTGAATCCAAGCCAAGTTTTGCCGCAATACAATTTTATATCACAACTATACACTGTCCGAACCTAAATCCGGATATTTCACTTAATTTGCGGTACAATCTTATGGGTGAAGGTTGGGAGAACTCTCCAGAGGTTTTGGGAAGTGTTTGGGGTGTGTTGGAATGAAAATGAGGGGTTAATCCCCTTTATATAGTGCTCTTAGAGTCTGGTCTCACCGACTCAAAATTTGCTGTACGTTATCGCGCCACCTTGAGGCGCGTTCGCGCAGAGTCGGTCTCCATCGACTTAAGATTGTTCAGAGCATTCGCGCTATAATGGGGCGTGTTCGCGCTGAGTTGCTGGCTCGCCCTTCTGCGCATTCGCCCCACTCCCATGCGCGTTCGCGTAGAGTTATTCCCTACTCTGACAGCTTATCTTAAAATGCTCATAATTCTCTATTTCGACATCGGATCGACGCGCGGTTTGTTTTGTTGGAAACTACACTTCATGAACTTCAATTTAGGCTTTTGCTTTGCTTCAAAACTCCTCATATACGAAAATATATTCTTTCTCCAAAATGGGCCAAAATTACCCTTCATATTTCCTTCAAAGTTTCAACAAATTTAATTTCCTTAAATCATTTGTCCTCCAATCCTTCCATGGCTTATTATATGAACTTAAACCTTCATAAACATAAGATAAACACATATAATCTAACATACCTCCTGAAAGGTAGCTCGAATCTCAACATACAAAACTATGGGGTGTAACATCCCCCCCCCCCCCCCCCCGGTTAAAAGCATTCGTCCTCGAATGTTAAATTCTGAGGGATCTCTATGGAAATTTCTACAAAGTTTCCGCGATAACAATAATACTACCAACCTGTGACACAACAATCTAGAATACACAATACCACACTGGCCACCATAAGTAATAATATTTTTTTAACCACACATAACTAGTAAATATACCTATATTATCATAGGGTAGCCGCTCCTGATTCTAATGCCTAGTTAAAGCATATATGTGGCTCTGACCACCGCCAGTGCTAGATGCTCCACCTCTGCCTCTGCCTCTGCTAACTGAAGTCTGAAGGCCTCGTTCTGGGAAGCGTACCGAGAAAGCTGAAGCTGCTACTGATCTAGTAGGCCGAGCCATACCACCTCTATCATTCATTGGGCAATCCCTCATATAGTGACCTGAAACTTCACATGTATAACATACATCAAAGCCCTGACGACATCGTCCAGAATGGCCTCTACCACATTGACTGCATCGTGGAGGGGGCATCCTCATCTGTGCCGATTCTCTCCGGTGCTGAAAATTTGAAGCCCTCAAATTCTAGCCTAAATCAGAATAAGCCGACCTCTCATAACGCAGCCTCCGTGATGTTGAAGGAATACTAGTAGTTGAAAGTGGGGACCTAAAACTACCCCTGACGTTCTCTAACTGACTAGAAGATATAGCTCTCTTAGACTGACCTTCATTCAAATCCTCAGACTGCCGTCTCTTCTGATCTTCTAGATTCTGAGCATATGCCTGGATACGGGCAATGTCCATACCATCAAGTAAAACAACTGTGGAACATTCATTAATTAAATGCGGCTCGAGTCCCGCTACAAATCGGTGCACTCGATCTTCCATTTCTGCTACAATAGTGGGCGCATACCTAGCTAAAGAGTTAAACTGGAGACTATATTCCCGCACACTTCTGTTCCCTTGCCTAAAATTCAAGAATCTGTCTACTCTCGCCCGACAGATCTCTGTTGGCAAATAATGTCGAAGAAAGGCATCTATGAACTCTTGCCACACAGGTGGAGGCGCATTAACCCCTCTGGAAGACATCTAAGCATTATACCAATACACGGCCACATCCCGTAATCTGTAGGAAGCTAACTCTACGGACTCGGTGTCTGAAGCATGCATTACTCGCAACGTTCTCCGCATTTTATCTGTAAAATTCTGTGGGTCCTCCTCTGGTTTCGACCCAAAGAACTCTGGAGGGGCCAAATTAAGGAAGTGTCAGACTCTGGCACTAACGGCTCTATCTCCGTAACTTATACCTTGCCGCTAGGCCTGAGCGGCTACTATCTGAGTCAACAACCGAATAGCCTCTCGTACCTCCTGACCTGAGGCATCAAGTGGGGGAACTGGGGGTGCTGGAGTTCCTGTATGCCCCTCTGGAGCGGTTGTGGTATAAGAGGTCCGGGATGGAACTTTATGCTAGGACCCGCCTTCCTTTACATGTACCCGTGGCTCTCGCTCTATCCTTCTCCTGGCCACCGCCTTGCCCTTCTGGGCCGCTGTTGCTTTCTCTTCATAGGCATTGCTGAAATCATAATATATGGTCAGGAAAAAAAGAATCCTCATATGTCACGACCCGACTCGGGGCCGCGACGAGCACCCGGTGCTAGCCCACCTGGGCACCCTCTTAGCTTACTCTTATGCTTACATCTAGGTGAGCCACATAATTATACATGCATTTCCATCCATTCGTCAACTAGTCCCATATGGACAACCGCACATTTATATCATCATAGGCATTTATGCCACATCAATATACATGGGCCAACGTGGCCGACAAAATGATATACAAAATATAGGCCGACAAGGCCAAACACATCTACCCACACACACACACATGTCTACGGGCCTCTAAGAGTATAACATATCACATTAGCGGGACAGGACCCCGCTATGCCCAGAATTATATACACAAAAGAATGAGTACCCAAAAGATATGGCTCCTAAGGAAATGGAGCTCTCTATGTAATCTCCGAATAGGCAGCTATGGATCAAGTCTGTCTCCCGGTGCACCTGCGGGCCTGACGCAGCGTCCACAAACAAAAGGAGGTCAGTACGAAGAATGTACTGAGTATGTAAAGCATGAGCAACATCAATAAATAAGCATCATGAACAACATATGAATTAGCATAGGAGGGCGGGAGACAATAATATCATCGTCATAGACTTACCTGCCTTTCGTAGGACTTTCCATTTTTCATACGTATTTGTACACCTACGTCATCATCCGTATTCCATAATAGTACTCGTACCATACTTGTGCTCATATTCGTACACATGTCCTTATTCGCATTCGTATACATAGTCTTTTCACAATCATATTCATATTATATACATAGCCATACACTTATATACATACATAGCGTGCCCGACCATAAGGTTCGGTGTTTCATACGTACTTAGCCAACCAAGGCTCAATGTTATTTCTACCTGGCCCTACCAAGGCTTCAGGGTTATCCGTACCATCTGCAGAGGTGTGCGCGCGTTACGTAATCGTATACATACTTTATACATAATCATATATATATACATCCATATACATATATTCTACCCGGCATTATAAGCTCGGGGTGTCATTATAGCCCTTCATGGGCACATGTGAATATAAAAGCCCGTACGCACCTTTAGCATCATTATTATCATTATCGTCATCACTATCATCATCATTATTGCTACATCCACATCTAAGGCTTACTCGTCATATGAGGGCGTAGTACAATCGTAGTACATGTTAAGGATCGTGAGCTTATGAGCTCGGAGTGTCAATCACTTGAATACAACATACTCATATAGAGGAATTAGAAATTTGGCCAAGAACCATGCCTTATGAAAGAAGGGTTAGCCTTACATACCTTTTCGTCGGACTATTCTACACTTGCACGTTTCCTTCCAATGCTAGCATCTATACCTTCATTAATATCATAACAATGGCTATTAGTCATTCACATCATCCACATTATCTAGATTTCTCAATTTGCTTCTAATTCTCCCATATTTGTGGTCATGACCTCCAACTTCGTCCATTCGTCTAAAGTGTCTAGTTCATGATCTTAGTACCATTTATAATACATTCATATCGTAACACAACAACATTCATAATGCAATTCAAACTATTCCTCAAAATGTCACTATTAACCACTCATGACCTAGTTGACCACAATTTCTACAACCCATGTATTTTAATTCTCCAATACCTTAAACATCTTGTAAAAATCATGAATCTTACCATAGAAGTTGTAGGAACAAGCTTTGGTTGATAATACTCCTCTTTGAGCAAAACCCTAGTTTTTCTCCATTTGGATTTCTTGACTTGGATGATCCTTGATGATTCCCTTATCCTTGATTCACTTGTCTTAATGTTATTGATGTCTTATAATCCTTGAAAACTCATATAATAAATGTAGAGAGAAGTGGTGTAATGTTGTCATGAAATAAAACAAGTGTTGGTCCCTTTGTTTAATGACTTGTGAAATCTGTGTTGGGATGAACAGTGGTCGTCCATGGAGGTTTACGGTCCGTATTTCAGTTTACGGACCGTCCCTCGTGGTCGTCTTTAAGCTTAAGTAGAACCAGAAACTTAAGGCTGCATGCATGGTGATTTACGACCATGGTTTACGGGCCGTAAATCACTTTACGGTCCGTCCACGAGGTCATATTTAACCATTTCTTCGGCTGGCAGAAAGTTGATGCCTTGCATGGAAATTTACGACTGCCAGTTTACGGTCCGTATTTTCTAATACGACCACTGGGTGGTTGCAATTCTGCAACTTCCCATATTTCTTAGACTTCTCAGTTTAATCACCCCCGTCCATGCACATGCACTTCTCACCTTGTATCTCATCTTAACTTAGCCATCTTCCTCGTCTCACATCGGATACTTTCGAAATCTCGCCTAAGGTCATCAATGTCGTTTCTTGCTCATGGACATCATGCACTCATATTCATCACTAGTTCGTTCTCTTGCGTACCAACGGAAAATTTTCCGAGGTGTAACATTCTCCCCCCTTAAGAACATTCGTCCTCGAATGTTAAAGTGTTCGGGGATTCTATAAGAATTTCGCCAGAGCCTCCCCTATAATATGGCACTACCATCCTACCCCAAAAACCCATAATATCGATGCTTCACAGGGCCACAACGTAATAGCATAAAAATTTGGTCACACACGACCCAAAAAGCATAAAAATGAATACATACATACCTTATGATCTTGACGTCTCATCTTGGACTTCTTCCAAGGGCTGAAATAAATGTGGGTATTTGGACCGTAAACTTTATTCTGCTTCCCACGTCATTTCCTCTCGTTTTCTGTTTCTCCATAGAACTTTAACTGAGGCTACTTCTTTGTTTCTAAGCCTCCGTACTTGCCTATCTAGTATGGCAATGGGTATCTCTTCATAAGTCAATTTCCCTGTCACTTGCATATCATTCACTGGGACGATCCTAGTAGGATCTCCAACACATTTCTGAAGCATCGAAACATGAAATACTGGATGAACTGACTCCAAGTCTGGAGATAGATTTAACTCATAGGCCACTTTGCCTATCTTGCGTACAATTTCGTATGGCCCAATATACCGGGGACTGAGCTTCCCCTTTTTTCCAAATCTCATTACGCCCTTCATCGGCGATACTTTCAAGAATACCCAATCTTTCACTTCGAACTCTAAGTCTCTTTGACGATTATCCGCATATGACTTCTGACGACTTTGAGCCGCTAGCAACTGATCTTGTATGAGCTTAACTTTCTCTATTGCTTGTTGGACCAAGTCTGGCCCTATCAACTTAGTTTCTCCGGTTTCGAACCACCCAATTGGGGATCTACACTTCCGCCCATATAAAGCTTCATATGGTGCCATTTGAATGCTGGAATGATAACTATTATTGTAAGCAAATTCAATGAGTGGCAAATGATCATCCCAATTCCCTCCAAAATCTATCATACATGCTCGTAACATATCCTCAAGAGTCTGAATAGTACGTTCAGCTTGTCCATCGGTCTGGGGATGAAATGCCGTGCTAAGGCTAACTCGGGTCCCTAAACCCTCTTGGAAAGACCTCCAAAACTTAGCTGTAAACTGAGTCCCTCTGTCGGAGATAATAGATACCGGGACACCATGGAGTTTTACTATCTCTTTAAGGTAAAGCCTTGCATAATCTTCTGCCACATAGGTCGTTCTGACTGGTAAGAAATGAGCTGACTTTGTGAGTCTTTCCACAATCACCCATATATATAATCATACTTACGTCGAGAACGAGGCAAACCTGAAATGAAGTCCATGTGAATCACTTCCCACTCCCAAGTTGGGATTTCTATATCTTGCAACAATCCACCTGGCTTGTGGTGCTTGATTTTCACTTGTTGACAATTAGGACATTGAGCAACAAATTCTGCTATATCTGTCTTCATCCCATTCCACCAATATATAGACTTAATGTCGTGATACATCTTCGTCGCTCCGGGGTGGAAGGAGTAACGAGAGCAATGAGCTTCTCTCAAAATCTGGTGGCGTAGACTTGCCACATCAGGGACACATAATCTGCCTCGGCATCGGAGGACTCCGTCTCCTGAAATTTCAAATGCTGACTCCTCCTTCTGAGGGAGCGTACCTCTGAGCTGCATTAGTATGGGATCCTCATGCTGTCGCCCTTTCACTTCTGCTACCAGCGACGAGACTGCTGAATCATGAATACTAACTTCGCTGCTACCTGAGTCCATTACTCGGACCCCTAGGCTAGCTAACTGTTGGAGCTCGTGGGCCATTTCTCTCTTTTCTGGTCGTACATCACCTGGTTTCATTGGCGACGCATAAATACATGCAAGTGGCATAATCATTCTTGTGTGATTCATGTACATACGTTTCTATACATATACAGGTATCAACATCCGTATTCGTATTCGTAATCGTACTCATTTACCCGTCGTATCAATAGTCATATTCATATGCATGTCATGTACATATTCTTATTCGTAATCATATCATACACATATCCTTTACATACCCCTTGAGTTATTTACTCATCAATGTCACTTGGTTCAAGGTCTTCGTAAATGGTTTCCTTTACAGTGTCAGATGCTTGCTCGATTCAAGTTCGTTTATTTACTCGTTGTTAGACTCATTTTTACATAACTCTCATTCTTTATTTTATAGTCTATATTTGTCACACCTTGGAGTCCATCATTTCAATCTCTACACTTATATTCTCTTCACTCGCTTCCCCTTGGGTTTAACCTGTAACGTCGCCTTTACTGTTCAGGACCCAAGCCTCATGCGCAACTAATATTCCTTATTCCTCATACTCTTTTACTCTTGTTTTGCACTCCACGTTGGTTTTAAAACCAATCGTAATCATATGGCGTTTGTCCTTGGCGATAGCCTTATTCTATCATTTTATTGCCGTACGGTAATCATTCATAACTCATGATCATCTTTTCTTTTAAACTGTTACTTCATATACTCTACTAGTTCTAACTTGGTATAAGATATTCGGAGGAGATGCACCTTCCTTTAACCATAACACAATTTCTTCTTAAGCATACGTATTTCGCATATTTCCTTTTCTCTCTATTCTCATTCTTATTCCTCTACATACCTTCCTCCTCAATTTATAATCAATCCTTGATTCTTCGCACGAGGGACCTTATTCTCAACTTAGCACCGTTTTGTCCCTTAGAGTATGCTGCCTTTGTACAATTCATTCTTCGACAGTCTTGGTCTTTTACATCCAGCTAAAGATATCACTTGTACTCTTGATTATACCAATCACCCACTACTACGACTTTGCCATATCACCTTTCTCTAATTTCCTTTTCAAGTTAACTCCCCCCCCCCCCCCCTTTTTTCATTGCTATTATCATTTTTTGTCAGTGAAGAACCTCTATGTTGGGCTTTCCTTTAGCAAGGTCTTATAATCTTTCTCGTTTACTTCTCTAGGGCTCACTTGTGGGTTTCATACTTGCATTCACTCCTTATTCATATAGAACATGTCACATCTTTAGTCGTTTCCTTGCTATACTTTACTTACTCCGTATCCCAGTTCTTACTATGTCTTCATTATATCCTGATAATAATCAACTCTACAAGTGACACCTCTTGGTCTCATTCGCAAGCCGGTTCGCAGAATAATATAAACCTTACAAAGTAAGTATACTCAACCAGTTACTCCTTCTAATCTTCCCTCTTACACTTTACCATGTAAGTCGTTTCACCACTGTATTCACATTCACTATAACCCTTCATATTCGTATCTCTGTCTTCGGGCGCTGTTACTTTATTTTGCTAATAAACTTATCGTAATTTACTCGTGCTTATACATCCAATCGCTACTCCAGTATCGCACTTTATTAGAGTTACACTTTCTCCTCCATGTCATGTTTTAGTGCTTCCAACCCCCCTTTGTTTTACTCTAGCATTTCTTTTTACCGTATCAATATCGCTTTCATCACTGCCATTACTATCAATTCAATACTATCTAACTCGACTCCTGTAGTCATTAACGATACTCCTAACTTAGTCGCATTCTGCCATTACTCTTTTGCACATCATATTTTCCCGTTAGGGCATATTGCAAGCTCATATCTAATCTCCTTTAGATTCTGGGAAAATTTCGGCAGAGTTTCCTCTGTATTTCTTACTATCTCAAAACCAGCGCGCAACAAATACCAACAATGCCTCACAGGGCCAATATATATATGTATACAAATATACGACATATCTCAACCACACAGGGCTCCCACTTTCAAATAAAAGCACAAGGACGTCAAACCTTACCTCATGTATTGCACTTCGAGGTGTACCTGATCCTGTAGCGATCTGCCCTGTTACCTCTCCCTATTTCTCTTTCATCCTTCAGCTTTACATTTCAATCATATCTCAACATTCATACTTTATTCGACGGCATATCTCTGTTCTGATTCATCCAATTTGCTTAGTTCTCAACTTATAGCTGAAATTATCATCAAAAGACAAATTTAATCAATTCCTCTATCATATGAACACCGACTTACTTTCACAGCAATAAATTCATCATCATAGTATTACATATTACGGTAACGTAGCCTCAACAAAGGGGCTTACCCCCGTAGCTTTCATTGTCATCAATCACTTTCTTCTATCATTACCAACCTTCCGCTGCAATCAGGGGTTAGTATAGGGAATCTCATCTCTTATGGCTAAGCTCTATCGCACGATCTTAGAGATGAAAGAAGGTCATTCATTCCTAAAATGTCCGCAGCTTCTTGTTTATAAGTGTGGCGCGCAACACACCCATAACCAAGAATCTACTAAACACGGCTCGTAGACATATCCTAGGACTGAACTGCTCTGATACCACTTTTGTCACGACCCGACTCGGGGCCGCGACGAGCACCCGGTGCTAGCCCACCCGGGCACACTCATAGGTTACTCTTATGCTTACATCTAGGTGAGCCACAAAATTATACATGCATTTCCATCCATTCGTCAACTAGTCCCATATGGACAACCGCACATTTATATCATCATAGGCATTTATGCCACATTAATATACATGGGCCAACGTGGCCGACAAAATGATATACAAAACATAGGCCGACAAGGCCAAACACATCTACCCACACACACACATGTCTACGAGCCTCTAAGAGTATAACATATCACATTAGCGGGACAAGACCCCGCTATGCCCAGAATTATATACATAAAAGAATGAGTACCCAAAAGATATGGCTCCTAAGGAAATGGAGCTCTCTATGTAATCTCCGAATAGGTAGCTATGGATCAAGTCTGTCTCTCGGTGCACCTGCGGGCATGACGCAGCGTCCACAAACAAAAGGAGGTCAGTACGAAGAATGTACTGAGTATGTAAAGCATGAGCAACATCAATAAATAAGCATCATGAACAACATATGAATTAGCATAGGAGGGCGGGAGACAATAATATCATCGTCATAGACTTACCTGCCTTTCGTAGGACTATCCATTTTTCATACGTATTTGTACACCTACGTCATCATCTGTATTCCATAATAGTACTCGTACCATACTTGTGCTCATATTCGTACACATGTCCTTATTCGCATTCGTATACATAGTCTTTTCACATTCATATTCATATTATATACATAGCCATACACTTATATACATACATAGCGTGCCCGACCATAAGGTTCGGTGTTTCATACTTACTTAGCCAACCAAGGCTCAATGTTATTTCTACCTGGCCCTACTAAGGCTTCAGGGTTATCCGTACCATCTGCAGAGGTGTGCACGCGTTACGTAATCATATACATACTTTATACATAATCATATATATATATATATATATATATATATATATATATATATATATATACATCCATATACATATATTCTACCCGGCATTATAAGCTCGGGGTGTCATTATAGTCCTTCATGGGCACATGTGAATATAATAGCCCGTAGGCACCTTTAGCATCATTATTATCATTATCGTCATCACTATCATCACCATTATTTCTACATCCACATCTTAGGCTTACTCGTCATATGAGGGCGTAGTACAATCGTAGTACATGTTAAGGATCGTGAGCTTATGAGCTCGGAGTATCAATCACTTGAATACAACATACTCATATAGAGGAATTAGAAATTTGGCCAAGAACCATGCCTTATGAAAGAAGGGTTAGCCTTACATACCTTTTCGTTGGACTATTCTACACTTGCACGTTTCCTTCCAATGCTAGCGTCTATACATTCATTAATATCATAACAATGGCCATTAGTCATTCACATCATCCACATTATCTAGATTTCTCAATTTGCTTCTAATTCTCCCATATTTGTGGTCATGACCTCCAACTTCGTCCATTCGTCTAAAGTGTCTAGTTCATGATCTTAGTACCATTTATAATAAATTCATATCGTAACACAACAACATTCATAATTCAATTCAAACTATTCCTCAAAATGTCACTATTCACCATTCATGACCTAGTTGACTACATTTTCTACAACCCATGTAATTTAATTCTCCAATACCTTAAACATCTTGTAAAAATCATGAATCTTACCTTAGAAGTTGTAGGAACAAGCTTTGGTTGATAATACTCCTCTTTGAGCAAAACCCTAGTTTTTCTCCATTTGGATTTCTTGACTTGGATGATCCTTGATGATTCCCTTATCCTTGATTCACTTGTCTTAATATTATTGATGGCTTATAATCCTTGAAAACTCATATAATAAATGTAGAGAGAAGTTTTAGAGAGAAGTGATGTAATGTTGTAATGAAATAAAACAAGTGTTGGTCCCTTTATTTAATGACTTGTGAAATCTGTGTTGGGATGAACAGTTGTCGTCCATGGAGGTTTACGGTCCGTATTTCAGTTTACGGACCGTCCCTCGTGGTCGTCTTTAAGCTTAAGTAGAACCAGAAACTTAAGGCTGCATGCATGGTGATTTACGACCATGGTTTACGGGCCGTAAATCACTTTACGGTCCATCCACCAGGTCGTATTTAACCATTTCCTCGGCTGGCAGAAAGTTGAAGCCTTGCATGGCAGTTTACGACTGCTAGTTTACGGACCGTATAGCAATTTACGGTTCGTATTTTGCAATACGACCACTGGGCAGTTTCAATTCTGCAACTTCCCATATTTCTTAGACTTCTCATTTTAATCACCCCCGTCCATGCACATGCATTGCTCACCTTGTATCTCATCTTAACTTAGCCAACTTCCTCGTCTCACATCGGATACTTTCGAAATCTCGCCTAAGGTCATCAACGTCATTTCTCTCTCATGGACATCATGCACTCATATTCATCACTAGTTCGTTCTCTTGCGTACCAACGGAAAATTTTCCGAGGTGTAACATCATAGCATGGTTCTATCACACGATCTAAGATGGGAAAGAAAAAAAATCTTCCTAAATGCATTGTAGCCTCCTGTTTATAAGTGTGGTGCACTGAACACCATAAACAAGACTCTGCAAAACATGGTTTGCAGACAACCCTAGGACAGACTTGCTTTGATACCACTTTGTCACACCCCAACCTCGGTGAGGCGTGATTGACACCCGGCATCTTACGGAAACCGAGCGAACCAACTTATAACCCGCATCCTCTATATCTCAAACAGAAAAATAAGGCCAAGAAGGACAACTATGAATATCATATCATGCATACGTATAATTACATTAGGCATACGATGCCAACATATCCACTAGGAAAACATAAATAAGCTATATACAGGAATCTGTCTGCAAAGCCTCTATGAACAAGATTGAAGTACATAAGTCGGGGCAGGGCCCCCGACATACCCTTAACGCGAAATACATATACAACCCAGACTGGGTAATGCTCCAGGAAGAAGTGGAGCCCACCAATCAAAACTAGTACCTGAAAGCAGCCTACTACGGAAGATCCTCGTCCCGTCTGTCTACACCTGCGGGCATGAACACAACATCCACAAGAAAGGACGTCAGTACGAATAGAGTACTGAGTATGTAAGGCATGAAAACAACATGACAGGAGATATGGAATATAACATAAGTTAAGGATAGCCTGGCACTTCTAACTTACCAATGAGAATCTAGTATGCATATCTCATAATACTTTCATCTCTTTAACTACATCTATGTTTGATACTGTGTATCTAACTTACTTATCGTCCTGGTGCTAACTACCCAACTGATCAGTGGTAATTTCCCGACCGGCAGTAGCATGGTGGTAACTGCCTGTCCGATTATCGCCAGACGGTAGAGCGCAACTGCCAAACTGATTAGTGGTAACTGCCCGACCGACCGTAACTCGGTGGTAATAACTGCACAACCAGCCGTAGCATGGTAGTAAACACATATCTGCCCAACCGGTCGTAGCCCGGTGGTAATAATTTCCCAACCAGCTGTAGCATGGTGGTAAACATATATCTGCCCAACTAGCCGTAGCCCGGTGGTAATATCTGCCCAACCAGCCGTAGCATGGTGGTAACATCTGCCCGACTGGTCGTAAAACAGTGGTAATTATAATCGACATCATAACCAAACTTCTATAAGAAATCTCTATGTATTTCTCATGGTCATCACTTAACCCGTAGTGTCTACATAATCACATAAGACTTATAAGCACAACTTAGGTCATTAGTACTTCATCCCGTGTGATTAGACAATGACCAAATCCTAAGATACAACATGAACCTCTCTTTGAACATTAAATATCTCATTGGGGATCCTCTACTAGATCTCTATTCATGTCCTATAAAACATTCCTTAGGAACCTCTTCCTAAACTCGTTGGATTATTATTATTATGGAACCATCATCATGCACACATCTCACCTTGAAGGAACAAGATCATAATGTGAGATCATCATCAATGAATATCATCAATAGCCATGAAACAAGTTCAATGATATAACAGGAACATCGGGAACTACAAGCTTTGGTATTTTAGAAATAGGGTTATTAAAGATATCATGTATAGGTTCACAATATGGAATCATGCCTTAAGAAATAAAGGTTTAGCCTTAACTTACCTGGAAGCTTACTTTCCGACATTCCTACCTCCCTCTTGCCTTGCAATCTATTTGCGATCGCTCGTAGTCTCGTAATTTACTTATAAAATCATTCATACTATTGTTGGGTTCACCATCATACAATTGTCCCAAGCCTTTAATTAAAATCCTTTTAGAATCTACCACAAATCGGGTAGCGTCTCCCCAGTTAATATGCCTAGCACGAAATCACAATCTAGCAACTAACAACAACAACAAAAATACCAACATCAACAACAATATTATCAATACCAATATATTCCATAAATATCCCACACGATGTTTTATCCAACTTCTCAACCCATAAATTCATTATACATTCATTTAATAACTTTTCTTCCATAAACAAGCTTAAATAAATATTTATAAGGGAAGATTCATACCTTTCACCCGCTAGAACTGCAATACCTTCAATTACCATCTTGAATCCAAGCCAAGATGGCTGAAGATTTCACTTAATTTGCGGTAACATCTTATGGCTGAAGATTGGGAGAACTCTCCAGAGGTTTTGGGATGTTTTTGGAGTGTGTTGGAAGGAAAACGAGGGGTTAAGCCCCTTTATATAGTGCTCTTAGAGTCTGGTCTCACTGACTTAAAATTTTCTCTGCGCGATCGCGCCACCTTCAGGCACGTTCGCGCAGAGTCGGTCTCCACCGACTTAAGATTGTTCAGAGCGTTCGTGCTACAATGGGGCGTGTTCGTACTGAGTTGCTGGTTTGCCCTTCTGCGCATTCGCACCACTCCCTGGCGCGTTCGCGCAGAGTTATTCCCTGCTCTGATAGCCCATCTTAAAATGCTCATAATTCTCTATTCCGACTTCGGATCGACGCGCGGTTTGTTGTGTTGGAAACTACACTTCATGAACTTCACTTTAGGCTGGTTCTTTGGTTCAAAAATCCTCATATACTAAAAGATCTTCTTTCTCCAAGTTGGGCCAAAATTTCCCCTCGTATTTCCTTGAAAGTTTCAACAAATTTAATTATCTTAAATCACTTGTCCTCCAATCCTTCCATAGCTTATTATGTGAACTTAAACCCTGACAACAATAAGATAAACACACATAATCTAACATACCTCCTGAAAGGTAGCTCGAATCTCAACATACGAAACTATGGTGTATAACAGTGACATAAATTAAATAGACGAGCGACCTCTTCTCTTAATTGTTGGCAGTCTTCGGTTCGATGGCCGTGAATGTGATGGTAATTTAAAATTAGGTTCTTATCTCAGTTTTCGGGTCAGAATAGATGGGCCTTGGGTGTTGTGTTTACTTGTTACGGATGACAGCTGCTACTAAGGTTGCCACATCGACGCAGAAATTATACTCGGACAATCTCGGCGCTTCTTTGTTTCTCGGTGGTCTATCGGTCACATTTCTGTTCATTAACCCTCTATGCCTCGGGCCACAATCATTTCTTCAATCATTTTTACCGGAGTCACAGTTGTGCACGTTACCCTTTCGATTAGGTGGATAAGGCTGATATCTGTCATGTGAAGATCTTGGTTCTCCATCTGTCATTCTTCTCGATCGATTATTTCCTTTTAATGGAATGCCACGACCCTGATACAGTTCTCAAAATATTATCATCCCCGACCCGGATTTTCGATTGGTACCTGTTGTGCACATCGGCTCAGGCGATTGCCGGGTATTCTACCAAATTTTTCGTCAACTCTAAAGATGTGATCGAACTTCTTGATTTGAGCCCCTAGGTAAAAGCCTAGACAGCCCAATCATCAGAAACTGAAGGCAGGTCTATACGCTCCATTTTAAACCGGACCACAAACTCACGGAGGGTTTCATCATCTCGCTGTTTTACATTGAACAAGTCGAATTTCCGGGTTTCAACCTTAATATCTCAGGCATGATCTTTGACAAAAGCATCTGCAAGCATAGCGAATGAGTCAATTGAATGCTCGGGTAAATTGTGATGCTATATCATTGCTCCCTTGGACTGGTTTTCCCCGAACTTCTTAAGCAGCGCTGACTCCCTCACATCCTCGGCGAGGTCGTTACCTTTAATAGCACATGTGTATGCAGTCACATGCTCGTTTGGGTCAGTGGTCCATTATACTTTGGGATATCGAGCATACAAAACCTCTTTGGGATCGGCTTTGGCGCTGCACTTGGCGAGAAAGGCATTTGAATGAACTTTTTTGAGTCCGATCCTTTCAATACCGGGGGTGCCCTAGGAATTTGGTCGACCCTCGCATTATAGTTCTCCACCTTCTTGTCATTTGCCTCTATCTTCTTTTCCCCGAATTCTACTCGTTTCGTCAGTTCTTCGAGCATTCTTATTAGCTCGACATTTTGTTCGAGATTGTTCCCAGCAACGTGCCTTTCTTCAGTTTCTTCAGCCTGTTCAGATAGAGCAGCATTGGGTGCTCAATTTTGATTTTGCAATTGTGCTATAATCGCCTGTTGGGCTTGCAATTGGGCCATAGCCATGTGTAACTGCTTCCGGAGCTGTTTTAGTGTAGCTCTATTATTTCCACCTACTAGCACGTTATCTATTGATGACCCGATCTGGTCAGAATCGACTGGGGGCACATTATTGTTAGGTACCCCATTGTCGTTTTCTTCATGGTGGCTTGATTCCGCGTGAAAATTGAGAGAATGAGAGTCTGACATGTTGGGTAAACCTGAAATCAAACTTCAAAGAACAAGTGTAAAAATATCGAGTGTTGTCAGAATTCATATTAAACCACCACTATTAAAGTTTGGCCCCACGGTGGGCGCCAAACTGTTTACCCTTAAAATGGATAACAATTAAATTTGAAGGTGCTAAGGATATGTGGTTAGATTTAACACAACATTGGATTATGTGACAAACGATAAAGTAAAATGAAATATAACAGATCTAGCCGCGATGAGTATTGATCGGTCTCGGGTGCTAAGAACCGAGATTAATCCATTGTGGTCGGATAATGAACAGTGAACAATGGTGAAGAACTAAGATAAATGAATAAACGTTGATAATTATATTGCCTGCTCAATACATAGGTGTGCGTCTCCAAAAAACTAGCTAAAATAAATGGGGGCCTCCTCTTTATATAGTAGAGGAGTCCTAACCCTAGTACAAATCTAAATAAGGTACAAAATCCCTCAATAACTGATGGCGAGATCGGTGCCGACATATCCGGCTGGTGGCGGATATTTCGGTCTCCTCCTTATGGCGATTAACTGTCTTCTTATCGTGTCCCGGCACCTCATTCCAATCCAAGCTTGAGAACCCGGGACCTGGTGTGACATTTTTGACTCCAACCGAGCCTAGCTTCTATGTCAGTAAATGGAGGATATCCATCCCCTCAGTTTTACCCGTATACAATAGTAATTTCCCTTGAAATTTCAGTTACAAATACTTCATTATAGGCTTTAAATAATACTTAAATCTACAAAAATATGTCTTGAGTCTCTTGAGTTTCCAATCTTTACAATAAAAAGAGAATGAAAGATTGAAACTAATTGGATCGAAAACAAAAAACGGAAGAGATATGAGAAGCTGAGAAACGTATTCCATTCAACATCAACTGGTATGAGTTCAACTACATATATTTGAATGTGGCATTTGGCTGAGCCCTATAATCAAAAGGAAAAAAAAGAAGGGTTCTTATTTTTGGTTATACTCCTTACCCATGAAGTACTCAAGAGGTAATAATAGAACGAGGAAATTAAACCAATTTATTGTACTTTGATAAATTTTTGTTACTTAACCTTTTTGTACTTAATTTTTCCTTGCACGGTTTTTTGGTTTATGGATGTATGTCTGTATTGTTCTTTTAATCTTGTAAGAAAAATTAAAGAACTAGAAATTTTATTTGCTTTTTTTTTATTTTCTATCATTAACGTTTTTGTACTAAATTTTTCTTTACACGTTTTAATAGCTTATGGAAATGGGTGTTTACCCTAAAAAAGTGAGTACACATAAATTTATTTAGTGTTTTAAAGAATACGTGATTAGATTTGTTATAAGACACGAAATAAAACTACTTTATAGAAATTAAAATAATAATAGACAAATTGAGTGAGTAAACTTAATAATAATAATAAAGCGATTGAGCTTGGGCTTGGTTGATCTTAGGAGCAAATCCTTTGATAGGTTTCCTCCGATGGGACAACTAAATGCTTATTCTTCTAAGAACAAATATAATGTTCCAGAGCAAAAGAGCAATTTAAGAGAATAAATGTAAATAGCTAAGCTTGCAAGAATAGTGTGTAATCAGTGTTATTCGATGATCTTTTTTCAGGGTTGGTAAGCTCCTTTTATTATACAAGTACATGAACTCTTAAACTAGTAATTTAATCCTAATAATGAACGATAATGGGCAATGAATATTGCCGTAATATTGAATCGTAACGTCTGTTTCATATCTGGTCCAGTCTTGTAACGTTACTCCGCTATTAATTACCCGGTATAATTTCCTTCGCGGATTTGGTCCGGGTATTACCGGAGGCTTCCTACTCGCATTCAATGCCGCAATTCTCAACGTTCCATCTTCCCTTGCCATGTGTTCCGGTATTATTCCGACACGTGTCAAGCTGTATTTTGCCATGTATACAGATAGTCCCCACTCTCCGGTAGAAGGAAGGAATACCGACGAGTGGATTTGAAATCATTCCGGTTTTGTTCTCATCCAGTGGCGGGAAAACAAATCGTCCCATTGATCCATTCGAAAAGGCAACCGTCAAATTCGTAATCAATGCAATTACTGTGAAATGCCGGCGACCCTTCAGTCAAAACGATAGACATAAAGCTACCACTTTTTTGGAAGTTGTGACTTTTGAATACCAAACATTTCACCTTCTCATTCGAATTATATAAGGCAAGAGATCAAACCTCAAACTCAATCAAATCTTATGAGTAATACTTTACTTCAACAATTCTTTTTCTTCGCAAGATTTCAACAATTTCTACTCCTCCTTCATCACCCAACCACTCTTCTCACAACGACACCCCATCTCTTGGACGCCGTTCTAGGAAGGCTCCAATTTCTCTCACCAGTTAAGAAATTGATTTACAATCCTTTGCCGCTGACATCCCATCTGTGGGGTTTAAGTACCACGATGATTTTCGTATTGTCAGTAATCATCAATCTGTTGAAGGGTTTAAGTCGTTTATTACCGCTGAGACTATCTCCAAAGTTCGCACTGACTGCAATTTCGCTCTATAAGTTTCCATTACAACCGTTGAACCTCATGTTAGGATGAACCACTATTCAGATGGTTTTTCCATGACTTATACCTATCCCTTCGTGATAGGATTCAAACTCCCTGTTCCTCAAATAATTAAGGATTTTTATTGTCGATACCGAGTGTGTATCAGCCAAGTCGCTCCTCAAATCTGGCTCCTTGTTTACTGCATCCAATTTCTGGCCGATTAGGCGAAAGTTTCATTCTCCCTCGATCACTTAATACATCTGAACTGTTGGTTCATCTACTGTCACGACCTAACCGGAGGGCCATGACGGGCACCCGGAGCTAACCTACCGAGCACCACATGACATACATGCATCACATAATCATACTTGAGTAGGCTATAATGCTAACTCATAGATATCATAATCTGAGAGGGACACAAGCCCAAAAGGTAAATATGCATATGTAATGAACTGAACCTAAGTATACAAGCCTACAAGGCTGTCCAAATAACGATATAACAAAAATATGGACCGAGAAGGTCATAAGACATCTAACTGTACATATCTGTCTATGAGCCTCTACTAGAGTGCATAACATAATAAGGACGGGACAGGACCCTGCCATGCCCATATGTATACAAAAGAATCATACCAAGTTGTACTGCAACTCTGGAACAGTGGAGTGCTCCTGTACAAACACTGAAATGCCAGCCTAAGGGTCTGAACTGTCTCCCTGTCTACCTGCGAGCATGAACGCAGCAGCATCGACAAACAAAAAGAAGTCAGTATGAATAATGTACTGAGTACGTAAGGCATGGAAAATAACATAATAAAGATATGAAAAGTGACAAGAGATAAGAGATAAGAGAAACAACCTGTACATCTGAATGCCTCTTAAGGCGGATAACATGCATGCTTTCCTTTTAAAAAAAATATTTTCATACATGTATATATATCATAATATCGTACCCGGCCGTAATAGGCTCGGTATCATTCGTACCCGGCCATGATAGGCTCGGTGTTATCCGTAACCAACTGTAGTGGTGTGCACAATAGGTGCCGTACCCGGCTGACTATAATGCGGCTCGGTTTCAGAAAATATGTCAAGTCCCATTTTAGGGCCGCACGGGCACTTACCTTTTCCTTCTCGGTAGGCGAACCCTCTCATTGAATAACATATCAATTAAATAAAGACGATTCATTTGAACCAATGGATATTTCGAAATAATAGCGAAACATCATAATATTTCTCATAAACTCAAGTATTTAATAGATTACAATAATAAATGATTACATACTCAATCGAACTTCCCATGACCTGGTATAGACTAGCACAAGAGCGACTAATGATTTCAGATTACCACTACATTCTAAGACTCAACTTCCGTCTCGGAATGAAACGGGAGGAGGCCTTCCAGATAGGCACTGCACCTTTCCGCTTCATATCAGAATCAACCACCTGAAAAAATCTACACCCCAAAAAGGGGGTAGGAGGTGCAATATCCGTACAATCCACGCGTACTGAGTAAGTATCATAGGCCGACAATGGTTAGAAACACACATCAGTCAAAGAATTCACAGATAAACATGATAACAACCCAATTAAGTAATACGTCTATCTACCACGCATCATAACATCTATAACCTTTAAATCATTAACTTCACCCCAATAATCACTAGTCAATCTCACAACAATTTCGCAACTCACATATCTTTAAATCGTTCGTTTTAGTCTAAAATTCAACTCATCATTAAGACACCCGTTATCCTACTTCACATAGAGATCAAACATATAACTAGTCTTATAGACAGTCCGTGGGATACTTCAGTAAGTTCAATCAATAAATCCAGATCCAAGTACACATCACTGCCTAAGTAAAGCATCTAATCCTAAATGTGACAAGTCTGAATGTATTAAGTCCAAATCCAACACCACAAGTACAACACCAAACATCTCAAAATCAAATCATAATGCAATGCAATAGTGTATGAATTCAATGCAATGCCATGCAAATGTTGTGTACACATGTACTCCGGATAGAAATATCGACATCTCGGTAGTACAACCCAGTGTGGCTCGCAAGGTCTAAGTGCCACCTGTCCCGAATCTTTGCCTAACAGACAGACGGGACCCCGGATCTTTGCCCATGGGGGGGGGGGGGGGGAGGGGGTTCTAACCGGCACCACTGTAGGGGACTCGCGGATTCCATGCACTATCAACGATTCTAGAGCTAACATCGGATATCGGCCATGTAATCAACGATTTCCGAATGAATCATCGGATATCGGCCATCTCACGTCACCCAAGTAAAAGATTTTTATCAAGGATCAACTTCACTCAATCAATGATTTCAGGATGAACATCGGACATTAGCCATCTCACGTCACTCAAGTAAAGAGTTTTATCAAGTATTTTACCCAATCAACGATTTCAGGATGAACCTCGGATATCGGCCATGCAATAGTGTATCATGAAAATGAGAGTGCATGCAATGTATGGATCAACATCGATAATCATGTTCAATATCACAAGTACCAAATATGGTACGCCAACAATATATCCGAATCACAAATACCTACATTGGGTATGCAAATGATATAACTGAATCACAAATACCAACAGTGGGTATGCCAACGATATAACCGAATCACAAATATCAACGGTAGGTATGCCGACAATATAACCGAATCACAAGTACCAACGGTGGATACGCCGACAATATCGTAATCAAGATGATAAAATAGAATCCAATATCAATCAACAACTTATGGTATCAAGACAACACAACAGAACAATTAAATCATGCCGTAACGGGGTGGCTAGCCCTAAACACACAACAGGTTAAACAATTGATACACATTATTACCACTCCACCTAACTCAGCCTAATAGCTTAGAATGACTAATGTCACCTTCTACTCACAATCATTCCTCACAACTCAATCTAGAACTCAGTCGCAATCTTTGGTACATTTTATCCTTCCATTTATCAACCAGGTTTGTTGTTAATGGTATAACACAATTTACCGCATTTACAAGATTTCCCATCACGAAACATAAAAAATTATGTACCATCCACTACGCCCAAGTCACATAAAATCCACTAATATTCAAGGAACCACACTAAATATCCTAAGGAGTCTACAGGCCACAAGCCTGAACACACAAATCACACAACAATACCATCCTAGGATTCCATCCCAAATCTCCAATTCCTGTGCGTGCATTCTCCATTCCTTCTAATACACGAATATATGAAACTAACCAAAGTCTACCGAAAGGGAAGCCATAACCTACCTGGCAGTCGAACATGTGACACGAACCCACACGTTGCCTTGTCTTTCGAAGCGTCTCAAAATAATCAAACTCTATCACATATGAATTCTATGTAAGAAACCATGAATAATGATACCCATATTGGTTACATTCTATTCGGGTCAAATTCCAACCCTTAATTTAGGAAAAACGGGTTTCAAGGGAAAAACGGGAATTTTATGACCAAAATACCAACTTCCATACTAAAAGGTCAAACCTTAATTTAATCATAGGAATACTCAATTAATTCTGAAAATCATCGTAAATCTGAAAACCCCCAAATTTGGATCTAAGAACCCTAACTTTAATCCCACAATTTTATCACTAAAATGGAAGAAACATGTTTATATAGTTTATAATCATCAAATCCATGCTTAATGAAGTTAACCGTACCCATAATACAATATTGTAAAGCCAAGAACTCATTAGGGAGAAAACTCATAAAAACCCTTCTTTTAATCTTAAGCTTTTTATGGAAAATATGAATCTAGCTAGTTTGTTCCCAACATATTCAACATTAATCTTACTATTTAGGAAGATTCTAGGAACCAAAATGATTTAGAACTTAACTCAAGAACCCATTTGAAGACCCATTAGATTCTATGGATGCTAGATTATGCTAAATGATAAAGAGAGGTTAATGAAACCATGATAAGATAGGAATGTTATCTTAGGGAAAAAATCACTTGAAAACCCTCCAATTCGCCTCCACAAAGCACTCAAGTCGGAATAGAAATAATGACTAGGGTTTTGGGGTTTTAAACTTATAAAAACTGCTCATCGACCGCTTTAGCGGTACAGCCCCAGCGGCTGAGTAGACCGCTACAACGGTCAAGGCCAAGAACTCAACTTACCGCTGCAGCGGCAAGCATACCGCTACAACAGTCCTGGTGCTACTACAGCGAAAACCAGACACCAGAAGCTTTTTACAAGTTTCACAATTTCATCTCGAAATCTGACCATCACCAGAGGCCCGAAACACACAAACCAGATATGCAGACATACATAAAAACGGGCTATGAACTCACCCGTGGCCTCGGATTTCTTAACGGAGATTTCTACGTCCAAGTCAACTCTAGGTCAAACGGTTTCTGCTTAAAGTCATATTCGTAAAGGGTGTTCCAAGACTCAAAACGACACTTAGGAAGCCATGGCAATTATCTTCTCGGGTCCAAATAGTACAGAACGGAGCCTTATCATAATCCTAGAATCTCTCCGAAGCACAACCATTATCATTACAACCCATTGTACTAACCAAAAGGCTGACTCTAGTAAGATACCACAGGGACTACTAATAACGAACCTAAAAAATCAGGCGTTCTTTATCACATCCATTTAAACTGATTTACTTGGAACCTATAAGTTCCCTTGCAGTTACAAACTCGATCTAACTATTTCCATTCAAACCATAATAACCCACAATGAACGCACCATTTCAGAATATATCGGCAACCACACAAACTGATTCCAAGATCCGAAACCCATCACATTCTTATCACGCATAGTAAATGACAAGTTACCGCTCTCGGCTCTATAAGCTGAAACTTATCCAAATCGTTCTCAAGGTACCGGATAACTAAATCTTGCGAATGCAACCTCAAATTCCTTAACATTACCTAATACGCATACCTGGTGCAACCCGAATTTTTCCGACACTAAGGACATATGTACTCCTAAATCAATCTTTTAACTATCAAACTTTCCATTGTAATACCTCAATAACCCATAATACTTTCGAAAGCATAGAAATTTCACATCACTGGCGCTAATAAGCATAATCACTTCGGACCCATAATATCCGAAGTCATTCCGTCAATGTTGTTCATAACATAAAACACTTAGCACAACATGATCCCATCTCGGAAACACTGATAGCCATAACATACTAAGAAATTCTAAAATTCCTTTCTCTTAAACACACACTAACTCCTCCACTGCAAAGTACTGCGAAACTATCCAAAGGGGTACCACACAAGCCACTTCCTATAAATTCAACATGTCGGTTATCTGAAATCTCACTTCTCACTTAGTCACTAGTCACAACTCCTTATCACTTACCCATTCTATAAACTTACTTTCTCACAACAATCACAAGCTCGTCTATTTCATACTAGACAATAGTACCACCATTCAAATAGATTCAAGTACTCCCAAGGACGTACCTAATTCTTGCCACCCTCGACTAACACTAACCAATTGTCGAAGCCGCTAAATCAATTACCACAAATCATAAGTCTTGCACACTACCGAACCAGCCTTAGAGATAGAATCACACCACACACTTTACATATTAGAGTTACCTTTCAACGCATCAGAGTCTAAACCGACTAAACTCTAAATCCAACAAAGCACATACTTGGTCTACAATGACCCACTTTCCTCTACCAAGGTTCCCTTATTCCATTCCTTATTTTGAATTCCAAAATGATCCATATAGCTCGAATAAGTTTAAGCCTCATCTCTGATTCACTAAATTAGAACGTCTCCATTCTCGAACCTAAACACACCCAACCATTCAAGCGACTATACTATCAACTCAACGGATAACAACACCGATAAAAAACAAAACTCACCGAAGCCACACAACAACTACAAAGGCTCTCAGCCTCAATCCGATACTAGACATAACTCCTAACAGTTGCTTGGTTACTAGAATCTCAGTCTCGTAATAGTCACAAACACATTCTCATAAGCATGCCAGATACCAATTATTTCCTTCTTAGTGCTCAAGAATTTTCGATTCAAATCCTCTTTATCATGACTCAATTCCATGTACACAACAAGTACTAATACCAATCCCCTTAAGAATTCGGATTCTCTATGCTCTATCATAATATTGTCATGTTAGTACTTACTCTCAACTTCTCTTATCTAACACACGCAATCACTATACTCATCGAATCTGGTAATCCCTAGCGAACTCACTCTTGTCCTCGCATACTATCACAAACCTTATTGAAGTCGAAACCTTCTTCCCAAGCTAGAACTACACAAGGCCACACATCTTAATCAAAGTGACACCTTTCATACCATACCACCACATAATGTATGAGATCAAACGCATGAGAACGAGTGTTCGCCATTTGAGGAAGGATGAGACACGGATACACATATACCAATTGGAATCTCCTAGATACCAATTGGACCCGCCGAGATACTAATTTGACCGAAGTAGCATGAATAGAAAGAATGAAGGGAGTTTTTCCAAAGATGCCTCATAGCCTCTTGCGGATGGGTAGAGACGTCACCGTACCACTCCACGAGACTCTACTACACATTGCTCTTGCACCTAGTATACCGGTAACCTTGGCTCCGATACCAACTGTCACGACCCATTTTAGGGCCGCGTGAGCACCTACTTTTCCCTCCTCGGTAGGCGAACCCTCTCATTGAATAAGACATTAATTAAATAAAGACGATTCATTTAAACTAATAGATATTTAGAAATAACAGCGGAACATCATAATATTTCCCATAAACTAAAGTATTTAAGAGATTGCAACAATAAATGATTACAGACTCAATCCAACTTCCCATGACCTGGTCTTGACTAGCACAAGAGCGATTAATGATTTCAGAATACCACTACATTCTAAGACTCAACCTCCGTCCCAAAATGAAATGGGAGGAGGCCTTCCAGATAGGCACTGCACCTTTCCGCTTCATATCACAATCAACCACCTGAAATAATCTACACCACAAAACGGGGGTAGCAAGTGCAATATCAGATGGGACCTCGGATATATGCCCACGGGGGGTTCTCACCAGCACTACTCTAGGGGACCCGCGGATTCCATGCACTATCAATGATGCCAGAACTAACATCAGATATCGGCCATGCAATCAACGATTTTCGAATTAATCATTGGATATCGGCCATCTCATATCACTCAAGTAAAAGAGTTTTATTAAGGATCAACTTCACTCGATCAACGATTTTGGGATGAACATCGGCCATCTCACGTCACTCAAGTAAAGAGTTTTATAAATATCAATTTCACTTAATCAATGATTTCGAGATGAACCTCGGATATCGGTCATGCAATAGTGTATCATGAAAATGAGAGTGCATGCAATGCATGGATCAACATCGATAATCATGCTCAATATCACAAGCACCAACAATGGTACGCCAACAATATATCCGAATCACAAATACCCACATTAGGTATGCCAAAGATATAACTGTATCACAAATACCAACATTGGGTATGCCAATGATATAACCGAATCACAAGTACCAACGGTGGGTATGCCGACAATATAATCGAATCACAGGTACCAATGGTGGGTACGCTGATAGTATCATAATAAAGATGATAAAATAGAATCGAATATCAATCAACAACTCATGGTATCAAGCCAACACAACAGAACAATCAAATCACGACGTAAAGGGGTGGCTACCCCTAAACACACAACAGGTTAAACAATTGATACACATTATTACAACTTCACCTAACTCAGCCTAATAGCTCAGAACGAGTAATGTCACTTTCTACTTATAATCATTCCTCACAACTTAATCTTGAACTCAGTCACAATCTTTTGTACATTTTATCCTTCCATTTATCAACCAGGTTCTCTATTAATGGTATAACACAATTTACCGCATTTAAAGGATTTCCCATCGTGAGGCATAAACAATTATGTACCATCCATGTTGTATCCCGTATTTTTGAACGTCAGATTATTTGCTGAGATGGGACCCACACATCGAGATTTTTTTTGGGACATCTGAAAATTCATATGAATCACATATGAGAAGTTAAACACAACTCAAGAAGGACCCTTGGGCCAAATCAAAGTGGAAGTCCTCCAAACGAATATTTTAAGAAAACGTTTTCGGGTGATCTGACTTCAAGGGGCAAAAACGGTATTATAAGTTTGGAATTTGGAAACGTACCAAGAACTAGAGGTTCTAGATAATTGAATTAGCTTTCCAACCATAGGTCGTGGGTCCCCAGGTGACGTCGGTACAAGGAGATATGAACGTTTTAAGGTCGAAAGGTCAGTGGGCTAGGCCCAACTCGGGACCAAACCGAGTTGGCCCAAAAAAATCAAAAAAAATAATAAGGCCCAAATTTGTGAGGCCCAACCGGCCATGGTTATGGCCCAAGCCCATATTACATAAAATTTGGTCAATAAATAAGATGACTAAGTCATCTTTATCACACAACCTCTAGAATATTCAAGAAGTTGAAGAACAAGAAAGAGAAGGAGAAAAGTTGAAGGCCATTTCGGCCAAGATAAAATTTCCAAGGAAAAATTGATAAAAATTCTTCAAAAATCATTTTCTACCAAGTAAAGGGTGATTAACAAGGTGGAGTTGTTGTTGGAGCAAGAAAAATTCAAAATCATACAAATTGTCAAGTTGTAGTCAAGTGAGAAGTTGAAGAAGAAAGGTGAGTTTTGATCTTGTTTTATGTGTTATATATGGTTTATATGTGTTGTAGTATGCTAAAATGGATGAAATTCATGAAGGAGAGAAATATAGTACATGGCCATGTGTATGTATATATGTGTAGGAGTCATGCTTCAATTATTTTAATTAGTGTTTGGTTGTTATTGTTGTGAATGTTATGTGGAAAATGGAAGTTGAATGAATTTTGAGAAGTTGTAGTGTGTATGTTGGTGTTGGCTGTGTGGTTATGGTGAAAAAATGGAAGAGAATGAGTTAATTTTATTTAGTATGATGTTGTTGGAATATAGATTATGAGGTTGTTATTGTTTTCATTAAAGTTAGAAAGTTTTTGGAAGAAGTAGTAAGTTGATTCAATATGGAAGTTGTTAGTATTGTTGTTGTTGGAATTGTGGTTGATATTTTGGCCGGGTTTGAATTCCCGGGATTGTTGTTGATTGAAATTAGCCAAGTTGAACTTGGTGGGATGGAGTATTTATAGGGGAAGTGCTGCCGAAATTTCGGTAGCCAATGTTTCCTTAAGAATTCAACTCTAAGTACCCTAATAAGAGTTTTGGTAAACATGACCAATTTGCAGATTTTGACGAGATTGCGACGTGAATTTGGAATAGCAAAAGGAGCGGAAAGAGGTATGTAAGGCTTCACGCTTCTTTCTATGGCATGTCTTAGATGTAATAAGTCGGGTACGAGCCTCGGGGACAACCCTAGCCCCCGGAATCCGTACCTAAAGTTTTCCACTTTTTGTTCAGTAGAATTGAACTAGAGAGTGTGCAAATGATGGAAAGACCTCTTAAACCCTTAGAACTTGCATAAGTGGGACCCGATTACCCAAGGACCCTCACAAGTAATGACATGACACGTAATAAATGTAAATCATATACGTCACCCCATCCGGCCCGAGGTGGGCCCGCTACTCTCGGATTTTTCCTTACAGTCTTGCTTGACTTACTTGAAGTGAATCCAAAGGGAACCTTTGATCCCGATTTCGATACCAAATGATAAATACTATGACTCCTCTAACGAGGGCACTTCCATGACGATAATGATAACAATGATGTTGGATAAGAGAATATGCCTATGATACGTACTACTGGAACGACTCTATGACAAAGATGACTAAGCTAAGTATCTTATGTAAACATGAAAATGATAAACTAATTTTTGAATCTTATTTATATTTCCTAGCTATGACTTTATTTTCTAAAAGATTTCAAAGTCTATGAACTGTCATCTATGATGCCCCGATTTCATTCTACGTTTACTTTAATATTATTCCCCGTTGGTAGTCTCACCTTAAAATACTCGTTCCTTCAAGGTGAGACAAAGCGATCACGAGTATTCTATAATATAATTGGAGGTCACCGACCTTACGTCACTCCGATGACTACATGATTCTTCTTTGGGCTTTCCTGCGTGCCTATGAGACATATTTATATAGGATACGTAAATGCATATAAGACATGTAAATGTATGTAAGATATGTGTATATATTTTTTTAAAACATGCACATGACGAAAGAGCTAGAGCGCTATAGACGCTGATTTACCTACACGACACACGTATATGTATATGATAAAAGAGCTAGAGCGCTATAGACGCTGATATATGTACATGATATAAGCATGTGTATACGGGGAAAATGGAGGTAAGGGCAGAGCGTTATGAACGCATATCCACCTGATCAGTTGGCATTACATGATATGATATCGTCCCGGACGCGGGATGCCCGGACGCGGGATGTGTATATTTATGGTTAAATGGATCGGCTGCCGACGCCTCGGCAATATGAGATGTCCTATTTTATATGTATATGTATATGAACAAGGAAAGATTCTTAAAGGAAAGCTAAGTACGCATAGCACCTGCCAAGGGTATATATATATACAGGTTATGTTTCTATCCCAGGACATGTGTTGTAACTCTCTTATGTCATTATACATGATTCATATTTTCTGTATATTACTATTCATGCCTTACATACTCGGTACACTATTCGTACTGACGTCCCTTCTTGTGGACGCTGCGTTTCATGCCGCGCAGGTCAGCAGACAGGCGGATTTGATACTTAGAAGCTCTACCAGCAGTGTTGACAGTGCTCCAGTTATTCCGGAGCCTCACTTCCTTGGTACTATTTTGTGTATATATATTCGGGCATGGCAGTACTCAGCCCTTTCTATGTATAAGTGTACTACGTCTAGAGGCTCGTAGACAGTTATGTACAGTCAGTTAAGTACAGTTAGATATATGGTGTTTTGGCATGTTAATGTTGATGTATAAGTGATAACGAAGTTTATTAGTCTATGTTCAGAATGACGCCGCTAATGTTAATGTTCAAAAAAAAAATGGCTCTGTTTACATGGCTTGCTAAGAGGTAAAGGTAAAACGATAGACAAGGGGTGCTCGGTACAAGTATCGGGGACTCGTCACGGCCCCTAGACGGGTCGTGACAGAAGTGGTATCAGAGCAGTTCGGTCCTAGGGGTTTGTCTACGAGCCGTGTCCAGTAGAGTCTTGTTTATGGGTGTGTTGCGCGCCACACTTATAAACAGGAGGCTACAGGGCATTTAGGAAATGTGACCTTCTTTGCATTCTGAAATCGTGCGATAGAGCTAAGTTGCCAGGCTTCCATATTCCTTTTCCTAAACCTGTGTTATGGTTTCAGTAATGCCGCCGAAGAAAAAGGCTACGATGGCCGAGAAAGCCAAGGGGGTGGCGGCCAGCAGAGTTGAACGGGAGCTAGAAGAAGAAGAACCTCATAATGAGGCTCCCCCTCAGACTGTTCCTGCTCCCCCTGCACCAGCAGAGCAGGAAAGAGTTCCAGCTCCAGCCCCCGCACCTCCAGTTCCACCGCCAGCAGTTCCGGGCCAGCAGATGGCAGAGGCCATCCAGTTATTAACCCAGCTCGTTGCCGCACAGGCTCAGCAGCAAGATGTAGACCTGGGAGGCAGAGCGGTAAGTGCAAGGGCCCGCGACTTTATCACCCTGAAGCCTCCAGAGTTTTATGGATCAAAACCAGAGGAGGACCCACAGAGTTTTATAGATGAGATGCTGAGGACTCTGGGGATCATACATGCTTCGGATACGGAGTCCGTAGAGTTGGCTTCATACAGGCTGCGGGATGTGGCAGTTCTGTGGTACAGTAGCTGGATATCATCGAGGGGAGCAAATGCACCCCCTCCGGTTTGGCAGGAGTTCACTGAGGCGTTCCTGCGACATTTCCTACCGCCAGAGGTTCGACGGGCTCGAGCCGATATGTTCTTGAACCTGAGACAGGGAAATATGAGTGTTCGAGAATACAGCCTCCGTTTTAATTCATTAGCCAGGTATGCCCCAGCCATGATGGCGGATAAGGGAGATCATGTACACCGATTTGTTAGTGGGATAGGGCCACATTTGGTTAAGGAATGTTTGACAGCTTCACTCCAGGACGGGATGACTATTACTCGAATCCAGGCCCACGCCCAAAATCTGGAGGAACAATATCAGCCACGGCGAGAGGAGCGTTACCCAGATAGGGGTTCCAGAAAAAGGGGCAGGTTTTCCAGGACTAGAAGCGAGTACAGAGGGGGACAGGCACAAGAGCTATTCAGGCATTCAGAACAACCGGCGGCCAGTGCACCGCCTCGATTTACGGATAGGGGACTTGACCGTTCTACTCACTCGCGACTAGATCAGGGTACTAAGGCGTCAGGATCCCAGTATAGAGCTGATTCTAGCAGGATGATGCCACCCCCGCCACGGTGTGCGCGATGTGGTAGACCACATTCTGGAGAGTGTCGCGCAGGTACAGGTGCATGTTATACTTGTGGGCGGGTTGGCCATTTGATGCGTGATTGCCCATTGAGGTATGAGGGAGACCAAGCCCAGCCCGTCGGGTCCGCGGTTGGTTCATCGTCGACTGTACGCCCTCTTGGACAGACTTCCCAAGCTCCAGCGGGCCACGGCCGAGGTAGAGGAGGGACACCTAGTTCAGCTGGTCCTCCGCACCGCCTATATGCATTGACAGGACGACAGGACCCTGAGCCTTCCGCAGACGCGGCCACAGGTACTTTTTCGGCACCTTCTATGATGTCTATGTTAATTGATTCGGATTCTATCCTATCCTACGTTGCCTTTATATTGCTGATCATATTAAGAATTCAAAAATTAGGACGAAAGGTAGCCATACGCACAGGTAAAAAGACGAATACTAGAGATTGCGGAGGTTAGAACCGTAAATGAAAGAAGAGATGTGTTACGCGGCGTTTCGAAAACTGCTAAGACCCCAACTCGTTCCATAATATGTGATATAAGTAGTGCGAGGGAGTGGGGGCGAAAATACTAACGCTAAGACGCTGAAATGCACTAAAGTTTCAAGGTTAAGCGTGCTAGGGTGAGAGTAATTTCATGATGGGTGACCCACTGGGAAATATGCTGAAATTTTCACAAATGTGGGAACAAGAGACGAATGTGAAGCTAGGTAGTCCAATGTAAATTAGAGTGTGTGGAGTGGTTACAAACCCTATAAAAGTCATGTAGGCGGAGACGGACAAGACTAACGGAAGAGGAGAAAGCGTGACAGAAAGGGGACTTATTAACGTAGGGCCAACGTTCAGAGCTTACTCAATGGACTTACGACATAAAAGCGACCTAAGCGACATGTGAGATGTCTACGAAGGCGAACTCCCCGAAGTATCATGATACACTATGAGGCCAGTTTAACATTCGAGGACGAATGTTCTAAACGGGGGGCGAATGTTGTATCCCGTATTTTTGAACGTCAGATTATTTGCTGAGATGGGACCCACACATCGAGATTTTTTTTGGGACATCTGAAAATTCATATGAATCACATATGAGAAGTTAAACACAACTCAAGAAGGACCCTTGGGTCAAATCAAAGTGGAAGTCCTCCAAACGAATATTTTAAGAAAACGTTTTCGGGTGATCTGACTTCAAGGGGCAAAAACGGTATTATAAGTTTGGAATTTGGAAACGTACCAATAACTAGAAGTTGTAGATAATTGAATTAGATTTCCAACCATAGGTCGTGGGTCCCCAGGTGACGTCGGTACAAGGAGATATGAACGTTTTAAGGTCGAAAGGTCAGTGGGCTAGGCCCAACTCGGGACCAAACCGAGTTGGCCCAAAAAAATCAAAAAAAATAATAAGGCCCAAATTTGTGAGGCCCAACCGGCCATGGTTATGGCCCAAGCCCATATTACATAAAATTTGGTCAATAAATAAGATGACTAAGTCATCTTTATCACACAACCTCTAGAATATTCAAGAAGTTGAAGAACAAGAAAGAGAAGGAGAAAAGTTGAAGGCCATTTCGGCCAAGATAAAATTTCCAAGGAAAAATTGATAAAAATTCTTCAAAAATCATTTTCTACCAAGTAAAGGGTGATTAACAAGGTGGAGTTGTTGTTGGAGCAAGAAAAATTCAAAATCATACAAATTGTCAAGTTGTAGTCAAGTGAGAAGTTGAAGAAGAAAGGTGAGTTTTGATCTTGTTTTATGTGTTATATATGGTTTATATGTGTTGTAGTATGCTAAAATGGATGAAATTCATGAAGGAGAGAAATATAGTACATGGCCATGTGTATGTATATATGTGTAGGAGTCATGCTTCAATTATTTTAATTAGTGTTTGGTTGTTATTGTTGTGAATGATATGTGGAAAATGGAAGTTGAATGAATTTTGAGAAGTTGTAGTGTGTATGTTGGTGTTGGCTGTGTGGTTATGGTGAAAAAATGGAAGAGAATGAGTTAATTTTATTTAGTATGATGTTGTTGGAATATAGATTATGAGGTTGTTATTGTTTTCATTGAAGTTAGAAAGTTTTTGGAAGAAGTAGTAAGTTGATTGAATATGGAAGTTGTTAGTATTGTTGTTGTTGGAATTGTGGTTGATATTTTGGCCGGGTTTGAATTCCCGGGATTGTTGTTGATTGAAATTAGCCAAGTTGAACTTGGTGGGATGGAGTATTTATAGGGGAAGTGCTGCCGAAATTTCGGAAGCCAAATGTTTCCTTAAGAATTCAACTCTAAGTACCCTAATAAGAGTTTTGGTAAACATGACCAATTTGCAGATTTTGACGAGATTGCGACGTGAATTTGGAATAGCAAAAGGAGCGGAAAGAGGTATGTAAGGCTTCACTCTTCTTTCTATGGCATGTCTTAGATGTAATAAGTCGGGTACGAGCCTCGGGGACAACCCTAGCCCCCGGGAATCCGCACCTAAAGCTTTCCACTTTTTGTTCAATAGAATTGAACTAGAAAGTGTGCAAATGATGGAAAGACCTCTTAAACCCTTAGAACTTGCATAAGTGGGACCCGATTACCCAAGGACCCTCACAAGTAATGACATGACACGTAATAAATGTAAATCATATACGTCACCCCATCCGGCCCGAGGTGGGCCCGTTACTCACGGATTTTTCCTTACAGTCTTGCTTGACTTACTTGAAGTGAATCCAAAGGGAACCTTTGATCCCGATTTCGATACCAAATGATAAGTACTATGACTCCTCTAACGAGGGCACTTCCATGACGATAATGATAACAATGATGTTGGATAAGAGAATATGCCTATGATACGTACTACCGGAACGACTCTATGACTAAGATGACTAAGCTAAGTATCTTATGTAAACATGAAAATGATAAACTAATTTTTGAATCTTATTTATATTTCCTAGCTATGACTTTATTTTCTAAAAGATTTCAAAGTCTATGAACTGTCATCTATGATGCCCCGATTTCATTCTACGTTTACTTTAATATTATTCCCCGTTGGTAGTCTCACCTTAAAATACTCGTTCCTTCAAGGTGAGACAAAGAGATCACGAGTATTCTATAATATAATTGGAGGTCACCGACCTTACGTCACTCCGATGACTACATGATTCTTCTTTGGGCTTTCCTGCGTGCCTATGAGACATATGTATATAGGATACGTAAATGCATATAAGACATGTAAATGTATATAAGATATGTGTATATATTTTTTTAAAACATGCACATGACGAAAGAGCTAGAGCGCTATAGACGCTGATTTACCTACACGTCACACGTATATGTATATGATAAAAGAGCTAGAGCGCTATAGACGCTGATATATGTACATGATATATGCATGTGTATACGGGGAAAATGGAGGTAAGGGCAGAGCGTTATGAACGCATATCCACATGATCAGTTGGCATTACATGATATGATATCGTCCCGGACGCGGGATGCCCGGACGCGGGATGTGTATATTTATGGTTAAATGGATCGGCTGCCGACGCCTCGGCAATATGAGATGTCCTATTTTATATGTATATGTATATGAACAAGGAAAGATTCTTAAAGGAAAGCTAAGTACGCATAGCACCTGCCAAGGGTATATATATATACAGGTTATGTTTCTATCCCAAGACATGTGTTGTAACTCTCTTATGTCATTATACATGATTCATATTTTCTGTATATTACTATTCATGCCTTACATACTCGGTACACTATTCGTACTGACGTCCCTTCTTGTGGACGCTGCGTTTCATGCCGCGCAGGTCAGCAGACAGGCGGATTTGATACTTAGAAGCTCTACCAGCAGTGTTGACAGTGCTCCAGTTATTCCGGAGCCTCACTTCCTTGGTACTATTTTGTGTATATATATTCGGGCATGGCAGTACTCAGCCCTTTCTATGTATAAGTGTACTACGTCTAGAGGCTCGTAGACAGTTATGTACAGTCAGTTAAGTACAGTTAGATATATGGTGTTTTGGCATGTTAATGTTGATGTATAAGTGATAACGAAGTTTATTAGTCTATGTTCAGAATGACGCCGCTAATGTTAATGTTTAAAAAAAAATGGCTCTGTTTACATGGCTTGCTAAGAGGTAAAGGTAAAACGATAGACAAGGGGTGCTCGGTACAAGTATCGGGGACTCGTCACGGCCCCTAGACGGGTCGTGACAATCCACTATGCCTAAGTCGCATAAAATCCACTAATATTCAAGGAACCACACTAAACATCCTAAGGAGTCTACAGGCCATAAGCCCGAAAACACAAATCATATAACAATACCATCCTAGAATTCCATCCCAAATCTCCAATTCCTATGCATGCATTCTCTATTCCATCTAATACACGAATATATGAAACTAACCAAAGTCTACCGGAAGGGAAGCCATAACCTACCTGCCAGTCGAACAGGTGCCACGAACCCACACGTTACCTTGTCTTTCGAAGCGTCTCAAAATAATCAAACTCTATCACATATGAATTCTATGTAAGAAACCATGAATAATGATACCCATATTGGCTACTTTCTATTCGGGTCAAATTCCAACCCTTAATTTAGGAAAAACGGGTCTGAAGGGCAAAACGGTAATTTTATGACCAAAATACCAACTTCAATAATAAAAGGTTAAAACCCCTTACTTTAATCATAGGAATACTCAATTAATTCTCAAAATCATTATTAATGTGGAAAACCCAAATTTGGGTCTAAGAACCCTTACTTTAATCCCACAATTTTATCACTAAAATGGAAGAAACATGTTTGCGTAGTTTATAATCATCAAATCCATGCTTAATGAAGTTAACTCAACCCATAATACATGATTCTAAAGCCAAGAACTCATTAGGGAGAAAGCCCATAAAAACCCTTCTTTTAATCTTAAGCATTTTATGGAAAATATGAATCTAGCTAGTTTGTTCCCAACATATTCAAGCATATTCAACATTAATCTTACTATTTAGGAAGATTCTAGGAACCAAAAATGATTTAGAATTTAGCTCAAGAACCCATTTGAAGACCCATTAGATTCTATGGATTCTAGATTATGCTATATGATAAAGAGAGGTTAATGAAACCATGATAAGGTAGGAATGTTACCTTAGGGAAGAAATCACTTGAAAACCCTTCAATTCGCCTCCACAAATCTCTCTAGTCGGAATAGAAATAATGACTAGGGTTTTGGGGTTTTAAACTTATAAAAACTGCTCGTTGACCGCTACAGCGGTATAGCCCCAATGGCTGAGCAGACCGCTATAGTGGTCAAGGCCAGGAACTCGACTTACCGCTGCAGCAGCAACCATACCGCTACAGCAGTCCTGGTGCCGCTACAGCAGACACCAGGCACCAGAAATGTTTTCCAAGTTTCACAATTTCATCCCGAAATTTGATAATCACCTGAGGCCCAAAATACGCAGACATACATAAAAACGCACTACGAACTCACCCGTGGCCTCAGATTTCCCAAAGGAGATTTCGTTGACCAAGTCAACTCTTGGCCAAACGGTTTTCGCCTAAAGTCATATTCCTAAAGGGTGTTCGAGGACTCAAAACGACGCCTAGGAAGCCATGGCTATTATCTTCTCTGGTCCAAATAGTTCTAACGAGACTTTGGAACGGGTCAACGAGGGCAAAAATAGAATAATCACGGTAACAACAAAACGTGTCGTTACACACACACACACACACACACATATATATATATATATATAAAACATTTATGAGAGATCAAAGAAGCGTTATGACTCTAACGGAGTGACGTAAGATCGGTAAACCTCTGATTACCATTATGGAACTACGATCATCAGCATATCTCACCTTGAAGGAACCAATGACCATAAGATGAGATCAACAACAATAAACAAGGCCAATGATCATGAGACAAGATCAATAATCATGAGATAGGATAAATAACATCATAAGAAGATCACGAACATAAGCTTCTATTATTCCTAAAATGTAGAATCATTCTGTAGGACATTCGTATATGTCCGTATCAATAAGATCATGTCAAAGACGGAAAGGGAAAGCTTTACATACCTTATCTTCTACTTAATTACTTAACGTCTCTCCTCCCGGGCTTGCAAATGTCTATCCTCCGGGCTTGAAAATCTACATTCAAGATGATTCATACTAAGGTTAAGTCATTGAAACTCTCATAAGGTCAAACTAAATTAACTGGTGACCTAATGAAAATTGGGCAGCATTTCCCCTATATCATCTGCTGCCACCAAACTTCAAAACAACTCCCAAACAACAATAACATCATCAATAGTACCATAGCCAAGATATTACATTCAAATTAGACTCAAATCAATCCAAAACCCCCTTTCAATACTAATCCAAATCTGCACTTTAAGACTTGCTAAACCTTCAAATCAACTCAATATAAGTAATAAGATGAAGAACGTACCTTATAATTTTGAAGAACTTTAGCCACACAACTTGCACCAAGACTTAATCACCACCAATCCAACTAGAAGCAAGAACACACACTCTTCTATGAACTAGCTTAGGGTTTTAAGACTTGATCTTCTCTGAATATGATTAGGGAAATTTATGGGTGATTAGGAAGGGTTTAGAGAGATTGGAGAGGCCTAGGAATCTATTTTTAAGGAAAAATAATGAACCCAAACCAAGCCAATCACTTTATAACAAAAGGACAAAATTTCCCCTGCCTCATTTTCACGATCACTTACACGGACCGTGAATTATTTCACTAGCCGTGAAAGTGGTAGTGAAACCACTCCAGCAACTCCACCTCACTGTCACCTTTTCACGGTTGTCAGCCACCACTTTCACTGCCCATGAAATTATTCACGGTCCGTGAAAGTGGCTATAAAATTGTGTCAGCCAATTTTCCGACGAAACGTATTCTTTCCGATTCATTTGACGTCCAACTTTAATACTCTCTTCCAAATATGTTTAAGGACTTATATAACTCCAAGATATACTATTATTGGTTGTGCATCCACCAAATACTGTATGAGGGACCTGGTTGAGTACCAGTTCCCTTATGCAATGCAGTAAGTACATAAGGCAAGATTTTACCAGGAAAAATTCCTTGCTCAAGGGATTAAAAATCACGACCTACCCCAGTAGGATTTCAACTCCACTACACGAGCAAACTCAAGTTACCACTCTACTGCAAGCTAGAAGTTAACTTGCATAACCCCTCACCCTTACAATAATTTTTATGAAACCCTTACACTTGACTACCCCTATCCAAGCACACTAATAAACCTAGACTCACTCCAGCCTAGTGTACAACTCAAAGGAACCCTTTAAGAATTCACCATAGTGACTAACTCTAGCCACACACTAATACAACTAAGCTAACTCTAGCCTAGTGTACCACTGAAGAGCTTGTGGAAGCAACCTTGAGAAATGTTGACACCTAATTTTTGACCTCTTGAAATTTATTTTTATCACTCAGAGTCCTTAAACAATAAAAAAAATGAGCTATGCACCTTAAAGGGTTTAAATAATTTTTATATAAATTTTTTAAGTCAATATTTTACTCCTTTAAATTGGTAAAAAGGTTTTTATGACATCACAAATTATTTAGAAATTAATTGGCCTTTTATAACATTTGTTAGATATTTGTTCGATTTCATCAAAGAAAAGGCTTCTTTTTTTTTTAAATAATCATTTTATGTAATTTTTTAAATTGTCAAAAATCAAAATTAGCAAATACTTTATTCCCTTCAATTCAAGGAGTTTGAGTAATTTAAATAATTAACCATTTCACCCCTTAATCTTTAATTTTGTATAATTGCATAATTTGTCAAAATTGTGTATAATTATTTATAAATGTTTTAATTAGGATAATTAATCAATTAAGATGGTCATTATTGCAAATTGTCGTTTAATTTTTTAATTATTTTTGTTAAGGACACAATTAAATTAACCAATTCTTGGTTTAAGGAAACTGAGGTCATTTTTGTAAAATTAGCCTCTTAATAGCCCTAATTAAAATAACCAAATTCATTGGCTCAAATTAATTAAGGTCATTAGTGCAATTTAATTTTAAATTTGGCAAATTAGGCCAAATATGTCTATAATTGAAGTAATCAGTTCGATTAAAATAATTAAGGCCTTATCGCAAAACTAAACCCATTTACATAGTTGACCACTTTTAAATTATTTAAAAGGTTAATTATGTCTTAATTTTTTTATAATTGAAATATTATGACCAATAATCAATATTTTAGCTTTTGTCTGTTTATTAAATTACCTACTTTACTCTATACATATGTGTATACATTATATATATAAGGGGCTAGCCTTTTTTTATTTCTGACTTGGACCGAGTCCAGCCCAAAACGGACTAAGACCCCGCCCAGTCCCGCATCAGCTTAAAGGGATAATACCCCTTAAACATTTTTGTTCATACCAAACAACCCCTTTTCCCTCACCCCCTTCTCTCTCTTCCCTTTTCTTTGAAAAGCCTAGGAGCCGCCGCCTGTCCCTCTTTCTCTCTAGTCCCAACTATGGTAAATTCACAGAGTAAATGTAAGATACACAGCTTTTGCAGCATTATTTACATGAAACAAATTAATCCAAGGTTTGTTTTCACCCAGATCTTTCCCAAACGCGGTAACAGACTTTTTATCTTTTCTTTTCTTTTGAAATTATTCAATCAAAAGTTGATTACTGCCGTATTATTTGTTGTAATGTGTTCATTCTACTTAATTTTCATTGGTTGGGGACGAATGGGTTGGATTGAGTCCAACGAGGCACAGATCTGACCATTCATTTGTTGTTGCAATCGTTTTGAGCCATAGATGTTTTTTTACAAAGTTAATTTCTGGGAGAAACTAATTGTCCCACATCGGTATTTTGAGGGTTTTTTGAACAATTTTGGGGTTCTATAAAATACAGCCCCACCCTCACCATGAAAAGGAGTCGGAAAAAGTTTGGACAACCTCAAGAGGCTAGAAATTTCGATTTTAAGCTTCACAATAATTTTTTTAAAAAGGACTTTGATCTTAAGAGTCAGAGTTTTCCTAAGTTCTAAAGTTATTTTATTTTGTTATTCTATATTTTGTGTGGCTGAGTTTTGAAATTGGAAGCACAAGGATCCATGTTCCATTATTTTCTTGGCTACGCATATAAAAGGTAATTCCTTATCATTTTGTTTTCCCTTATTTAGATTGTTTGCTTAGTCTAAGGATGTTACACTAGCTAGTCTGTTTGGGCTGGCTTAATCTAAGGGCTTGCTAATGCTGGTTCATGTTATTAAGTGTTGTCCTATCTAGTTATGTGCTTAATTTATGATTCACTTAAGTAAATGATGCAACCAGCTTGAATGTCATGTTGACACTTGCCTAACATGGATTGATTAGCCTTCATAATGGGTTGTTTTTTCTTATATGATTTTCATACTTCAATTTAGCTGTGAAATAATGTGGTTTATGTATCTTGAACTTGTTTTTTTGTTTTTTTAAATTTTAATCTTAAATGATCTCATTCACATAGAATAAGATAGAACCAGGACTAACTAATAGTTTTTTTGTTTCTCAACTAGTTTGCAATTGGAAATGGAGTTTGATTCAATTTGCCTTTTTTGTTTAGTAATGACTTAATTAGTTGGGTAACTATTAATTAAACCTTATGTGATCATGGCTCCACCTATTTTAAGCTGGAATGTGTGTTAAACTACCTAGATCTTTAGTAATCTTAAAACTAATGCGATTGGAGACCTGAATATGGACCTGGTTTGGTTTGATTGAGTGTTTCAATTTCTTGTCTGAATTTGTTTGGCTTAAACATATGGTATTTACAAACCTATCTTGGTGTGGCTCACATTACAAGCCCTATATCTTAAAACTAGACCATATCTCTAAGCTCTAAAGGGTTTGACAGAACTGGAAAGAAAGGGGTAAACCTTTAGGATCAGTTCTAACTTGAAGTTGATTAAAATGAATCTGATTGGTTTTGCTAACATAGCAAGGTGGTTGTTAGGTCTTCAAGGTGGTTGTTAAGGATTGAAAGAAGTAAAATGGGAGAGAAATAGTTGTCAAGAATTTGATTTTTTTTTTCTGTTGTCTTTAATCTCTATGTTCCTTTTCCCCAGCCCATTGTGTGTCCTGTTTAATTGGTGAAGCAAATTGTGTTATGAAAATAAGCTGGTGTTTTTATAAGTTCTTGAATCTGCATTAAAGTTTCTTCACGGACTGACCCTGGTTTAATGTCACGACCCAGCTAGGGGCCGCGACGGGTACCCGGGGCTAACCGCCGAGCACCGCTCGTTCTATTACTCACCATGCTCATTAACTACTCTTTTATCGATTTTATACTCAAACCATAAGGAAGTCATCTTTCATTTGTAAACATAAATAGTTTCATGTACATAAGCCATTTAGGCTACCAAAATAATATATATAATTATATCATAGTGACCTTATCAGACCACATAACCCACATTGTGTATCTACGAGCCTCTAAGGAAGTACAAAACGCATAGACGGGACAGGACCCCGTCGAGCCCAACATATACAAATATACACAAAAGAATCAAGCACCTCCGGAACAAAGGAATGCTTTCAATCGGCTGACAGCTACTACGAATCTGGGTCAAGCTCTCCTCCCTGTCTACCTGTGGGTATGAACACAGCGTCCAAAGAAAACGGACGTCAGTACGAATATTGTACTGAGTATGTAAGACAAGAATGAAATAAATATAATAGGAGGATCATTAGCCATAAGAGAAAGATATAACATGCAAGAGTGTCATAAGCCAATACATTTCGTACGCATATCATATTTTACATAAACATAATACATAGGTCATCACATCACATATCTCGTCACATCACATATCTCATCGTTATCCCGCGTCCGGGTAACCATCATATGCCGCCCACTAGTGGTGATCATGCCCGACCCTCTAGGCTTGGTATAACATCGTAGCCCGCCTTAGCGGTGACATGCCCGACCATCTAGGCACGGTGGAACCAAATGCAGCCCGCCTTAGCGGTGACATGCCCGGCCATTCTGGCATGGTGGAACTTCATCATAATCAATCATAACCCATCACTATTGCACATTTTATGCACGTATCACAATCTTATCATAGCTTGGCATTTTCATACATAGCATAGGCATATTACAAGCTAGCATCATTAATCATCTTATAGACATATCATGACTTAGCATTATTTCACATTTAGCATTAGGAGCATACATTAGACTTTGAAGACAACCATAGCTATGTCGGGGTGACGTAAGGTCGTAAGCCCCCGATTATATTATGAACATTTATTAGTACCTTGCCTCACCTTGAAGGAAAGAGTGCATAAGGTGAGTGTTAACAATAATGACACCATCAGTGTTATGGGATCATCATATCATGAACTATCGAATCTCTATACTTGAACTCATTATCCTCATTATCATACTCGTATGAAATTTAGTATATTTAAGGACTCATAAGTTCCATCACATAGGAGGATCATGGAAAGTTTGAAAGATTCATGCCTTTGAAGGAAGGGATAAGCCTTACATACCTTTGACGTTTAACTAAGCTATCGCTTGCGTGTTCTCCTTTAATGCACATGTCCTACCTTCAAGAGAATTTATGTCGTCATTAGCTAAGCAATTATAAGAACGGGCTTTCTAAAGCTAGGGAAAATTGGGCAGTATTTCCTTTGTCTACACTACTTTTCCCATGTTCTATATCAAATTCCAAACGCTCACAACAACATTCACAATATTGCAATCAACAATCATCATTCATATGCATTGGCCACAATCCACCATTTCTCTTCAATTTCTCCACATTTATGGTTATAGCTCACTATCGCGTTTTCTCATGTATCATACTTATTTCATCTAAATGTCATTTATGACGTATTCATAATCACAACACACCAACATTTATGATTCAATCCAACTACCATCCAAACATGGCACTATTAACTCATTAATGACCCATTTCCTATGTCTTTCTACAATTCAAGTATCTTAACCTTCCAATACCTTAAACAACTTGGTTTAGTCATGAAACTTACCTTAGATGATGGTTTAACAAGTCTTGAGTGGAATTAATTCTTTAGCACCCAAAACCCTACTTCACTGCTTTTGGGTTTTCTTGAGAAAGATGAACTTTAGTGTGATTCTTACTCTTGATTTCATGGGTTTCATGTAGTTGATCACTAATTTACTTTGAATTCTTGTAGTTGAAGAGTAGAGAGTATTCTATAGGTTTCTAGAGAGAAATATCGTGAAGATGAAATGAATTTAATGAGCTTGGGTCTCCTTTTAATGACTTAAAATCTGATCTGGAATGAACAGTAGTCGAAGTGCACAATGGTCGTAAACCCAGTTTACGGTCCGTATTCCAGTTTACGGGCCGTATATCGTGGTCGTATTTAAGCATATCAAAACCAGAAAGGTATGCTAAGGATCATGGCGATTTACGATCGCGATTTACGGGGCCGTATTTCAATTTACGGTCCGTATTCCAAGTCGTATTTAACCATTTAAACATTTGACAGAAAGTTGAAGTTTTGTATGTTGGAATACGACATGGTGGTTTACGGGCCGTATACTACTTTACGGTCCGTATTTCACTTTATGGTCGACTGGGCCAAAATGCAAATCTGTGACTTTCAAGTCTTCAAAACCTATAATTAGTCATTGTGGAGCATAACCTCTCTCTTGTTTCCATTACCTTTGAAATCTTACTTAGGGTCATCAAACGTCATTCCCTTCTAATTAAAACACCATATAATCGTATTCTTTGTTAGTCTATTCGTTGTTCATTCACGGGGAAATTTACGAGGTGTAACATTTAATAGGTGATCTCAAGTGTCTAATTGGATAATTTAAAGTAGTGTGAAGATGGTGAAGTAAAGTAGGTCTAGTTATACTTTGTTAGGTCTTGACTAGTTAAGAGATTGAGGTTTGTCTTTAAAAAATATGAAACCTGGTTTTAGTACATTGATAAGGAACATGGTCCGGAAATGACTGTTGACCACATTGTTTTCTTAGGCCTAAGATGAGATTAAAAATACAGGATCCTGTAAGTCCTGTTTGGATAAAGAGGGTTTAAAACATCTTTGTAGGTAAGATTTTAAGATAGTTTAGCTTTACAATCTGAGTTGTCCAACCCCTTTGGCATTTTTAAGGATGAGAGGAGAGGACCATGAGTGTAGATATGTAAGTATAAACCACTTGGAAAATGGAAAGTCTTTTTAAAGACATCTTAGGAGAGGATTGAGAAAGGACCAAGCCCCAATTGGTCCATAGTATCTTTCTTCCCAAATAAAAGATTGTCAAGGCATATCCCACAAGCCTATGGGGTGCAACTTACCATGTTTACACACTTGGCTGCCTTTCCCCATCATTGAGTTAAATGGATTTTAAAAAATGAACTTCTCTTTGCATTAATGGTTATTCACTTAGATCACTAAACTTGGTCATAATGCTTGATGTTTGGATTCAGCTTTCTTAAGATGTTGTGTTGTATTTGTATTTGTAATAAACTCACATTGTTATTAGAATCTGTTATGATTTGAACTAGACATCTTAGGCAAACGTTACATACGCCGTTTAGTTGACTCTAGATCCTTAAACAATTTTCGAAACCCAGATTACGCGATGAATAAGGATTAATCATGTTTTCAATAAGTTAATTAGTTAGGGAACTAAGGGATTTTTAAGGTCAGAATGGCATGATATTTTACTCAAAATAAAAGAGAGGAAACAAATTGAACAATTTCTTTCAACAAGTAAAGTAAACACGTTTTTTCTGGGTTTGAACTGGTGAAAATAAAGTATTCTAGGCCAGAGCCCATATAATTTCTCTTTTAGACACATATGGCCAATGAAAATGGGCTAAACCTCGAACTCGTTTTTTCAAAAATGAGGAAAACGGATTTGGGCCTTATCCAGAAAAAACTGAAAACTCCTTTATAAATAAAAATCATTTTGCTCTAAAGCCCAATTCATTTAAAAAAAGAAGAAGAAGGAATTCAACATATCTAATTATACATGTAATTGTAAAGGTTTTAAGTGAGACGTTCTAAATGTATTATAAGTTGACCAGATCCAAGTATGAGTTAAGCATGAATGGAATTATATTCGCTTGTTAAAAATGTAACAATTTTTATACCCTTTTATAAATAACATATACTCTCCTTATATATAAAAGGAAATTATTTATCTGGATATTATAAGTCCAAACCTAAATACCCTATATGTAAAGGGGATATATTCAATTCTTTTCAAAATGATATGCAAATGACAGATGTTATAAATGTGGGAATAAACACTAATTAAACAGTTCATACAAATACTCATACATTGGAATTCAAAGGTCAACTGTATAGTACGGATCCTTAATACTAGGGTGCCTAATACCTTCGCTAGGGGATCATCAGAACCCTTACCTAGAACTTTGAATTATGAAGGCTTTTCCACGGTATAGGAATAAATCCTTTGAAACTAAATTTCCTAAAAATTAGGTGGCGACTCTTTTAAAACAAAGTCCGAAAGAGTACCAAAAAGTTCGAAGTAGCTTTCCAAGCGCTAACCTCGCCCGCGAAATGTGAACCGTTACAGATGGAGACTCTGTTGGGGACTTAAAGGTTCTAACCATAAGGATTCCAATATAATATGAGTATATTTGCTTTAACTGTTTACGTGTTTACTTTCCCGCAATTATTAACTGTCATTGCATGCATATCATAACTCGCCACTATTGGCATTTATTTTACACTTTGTTCCAAAGGAGACTTTGCAGAGCACGCGGTCGTTCCTTCAGTGTAAAATTAAAATATTTCTTTTGGAACCGTTAGCAGGCGGGGTTGGTTCGCAGTCGTCCAACAGCCATAACGGTTCAACTCAATTTGTCCTCTTGGGTTCCCGATCTTTTGTGAAAATCCCACTCTAGTAAAAACCAGGATAGAGCTAAGCCAAATCCCTGCTGAACTAGCGCATTCATACCTAGACGAGCTTTGGGTATTTCAGACCTACCTAAAGCTCATTAAGAGAGATCACCCTGTGTTTGGACGGTCTATGACCTGAAGAGTACCGGATTTCATTTATGTGCTCTGTGGAAGCATGTTTGTGCTTATGTGATGAACCATTAATCCTATGGGGATAAGGGAATCTTAACCGTGTTTTGTAGATGGAAGGCAGAATCCGTTTTGACATAATTACTGAGGCTCCGAACTTGTTGAGAGTTTGGCGGGAATGGTTGGGTGATACTCATCGAAGGACAATTAGCTGCACTCTAGGTCATCTACCCTCTATCATGACAATGAAGGGTCACCCGGAACTCATAGAGGTATTAGCCGAACATTGGGACGATAAGGAAATGTTGTTCCGTTTTGGTAATATCGAGATGACTCCGACCCTAGAAGAGATTAGAGATGCTTTAGAAAATAATGGAACCTGTCGAAGGAGACCACACAAGCCATATTACAACCTGTTGTTCACACAAAGACCAACCTTCAGCCAAATCATGAAGTTTCTCTCCTTAACTAAGGCGCCCTGGTCACAAAGACATATTGTGGCCTATAGGGGTTTGTACCAAAGGTTCGGGGATGTCACTAGGTATAATCTATATCAAAGGGAATTCAAGAGTAGAGAAGCATGGAAAGATGTCAGACCTTTGGTGTTTTCCATAGCCGTACTAGGCACTATGGTATTCCCGAAGAAGGAGTCACTGGCCGTAGACACCCGGGTGATCTACTTGGCCCATGCTATCTTCTATGGTATAGCCAAGGATCAGGACACCAATTATTTCGACCTGGCACCTATCATCCTGGCGGATATTTTTTTGGCTTTAGACAAATGCCGGAATTATTTCTAATACTTCCAAGGGTGTAACATGTTGCTGCAATGGTGGATTATCAAACACATTAACATGGCCAAAGATGTTCGAGGATGGAGTCAAAAAAATTGGATAGATCGCCTCGTGGATTACTGTCCAAATCTCGGGTTCATGTCCAAAAGTTCTTGGGTTTGTTCCCTGACTTCATTTCAGAAAGCATAATGGTTCATGAAAAAATTGCCCCTTTGTGCCATTAGCGGAGGTTCGAGGAATCTGTCCTTATTATCCATCTCGGTTTTAAGGTAATTTTGGTAGAAGGCAAGTGATACCTCAGGTAGGAAACCCTGAGCAGTTCATCATTGAGCACACAAAATAGAAAATCAAGAACGCTGGTGTGATCCTCAGGGAATGGAATGGTCGTGTGAGTTGGGGTCCAGACACTTTAGCTCCGGACAAGTTCGAGGAAGGATGCAACCCGGGGTATTATAAGTGGCTACAGGGATACTTGGCCCGTGCATCCATCCCAGGGCCCATACTTACTTACGATGCCCGAGAAGAAGAGCATTTGATGGAATGTTTAGAAAGCACAGATGAGCATTTGGCCAAGATGTTAGCAGAAACAGACCGGATGATAGTCAGGATGGAGATGTACCAAGCACGACTTTAGATTCTGACCACCCTTCTGAGGGTCAAGAAGGCCAAGACAAGCCAAGCCTCGACATCAGCAGCCAGAGGAGGACCCTACTGATTTGTTGCTTTATATAAAGCCCTATGTCGGCTTCATCATATTTGTAATCCCTTCATGGAAGATATTTTTATTATTTATTAACTAATGATGATTTTTTTGGGGAAATGGTTTATCTTCACAAATGGCACTTACATGTTTCAAGCGATTAAGAGAGCCTTATCTCAAAAAGGCCTTAGGAACGCAATTAGTATAAATACCTGCAAATTACATGAATACTTGCTACATGCTTCACATACCTAATTGCTATGTGTGTTACCATATTTTAAAGATTGAGTATAATTGATCTGATGATCTAAGACATATACCCAAAAGAAAACCGCAAAGCTAAAACTTACCCGAATTTATATCCACTAAAGGTTGAATTATAATGGCGAATCAAAGTGAACAAGAAGCGCGGACTTTGGGATAAATGGCCGAGGCACTGAGGGATAAGGTGCTACAGATGGAAAAGCACCTCCAGGAAATAGAAAAGAAAATTGAGCAGGTGGACAAGTTACTGGAAATGGGTGGAAACTCGCTAGAAGGCATACCCCAAGAGCAATATTATGGGAATGTCCCGGAAGAAGTGAGAGAATTGGTGCTGAATTATATCCCCTTAGAAGGATGTTTGTGACACCTAGAGAAGGGACTCCGGAAGGAGTGAATGAAAACCAAAGAGTTAGGTTAGACTCGTGGGTGATGGAATCAGACCCGCAAGGGGAGTCAGAGTCTCAACAGGGAGCCTCGAACCCATTGAGGAAGAATAACCCGAAGAGAAAGAAGAAGAGCCCCATGATATGGAGGAAGAAGAATTGGAGCCTGTCGACATAGAGGTCGAAGGAGAAGAGTAGCCATTTGATATGTTTGCCGAGTTTCAAGAAGAAAAGAATGATGTGAATGATGCATCTGACTACTATGCCCCAACCAACGAGGGATCTGACTTCTATGTACCCTCACCCATGCTGATACATACGACCTCTACTATGGCATCAGAGAAATTTGGGAGGGCAGGCCCTTCCGAACCTGCCTGGTAGGTCATAGCCTTCAAAGCCCATTCCTCACTATTCAGAGGGGCCCCATGGCCTGTTACCTATAAGGAAGTATTCGAAAGGATGGTCGCCACGGGAGTGTCTTGCACCACTAGGTCTAGGTTACTGCCGCCTGAGTTGGTGTACGCATACAAAAGGTGCCTGTTTCACCGCAACTAGGCGGGTCATACCCTGAATGAGTGTCTGGGATTAAGGAAGAGAATTTGTAACTTGATCGATGATAGGATCATTGGGACTTTGTGGGGGCCATATACCCTGCTAGTCTATGACCCTATTATAAATGGAGAAGAGGTCACTGCGGGTACTCAGATCTGGCGATATGATTTCATGGTCTTCGAGGAATCATACGCCCGCATCTTCTCAACTTTGGCTACTTTAAGAAAGATCAGACCTATGGAACCTACCCACGAGCCTGCGCCTTAGGCCCCAATAGGAATATGTTTTGCCTGTATAATACCGGAGCTATGAGGCATGACATAGAGGAGTGTTATGCATTCAAGCTCGAGCTCGAGCACAAGATCAGTACAGGAGAGATCTTGGTCATCCTCCCACCACAGTACTGAGAAAAAGGGAAAATGAGAGAGCGAGTTCAAAAGGACAGCGACTCGCGGAGTTATATTTTTGGGTAGATATTAGGTGCCCCCATTTTTTGCATATAAAAAGTTACTCCCTCCCCCATAAATATTGAAAGGAATCACGCCGACCGGACGTCCCTATGGAGGGATACGCGGGAAACCCCAGCTGGGCCTGGTTTGGGAAAGTTTTTAGTTAGGGTCAGCCCAAAGGATAGTTAGGGAAACTGTATATCCTTCTTTTGTAAACGAACTACGATAGGGCGTGATTTCTCCTGGTGGGATACGTAGGCAGTCTACGTAAGACTCGGCCCCTATATAATATGAGTTATAATCCCCCCTCCCCCTCAGGCCCTCTCTATTTGTTTAAATTCTGTAACAGGAAAGAGTTTGCTAAAGTAAGTCAGTCGTAAAGCCCATTGGACCGAGATTCACCCAAACATAAAAGGCCCATAGACGTCTGAACTTTTAGAACAAAGGATCAAAAAAATTCAAGCTTTAATATATGACTTTATATGCTATGTGCATTTTAAATATCAATATATGATATCTTGCCTTTATATTTTATGTTAGGTAACTAACTTTGTATACCGTTGAGTTATTATTATCTTATAGAACGAGGCCGATAAGTGTAGTACCAAAAGTTGGCATACTTCACGAGATCCAAAGCAGGGTTAGCATCCCTCTCAAACAAAGAAAAAGAAAAGATGACTGGTACACCCGATAATGGAAATGAGCTCATTCTCCGTGAAGGAGATGCCCAAGACCCACAAGAAGTATCATCTCAAGAAGATGTCATCGCAGCATTACTGACCGCCGTCACAGCCCTCCAAGAAAAGGTAGCAAGGAGTGAGGTAACCAATTCAGACAAGGACACCTCGACGGAGGAAAGGAGGCCTCCTCCTCCCTTCCCTTCGCTAAGCTCCCTAATGCCCGATCACTTTCCTGTATACCCACCAGGGGCCATTCCCTCTCCACTAGGCTCGACCAACCTAAACAACGTTGGTCCTTCCTACCGCACCCCACCACCAACAAAATACACTCAAATCCCAGGTACTACCCACTCAGTCCCTTCTTGCCAGGTTCCACAGCCGGTTTTCATCAATGCGATGAACCAAGTACGTGCTTCAACCCCATCAAACGGTCAGACCTCCACTGCCCCGCTCAACCATACCACCCACCAAGTATCATTCTTCACTCCCAACATCCCAAATGAATTCTCCCCAGGGCATAAAGAGCTATATCGTTACGAAGAAATGGAGAAAGCCTGGAGGGCCGAATAGGATAAGCGCGAGAGAGATATAGAAAAGAAGATAGAGGAGTTACTGGAGCGATCCAACAGGTCCGCAAGGAAGGCTACAAGTCTAAGTTATGATTACCTATGCATACATCTGGATTTGGACTTACCAGAAGGGTTCAAAATCCCAAAATTGAAATGTTTAGTGGGACAGGGAATCCCAAGGTACACCTCCGGTCCTATTGTGACCAATTGGTCGGAGTTAAGAAAAATGAACCTCTGATTATGCGACTATTCAGTCATAGTCTGACTGGAGAAGCCGTTGAGTGGTTCGCAACTCAAGATATGCGCCAATGGCTCACCTTGGAGGACATGGCAGAATCCTTCATGGAGAAATTTTGCTTTAATGTCGAAACAGTACCCAACGGCTACTACCTTGAAAAGGTCAAATAGAAATCAACAGAAAACTATAGAGAGTTCGCCAACTGGTGCAGGGCCGAAGCAGCCCATGTGCAGCCACGAATGTGTGAGGGAGACCTAATCTCCAGGTTCATTAGGTCCCAGGAGCCCGATTTCTATGATAGAATGTTGTCCGTGGCTGGGAGGCCATTCGCTGAGTTGGTCAAAATGGGAGAGGCCATAGAAGATGGTCCCAAATTCGGGAAAATAGTCAGTGTCTTCAATAAGGCATCTAGATAGGCTACTGCAGGAATCTTCCGTAAGAAGAAAGAGGACGTGGCAAACATATCCCACATTCCAAACCCAAGCCCAAAAGAACCACAATCCTCCCATATAACTACACCCCTCATAAATTACTCTACACCTACCTATAATCCAACACATGTGTTGTTGACACCTAATTTTTGACCTTCCATAATTTAGTTTAATTACCCAGAGTCCTTGGATATAAAACGGAGTGAAATATGTATTTTCAGAAGTCAAAATGATTATTTAGGTAATATTTTATCATTCTCATTTGGTAAAATAATTTCTATAAATATAATAAATTCATTTGGAAAATAATTTACATATCATTGCAACAATTATAGTATTTGCTAAAATTAAAGACAATTCATAACAATTTATTTTGTTTAATTAATTGCCCAAATTAGCAAGTATTTTACTCCATTTAATTCAAGGAAATTGATTAATTAAAATAAGTAATCATTTTTTCCCCTCAACTTTAGTTTCTACATAATCAAATTATATTGACAATTCTCAAATTAATTATAATTTATTTAAATAATTAATTATGGTTAGATTTGTGAATCTGCTTATTAAGTGTTTAATTACAGCTACAGTTGAAATAATCAATTGATTAGCCCAATTGAGGCCATAATTGAAATAATCAATCTCATGATTTAGTTCAATTAAGGCCATGTTTGCAAACTCGATTTATATTATAAAATTGGTCGTGTTTTAAATTAATTGATTAATTAGTTGTTAATTTGGTTATAATTGAAATGCTTTAGTAATTAACCGTTTTTAATTTTTGGCAATTTATTAATTGTCAAATTTTCCCGATATACATACATATACAGTGACATACTTTTTTTTTGCCTTTAGCATTTTTTTAATAAAACCATCATAATGATGGGGACTTATTAAAATAAAGAACATGTACAAAAATAAACCCAGTTTACGGGCCGTATTATGGTTTACGGTCCGTCCTTCACGACCGTATTTAAGCATAACAGAACCAGAAAGGTTTGCTGGAGTAATGGTGGTTTACGGGCCGTATTTCGATTTACGGTCCGTATTCTGAGTTGTATTTAACTATGTAGACATTTGGCAGAAAGTTGAAATTTGTATGTTGGAGGACGATAGCAGTTTACGGTCCGTAAACCTCTTTATGGGTCGTATTCTATTTTACGACCAACTGGGCTGAAGTGCGAATCTGCAACTTCGCATTTTCAAAACTCATAAGTAGTCATCCCCTTCTTAGTAAAACATCGTACACTCATACTCTTCGTTGGTCTATTCATTGTACATTCACGGTGAAATTTCCGAGGTGGAACAGTTTCACTCTTTCCCTTTCATTGGGACACTGTCTAAAAAATGAAGTACTCAGGATTAACAAATATGGTCAATTCTCTTGTTTGAATCTTATGCCTGGTTAACACTCTTTCTTTTAAAAGGGAGGTTAGACACATCTTAACTAAGTGGTGATTTGTTAGGATTCTGAATTTGCTCTTACATTTCTAGTTGCTCCTCTTTATTTATGAGGCTCTGTTTGACTGGGTGTTTAACTTGTAGTTGGTCTGTGGATTTTAAAACTGGAACACTTTGATTTATTTCAAAGCTGTCAAATATTTGGTATGGTTTGTTGTTGTGTTGATAAATAAGTTAGTCTAATATAGTAAATGATAACTTGCTAGGTGTCTTGCTAATCATTTGGTTTGTCTTAAATGGATTCACTTATTCCATAAGGTTAAAATAAATACTAACCCTTTATAAAATATGGGTTTAAACCATGCTTCACTAATCTACCAAAAGGATAATTTAAAATTGGGTATTTGTGCAGTTCATCTAGGTACATTAAAGTCTGTTTAAGTGAATATAGTAGTCTTATTATCTTCTCATGCTTTCAAGTGTGAGTTGGCTTAAAGTTTGGCTTTCTTAGAGTGTAAACTAATCCTGGAAAGTGCTGCTTGACAACTTATTTGATAACTGATGTGTAACACCTAATAGCTATTAGCTGGTTCTCTTTAAGTCTAGTCACTAATTATTTGAGTTCATCTACCTGTCTTGTGTTGCTTTCCTGGAGAATGCCCTCCTAAAATTGATTAAGTGCTGATACTATGTATAGATTTGGGTATACTGGTTCTGTATTTGTGTAACTATGGATTATCTTTTACTTTGTCTTAGCTGTGTGACAGAATTAGTTAAACATCCTATTGGTCATGTCTGAATTCAATAGGATATTGATGTCAATGTTAAGATAGCCAAATTTGTTAGATATATACATAGATATCTTGTTTAGGGCTGCTTGTTGTCACCATTAGATATACATTCCCTCTCTTATATACTATGAGCTTAACACATAAATGAAGAGTAAAAAATAACACTTAGGGATTAAGCTTAAGCCTTCCCTAGTGTCGGAGATCTCTAGGGTTCCTGGAAACCCCTTGAAACTTGTGCGGCAACAGGAATAAGACAGTGAAAGCTTTCCTTTTTGGGCTATTTTAGTATATCCAGGTGTGTGTATATTAGTGGTATGTTGGATGATAGTTGTGTATATCTATTTGTGTGGCATTTCTCATTTTTACTTAAGAAAATGACATTATGAGACTGTTTTACTCTTCTTCAGTTTTAGGCTCTGAATCTATTATTGCTAGCTTATAAAAGATAAATAAGAACCCTAATCAGCATGTTTTCCCATAACTCCTCTTAATATATTGGTTTTCTGTCCCATATACCAAGGTATACATAGCATATTCACTTCTATACACTCACAGGTGTATAGAAGTGGATATATTCAATATACCTAAGGTATATCACTCCTACAATTTATAAACATGAGCCAACATTGTGCCAGTTTGGTCTCTTGGGCCGAATGCTTTTATCTAATTGTTAGGCCTCCTCTATCATACTAAACAGGCTTTGTACTTGGGCTGAATGTTTTTTTCCTGGTCTTGTTAAGTGGCCCATATGGGCTTTGGATCTTTCTTTTATTATTTTAGGCCTTAGCTGTTTCTCCTAAATACTATGTTGTCACTTAATGATTTATTTGTTTAACTTATATGCTTGTTTAGCTTGAACGTAAATTGTTTTTGACTTAGTACTAATACTTAGACGAATACTAATCCTATCCTTCTTATGTGCTTCATGGGAACCAATTCTGGGCCATTCTGGCCTTCTCTTGCATCAAGACCCGCTGGGACTAAGGCCCAACCTTCCTCTCTTTGATTGAGTTCGCTAAATAATGGAAATGGAAGCAAATATTCGTGTTAGAAGGCCCAGCCAATGGGTGAAAATGGCACTGATGGGCTTGGGTAGGCCCATTAGTTTAAAGATTTATTTTCTTCTTCTCTTTATTTTATATGTACTTGGCATGTATATATGTTGTATATGTACTAAACGTGTAAATTGTGAAACCCTCATGCATAGAACTTAGGAAATTCTTAGTATTTAGTGAAGTCGCTCAAAACACTTTCAAAACCCGGTTAACTTTGACTTTGCATGAAAAAATGATACTCAATCTGATTTTGCTAAGGTGTAAAAGTTAACTCAATGTTTTCGGGTAATTAAATGGTTTTTTTTTCTTTTTCAAATAGCTAAGTAGTAAGCTTTAGGCCCTTGGCAAAAATCTGTGTCTTTAAACTTGGACTAATATTTTGAGACTAAAAGGGTCAAAGATTTAGAAATTCCCGGAAAAGCAAAAGGATTGTATGGTTGGACTTAAAGAATATTCAGAATGAGAAGAAATGAGGTTGTTGGGCCAAAAGCCCAAAACTTTTATGGACTAAAATAAAGGGAAATATACTCGGTCCATTTTGAGGAAAGATGGCTTTGGAAAGTTGAATATTGTGGACTATGAGCTTCAATTAAATAAAAAATGGACTTAATAAAATTTTCCTTTTTCTTATATATATATATATATATAGGAAAATACTCCATAGTTTCTTATATAAGAACTAAACTCATCTTATTAGGACTAGAATAGTAGCGACTCTACTCAGGAGAAATCCCGGGTGTGTCCTAGTCCGGCAATAAAGTGAGTTGAATACTTATGTGGATTTTCAAACCCAAAAACCCCTTTTTTAAGAGGACTTTTTACCGAATTTTTTCAAAATTATGATATGAACAAAAAATGACATTTTTGTGGAAAGTTAAACACTTTTAAACAAATAAGTACATTAATCACACATTGAAGCTCGTAGGTCAACCGTATTCTACGGATCTCTAATACTAAGGTGCGTAAAACCTTCCCTAAGGGATCACCAGAACCCTTATCTCCAACATTGGTACAAAAAGATTTCTCTCTTGCTTGAAAATCTTTTATCCGGTTTTCCTAGTTTTCCTTTAAAAATTAGGTGGTAACTCTAAAAAAAATACTAAAATCCAATTAGAGCACCAAAAACCTCATAGTAACTTTTATGCCTTAACCCACGTAAAAGCGAATTGTAACATGTGTATTACGCACACCAAGCTTCACCACCATTGTACCAGCTTACATTGCTCCGCCTAGTGTCCGTGTGTCCGCTCCTGATTACCAAATACCGCCACCACAAACCTATCAACCACCGCCGTAACAAAATTACTGCCCACCACCAAATAAACCATCACAAGCATATCAACCACCTCAGAACTACCAAAATCAACCACCACCTTCAGTATAGAATGCTCCACGTCCAACTTTCGAGAGGAAGCCAGTAAGAGAACTCACAACACTTCTCGAGTCTAGGGCTCGGGTCTTCAAAAGGATATAGGCCTCAGGCCTGATCTAGAAGGTCCCCCTAAAACTAATACAGCCGGGGAACATATTCTATAGGGCTGATCAGACTTGTGCCTATCATGCAGGAGGAAATGGGCACAACGCAGAAGACTGCATAAATCTTAAGCACAAAATCAAGGATCCGATTGACAAAAGGGAAATCATTTTGGAAACCGCGACTTCCACTATTAACACAAACCTATTACCCAACCATGGAAATAACGGGTCCACATGATTAAGAGGGACGAGAACTGGGAAGCTTGTAGAGCATTGGTCCCTAAAGCAGTCGAATCCCTGGAACAAACAGTAGCCTCCCTCACACTCCAGGAGCTCCCTAATTTCAAAGTTTCAATCCTAGTACCGGGAGCCACAAAAGCTATATTAAGGTTCAGGACTTTGGTCCCAGCACCCATTGTAGCATAGACAACACAACAAATTGCACCTACCCTCAAAGAGCCAATCACTGTACAAGTAGCCATGGCTCAAGGCATGAGCCGCTCAGGGAGATATTACACTCCCGAAGAGATGGCTTAGAATGCTACAAGGAAATAAAACACCCAAAAGAGAGCAATAACCGAAGGAGAAGCTGAAGATTTCTGGCGGCGCATGCATCCAAAATACTACTCCATCGTTGATAATTTGAAGAAGACATCGACACAAATATCGATATTATCATTACTGGCCAGCTCCCCATTACATAGGCAGGCCTTCATGAGAGTGTTAGATGATGCACAATACCAGCTGGTACGAGTAGCGAAGACTTGGCTGGATTAGTAGCCCACATCATCGGGGAACACAAAATCTGTTTCTCAAAAGAGGAGTTGCCGGCGGAATGAATATCCCACAATAGAACTCTTAACATCACCGTGGAGTGCCAAGGCAAGGTAATAGGGAGGGTGCTTGTAGACAATGGATCAGGCCTCAATATCTGCCCTATCACTACATTAACACAGCTCGGCTATGACATAAGCAAAATCCACCAGAGCGGGACGAACGTCAAAGGATTTAATGGATCCTAAAGTGATTCCCTTGGAGAAGTAGATCTACAGATCCAAATTGGGCATGTCTCTTTCACAGCGAAATTCCAAGTCATGGAAATCACGGCCAACTACAACATGCTCTTGGGAAGGCCCTGGATACACTCCGCTGGTGTAGTCCCATCAACTATGCACCAAGCCATAAAATTTTAATGGTAGGGATGGGAAATTATAGTCGCAGACGAGAAGGATATCCAAAAGTATCCTTACAACATCATACTTGTGATAGAGGGGAGTCCCCACATGTCAAGATTTCGTGTGGTGGAATACGTTGGGGCCACCCATGCAGAAGGGAGGTCGATAAAACAATGCCAACATTCTACAAAATGATTGCCTTGACCATACTAAGAAGTGGTTTTGAAAGAGGAAAGGTCCTAGGAAGGGACCTCGAAGGGATAACAAAGCCTGTGCCAATCCCAAAAAATAAATTACCTCTTCGATCTAGGGTATGCTCCTAGTGAAGACGAGCTCACAAAGGCTATCAAGAGAGAACCCAGAATGGGGAATCTAGCTCGTCCAATTCAGGGTTTGGACCAGTCATTTCCAAGAAAGAAGCCGATGCTGAATAGAGAAGAAACTGATGGGGGTATCGAGTCGCTGTTTCAAGAAGAGGGTTGGTACGCAATTATCGAAGAAAGCCAGGAGATGCTCACCATGCTCAGTTTGAATGTAACGACCCGTTTGATCGTTATTGCATTTCCGACACTTTTGACCCTTTTCTGAGCTTGGTGAGCAAACTTTTGAACTGAGGGGACCGTTGACATACTTCCCGAAGTGTTTAGATTTGATTCGGGTGACTTTTTGTGAAATTTTGCCTTAAAGTGAAAAAGAGTTGTCTCATAATTAACTTTTGGGCAAACGACCTTTTTTGGAAATTCGTCGACTCTGAGAGGTCCGGATGGTCTTTTAGAACTTGTTTGTATATCTGGTTCGATTCTGAATACACTTGGATGTATTTTTGGGACTCGGTCAACGAGACCTCCATTGGGAGTTTCGAGGCCACAAGTGCGTTTGTAGTGTGTTTTATGTGTGTATGTGTATATGGTTTGTGAGTAGATGGCCTCGGTAGTTAGTCGGAACTTCGGATTGAGTTGTGATAATTGGAAGAGTTTTCTGATGTCTGGTGCCCGCTTAGGCTGCACCAGCACTGCGACAGCGGCACCGCTATGTCACGCCCCAAAAATCCACCCTAGACGTGATCGGCATCCGTCGTCATGAATAACATCGGAAGAACCTAAACATTCAATATTCAACACTAGAACCCGCAACGTTCACTACTCAATTACCAGCAATTTATAGATAAATGCATTCTAATCAAGATATCAAAATTAAAATCAGTGGAAGTCTTTAATGTAAGATAACTTAATCAAAACACGACAAGTGCCCAAAGAGTTACCCAACAACTATTCAACTACCCACAAAATGAATGTAAGCTATGGAGCTTCTAAGAATAAGGAATCACCGTATAATCATCGTGACGCAGCCCGGAAAACTAATATAAATAAATGGAACAAATAAATAGAGGATGACCCACGAATGAGAATGTGGGCTGACCAAATAAATAGCAAAAGACGATTCTCCTAGCGCTTTAGTCTCTGCTCTTCTTCGTTGCCTAACATACCATAAAAAACAACAGTGGTATGCAGTGAGTGCCTCAGCGACAATATGACATATAAAAATCAGATACAATAATAAGTAAAGAAATCAGTTTTGGAAACCATGTGAAATCATTGTTAAACAATTATTCAACTTGGTTCAATATGCTTGTCAAAAGGAATAAGAATCCCCTTTTTATCCAGTTCACAACTTTTGGTTATGTCCTTTCAATTTGCCAGATTGTCATCAGTAATACTTTCATAAAGAGATAAATATATCACATATGTCAACACAGGACGAAGAATAAATCACATTGAAGGGATGACCTTTGAGGTTCCCTAAACATAACTGCCCACCACACCAGAATAATAGACTCTAGGTGGCTATCCTTCCTTCCGAAAAGCTAGGCATAAACCGCACCCGGGTAGTGAACCCGCAGTGGCCACTCTTCCTCCCGAATGGCTAGGCATTACCACACTAGGACCCATAGTGACTACCTTTCCTCCTGAGCAGCTAGGCCACACACAACAATAAAGTTCATAGCATAGAAGCCAAATCACAATTCATCTCAAGGTAGTCACATCATTAATTAGCATTTAAGTTCATCATGTCATTACAAAGATACATCATTTCATTGATAATCTTGAAAATGTTTCCACTTCCTTAAACAAGGTTCAATTGTCATAGTTCATCATAAAACACCATTACCGACCCTTAGCCATTATTGATGATCATATCTTATAGAGGAAAACGATTAGAATTACGCATACATGTATAAAGTATAATACAATCAAGGGTAATGTGGGATTGTCCCCTCACGCAAACCAAGCACAATCAAAGCATGACATAGGGTTTTAAAGTATGAAAAGTTCATCTTTTTATTCAATGAAGAACTTTTGAAAAAGGAGACACGCATCAAAAATACGATTTTCAAAAGTGACATACCTTAATTAAGCCATACATAACTCAAAAATTCACTTTTACAACGAAGAACACCCAAAACCCTAACTTGAGTCACTTTGAGAAAGATTAACTTGTATCCCTAGGTTTTTCATTCAAGAATCATGTTAAAAATCATGGGTTTAATGCTAGGACTGATTAATAATGTTAAAGATGTTCTTACCTTAACGTTTGAAGACTTGGAGGAAAGATTTTCGTCCTTAGGGTTTATGAGAATGTGAATAAATGATAAAATTAACTGAACCTGCTATATATACACACGACTAGAGGCGGGTGAAATACGTCCAATAAATTCGGGCCGTATTCTTTGGCCGTATTTTACATAAACAGAAACAGTGGAGTCCTGATTCTCCAAGACGCTTTCACACTTACTCAGATTTACAGAGTGTTACATTAGCCCCCCCCCCCCCCCCTCAAGATCATTCGCCCTCGAATAAGAATCGTAACCTACCAGGGATTCACTAAACCCCAAGTTGTTTCAAACAAATGCAAACAATTTGCGTAAGAATAGCTAGAAACCTAACTCATACCTGCAATAGGGAACAAGTGAGGATATCTTTTCTTCATGTCCTCCTCCACTTCCTAAGTTGCTTCTTCGGTATCATGGTTTCGCTGCAGGACTTTAACTGAAGCTACATCTTCTGTTCTCAACCTTCTAACTTGATGATCTAGAATCTGAACTGGTTCTTCTTCATAAGATAACTCTTCATTAATTTCAATCTCTTCATGGTTCAACATATGGGAAGGATCAGGTTTGTAGAACCTCAACATCGAAATATGAAACACATGATGCACCATGGCCATATCAGATGGGAACTTCAACTCATAAGCCACCATTCCAATTTTCCTAACAATCACATAAGAGCTAATGAAATGAGGATTGAGCTTGCCCTTTTTACCAAACCACATTACTCCCTTCATTAGCGATACCTTCAAGAATACCTTGTCCCCAATAGAAAACTCTATCTCACGTCGCCTCATGTCTGTATAAGACTTCTGTCTACTCTGAGCTGTCTTGAGTCGTTGTACAATAAGATTAACTTTCTTGATTGCTTTATGAACTGAGTTAGGACCCAACAATTCTACTTCAGTTGGTTCAAACCAATTAATTGGAGACCGATAACGCCTCCCATAAAGAGCCTCATAAGGAACCATTTGAATATGCGCTTGATAGCTGTTATTATTCGCGAATTCAACAAGAGGTAAATGTTCATCCCAATTTGCTCCGAAATCTATAACACAGGCTCGTAGCATATCTTCCAAAGTATGAATAGTTCTTTCTGCATGCCCGTCAGTTTGAGGATGAAAGGAAGTGCTCAATTTAACTCTAGTTCCCAAACCTTCCTAAAAGGATTTCCAAAAATGAGCAGTGAATTGCGTACCTCTATCAGATATGATGGATGTCGAAATTCCATGCAATCTAACTATCTCCTTTAGATATAACTTGGCATACTCCGCCGCGATATATGACGCTTCACAGGGAGAAAATGGGCAGACATTGTGAGTCTTTCCACGATCAACCAAATCGAATCAAACTTGGACTTTGTACGGGGTAGACCCACAACAAAATCCATATTGATCACCTCCAACTTCCATTGCGGATTCTCGATATTTTGAGCCAGGCCTCCAGGCCTTTGATGTTCATCCTTAACTTGTTGACAGTTCAAACACTTAGCCATAAAGTTAGAAATATCAACCTTCATGCTCTTCCACCAATAGTGTTGTTTCAAATCCTTATACATCTTGGTGGACCCCGGATACACAGAGTATTTAGAACTATGCGCCTTCACCATCAATTCTTGTCGAAGTCTGTCAACATTAGGAACACATAACCCTCCTTGCAACCATATGACACTATCACCCGTCCCAACAGTGAATGAAGTGTACTCACCCCTTTCCACTCCATTTTGCAGTTTCATCAAACGTTCATCATCATACTACTTGGACTTGATCCTTTCCACAATGGCAAACCGTGCTGGCATGATTCCCACTAACTCACCATCTTCGGTTTCATCAAGTCTCACTCCAAGACTAGCAAGTTTTCGAATTTCCCTTCCCACAGGCATGTTATGTGCACGCAAATATGCCAACGTGCCCATAGAATTTCTACTCAGAGCATCTGGAACCACATTCGCCTTACTCGGATGATACAAGATATTCAAGTTGTAATCTTTCAACAACTCCAACCACCTCCTTTGTCTGAGATTCAACTCCTGCTACTTGAAAATACATTGTAGACTCTTTTGATCAGTGAAAACATCACATTGCACACCATACACGTGGTGACGACAAATCTTCTAAGGAAATATCACAGCAGCTAACTCAAGTCATGAGTAAGGTAATTCTTCTCATGGTTTTTCAACTGTCGCGATGTATAAGCAATCACCTTACCATTCTATATCAACATACAACCCAGCCCAATCCTAGAGGCATTATAATACACCACATAGCCACCGGACCCAGAGGGTAAAGTCAGAATAGGAGTCGAAATAAACCTTGCCTTAAGCTCCTGGAAACACTTTTCACAAGCTTTAGACCACTAAAACTTAGCAGCCTTTTGTGTCAACTTAGTCAATGATGAGGCTATTGATGAAAAGCCTTACACAAACTTTCTATAATAATTAGCCAAACCCTCGAAACTACGGATATCAATCGTGCTCGTGGGTCTAGGCCAATCCTTCACTGCTGAAATTTTTTGAGGGTCAACCTTAATATTGTCGCCAGACACCACATGGCCTAAGAAAGCCACAAAATTGAGATAGAATTCACACTTGGAGAATTTTGAATAAAGCTCGTTCTCCTCAAGTGTTGTCAGGGTTATTCTCAAATGATGTGCATGATCGTCACGACTCTTTGAATATACCAAAATATCGTCAATAAAAACAATGATGAAACATTCCAGATAAGGTTTAAACACACGATTCATTAAGTCCATAAATGCAGCAGGCGCATTAGTCAACCAAAAGGACATGACTAGAAACTTGAAGTGCCCATTACGAGTACGGAACTTTCTGTCACGACCCAACTAGGGGCCATGAAGGGTACCCGGAGCTACCCTACCGAGCACCACCCATCATACTTGTCATCAAACTTTTCCTAAATATACATTACTCTGATAACGAAACTTGTCATAACACAATCATTATTATTTCCAAAATACATCTACCTTTGTGCACATAAGCCTACGAGGCTATCAAAATTTATATGCAAATATACAATGTAGTAATAATGAGACATCTACTACTCACACATAAGTATCTATGAGCCTCTACAAGAATATTGAGACATAAGGACGGGACAGGACCCCACCATACCCAATACATGTACACAAAAGGATATACCCAAAATCTGCAACTCTGGAGTAGTAGAATGCTCCCGTATATATATGCTGAACAGGCTCTTAGGAATCCGATCTGTCTCCTTATCTACCTGTGGGCATGGATACAACGTCCAAAATAGAAGGACGTCAGTACGAAAATGTATAGAGTATGTAAGGCATGAATAATACTAACATAAGAAATAATGAAACATGAGGCGAAGATATAACCTGTACGTCAATTGCCTCCTAAGGCGAATACTATGCCTGCTTAACTTTTAAAATAAAACACCTATTATGCATATCAAATGTACCATCATCGTTAACCCGCGTTCGGGTAATCATCACATGCTACCCACTAGCAGTGTCATGTTCGGCCCTCTGGGCACGGTGTAATCATAATGTTATATCCCGCAATTTTGCACATTCGGAAAATTTGAAATAATTGTGACAAGTTAAAGACAAGGCCCTATTTTGATTTTGTTCAATACATAAGTTGTTCATCGAAAAATATTGATGTGGAAATATGAAGGGAAGCTAAGGACAAAATTGGAATTTTGAAAACTAGCTTCGGGAATTACAATATTATCCATAAGTAATTGGGCAAAAAAAAAATAGAGAAAGAGGCCCAAGTTAAGTAGGTGGCCGGCCATAGAGGTAAAAGAATGGGCCAAGCCCATGAAAATTTTATCCATGTGATCAATTATAATAAAAGGAGGCTTATCTTCATTTTTGGTTCAAGAGTTTCAAGAAAACAAAAGAGAGAGATTAAGAACAAGAAGAGAGGGGTTCGGCCCCAAGGGAAAAGAAAAGAAGAAAAAAAGAAAAAAAATTCTTGAGCCTAAATCCTTGGTCCAAAAATTCATCTCCCTTTGAATTTCTACTAATCTCAAGGTGCTCTTCAATGTGGTATAATTATTTTGGCAAGAAAATCATTTTTGTGGCAAGTGGAAGATTTTGGCAAAGGTGAGGATTCTATTCCTTTTTTATGCTTTGGATGCTTACATGTATGTTGTAGTATGTGGAAGTGAATGGAAATTATGAAATTTATGTGTTGTGGGTGTGAAGGTGTGTGGCCGTGTGGTATGGTAGGTGAAGGAAGGTGAACTAAATTTATTTAGTATGTTAATTATGTTGTTGTGGCCTTGTAATGTGAATGGAAGCATAATGGTTCAAGATTTGCATGAAAATTTGTTGTAAGTTGTTGCAGGAAAATTATGTGAATTTATTATAGTTTCATGTAATTATGGAAGTGTAGTTGCTAAAATGGAATTGTTGTTGTTATGGATGAATTTGGAAGAAGAAAATGTGACGTTGTAGTTTTGTTGTATTTATGGGGGGATTTCGGGTGGAATGTGATGTTGAGGGCATTGTTTGAATATTTTGTAGATTGTTTAAAATGTTTTTGAATTGTGTTTGAAGGATCTTGAGCAAGCAATGAATATGTGAGCATTGGAAGTGACTTGAAAATGTATGTAGTTGAATTGAGTGTTGATGAATTATGTAAATAAGAAGGTTACTAATGTTGGAATGTGTCTTAAATTGATTATCGGTATTATTGGAATAATTGTTGGTATCGTTGTTGATATTGTGGCCGAGTTAAATTCTTGGATTTGTTGTTGTTGTGTTTTTGGCCGAGTTGAATTCTCGGGGATGGCGCATTTATAGGGGAAATGCTGCCGAACTTTCTGTAGACAAGTGTTACTCTAAGATTCAACTTTTAAAGGCTTCTAATTAATGTTTGGTAAATGTGACCATTTGTAGATTTTGGAGAGTTTGAGACTTGAATTTGGAGTAGCGTAAGAAGCGGAAAAGGTATGTAAGGCTTCACTTTTCTTTCTTTTGGCATGTCTTACTTTTCCTTCTTTTGGCATGTCTTAGACCTAATAGGTTTGAAAACGAGCCTCGGGAATGATTCTGTTCTTAGAAACCCGAGTTTCAATTTTACCCTGTTTCATTCAATAGAATTGAATCAAGTTTCTCATGCCTTGATGAAATAAACGCCCAAGCCTCCACGACTTGCCCAAAGCGAACCGGATTACACTAAAACTTTCATAAATGACTCTCTAAAGCTTAATGTATGAAATTTGTGTACACCACCTCCGTTGACTCTAGGTGGGCCCCTATTCTCGATTCCTTTCCTATTGTCCTAATTGACTTATTTCCGCACGATGATTAAAGGGAACCTTTGGCTATTGTTTTGAGTTTGTTAGGATTCGTATGCATTCTCTGATACAAGCGCCTAGAAATTCCGATATGAGTATATTGATTCGGCTATTATGATATAAATATTCCGGTACAAGTAATCCGATATGAGTACTTCCAATTCCGATATAAGTATCCAGATATGAACATTCTGATTTGAGCATTTTGATATAAGCATTTGGGTATAAGTATGTTGATATGAATATTTTGATATAAGTATTTCGATATAAGCACTCTGATGTGAATATTCTGATGTGAGTATGTAATTTGATATAAGAAATCTGTTATGAATAATCTGATATAAGTGTGTTGATAAAAGTATTCTACTAAAAGTATTATGATATAAGTACTTTGACATAAGTATTCTGACATAAGTATTTTGATACAAGTATTCTGATACATGTATTTTGATACAAGTATTCTGACATAAGTATTGGGATAAAAGCATTCTGATATGAATATTCTGATATAAGTATTCTGATAAAAGTATTCCGATAAGAGTCTTCTGATCTCGGTATGTAATCTGATATAAGGATTATGATATGAGTAATCTGTTATGAATAATTTGCTATGAACATTCTGATAGGAATATCTCCTGTAAACTCTGATGTTTTGGTTGTCAGACGACAGCCCGTACGATTATTCTATTGAATCTTCGGATATTGGTAAGTGTGTATATGTACCGAGTCTTGATTTGTATGCATATAGTTTCGCACTACTCTGTTCGTGCAAGTTTTGATGTGTCTATTCACTGAGCCCGGGCCAGGACATGTTCTCGTGCGTACGCCACTGCATTGTTCACCGAGACCCACCAGTAGAGGGCCGGGACACGTATATGATGATGGCGCCAGATCCGGACCGGATCTCCTCTACCGAGTCCGTTAATGAAGGGCCGGGACATGTTATCCACCGAGTCCCTCACTGGCGGGCCGGGACACGTTACATGCATACATGACATTTGATGTGACATATATGATTCTATTCACCGAGTCCCTCATTCGAGGGCCGGGACACGTTATGTATATATATGGTATAAGATTCTGCTATACATGATTCTATCCACCGAGTCCCTTAATAAAGGGCCGGGACACGTTATATGCATACGCTATACATGATATTGATATACATGATCCTATTTACCGAGTCCCTCACAAGAGGGCCGGGACATGTTATATGTACATATGGTATGGGATATTGATATGCCTGACTTTATTCACCGAGTCCCTCACTAAAGGGCCGGGACACGTTATGTATGTAAGTATGTATATGTATATGTATCTGAATTACGATTTGAGATCTACTACTTGTTTACACAAAAGAAAACGTATTGATGATTTTTCACAACTTTACTGATTCTATAGAGTTTCTACTCTTGGCTATGATTCCCCGTTCTATATTTCATGCCTTACATACTCGGTACATTTTCCGTACTGACCCCCTTTCTTCGGGGGCTGCGTTTCATGCCCGCAGGTACAGACGTATAGAGGTGATCCGCCAGCCTAGGGTATACATTCTGCTGTTTGAAGTGCTCCTTTGATCCGGAGCCCCCACTTTCGGTACAGATCTTTCTGTTGTAAATATTTTTGTATTTGTGACTATTTTGGGTACGGCGGGGCCTTGTCCCGTCATATAATTCTGTTGTCTGTACTAGAGGCCTGTAGACATGTATGTGGGTCATGGGTCGTATATGTTCAGTGATGGTTATTTGGGTTGTGTTTGGTTTTCCCCTATACTATATCACCTGATCGATTTATGTGCTATAATATTATTAACGGTCTAAATAAAATGTATATGATTTTGAATGCACAGGAATCATAATATGTAAGCGCAAGTGAAATTTGGTTAGTAAGGATGTACGGGTGTCCATGTCAGGCACTAGTCGCGGCCCACGGGGTTGGGTCGTGACACATAAGCAGCCCGCCTTAGTGGTGTTATGTCCGGCCATCTAGGCACGGTGTAACCGTAAGCCGCCCGCCTTAGCGGTGTCATGTCCGGCCAACTAGGCACGGTGTAATCATAAGCCGCCCGCATTAGTGGTGTCATGTCCGGCCACATAGGCACGGTGTAATCTCATCATTTTATACTTATCATAAAGCATGACTTGGAAATCAATAATTACTACAACTCTATCCGGGTTACGTAAGGTCGAGAACCCCTGATTCTATTATGGAGTAGTCATAATCATCATGTCTCACCTTGGAGGAACTAGCATTATAAGGTGAGTCTAGCAACAATGAATAATATCAAGGAATAATTAGCTTCATGAGAATATCATATCATAGGCTTTGGAATCTCTAGACTTAGACTCATGATCATCATTGTCATATTCACAATGCATCTCTTATCTTTATTTCATAAAAAGCCCTTAATATTCATAGACTCATAGTTTTCGGAATATGAGAAAATCATGAAAGTTAAAGAAAGTCATATTATAGGAGTCATGCCTTAGAAAAAGAAGGGACTAGCCTCACATACCTTTACGTCTCCTTAACCCTAAACGCTCTTCTTCAAAGCTTGCGATACAACATTCACGAGAGTTCGCACTATGATTAGATAATCGAAAACATACTTGAGCTTAAACTAGAGCGATTAAGAGTTAACGAAAATTGGGCAGCATTTCCTTTGTTTCAACAACTTTCTTCATATAATTACCAACTCCCAAACATTATTAACAACACCCATATTATTATCATAATCAATAAATTCTTCAAGTTCAACGTTATCCCATTCTCACAATTCCTTACCATAATGATTCATGACCATAACTATGGCATAATACTATATTCGCTCTCATATAATACTTATCTAACCCCATTTGCATCATTTACAACAAGATTTTACTCACAATATATCAAGATTCATGATTCATGTCAAACTACTATTCAATAATACCATCATTTTCACATTTGAGCTCCATATTCTACTTTCTTCCCCAATCCAAGTCTTTCAACCATTCACTATTCTTAATAACATGAAACCATCATAAAACTTACCTTTGATTATGTAGGAATGGGATTTGGATGAAAATACTCCACGTGAGAAAACCCCAACTTTAATTCCAAAGGGCTTCTTGGCCTCCAGCAACCCGAGAGAGCATCCTTGCACTTGATTCCCTTGGATTAATGATCTTTGATCTCTCTTCAATTTGTGTGGGAATGGTGTATAGAATATTCTAGAGACTTCAAGAGGTGTGGAGAAAGTGAGAGAAATGAAAAATAAGAACTTGGGTCTAATATCTATACTTTCAAAAATCTGGCCCGTCGTGGTTTTATACGGACACTTATACGGTCCGTATAATATTATACGGTTCATATAAGTGACTGTATAAGCCCATTAGAGACCGGTCCATTCTGAAACTGTTATACGGATCATTATACGGACCGTATAAAGTTATACAGATCGTATAAATGGTCGTATAACCCACTTTTCTCCCGAACTTGTTCTCATCGATTCGTTTGATCTCCAATCCTTATGAAACATCGACTCGTTTGATCTCCAATCCTTATGGAACCTTCTTAGAACTTGTTTAACACTTCATTAACAATCTAAGGAGCATTATAACCTTTCCTCAAGACATTATTAAATCAACATTCGCTCGGTATTTTGCAAACCCTTTTCAAAACACGACTTATATTTTACATTCTTCAACGAACTTTCTTCTCTTGCCTCGAATGTCTTTGGAATCTTAATTAGAATCGTTAAGTACCCCTTCTTACTTGTAGGGACATCATATACATCTTACCCTACGTTAGTCTATTTATCGTGCAATAACATGAATTTTTTCGAGGTGTAACACTCTTCCCCCCTTTAAAAAACATTCGTCCTCGAATGTTAAGTTCTTGGGGTCTCTACAGAAATTTTTCCAGAGTTTCCCCTATGATATTGTGCTACCATCCTGTCACAGAAACCCAAAATAACACTGCCACTTAGCGCTACGATATCACAATACACAATATGGCCATACACAACCAAAAACATTAAAAGTAAAGCATCGCGTTGCATACTTGGGGGCAATGGCGTTTCATCTTGAACCTCTTCTGGGAGTGGAGATAAATGTGTATACTTGGACTTCGCACCCTCTTTCGCTTCCCAATGCATCTCTTTTAGTTTCGCATTCTTTCCTAATATCTTCGTCAAGCTTACATCAGTTCTTCATTCACTGCTTCATAACCCTTTGAGAGAGCAGCAAGAAATTCTCATAAAATCTTTCAATAATCTTCCCCAAATCTTTTCGAAATGAAATTTTCGCACTCCAATGATTTGATACCCTCTCATTCTTGCAAACTTTATGTAACCACCGATATCTATCAATTCTAAGCCATGTTACAGGCCTTTTCATCTTTCTTAAAGGCTTAACGTACTTGTCCTTAACATACCCTGGGAAGATAGAAAATGAGCTCTATCCGCTTATTTATTCCAAAATGAAGGTTTACTAGAATGGCCCATTTTCCCTAAATCTCTCGAAATGTATCAATCTTCAGACATTGGTAGAGAACCAAGCATTTTGACAAATATTTGATAGATAGTTTATGATTCTTTACAATTACCACTTCTATTTTAGCTCTAGATTCATCCTCATTCTTGGCTAGTACCATGGAATTGTCTTACACAAGTTTACTCCTCGTTTCCTCCTTTATCCACACCGTTCGCTTCCAGTTTCTCACCTAAATCTATCTTACTACATTTACTTCGCTATGCAGCCTTAATTTCTTTGTGTTTGAGTACTCTAAGCTTGAAATTCTCATATCACCCATACATTCCCTCTTCTACACGATCATACATATTTGTTCCTTTTCATTGTAGGTCTCTACAGTCAAGTATTCACATGCTTCCAATTAGTTCATTTTCATTTCAATACGCTCCTATTGTTAGCCCCGCATCTTTCTGTTAGCAAAGGAATTACTAAATTTTGAGTCAAGCACTCTGCCTTTAAGGTTTTCTGTGTACAATGCTTCCTAAATTGTTATGCGACACTGGAACTTCGCATCCATGTAACTTGCTTGCGGTGGCTATTTCAATAGACTCCCTGTCTCAGTCCATCATTCACTTCCCCCCTTAATCCAAATCTTACTCTCATCGCCTGTATCTCCTCACTATAAAATCATTCGCATGAGCCTTTATTATATGGAAATACCGTTTTCTTCTTATCTACCTTACTCTTGGGTCGAAGCCGCAATACTCATGTGATGCATTTTCTTTTGATTAATACTGCTCTTTCGTCATATGCTCATCCTTTAACTCTACCTCGTAATCTACCTTATTGTTGTACATCTACAATGTTGGGTTCTCCGCTCGTCCTACATTCTATGGCCCATATCTTGTATTGTCTCATTCCTACGCCTCCGGTGGCCACGTTGCCTCAGAAAATCAAAGACAACTTCCTTGATGGTCTCTTTTGGTTACCATTTTGTTGCCACGACCATCAAACCATGAAGGAATTGCCCTTAGCCCTATGCTTCTTTCCTCAATTCTATCAAGGTCCATAGATCGTCCTACGTATTAATCATTTCATCGATGTAGCTCATACCCGCTCTATACTCTCTATACCGCATCGTCTACGAACTCGCCCTCTCTTGGCTCACCTTTCTTCAATAATCACTCCTTGGGACCTTTACCGTGTAACTCACCAGGGGTGCAATTCCATTTGTTACTGTTTGGAGGTATATATGAAGTCAGTCCATTGATCGTTCACAATCAAACCTTGTTTCTTCTTCCGTCTTACCTCTCATCCTTTCCTTAGATGATTGCATCCATAGGACAATCGTCCAAAGCATATTTCAGAGTACCATAGACTACCCTTCCTCTTCTCTTCTTATTTTTATTTATTATATATATTTTTTGAACTGCAACTTAAGGCTCAACGCCAATCCTTTCATACACTTCTCTGATTAGTTCACACCGCGATAAGAGCATTGTCCCCTGCCATCTCAACATTTTAATGACAGGGTAACACCTGGTCCTTTTTTAAAATTCTTTGGAGAGATGTAGTATAAAGTCACCCTTCATACATAAAACATCTTACTCCACAAATGGTTCCAATCTCTCTCCACCTTTTCCTTGTTCTTCCAGTTCTCTTGTGGCTTAGCAAACCCAACGAATGATGAGAAACTGGAAGTAGGAGACATAGAAGCAGTAGCACATGCAAACTTGATCCGTGGGACTAACCCACGTACAAAACGAGTCAACGTGTGCTTCTTAGTCGGAATCATGTACAGTGCATATTTTGACAGACGGGTGAACTTCAAGCTGTATTCACGAACAGATTTTGTACCTTGCTCAAGTTTTTCAAACTTGGTAGCCATAGAAACCTCTCTTCATCAGATAAAAACCTCTCCATGAACGCCTCCTCAAATTCAGCCCAAGTAGGAGGTACAACATTATTACCTCTTTTAGGCTCCCACACCTCAAACCAAGCGTGAGCAACATCTTTCAACTAATATGATGCAAACCTTACAACTTCAGAACCCTGGGCATTCATTGCCCTCAGTGCCTTAAAAGTCTCATCCATAATGTTAGGGGTCATCCGACTCTCATGACCCAAAGAACCCTGGTGACTTTAAATCCAGAAACTACTTAAGCCTACCTCCACCATGAGATTCCATATCTCTACGCTGATGTTGAGCTGCAACTAGTACAATTAGCATTTGGATTGTCGTCTGCATTGACCTAATCTCAGGCACACCCGCAGTAGGAACAGTAGGAGCAGGTGATGCTTGAGGTGGCGCCTAATTCCCAACATTATTCCCATTACCAGCGTTTGCTCCTACCAAATTTTGAGTTCCTGTGGTGCATCCTGAATTACCAGTTTCGGATCGAGTTAGGGCCATTTCTGCAAGACACGAATTAACGAGCGAATTAGAACGATCTTAAAAGGACTTCAAGCTCTATAGCACAATATAGAATCAAGAAGAATAGGAAACACCTATAAATGTCCTGGGAGTTTCTCGGCCATGTAGGTGATCAGGCTGCACAAGGAAAACTTCACTACGCATAGCTCCACAGACACCGACAGTAATCCTAGGATGTATCAAAACCTAGGCTCTGATACTAAACTTATCACGCCCCAAAATTCACCCTAGACGTGACCGGCATCCGACGTCATGAAAAACATCGGAAGAACCTAACCATTCAATATCCAACACTAGAACCCGCAAGGTTCACTACTCAATTACCAACAGTTTATTGATAAATGCATTCTAATCAAGATATCAAAATAAAAATCAGCAGAAGTCTTTAATGTTACATAACTTAATCAAAACATAGCAACTTCCTAAAGAGTTACGCAACAACTCTTCAACTATCCACAGAATGAATGTAAACTATGGAGCTTCTAAGAATAAGGAATGACCGTATAATCATCGGGCTGGTTTTTAACCCAATTTGAATGATAGCAATATAGGTATCGATCTTCATGATTTATAATCTAGATTTCGAATATGCCTAGACTTTCTTGAACTTGTGGCTCAGCGGAAAGGAAGGCTAAGGAGTGATTGTCGGTGTGTTTGTTGTTCGGCCATCCAGGTAGGTTATGGCTTACCCATGGAGAGACTTCGTGTAGCGAAGCATATATTTAGGTGATATGGTCGGAGACAGCATTTAAACCTTCGGGTATAAAGTTGGGTTGGATATTGTCTTATGTTGGGCCCTTTTGTGTGATTGGGGCTAGCTAGCGCGTTTTGTTGTGACTTGATTATTTTATTGTTGTTGGCTTGATGTCACATGATGACAGTGATATTGGGGAATATTGTTATATCTTGATCATTATATTGTAGTATCTTACTTGTTGATATTTGATACGAAGATAGTATTCTATATGACTCTTGTAGTCGTCCGTGATATTGTTGGGGTACCCGTGTTTGGTACTTGTGATATTGATGTGATTATTGATGTTGACACATACATTGCACGCATTCTCATCCTTCATGATATGTTGTTGATACTTGATGAAACACTGTGATGAGCTGGGCTTGGTTTTGATGAGAGTAACGTGAGAGTCCGATATCCGATGGTTGTCCCGGAACGTGGATTGAGTGAGGTGCATGGACTCTACGGGTCCCCTAAGGTGGTGCTGATGAAAATACTCTGCGGGCAAAGATATGGAGTCTTGTTTGTCTATTGGGCAAATATCAAGGATGAGTAGCACTTAGACTTCGCGAGTCACCTTGGGTTGTGCTACCGAGACATGAAGGTTTCCGTCCGGAGTACATGTGTACATAACTTTACATAGCATTGCATTTTCATTAATACATTATTTCATTGCATTGTATTATGATTTATATTATGATGATTTGGTGACTTACTTGTGTAATCGGATTGGATATATTGCAAATTGACATACTTGGGTTTAGATGCTACAATCTAGGTGATGATGTGTATTTGGTTCTGACTTGTTCTTGACTTATACTCTATGATTTATCTGCTTATCTTACTTTATTGTCTGAATTATGTTAGCTATACTTAGTCGGCCTATGATACCTACCAGTACTGTGGTTTTGTACTGACCTGCACTTGCTACATTCTTTTATGAATGCAGAGTTCCAGGTTGGATCTTCTTCCGTCTCCCGTGGCTGATAGTCTCTATCAGGACTACTTTGAGTCTACGGGGTGAGCACGAGATGTCCGCTGCCTTGAAGACTCTTCTTATTTATGTCTACTTTTCATTCTGAGACATATTCAGACTTGATATATTATTATATTCTAGACTTGTATATTTATAGTTAGATACTCTTGTTTGGATTAGATCAGACTCTGGGTGTATTTTCTCATTTTTGCACTTGTTTTATATTATTATCGTTAAACTTACGTGATTCATTCTCTTCTGCTTATTTAGTTATTTATTTACGTTTTTATTATCATTGGGTTGAGGGTTCACTTATCGAGGTGGAAAAGTTAAGTGCCTGCACGACATAGCTAAATTGGATCGTGACAAGTTAGTATAAGAGCCTTAGGTTACTTGATCTATAATACAAGAGCGTGTCTAGTAGAGTCTCGTGGATAGGTTCGATGAGCTCCGTATTTATCTCTAAGAGGCTATAGGACATTTAGAAAACTTTCAATTCTTTCATTCTCTCGTGCGACTTCATTCGAATTCTTATCTAGTCGACCCAACTGGTATTTGAACTTTCATATCTTAATCACCCACGGAGGGTGGACACTCGTCCTTAGATTCTTATGCGAATGGTTGAGATATTACGTGTGGTGGTTTAGTGCGAGATGTGTTATTCTGATACGGGAAAGTAATCAAGTTCAGTCTCTAGTGATGGCTTAAGGATTCGATTGTGTGGAGTCGCGATTAGACTCGTTTATTGTGAGAGTTCGTGAGAAATGGGAAGATAGTTCAGAGGGCTATATGGTCTCCATGTTTCAGCGTTGGGTTGCTCAGAAGTGAAAAAGTGCATTTATGGCTTAACAATAGTGGGTTGCTCAATGAGACAATAGGTATGACTTTAGCTTCGTCAAGGCTTTATGATGGTGCACGTGACACTGCTGAACCAATGGCGGATCAACAATTTAGTGACGGTGGAGTATTAGCCTTCGGTATGTGAGAACAAGTGTAAGTTCAGTGATGACAATATCGCGATCACGGGTAATAAAGAAAAGAAGTTGACAATAAGGACATGAAGGAAGACCTTTGTGGAAAACGCGTAACGAAGTGAAACTTCGTAGAATATCTTGGACATGTGTATTTTTCGAGGGATTGGTAAGAGAAGAATTGGTATCTTGCATGGTTGTAAGGATAAGGTTGCAACTGGTGCTAAAGGTTAATCTTGATATCAATTAGTTGATGTTGAAGGACTACTCGATTATTAAGTGAATGCTATGGGCACATCGTTTGATCGGTAAAGTTTACTGGGTTGTAGGCTTTGAGAAGTTAGTAAATGAATGATGGAAATGACTTCAAATATGGGCGTATGCGATAAGTTAATGACTTGAGGAGTTATTGGTTGTTAACTTAGATGGGAAGAGAAACATTGATATTTTTTTTGGTAGTCGAGCTTGAGTGGATGATTAGTTTAGAGGATCGAGCGGATTTGAGCGTTTGCTGGTTGATAGTGATAAAAGTGAGTTGAATGAAATATGAGAATTGAAGGATTAAAATGAGACATCTTGCTACCGGGTTTAGGGGATTAAGGTTCGTAAGACTTGAGGTGAGGTAATATGGGTTTTCAAGTCGTGTTGGGACTGTGGGGACATTATATCACGACGTGCAGTGTGGGGCTGACCGATGAGGTTGATTGGTGTCTTCGAGGTTAAGGGCAGAAAGGAAATCGTTGAAGCAAGAGTTAGTGATGTGAGAGTTTGGTTGCAGTTGTACTGTGTAGAATGGGCTTGAGAGTGTATAGATGATTTGATGAGTTGGTACGTTCGGTTATGTCATGAACTAATAGAGGTCAGTGGTAGACTAAGGTTGGGAACCTTGTATTCATCGTGTAAATATTGACTAGACCCCGCTACTAGTGGTGTTATTACTCAGCTTATATGATTGAATAAAAAGGATGTTCATTCCAGTAGTTAGAGGTATTTAGATTCGATAGTTGAGGTGAGAGGTGATTCTCCGAGGACTAGTAACGTTAAGGATCTTAGTAAGGGATTAGTAAAGATGAGTTCTTGAAATGATAGAATAGACGATGATGGGTTAACTAGGTTATGTTTGGGATACATTTTGGTAATTGTGTAAGGCAAGGCAATTTTGGCAATAAAGATTCAGTAGGATACGTGAGTATATTAGTGAGACTGTTGTGCGATATGCCTGACTTAGAGAGTGGTAAGCGTTAAGGGAATTATAACAGATAGAGTTGTGGCTTACTATTACCTCCAGATGTGATTCAATTAGTGCACGAGAGTTATAGTTATGTGATAGACTACTGAGTGGGTTTGAGTAATGGTCAGATGATGGCAGTATAAGTGAACTGATAGAAATGAGGAATTGAAGAGTCAAGAAAAGGTATAGTTGGCAGAGAGTCGGCAAGAATGAGGTACATCTTGGGATTACGTGAGTCTATTTAGATTGTGGCATTGTGGTCTTGAATATTCAGATGAGGTGTGATTGTCGCGTTAGCTTAAGGAAGGAAGTCTATAGATGGACTAACTGATATGAGGAAAATTTCATAATATTTGCGATCGACAGCTAGTAATAAGCATATTCAGTGAACCGATATGTTGAGATATAAGAAGTGGCGTGGTGGTACACCGTTGGAAAAGTTCGTAATATTCTACAGTGAATGAGTTAGTATGCTTTAAGAGAAAGGATTGTGAAATTCCTATCATGTTAGGCTTGATTTATATTTTTAGGGAGGGACCTTGCTTGTGGTAATACAGTATGATTGCAAATAATATTGACTGGACAGTTTGGGTAAGCGCTTTAGGTTATTAAGGACTTGGAGGTGATTGCGTGAGATTTCGAGTGGCAGTGTAAGATTGGATACTTTTGGAGAATTTACGAACATATTGAGGTGATACTATGAGAGGGTCGATGGTTATATAATTACTATATGAGGCTTCAGGTTTCGCGTCGAAAGTTCGGGGTTGTATCGGATTTGAATATTGGTTAAAGTTTGAGAAACATGAAGTTTGAAATCGTAGAGTATAGCTCTTCGGTACTAAGTTGATAACTTGGATAGGACTCAACTTGTGGAGTCGAAAATGATAGACATGATTTGTTATGCATGGTATGACTGTGATTGGTTTAGAAATTCGGACTCAGTTCTAATGACTATTGTTGATATTTGAGGGTTGTGCATTCGTTCAGGGTCAGCGTTGTTCGAGTTAAGCTGAAAGGTCTATGATTACACTTCCAGGAAGATAACTAAGAACTCGAAGCATTTCAGCTCAGAATTAAGGCATAACAGATTTACCAAGCTTTGTTAGGGTTTTCTAGTGGATTTGATGATACTTTTTTAGAATAGTTACTTGGACAGAATAATAGTATACAACGAGTAGAGTACAGATTTGAGGAGAAGTTGTTGTGCGAAAGGTATTTTTAGTGATCAATTGGGTTACGACAAACTTTGCTCAGCGAGATATTCAGTGGTATGGTTCCTGTATTGTGATTCGAAGGTTTAAAAAGGTTTGGAAACTGGCAAAGTTAGCTGCCGGTAAGATCAGTTGATGGAATCACGTAGAGATCGCAGATGGATCAAGGATTCTTTCTGGCGAGAGTAAGTAATGGTTTCAAAATTTTGGTACGTGTATTCATATGTTTCTAAGAAATCGTGGTTCGAGTAACGGCTTTAGAAGATGTGGGAGAAGGAGTTAACAGAATCAGAGTATTTTATCGGTTCAGAATGGGCCATGGTTGTGACCATGTTTTAGAGGATTGCATTAGTTTGGGAAGTAGTTATGGGGCCTATTGATTGAGTTCAGAGTTGCAGTTTTATTAATCAGAGAATTCGAGTAAAGTGATTCATTTATTCGAGGATCAGTTGTGAAGGAAATTTGAATGCGGAGATACGAGAACTGGAGACTAAGCTAAGTTAGAGAGCTGTGACTGGTAAAGTGAACGATCAGGTTTTAATGTTACACATGGCAAGGGTCTTGTGATTTGAGAAAGAGGGGAAGTGAGCCCGAAGTGTATTGGCCGTTGTGACTACCCGTTGTTGGACCCTTGTCCAATGAGTTAGTTTTTTTTCACCAAATCTATCAAATGTTCATCGGGTTTTTCCATGTTTCTGTATTGTAAAAGTACCATTCTAGTGGTTTCTGTGTCATTCGTTGGGATTCAGTTTTGTTCGATGAGAATCTTTCCTGTAAGGAGAAGTCTGACATGCGTAGCTGATATCTTCAATTATTGTCGATTCGAGCATTTTTATTTCTCTCTTCCTTGTCGCTCGAGGATGAGCGATTGTTAAATTGGTATCTGATGTAACGACCAGCTTGGTTGTTATTGCATTTTCGACACTTTCGACCATTTCCCGAGCTTGGTAAGCTCACTTTTGACCCGAGGGGACCTTTGACACGCTCTCCGAGGTGTTTAGATTTGATTCGGGCTAATTTTTGTGACATTTTGGCTTAAAATGAAAAAGAGTTGACTCAAAGTTGACTTTTAGGTAAATGGACCTTTTTCGAAAATCCGTCAACTTCGAGAGGTCCGGATGGTCTTTTAGAACTTGTGTGTATATGTGGTTCAGTTCTCAATGCTCTCGGGTGCATTTTGAAACCTGGGTTGGGAAATTAGAATCGAGGTATCCGATGTAGACTCGATCAATGAGACCTGCGTTTCGAATTCGGAGGCCACGAGTGTATTCGTAGCGTATTTTTATATGTGTCTATGTATATGGTTTGTGAGCAGATGGCCTCGGGAGTTAGTTGGAAATCCGGGTTGAGTTGTGATAGTTGGAATAGTTTTCTGGTGTCTGGTGCTCGCTTTGGCGGCATCAGCACCACAACAGCAGTACCGCTATAGTGGTCACGCTGCAGCTGAAGCAGCCCGTTCCATTTAGGCATGACCACTGTAGCGGTCAAGGGACCGCTGAAGAGGTCTGAGTGACCGCGGAAGTGGTGATCGGGCAGTGACTGGGGCAGTGATATAAAACCCCCAGTCTTTTCATACATTTATTATTCCAAAAGTGGTTCATATTGGGAGCTATTCTAGAGGATTATTGGAGAAGATTCTTGGTGGTAAGTCCTAATATCTTTGCTATTCCATTATTCCTAATCATCTTAGAATCCCTTTTCCTTGTTAGTTCATTAGTAATGGAAGATTAAAGTGGGTTTAATCGATATTTTATCTAGGCTTCTAATAAAATTTTGTTGGTCGGGTTTATGCTAAATTATTATGTATCTAAGGTTGTTAATCAAATACCTTCCATTATTAGCGTTGAATTCTTGAATTTAAGAGTTAGGTTCAAAATTTGATGAATCCTTGAGTTAATTTAGCAATTAGTTGATGGGTTTGGATCACCAAGTGTTTAATTGGATAATTTCCCCTCGAATTCCCCATTTTTCCCTTGTAGGCCCCGTTCCCCAAATTCTAGGATTGGTTTTTGACACAACTTGAATTATAGCAATATAGGTATCGATCTTCATGATTTCTAATGTAGATTTCGAATATGCCTAGACTTTCTAGATCTTGAGGCTCAGCGGAAAGGGAAGGCTAAGGAGTGATTGTTGGTGTGTTTGTTGTTCGGCCATCCATGTAGGTTATGGCTTACCCTTGGTGAGACATCGTGTAGCGCAGCATATGTTTAGATGATATTGTTGAAGACAGCATGTAAACCTTCAGATATAAAGTTGGGTTGGATATTGTCTCAGGTTGGGCCCTGTTGTGTGATTGGGGCTAGCCAACTCGTTATGTTGTGACTTGATTGTTCTATTGTTGTTGGCTTGATGCCACGTGATGATAGTAGATATTGGGTACTATTGTTATATCTTAATCATAATATTATAGTATCTTACTTGTTGATGTTTGATATGAGAATAGTGTTCTATATGGCTTGTGTAGTCTTCCAGGATATTGTTGGGGTACCCGTGTTTGGTACTAGTGCTATTGATGTTGACACATACATTGCACGCATTCTCATCCTTCATGATATACCGTTGATACATTGTTGATACTTGATGAAACACTATGATGAGCGGGGCTGGGTTCGGATAAGAGTGACGTGAGAGTCTGATATTTGATGGTTGTCCCAGAATCGTGGATTGAGTGAGGTGTATGGACTCCGCGGGTCCCCTGGCGTGGTGCTGATGAAAATCCTCCGTGGGCAAAGATCCGAAGTCTCGTCTGTCTGTTGGGCAAAGATCCGGGATGAGTAGCACTTAGACTTCGCGAGTCACCCTGGGTTGTGCTCCTGAGATGGTTTCCGTCCGGAGTACAAGTGTACACAACATTGCATAGCATTGCATTTGCATTCATATATTATTGCATTGCATTGCATTATGGTTTATATTGTGCTGATTTGGTGCTTTACTTGTGTTAATCGGATTCAGATTGGATATATTGCGACTTGGCACACTTGGGTTTAGATGCTACAATCTAGGTAATGACGTGTACTTGGTTCTGACTTCTGCTTGATTTATACTTGATGATTTATCTGCTTATCTTACTTTATTGTCTGAATTATGTTGGCTATACGTAGTCGGCCTATGATACCTACTAGCACTATGGTTTTGTTCTGACCTGCACTTGCTGCATTCATTTATGAATGCAGAGTTCCAGGTTGGATCTTCTTCCGTCTCCCGTGGTTGATTGTTGTTATCAGGACTGCTTTGAGTGTACAGGGTGAGCACGAGATGTACGCTTCCATGAAGACTCTTCCTATTTATGTCTTACTTTCCATTCTAAGACATAGTCAGACTTGATGTATTATTATATTCCAAACTTGTATATTTATAGATAGATGCTCTTGTATGGATTAGACCAGACTCTGGGTGTATTTTCTCATTTCCGCACTTGTTCTATATTATTATCGTTAGACTTACGTGATTTATTCTCTTCCGCTTACTTAGTTATTTATTTATGTTTTTACTATCGTTTGGTTGAAAGGTAAGTGCCCGAACAACTTAGCTAAATTGGGTCGTTACACTGAAGCCAGGAGAGCGCTTGAACAATTGGACATCTACTCCCTTCTTGGCTCCTCGGTAGAGAGATGGATATTTCTTTAAAAAGTCTTTTTCTAAAAAGCGGCGACATCAGCTGAGGCCCGAACGGTCACCTTTTCTAAATTACTTCGTGATGTTTAAAAATGGAAATGCTCTGACGTTATTCCGAACCAGGACCAAAGTTTGTAACCAATTACTCTTGAATTAATGAAAAGCCTCGATCTACATAAAATTGCTACCTTTATTAGTTAATAATAACAAAGGTTTTTCTAATTAACCACACATAACAAACAATAATAAACTTAACTTCATTTTTCGTCGCCTTTTCAGTAGTAACCATAATAAAACAACCGAAAATGTCATGACGTGTCGTAAAACGAACGCCGGAGATAGTCAACAGGTATCCGAGGAGTATGATGAAGCGACAGTGATGCCAAAGGGACTGGTAGAAGAATTGGAAGAGTTAGAAGACAAAGAGAAGCTGAATATGGATGAAACTAAGGTGATCAACCTCGGTGATGAAGAGGATGTAAAAGAGGCACGAATCACTGCTCACTTGGGGGATCCACAGAAAGAAGAGCTCATAGCTCTGTTGATATGTGGACGTCATCGCCTGGTCATACGCAGATATGCCGGGCTTGAGCATTGAAATAGTGGCCCACATATTACTCATGAAAGAGGGTTTTGCCCCACTCAAGTTAATGACGCGAACATTTAAGCTAGACACGAGTATCAGAATAAAGGACGAAGTAGAGAAACAGATCAAGTTTGGGATAGTGGAGGTGACATCCTGCCCCACTTGGGAGGCCAACATAGTGCCAGTACCCAAAAAGGACGGAAAGATTCGAATCTGTGTGGACTAGCGAGATCTCAACCGGGCCAGTTAGAAGGACAACTTTCCTCTCACAAACATCCACATTCTAATAGACAACAGCACCAAGCACGAGCTGCAGTCATTCGTGGATTGTTTCGCTGGGTACCATGAAATACTCATGAGCAAATAAGACGCTGAAAAGACAACCTTTATTAAACCCTAGGTAGTCTACCATTACAGGATGATGTCGTTCATCCTAAAAAACGTCGGCGCTACATACATGACAGCTATGACTACCCTGTTCCATGATATGATACATTGAGAAATTGAAGTCTATGTAGACAACGTCATCATAAAATCAAGGGGAAAGCTCAGAACATACCGTGCACTTGCGTAAGTTCTTTGACAAACTTCACAAATTCAATCTGAGGCTAAACCCTATAAAGTGCACATTTGTAGTGCTTGCGGGTAAATTACTAGTATTCATAGTCTACCGCAGGGGTATTGAAATGGATCTTACCAAAATCAAAGAAATTTAGGAGTTGCCGCCTCCCAAGACCAAGCAAGAAGTCATGAGCTTCTTGGGAAGGTTAAACTACATTGGGCAGTTCATAGGCCAGTCAACTGTGATTATGAAGCCAATCCTTAAATTGCTCAAGAAAGACGCTCTCACAAATTGGACAGAAGAATGCTAAGAGACATTTGACAAAATAACGAGACACCTTTCCAATTCTCCCGTCTTGGTGCCGCCCAGGCAAGGGAGTCCTCTGTTAGTATCAGAAAATTCTTTCGGGTGCATGCTTGCCCAGCATGATGTAGAGGGAAAAAAAGAGCATGCCATCTACTATCTGAGCAAGAAGTTCATATCCTGCGAGGCGCGGTATGCGCTCGTAGAGAAAACCTATTGTGCTTTGACCTGGATTCCTCAAAAGCTGAGGCACTACCTGTCGGTGTTTACCACTCACCTCATATCCAGAATGGATCCACTGAGATACATTTTCCGATAACCAATACCCATAGGAAAATTGACTAAATGGCAGATACTACTGAGTGAATTCGACATCATATGCATAGCTCAAAAGGTAATCAAAGGGAAAGCCCTAGCTGACCTGGTGGCAGATAGTCCCGTCGATGATGAACTTGAACGATTACGGACTTTCTTCCCAGATGAGGAAGTGATGGCGATGGAAGAAGAGGTGGTAGAACAATACTATAGTTGGAGACTGTTCTTCGATGGAACAGTCAATTACAAAGGATCTGGCATCAGGGCAGTGTTGATATCAGAAACAGGACAACACCATCCGATGGCCGCAAAGCTCAACTTCAGATGCACCAACAACATGGCGGAATATAAAGCGTATATCCTCGGCCTCAGGATGGTATTGGACATGAACATACAAGAGCTGTTGGTAATTGGGGACTCCGATTTTCTCATAAATCAAGTGAAAGGAAATTGGGCAACCAAGAATGATAAAATACTCCCATATGTGAATCTGGTACTGAGATTGTGCCGGAGATTCAAGAGTATTGACTTCAGGCATACTCCAAGGGCTCAAAATGAGTTTGCGGACGCATTGGCTACAATAGCATCTATGATGCAGCACCCTGAGAGTACTCACATTGATCTACTAGAGATCACACTGAGAGAAGAACAGGCTCACTGCAACCATAACGAGGTACAATCGGATGGCCAACTATGGTATGCCGACATTAAGGCCTACTGTTATACCTCGAAAAATTTCATGTTGTTGCACAGTGAATGGACTAATGTAGGGTGAGGCATGTGCGATGTCCTTACAAGTAAGAAAGGTTACTTAACGATTCTAATTGAGATTTTCAAAGACATTTGAGATAAGGGAAGAAAGTTCGTTGAACAATGTAAGTATAAGTTGTGTTTTGAAAAAGGGTTAACAAAGTACCGAGCTAATGTTGATTTAATAATGTCTTGAGAAAATGTTATAATGCTCCTTAGATTGCTAATGAAGTGTTAAACAAGTATTAAGAAGGTTCCATAAGGATCGGAGATCAAACGAAACGACGGAAACAATTCCAGAAAAGTGGAGTTATACGACCACTTATACGGTCCATATAACCCAACAGAAGAAATCTTTTCCTTGATGGTGAACCACGGACACTTATATGGACCGTATAATGTTATACGAACCGTATAACGGTCCGTATGAGTCCCGACGGGATGAGTTATTTTCAAGTATATAAATGTGTTCTCACTCTTATTTTCTCATTCTTTCCACTTCTCCATCTCTCTCAAGACTTCTAGAGGGTTGTACATATTTCATCAGCATAAATCCAAGGCAAATAAAAGATCAATATCATAAATCCAAGGAAAACAAGAGTAAGGAAGCTCTTAGGGATTGCTAGAGTCAAGAAATCTCTTTGGGTTGAAGCTAGGGTTTTTCTTCAAGTGAAACATTTTCATCCAAAACTTACTCCTACACAATCAAAGGTGAGTTTCATGATCATTACATGTTATTCAGAATATTTAATGGTTGAAAGACTTAGATTATGGATGAAAGTGGAATATGGAGCTCAAGTGTGAAATTATGGTGTTCTTGAATAATAGTTGACATGAATCATAACCCTTGAGGTATTATGAGTATAACCCTGTTATAAATAATATTAAAAATGTTGGAGAAGCATGATATGTGAATGAATGTAATGTTGTATTATGACCATCGTTGTGAATGACCTTGAGAGAAAATTGTGGGAATTGGATAATGACGAACTTGATAAAGTTATTGATTACGATATTATGAATGTTGTTATTAATGTTGGGAGTTGTTACATCATATGGGGAAAGTTGTAGAAACAAAGGAAATGCTGCCCAATTTTCGTTAGCTTTAGCCTAAGCGTAAGTATGTCTCTGAATATATCTAATCATAGCACGAATTCCTTTGAATGTAGAGTTACGAACTTGGACGGAAGCATATAGTCGACAAGTTAGAAAGACGAAAAGGTATGTAAGGCTAGCCCTTTTTCTTTCATAAAGGCATGACTCTTATACTATCATTCTCTATATAATTCTATGACCTTCTTATATCTCAAAAGTTGAGAGTTCATGATTCTTAAGAGTTTCTTATAAGCTAGAGATGAGACATGTTCTACGATAACGATGGTGAAGATGATGCTATTTATGAGTTTGATAAACCTATTTTATGATTTGGCTTCCTTATCTCCCATGACCTTCTTACATTCCGAAAATTATAAGCCTATGACTATTAAGAACTACTTATGAGATAAAGATAAGAGATATGTCCTGAATATGATAATGATGATGATGAGTTTAAGCCTAAAGATTCTAAAGCTCATGATATGATAATTCCATGAGGCTAATGATCCTTATACGATTCTTTGAGGTTATTCATTGTTACTAGACCCACCTTATGATGATAGTTCCTTTAAGGTGAGGTATGATGATTATGATTACTCCATAATGGAATCGGGGGTCCTCGACCATACGTCACCCCGATAGAGTTATAGTTTGTATTTGAGTTATAATGCACGCTTTATGAGCTGTATATTATAATGAGATTACACCGTGTCTATATGGTCGGACATGTCACCGCGAAGGCGGGCTGCATATGATTACACCGTGCCTTGATGGATGGACATGTCACCGCGAAGGTGGGCTGCGTACGATTACACCGTGCCTAGATGGCCGGACATGTCACCTCGAAGGCGGGCTGCATATGATTACACCGTGCCTAGATAGCTGGACATGTCACCGCGAAGGCGGGCTGCGTACGATTACACCGTGCCTAGATGGCCGGACATGTCACCTCGAAAGCGAGCTGCATATGATTACACCGTGCCTAGATGGCCGGACATGTCACCGCGAAGGCGGGCTGCGTACGATTACACCGTGCCTAGATGGTCAGACATGTCACCGCGAAGACGGTCTGCATATGATTACACCGTGCCTATATTGCCGGACATGACACCACTAGTGGGCAGCATATGATGGTTACCCGGACGCGGGTTAACGATGATGATATATATGATACGATGATATGTGCGCCATGATGATACATGTACTATGACTACATATGATATATGTACGAAATGTATCCACCCTTGAAAGGTACGCAGGTTATATCTTCATCTTATGTCTTATGATTTCTCTATTATGTTCATTTCATTCATGCCTTACATACTCAGTACAATGTTCGTACTGACGTCCATTTTCTTTGGACACTGTGTTCATGCCCATAGGTAGGCAGGGAGGTGATCCAGACTCGTAGGAGCTAATAGCGGATTTTGAGAGCACCCCATTATTCCGGAGGTGCCATTGATTTATTATTTTGTGTATATATATGTTTTGGGCATGACGGGGTCCTGTCCCGTCCATATGTCTAGTACTCTAGTAGAGGCTCATACATGCATATGTGTGGGTAGTATGGTCTCACGATGTCCTTATTGTATGTACATTATTTTGATAGCTGAAGGGCTTATGTATATAAAGGTAATTATGTTTCGAAGTGAAAAAAAAATGGTTTTTCCTATGACTTGAGTATAAGATTAATGAATGAATGCTTGATGAGTACGATGGGTAATGGTATGAGCGGTGCTCGGTGGTTAGCCCCGGGTACCTGTCATGGCCCATAGTCGGGTCGTGACACTTACTTGAAGAAAGGAGAGTATCCCCTAAAGAGTTTAGCAAATAAAAAGAAGATCATCAGGATGTTGGCTAATGGGTTCTTCTTGAACAAAGAAGTGTTGTACAAAAGAACCCCTAACCTTAGGTTACTCAAGTGCGTGGACGCCGAAGAGGCTACAAAATTGCTAAAAGAGGTGCACGCAGGGGCTTGCGGACCCCATATGAATGGATTCATCCTTGCTAAGAAGATCCTGAGGACAGGATATTATTGGATGACCATGGAGCACGACTCCTATGAATTCGTGCAAAAGTGCCATAAATGCCAGATAAGCGGGGATCTGATCAAGGTTCCAGTTACATGCGATGAGCTCGCCTTGGCCATTCGTGGCATGGGGAATGGACATCATAGGAACCGTCGAGCTGTCAGCCACTAACGGACATCGTTTATCTTAGTCGCCATCGACTGCTTCACCAAATGGGTAGAAGAAACTTCACACAAGTCAGTGACCAAGACAGTCGTGACTAACTTCGTCAAAAGCAATCTGATTTGTCGTTTCGGCGTACCGAAATCCATCATCACAGACAATGGTGCCAATCATAACAGCCATTTGATGAAGGACATCTGTGAAAAATTCAAGATCACCCACAAAAACTCTACCGCTTAACGGCCACAAATGAATAGAGTCGTAGAGACTGCCAATAACAACATCAAAATAATGTTTTGAAAAATAATCGACAACTAAAAGAATTGGTATGAGCAGTTGCCTTACGCTTTTTTGGGGTACAGAACAACAACTCTAACCTCTACTGGGGCAACCCCATACCTCCTTGTCTACGGTACAGAAGAGGTCATACTTGCAGAAGTGGAAATCCCTTCACTCGGAATCATCCAAGAGGCAAAGCTAAATGATGCAGAATGGGTCACAAAATTGCTACGAATAATTGGACATGATAGATGAAAAAAGAATGGTAGCGGTATGCCACGGAAAGCTGTACAGAAAAAAGATGTCTCGAGCCTTCAACAAGCTGGCCAGAACCCGACTTTTTTAGATCGGACAACTCGTGCTCAAGCAAGTCGTCCCCCACCAAGAAGAATATAAAGGAAAATTCACGCCAAACTGGCAAGGGCCATATATGGTCAGGAAAGTACTTTCAGGAGGAGCCGTAGTCCTAGCTGAGATGGACGGACAAGAGTGGCCCAAAGATATCAATGCAGACGCGCTCAAGAGATACTATGTTTAGGATTCTATTTTGTTGTAATTGTATCATCATTTCCTTGTAATCGTTCTTTATAATAGAATAGGAAAAAATAAATCCTTTATGTAATGAACTACGCCATGACTTGACTTCCCCACAATGGGATATGTAGGCAGTTCATATCGGACCCGGTCACATGTTAGTAAAAACCAAAACACAATTACTTTTATTTTGAACTACGTTCGACCTGAATTCTTGCTTTGACAGGATACGTAGGCGCTTTCGAGCTCAGTCGTCATAAAAGAAAAACCCGAGAAACCCTTAGTAGACCTCAGTGATAAAAGTCAACGAGATCAGAACACAAGGATCGGCACGTGAGATGGCTAAACGTCAACCCTACATTGGGGCAGAATTTTTGAGTAAATTCCTATCAGAAATAGTTTATGAGGAAAGTGGAAAAGTAAAGTGATGCACAACAAGACATAACAAGGGTCGCTCAGAGAAAATCCTGAAACCGGGGCAGAATTTTTGAGAAAGGTCTCAAAACTTTTACCAGTGCAGAAGTCAGCAATCATACCTCTTGGAAGAGCCAGAAAACCTCATTCGAGGAAAACTTACGTCATGACACACAAAAATGAAATAAACATTTATTTTAAGGAAAAAACAATGCACGTTTTATAAAAATTTTACTCTAGATTTTCAAAACTAGCATAAGTACATCCCAAAAACATCTCTTGAAACACTGAGCCTAAGAAGGTTCAAAGGAGCATCAAGAAGAGACACCAGACAGGAAGACAACGACGTTAATCAACCTTTTAGGAAACTCAATTTTTTTTATGGATGCACGTTTTTAACATGACAGTAGGCACGCCACCAACCGTCTGACTCACAACAAAGGTGAAAGGAAAACTCAGCCAAGCGGAGAAGGACCGAAAAGGTCACAGTAAAAAATAGGTAATTAAGCCACAACTGACCGCGAGGGTCACAAAGCAAATGAGCGTAAGGACATATTCAACCAAAAGGGTCATGCAAAGAACGAATGAACGTAAGGACATATTCAACCAAAAGGGTCATGCAAAGAACGAATGAGCGTAAAGAAAAATCTGACCAAAAGGGTCACACAAAGAGTGAATAACAACGATATATCAGACCAGGAGGGTTACAATGAATGAGCATAAAGATACATACGACCAAATGGGTCATGACAAAGACGAAAAGGCATATCCGACCACAAGGGTCAACAACCAATACAATGGATGAAAGAAAGATTATCCAGCCACAAGGGCCATATATGTCATCTGCATTCCAAGAGGGCCATTCATTTATTTAATTGCCGAGAGAGCTATTCATAAAAACAGCCGAGAGGGCCATTCATACAAACTACTGAGAGGGTTATTCGTTCAAACAAGCCAAAAGGGTCATTCATTCATAAAATCCAAAAGGGCCATTCATTCAAACAAGCTAAAAGGGCCATTCATATCAAACCGCCAAAAGGATCATTCATTCAAATTGTCGAGAGGGTCATTCATGCAAACAACCGAGAGGGTCATTCATGCAAACAGCCGAAAGGGCCATTCATCTAAAATTCCATGAAGAATATCTACATATTGTCAAGTCCAGGAAACAGGCACACAGTCTCCAGAAAGGAGCCGGCTTGCTGAACCAAATCCAGACAAATTGCGCTGCAAACGTGGAACTTTTTCTTTCGCAGCCGGTCAAGATAGGTTGCCCATGAGAGTCAAGTTCTCCGGCCAGAATTCGGAGGCCATCCAATCTTAGACTCAGCCACAATTTGTCTTGTTTTTATTCTCTCTACTAAAAACCGCGATCGGTGGGACACACACCGGGAAATCTGAAGGTATTCCAGCATAAGGGACATACTCTTCTCCAGCGAGTCGAACTATATGTAACCTGATTCCCAAAGACCAAGGATACGTAGGCTGGCTTAAGATCAGAGAGTCGGTCACACTCTAACAACTGTCCATAGAAATCCCATTCACTTCACTAGGGATTTCAGGAGTCTCTTGCTAAATCACTTAAAAGTCCTTAGTTGAGTCGAACTATAAGTAGCCTGAATTCTCGCACAACCCGAGATATGTAGAAAACCCAAAACTCAGGGTCCGGCCATGTATGTGAAAATTAGATGAAGATGCAGTGTAGAAGAGTCGGGCTAGTAAAAAATTAGGGTTAGTCAAATTTCGTTCCTTAGGGATGGTCCATGTTACACCCCGTACTTTCAGGGAAGCACTTATTAAATTTGAATGTAAGTATGTCGAGCTATGGCTAAGTAAAATAACTTTGGATTATGAGGAATGAAGCATTATTAAGTATATTGTATGAGTAAAGGATGAATTACGATCTCGTAAGTCGTAATCGGGATGGACAACCTTGGAACCAAAGGACATGACCATTATCAAGTATGATTAATAAGAAATATCATGTATGGAGAGTTTCAGAAGGTTCCGGAACCAAGCAAATCAAATAAAATAAGTTTGTCGAAAATTTGGAAATTGGTAGAATTTTGGTCAGAATTTTTGGTCAACTTTGGAGGGGTATATCTCCTAGTATATTAGGAGTTTTAAGGTGTTTCAAAAGGTTAAAATGAAGTTTGTCGAGTCTAGTTTCCAATGCAATAAATCTCTTATCGATACGAAATTAGAGTAGAGAATTATGGATGTTACAAGTTAGGTTGAAAGAGCAGAAATGCGTGCTACAGTAACCGCCCTGCTACAACAGCCGCGCTGCTACAGTACCAAACTGCCTCTAGACCCTTCTAAAAGGGATTTTACCGCTCATTTTTCATCCAAACACCTCTCAAAATATCCCAAATTCTCTAGAATAATCCCCCAACTTCTGTCCATAGAATTTTAGCGTAAATTAAATGAAATCTCCGGATTTAGGTCTGGACAGCATATAGTTGTGATTATAAAATCGTATAGCGACGAGTTTTGGCTCAAGTTCAAAGGGGAAAATGAAGATATCACAATATTAACGAGAGTAAGGTATGAATCTCTTCTTATTAATGTTATTTTCGGTTTATTTACTGATATAAAGTTGTTAAATAGTCATATAATGAGTTGGTTAGTTGTGAAACATGGAAAAAATCGCGTGGGATGTTTATGGAACATGATGGTATTGGAAATGATTTTGTTGACGTTGGTATTGTTGTTGTTGTTGGTGGTTACTGGATTGTGATTTCGGGCTAGGCATATAAACAGGGGAGATGCTGCCCGAATTTTGGCAGATTTTAAATGAATTTTAATTAAAGGCTAGAGATGTGTATGATGGTGCGCCTAAAAATAGTATAAATGGTCTTATGTGTAGACTACGAGACTACGAATGATCATAACTAGATTGCAAGACAGGAGATAGGTTGGAAAGTCGGAAAGTAAGCTTCCAGGTATGTTAAGGCTAAACCTTTCTTACTTAAGGCATGATTCCTTGGTTGCGAACCTATATATGACATCTTCAATAACCTTGTTTCTAAAAGTACCAAAGCTTACAGTTCCTGATATTCTTGTGATATCCTTGAGCTTGTTTCATGGCTATTGATGTTGATCTCATCTTATGACTTTGTTCCTTCAAGGTGAGACGTGTTCATGATGGTGGTTCCATAATAATAATCCAATGAGTTTAGGAACAAGTTCTTAAGGAATGTTTTATAGGACATGAATATAGTGCTAGCAGAGGATCTCTAATGACGTACTTAATGTTCGAAGAGAGGTTCATGTTGTATCTTAGGAATTGGTTATAGTCTAGTCAAGTGGGAAGAAGTACTAATAGCCTGACCAGTGCTTATAAGTCTTATGTGATTATGTAGACCCTACGAGTTAAGTGATGACCACGGGAAGTGTATAGCGATTACTTGTAGAAGTTTAGTTATGATGTTGATTATAATTACCACTGGTCTATGACCAGTCGGGCAGATATTACCACCATGCTACGGCCGATTGGGCAAATATGTGTTTACCACCATGCTACGGTTGGTTGGGCAGTAATTACCACCGAGCTACAGCCGGTTGGGTAGTTACCACTGATCAGTCGGGCAGTTGCGCTCTACCGTCGGGTGATAATCGGACGGGCAGTTATTACAACCTTGCTACGGCCGGTCGGGCAGTTACCACTGATCAGTTAGGCAGTTAGCACTAGGACAGTAAGTAAGTTAGAGATATAGTATTTTCCATATATGCAGTTAAAGATATAAGAGTATTAAGAGACATACGTACTAGATTCTCAACGATAAGTTCGAAGTGCCAGGTTGATTCTTATCCTCTTTCTTTGCAGCATATGTTGATTATATTACATTTCTGCCTTACATACTCAGTACATTATTCATACTGACATCCTTTCTTGAGGACGTTGCGTTCATGCCCGCAGGTGTAGACAGACGGGACGAGGATCTTTCGCAGTAGGCTGCTTTCAGGTACCAATTTTGATTGGTGGGCTCCATTTCTTCCTGGAGCATTGCTGAGTCTAAGTTGTATATGTTTTTTGTGACAAGAGGGTATGTTTGGGGCCCTGTCCCGACTTGTGTACTTCAGTCATGTTCATAGAGGCTTTGCAAATAGATTCCTGTGTATAACTCAGTTATGTTTTGTTAGTGGATATGTGGACGTCGCAGGCCTATTATATATATACGTACGCATGATATTATATTCATTGTTTGCCTTCTTGGCCTTATTTTGCCGTTTGAGACATAGAGGATGTGAGTTGTCAGTTAGTTCGCTCGGTTTCCGTAAGGTGTCGGGTGCCAATTATGCCTCACCAAGGTTGGGGCATGATAGTCCCGCCATCCCCGAACACCGAAGGGACAGTTGCTGACACCTAATTTTTTATTATAATTTATTTTAATCACTCAGAGTCCTTGGACAATAAATAAAATGAGCTATGCACCTTAAAGGGTTTAAATAATTTTTATAAATTGTTCAAATCAATATTTCACTCCTTTGAATTGGTAAAAAGGTTTTTATGACATCACAAATTGTTTAAAAATCAATTGGCACCTTTTATAACATTTGTGAGATACTTGTTAGATTTCATCAAAGAAAGGGTATTTTTTTTAAAAAAAATAATCATTTTATTTAATTTTTTAAATTGTTAAAAATCAAAATTAGCAAATACTTTATTCCCTTCAATTCAAGGGGTTTGACTAATTTAAATAATTAAACATTTCACCCCTTAATCTTTAATTTTGTATAATTGCATAATTTGTCAAAATTATGTATAATTGTCTATAAATGTTTTAATTAGGATAATTAAACAATTAAGATGGTCATTATTGCAAATTGACTTTTAATTGTTTAATTTTTTTTTTTATCACCACAATTAAATTAGCCAATTCATGGTTTAAGGAAATTGAGACCATTTTTGTAAATTAGTCTCTTAATAGCCCTGATTAAAATAACAAAGTTCATTGGCTCAAATTAATCAAGGTCATTAGTGCAATTTAATTTTAAATTTGGCTAATTAGGCTAAATATGGCTATAATTGAAATAATCAGTTAGAGTAAAAACAATTAAGGCCACATTGGCAAAATTAAGCCCATTTACATAGTTGGCCACTTTTAAATTATTTAATAGGTTAATTATGTCCTAATTTGTTTATAATTGAAATATTATGACCAATAATCACTATTTTAGTTTTTGTCCGTTTATTAAATTACCTACTTTACTCTATATATACGTGTATATATATATATATATATATATATATGTGTGTGTGTGTGTGTGTGTGTGTGTGTGTGTGTGTGTGTGTGTGTGTGTGTGTGTATGTATGTATGTATACATTATATACATAAAAGGTCTAGCCTTTTTTTTTTTTTGACTTCGACCGAGTCCAGCCCAAAATGGACCAAGACCCGGCCCAGTCCCGCATCATCTTAAAGGGATAATATCCCTTGAACATGTTCATTCATACCAAACGACCCCTTTTCCTTCACCCCCTTCTCTCTCTTCCCTTTCCTTTGCAAACTCTAGGAGCCGCCACCTGTCTCTCTTTCTCTCTTGTCCCAAATATGGCAAATTCGCAGAGTAAATGTAAGACACACAGCTTTTGCAGGATTATTTACATGAACAAATTATTCCAAGGTTTGTTTTCACCCAGATCATTCCAAACGCAGTAATAGACTTTTTCTTTTGCTTTTCTTTTGAAATTATTCAGTCAAAAGTTTATTATTGCTATCTTATTTGTTGTACTGTGTTCACTTTGCTTGATTTTCATTGGTTGGGGACGAATGGGTTGGATCGAGTCCAACGAGGCTCAGATCTTACCATTCATTTGTTGTTGCAATCGTTTTGAGCCGTAGATGTTGTTTTACAAGGTTAATTTGTGGGAGAAACTAGATGTCCCACATCGGTATTTTGAGGGTTTTAAACAATTTTGTGGTTACTCACCATGAAAAGGAGTCGAAAAATTTTGGACAACCTCAAGAGGCTAGAAATTTTGATTTTAAGCTTCTCAGTGATTTTTTTTTAAAAAAAACTTTTACCTTAAGAGTCGGAGTTTTCCTAAGTTCTAAAATTATTTTCTTTTGTGGTTCTATATTTTGTGTGGCTGAGTTTAGAAATTGGAAGCACAAGGCTCCAAGGTCCAATCTTTTCATGGCTGCGCATATAAAAGATAATTCCTTATCAATTTTTTCCCTTATTTAGATTTTTTTTCTTAGGCTAAGGATGTTACACTAGCTAGTCTATTTGGGTCTTGCTTAATCTAAGGGCTTGCTAATGTTGGTTCATGTTATTAAGTGTTGTCCTATCTAGTTATGTGCTTAATTTATGATTCACTTAAGTAAATGGTGCAACCAGCTTGAATGTCATATTGAAACCTGCCTAACATGGGTTGATTAGTCTTCATAATGGGTTGTTTTTTGTTATATGGTTTTCATACTTCAATTTAGCTGTGATATAATGTGGTTGATATATCTTGAACTTGATTTTTTTTTTTTATCTTAAATGATCTCATTCACATAGAATAAGAATCTTAAATGATCTCATTCACATAGAATAAGATAGAACCAAGACTAACTAATAGTTCTTTTTTCTCAACTAGTTTGCAATTGGAAGTGGAGTTTGATTCAGCTTGGCTTTTTCATTTAGTAATGACTTAATTAGTTGGTTAACTAATAATTAAAGCTTATGTGATCATGGCTCCACCTAGTTTAAACTGGAATGTGTGTTAAACTGCCTAGATCTTTAGTAATCTTAAAACTCATGTGATTAGAGACCTGAATATGGACCTGGTTTGGTTTGATTGAGTGTTTCAATCTCTTGTATGAATTTGTTTGTCTTAAACATATGGTGTTTACAAACCTATCTTGGTGTGGGTCACATTACCAGTCATATATCTTGAAACTAGATCATATCTCTAAGCTCTAAAGGGTTTGATAGAACTAGAAAGAAAAGGGTAAACCTTTAGGATCAGGTCTAACTCGAAGTTGATTGAAATGAATCTGAATTGTTTTGCTAACATAGTAAGGTGGTTATTAGGTCTTAACTTGATTAGTTGATGCTTTAAGGATTGAAAGATGTAAATGGGAGAGAAATCGTTGTCAAGAATCTAAAAAATTGTTTCTGTTGTCTTTAATCTCTTTGTTCCTTTTCCCCTGCCCATTGTGTGTCCTGTTTAATTGGTGAAGCAACTTGTGTTATGAAAACAAGCTGGTGTTTTTATAAGTTCTTGAATCTGCATTAATATTTCTTCATGGATTGACCCTGGTTTAATAGGTGATCTTAAGTGTCTAATTGGATAATTTAAAGAAGTATGAAGATGGTGAAGTAAAGCAGGTCTAGTTATATTTTGTTAGGTCTTGAGTAGTTAAGAGATTGAGGTTTGTCTTTAAAAAATATGAAACCTAGTTTTTGTACATTGATAAGGAACATGGTCTGGAAATGAATGTTGACCACATTGTTTGCTTAAGCCTAAGAGGAGATTAAAAATACAGGATCCTGTAAGTCCTGTTTGGATAAAGAGAGTTTAAAACAGGTTGTAGGTAGGATTTAAAGATATTTTGGCTTTACAATTTGAACTGTCCAACCCCCTTATCATGTTTAAGGATGAAAAGAGAGGACCATGAGTGTAGATATGTAAGTATAAACCACTTGGCAAATGGGAAGTCTTTTAAAGACATCTTAGAAGAGGGTTGAGAAAGGACCAAGCCCCACTTGGTCCATAGTATCTTTCTTCCCAAATAAAAGATTGTCATGGCATATCGCATAAGTCTATGGGGTGCAACTTACCATGTTTACACACTTGGATGCCTTTCCCCATTATTGAGTTAAACGGATTTTAGAAAATGAACTTCTCTTTGCATTAATGGCTATTCACTTAGATCACTAAATTTGGTCATAATGCTTGATGTTTGGATTCAAATTAACCTACTAACTTATTCAGGTATTCCTTAGGGATTAGTTGACAGGACTAGGTGATACACATTAGTTTGAGGATTCTAGGCATTGATTAAAACTGGAAAGGGAGAAAGATTTCAAGTAGGTATAACTACTGATTACTAAAAAAGAGTCAAAATGTCTTATTTGCATAGTATAATAAGTTGTAAGGACCCTCTAATATCTTTTTAGGCTTGGTTCATAACTAAGACTCGCATAGGGTTCTGTATACATTAGCTTGGTTTTATCTGTACTTGAATTGGTCTTCTTAATACACTAGAATACTAAAGAAAGGAAAAGAGGAGTAGCTTAATATTAATTTACGTTAGTTGTATGATGATGTGGGAATACACGCCTCTAGATAATGTACCATGTCCTAAACCTCTTAGATGTGTCCTTAATCTTGCTAGTCTAAATCTGCTTAAAGGGTAATGAATGAGTCTGGCCTTGTTTGAATAGTGCACTGTTCCTTAGCACAACATTAAGCACCAGCCAGGGCCATAATAGCAACAGAAGTGAGCATTGGAATAATCCCAGGTGAATTGTGAATGTTGTTTAGTTAAAAAAAGTAAGAGAGTTAATAGCAGGCCAGTAATTGTGAATAGTGAGTCAAATAATGCACATCTTCTTATGGGATTAATATGCTTTCTACAATAGAATATTATTAGAGGAGAAGGTCTAAAAAGGGATTTCAAAACTCTTAGCCTTAAAATATTGAGCCTTCTGTGTACCTTTGGGACTGCTTGCCTCTCTGCTTACTTAAAGTGTGCATGAAAATACAGCTGCTATACTTAAAGACTGCATATCCTGCATAGAATCACTTGGACTTAAAATCTTTTGGTATTTCTTATACTTGACCTTGCCGGTACTCTAGTTGCTTGTCTTGACCTTTAAGTAAATTGTTATACCTCGGACATTTCGTGGTGAGGTGCTGTGAATGGATTAACGTGAGCTCAAGGAGAACATGGAGTCCATATGACCTTAAGGAGAGTACTTGATATCCTTAGAGTGCATACTACAACATTTTGAAGCTATATGAATCGGTGAATCTAAGTTCGTTGAAGAAAGTGAAGTATAAGTTGTGTTCGGGAAGGTTTTATAACAACTGAGCTAATGTTGAGTTAGTAACGTCTTTAGGAGGAGCTATAAGGCTCCCTAGATGGTTAATAAAGTATTATGCAAATGACAAGAAGGTTCCACAAGGTTTGGAAGTCAAACGAAGCGACGGGAATAATTTTAAAAAAATGTGAGTTATACGACCACTTGTACGGTCCGTAAAAGGGTCAGTATGACCTGTCCAAAGAAGGCTCACTCACTGGTGGTATTATACGGTGACTTATACGGACCGTATAAGTGTCTGTATAAACCATGTCGGGCAGCTTTTATTTTGTTTTTATAAAAAGAGGACCCAAGTTCTAATTTCTCATTTCTCATCTTCTCCACCACTCTTGAATTCTCTAGAATATTACATACACCATATTAACACATATCCAAGAGAAATCGAAGATTAAACACCAATAATTAGTAGAATAAAGTGTATGGGTGCTCACCAGGGTTGTGGAAGTCAAGGTTTCCTTTGGAATTGAAATTGGGGTTTTCTCAAGTGAAGTATCTTCATCCAAAGATCATTCCGATATAATCAAAGGTGAGTTTTACAAATATTTCATGTCATTAAAAGTATTGAGTGATTGAAAGACTTGGGTTAGAGAAGAAAGTAGAATATGACCTCAAATATGAAAATAATGGTATTTTGAGAAGTAAGTTAATTTGAGTCATGATTCTTAGTATGAGATGAGTATAATATTGTTATGAATGATGCTAATTTCATGGAGGAAGTATTATGTGAAGAATGAGTATGGTGTTGTATTGTAGTCGTGGTTATGGATGGCTTTGAAAGTGAATTTGAGAAGTGAATAATGTTTAACTTGAGAAATCTATTGATTATGATATTATGGGTGTTGTTACTGCTATTTGGGAGTTGGTTATTATATGGAGAAAGTTGTCGAAACAAAGGAAATGCTGCCCAATTTTCGTTAGCTCTTAGTCGCTTTAGATTAGACTTAAGCATATTTTTAACGATGTAATTAAGTATGAATTCTCTTGAATGTAGAGTTGTGAGCTTGGAAGGAGAACGTTTAGTCATTAAGAAGAAGCAAGGTATGTAAGGCTAGTCCATTTATTTCGTAAAGGCATGACTCTTGTATTACTATCTCTCACATATTTCCATGACCTTCTTACATTCCAAAAGTTGAAGGTTAATAATTCTTAAGAGTTCCTTATGAGCTAGAGATGAGATATGCTGTATGATAAAGATGATGATGATGATGCTATTTCTAGAGATTCTGAAGCTTATGAATTGATGCTATTATGAGCTTGATGGTCTTATTTCATAATTTCCTTGATGTTATCCATTTTTGGCCATCTCACCTCATGGTACTAGTTCCTTCAAGGTGAGACGTAGTGATGATGCTTGTTCCATAACATAATCGGAGGTAACCGACCTTACGTCACTCTGATAGAATTATAGCCTTTACTTGAGTTCTCATGCATGCTTTATGTTATGTATATGTAAGATTACACCATGCTTAGTTGGCCGGGCAGACACCACTACGATGAGCATAGTGGCAGCTATGATGATGATTACACTGTGCCTAATTGGTCAGGCAGACACCACTAGTGGGCGGCATGAGATGTTTACCGCGGACGCGGGAGGCTCGACCGCCGGCTAATGATGATCACATCGTACATATATGGTTGGGTAGCTTCTATATATATATATATATGTATACATGATATGATGCTATTTTAATATAAGAATTAACATGCATGATTCTGCTTTTGGAGGCAATCGGTTACAGGTTATCTCTTTACCTTATGTCTTCTTTATCTTCTTATTTTATTATTATGCATGCCTTACATGCTCAGTACATTGTTCGTACAGACGTCCTTTCTTTAATGGACATTACGTTCATGCCCGCAGGTAGATAGGGAGACGGACCGGAATCCTGGGAGCTTTCTCAGCAGATATACATGAGCACTCCACTATTCTGGAGTTGCCGCTTATTGGTATATTCTTTTGTGTACATATTTGGGGCATGGCGGGGTCCTGTCCCGTCCTTATGATTTCAGTACTCCAGTTAGAGGCTCGTAGATACATATGTGTGGGTAGTAGATGTCTCATGATCTCTTCAGTGTATATATCATACATCATTATATAGCCTCGTGGGCTTATGTATATACGCATGTTTTGGGAGATGTTTAGAGATCATTTCATAGTATGTTTTACTCTGAGAAGTTATATTTGCTCAGGTCGAGTATGATAGCTAGCATGATTAGTGGTGCTCAGTAGCCAGCTCCGGGTACCCATCATGGCCCACCAGTTGGGTCGTGACAAAAGTAGTATCAGCGCAGTTCCGTCCTAGGGTGTGTCTACGAGCCGTGTCCAGCAGAGTCTTGTTTTGGGGGTGTGAAGCGCGCCACGCTTATGAACAAGAGGCTGCGGGGCATTTAGTAATAATGATCGTCCTTCTTCTTCATAGATTGTGCGATAGAGCTATAATGTCAGATTCCTCTTCTCTCTAATTGTGTGTTATGATTTTAGCTATGCCTGTGAAGAAGAAAGCAGCAGCTGCCAGAAGGGCAAGAGAGTGTCAGGGAAGCTTACTGAACGGGAGTCCCCGGTACATATAGAGGAGGGAGATTCTCATGATGAGGCTCTATCTCGTATTTCCCATACTCCGCCTATTTTAGACGAGCATGAAGGGGCCTTAGCTCCAGCTCCAATGCCTACAGTACCTCCATCGGGTGCTTCCGGCCAGCAGATGACCGAGGCTATTCAATTATTGACCCAGCTAAATGCTGCTTAGGTTGAGCGGCAGAGTGCGGGTCCTGGTGACAGAGCAACTTGTACCAGAGCCAGTGATTTTATGAGTTTGAATCCTCCAGAATTTTTCGAGTCAAAGCCGGATGAAAACCCACAGGGTTTTATAGATGGGATGTTGAGGACACTGAGAATAATACATGCTTACGATACGGAGTCAGTGGAGTTGGTTTCCTATAGGTTGCGGGATGTCACTGTTCTATGGTATAATAATTGGATATCTTCGAGAAAGGAAAATGCACCTCCCCCGGTATGGCAGGAATTCATAGATGCTTTCATCCGTCATTATTTTCCACCTGAGCTCCGTCAGGGCCCGAGCTGACAGGTTTTTGAATTTAAAGCAAGAAAATATTAGTGTCCGGGAGTATAGTCTCCATTTCAATTCATTGGATAGGTATGCTCCAACCATGGTAGCCGATATGAGAGACCGGGTGCATCGATTTGTGAGTGGCTTAGGGCCACATTTGATCAAAGATTGCTTGACAGCTTCACTCAAGGAAAGGATGGACATCTCTCGTATTCAGGCCCATGCCCAGAATTTGGAAGAGCAACAGCAGCCGCACAGGGGTGAGCGTGATGTTGATAGAGGGTAGAGTAAGAAAGCTAGATCTGTGGGTACTAGTAGTGAGTATAGAGGGGGTCAGAGGTAAGAGTACTCCAAATATTCATGACAATTCGCAGCTAGTGCACCTCCTCGATTTGCTGGTAGGAGATTTGATGGCCCCATTTACTCTGGACCGGGTCAGAGCTCAAGAGTTTTAGGTTCTCAGTTTGGAGGTGATCCTAGTCAGAGGATACCACAGGTACCGCGATGCAGTCAGTGCGGTAGATTACATTATGGTCAGTGTCGCCAAGGCTCAGATGCTTGTTATCCCTATGGCCAAACTGGGCAGATGATGCGTGACTGTCCATCGATGAGTGGTAGAGTTGGGGCCCAGCGCACAAGATCAGTGGTCGGCTCTTTTTCGTTCGTGCGCCATATAGGGAAGACTCCCCAGACTTCAGCAGGCCGTGGCAGGGGCAGAGGGGGACCATCCAGTTCAAGTAGCCCTCAGCCCCGTATTTATGCATTGGCCAGACGATAGGATCTCGAATCCTCCCCTGACATAGTCATAGGTATATTATCCGTATTCTCGTATGATGTTTATGACTTGATTGATTCGGGTTCTACCTTATCGTATATCACTCCTTATACTGCTGGTCATATTGGGTTGAAACCTGAGCCAATCAAACCTTTTGAGGTGTCTACTCTTGGTGGTGACCCGGTAATAGCTAGACAAGTATATAGAAATTGTACGATTGTGGTATGTGATCGGGAGACTATAGCTGATTTGGTTGAGCTGTAAATGTTGGATTTCGATGTTATTGTGGGCATAGATTGGCTAGCTTCTTCTTATGCTAATGTGGATTGTAGAACAAAAATGGTTCGATTTCAATTCCCGGGAGAACCAATGCTTGAATAGAAAGGTAAAACAGCGTCTCAAGGGGTAGGTTTATTTCCTATCTCAAAGCAAGGAAGATGATTGCAAAAGGCTATATTTATCATTTGGTTCGGGTTCATGACACCGAAGTAAGGCCGCCGACTCTTCAATCCGTTCCGGTAGTAAATGAGTTTTTAGATGTATTTCCAGATGAACTTTTAGGTCTTCCACTGGAATGGGAGATTGATTTTACTATTGATGTGTTGCAGGACACCAAACCCATATCGATTCCTCCTTAGAGAATGGATCCTGCGGAATTGAAAAAGCTAAAGGCACAACTGAAGGATTTGCTCAAGATGGGATTTATTAGACCCAGTTCATCGCCATGGGGAGCACCCGTCTTATTCGTAAGAAAGAAAGATGGTTCTTTGCGAATGTGTATTGACGATAGATGGTTGACCAAGGTGACGATAAAGAATAAATACCCACTTCCAAGAATCAATGATTTGTTTGATCAATTACAAGGTGCTAAGTGGTTTTCAAAGATAGATCTGAGATCAAGATATCACCAAGTGAGAGTCAAGGAAGAAGACATTCCGAAAACGGCTTTGAGAACTAGATATGGTCATTATGAATTTCGGGTAATGTCATTTGGGTTGACTAATGCTCCAGCAGTGTTTATGAACTTGCTGAATAATGTATTCAGGCCTTTTCTAGATCTATTTGTGATTGTGTTCACCGATGACATTTTAGTATATTCTCGGTCAGAAGCAGAGCATGCAAATCATCTACGTACTGTCCTTGGAATTCTTTGGACTTGAGAATTATATGCCAAGTTTTCAAAATGCGAGTTCTGGTTGAATTCTATAACTTTTTTGGGCCATGTGATCTCAGCCGACAGCATCCGGGTGGATACTCAGAAAATTGAGGCCATGAAGACTTGGCAAAGGCCTACAACGCCTACAGAGGTCCGTAGCTTTCTCGGATTATCGGGCTACTATAGAAGATTTGTGGAAGAGTTTTCCTCTATTTCAACACCATTGACAAAGCTAACTCAGAAATCGGTAAAATTTTAATGGACCGATGCTTGTGAGCGCAGTTTCCAGGAATTGAAAGAAAGGCTGAGTTCAGCCCCAGCCTTGACACTCCCAGAAGGATCAGAAGGCTATGTCGTTTATTGTGATGTCTCCGGTGTCAGATTGGACTGTGTGTTGATGCAGCATAGTAAGGTTATAGCCTATGCTTCCAGGCAGTTGAGGAAACATGAGAAGAATTATCCGACCCGTGATCTTGAATTAGCTGCAGTCATTCATGACCTAAAGATGTGGAGACATTATTTGTATGGTGTTCGTGTTTATATTTATATAGATCACAAGAGTCTCCAGTACATTTTCAAACAGAAGGAGTTGAATTTACGGCAAATGCGATGGTTAGAGCTACTGAAAAACTATGATGTGAGTATTCTATATCATCCAGGAAAGGTAAATGTGGTAGCCGATGCGCTTAGCCGTAAATCCATGAGCAATTTAATGGATTCAGGCAATGCAAGAGTTGATATTCGTAACCCAGCTGTTTCATCCTTAGATATGGAAGTGAAAAAACACCAATATGAAGACCCTAAGTTGAGTCATTACAGAGATACACTTCCCTCGAAGGAAAAGTCACCATTTGAGATTTCTGTAGATGGGATTCTCAGGCACCGAAGCAGGCTATGTGTTCCATACGTTGCAGGATTACGCCACCAGATTCTGGAAGAAGCCCATTACTCCCGTTATTCCGTTCACCCAGGCGCGACAAAGATGTACCATGACCTCAAGTCAATGAATTGGTGGGATGGAATGAAGAAAGATATAGCAGAGTTTGTAGCTCAATGTCAAAAGTTTTAGCAAGTAAACATTAAGCATCAAAAGCTAGGAGTATTGTTGCAAGCTATGGAAATTCCAACCTGGAAATAGGAAGTGATCAATATGGATTTTATTACTGGCTTACCTCGTTCTCGGTGTAAGTATGACTCCATATGGTTAATTGTTGATAGACTAATGAAATCAGCTCATTTTCTTCCAGTCAGAACTAGATACTCAGCAGAAGATTATGCAAGGTTATATCTTAAAGAGATAGTGCGACTTCATGGTGTTCTAGTATCGATTATCACAAATAGAGGAGCACAATTTACTGCTAAATTTTGGAATTCAAGTGAGACTCAGCACAACATTTCATCCACAGACTGATGGACAAGATAAACGCACTATTCAGACCTTGGAAGATATGTTGCGGGCATGTGTATTAGACTTCGGAGGTAATTGGGATGAACATCTGCCACTTATCAAATTTACATATAATAATAGTTATCATTCCAGTATCCAGATGGCCCCATATGAGGCTCTATACGGGAGAAAGTGTAGATCGCCAATTGGGTGGTTTGAAATCGGAGAAACATAATTAATAGGTCTAAAATTGATTCAGCAAGCGATGGAAAAGATCAAGCTTATCAGAGACCGATTGTTGACAGCCTAGAGTCTCCAGAAATCTTATGCGGACAATCGTCAATGAAACTTGGAATTCCAGGTTAATGATTGGGTATTCCTAAAAGTGTCACTGATGAAAGGTGTAATGAGATTCGGCAAGAAGGGAAAGCTTAGTCCTCGATATATTGGACCTTATAAGATTGTGCTCAAGGTGGGCCAAGTAGCTTATGAGCTAGATTTACCTTAAGAACGTGAATCATTCCATCCAGTTTTTCATATGTCGGTGCTCTGTAAATGTGTTGGAGATCCTTCCAGAATCGTGCCGGTAGATGATGTTCAAATTACTGAAAAGTTGGCTTATGAAGAAGTACCCATTGCCATACCAGATAGGCAGGTGCGGAAACTCAGAACCAAAGATGTAGCCTCAGTTAAAGTTTTGTGGAGAAACAACAGCAGAGAGGAAATGACTTGGGAAGCAGAAGAAAATATGAAGTCTAGATCTCCGCATTTATTTCCATCACCAGAAGAGGCTCACGATGAGACTCCATTGTCATAAGGAATGTAATGCTTTCTTTTGATGCTTTTGGTCGTGTGTGGCCATGTTTTCTTGCCATTGTTGTTGTAGCCATATGAGGCGATATTATTTTGGTTTGTTGTGATAGGATGATAGTGCCATATTACAAGGGAAACTCTGACGAAATTTTTGTAAAATCCCCGAGAGCTTAACATTCGAGGACGAATGTTCCGGGGGGGGGGGGGGGGAAGGGAATGTTATACCTCAGACATTTCGTGGTGAGGTGTTGTGAATGGATTAACGCGAGCTCAAGGAGAACATGGAGTCTATATGACCTTAAGGAGAGTACTTGATAGCCTTAGAGGAGTAATACAAGATTTTGAAGCTATATGAATCGGTGAATCTAAGTTCGTTGAAGAAAGTAAAGTATAAGTTGTGTTCGGGAAGGTTTTGTAACAACCGTGCTAATTTTGAATTAGTAACATCTTAAGGAGGAGCTATAAGTCTCCCTAGATGGTCAATGAAGTATTATACAAGTGCCAATAAGGTTCCACAAGGTTTGGAAGTCAAACGAAGCGACGGGAATAATTTCAGAAAAATGTGAGTTATACGACCACTTATACGGTTCGTATAAGGGTCCATATAACCTGTCCAGAGAAGGGTCACTCACTGGTGGTATTATACGTCACTTATACGGACTGCATAAGTGTCCGTATAAACCATGTCGGGCAGCTTTTATTTATTTTTTTGTAAAAAGAGGACCCACGTTCTAATTTCGCATTTCTTATATTCTCTACCACTTTTGAAACCTCTAGAATATTCTATACACCATATTAACACATATCCAAGAGAAATCAAAGATTAAACAACAAGAATTAGTAGAATCAAGTGTATGGGAGCTCACTAGGGTTGTGGAAGTCAAGGTTTGCTTTGGAATTGAAGTTGGGGTTTTCTCAAGTAAAGTATATTCATCCAAAGATAATTCCTATATAATCAAAGGTGAGTTTTACATCTATTTCATGTTATTAAAAGTATTGAGTGGTTGAAAGACTTGGATTAGAGAAGAAAGTAGAATATAACCTCAAATATGGAAATAATGGTATTTTGAGTAGTAAGTTAATTTAAGTCATAATTCTTAGTATGAGATGAGTATAATCTTGTTATGAATGATACTAATGTCATCGAGGAAGTATTATGTGAAGAATGAGTATGGTGTTGTATAGTAGTTGTGGTTATGGATGACTTTGAAAGTGAATTTGAGAAGTGAACAATGTTTAACTTCAGAAATCTATTAATTATGATATTATGGGTGTTGCTATTGCTATTTGGGAGTTGGTTATTGTATGGATAAAGTTGTTGAAACAACGGAAATGCAGCCCAATTTTCGTTAGCTCTTAGTCGCTTTTGATTAGACTTAAGCATGTTTTTAACGATCTAATTTAGTATGAATTCTCTTGATTGTAGAGTTGTGAGCTTGGAAGGAGAACATTTAGCCGTTAAGAAGACGCAAGGTATGTAAGGCTAGTCCCTTTCAATCGTAAAGGCATGACTCTTGTATTACTATCTCTCACATATTTCCATGACCTTCTTACATTCAAAAAGTTGAAGGTTCATGATTCTTAAGAGTTCCTTATGAGCTAGCGATGAGATATGCTCTATGATAAAGATGATGATGATGATGCTATTTCTAGAGATTCCGAAGCTTATGAATTGATTCTATTATGAGCTTGATGGTCTTATTTCATAATTTCCTTGATGTTATCAATCGTTGGCCATCTCACCTCATGGTACTAGTTCCTTCAAGGTGAGGCGTAGCGATGATACTTGTTCCATAATATAATCGGAGGTTACCGACCTTACGTCACTCCAATAGAGTTATAGCCATTACTTGAGTTCTCATTCATGCTTTATGTTATGTCTATGTCAGATCACACCGTGCCTAGTTGGCCGGCAGACACCACTACGATGAGCGTAGTGGGCAGCTATGATGATGATTACACCGTGCCTAATTGGTCCGGCAGACACCACTAGTGGGCGTCATGAGCTGTTTACCACAGACGCTGGATAATGATGATCACACCGTACCTATATGGTCGGGCAACTTCTATATATATATGTATACATGATATGATGATATTTTAATAGAAGAATTAACATGCATGATTCCACCTTAGGAGGCAATCAGCTACAGGTTACTCTACACCTTATGTCTTCTTTATTTCCTTATTTTGTTATTATGCATGCCTTACATACTCAGTATATTATTCGTATTGACGTCCTTTCTTTTATAGATGCTGCGTTCATGCCCGCAGGTAGACAGGGAGACGGACCGGATTCTTAGGAGCTTTCTCAGCAGATATACAGGAGCACTCCACTACTCTGGAGTTGCCGCTTATTGGTATATTATTTTGTGTACATATTTGGGGCATGGCGGGGTCCTGTCCCATCCTTATGATTTTCGTACTCCGGTTAGAGGCTCGTGGATACATATGTGTGGGTAGTAGATGTCTCATGATCTTTTCAGTGCATATATCGTACATCATTTTGTAGCTTCGTGGTCTTATGTATATTCACATATTTTGGGAGATGTTTAGTGATCATTTCATAGTAAGTTTTACTCTGAGAAGTTATATTTGCTCAGGTCGAGTATGATAGCTAGCATGATAAGTGGTACTCTGTAGACAGCTCCGGGTACCCCTCATGGCCCTCTAGTTGGGTTATGACATAAATGATCTTGAGGGTAATGCAGCATCCCACTTGTGATTATTAAGACAGAAAAGCCATGACTCTTCTTGTATTTTCCTGGCATAATCAGATCTGCCTGTGCTTTGTTTATTTTTGATATCATAGTTATAAGAGATCAGTTGCTTACCTTGTGTGTTCCCTATTGGCAAATGATTGCTTCAATTAGAGAATTCTGATCCATCTGCTTAAGTTTTTCCATACCACGTCCACTAGAGTTACAGACCTTGTCTTCCTGCACATCTTCTGCATTATGTGTAAAAATTATCCTGGCTTAAAATATGGTATATAAAGGTTATGTGGACACCTATTTTGGATGTGCCTAAGTCATATATACTTGTTGTGGGCATTATATGAATAAGTCTGTATGCCCTCTGTAAATGTTAAATCTGCTTGCTCATCTCTTTTTACATTGTACCAGCACTGAGGTTTGCTTACCTATAACTATGTAACTAATCTATGTCTTGGAAATCCCCTATCTATGCCCTTCAGCTTGCTCTTGGTCCCTCTATGTCTATATGCCTTTACTTACTTTGTTTACACAATGTCTACTTGATTCAAACTGCTTTGAAATATGTTACCTCTATGCACTTGCTTATGTTTTGATTGTTTGGTTCAGTCTAGCTTTGATCACATTGTATCCATGTATGCTATTTCATCCTTGTCTAAGTTATATTCAGTTGTCTTTGTTTTGGTTTAATAGAACATTACATCTGCTCATTGTCCATCATCTCTTCTCTTTACACTCTTTACCTGTTCGCATTAGTTTATGGCTATCCTATAACTATGTGCATTAGACTTGTTCTATCTGTTCCAAGCTTGTATATGGATATGTAAGTTTGTGTCCTCCATGGATGTGTTGGTTGGGAGACCAAAGCAGTTTACGAGGGCCTAGTTTGAACCATCCCCTGGTGACCAGCCATGCCGGAGGTTCATGAAACATCTTAGAACTTGTGCGGCATCAGGAGTACGGATGGCGATGAATTTTCCCCCTACCACCCAAGTTTTCTCCAATAAAGTCTAAGGGCATAGAGGTGCATATGCATACTACAGGACTTGGGAATAGATGTGATGATATATATGTATGTGTGTACAGCTATACATGTGATAAGATCAGTAAAACATAAATTAACTTGGGTCCCCCTTTTTCCTCTTTCTCACTGCATAGCCATTTGGGCAAAGGTCCAACCACCATATTAAGCTGAAGGCTTAATAGAAAAAGGTCTCTCAAAGATTTATTGAGTCCGACAAAAGAAAGGGAAGCTAATATATATTGAAGGCCAAATCATCGGTGAAAATGACACGAAGGCCCAACCTTGGGTGAGAATGGTTAACTAGGGGTCTGGTACACCCTTAGTCTATCCCTCCTACATTATTTATGTTATTCCAGCTTTCTTAAGATGTTATGTTGTATTTGTATTTATAAAAAACTCACATTGTTATTTGAATATGTTATGATTTGAACTAGACATCTTAGGCAAACCATACATACGCCGTTTAGTTGACTATAGATTCTTAAACAATTTTCGAAACCCGGATTATGCGTACTGATTTCTTAAACTTAAATCAGGATTAATCACGTTTTCAATAAATTAAATAGTGACGGGACTAAGAGATTTTTAAGGTTAGAATGGCATGATATTTTACTCAAAATAAAAGAGAGGAAACGAATTGCACAATTTCTTTCAACAAGTAAAGTGAAAACTTTTTTTCTGGGTTTGAACTGGCGAAAATAAAGTATTCTGAGCCTGAGCCAATATAGTTTCTCTTTTAGACACAGATGGCCAACGAAAATGAGCTAAACCTTGAACTGGTTTTTTCAAAAATGAGGAAACGGATCTGGGCCTTATCCGGAAAAAACTGAAAACTCCTTTTATAAATAAAAATCATTTTGCTCTAAACCCCAATTAATTTTTTTTAAAGAAGGAATTCAACATATCTAATTCACAAAAATCCTTTTACAAACTGAAAAATGGTCAAAATATACATGTAATTGTAAAGGTTTTAAGTGAGACGTTCTAAATATATTATAAGTTGACTCGAGCCAAGTATGAGTTAAACATGAATGGAATTGTATTCGCTTGTTAAAAAAGTAACAATTTTATACTCTTTTATAAATATCATATACTCTCCTTATATATAAAAGGAAATTATTTATCTGGATATTATAAGTCCAAACCTAAATACCCTATATGTAAAGGGGATATATTCAATTCTTTTCAAAATGATATGCAAATGAAAAATGTTATAAATGCGGGAATAAATACTAAATAAATAGTTCATGCAAATACTCATACATTGGAATTCGAAGGTCAACCTTATAGTATGGATCCTTAATACTAGGGTGCCTAACACCTTACCTAGGGGATCACTAGAACCCTTACCTAGACTTTGGATTACGAAGGCTTTTTCACTGTATATGAATAAATCCTTCGATACTGGTCTTCCTAATTTCCTAAAAATTAGGTGGCGACTCTTTTAAAATAAAGTTCGCAAGAGCACCAATGAGTTTGAAGTAGCTTTCCAAGCGCTAACCCCGTCCGCGAAATGCGAACCGTTACATAGAACACTGACAAACAACTATTTTTTATGGAAGAGTAGGTTTATAATTTAAGCACAAAAGAACAAAGACTCATAACAACCTAAAGAACATAGACAATATCTTGTGTCTGGATCAAGTTCTTTAGCCTATAGATGGCTTTGTTCTTGAGAGATCTTGAGAAACTTGCATCGGCAGATTTTGCTCAATTTGGATTATGTTTTTAAAGTATACTCAATATGTTGCAAACATGTTGTATATATAGTGGGAGCATGTTTCACTTTGACCAAAAGCATGGGCCAACTCACAGTTGTACTTGTGTATAGCAAATGACTCAGCTTCACAGCTGTTCCCTACTGACGGTGCAAGGTGCACAGAGAGTAGGTTGCAGACCATGTCTCTATCTGGTTCTAAAATAGTTTGACAAACATCAAAATACAAATGTACTTGGACTTATCAATTTCCCCCCTTTTTGATGATGACAAACTCGTAGACGATGTTCCCCTGAAAACCAGCTTCACACTTGTTCCCTCTGCAAAGCAGACCATTATTTTAGATCACGTGCAATATGTTTGCAACAACGCAACACATTTCTATAGCATGTCTCAGCAGCATGTCCTCTAGCACATCCACTGCATTCTTTCTCACAACACAATGATTCCATCGCCACACTTTCACCATATATGCACAATATTTATCATATTCTTCCCCCTTTTGGCATCATCAGAAAAGAAACGAAAATGCAACCAGTAAGAGGTACAAGCAGGGAATATTACAAGCAGAATCAATACGAACAAGGAAGCAATAGTGCATAAAAAAACAATGTAAAAGTCCAAGAATAGAAGTAGTTCAAATAGTACAAGAATATGTCAAAGTAAACTACTAATGTGCCAGACAAGAAAGGTAGAGAACATGGGATTTAAGACATCAGCCAATGGAGGACAAGGGAAGGGAGCAGAGACTGAAGGAAAATTCTAGGAGTTGATTACTGGGGGTGATCCAAGGCTTGAAGAAAATTTTCAATTTTTTCAATATAAGTGCCCTCATATTAGAGCATTTGGTTCCTAAAATATTCCAGTTTAATCTTCGACTGATCCCTCAGAGCATTCTCACCTTTCATTTGCCTAATTTCTGCATGTAGTGCCTTCAAGGCTTTGGTGAGAACATAGATGGTAGACCAAGCTCCTGTAGGTGAACACTCACACTATTCTAGAGTATCCATGGAGATCACATTCTCTTTTGTTCCCAAGGTGGTGTGTCAGTCCTCACATTAAAATGCCCAAGGACCTTTGTCAGGAAAAAGGGACCTTTGTCAGGAAAAAGCCATAAGGAAGACCAGGGTAATATTCACTAGTGCTCACTGCATTAATTGATTATGTGATTGATCATGATTGATGGTAGATTGATCAGTTCAAGAGCTGACAAATCTTCCATGAGTACCATATGTTCTGTAGTGACACTGTCATCCCTTCCACTTCTTAGTATGAGCACCTTGTCCATAAACTCATAAACCAGTTGAAAAATAGGCTCGAGATCCTGTTTAAGGAGCTTTCCTGGATGGACTGACCTTCCTTCCTTAACAATCACATTTTTGAAGGAGGTGGAAGCCCTTCTAGTTACACCACCTCAGCCCTTCGGTTGGTACTCCCAAGATTTCGGCTAGTACTGCTTCATTCAGCACAAATATTTTCACAATCATTGTTAGGGCCAGAGCACTGTCATCAAGATGAAGTAGATTTGTATAGAGTTCCATTACTACAGCTTCATACACACAGGGAGCCAGTGGAGTAAGAATATGAGTCCACTTTTGAAATTCCCCCATCTCCCAAAGTTCTTTCATCCCAGTCTCCTCTTCCAGGTTTACATCAATCATCATCCCAAAGAGAATCTTCTACGTTTGGAGATGTTCCTTTCTCAGTTAATTTCATGTCTCTCAACGACACTTGTCCTTCGTTTCTTTTGCGCGGCAGATTGAGTATCACTTTATTCTCATCCCATCTCCTCCTGTCATTCCCTTTGATTTTATTTTCTAGTTTTCCTTTATACCCCAAAGATCATATTGCACACTGAACGAAGTATTATATCACCATCAAAGTTAACATTTTCTCCGGAGTTTTCTTTTAAGGCACTAGGTGCTTTAGCATAGATGGGACACTAAGTTTTCTTCTTAGGGTAAGAGACGGGTATGACATCTGCAGCCTTTTCTTTCCTGTTAGGATTTCCAACCTGTTGTCCTGCAGAGTTGTTGATGTTACCTCTTCCCATTTCAACCTCTCCACTTGTTTTGTCCGATTCTTTTGAAGAGGAGTGTGACGATCTTTCCTCAAGATTCAAGGGTTCTCTTAGTTCGAAGACACTAGATAGAGATGTAGATATACTTTGGTTAGAGGAGATTGAGAGCTATGAGGATGACGATTGGGAGTTCATTTTGATTTGGCTTGAAGGAGGGTTTTGAGATATTTGTACTTGGTAAGAGTGATGATGATAGTTCCAAGTGAATTCATGTTTTGATGATTGTCAAACTGTTTCACGAACTAGATAAAGACTTGGTCTGTAATCTTCTCTCTGTGCACCTTTCACCGTCAGTATAATATAGTTGTAAAGCCGAGCCACTTGCTGCACACAAATACAACAGTAAGCTGGCCCATGCTTTAGGTCAAAATTGAAAAGTGGAATCTTGTCACGACCCAACCAGAGGGCCATGATGGGCACCTCTCATCGTACATTCACATTCATATCTAGGTGAGCCACATGGCCTGTTAACAATTCCATGCCTCAATAATACCATTTCCAACGGCGAAATCACTTTTATATAGCAACATCAACAACTATGCCCATACACATATACACAAGCCGGCAAGGTTAACAAAATAATATACCAAAACATGAGCCGACAAGGCAAAAGACATCTACTATACATGACTGTCTACGAGCCTCAAAGAAGAGTATGAATATTGCCATAAGGGTGGGACAGGGCCCCGCCATGCCCATATGTATATACACACAAGAATAGTACCAACAACTGCAGCCCTGAATCAAATGGAGCTCCTCTGTGCAGTCTCTGAACAAGCAGTCTATGGGCCAAGTCTATCTCTCTGTCCACCTGCGGGCATGACGCAACGTCCACAAATAAAGGACGTCAGTACGAATAATGTACTGAGTATGTAAAGCATAATCAATAACATAATAGAAGCATAAGGAATAGCATAAGATAGAAGAGTCATAGGAGGATAAAGTCATTTATGCCTCTAGCATTGTTCATCGTATTTACTCACCCTCTTGCTAATGGGAAACTTTCATTTCATACATTTATACATATAGTAGTATCATACCCGACCATAGAGGTTTGGTGTCTTACATACCCGACCATGATAAGATTCGGTGTTATACATACTTGGCCCTACCAAGGCTCAGTGTCATTCGTACCCAACTGCAGTGGTGTGCACGTGATAGATATCATACCTGGTCGTCTAAGCTCGGTGTTCTTAGTAGTCATACTTTTATATATATATACATACATAGGAGTACATACATGTCCTCAACATCATCATCATCACCATCACCATCATTTTCATTATATCCTTCTTTAGAGGATCAACTATCATAGAATGGGACCAATGGTATCGTGAGAATATCAAGATCATGAGCTTTAGTGATTCTAGGAATGAAATCATCATGGAAGATACTATGGATTTCATATGAAGGTAGACATCAATGGGATCATGCCTTAAGAAAGAAAGGTTAGCCTTACATACCTTTATGTATTCTTAACTACTTAACGTTCACCTCCAAAGCCACATAAATCTACATTTAAGAGTATAATTCGAAAGCTAGCGAAAATTGGGCAGCATTTCCCCTATTTCATCTACTTCTACAAAATTCCAAAACAACACCCAATCAACAATGACATTATCAACAATACCATAATTAAGAGATTTCATTCAAGTTAAGCATCATCCAATCCCAAAACTCCTTTTCATGATCATTCACAACAATGGCTACAACACAACACCATATATGCTTGCATACAATATTTCCTCAACATCATCTATAACATCCACAACAAGATTATACTCTTAACATGCCAAGAATTGCAATTCAAGTTAACCTATAGATCATAATATCTCCAAGTTCATACTTGAACTCTATTTTCACTTTTCTTCCTTTACCCACATGGCATAAAAATCAAACAAACTTAACCATATGTAAAAGATGTGAAATCTTACCTTAATCACCTGAGAACAAGTCTTGGATCAACTTACTCTACTAAAGTGAAAAACCCTAACATCAATACCCAAGGAAAACTTGAGATCCACAACCCCTAGCAAGCTTCTTAGCACTTTAATCCCTTAATTCTCTTGGATTTGGCGTAGATTAGTTTATGGAGTTTAAGAGAGGGTTTTTGGAGAGCTTTTGGATCTGATTTGAGAAAATAAAATGCCCAAACGAAGTGAAATGAAATATATAAAGCATAATTTAAAATCCCATCGGGCAATCCCACGCCCACTTTGACGGGCCGTCAAAATTACTATGCGCCGCCAAAATGCTCCGTCGAACTGCCCAGTCAAACATGGATCACTGTGATTGTTTTACGCTGGGGAGGTACAATTTGACGGGCCGCTGAAATTAATTTCTGCGGTCCGTCAAACGGATCCGTCAAAATGCTCTGCTCGAGCAGTCTGTCTTAAAACACCCATAACCTTTTACTCCAATGTCACATTGACGAATGGTTTGTTACGTTGGAAACTAGACTCGATGAACTTCAATTTGGATAAATGAAACACACCAAAACTACTCATATTCTAGGAGATATACCTCTCCCAAGTTGGACCAAAATCCAGTCCAAAAATTTTGCCAAGTTTTCCCAAAGTTCCGACAAACTCAATTCCTTAATTTGCTTGTTCTCAAATCCTTTCATAGCTTATTTCATGGGCTTAAACCCCCATAACCATAATATAGGAACATATAATCTCATATATCCTAGAGATTGACTCTAGTTTCCATGATTAGGACAACTAACACCTAACGAATCTCAACGGACGAAACTACGAGGTGTAACATATCTTTTCACTCCACATGTTCCCACTATTTATACAACATGATGGAAACATATTTGGTATACTTGAGAACCGAATCTAAATCGTGCAAATCTGCCGACACAAGTTCTCAAGAACAAAGTAACTTTCAAGCTGAAGAACCTGATCTTGATATGAGTTTAGTCTATATTCTTTAGGTTGTTGTAAGTATTTGTTCATGTGCTTAAATTGTAAACCTACTCTTCCATAAAAAGAAGTTTTTTGTAGGTGTCCTAAATTCCCAAGGTTGCTTTCACAAGCTCTTGAGTTGTACACTAGGCTAGAGTTAGTTTAGTTGCATTAGTGTGTGGCTAGAGTTAGTCATTGTGGTGAATTATCAAAGGGTTCCTTTGACTGGTACACTAGGCTGGGGAAACTCTCGGTGTATTAGTGTTCTTGGCTAGGGGTAGTCAAGGGTGAGGGTTACATATGCATTATTGTACGGGTGAGGGATTATGGGAGTTAATTCCTAGCTTAGGATAGAGTTGTAACCTGAGTTGCTCTGTTAGTGGAGTTGAAATCCTACAAGGGTAGGTCATTTTTTTTAATCCCTTGAGGGTAGGTCGTGGTTTTTAATCCCTTGAGTAAGGAGTTTTCCACGTAAAAATCTTGTGTTGCTTCTCGTACTGCATTGCATACGGGAACTGGTACACGACCAGGTCCCTCATTTACTCTTGGTGGATGCATAGCTTGTATCAATTAGTATCAGAGTTGGTGCTTTCTAAAATGTTGACACCAAGAAAGAATCTTTAAAATGGCAGCGCCACGAAATATGGAAGAAGGACAGTCTTTCACCAGGCCACCTAGATTTAATGGACAATACTATAGGTGGTGGAAGACTAGGATGCACGATTTTATCATGGCCGAAGACTCAAGTGATGATGAATCTGAGCTGGCATATCTTGTTTGAAGATTTACTAATGAACCGAACAAGTAGTGGGATCCCAAAGGCAGGAAGTCCAGCAGAAACTCCAGAGGAAATAACTATCTCTGTCGTAGGTGTGGTAGACCTGATCGCTTCGATAAAAAGTGCTCTCTGAGGAAATAGGACGGTTATGACAGAACTGTGGGGACAAACAACTCCCTGACAAAAGGCTTAGAATAAAAGAATCTACTGATGAAATAGTAAGCAGGCACTTGCTGCATTATGGGACTCCTCCAGTGATTCTAAAGATTAGGACGACAGAGGGAATAAATCCATAGTGGTCATTGAAAACAAAGCCTCCAAGTTTAAGTCTATCCTTACCCTCATGTCAAAGTCAGATTCAAATGATAGTAACAAGAGTGATCAAGTGGAAAAGGTAAATTTCTTGGAGGTAAACAAAAACCTGAAAGACTATTCTCTAAATAAACTCATGTCACTATCAGGAGTGTTAATTGATGTCTGTTGAAAAGGATGCACTAACTCTTGAAATCAGAAATTCTGAACTTCAAAGAGACAATTTGTTGGTGTTGATTGGAGAATTGAGAGAGCAAGTTGATGAGACAAATCAGCTGAATATTATCCTGGAGGGTCAAATAAAAGGGGATACAGGAGCTTCCCTTAAAGGGAAAAGTGATGGATCTTGAAGATGAGATCAAAAAGGCAAAGCTAAGTCTCACTACTGAAGTCGAGAGGAGCAAGCAATTGAAGGAAGACTTGAACAGAATTAAGCTTGATCTTGATAAAACTCTCAAGTGGACCTGGTCCTCTGACGTAATTACCTCCATGTATAAGAGTAAAGGAAGCTTAGGAAAGGAATTGGTTACAAGAAGACACCTTACAATCCCCACAACAAGTATGTCTCTACCACTGAGAATTGGCATTGCACTCATTGCGGGAAAATAGGTCACTATAAGGAGTCTTGCAAAGCAAGCATGGAATCTTTTCAGACGAATAGAGACTTCATCCAAAGAAAAGAAAGTTTGGGCACAAAAGGAACTGGTTCTCAAAAGAAAGGACCTGAGAAGAAGAAAGGGAATGTGCTGCCTGTTTGGGTGAAAAGGAACTTGATCCATCCATTTATAACTATAAGGGACCCAAGCTGGTTTGGGTTCCCAAAACCAAACATTGACATCATATGCAGGTTGAGGAGAGAGAAGAGGAAGGTGGATGTGACAGAAGAATGAGTATGAACACATAAGAGGTGTAGGACAGCTTATGAACAAAGTACAAAACTGCTGCTCAGCATGGTCAAAACTATCCAGAGACCCGGTCTCTCTGTGACTCAGGTTGGTAGTTCTTTCAGTACCTTCATATGTTCTTAACTATTTACTTGCCAAGTCATTCAAGCATCCTCTAATTCAAATTTCAAACCATAAGTCTTCCAATCAATGCTTCACTTCTGACCCAATCTGTCTCGTCTCTCACACCTGTCCTAAAATGTCTTCTCAGACACCTTAAATGCATCTCTCTAGTTCTTCTCTCTCTTTACTTACCAAAATCATCTGACCGTCAAACTTCTCATTCATTATTCTATCCTATACAAGGCCTTCTGAACCAACTCCTATCTCATCACTCTTACCCAGTATAAATATCTCAAAACCCTCCTTCAAGCCATATCTAAATGAACTCCTAATCGTCATCCTTAGAGCACTCAATCTCCTCTAACAAAAGTATATTTACATCTCTATCTGGTGTCTTCAAACTAAAAGGACCCTTGAATCTTGAGGAAATATCGTCAGACTCATCTTCAGAAGAATCAGACGAAATAAGCAGAGAGGTCGAAATGAGAAGAGGTAGCATAGATAACTCTGTAGGACAATAGGTCAGAAATCTTTATAGGAAATATATGGCAGAAAATGTCGTACCCATCTCTCACCCAGAGGAGAAAACTTGGTGTCCCACCTACACTAAATCACCTAGTGCCTCAAAAGAAAACACAGGAGAAAATGTTGACAAGCATGGTGATATCATACTTTGCTCAGTGTGCAATCAGATCTCAGGGGGGTATGAAGGAAAACAAGAAAAAGAAATGACAGGAGGAGAGAATGATATAGGAGAAGAAGAAAGTGAGACTCAATCTGCCTCACAAAAGAAATGAAGGCCAAGTGCTGTTGAGATACATGAAATTGAACTAAGAAAGGAACATCTCCAAACGCAGAAGATTCTCTTTGGGATGATAATTGATGTAAACCTAAAAGAAGAGGCAGGTGGACTCATCTAAGCTAACTCTAGCCTAGTGTACCACTCTTGAGCTTGTGGAAGCAACCTTGAGAATTTAGAACACCTACAAACAACTTATTTTTATGGAAGAGTAGGCTTACAGTTTAATCACAAAAGAACAAAGACTCACAACAAGCTAAATAACATAGACAATATCTTGTGTCTGGATCAGGTTTTTCAACCTGTAGATGGCTTTGTTCTTGAGAGATCTTGAGAGACTTGCGTCGGCAGATTTTGCACAATTTGGATTAGGTTTTTCAAGTCCACTTAATATGTTTCCAACATGTAGTATATAGTGGGAGAATGTGGGATGGATAGAGACCACTCATTCACTTTGATCTAAAGCATGGGACAACTCACAGTTGTACTTGTACGCAACAAGTAGCTCAGCTTTACAGTTGTTCCCTACTGACGGTGCAAGAAGCACAGAGAGTAGGTTGTAAACCAGGTATCTATCTGGTTCTAAAATAGTTTTACAAAAATTAAAACACAAAGGCAGTTGGACTTATCATATACCCATAGTCCTTATACACAACTTCCCAAACGATCTCCAATACGCACTTACAACAACCTACTTAAAATGAAACTTTAATGTACACGAAAAATGAGGTGTAACATTCTTCCCCATTTAAGAACATTCAACTTCGAATGTGGAACTCCTAGGGGTCTTATAAAAATTTTGACAGAGTTTCCCTTGTAACTGTACCACTACCAACCTATCACAGCAACTTAAAATATTCAACGCCACACAAGGCCACAACAAGCAATAACAATAATAGCTACACACGACCAGTAATCATACGGATTGAAACACTACACACCTAAAAGTAGTGGTGTCTCTGTCTGGACCTCCTCTGGAAGTGGAAACAAGTGCGGATACCTAGATCCCATATCTTCCTCAGCTTCCAAAGTCATTTTCTCAACATTCATGTTCCTCTAAAGAACTGTCACTGAAGCTATATCTTTAGTCCTCAATCTTCGAACTTGTCTATCTAGTATAGCAATGGGAACCTCTTCATACGATAGTTGCTCGATAATCTAAACATCATCTTAGGGTAAAATTCCAGAAGGATCTCCAATACGTTTACGAAGCATCAATACGTGGAAGATCTGATGGACTGATTCTTGCTCTGAAGGTAGATCTAACTCATAGACCACCTGGACCACTCTACATACAGTCCTGTAAGGTCCAATGTACTGAGGGATAAGCTTACCCTTCTTACCGAACCTTATGACGCCTTTCATAGGCGATACCTTTAAGAATACCCAATTGTCCAATTAGAATTCTAAATGTCATCGGCGGTTAGCTGCATAAGACTTCTGATGACTCTAGGCTTTCAATAATCGATCTTGAATAAGCTTGACCTTCTCCAATTCTTACTGATAAATCTGGCCCTACTAACTCAGATTCCCCCATTTTAAACCACTCGATAGGTGACCTACACTTCCGCTCATATAAAGACTCACACGGGGCCATCTAGATACTGGAATGATGGTTGTTATTGTATGCAAATTCTATGAGTGGAAAATGATCATCCTAATACCTACGAAGTCTATCACACAAGCCCATAGCATATCCTCGAGAGTGTGAATTGTACACTCAGCCTGTCCGCCTGTCTGGGGATGAAATGCTGTGCTAAGACTCACCTGAGTCCCCTAACCCTTCTGGAAGGACCTCCAGAAGTTAGCTGTAAATTGCGCACCCCGATCGGAGATGATGGATACAGGAACACCATGAAATCGGACTATCTACTTGATATAAAGCTTTGCATAATCCTTGGCTGAATAAGTAGTCCTGACTGGCAGAAAATGGGCTGATTTTGTAAGTCTATCAAAAATTACCCATATGGAATCAAACTTACAGTGAGAATGAGGTAAACTTGTAATGAAATTCATATTAATTACTTCATATTTCCATGCCAGAATCTTGACAGTCTACAATAATCCTCCGGGCTTCTGATGCTCAATCTTCCCCTACTGACAGTTAGGACAATGAGGTACAAACTTTGCTATATCCTTCTTCATTCCATTCCACCAATAGACTTCCTTAATAAAATGATATATCTCTGTTCTCCCTGGATGAATAGAATAACGGGAATAATGGGCTTCTCCCATAATCTGACGAAGTATGCTGCAATATCAGGAACACACAGTCTGTCGCGATATTCGAGAATTTCATCTACAGAAATCTAGAATGGTGTCTTCTTCTTCTGAGGGTATGTATCTCTATTGTGAACTAACATAGGATCCTCGTACTGACACACCTTAAACTCCACCACTAAGGATGAGACTACTGAATACTGAATAGCAACTCTTGTATTCCTAGGATAGCTAACTGTCAAATCTCACGGACTAACTACCTTCGTGAAGAAGAATGTTGCTTCAAGGGTTTCTTCAAGTTGTGGAGTTTAGGGAGTTGAAGTTGAAGTGATTCTTGGGATTCTTGACCACTCAAGGTATGAAATGATTTCTACCCATATATTTAAATTGAGTATCAAGAGTTTTCGTGATTCTAAGTAAAGAGGGGATACTTGTGGAGGTGATGAGTTGATGAAAGACAAGATAGTGACTTAGGATTATTTTAAGAGATGATTGGAAGCAGGTTTACGTATATATATATATATATATATATATATACGTGTGTGTGTGTGTGTGTGTGTGTATGTGTGTGTGAGTGTGTTGGCATTGTTGATGTGAGTATTGTAGTGGATGTGGGCTAGAATGAGAAGTTGGAGAGTAAATGGGTGAGCCCGGTCCAATGTGTTCCTAAGAAGAGCGACATCACTGTTGTGCCGAATGCAAATAATGAGTTGATCCCGACCAGAACTGTCACCGGATGGAGAGTTTGCATGGATTATCGCAAGCTCAATACAGCCACTTGCAAGGACCATTTTCCTATGCCCTTTATTGATCAGATGCTTGACAGGTTAGTAGGGTGTTTATACTATTGTTTCTTTGATGGTTATTCGGGCTAGAATCAGATCAACATCGCCTTGGAGGATCAGGAGAAGACCACCTTTACTTGCCCTTATGGGACATTTACGTTCAGTCGGATGCCGTTTGGTTTGTGTAATGTACCAGCCACTTTTCAGAGGTGCATGATATCAATCTTTTCTAACATGGTAGAGGATTTCTTGGAGGTGTTCATGGATGACTTTTTTGTGGTGGGTGATTCGTTTGAAGATTGTCTTGGCCATCTGGGTCAAGTGCTAAAAAGGTGTGAGGAGACCAATCTGGTGCTAAACTGGGAGAAGTTCCATTTTATGGTGAAGGAAGGAATCGTCCTCGGTCACAAAATCTCTGAAAAGGGAATCGAGGTCGATCAAGCAAAAATTGATGTGATTTCCAAACTTCCTCCACCTATCTCTGTCAAAGGTGTCCGAAGTTTCTTGGGACATGCTGGGTTCTACAGGCGCTTCATCAAAGATTTCTCCAAAGTTGCCAATCCATTGTGCAAGATTCTTGAAAAAAAGGCTAAATTTGTGTTTGATGAGAAGTGCCAGAAGGCGTTTGAGGAGTTAAAAGAGCGTCTCACTACTGCTCTTATTATTGTTGCTCCTGACTGGTCCTTACCATTTGAACTGACGTGTGAAGCTAGTGGCTTTGCAATAGGTGATGTGCTTGGGCAGAGGCACAATAAAATTATGCACCCGATCTATTATGCTAGTAGAACGCTGAATGCTGCACAGATGAATTACACAGTGGCGGAGCAAGAGCTGCTTGCCATTGTGTTTGCCTTCGAGAAATTTCGGGCCTACTTGTTGGGGTCCAAAGTTGTGGTTTATACTGATCATGCAGCCTTGAGATACCTCATGGCAAAGAAAGAAGCAAAGACACGACTGATCAGATAGGTGCTATTGCTGCAAGAGTTTGATTTCGAGGTAAAAGACCGAAAGGGCACTGAAAACCAGGTGGCTGACCATCTCTCTCGGCTTGAAGAAGCTGGGAGACTTTCTGATGAGCTTGATATCGATGATGCTTTTCCAGATGAAAGGGTTTTGGCTGTGTCGATGGAGGTAGCATCGTGGTATGCTGATATCGCTAATTATTTGGTAACAGGTATAGTTCCCGATGATATCAAGACTTACCAAGAGAAGAAATTCTTGCGGGATGCTTGGCAGTACTATTAGGATGAGCCTTATTTGTTCCGAACATGCGCTGATAACATCATTCGGCATTGTGTTCCGGAAAGTAAGGTGATAGCAATTCTAAAGGCATGCCATGACTCTCCTGTTGGGGTCATCATAGCGGAAACCGGACTGCAGCCAAGGTACTTGAGTACGGCTATTACTGGCCGACTGTTTTTCATGATGCTAATCTTTTGGTGCGGTCCTGTGATCAATGTCAAAGGCAAGGGAATATCGGCAGAAGGCAAGAGATGCCTATGAATTTTGTTATGGAGGTGGAAGTGTTCGATGTCTGGGGAATTGACTTTATGGGATATTTTGTGAGTTCTGGTGGCATGAAATACATCTTGGTAGCTGTGGACTATGTGTCAAAATGGGTAGAAGCGGTGGCTTTACCCAATAATGAGGCCAAGAGTGTTATGGGGTTCCTCAAGAAGAACATATTTACTCGTTTTGGTACTCCGAGGGCGATAATCAGCGATGGTGGATCCCACTTTTGCAATAAAGCGTTCGTGGGACTGATGGAGAAATATGGTGTAAAACATAGGGTAGCAACGCCTTATCACCCTCAGACAAGTGGACAGGTTGAAGTGTCCAATAGGGAGATCAAAAGTATTCTAGCAAAGACAGTGAATGCCAATATAACTGATTGGGCCCGCAAGCTCGATGATGCTCTATGGGCATACCGGACTGCTTTCAAGACTCCAATTGGGACTTCACCCTTCAAGCTTGTATTCGGGAAAGCTTGTCACTTGCCGTTTGAACTTGAACACAAAGCTATGTGGGCACTAAAGAAACTGAATATGGATTGGAAGGAAGCAACCAAGCTGCGGTTGTTTCAATTAAATGAGATGGATGAATTTCGGTACCAGGCATATGAGAGTGCAGCCCTCTATAAAGAAAGGATGAAGTAATACCATGACAAGAAGATTTTGAAGCAAGAGTTCTACAAGGGCGACTCTGTATTACTGTTTAACTCTCGGCTGAAGTTGCTACCGAGTAAGCTTAAATCCAGGTGGTCTGGTCCATTTGAGGTGGTAGGTGTTTCACCCCATGGCGCGGTTGAATTGAAGTCCGGAGATGGCACTCGGACATTTAAGGTGAATGGGCAGAGATTGAAGCACTATCACGGAATGATTTCGGAGGATAGGATTGTTGATCGCTACAGGTTGAAACACCTCGGAACGAACAATGATCTGGTGTACCAAGATAAGGAGTGATTGGTCACCACCGTCGTGCCGCGACGTTAAATCTAGCGCTTCTTGGGAGGCAACCCACGATCTCCTACATTAAACCCATCATCTTCCCTCTTCCTAAACACCATAAATACACACCTCACACCAACCAACAAACCATCTCACCAAAAATTCGAAATTTCCCTCTGCCCTAGGTTTAAAATTGTTGGTGATTCAAACGTGTTCTCTAAAAATCTGTGCCTACAGTGATCAGTTAGATCTTCATCTAAAAAGGTATTATTGGCTTTCCTTAAAAATTTGTGCACAATCATATCTTCTTATCTTTGGTTGGTTGTTCCATGGTAACTAATATGTGGTGTCGTTTGCAGGAATGGGTCCGAAAAGGAAAGCAACCAAAGTGGGGGCCCAAAGCACGAGAAAGAAAAAGAAAGCGTGCTCAGATTCAAGATTGATAGATGAATCATCCAACTCGGAAGGGGAACAATCAGGATCCGAGTACGCCGAGGTGATACCACCACCAAAAGTCAGGGGGGCCCCCACCCAAGACACAGCGACAACCACATCACAGCCCCCAACTATGACCCCGTCTATGTCTACGTCGGAAGCCTCCCAGTCTGAAGAGGGGGATTCCGACGTGGAAGCATCAAGCAGGGGGGCTGCCACCCAAACTCCACCAGAGAGTGACTCAGCAGGGTTGAGTGAGGGCAGTGATCCGGTTGATGTGACGCCGCCTAAGGGTCGCAAGCTGGTCGTAAGGACCAAACGGTTGGAGGAGGAGAAGCTGCGGTTCTCGGTAAAGGGGTCAAAGGAGTTGTATGACCAATGGATGGCCGGGACTGAGACTGGTGGACAGCCGTCAAGGAAAATATTCGAAGAACGGCGGCTGATTTTCGATGGTATTTCAGCTCACCCACAGCTGGATGATACCATCAAAGGGTACAAATTAGATGCATTCACTCATGAGCCGGGAGAATATGCTCCGCATATTGTGCGGGAGTTCTATGCTTCCTATGGGGCCATCTTGATGTCGATGAAAAAGTCGAGTCGTGCTTGGCACCAGATTCCCATGCTGGAGAATGTGACGGTCCGAAACTCGCTAGTTGATATTTCCTCCAAGGCTATCAACAAGGTACTATTCGGTGATGATTTTGTGGCTCCTACTGATCTGAGGCTGTTCCTGGACAAACGAGACAGGAAGGACAAGAAATCTATTCGGGAATGGACTGCGGCAATTATAACATCGAAGCCACATGAGCAAAAATGGACCTCTGATGGGAAAGTCAAGATCACAAAAAGCTGTCTGTCCACAGAGGCTAAATTTTGGTGGACCTTGCTGCGGTATAGGATCACTCCGACCCAGGCTGATAATACCCTGTCCACCAGTGAGGCAGTCACTATTGCCTCTTTCATGTCAAGGTACCCGATGGATGTTGGGGAGCTGATAGCTGAGGAGCTGCATGTGCGGGCACACAAGCCCGACCAAAACACGGTATTTCCGTGTCTTATCACGGCATTGTGTCGACGGGCAAGGATAATTCCGCTTCCAGATTGGGACGGTACCATCACAGCAGCGCATGTAGGGGATTGGAGAAAAAACAAGGTGGTAAGCAAAAAGGACCGGGAGGCGGATCAGTCCGGTGATGACGACGACACTCAGCTAGAGTTGAGTCTGAGTCGTGCTTATGGGACTGATCCAGTAGGGTCCGAGTTTGGTGCTGCTACTACTGGGCCTGAGGTTCCCACGATAGGTGTTCCGGATACTGTCCATACACAGGAGGCTGCCACCACACCAGGTATTTCTGAGGCAAGACCTCCACCACCACTTCCGGCCACACAGGGTCCTCCTTCGGGGTTCGCCACGGCTGTTGAGACAGCCGAACCTGCTGATCCAGAGCTGGGGTTGCTGCACTTCAGCCCCGCTAACTATAGCTAGATTGCAATCAAAAAGGTGCGGACCAAAAGGCAAGTAGACAAACTCTTGCAACAATTCAGGCCGAAGGTGGTGAAAATAGTGCAGCAGCTGGTTACTGAGGCGACCACAGAGATCCGTGCAGATTTTGAGAAAAAGCACGAGGTGTATCAGGTTAGACTTGACAACGTTGAGGCGAGATTGTTGACTCGAGAGCAGACCGCACCTGGTGGGTAGTCTAGTTCTTTGAGGAGTGAGTTGGAGAAGCTGAAAAAGGAGCTTGAAACACTAAAGGGGCACGGGGTGATAGCCACACCAGCACCAGCACCACGTCCCATTTTGCCTACTACGTTTAAGGTGCTGGATTTGCTTGATTCTGAGGAGGAGACGGAGGATGCCGAACCCTCTGTTCGCGGTACTGGAAAGAGGGTCCTTGACTCATCTGAGGACCCGGAGGAGTTGGACATGAGATTAAAGAGGACTGAAAAGAAAGAACTGCAGCTGGAAATATTTCAGTCATTAGTTGAGCCGCAGCGCCAACCAGGAGAGTCCTCGAGTAAACCACCGGATGCGGCAGGTCAGCCATGAGATTCTCACAGCATCAAGGTACCATTTTCTTGCTCCCTCGTTCTTATGATTTGAAGCACTGAGACAGTGCTTCATTATTTAGTTGGGGGTGGGACCAATTGATAGTAGAGTAGCGTAAATATGTGTTTAGGAACCCCTTCGTCTTTTCTTTTGCCAGAGTTATTTTCCTGAGGGGGGTTTTATTTTGTTGAAACTGGCATGTTTAGGATGTTGCTTAGGTTGAATAGAATAATTTTGACTTATTTGGTGTTCCTTTGTAACTGATGGCATGTGTTGTAGTTGGTTGAAAATTTGGACCCCTCAGAAATTTTGAAAAATGCATACTTAGAACAGTTATTGTCTGACATGATTTATTCTTTACATGACATTGTGATTATTGGGGTGTTGTGTGTGATGAATGACTACTTAGGAGGTCACAATTGTAAAAATGATTGCCCTTATGCTGATGTAAGTGTGAGTTGTTAGGTTAATTCTGTTTACGCATGTATAATCTAGAACTTTCCTGGTTAGTCTTGTTTGAAATGCGAAAGTTAGTTTGGTTGTGAAATGAACTTAGGCTTTCTTTGTGTAAATAAGTCACTGTGCCTAAAGAAGCCTCTCCAAAAGCTGAAAATATCACTAGTGTCCCTTTTTGAGCCTTTTTGACCGTTTTCTTCGTTAGCCGAATGAAACCTCACCCGTTGTGAAATTTACCCATCTTCGCACCCGTTCCCTCCTTGATGCTACTCGATAGAAAAGGCAAAGCGCCTAAGTTGGGGGTAAATTAAATGTGAAGTAGATGTTGAGAACAAAAGTTGGGGGTGGTGAAATTTGCTAATAGAGAGTCGATGTGGTAGTGATACTAATAAAATAAATAGAAAATCATCAGATTATTGAAGCACAAAAAGAATTGCTAGTTGGATAGGAATAAAACCACATCGAGGTCGAAAACGTGAAAGAAAATAACGGGGTTGGAAAGAAAAGAGGCGAATCAAGGTAAAGAGATGTTGTAGTGTCAAGGAGGGTGAGTCACTAATACCCAAAAAGTATCCTACCCATCCCTAAGCCTACATTACAAGCCGAAACAAGTCCTAATGTGATCACAACCGAACGAACCTAGGATGAGAACATAGAAAATAGGGCAAGCGTATGGTATTTTCATGTGTAGATATGAACTCTTTGTGAGTGTTGAGTGTTTTCTCTTCTCTTTCATCTTTGTCCCATTCTTGTTGTATATATGTGTGCTGGGACATTCTTTGGTCTATGTGAGGGCATAGGGATGAGAATTGAACAAAATAAAGTGACTGCCGAAAGTAGCGTTTGTGTGCACAATAGCATATTCGATAATGTAATGTCATGTATTGAAGCTTCATGATTAGTCATAACGTTCTTAAGTTGTGTATATTGCTTTACAATAGACAGTTGGGGTGGTCAGCTGAAAGAAAACATGCATGCCAGAAGTTTCAAGTCAAAACCAATGTAGACATTGTTATTCTATGATATCTAAGTGTTAGATTGAGTCGTTGTGTGGTATGGCCTGCTTGAGGACAAGCAAATACTTTAAGTTGGGGGTGTTGATGTGGCGTGATTTTACGCCACAATCGATGCTTTTTTACTATAAGTTTTACTTGTTTTTAAGCAAGCCTATGTGATTTTACGTGATTTTTAGTGTTTTTCAAGTAAAGGAACAGATTCGGCACAATCGCAGTTGAAGTGCAGAACCTGGTCGTAAATGAAGTTTACGGTCTGTATTCTACAATACGGGTCGTATTCCATGGTCGTGTTAAAGGATAACAGAACCAGAAAGTCAAGCTGAGAAGATGGTGGTTTACGAGCTAGCTTTACGGACTGTATTTCAGTTTACGGTCCGTATTCCATCACGTATTCAACCAGTTGAGCATCTGGCAGAAAGTCGAAGTGTTGGATGTTGAAATACGACCATGTAGTTTACGGACCGTAAACCACTTTACGGTCCGTATTTCAAAAGAGAAAGTTGCACACAACTGAGAAGCTAACTTGGGCGTAAACCATTTTTACGGTCCGTAAAGTGATTTACGGACCGTATTTCGTCATGACGGGACCAAAGTGCAAATCTGTAACTTTTGTATTTCCAAAACCTATAAATAGTCATTGTAGGGTTTTTAATAGACATCAGTTATTAGATTTATTTCTCTTGACTTAGAACATAAAATTCTCTCTAGTTTTCGAAGATTCAAACATCCATTCAAGTATTTTCAATTCCTCTTTCATTCCAAAGTAAGCAATTATGAATTCTTCAATTTCTTATTCTTGTTCTTTGTCATGAGTAACTAAATTTCCTTACTAGGGTTTTGAACCCAATGATGGGTGTTTTGTGATTGGGTTTGTGATTGATATACAAATAATGGATTATTAGGGTTTAGTTATTCTTCATTCATAATTAATGGTTGCAAACATTGAGTAAATCCATAAACCCTAATTTATTTGAGAAAATAATTAGGATTGGTAAGAATAATTAACAAGAACTCGAAGCTTTAAACTTTGATTAATAAATTCACTTAGGAATAAGAAGAATTTACTTGGCATGATTAATCGTTCTTCATAGTCACTTTCTTGTATTTGGAAAAATCATAGAAAGATATAATATTTATTTATTGGGAAATAGTAGAGATTCACATAGAGATTAAGTGCATTCATATAATGATCCATTACAAGTATATCAAGATCAATACCCATGATCATACACTCTATCTAACGGGGACACAACCTTAGTTTGTTTTACCATAAATTTCCACCAAAGAAATAGTTTAGCAATTAGTCATAGAAAAACCAACTTTTACACAAATCATCGGATTAAGCCATTAAACCTAGAACATAGCATCTATGACTTTAGTAACCTTTTCACACCATATTCCCTATGGGATTCGACCCCAACCTTGTTGGGTTACTATATTTGACAACGTCCGCGTTATACCATTAATAGATGTAATTTGAGCGTATCAAAGAGTCAGCGACTTTGCGTCTATATCTTGAACCCGGGCTAAATCATAAATACAACCTTTAGCAATCATCTTCCTTGCCTTGAGATAAGAAATAAACCTATATCTCAGAGATGCTAAATTACCCTTCCACTCCAACGCTGGTCCTCTTGTAAACTGAAATCGAACCACCTTCGTTCTGCAATCAACATTAGCATAACAAGAGGCTAACCAATCGATACCCATAATAAAATCAAAATCTACCATACTTAGCTGAATAAAATTTGCCAGGGTATGACAGTCAACCACACATTTTCTATATACTCGTTTGGCTATTACTGGATCACCAACAGGTATAAACACCTCAAAAGGTTTAATTGACTCAGGTTTCACCCCAAACTGACGAGCAACAAAACGACTAACATAGGACAACATAGAATTCGAATCAATCAATGTATATACATCATGAGAAGATACTGATAATATACCTATAATAACATCAGGAGAAGACTCAAGATCCTGCCGATCAGCCAATGCATAAATGCGGTTTTGAGGACCGCTTGAACTGGACACTTCTCCTCTACCTCTACCACGACCCACTGATGTTTGCAAAATTTGCCCCAAGGGGCCTACAGATGATGAAGAACCTGTTGTTGATCTTGTAGGCTAAACTATACCTCTACCACCTCTCGATGGACTGTCAGGCATAATATGGCCTGGCTGACCACAGGCGTCAAAAGCATCCGAACCCAAACGACATTGTCCCGTATGCAACTTACCACACTGAGTACATCATGGTAAAGGCGGCCTCATCTAGTTAGAATTGCCCCTATACTGAGAACCCGAGGCTCCAGAACCCTTACCTGGTCCTGAATAAATAGGTCGATCAAATCTCTTGCCTGCAAATCACGGAGGTGCACTAATCGCTAAATGGCCAAAGTGTCTAGAATACTGCTGCTTCTGACCCCCTCTGAACTCACTAATAGCACCTGAAGATCTAGCTCTCTTACTATAACCCCTATTATGCTCACGCTCACCCCTTCGCTGTTGCTATCACTTCTGAAGATTCTAGGCGTGGGCCTGAATACAAAAAATATCCATACCTTTCTGAAATGAGGTCGTCAAGCAATCATCAATTAAATATGGTCCCAAACCACTCACAAATCGGTGGACATGATCTCCCATATCAGCTACCATAGCTGGACCATACCTAGCCAATGAGTAAAAACGAAGGCTATACTCCTGAGCACTCATGTTCCCCTGTCTCAGGTTGAGGAACCTATCAGCTCTGGCCCGTCGAATCTCTGGCGATAAATAATGTCGAAGGAAAGCATCTACAAACTCTTTCCACACAGGTGGAGGTGCGTTAACCCCTCTAGAAGACATCCCGGTGTTATACCAAGGAACAATAATAAATCGTAATCTGTAAGAGGCAAACTCTACCAACCCAATATTTGAAGCATGCATCACCCACAATGTCCTCAACATCCCATCTATAAAGTTCTGTGGGTCCTCATCTAGTTTCGACCCAAAGAATTCTTGAGGGTCTAAGTTAATAAAATCACGAACTCTGGCACTAACAGCCTTATCACCATGACCCGTACCCTATCGCAGAGCCTGAGCGGCTACTAACTGGGTCAACAACTGAATAGACTTTCTCATCTCTTGACCTGAGGTATACGGTGGAGGAACTGGGGGTGCTGGAGCTGGAGCTTGAGCTGGGTCCTCTATGCTCGTCTGGAGCGGGCAGAGTATGGGAGGACCGAGATGGAACCTCGTTCTGAGAATCGCCCTCCTATACATCTGTAAGCGGTACCCATCAAGTTCTACTACCTGCCACTAACTTGCCCTTCTGGGCCGCTGTAGCTTTTCTCTTCACAGGCATCGCTGAAAGCATAACACACTGTCAAAAAATGAGAATCCTTATAACATGGCTCTATCATACGATCTAAGATGAGAAAGAAAGTTAAATCATTCCTAAATGCCCCGCAACCTCCTGTTTATAAGTGCAGCACGCTTGATACCCATAAACAAGACTCTACTGGACACGACTCGTAGACAAACCCTAGGATGAACTGCTCTGATACCACTTTTGTCAGGACCCAACCAGAGAGCCATGACGGGCACCCGGAGCTAACCTACCGAGCACCTCTTGACATACATCTCATAATCATATCTAGGTGGACCACAAAGATAACTCATAAATATCATAATATGTAAGAGCATGAGTCCAAGTGATAAATGAGCATTTATTCATTCGCTAACAAACTATGCCCATATATATATAGAGGCCGATAATACTTCCAGAATGATACGACACAATGTGGACCGAAAAGGTCACAGAACATCAAACTATACACATCTTTATACGAGCCTCTAAATGGAGTGCATATCATCATAAAGACGGGACAGGACCCCGCCGTGCCCATATATGTACACAAAACAAAATACCAGCTAAACCGCAGCTCCTGAACAAATGGAGCGCTCCTGTACAATCGGTGAGGAATCAGCCTAAGGGTATGGTTCGTCTCCCTGTCTACTTGCAGGCATGAACACAGCGTCCACAATAAAAAGGGACGCCGGTACGAATAATGTACCGAGTATGCAAGGCATGAGTAACAAAACAATGAAAGAATGAACATAACATAGGATAAAGAGATCAATTTGTACCTCTGAATGCCTCTTAAGGCGAATATCATGCATGCTTAGCTTTTAAAAAAACATTTTCATACATACATATATAATACCGCACCCGGCTATATAGGCTCGGTGTTATTATCATCATCCCTCATCTGGGGCATCCCGCGTCCGGGGCATCCCGCGTCTAGGGTAACATCATAGCGTACATACTGCAGAGGTGGGCACATCTATGTGCCGTACCTGGCCGAATATAGCGCGGATCGGTGTGAGAAAATAGGTACATATATATAAAGCATGCATGAGAGCCCAAATAAAAGTTATAACTCCATCGGAGTGACGTAAGGTCGGTAAACATCCAATTTTCATTATGGAACTAACATCATCATCATCATATCTCACCTTGAAAAAACAATTACCATAAGATGAGATCAACAACAATGAACAACATCAATAATCATGAAACAAAGTTCAATAATATCATAATAACATCAAGAACTATAAGCTTTAGTATTTCTAAAAATGGACTCATCATGAAGGACATTTGTATATATGTTCATATCGAAGTAATCATGCCATAAGAAAGAAAGGGTTAGCCATAACATACATTGTCGTCTCCTTAACTACTTAATATTTTTCCACCCAAGCTCGTAAATCTACATTCAAGAGGATTCATACTAGAGTTATGTCTTGAAAACACTCATAAATTCAAACTAGAGTAATTAGTGAGCTAGCGGAATTTGGGCAGCACTTCCCTTATGTTACCTACGTCCACCAAATTTCTAAACAACTCCCAAATGACAATAACAACATCAACAATACCATAATCAAATAATTTCATTCAAACTAAGCGCAATTCAATCCCAAGACTTCTTTTCATAATCAATCCACAACAACTACTTCAACACAACCCCTTATACACTTGTATATGACACTTCGTTAACGTCATTATTATCCCTCATAACAAGATTATGCTCAAAACATGATAATAATTATAGCTCAAGTTAATTAACAACTCAAGATACCATCAATTTCATATTTGAACATTTCCTCCAATTTGTTTTCTTCAAATATTGACATAATTACCAAATATACTCGTAAGCATGAAACTAAGATGAAATCTTACCTCAAACTTCAAGAAAAATTCAATTTCAAGGTTACTCCATCTTATAAACACCCACCCAAGCTATGCCCGTAATTATGTACACAATGAGCATACCTTTACACTTACATCTAGGTGAGCCACATACTTAAACATACATTTCTATTCATCAATCATACTAGTCCCATTGGACAACAATACCTTTATATCATTATTGACATCTATGCCCATATCAATGTACATAAGCCGACGAGGCTAACAAAATGAAATCCAAAATATAGGCCGACAAGGCCAATCATATCTAACCATATACACACGTCTATGAGCCTCTAAGGAGAGTATGTCATAACATGTAGGCGGGACAGGACCCAGCTATGCCCGTAATTATGTACACAAAAGAATAAGTACCCGAAAGCTATAGCTCCGAATGAAGTGGAGCTCAGCTATATAGTCTCTGAGAGTGTAGCTATGGATCAAGTCTGACTCCCTGGGCACCAGTGGGCATGATGCAGCGTCCACAAACAAAAGGACGTCAGTACGAAGAATGTACTGAGTATGTAAAGCATGATCAACATCAATATAGAAGCATAATAAGCAATATGAGAAATAGCATAGGAGGGGAGATAGCAGTATCAACGTCATAAGCACTTACTTCCTTGTCATAGGGACTTTCCATTTATAACGCGTATTCGTGTACATACATCCATATCCGTATCTGTACTCACATCCGTATTCATTTACATTACGTCCATAATCGTATTCCTATACATAGTGTTATTCATATTCATATCCGTATCATGTTCGTATTCATACTCATATCTATATCATATACATAATCATATCATATACATAACATTAACATAGCATGCCCGACCACGAAGGTTAGGTGTTTCATACATACTTGGCCAACCAAGGCTCAAGGTTACACATACCTGGCCCTACCAAGGCTTTAGGGTTACATCTACCTAGCCCTACCAAGGCTTCAGGGTTATCCGTACAATCTGCAGAGGTGTGCGCGCGTTATGTAAATCGATACATATCCTACTCGGCCTCATAAGCTCGGGGTTCCATAATAATCATACATAGATACGCATGTATAGTAGTTCATAAGCATCTTATTATTATCATCACTATCATTATCGTCATCGTTATCGTCATCGCTATTATCATCGTTATCACTATAATCATTGTTCGTTACATCTATCCTTATAGGATTACTCGTCATATGATGAACTTAGTACAATCGTAATACATATCAAGGATCATGAGCTCAATAGCTCGAAAGATAGAATCATTTGAAGGATATCATAAACTTATAGGAGGTTTAGATAAAATCATTTGAAGGATATCATAAACTTATAGGAGGTTTAGATGATTGGCCAAAGAACCATGGCTTATGAATGAAGGGTTAGCCTTACATACCTTTCCGTTCAACTATTTACCACTTGCACGTTCTCCTCCGAAGCTCACGTTTCTACCTATGATTAGAATCGATAGCTAGCATACACGACTAAAACTAGAGAAAATCGGACAGTATCTCCTTTATTTATACGGCTGTCACGACCCAACCCCGTGGGCCGTGGCTAGTGCCCGAGCAGGACACTCATATGTACCTGTTAACTATAATCATCCACAACTAGCATAATACAGACTTATCAATACCAAGTCAAGACATCATCCCAAAACTGTCACATTATTTAGATGTATCACAACAACCTGTCTCCTTGGGAGGTACAACTTTCAACAGACATTATAGTACATAAGCCGACAAGGCTTCCATAATATATAAGGGAACATCCCCGCTATAAACGAGCCGACAAGGCTATCATAACACATTACTTCTCAAAACATATGTATATATATCTACGTAAGCCGACAAGGCTGCCACTACGAATGCGAACGTCCCAAAACATAAGCCATATAGACACAACTGAACAACATCGATACACAACCCACACATATGTCTACAGACCTCTAAGAGTAACAACAGTATCATATGAGGAGACAGGGCCCCGCCGTACCCCTGGACAAAATACATATACACCACAAGAGATTCTGTACCAAAATCTAGGCTCCGGAACAAGGGAGCTCTCAAAGATAACTAAATAGGACTCCTAAGCTGGCGGGTTACCAACGTGAGCATCTATACCTGCGGGCATGAACGCAGCCCCCCGAAGAAAGGGGGTCAGTACGGAATATGTACTGAGCATGTAAAGCATAAATACAATAAACAGGATCTAACTGAAGTGAGGAGTACAGAAAACCAGTACAACAACCAGAAAACCACAAGGCTTACCTTTGAATCATAAATCATGATGTCAATACCAGACGTAACTCATTATGAAACTTAATGTCACCATTAGAGAATCATCCTGTTCATATGCATATGTATAACGTGTCCCGGACCTCTAGTGAGGGACTCGGTAAATAAAATCATATCATCATCATGTATATATATATATAACGTGTCCCGGCCCTCTCACGTATCAAGACATAATAAAATAGTTTCTGGAAGTCAAGAACATTAGCCATCCTAGTGGATTTTTGAATATCATTATGAACTATATTAAATAACGTCTCAGGGATCATAGACGCGTATCAAATCAATACGAGACAGCTTATGAAAGTTAAGGACATTAGTCATTATAGAGCCTTTAGGAATAGAGACTTATACATACGATTATACTATACAACATATAGAAAGCTCGAGGGCAGTGGCTTAACTACTTTAAAAGCTATAACATCAAGAAGTGAATAACAATCATGAATCATATTCGGAACTTATGAATGGAATTACCCCAAAGCTCATGTCATTCATCACTTACGTCTAGGATATGCCAAAAGAAAGAAGGGACAGCTTTACATACCTCACGTCGTTCAAGAGCTCAGTCCATCCAAGAACTTCCACAATTAATATGATAAACCTATAATCGTAAGAATACGCACGTGACTTAAGAAGGCTTTCGTATATCATATATATTAATTGATGACTTAATTCTAAAACGAAACGGGCAGCATCTCCTCTATATCATTAGCATCTCCCAACTTGGTATATCAGCCCAACAACAAATAAATCCCAAAAACACAACATGCATGTCCATAACAACTTCATAATACTCTATAACGAGCGACAAGCTCGAATTACAATCCATATACTCCATGGCACCTTTTCGTATGTTTTCTTCTTAACCTTAAAAATATTCTCAATATGATAAGGGCATCATTTACCACAAATCTTGGCTTTATATCATATATTTACAACAAGAAAAGCAGCCCACAACTCCAACTATATCAATTTACAATTCTACTCGTAAGTTCGCGTTTATTTCATCAATTCCTATATCGATACTTGTATACACTTCTTTATTTTTGTATAGACATAGTATAACAACAAGCAGGATAATAATAGCTACATCAATTTCACGATATTCCAGCTCACTAAATAATTTATAATAACCACCAAACAGTCCATATGATAACAATAACCATTTATCCGATTTCCCGCAATTAATTTCGTAGTTCTCGTCTCCCAATTTAACTATGACCTGGACGAATTTAAATATATCTAGTAGGGGAGAATTCTTACCTCATATACCAAGAAATAATCTCCTTCCACCTTACTTCACTTCGAAGAAAGCCCGGATGCAACAATACGATAAGACGGAACAACGAGATCGAAATGGTGAATAAAACCCGAATATAATGAGACTTTGATCTTCTTGAGCTCTACAGGTTCTTGTATATAGGGAGTATTACATTGCTAATATAGCTACGGATATCACCTTCAAAATACAACAACGTTGCTGCCTATTGTTTTTTTTTCATTGTTGCCTCCCTTCTTATTGCTTCCCCTTCCTTCTCGTTGAGAAGGGAATATATATAGATAGATATTTCCCTATGTTTATACGTTGCTGCCATTTTTTTATTTTTGGGAAATTTTCCCATATAAGAACAAAGATGAACATATGTAATCCTTACCTACTGGAAACGTTCAATGATATGTTCCATATATATGAAAGAATGCTAATATGTAAACATATAATAGTATGACTTATCCTCCTTTATAGTGGACTATGGGGTCCACTTATTAATAACCTTTCATTCCACCTCAATTCCTACGGAGACACCTACATACATTCACAGTGCATGAGTCACCCCTTCCTTCTTTTAACCAGCCACGTGGATTTCCATTCCATGATTTACTAATCACTTGGTCAATTTTTCACTAAAAATCCAACATGTAACTAATTGTCCACATAATTAATTTCTTATCTCAATCCACTTAAATAGCAACCATTTTTAGTACACTTTATATACTCATTGCCATAATCATGTGACATAGCACTAGCCATAGCCCCTCGTGGTACACACAAAATATTATTTTCAATCACCGTGGTCACACTTGTTAAGTCCTAAATTATTTTGGGACTTCATTCCTTGTATACACCGAGCTCTTGATTTTCATCCTGGGATATGATCGAATTCTCCAGGCTCGGGTAAATTTGTTCATGTTGGACGATTAAATTTTCTAGTCCAAAAATACGGGGTATTATTGCTTGGACCGTATTTCACTCAAATAAATGTTGAAACTCGACAAAACTTATTTTCTTCGATCGGTTTAACTTCAAATCGTTACGATACATGTGTACCATCACTTTAACCACCTATAAGCTTGGGGGGATAACCTCGTGTCCGTTACTAATATCATTTAACTCGCACACTTTCCAAAGCATGAAAACACGGGATGTAACATCCTTTCCCCCTTAGAACATTCGTCCTCGAATGTTAAACTAGTCCTGCACTTCCAATACTTCCTCAAGTGTTATTTTATTGAATTATGCCCTTCACATGCCTCTTTCGTTGGTCGATTCCCTTCAATTTATTATAACGCATTCTAGATCTCTAAGTAACCGTTCCCGTAGTATTTCCTCTTGCTCTTGACCCTCGAGGTATTAATTCCACGTCGTTGTCTTTACTCTCCCCTTTATTTCACAGTTGGTTGACAGTTGTATTGCGAGCTCTTCTGCTGAAATCTTACTCTCTCTCTGGTGCACTTAATCATAACTCGACTCTTTCTTCTTCTATAAGTTGCTTCCTTGAGATGTATCGTTCACTTCATCTTACCTCTAAATCTTTAGAGTTGGCTATCAAGTAGCGCTGGAGTTTCCTCATATAATAACCTTACATAGCTGCTCTGTGCTCTTCTATCATTAACTGGTATAATTCTGAATTTTTTTTTTGACATATAAATTCACTGTCTTCTAGTAACCAGCTCGTTCTAATCGTCTCGCTTAAACCATTTCACAATTTCCCTTAACTCAACTTGTAACACTTTAGGCACATTATCTCGTGTCGTTTCCTTATTTTTAATTCAAACTCTTCTATTGCCTCGTTACTCAGATTTTGTTCTTAGTTTTTCTGTCACACATTATGTTGCAATCTTTACAAGAATATGCGAAGGTACTCAAATACCTTAGCGTCGCTTCACTAGTCTTTAGGCTTTACTTTGCATTCTCCTCTTGTTTCTTTCAATCGGTATCGGGGCTCAACTATGGCCATGTAGCCTATCTTGTCATATTCCTTTCCCTTCTTTTATTCACCCCTTTTATTTTCTCATATCCTACTATAGGAGATTTTCTATCCCTTCCCTTTGCTACTTATAAGTCGCAATATCATTAGGAAGCAACTTCGTTGCCAATATCTTAACCTCTAATCCAATATAGCCTTGCTATCCTTTATAATATCTTTTAAGTTACTCGTTACCATTCTCTTGTCGTATTCTTCGTTTTATAAGCATCCACTTTCTAATGTCATATTATCCAAGATCTTTACCAATAATTCTCAGCACTGTCTCAAATACCATCTTGGCTATTATTCGTTTATCGCTGGCTTTCAGATCTTACCAACTTGTTTCAGCATGGGATCTCATTTGAAGTTTGAGTATCCATATTGGATATATTATAGCGTCAATTGTTTCCATTTGCACTTACTTTGCTTTCACCCACTTCCCCCTTTGGGGTTGTACTTATACCAGGTCCAGGTCTTTTCTTTATCATTTATAACTTTGATTCCCCACGTGCGAAACCTTAACCAAATCACGAGGCGATGAGAACACTCAATATATAGTACAAAATCTTATCTGATGGTTGGTACTCGAGTAATGCAATTAACGTAGCAATTTATCCAAAGTCACATTCCATTTATTCCAATCAGTAATTAGCTAGTGCTTATAATCGTTTCAAATTCTCAATTAGGTAGCACTTATATTCTGATGATAAGTGTCCCAAGATTTCTTATAACAAAATCTTTATCCCAACGGATATCATCTGTTTCTTCTAATAAATTCACAATACATCAGTTGTTTCGCAAATCCACAATTCTTGTCCTTTAAGGATTTCACTATTTCCGAGGTGAAGTCATATATACGCAGTACTCCTTTGTGCCTCATGCTCTTTCACCCTTGTTGTATACCCAACGCTAACTTCTAACTCACTCAAAATCATATCAAATTCATCTTAATAGTGGTCTTGTCTTATCACCTTCTCGTCGTACTACACCTTAAGTTCGTAGCTATATATTTCCCTTTTATCCTATACTCATACTCAATAAATTACGTCTGTCTTGAGTGCTTCCTTTAGTATTCCTTTCGTTTCTCCAGTCTATGTCCATCTTTTATTTTGTGCACGAGGAATCTCATGCTACTCCTGTATCCTTTGGAAAACACTACTTCTACGTAGTCCCTTTCTCTTTTTCAAAGTGTGTTTTGTTCATCCCTATTTGTTCCTATCATCCCAGTCATTTTCTGGCACTCATTCTGCTTCGTTGCTCATCTTTCTACAGTTTGGTCTTTCACAGTTCCGTCACTTATATTACTCGTGTTCTCTGCTATGTATGTCGCAACCTATTACTGTACTGTTATCTCACTCGCTTCCTTCTTATTTCATTCTTTCAATTAATTCCTTCTTTTCTTATGCTCACTATCACTTCCGTTATCACATAATCTGTGTTCTGAACTTTCCCTATAAAAGAACTTTATAAGTCTTTCTTATTTGTTCTATACCTCACAAGCTGTCTTATCAATACATTCATATTTGTCATAATTCTTCTTCCTTTGTACTCTTGTCTCAATCATACTATTACTTCTTCTAACTATAAACTCGTCGTAATTTATCCCTACTTATCAATTCAGTTGATTCCTCAATGTAACACTCTATTAAAAATTTGCCAGCCTTTTCTAAATCATCTCTTAAAGCTTTAATCCAACATGATAAATTTACCCTATCGATATCGACATCATAATTACTATTACTATCAATTCAATAGTTAACTTATTTCTCGAAGTCAGACTTACAACTTGGTCAAATATTGTTATTACTGTTGACACAATCTCTCAAGACATATTACGACTTATATCTCATTCCCTTTTATTTCCAAGAAAATTTTGGCAGAGTTTCCTCTGTATTTCTTACTATCCCAAAGCCTGCACGCAGGAAATACTAACAATGCCTCACAGGGCCAACATACATACGTATATATATCATATCATATCATAGCCACACAAGGCTCCCAATTTCAAGTAAAGGTATAAAGATGTCGAAACTTACCTCACATATCACATCTCGAGACGTACCTGGTCCTTTAACGATCTGCCCTGTTATACCTTCCTATCTACCTTCCCTTTCATTCTTCAACTTTACATTTCAATCATACTTCAATATTCTTACCTTATCTGACATGCATCTTTCGCACCGTTGCTTACCTGTGTACTTTGTAGCTCTCAATATCATCAGTCACTTTCTTCTGTCGATGTCGTTCTTCGGCTGAAATCAAAGGTTAGTATAATGAATTTCATTTCCTATGACTCAGCTCTATCGCACGATCTTAGATATGAAAGAAAGGCAACATCCTAAATGTCCTGTAGCTTCCTGTTTATAGATGTGGTGCACAACACACCGAAAAACAAGACTACTAGAAACGGTCTGTAGACACTCCGAGGACGAACTGCTCTGATACCAGTTTTGTCACGACCCAACCTCGTGGGCCGTGGCTAGTGCCCGAGCTGGACACTCGTATGTACCTGTTAACTATAATCATCCACAACTAGCATAATACAGAATTATCAATACCAAGGCAAGACGTCATCTCAAAACTGTCGCATTATTTAGACGTATCACAACAACCTGTCTCCTTGCGAGGTACAACTTTCAACAGACATTATAGTACATAAGCCGACAAGGCTTCCATAATATATAAGGGAACATCCCCGCTATAAACGATCCGACAAAGCTATCATAACACATTACTTCTCAAAACATATGTATATATATCTACGCAAGCCGACAAGGCTGCCACTACGAATGGGAACGTCCCAAAACATAAGCCATATAGACACAACTGAACAACATCGATACACAACCCACACATATGTCTACAGACCTCTAAGAGTAACAACAGTATCATATGACGGGACAGGGCCCCGCCATTCCCCTGGACAAAATACATATACACCACAAGAGATTCTATACCAAAATCTAGGCTCCGGAACAAGGGAGCTCTCCAAGATAACTGAATAGGACTCCTAAGCTGGCGGGTTACCAACGTGAGCATCTGTACCTGCGGGCATGAACGCAGCCCCACGAAGAAAGGGGGTCAGTACGGAATATGTACTGAGCATGTAAAGCATAAATACAATAAACAGGATCATACTGAAGTGAGGAGTACAGAAAACCAGTACAATAACCAGAAAACCACAAGGCTTACCTTTGAGTCATAAATCATGGTGTCAATACCAGACTTAACTCGTTATGAAACTTAATGTCACCATTAGAGAATCATCCTGTTCATATGCATATGTATAACGTGTCCCGGCCCTCTAGTGAGGGACTCGGTAAATAAAATCATATCATCATCATGTATATATATATATATAACGTGTCTCGGCCCTCTAGTGAGGGACTCGGTGAATAGGATCATCATGTGCCATCCTGGCCGCCATCCCCATATCATCATATCATCATGTCATCATACCATCATATACATATATATAACATGTCCCGGCCCTCTAGTGAGGGACTCGGTGAATAATGCAGTGGATTTGTGCACGAAAACATGTCCTGGCCCGGGACTCAGTGAAAGATGTATTGAGGCATGCACGAGCAGAGTAGTGAGAAACCATATGCAAATTAAATCATATCCGAGACTCAATAGAATAATCAAAACGAATCATCATTTGAAAACCAAGACAATAGTCATATCAAATACCTTTCGGATGTCGCTGTGGATTTTATAAAAATAGAACCTCAAGGATTATATACACGTATCAAGACATAATAAAATAGTTTATGGAAATCAAGAACATTAGCCATCCTAGTGGCTCATTGAATATCATTATGGACTATATTAAATAACGTGTCAGGGATCATAGACAGGTATCAAATAAATACGAGACAGCTTATGAAAGGTAAGGACATTAGTCCTTATAGATCCTTTAGGAATAGAGACTTATACATACATTTATACTATACAACATGTAGGAAGCTCGAGGGCAGTGGCTTAACTACTTTAAAAGCTCTAACATCAAGAAGTGAATAAGAATCACGAATCATATTCGGAACTTATGAATGGAATTACCCAAAAGCTCATGTCATTCATCACTTACGTCTAGGACATGCCAAAAGAAAGAAGGGACAGCTTTACATACCTCACGTCGTTCAAGAGCTCAGTCCATCCAAGAACTTCCACAATTAATATGATAAACTTATAATCGTAAGAATACGTACGTGACTTAAGAAGGCTTTCGTATATCATATATATTAAATGATGACTTAATTCTAAAATGAAACGGGCAGCATCTCCTCTATATCATTAGCATCTCCCAACTTGGTATATCAGCCCAACAACAAATAAATCCCAAAAACACAACATGCATGTCCATAACAACTTCATAATACTCTATAACGAGCGACAAGCTCGAATTACAATCCATATACTCCATGGCACCTTTTCGTATGTTTTCTTCTTAACCGTAAGAATATTCTCAATATGATAAGGGCATCATTTACCACAAATCTTGGCTTTATATCATATATTTAAAACGAGAAAAACAGCCCACAACTCCAACTATAGCAATTGACAATTCTACTCGTAAGTTCGCGTTTATTTCATCAATTCCTATATCGATACTTGTATACACTTCTTTATTTTTGTATATACATAGTATAAAAACAAGCAGGATAATAACAACTACAACAATTTCACGATATTCCAGCTCACTAAATAATTTATAATAACCACCAAACAGTCCATATGATAACAATAACCATTTATCCGATTTCCCGCAATTAATTTCGTAGTTCTCGTCTCCCAATTTAACTATGACCTGGACGAATTTAAATATATCTAGTAGGGGAGAATTCTTACCTCATATACCAAGAAATAATCTCCTTCCACCTTACTTCACTTCGAAGAAAGCCCGAATTCAACAACACGATAAGACGGAACAACGAGATCGAAATGGTGAATAAAACCTGAATATAATGAGACTTTGATCTTCTTGTGCTCTACAGGTTGTTGTATATATGGAGTATTACATTGCTGCTACAACTACGGATATCACCTTCAAAATACAACAACGTTGCTGCCTATTTTTTTTTTCATTGTTGCCTCCATGCTCATTGCTTCCCCTTCCTTCTCGTTGAGAAGGGAATATATATAGATAGATATTTCCCTATGTTTATACGTTGCTGCCATTTTTTTATTTTTGGGAAATTTTCCCATTTAAGAACAAAGATGAACATCTGTAATCCTTACCTACTGGAAACGTGCAATGATATGTTCCATATATATGAAAGAATGCTAATATGTAAACATATAATAGTATGACTTATCCTCCTTTATAGTGGACTATGGGGTCCACTTATTAATAACCTTTCATTCCACCTCAATTCCTACAGAGACACCTACATACATTCACAGTGCATGAGTCACCCCTTCCTTCTTTTAACCAGCCACGTGGATTTCCATTCCATGATTTACTAATCACTTGGTCAATTTTTCACTAAAAATCCAACATGTAACTAATTGTCCACATAATTAATTTCTTATCTCAATCCACTTAAATAGCAACCATTTTTAGTACACTTTATATACTCATTGCCATAATCATGTGACATAGCACTAGTCCATAGCCTCTCGTGGTACACACAAAATATTATTTTCAATCACCGTGGTCACACTTGTTAAGTCCTAAATTATTTTGGGACTTCATTCCTTGTATACACCGAGCTCTTGATTTTCATCCTTGGATATCATCGAATTATCCAGGCTCGGGTAAATTTGTTCATGTTGGACGATTAAATGTTCTTGTCCAAAAATACGGGGTATTATAGCTTGGACCGTATTTCACTCAAATAAATGTTGAAACTCGACAAAACTTATTTTCTTCGATCGGTTTAACTTCAAATCGTTACGATACATGTGTACCATCACTTTAACCACCTATAAGCTTGGGAGGATAACCTCGTGTCCGTTACTAATATCATTTAACTCGCACAATTTCCAACGCATCAAAACATGGGATGTAACAACGACATTCCTCCATATCGTATATCAACTCCCAAACGTCAATAATACATTCACAATATTATAACAATAGTTTCTATTCATTTAGATTATCTTTATTTCTCACTTCGTTTCCGTTCACAAATATCCATGGTCATAACACACGACTACGTTCATTCACATACATTGCCTATCCTATTTCCTCAACATCATTTGTAACATATTTATATCAAAACACATCAAGAATCATGACTCAATTCAAACTATTACTCAAAATGGCACTATTCCACATTCATGACCCATTTCTCTATACCCTTCTACAATCAAAGTATTTCAACTCTCAAATACCTTAAACAACATAGAAATACCAGAAATCTTACCTTAGATGTTGTAGGAACAAGCCTTGGTTGGTAATACTTCACTTGAGAAAAAACCCTAGTTCATCTCCAATAAGATTTCTTGACTTGAATGATCTTTAATGGATTTTCTTGCACTTGATTCACTTAGTTTATGTTGTTGATCGCTAATAACTCTTGCATTCTTGTGGAATAAATATTGAGAGATTTTTTAGAGAGAAGGGGTGTGATATGGAAATTAAATGAAATAGAACTTGGTCCCTTATTTAATGAACCAAATCTGATCCCGACCAGGTATACGGACCAACATACGGTCCGTACGTTGTATAAGGGCCGTATGTTTGGTCCAGAGAAGTATGTCATTCTGGGCTGATTATATGGTCCAAACATATGTACCGTATATTTTATACGGCCAGTATGTTTGGCCGTATAATCCCCAGTATTCCAAAACTCATTTTCGTCGACTCGTTTGATCTCCAATCCTTATGGAACCTTCTTAACACTTGTTTAACACCTCAATACCAATCTAAGGGATGTTATCACCCTTCTCCAAGACATCATTAAATCCTCATTAACTCGTTACTCATAATCCCTTTCCGTTACCTATTGTATGTCTTGCCTTCTCTTGGCAACTTTCTTCCCCTATCTCAAACATCTTTGAAATCTTAACTAGGGTCATCGAATGTCGTTTCGGACTTATTGAAATAACGTATATTCGTGCACTTCACTAGTCTATTCACTTGTGCATCAACGAAAATTTTTTCAAGGTGTAACAGTTTTCCCCCCTTAAGAACATTCGTCCTCGAATGTTAAGCACTCGGGGATTCTACAAAAACTTCGCCAGAGTTTCCCCTATAATACGGCACTACCATCCTGTCACAACAACCCATAATAACACTGCCTCATAGGGCCACAACATAATAGCAAAGGAATTTGGCCACACACGACCCAAATGCATAAAAAGGAAAACATACATACCTTATAATCTTAATGTCTCATCTTGGCCCTCTTCCGGAGGCTGAAATAAGTGCGGATACTTGGAACTCTAAGTCACTTCGACGATTATCCGCATACGACTTTTGATGACTTTGAGATGCCAATAACCGATCTTGTATGAGTTTGACCTTCTCTATGGCTTGGTGGACCAAGTCTGGCCCTATCAACTTAGTCTCTCCTGTTTCAAACCACCCAATTGGGGATCTACACTTTCGCCTATATAACGCTTCATACGGTGCCATTTGAATGCTAGAATGATAACTATTGTTATAAGCAAATTCAATGAGTGACAAGTGATCATCCCAATTTCCTCCAAAATCTATCATACGTGTCCGCAACATATCTTCAAGAGTCTGAATGGTACGCTCAGCTTGTCCATCAGTCTGTGGGTGAAATGTCGTGCTAAGGCTCACTTGGGTCCCTATACCCTCTTGGAAGGACTTCCAAAAATTAGCCGTAAATTAGGTTCCTCTGTCTGAGATAATAGATACAGGAACACTATGAAGTCGCACTATCTCCTTAACATAAAGCTTTACATAATCTTCTGCCACAGACGTCGTTCTGACTGGCAAGAAATGAGCTGGCTTACTGAGTCTATCCACAATCACCCAAGCCTGTAATGAAGTCCATGTTAATCACTTCCCATTTCCAAGTTGGGATTTCTATAGCTTGCAACAATCCGCCCGGCTTTTGGTGCTCGATTTTTACTTGTTGACAGTTGGGACATTGAGCTACAAATTCTGCTATATCCTTCTTCATATCATTCCACCAGTATATAGACTTAAGATCATGATACATTTTCATTGCTCCGGGGTGGATAGAATAACGGGAACAATGAGCTTCTCTCAATATTTGGTGGCGTAAACCTGCCACATCGGGGACACATAATCTGCCCTGGCATCGAAGAACTCCATCTCCTGAAAGCTCAAATGATGACTCCTCCTTCTGGGGGAGTGTGTCTCTGAAATGCAGTAGCATGGAATCTTCGTATTGCCGCTCTCTCACTTCCGCTACTAGCGACGAGACTGTTGAATTATGAATAGTAGTTCCCCTGTTACCTGAGTCTACTACTCGAACTCCTAGGCTTGCTAACTGCTGGAGCTCACGAGCCATTTCTCTTTTCTCTGGTCGAACATCACACAAACTTCCCATAGATCTACAGCTAAGAGCATCAGCCACAACATTCGCTTTTCCGGGTTGATTCAAGATATCAACATCATAATCCTTTAGCAGTTCCAACCATTGTCGTTGCCGCAAATTCAACTCTTTCTGCTTGAAGATATACTGAAGGCTCTTATGATCTGTATAAATGTCCACATAGACACCGTATAAATAATGTCTCCACATCTTTAACGCATGAATTACTACAGCCAATTCTAGATCATGGGTTTGACAATTCTTCTCATGTTTCCGCAATTGCCTTGAAGCATACGCAATCACCTTACCATGTTGCATCAATACACAGCCTAGCCCAATACCTGAAGCATCGCAATATACAACATAACCTTCCAATCCCTCTGGAAGTGTCAGGACTGGTGCATAGGTCAATCTACCTTTTAACTCTTGGAAGCTACGTTCACAAGCATCTGTCCATTGAAACTTTACTGATTTCTGGGTCAACTTTGTGAGTGGTGCAGAAATAGAAGAAAAACCTTCAACAAATCTCCTGTAATAACCTGCTAAATCCAGAAAGCTACGAACCTTCATAGGAGTTGTAGGCCTTAGCCATGTCTTCACGGCCTCATTCTTTCGGCTATCTACCCGAATACCATCGCCTGCAACAATGTGTCCCAGAAATGTCACTGAGTTAAACCAAAACTCACACTTAGAAAATTTTGCAAACAACTCTCGAGTTTGAAGAACTCTAAGGACAGTACGCAAATGATCCGCATGTTCTGCCTCGGATCTAGAATACACCAAGATGTTGTCGATGAATACAATCACAAATAGATCTAGGATGGGCCTAAACACATTGTTCATCAAATCCATAAATACTGCCAGTGCATTAGTTAGCCCAAACGACATCACTCGGAACTCGAAATGACCATATCTTGTTCTGAAGGCTGTCTTAGGGATATCTCTCTCCCTAACTCTCACTTGGTGATACCCGGACCTCAAATCTATCTTTGAAAACCATTTGGGGCCTTATAATTGATCAAATAAGTCATCAATCCTCGGAAGAGGATATTTGTTCTTAATCGTCACCTTATTCAATTGCGGATAGTCAATGCACATTCTCAAGGAGCCATCTTTCTTTCAGACAAACAATACGGGTGCTCCCCACGGGGACGAACTAGGCCTAATAAAGCCTTTCTCAAGAAAGTCTTTCAATTGTTCCTTCAACTCTTTCAATTCTGCGGGAGCCATTCTATAAGGAGGAATAGATATAGGCTTAGTGTCTGGCAGCACATCTATAGCAAAATCAATCTCCCGCTCAGGAGGGAGACCTGAAAGCTCTTTCGAGAACACATCCGGAAATTCATTTACTACAGGAACTGACTGAAGAGTTGGCAATTCAGCTTCTACATCTTGAACCCGAACTAGATGATAAATACATCCTTTCATGATCATTTTCCTTGCCTTTAGATAGGAAATAAACCTACCTTTTGGTGACGCCATATTCCCTTTCCGTTCTAGAACTGGTTCTCCCGGAAATTGGAAACGAACCATTTTCATTCTACAATCAACATTGGCATAGCAAGAAGCCAACCAATCCATGCCCAAAATAACATCAAAGTCCACCATTTTTAACTCATGCAAGTCAAACATGGTACGACAATCACAAATCACAATTACACAATTTCTATATACTCGACTAGCTATTACCGATTCACCAAGGGGTGTAGACACCTCAAAAGGTTTGATCGACTCCGGTTCGACTCTAAATCGACCAGCAATATATGGAGTAGCATATGACAATGTGGAGCCCAGATCAATCAAAGCATATACATCATGAGAGAATACCGATAATATACCTGTGACCACGTCAGGAGAATACTCAAGATCTCGGCGTCCAGCCAAAGCATAAATACGGTGCTGAGGACCGCTAGAACTGGGGGCTCTCCCTCTGCCTCTGCCATGGCCGACTGGCGTATGTGAACCTAGCCCCATAGGGCGTACAGATGCTGAAGATCTAGCTACTGACCCTGATGGCTGGGTCCTACCTCTACCATGAACTGAGGGGCAATCACGCATAATATGGCCTGGTCGACCATATGAATAGCAAATGTCTGAACCCGATCGGCATGGACCCTAATGTAACTTCCCACACTGGGAACATCGTGGCATGTGTGACCTTGCCTGACCCGAATCACCTCTAAACTGAGATCCCGAAAAGATCTGACTCGGCCCAGAATGAGTGGATCTATCAAGTCTCTGGCCTGAAATCGTGGAGGTGCACTGGTCATAGAATAGCCTGAATGCCTAGAAAACTGCTGCCTGTGCCCATCTCTGAACTCACTCATCGGACCCGAAGATCTGGCCCTCTTTCTATGTCCCCTATCATGCTCGCGTTCACTTCTTTGCTGTTGTAGGATTTCTTCTAGGTTCTGAGCATGGGCCTGAATGCGTGCACTATCCATATTGTCCGGAAGGGACGCAGTCAAGCACCTATCCATCAAATGTGTCCTTAGGCCCTTCACAAATCAGTGCACTCGGTCACCCATATCCCCTACCATTGCCGAAACATACCTAGCCAAAGAATTGAAGCGGAGACTATACTCTAAAGCACTCATGCTACCTTGCCTCAAATTCAAGAACTTATCAGCTCTAGCTCGCCGAACTTTCGGAGGCATATAGTATCGAAGGAAAGCATCAACAAATTCTTGCCATACCGGGGTAGGTGCATTGGATCCCTGTGAAGCCATCCAAACTGTGTACCAATTGATCGAGACATCCCTGAATCTATATGACGTTAGCTCCACCGATTCGGTGTCCGAAGCATATATCAACTGAAGCGTCCTCAACATACCATCAATAAAATTTTGAGGGTCCTCATCCGGCTTTGATCCAAAGAATTCCGGAGGATTTAAGCTAATGAAGTCATGGGCCCTTGCACTAACAGCCCTATCACCTTGCTCTGTACTTTGCCATTGAGTCTTGGCAGCAACCAACTGAGTAAGCAAATGTATGGCCTCTTTTACATCTTGGCCTGAAGCATCCGGTGGAGGAACCAGAGGTGCTGGAGCTGGGGCTGAGGCTCCCTCACGCTCCTCTAATATAAGTACTGAACGGGAGGACTGAGATTGAGCCGCACTTTAGGAATCACTTTCCTCTACTACCGGTGGCGGTGCTTTTTCAGCCCGCTTTTCTGCCACCGTCTTGCCCTTTTGGGCTGCTGTAGCCTTTCTCTTTATAGGCATTTCTGAAATACACAACACACACAAGAAGTTCTTATATCATACCTCTATCGCACGATTCTTATGAAGAAAGAAGGCTATTTATTCCTAAAATGCCCGCAGCTTCTTGTTTATAAGTGTGACGCGCAACACACCCATAAGCAAGACTCTACTAGACACGGCTCGTGGACACACCCTAGGACAGAACTACTCTGATACCACTTTTGTCACGACCCAACTAGAGGGCCGTGACGAGCACCTGGTGCTAGCCTACTCGGGCACCCTTTACCATACCTTTACACTTACATCTAGGTTAGCCACATACTTAAACATACATTTCTGTTCATCAATCATACTAGTCCCATTGGACAACAATACCTTTATATCATCATTGACATCAATGCTCATATCAATGTACATAAGCCGACGAGGCTAACAAAATGAAATCCAAAATATAGGCCGACAAGGCCAATCATATCTAACCAAATACACATGTCTACGAGCCTCTAAGGAGTTTATGTCAAAACATGTAGGCGGGACAGGACCCCGCTATGTCCATAATTATGTACATAAAAGAATAAGTACCCAAAAGTTATAGCTCCGAATGAAGTGGAGCTCTGCTATGTAGTCTCTGAGAGTGTAGCTATGGATCAAGTCTGTCTCCCTGGGCACCTGCGGGCATGACGCAGCGTCCACAAAACAAAGGACGTCAGTACGAAGAATGTACTGAGTATGTAAAGCATGATCAACATCAATATAGAAGCATAATAAGCAATATGAGAAATAGCATAGGAGGGGAGATAGCAGTATCAACGTCATAAGCACTTACTTGCTTGTCATAAGAACTTTCCATTTATAGCGCGTATTCGTGTACATATATCCATATCCGTATCCATACTCACATCCGTATTCATTTGCATTACTTCCATAATCGTATTCATATACATAGTCTTATTCGTATTCATATTCGTATCATGTTCGTATTCATACTCATATCTATATCATATACATAATCATATCATATACATAACATTTACATAACATGCCCGACCACGAAGGTTCGGTGTTTCATACATACTTTGCCGACCAAGGCTCAAGGTTACACATACCTGAACCTACCAAGGCTTCAGGGTTACATCTACCTGGCCCTACCAAGGCTTCAGGGTTATCCGTTCCATCTGCAGAGGTGTGCGCGCGTTATGTAGATAGATACATATCCTACCCGGCCTCATAAGCTCAGGGTTCCATAATAATCATACATAGATACACATATATAATAGCTCATAAGCATCTTATTATTATCATCACTATCATTATCGTCATCATTATCGTCATCGCTATTATCATCGTTATCATTATCATTATCACTATCATCGTTGTTCATTACATCTATCCTTATTGGATTACTCGTCATATGAGAAACTTAGTACAATCGTAATACATATCGAGGATCATGAGCTCAATAGCTCGAAAGATAGAATCATTTGAAGGATATCATAAACTTATAGGAGGTTTAGATGATTGGCCAAAGAACCATGCCTTATGAATGAAGGGTTAGCCTTACCTACCTTTCCGTTCAACTATTTACCACTTGCATGTTCTCCTCCGAAGCTCTCGTTTCTACCTTCATTAAAGTCATACTATCGTTAGAATCGATAGCTAGCATACACGACTAAAACTAGAGAAAATCGGATATCATCTCCTTTATTTATACGACATTCCTCCATATCATATATCAACTCTCAAACGTCAATAACACATTCACAATATCATAACAATAGTTTCTATTCATCCACATTATCTATATTTCTCACTTCACTTCCATTCACCCATATCCATGGTCATAACACACGACAACGTTCATTCACATACATTTCCTATCCCGTGTCCTCAACATAATTTGTAACGTATTTATATCACAACACATCAAGAATCATGACTCAATTCAAATTATTACTCAAAATGGCACTATTCCACATTCATCACCCATTTCTCTATACCTTTCTACAATCCAAGTATTTCAACTCTCAAATACCTTAAACAACATAGAAATACCATAAATCTTACCTTATAAGTTGTAGGAACAAGCCTTGGTTGGTAATAATTCACTTGAGCAAAAACCCTAGTTCATCTTCAATGAGATTTCTTGACTTGAATGACCTTTAATGGGTTTTCTTGCACTTGATTCACTTAGTTTATGTTGTTGATCACTAATAACTCTTGAATTCTTGTGGAATAAGTGTAGAGAGATGTTTTAGAGAGAAGGGGTGTGATATGGAAATGAAATGAAATAGAACTTGGTCCCTTATTTAATAAACCAAATCTGATCCCGACCAGGTATACGGACCAACATACGGTCCGTACATTTTATACGGACCGTATGTTTGGCCGTATGTTTGGTCCAGAGAAGTATGTAATTCTGGGCTGATTATACGGTCCCAACATACGGACCGTATATTTTATACGGCCAGTATGTTTGGCCGTATAATCCCCAGTATTCCAAAACTCGTTTTCGTCGACTCGTTTGATCTCCAATCCTTATGGAACCTTCTTAACACTTGTTTAACACCTCAATACCATCTAAGGGACGTTATCACCCTTCTCTAAGACATCATTAAATCCTCGTTAACTCGTTACTCATAATCCCTTTTTGTTACCTATCGTATGCCTTGCCTCCTCTTAGCAACTTCCTTCCCCTATCTCAAACATCTTTGAAATCTTAACTAGGGTCATCGAATGTCGTTTCTTACTTATTGAAATAACGTATACTCGTGCTCTTCACTTGTGCATCAATGGAAAATTTTCCGAGGTGTAACACATCTTCACAAAGAGGAGACAAGTGTAAAGCTCACTTGGAAACCCTAAATACTTTGATCGTCACCTTGATCTTTGATTTAGGCTTTGAAATATGTTTGAATGTGTTTGGAGAGGTCTCTAGAGGTTTCTAGGACTTGGGGTTATGTCCAAAACGATTAAAATGAAGAGGGTTCATCATACTTAAATTCTGGAAATTTCCACCGACTTTGTATTATACGGTTCGTATAACTTGGTCGTATAACATTATACGGTCCGTATCTCCGGTCATATAACATTATACGGGCCGTAACTTTGGCCTCGTGTCTCAGATTTGCAATCTGTCAGTTGCATTGTAAAGACGACTCTTTGAACTTGAATTTAAATAGGTTATGCATTCCGTAACTCCTCATACGCTAAGAGATATACCTCTCTTAAGTTGGACCAATAATCCTATCCAAAATTCTACCAAGTTTTCCCAAAGTTTCGACAAACTTATTTTCTTCGATTTGCTTGATCCCGGAACCTTTAGATGCTTTCTTAACACTTGTTAAAATTATTCCATAACCTTATAAAGGTAACATGGCTTCTCCGGCTTACGCTAGTTTACCTCACAACCAACGAGAAAATTTGCAAGGTGTAACATCATATATATGTACGGCCCGTATCCTTGGCCGCATAACATTATATGACCAACATCCTGGCCATATAATACCACCTCCAAAATTGCCTTCTCTGGAAAAAATTTCCTTAAAAATGGTCCATGTCTCAAAATACGGTCCATGTCTCAAAATACGGATCATATCTCACTTATACGACCCATATACCATATTTTCCAAAAACAACTTTTGACGAAACTTCCCACTTCGATTCACTTATTCTCCAATCCTTCCCCAACTCACCATTCATGAATTTAAGCACTTATAAACAAAAGTTAAGCATGTCTAACCTCATATATCCTTGAAACAAATCCCGGTGTGCAAAACTAAGACAACAACGCACTACGAATCTCAATGCACAAAACTACAAAGTGTAACAGAACCTCTATGGGTGTTGTGGGTCTCGGCCAATTCTTCACAGCCTCAATCTTTTGCGTATCCACCTTGATACATTCATCTAAAATAATATGCCCCAGAAAAGTCACAGAGTTCAACCATAACTCACATTTAGTGGACTTTGCTTACAACTTCCAAGTCTGAAGAACTTTAAGGAAAGCACGTAAATGATCTGCATGCTCTGCCTCTGATCGACAGTATACTAGAATATCATCAACAAAAATAATCACAAACCGATCTCGAAAGGGTCTGAATACGTTGTTCATCAAATTCATAAATGTCGCCGGTGTATTAGTCAACCCAAACGACATTACACGAAACTCAAAATGACCATATCTAGTTCTAAAAGCTGTCTTCGGAATGTCTTTCTCTCTAACCCTCACCTGGTGATATCCTGATCTTTAATCTATCTTCGAAAACCATTTAGCACTCTATAATTGATCAAATAAATCATCAATTCTCGGAAGTAGGTACTTATTCTTTATTGTCACCTTATTCAACTGCTTATAATCAAAACACATTCGCAAGGAGCCGTCTTTCTTCCTCACGAATAACACTGATGCTCCCCATGGCGATGTGCTAGGCCTAATAAAGCCTTTCTCAAGCAAGTCTTTAATTTCTCCTTCATGTCTCTCAATTTAGCAGGCGCCATCCAATTAGGAGGAATAGATATTGACCGAGTATCGGGTATACGTCGGTGGAACAATCAATCACCCATTCTAGTGGAAGACCTGGAAGCTCGTCTGAGATTACATCTGGAAACTCATTAACTACTGGAACAAATTGAAGAGTCAATGGCTTTGCTTCTGTATCTTGAACCCGGACTAAGTGATAAATACAGCCCTCAGCAATCATCTTTCTTTCCTTGAGATAAGAAATAAACCTACCTCTCGGAGATGCTGTATTACCCTTCCACTCTAAAACTGGTTCTCCCGGAAACTGAAATCGAACCATCTTCGTTCTACAATCCACATTAGCATAACAAGATGTCAACCAATCCATATTCATAATGACATCAAAGGCTACCATATCTAACTCAATCAAATCTACCATCATATGATGATAAAAAACTATAACCATACAATTTATATATACTCGTCTAGCTATTACAGGATCACTAACAGGTGTAGACACCTCAAAAGGTTTCATCAACTCGGGTTTCACCCCAAACTAACCAGCAATAAAAGGAGTAACATACGACAACGTAGAACCTAGATCAATCAACGCATATACATCATGAAAAGATACTGATAATATACCTGTAAATACATCATGTGAAGACTCGAGATACTTCGACCAGCTAGTGCATAAATGCGGTTCTGAGGATCGCTCGAGCTAGATGCTCCCCCTCTGCCTCTACTGTGGCCTACTGATGTCTGAGAGCCTTGCTCCAGAGGGCGTATAGATGACGACGAACCAGCTGTTGATCCGATAGGCTGAACTATACCTCTACCACCCCTTGACGGACACACACGCATAATATGGCCTGGCCGACTACAGGCATAACAAACATCTGAACCCAAGCAACACTACCCAGTATATAACTTACCACATTGAACACATTATAGTAAAGGTGGCCTCAACTAGCCTAAGTGCTACATCTCGAAAAATTTCATGTCGCTGCACGGTAAATACACTAACACGGGGTAAGATGTATATGATGTCCCTACAAGTAAGAAGGTGTACCTAACGATGCTAATTAATACTTCAAAGATATTCGAGGCAAGAGAAGAAAGTCCGTTGAAGAATGTAAAGTATAAGTCGTGTTTGGAAAGGGGTTTGCAATGTACCGAGCTAATGTTGATTTAATGAGGTCCTGAGGAAAAACGCTCCTTAGGTTGTTAATGAAGTGTTAAACAAGTGTTAAGAAGGTTCTATAAAGAGTGGAGACCAAACGAGTCGACAAGGACAAGTTTCGGGAAGTTGGTGGATTGTACGCTCCTTTATACGAACCGAATAAAAGATACGGCCCGTATATATATATATATATATATATATATATATATATATATATATATATATATATATATATATATATATAAACAGGAATAGAAAGAATAGGAATAATAAAAAATCAAAAAGACTTAGATGATATAATAAAAATACTAGATGAAATAGAAATTATAGGAGAAAAACCATTAAAACATTGGAAAAATAATAGAATTGTATGTAAATTAGATATAATAAATCCAGACTATATAATTATAACAGCTTCGATTGAAGCAACAAATCAAGATGTAGAAGATTTTAAAGTACAAATAAAAGAACTACTGGACTTATTATTACTTCTAAGTCCAATAGTTCTTTTATTTGTACTTTAAAATCTTCTACATCTTGATTTGTTGCTTCAATCGAAGCTGTTTTAATTATATTGTCTGGATTTATTATATCTAATTTGCATACAATCCTATTATTTTTCCACTGTTTTAATGGTTTTTCTCCTATAATTTCTATTTCATCTACTATTTTTATTATATCATCTAAGTCTTTTTGATTTTTTATTATTCCTATTCTTTCTATTCCTGTTTTAAAATTATATAACTCTGTCTCTATGTTTATTAAAGTATAATCTTGTTCTAACGAATCCTCTTCTCCTAGAATTTCTTCTTCTTCTAGAGTTAAATTTTTTATTTCTGGCTTATCTTTACAACATGTATTATTTTCTTGACACTCTTTACAACAACTATCTTCTTTCTTTTGCAGGTTGCGTTGATCTGGTGTAGGGATCTTCTTATGACGGATTCTAGTTTCAGTCTTAAGAACTTGTACCGGTGTATGAGTAATATTTTTTAAGAAAATTACTCCATCTCTTGTAATCATACAGTTGCCATTATTATGTAACATAAAGTCTAATCCTATGACAAAATCTACATTTATATTAAGGTCTCTTACCCATATCTTATCCATTTTATATCTACTAATGCTAATGTTTCTATCTCATAATCATCCATTTTAATCCTGGCAAGTATTTTTATTGTTCCTAATTTTTTTATCTTCATTACATACTAATGCTTCATGATCTTCTATACTCATTAATTCTGCTTGAGAATCTTCTGGTATTATTCTACATTTATTAACGTTTCTTGAAAATCTTCAATTAACTGAGAATTTCTTGTCTTATTATTTATTCTTTTTGGACATGTATTTGCTAAGTGTTCTACACTTCCACGAGTAAAGCATTCTAGTTTATTTTTATAATTCCTTTCTGTTCGATATTTTCTTACATGCCTATTTTTGTCTAAATAAGGTTTTCTGGCTGCTGATTTTCTAAGATAATATTTCTTTCTATTATATTGAGGATAATTTCTATTATAATGTGTTCTGTATTTTTTATGCTTTTTCTTTTTGTAATTGTCTTTATCGTATGTTTGTGTAGTGTAAACCACACTTTTACAAAAGTTCATTTCATTTTGTTTTAGCTGTTTTTGTATCTGTATATGGGTACATTTTTCTTGTAGTATATCCATTATATGTTGTATTCTATGTCCTATAGACCATTTTAGATTAGGATTTTGCACTACTCCGTCTCTCTTATTCCATCTATCTTCTATTTCTCTTCCTAAGGCTCCTGGTAGTTTATTAAATAATTTTTTACCTAATTCTTGATCAAACGCATTTCCACTAATAGTACAGTAGTAAAAATAATCATTTAAAAAATTCTTAATATGAAACCAACTACTTATACTTAGTTGTTCTAATTTTATTACCGCATTTCTTTGTAGTACCAATAATCCACTATTTGGGTCTTCTCCTGTAAATAAAGTATGTATTTTATTAGTAAAGTTATATGGATTTTCTCCCATAGATACTAAGTGTTGAAATTCCATTGGAAAATTTTCCTTATAAGCTTCCCATAGAGCTTTGGCTGATTCTCCTAAAAAGGTTTCTAAATATTTATACATTGTTTCCACGTCTGTATCACTATATGTTTTTCTATAGTCTCCTACTACTATTCCTTTCCAAAGATCTATTAATGAATTCCATCTTTGTGGATCATGTGCTGCTATATTTAATATTTTACCTTTGTTACCTCCTTCTTGAAGAATAATGGGTTCTTCTATAGGGATTCCTTTTCCTGGTGGTTTAACATTGTCTATAGGTTCTCCTGCTGTTCTAAAAACTCTTCTTCTAGGTACATTTCTTGTACTAGTATCTACAGTGTATTGTTCTCCAACAGTTGTTCTTTGAAACGGACTAGAACTAGATGCACTGGATTCCATTAATTCTTTTTGACTTATTATCGAGTCTATTTCTATTTCGTCATCACTATATGGCATATCTTCTAATATTTTATCGAATTCGTCTGATTTCTTTTGATATATATGTTCTACTCTATATCCCCAATTATCAGTTCAGGCTTCACATAGTTTAAAATGACTTATGGTTTCTTCTATTGTTAGTTCTCCTAACTTACACCCTTTACATCTAAAAAACATATTTGTGTTTTCTTTTTGGAGTCTTTTTGCTTCTTCTACAGCTATGTCTACTTCAAAATCTTTCTGTATTAATTCTATGTTCATAAAGGTTGACTCAGTAATTTCATTTTCATCTAGAGTACTTTCTCCTTCTATGTCTTTTTGTGGCATATAATTATAATTAGTAAAACGTATAGATGTTTCTCCCTTAGAATTAGTGTACATTAGGTGAGATTCTGCAGGATTTATCTTTATGGGTTTTATTAGTCTTATTCCTCTATTTCTCATTACTTCTACTACATCTTCTACCTTAATTTTAAATTTTGTATTACTATTATTAGTAATTTTTCCTAGAAATCCTACGCATATTAATAAATTATTACCGTTACAAATCTCTTCATAACCCTTGGTCTGTATTCCTATTTTTATGTGCTTTCCAAATTCTGCTAAATTCATTATAAAATCTAGTCTAATATAAACAATTCCTCCATTATTTGTCATGTCTACCTCCATTAGTCCTACTATTGATTTTTTCATGTCTGACCATCTATCGTCGTAAATCACTATTAGAACTTTAGTTCCTAAGTTCTTTCTAGTTAGTCCTTTTAATCCTACTACTATTAATCCCATATGCATTAAACTTCTTCCAGTATTTTTTATTTGTGTTACAGCCGCTGGGTCTATTAAACTTATTGTAGTAACTTTAGTTCCTATGGTTGATAATTGTTCTTCTCTATAATGTCTATATAATTGTGCTGTACTTGAGAACTGTCCTATATTATATAATGTTTTTGGATTTAATAGTTTTAATTGGTTTTGTTGGAAAATTTTATATCTCTATCTACGTCTATTACCTCACTTAGTTGTTGATTGTTTTCTTCTGGTATTCTTCTACTTAAAATTCTTAATAAGAGATTATTACCTATTCTATTTTCTAAAAACTTACTCTTGGTCTTTCTTGCCTTTCTGATCCTCCTTCGTTTCTTGGTCTAGTTGAAAGAAGGTCCATCTTTGCGGTTTTCTGATTACTTTAACTTTTTCTTTCTGAGGTGTTATCTCAACCTTCTTCAATTGTTCTATTAATTCTTCAACTTCTGTATTTTTAGGGGTCTCTTTATTTTTCTCCTTTTGTTGTTCACTTAACCACCGAACGCGTTCTCCCAATAATTCTAACCTTGGTACTATTATTTCTATTTTCTTTATTATTTCTAATATTAATGAAATTAAAGTAATATTTTGTTGTAGTATTATTTGGTCCGATTTAGCGTTAGGTATATAATCTTTATTTAGGTATATAATCTTTATAGTCTGCTGGTAAAGGTATAGACTTTCCTATTAATTTTGAGGCTTCTTCTTGAGCTAATGTTGGTCTACTCATGAAAGAGTGATTTCTTTTAGTTCTGCTACTGTCTTTTTTAATTCTCTAATGTCACTGGTTAAAACTTCTACTTGTTGCGTTATTTTACAGACTATGTGGGTTGTTTTTAGTTCTATTTCTTTTGGTTTTTTTGTAACAACTTTAACTAACTTTTCTATTTCTGTCTTTGTAGGTAATTTTTCTAGATTAAATTTATTAACTAGAGTCTGAACTTTCTTTTCTAATTCTAATTCTTGTGTTTTTAAGTAATCTAGATTTTGTTCTAATTTTTCAAATGTTTTCTTTTGCTTAGTTTGAGATGCTTCTACCACCTCTAATATTCTAGTGATATCTTTATTATTTTCTTGTATTTTTTCACTAAAATTTATGAGTAAATCTACTAATGTATTCAACTGTTTATCTTCACTATGTAGTATATGTTCTCCGTTACTGAAATTGCACTTTATAATACTATGGTCTTTTCATGCTCTATACTTCTTTTCTGGGTATATTCTTAAGTCTAAGTATTCTTGGTTTTTTAATGTATCTATTTTTCTAGGTTTATTTATTACCCTATCGGAATTTTTATTTTACACGCTTCTTTATGGTGCTCTATAATAGTTGTAAGTCTTGCTATATCTTCTCTTATACCGTGTAATTCCCACGTTATAGCAGAGATTGTATCTTTGTTAATCTGACTTTGTAAGAGTCTATTGTTTATTAGTGATGACAATGTTTCTGAATTTATTATATCTAAATACGCACTTAAGGCTTTTTCTACTTGTCTATATTCTCGTCTTTTCTTTATATCTCTATATAAATACCAATGATTAAAAGCTATTTGTCTAACAAACGGTAGTGTTCTCATACAATTAATATGGTCTAAATCGCTTTTGAGAAAAAATAAAGAACAGTCCCGATTTAAATATGCCTCTAGAAACAGACTATTTAATTATAGAGACAGACGGTAGTTTTGAAGGATGGGGAGCAGTACTAAAAGCAAAACCTAATAAGTATAGTAATAAAAATGAAGAAAAGATAGCTTTCATGAGTAGACCAACATTAGCTCAAGAAGAAGCCTCAAAATTAAGAGAAAAGTCTATACCTTTACTAGCACACTCCAGAAGAGGGGTCTCCACTGGAAGCATTATACGGTCTCACATACGGACCGTATAAGTTATACGGACCGTATGTGTGTCCGTATAATACGGTCGGGGCAGTTTTTTTAAAGTTTATATAAGGGACCCAAATTCATTTATTTCATTTCCCATCTTCTCTCCAATACTCTCCACACCTTTAGAACTTTCCACACTCCTTATTTACAAGAATCTAAGGTAAATCAAAGATCTACTTCATCAAACCAAGAACATGAATGCTCACTAGGGTTTGTACATGTCAAGAAATCTCCTTTGATTGAAGCTAGGGTTTTTCTCAAGTGAAGTATTTTCATCCAAAGGCCATTCTCATACTATCAAAGGTATGTTTTTATGATCATTTCATGTTCTTTATAATATTGAGGAGTTGAAAGACTTGGATTATGGAAGGAAATAGAATATGGAGCTCAAATGTGAAAAGTATTGTTGAATAGTAGTTGACATGAATCCCGGCTCTTGATGTATTATAAATAAAATCTTGTTGTAAACGATACAAATGACGTTAAGGAAGTATAATATGAGAACGAATACGATGTTGTGTGATAATTTTGGTTATGAATGATTTGACATGGAATTTGGAGAATTGAATAATATATGGTTGATGAAGATTGTTAATTATGATATGATGGATGTTTTTATGGATGTTTGGGAGTTGTTATATCACATGGAGGAAGTTGTAGAAACAAAGGAGATGCTACCCAACTTTCGTTAGCTTTAGTTGAAACTTAAGTATGTTCCGATTATCTAACTCAAGTATGAATTCTCTTGAAGGTAGAATTGTGAACATCGGAGGAAAGCGTCGAATTGGTAGTATTAGAAGAGACATAAAGGTATGTGAGGCTAGCCCTTCTTTTCTAAGGAATGAATCTTACGACGTGACTTTCCTTATTCTCCACGACCCTTTTACATTCCAGAAATTATGATCCTATGTTGATAAAGAGCTTTTTATAAGTTAGAGATGAGATATTTTTTATGATAGTGATGATGATAATGATGCTTTGATGAGTTTGACAATCCTATTGTTATGGTTTCATTGATGTTGCTCTTTGTTGTTGTCTCACCTCATGATATTAGTTCTTCCCAGGTAAGGCATAGCGATGATGATTGTTCCATAATGTAATCGGAGGTTTCCGACCTTACGTCACTTTGATAGATTGATAGCCTTTATTTGAGCTCCCATGCATGCATTGGCTCATGTATATGTAACATTACACCGTTTCTACATGGCACGGGTAGCACCGCTAAGGCGGGCGGCTTATAGATGATTACATCGCGTCTATATTGCATGGGCAGCACCACTAGTGGGCGGCATGAGATGACTATTCCGGGCGCGGGCTATGATGACATATGATTCAGGCAATTTATGTGTGTATGTATGATATGATTTAAAAGGTGAAAGTGAGCATGCATGATTCCGCCTCAAGAGGCAAGCAGTTCAGTTATCTTTTCTTCTTATTCTTTCTATATTTCATTATTGTGTTACCATACATTCCTTACATACTCAGTACATTTTTCGTACTGACGTCCTTTCTTTTTGGACGTTGTGTTTATCCCCACAGGTAGACAGGGAGGCGGCCCAAATGTCTAGGAGCTACCCAGCAGATTTACAGTAGCACTCCCCTATTCCCGAGGTGCCATCTTGATATATTATTTTGTGTGTATATATTTGCGCACGACGGGGTCCTGTCCCGTCCCTATGTCTCAGTACTCTAGTAGAGGCTCGTAGATACGGATGCGTGGGTAGTTGTTGCCTTATGGGTATACCAGTGTACATTTTTCTATATCATTTTTGTAGCCATGAGGGCTGGTGTATATATATATATATGTATGTGTTGCCTCCGAGACTGTGTACTTCAGGTGAGGTATGATGATTAGTATAATGAGCGGTGCTCGGTAGTCAGCTCCGGGTACCCATCATGGCCCCCTAGTCGGGTCGTGACAAAAGTGGTATCATAGCAGTTCCGTCCTAGGGTGTGTCCACGAGCTGTGTCCAGTAAAGTCTTGTTTATGAGTGTAAAGCGCACCACACTTATAAACAGGAGGTTGCGGGGCATTTAGGAATGATGACCGTCTTTCTTCTTCGCAGATCGTGCGATAGAGCTATATTATAAGAATTTCCTTTTTTTGCCTAACCGTGCATTATGTTTTGAGCAAAGTTAATGAAAGGAAAAACTACAGCAGCCCAGAAGGGCAAGATAGTGGTTGGAGAGGGGCAAGGGGGAGGCTCAACCTTAGCCCCAACACCCCCAGATCCACTACAAGACGCCTCGGGCTAGGAGATGAGACAGGCCATCCTTTTGGTGACCCAATTAGTAGCCGCGCAATATCAGCGGCAGGATGAGGACCATGGTAGCATGAGTTGGGGGAAAAGGGTCAGGCCTTCAAGGTTTGATCACGAGTTCGGAGGCGCTCCGAGGCAGCAATTCTCTGAGAGCTCAGTTTGTCCAACAACTAGTGCCCCTCCACAGTTTCCTGGACCCAGGATTGATAGATCCACTTACTCTAGGCCATCCCTGAGTGTCAGGGTTTCCAGTTTTCGGATTTAGAGTGGTTCCAGTCAAGAGAGATGGTCGGTACCACAATGTACTCTATGTGACAAGTTACATTTTGGACCGTTCCGCTTGGGCTCAAATGTTTGTTATACCTGCGCTCGGCTAGGCCATCTCAGGCGTGACTGCCCCTGGAGGCGTGATAGAGATAAGATTCGGCCTATGGGGTTAGTAGTTGGCTCTTCATCATTGGTACGCCTTTCGAGGTAAGGGCCACAGATATTAGTAGGTCGTGATAGAGATCATAGAGGAATGCCTAGTCCAAGTGGACCCCAGCATCATACTTATGCATTAGCTGGGCGACAGGATCTTGAGTCTCTCCCGGATATGGTCCCAGGTATATTGTCAGTATTCTCTTATGATGTGCATGCATTGGTTGATTTGAGTTCTACGCTGTTATATATTACTCCTAATGTGTTGACTGTGTTGAGGTGAAAATCTGAGCCAAGTAAATAATTTGAGATGTCTACGCTTGTTAGTGACCCAGTGATAGCCAGAATTTTGATTTATGAGTAAGTAAACCTCCCCGAACGGAGTTGATTGACATAATGTGTAGGAATTATATATATATATATATATATATAATGGAATCCTAGAAAGAGTGTGCAGGTACAACTTATGAGACAAGCTTTATTACTTATATCCTTTTATGGTACACAGTTTTGTGCTGCTGAGTTGCGCATGATGTGTGTTTTGATATGTGTCTTATTGAGGTATGCAATGTGTTTTTTGGGCTATGTGCAGGTTTGGAATTGTTATGTTTATGAGGGAAGCTCTGCCGAAATGTTCCCAAGAATCTAAAGGAAATTGTGGGAACTGTAGACAGAATTATCACAAAAAGAAGAGAACGCCAGCAGTGAGTGATTAAGGACAGAGCTAGTGGTATAAACATAGCGAGTATGTATTATATTAAGGGAATAATGAATAGGTTGGGATGGAATAAAGAACATGGGAAGAAAGAATGGTGTGTTTGAAATAGAAAGAATTTTTTATTTTATAGACTAAGGAGAATTAAAGGGATAAGCACTTTAGAAGAAGTTGTAAGTGGAAAAATTTTGCTAGCTCTCTTCGTCTTGGGGAACATTAAGTTATGAGATAAACCTAGTGTGTATGTGAAGCCGCTGCGTGATGCGCTGGATAAGATTAGTAAGCTAGGTTCCACCTAAGGAATATAGTGGGAGAAGCTTTCATGTCACTATAAGCTAGCCTTAACGACTTTGGCGAAACCTCGAGAAAAGAGATTGGAAGAGATGTGTGCACAAAAGTTCCTTGCCTAGCAATTGGTTGACCTTATGACCGCAACTGTGTTCTGTGTTATAGTTTAAGTTATGCATCCAGGAATTTGCTCGAACGATTATATGACAGGGATTGCTATTACAGATATGAGGGAAAACAAAATAGGATAAGATTGGTCGGCGAAACAAAAGGGTGACAAGTGATGAATGCTCAGTATATGTGATGTGTGTGATAGAAGTGTTAGTAGCAAATAAGGAAGGGTAGGAGCGAGGCAAAAAGAAGGGAAGTCCACTAGAACAGCAACTCGATGAATAGAAGGTGGAAGGGAATTAAACCTTGTGGATTTCCTAACATTAAGTAGGAATGGTAATAAGAGTCACGGTGTGATTGAAATTTTAAATTGTTACCGTGGGAATAGTGTAATGATTTGATTGATGACAAGAAATGTGGAACCAAGTGTGGAGTAAGATATTTATGCAGAAGGGGTATGTTTTCATGAGATCTTTCCCAAGAATTTTTTTTAAAAAAGGGCCAAGCGTTACCCTATTATTAAAATGTTGAGATGGCAGGGGACAAAGCTCCTATAGTGGTACGAGCTGATCAGAGAAGAGTATGAAGGGATTGGCGTTGAGCCTTAAGTTACAGTTAATAATAATAGATGATGGGTAAAAAAAAATAAGAAGGGGGGAGAAGGGGTATTCAATGGTACTCTGCAATGTGCTTAGAACGATTGTCCCATGGATGAAATCATCTAAGGAAAGGGTGAGAGTTAAGGCTGAAGAAGGAACAAGGTTGATTGTGAACGATCAATGGACTGACTTCATGTGTATTCCGAGACAGTAACAAATGAAATTGCACCCCCGGTGAGTTATACGATAAAGGTCCCAGGGAGTGATTATTGAGGAAGGTGAGCCAAGAGAGGGCGAGGCTGTGGATGATGCGGTGTAGGGAGTATAGAGCAGGTATGAGCCACATCGATAAAATGATTAACACGCAAGACGATCCAGGGGTCTTAAATAGAATTGAAGAAATGAGCACAGGGCTAAAGGCAATTCCCTTACGGTTTGATAGTTGTGGCAACAAAATGGTAACCAAAAGAGACCATCAAGGAAGTAGTCTTCGACTTTCCGAGGCAACGTGGCCGCTGGAGGCGTAAGAATGAGATAGTACAAGATATGGGCCATAGAATGTAAGACGAGCGGAGAATCTAACATGGCAGTCATACAACAATAAGGTAGATTATGAGATAGAGCTGACGGATAAGCATATGACGGAAGAGCAGTGTTAATTCCAAGAAGATACAGCACATGAGTATCGCGGCTTCGGCTCAAGCGTGAGGTAGACCAGAATAAAAATGGTATTTCCATATAATAAGGGCTCATACGAATGATTTTATAGTGAGAAGACACAGGCGATAAGAGTAAGATTTGGGCTAAAATGGGGGAAGGGAATGATGGACTGAGATAGGAAGTAAAGTGAAATAGTCGCCGCAAGCAAGATACATAAATGAGAAGTTCCAATGTCGTATAACAATAGCACTGTACAGTTAAAGCCTTAAAGGCAGAGTGCTTGACTCAGAATTTAGTAATGTCGTTGCTAACGGAAAGATGCAGTGCTAATAATAAGACAAGGTCAAAATAAAGATGAACCATTTAAAAGCATGTAAATACTTGAAGGTAGCAACCTACATCCAAAAGGAAAGGATGTGTATGATCATTTAGAAGAGGAAGTTTATGGATTATGCGAGAATTCCAAGCTTAAAGTACTCAAACACGAAGAAATTAAGGCCGCATAGTGAAGTAAAGGCAGTAAGATAGACTTAGGACAGCACCAGAAGCGAGCAGTGGGGATAAAGAAGGAAATAAGGTGTAAACTTGTATAAGACAATTTCTTGGTAATAGTCAAGGATGAGGATGAGTCTAGAGCTGAAACAGGCATGGCAATGGTACAGGATCACATAAGCTATCCATGAAAAATTCGTCAAAATGCTCGATTCTCTACCAGTATCTAAAGATCGACCCATTTCGAGAGATTTGGGGAAGATGAGCTAATCTATTAATCCTCCATTTTGAAATAAATGAGCAGATATAGCTCATTTTCTAACTTCCCAAGGTATGTTAAGGACGTGTGTGTTAAGCCTTTAAGGATGACGAAAAGACCTGTAAGATGGTTTGGCATTGATATATATATATATATATCGGGGGTCGCATAAAGCTTGCGAGGATGAGAGGGTATTAAATCCTTGGAGTGCGGGAATAGATTCGAGGAAGATTATTGAAAGATTTTATGAGGATTTCTGGTTGCTCTCTCAAATGGGTTCTAAAGTAGTGAGGGAAGAACTGATGTAAACTTGATGAAGATATTAGAAAAGGACGCGGAAGTAGAAGAGATGCATTGGGAAGCGAAAGAGGGTATAAAGTCCAAGCATACGCATTCATTGCAACCCCCGGAAGAGATCCAAGATGAGACATCAATATTATGAGGTATGTATGCTTTTCTATTCATGTTTTGGTCGTGTGTGGCCATAATTTATCGCTATTGTGTTATAACCCTGTGAGGCATTGTTATTGTGGGCTGTTGTGACAGGATGGTAGCGCCATATTACAGGGAAAACACTGGCAAAATTTTCATAGAATTCCCGAGAACTTAACATTAGAGGACAAATGTTTTTAAATGGGGGAAGAGTGTTACATCTCGGAAAATTTCATGTCGCTGCACGGTAAATACACTAACGCGGGATGAGATGTATATGACGTCCCTACAAGTAAGAAGGGGTGACTAACGATGCTAATTAAGATTTCAAAGACATTCGAGGCAAGAGAAGAAAGTCCGTTAAAGAATGTAAAGTATAAGTCGTGTTTGGAAAGGGGTTTGCAAAGTACCGAGCTAATGTAGATTTAATGAGGTCCTGAGGGAAAACACTCCTTAGGTTGTTAATGAAGTTTTAAACAAGTGTTAAGAAGGTTCCATAAGGATTGGAGACCAAACGAGTCGATGAGGTCAAGTTTAGGGAAGTTGGTGGATTGTACGGTCCTTTATACGGACCGTATAAAAGATACGGCCTGTATATATGACCGTATAACATATCCAGAAAAGGGGTCTCCACTGGAAGCATTATACGGTCTCACATACGGACCGTATGTGTGTCCGTATAATACGGTCGGGGCAGTTTTTTTTTTAAGTTTATATAAGGGACCCAAATTTATTTATTTTATTTCCCATTTTCTCTCCAATACTCTTCACACCTCTAGAACTCTCCACACTCCTTATTTACAAGAATCTAAGGTAAATCAAAGATCAACTTCATCAAACCAAGAACATGAATGCTCACTAGGGTTTGTACAAGTCAAGAAATCTCCTTAGATTGAAGCTAGGGTTTCTCTCAAGTGAAGTATTTTCATCAAAAGGCCATTCTCATACTATAAAAGGTATGTTTTATGATAATTTCATGTTATTTATAATATTGAGGAGTTGAAATACTTGGATTATGGAAGGAAATAGAATATGGAGCTCAAATGTGAAAATAATGGTATTTTTGAATAGTAGTTGACATGAATCCTGGCTCTTGATGTATTATAAATAAAATCTTGTTGTAAACGATTCAAACGCTGTTAAGGAAGTATAATATGAGAACAAATACGATGTTGTGTGATAATTTTGGTTATGAATGATTTGAAATGGAATTTGGAGAATTGAAGAATATATGGTTGATGAAGATTGTTGATTATGATATGATGGATGTTGTTATGGATGTTTGGGAGTTGTTATATCACATGGAGGAAGTTGTAGAAACAAAGGAGATGCGGCCCAACATTCGTTAGCTTTAGTTTAAACTTAAGTATGTTCCGATTATCTAACTCTAGTACGAATTCTCTTTAAGGTACAATCGTGAACATCGGAGGAAAGCATCGAATTGGTAGTGTTAGAAGAGACATAAAGGTATGTGAGGCTAGTCCCTTCTTTTCTAAGGCATGAATCTTACGATGTGACTTTCCTTATTCTCCACGACCCTCTTATATTCCGGAAATTATGAGCCTATGTTGATAAAGAGCTTTTATGAGTTAGAGATGAGATATGTTTTATGATAGTGATGATGATAATGATGCTTTCACGAGTTTGACAATCCTATTGTTATGGTTTCATTGATGTTGCTCATTGTTGTTGTTTCACTTCATGATATTAGTTCTTCCCAGGTAAGGCATAGCGATGATGATTTTTCCATAATGTAATCGGAGGTTTCCGACCTCACGTCACTCCTATTATTCCTAAATTGTAGAATCATTATGTAGGACATTCCTATATGTTGGTATCAATAAGATCATACCAAATAAGGAAAGGGACAGCCTTACATACCTTGTTGTCTACTTAATCACTCAACGTCTATCCTCCATGGCTTGCAAATATATATTCAAGATGATTCATACTAAGGTTAAGTCGTTGAAAATCTCATAAGGTCAAACTAAATTAACAGGTGACCTAACGAAAATCGGGAAGCATTTCCCCTATATCATCTACTCCCACCAAACTTCAAAACAACTCCCAAACAATAATAACAGCATCATCAATACCATATCCAAGAGATTATATTCAAATTAGACTCAAATCAATCCAAAACTCCCTTTTAATACTAATCCATAGACATCAACTTCAACTTAATACCTTATGAATTCTCTACCATGATTTTGTTCACTTCAAGACTTACTAAACCTCCAAATCAACTCAACATAAGTAATAAGATAAAGAACATACCTTATACTTCAAGAACTTTAGCCACACACAACTTGCTCCAAGAATTAATCACCACCAAACGAACTAGAAGCAAGAACACACACTCTTCTATGAACTAGCTTAGGGTTTTAAGACTTGATTTCTCTTAATATTATTTGGGATGTTTATGGGTGATTAGTAAGGGCTGAGAGAGCTTGGATAGGGCTAGGAATCTATTTTTTGTGAAAAATGATGAACCCAAACTGAGTCAATCAATTTGTAACAAAAGGGAGAAATTTCCACGCCTCATTTTCACGGTTACATTCACAGACCGTGAATTATTTCACTGGCCGTGAAACCACTCCAGCAACTCCATCACACTGGCACCATTTCACGGTGGCCAACCATCACTTTCATGGCCCGTGAAATTATTCACGGTCCGTGGAAGTGGCCATGAAATAGTGTCAGCTCAATTTTCCAATGAAACGTATTCTTTCCGATTCATTTGACGTCCAACCTTCATAATCTCTTCGAAACATGTTTATGGACTTATATAACTTCAAGATATACCCATAGTGCTCATTCACAACTGTCATGACCCGACTAGGGGCCGTGACTGTTACTTGGGGCTAACCACCGAGCACCGCTCGTTCTACTACTTATTATGCTCATTAAACGTTCTTGTATCAAATTCATACTCAAATTATGAGGAAGTCATCTTTCATTTAAAAACATAAATTGTTTTATATATATAAACCTTTCGGCCATCAAAATAAAAAATATATATACATACATACATAGCCGCAACCTTGTGAGACCATATAACCCACACAACGTATCTACGAGCCTCTACTAGAGTGCTAGATATAAGGACGGGACAAGACCCCATCATGCCCAAAACATACATATACATATAAACCAAAAGAATAATCAATGGCACCTCCGGAAGATGGAGTGCTCTTCAAATCAGCTAGTAGCTCCAACGAGTCTGGGTCGCCTCCCTATCTACCTGTGGGCATGAACACAACGTCCAAAGAAAACGGACGTCAGTACGAATATTGTACTGAGTATGAGAGGCATAAACAATAATGATACATCAATGAGATAAAGGAAGCATCAAAAAGGAGCAACTGTAGTTCACTGTAACTTATAGAAGAAATACCACATGCTGACTTACTCATAATCATCATCATCGCAGGTATGCAATAATGTATAAGTTGCCCGTCCATATAGGTACAGTGTGATAATGTATAAGCTGCCCGTCTATATAGGTACGGTGTGATAATAATCAACCTGCGTCAAGGCCTCCCGCGTCGGGGTATAATCTGCCCACTATAGTGGTGTGTGTCTGCCCGCCTTAGCGGTGTCTGCCCGGCCATATAGGCGCGGTGTTTGCCCGGCCATATAGGCGTGGTGTTATATCATCATCACAATATGCTCATCATGATATGCTCATTATAATACATGCATAAAGACGCAGGGACAACTATACTTTATCGGGGTGACGTAAGCTCATGATCCCCCGATTTAGTTATGGAGCATTCATTGACATTCTGCTTCACCTTGAAGGAATCAATATATAAGGTGAGTGTAACAATCAATGACATCGTTAACGTTATAGGATCATCGTATCGCAAACTCTAGAATCTCTATACTTTAACTCATCATCATCATTATCGGGCTCATAACATATCTCTCATCTCAAATAGCTATTTATGAACGTAGGCTCATAGTTTTTCCGGAATGTAAGAAATTCATGAACAAGGGCTTAGTTTTCTTGAAGATAGGGAATTCGTGAAGAAGAAAGAGATTCATGCCTTAGAAGGAAAGGACTAGCCTCACATACCTTTGGCGTTTAACTACTCTATTGCTTGTTCTTCCTCTTTTAATGCTCACGTCTTTACCTTCAAAAGAATTCGCACTAACATTAGCTAAGCGATTATAACAACGTGCTTATTGAAGCTACGAAAAATTGGGCAGCATTTCCTTTGTTTATACAACTTTTCCATATTCTATATCAACTCCAAACATCCATAACAACACTCACAATGTAATAGACAACAATCATCATTCATCTACATTATCCACATTTCACAATTCCCCTTCAATTTCTCCATAATTGTGGTTATAGCTCACTATCCCGTTTTCTCATATCTAATACTTATTCCATGTTCTAAATGTCATTCACAACATATTTACAATCACAACATACCAATATTCATAATTCAATCCAAATCTCTCACCCAACAATGTCACTATTCACACATTCATGACCCATTTTCTATGTCTTTCTACAATCCATGTGTTTTTAACTTTCAACACCTTAAACAACCAAGTATGATCATAAAACTCACCTTATATGATGGATGAACAACACTTGAGTGAAGCTTCTCTTCTTGCACCAAAACCCTAACTCACTTCCCTTGAGTTTTCTTGGTGTGGATGAACTTTGATTAGGTTTCATATGCTTGATTTTGTGGTTTTGATGTAGTTGATCATGGTTTTCCCTTTATTTCTTGTGAATGAATATTAGAGAGTGTTCTAGAGTTTTCTTGAAGTGTAGAGGAGTGAAGTGAAATGAAATAAAATGAAGGAGAGAGGTCCTTATATTAAATTGAAACCTGTCCCGACCCAAATATACGGACCAACATACGGTCCGTACACTTTATACGGGCCGTACGTGTAGCCGTATGTTTGGTCCAGAATATGATGGTCCTCTTGGCTAATTATTCTGCCTAACATACGGAAAGTATAATTTATACGGTCCGTATGTTGTGCCGTGTAGTACCCAGCTGTTCCGATTTCGTTCTCGTCGACTCGTTTGATCTCCAATCCTTATGAAACCTTCTTGACACTTGTTTAACACCTCAATCCCAATCTAAGGGACGTTATCACTCGTCTCAAAGACATCATTATGCTATCATTAACTCGTCGTCCATAATTCTTACCCGACACATAATATATCCTTTACTTCATTTGACAAACTTCTTCATTTCCGTTAAATGTCTTTGGATCTCAATTGGAATCATCAAATGCCATATCTTACTTATCAAATCATCGTATACGTCGCGCCCTTCGCTAGCTTATTCACTGTACGTTAACGGGGAATTTTCCCAGGTGTAACATTCTTCCCTCCTTTTGGAACATTCGTCCTCGAATGTTAAATACTCGGTAATTCTACGAAAATTTCACCAGAGTTTCCCCTGTAATATGACATTACCATCCTGGCACAGCAACCCACAATAATATTGCTTCACAGGTCAACAACACAATAACAATATATTTATGGCCACACACGACCAAAAGCATGAATAGTAAGCTTACATACCTCATAATGTTAGTGTTTCATCTTGAATCTCTTCAGGGGGTTGGAATAAGTGCGGATATGTGGATTTCATTTTCTCTTCCGCTTCCCAAGTCATTCTTCTCGGTTGTTATTTTGCCATAAGACCTTAACTGAGGCCACTTCTTTGTTTCGAAGTCTCCGTACTTGCCTATCTAATGTAGCAATGGGTACCTTTTCATAGTAGCAATACTTTGTTACTTGAACATCATTTACTGGCACGATCCTAGTAGGATTTCCAACATATTTACGAAGCATCGAGGCATGGACGGTAGATCTAACTCATAAGCCATCTTGCCTATTTTGCATACAATCTCATAAGGCCTGATGCATCGAGGACTAAGCTTCCCTTTCATTCAGTGATCTTATTGCATTCGTAAGTTGTCACAGCCAGGGTTACTGTAGTAAGCACTTATGTCACATTCGAAGTAATTATCCTATTTATCCCTAACAATAATCCCAACTCAATATTTCAACTCAATTTACCATATATTTTCCTTCAACTGACCCGAGGGTATCATGACCACACTATTCTTGTTTACCTCTTACTCCTCTTTTTAAGTACCCACTTGGTTTCATTGGCAACGTATAATTACTTACAAGTTACATACACATCTATACATATACATGTATCCACATCTGCATCCGTATTCATAATCGTACTCATTTACCTATCATATCCATGGTCATATTCATATACATATCATTTACATAGCATTCCGACAATGAATGTTCGGTGTTCCGCACACCCGACCATAACTAGGCTCGGTGCCGTTCATACCAAAAGCCTTTTGGCTATCTATAGTAACTTATCTCATCGTACTCTCTTCCTTCCTTTATCTTATTTTCCTTGATTATCATATCTAGCGTCCTGCTATAGAAAACCTTAGGTCTCTTTCTTAATTGTCGCTTATAAATAGCAATATTAGTAACAACGACTTAACCGCTAGTACCTTTTCTTCTATTCTAATATAGTATCGCAATCTTTTACAATATCCCTTGAGTTATTCGCAAATGGATTCTCGTACAGTCTCAGATGCCTGCTCAATTTATGTTCGTTTATTTACTAGTCATTAGATTCATTTCTGCATAACTCTCGCTCTTTGCATTAGAGTCTATATCTGTCACATCTTGGGGTCCATCATTTCAATCTTCACACTTGTATCCTATTTATTCGATCCCCCCCCCCCCCCTTAAGGGTTTTACTTGTACCGTTCTTAAATCCGTTGCCTCACCTTCAAATCTTGAATTCATATACCCCTCACTACACTACATCTTATTCATGCCGTTTCTCATAGTCTATAGCTACAATAATTCATATGTGAAGTCTGAACATTCTAACCTTGCAGTCTTGTAACCAAATAAGACAATCAATATAGCAATCCGAACAAGAATGTATTTTCGCTTAGCTCCTCCGGTAGTTATGAGTCAATATCTAAATCCGCTCCAATTAACAACTTTCTGCCCCATAGGGATGCTCACAATAATAGTAGGTCTAGTTATCCATACCATCCATATAATGTCACTTTCCCTCTTCTTCAGCGCTCAAAATTCGTTTGTAACGTCATCTTTGTTTTCCAGGGGCTAAGTCTCATACGCCCCTAATACCCCTTATGCTTCATATTCTTTTACTCTTGTTTTTCACTCAACACTGACTTCAAAACCAATCATAACCGTAGTATACTTGTCGTTGATGATAGCTTTACTCTATCGCTTTTTTGTCGTACAGTAAACTCATAACTCATAATCATCTTTTTCTTTTCAACTCTTTACTTCATATACTTTACTCATTCTAACTTGGTACAGGATATTCGTACGAGATACATTTTTCTTTTAGTCATAACACGACAACTTCTTAAGTGTGCGTACTTCGTATACTTCTTTCTCTCTATTCTCATTCTTATTCCTTTACATTCTTTCCTCCTCAATTAATCTTATTTCCTCAACCTTTTATGGTTAATCCTTTCGTTATTCTTGTTCCTGTAGTCTTGGTCTTTTACATTCAGCTAAAGATATCACCCATACTCTCGACTATACGTGTCATGACCCGACCAGTGGCCGCGACGGTGTTACACCCCGGAAAAGTTTGCGTTACCAAGACTGTCGATGGCTTAGTATGCGCTCAAGGGAGAGCGAAGTTATACAAGGATTAGGGATGAAGATTATATTATCTGAGTATAAGAATATATATATATATATATATATATATATATATATATATATATATATATATATATGACATTTGGAGATCGTATGGAGTAAATCAGTTAACAAGTTACTTGATGATAGCCCTCGTAACCATAAGTTAAGGTGGGGCCCACATGTCAGGATTTTATAAAGGACATATGAAGAGATATATGAGTAGTACATGTGAATTTGAGCAAGTCCTAAGAAGGACCCTTAAGACAAATATGGGCATAAGCCCTCAAAAAGGATGATTTAAAGATACGTTTTCGGATGACCTGACTTGGAGGGGCCAAAACGCTATTATATGTTTGGAATTTGGAACAACACAAAGAATGAAAGTTGTATATAATTGAAATATATTTCCAACCATAGGGCGTGGGCTCTCACACCATATCGGGATCAAAATATATGGCCATTTTAAGAGCAAGACCCTAAGCTGCCAACATAGCTCCGCGGGTCCCACATAAGTAAGTCGGTGGAACCGACCTAGGGGGGGTATAAATACCCCAATAAACTCATTTTTTTTTCAGAAAAGTAATATTCCAAAAGGTCCTAGAAGTCTCTCAAAACATCTCCCAAACATTATAGTCCGATAAATCAAGAATTTAAGAAGATTACGCCAAACTAGTCCATGAGAGGCGATTGTTCTTGCTTCTACTTAAGTTTGGCGTTGGAGAAAGTTGATGTGGCTGCGTTTCTTCAAGTATAAGGTATGTTATTCATCCCATCTCTTATGTTGAGTTTATTTGAAGGTCTAGCAAGCCTTAAAAATGAAAATAGATATGGAGGAAAGGTCATAAAGTGCTGTGTTGTAGTTGTTGTGTTTATGAGCTGTTTTGAACATGTTGTGGCTGTGTGGATGGACTGATTTATGAGTATAAAAATGGTATCTAACATTGTTGGTGTGTTGATGAGATTATACTCCTTGATTGGGATGGAAGAAAGTGTATGTTGTTGTTGTATGTTGAAAAACATCGTGTCCGATGTTTATGGATTATATTAGTATGGATAATAGTGTTGTTGATGTTGGTATTGTTGTTGTTGTTGATTGGTTGCTGAATTGTAATTCTGGGCTAGGCATATAAACAGGGGAGATGCTGCCGAAATTTCGGCAGATTATAAATAAATTTATTTGAAGGACTAAGACAAGCGTATAACGATGAGTCTAATGATTGTGTAAATCCTCTTAAATGTAGACCTGCGAGCTTGGACAAATAAGCGTAGCTAATAGGAGGTGAAACAGGTATGCTAAGGCTCGTCCCTTTCTTTCAAAGGCATGATTCCTACATTATGATTTCATAAATATTTCGATAATTTCCTTGTTATCAAAAGTTAAAAGTCTAACATTCGAAGGCATGATTTCCTTCCTGATAACCCATAAATGTTTTCCAAAATATTTGTATTTTCCAAACCAAAGGTTGTGATTATGTGAGCTTCTATGATAACAACGATGGACATGTTTTTCAATGACAACGACAATGTCAAAAATGAGAATATTATTATGATGACTATGATGAGAATGATTTTATGTTTAAAAGTTCCAAGTTTACGATTTCAATGACGATATGAGAATATTGAGCTATTCTGTGAATCCCTTAACCGTACTTATTGTTGATGGTCTCACCTCATGTTTCTTGTTTATTCGAGGTAAGATATAGCGATGATAACGATTCTATTTCCAGTGCTACCTAAGTTCATGATTCTCGAGACTCCCGTGACATCGTCGATTTCATCTCGCGATGGTTGATCTTTTAAGGAATGATATAGTGACAATGGTAATGCTAATGATGATGTTGGTTTCATTTATGTATTTTTATGTATGTATGTATGTATGCATAGCATCCCGCTGATCAGTTAGGGATAACATCGAGTCCTGAAAGGGACGGGTACGGATAACACCGAGTCCCGAAAGGGCCGGGTATGGATAACACCGAGTCTCGAAAGGGCCGGGTACGGATAACATCGAGTCCCGAAAGGGCCGGGTACAGATGACACCGAGTCCCGAAAGGGCCGGGTACGGATAACACCGAGTCCCGAAAGGGCCGGGTGCGAATCACACCGAGTCCCGAAAGGGCTGGGTACGGATAAGATAGATATATGTATAGTAAGTGTAAGTGTATGTGAATGCATATGTATATATGTTTTGTATGGATATGTATGGAAAGGTTCTTAAAAAGCTAAGCATGCACGACATTCGCCTTGAGAGGGCATTCAGAGGCACAGGTTGATCTCTTTTATATTACTTTATTCCCTTACGCCCACTATATTATTTTCTATGTTCGGTATTTCTTACTATGTCATTGTTCATGCCTTACATACTCAGTACATTTCTCGTACTGACGTCCCCTCTTGTGGACGCTGCGTTTCATGCCAGGCAGGTGTATACAGATCAGTAAAGGATATTGCTAGAAGATGTTCCAGCTTGATTAGCGAGCTCCATTTCCTTCCGGAGTGTTGCCGAATCAGAGTATCTATGCTATGGTATATTAATTCATGTTGGAAACTTTGCAGACAGAGTCACATATATAGCATGTCAGTCTTGTAAGCGGCTCTGCGAGCCAGTGTATCATTATGCATTATGTTACAAATTTCACATGATCACAGATTTTACTTGATTTGAGAACGATGAAAGGAATGTTTTAAAAAGCTATCATTATACATTTCATTTTGTGATTTAAGAGTCCAGTGAGATTATGAACATAACAAGAACCAATGGGCTTCGCTCGGCTCTGAGTATGGGGTCGGGTGCCCATCATGCCCTATCAAGATTTGGGCGTTACAAATTGGTATCAGAGCAGTTCGTCCTAGGGGTTGTCTGCAAAGTCGTGTCCAGTAGAGTCCTGTTTATGGGTGTGAAGCCGGCCACACTTATGAACAGGAGGGTGCAGGCCATCTAGGAATTATTGACCTTCTTTCTGTCTTAGATCGTGCGATAGAGCCAAGTCATAGGAAAGGAGATTTTCTATACTAACCTTTGATCTCAGCAGAAGCACAGTATCGACGGGAGAAAGTGAGTGAGGATATGGGAAGTCACAGAGGTAAGTCACTTCTTTGAGGCTACATTATCAGAATAAAAATAAATATGAAAATGGATCGGTTGACATATGAGGTAAGTTTTGATATTTTTGTTCTTTTACCTGAAATTGGGAGCCCTGGGTGGCTGGAATATGTCGTATATATATATATATATATATATATATATATATATATATAAGGCATTGCTGGTAATTGCTGCATGCAGGTTTTGGATAGTAAGAATTGTAAAGGAGACTCTGCCAGAATTTTTCAAAATCAGGTCATTTAGTTAGGTACACCTAACAGGAAGAAGCGTGGAAAGAAAATATCGTAAATAGACAATAAGTGGGATGCGTTGTTTTAGAGGAGTTATGGATTTGGCATGGCATGAAGAAGGATTGTGAGAAAGACGATTAGCAATCCGAAGGATTAAAGTGGGTTATATTCGAGGTTTGGTAGGAGCAAGGCCTATTGGGGGATTCAAGGAAGTCGACAAACGCGTTCTGCTGTAGATTATTATATAAGAATGGTGAGCGGAAATCCAAAGAGGCCGATAACCGAGTATTTACAAGTAACGGTGACCAAGGTGTTTTAGCCACGAATGGGAATCTGGAAATCTATGATGAAAGGTAGCCATACACGTAGGTGAAAGGTGAATATTGGGGATTGAAAAGGCTAAAATAGTAATTGTTAAAGGAGGGAGATGTGTTACGAAAATTTTTTGGAATATGTTAAGACTTCAACTCACTCCTGATTATATAATGAAGGGCATGCGGTGAGGTGGATGCGATTATATTCGCATCAATGCACCAGATTTCATCGGAGTTTCGAGGTTAAGTGTGCTAAGGTGAGAGAAATATTAGGATGGGTGACCCCCCTGGGAAGTGTACTAAAAGTCCTACAGATTTAGATATAAGAGGCAAATGAGAAGCTAGAGTAGCCTAAGGGAAATGAGAGTACACGGAATGGTTGGAAACCTTATGAGGTCGCATAGGACGAGGCAGACCAAACCGGTGAAGAGAAAGAAGGTGCATCACAGCTCTCGAATTTGGGTGAGTTTGAATAGCGTTTGGAAATATTTTCTAAGCGAGATGGTAGTAATTATATATATATATGCATATGATGTCCCATACATGGCTATATCAGCGGGTATGTGTATCCCGGCAACCAATGTTGCGGTGTATGGAAGGTATTAATCGAATAGGGTAACGGAGTTCAAGGGACAAAACAAAAGATATGGTACAAACGTTACAAGGTAAGTTGATGTTGTTTCCACTACCGGTTAAGATTGGGAAGTCCTAATATAACGATATTTGGAAAGGAAAGAAAGTGAGTAGATGGAAGGTAAGGAGATCAAAATGATGGAAAAAGGTGAAACGTAAGAAACATGAGTGAGTAAAGCCTCCAAGAGAGACGACGAGCAAAGCACGAGACTATTTGGGTAAAAAATCGAAGGTAGGCATGCGAATTGAATAAAGCGTGGCAGTAAGGAAACAAAAGAGGAATATGTGGGGTCAGAGAATAGGCTTTGATAAGTAGAACTAAAAGGATAGTGACCACAACGAGGAATGTGAAGTAAGAGAAAGAATGCTTAGGCCTTGCGACGATGTTAAGAGATTTCCAGCCCTTGAAAGGTATATAAAGGGATAAGTGTGTGGTAAAATTAACACGGTTGCCTCGGACATGGAGAAGCTTTCCAAAAGGATGACTTAAGAATAAAACGGATTTGTGCGTCTAAAGGAATATTTCACGAACTTCAGAGCCGATACTACAAATAACAAGAGGAGAAAGGTGCTCGAGGAGGAAGAAACCCAAGGAAGGCTAAGGATGAAAGTAGGAAAGGTATACTAAGGGGCTGATCGAAGGAAAAAGAGAGTATTTAGGAGTAAAGTAACTAGAAATCTTTAACTATGAGAGTAAGAAGGATACTTTAATGAGTTGGCGGAAGGAAACCGATCAATCACCGAGATAAGGACAAGGACGATGGGTCTATACAATTAATTAGAAAATTAAAGATATAGGGAAAGAACTCCTGTAAAGACCGAGAGGTTCGATTATAAAGGAAATAAAATGAAGTATAAAGAACGTGCATAGAAGAGAAGACCGCCCGATCGTAGCATTAGAACGATAGATAAAGGTTGATGAACGGGAATGGGGAGAGTGTAAATTGTAAGAATTCCGTGTTAAGAGCAAGAAGTAGCAGGGCATTTGGAAAACTTGGATGCGTAGCTGCAACGCAAACGCGTAGTTAAGAAAAATTATGAGTAAGTGAGCTAAATGGGCGAAAGGACTAGTAGTGGATGGAATGATACGAGAATATTGACAAGAATGACGATATAGGAATAAATGAAAGAAGAACTTAGGGTAAGAAGTTTTTGATATGTTATGAGCAGAGTCGGGAAGAAAGGCAAGGAGTAAGGTATAATCGGGGACTTCAGAGAATCTCGATATTTCCCCCATTAACTTGTGAGTCCAGGACATCGTTAGTCATAAAAAATAGAGGTATGGGAAGACGAAAACGAAGGCATCATAATTAGATCTAACCCTTATAAGTGTTCTGATTGGATATAATATTGATGATAGATAAGGCAGACCATGCGTTGACGGAACCCCGTCCTTAAGAAGATAGTGAAGGGCGGTAGATAATTATCGAAGACGATGGGTACTCGAAGACTATTGGCATATAAGGACCTCCTTAATAAGGGGGGAAGAATATATTATATTAGACTTAACAGGAATCACGACATTTTCAAGCTCCAGAGGAGGAAATTTATTAGCTCGGGGCCAGAGTTCGAGGCGTATTGACATATCGGGAAGGTAACGGAAAGACGTAGAAATGAATTGACAATAAGTGTACAATGAGGCCGACATAGGAACAAAATATGGAAGACACCTTAAGAGGATGCTTCGTGCCGACATAAGCTACGATATTTCTAGACTATGGGTTGAATCCCCCGTATCGAGCAAAATTGCGCAGTACCTAAGTATGTAGCAACGTGTCCTAAGGGGTAATAAAGAGAACAAGAAAGGTCTACAAGCTAAGTTCACAAAGGATAATGGAAAGGATGACAAACCCACAGGACACTTTGGATGACAACGATTATTATAATAAAAGGAACAACGGTTGGTAGTTTGGAAACTTTTGAAGAAAAGAAAGAACGCTGCTCCTACGAATAAAAATAAAAGATCTCACCGGATATTAGAAAAACATCATGGATCGCTAATTATACTGAACATGAGAGCATGTGCTATGGAATTACATGAACCGTCAACGTGAAGCTATGCCCAACTATAATTAGAAAAAGCCACATCAGAAAGTCAACAAGGAATAACGACTGACGAAGTGATCGCTCGTACAAAGAAATCAAAGCTAGATATATATGTTGTAAGAGGGTCATAATGGAGTAAGAATTACTGTAATCCTATGCTTCTGGGTTGAATAGAGAGATTTGGGAGCAGGTAGCTAAAGAAAAAGTTGTGGTAGGAGCCCCAGGGATTTTAGTTGAGCTCGGATTATAAGTTTGCCATAAGTGTAACTGGACTGCGAAAGATAATAAATGGCAAAGAAATATTACGTATATACATATTTTGTTTATTGATATAATTGTCCTTGGAAAGGAACATAACCATTATACTCGTTAGTGACAAAGTCGTGATTGGCCGAATATTTAGAATGTAAGATTAAGAGGGATAGTGATAAGATGTAAAAGAACAGGGAGCCGAACTAATGAACTGCAGGGAGTCGATGCAGTGTATGTCTAAGATCAATAGGTATAAAAAGGATAGCCCGAGATGGTGCCAAAGAGAAAATCGCAAAGAGTGCGCCGTCTATGAGTAAGGTAATTGCCCACTAGTAGGGAAACAAGGAGCGAGAAAAAGAGGATACCTACAGGCCGGTGAATAGTTATGGCACGATAAGCAAGACTATAATAATGGAAACAAAATGAGAGCGAGATGCTAGTTAATTTCCGACCATGTACAAGAAGAAAAAGAAGTGAAAGAAGATGACTGAAAGCAATGAAAGAGTTAACGGAAGATGCGAAGAGATCGAACCAAGTTATAGTCTAAGCAAACGGTAATCGGACCCTAAGGGGAAAATAACGGTTCTAAGGAATCAAAGATGGTGTTGTGGGTTGGAAATACTGCAACATACGAGGACGAATGTTTCGAAGGGGGGAAGGATGTTACACCCCGGAAAATTTTGTTACCAAGACTGTCGATGGCTTAGTATGAGCTCAAGGGAGAGCAAAGTTATACAAGTATTAGGGATGAATATTATATTATCTGAGTATAAGAATATATATATATATGACATTTGGAGATCGTATGGAGTAAATCAGTTAACAAGTTACTTGATGATAGCCCTCGTAACCATAAGTTAAGGTGGGGCCCACATGTCGGGATTTTATAAAGGACATATGAAGAGATATATGAGTAGTACATGTGAAGTTGAGCAAGTCCTAAGAAGGAACCTTAAGCCAAATATGGGCATAAGCCCTCCAAAAGGATGATTTAAAGATACGTTTTCGGATGACCTGACTTGGAGGGGCCAAAACGCTATTATAAGTTTGGAATATGGAAAAACACAAAGAATAAAAGTTAAATATAATTGAAATATATTTCCAACCGTAGGTCGTGGGCCCTCACACCATATCGGGATCAAAATATATGGCCATTTTAAGAGCAAGACCCTAAGCTGCCAACATGGCTCCGCGGGCCCCACATGAGTAAGTCGGTGGAACCGACCTAGGGGGGGGGGTATAAATACCCCATAAACTAGTTTTTTTCAGCAAAGTAATATTCCAAAAGGTCCTAGAAGTCTCTCAAAACATCTCCCAAACATTATAGTCCGATAAATCAAGAATTTAACAAGATTACGCCAAACTAGTCCTGAGAGGCGATTGTTCTTGCTTCTACTTAAGTTTGGCGTTGGAAAAAGTTGATTTGGCTGCGTTTCATCAAGTATAAGGTATTTTATTCATCCCATCTCTTATGTTGAGTTTATTTGAAGGTCTAGCAAGCCTTAAAAATGAAAATAGTTATGGACGAAAGGTCATAAAGTGTTGTGTTGTAGTTGTTGTGTTTATGGGCTGTTTTAAACATGTTGTGGCCGTGTGGATGGACTGATTTATGAGTATAAAAATGGTATCTAACATTGTTGGTGTGTTGATGAGATTATACTCCTTGATTGGGATGGAAGAAAGTGTATGTTGTTGTTGTATGTTGAAAAACATCGTGTGGGATGTTTATGGAATATATTGGTATGGATAATAGTGTTGTTGATGTTGGTATTGTTGTTGTTGTTGATTGGTTGCTGAATTATAATTCTAGGCTAGGCATATAAACAGGAGAGATGCTGCCGAAATTTCGGCAGATTATAAATAAATTTATTTGAAGGACTAAGACAAGCGTATAACGATGAGTCTAATGATTGTGTAAATCCTCTTAAATGTAGACCTGCGAGCTTGGACAAATAAGCGTAGCTAATAGGAGGTGAAACAGGTATGGTAAGGCTCGTCCCTTTCTTTCAAAGGCATGATTCCTACGTTATGATTTCATAAATATTTCCATAATTTCCTCGTTATCAAAAGTTAAAAGTCTAAGATTCCAAGGCATGATTTCCTTCCTGATAACCCATAAATGTTTTCCAAAATATTCGTATTTTCCAAACCAAAGGTTGTGATTATGTGAGCTCTTATGATAACAACGATGGACATGTTTTTCAATGACAACGACAATGTCAAAAATGAGAATATTATTATGATGACTATGATGAGAACGATTTTATGTTGAAAAGTTCCAAGTTTACGATTTCAATGACGATATGAGAATATTGAGCTATTCCATGAATCCCTTAACCGTACTTATTGTTGATGGTCTCACCTCATGTTACTCGTTCCTTCAAGGGGAGATATAGCGATGATAACGATTCTATTTCCAGTGCTACCTAAGTTCATGATTCTCGAGACTCCCGTGACATCGTCGATTTCCTCTCGCGATGGTTGATATTTTAAGGAATGATATAGTGACAATGGTAATGCTAATGCTAATGATGATGTTGGTTTCATTTATGTATTTTTATGTATGTATGTATGCATTGCATCCCACTGATCAGTTAGGGATAACACCGAGTCCCGAAAGGGCCGGGTACGGATAACACCGAGTCCCTAAAGGGCCTGGTACGGATCACACCGAGTCCCGAAAGGGCTGGGTACGGATAAGATAGATGTATGTATAGTAAGTGTAAGTGTAAGTGTATGTGAATGCATATGTATGTATGTTATGTATGGATATGTTTGGAAAGGTTCTTAAAAAGCTAAGCATGCACGACATTCGCCTTGAGAGGACATTCAGAGGCACAGGTTGATCTCTTTTATATTACTTTATTCCCATACGCCCACTATATTATTTTCCATGTTCGGTATTTCTTACTATGTCATTGTTCATGCCGTACATACTCAGTACATTGCTCGTACTGACGTCCCCTCTTGTGGACGATGCGTTTCATGCCACGCAGGTGTATACAGATGAGTAAAGGATATTGCTAGAAGATGTTCCAGCTGGATTGGCGTGCTCCATTTCCTTCCGGAGTGTTGCCGAGTCAGAGTATCTATGCTATGGTATATTGATTCATGTTAGAGACTTTGCAGACAGAGTCACATATATAGCATGTCAGTCTTGTAAGCGGCTCTGCGAGCCAGTGTATCATTATGCATTATGTTACAAATTTCATTTGATCACAGATTTTACGTGATTTGAGAACGATGAAAGGAATGTTTTAAAAAGCTATCATTATGCATTTCATTTTGTGATTTATGAGTCCAGTGAGATTATGAACATAACAAGAACCAATGGGGTTCGCTCAGCTCTAAGTATGGGGTCGGGTGCCCATCATGCCCTATCAAGATTGGGGCGTGACAGATGGGTACCCGGGGATAACCACCGAGTATCCCTCATTCTACTGCTTATCACACTCATTTAATGCTCGTTTATCAATATCATACTCAACTTTTGAGAGAATCGCCCTTCATTCGGAAACATAAATAGTTTTATATGCACAAGCCTTTTGGTCATTAAAATAGTACATACATATATATATACACGTGGTAGCAACCTCGTAAGACCATACCACTTACACTATGTATCTACGAGCCTCTACTAGAGTACTAGACATATGGACGGGACAGGACCCCGTCATGCCCAAAACATACATGTACAAAGAAAAAGGGGTAACTATAAGCACCTCCGGAACAATGGAGTGCTCTCAGCAGCTAACAGCTCCTACGAGTCTGGAAGAAGATCACCTCCCTGTCTACCTGCGGGTATGAAAACAGCGTCCAAAGAAACAGACGTCAGTACGAACATTGTACTGAGTATGAGAGGCATAAACAAAAATATCACATCAACAAAATAAAGGAAACATCAATAGGGGACATCTATAGCTGACTGTCACATAGAAAAGGAGTGATGCATGGTAGCTTACTCATAATCATCATCGCATCATATATGCATAACTATATAAGCTGCCCGTCCATATCGGATCGGTGTGAAAACCGCTAGCCTGCGTCCAGACCTCCCGCGTCTGGGGTATCATCTCCTGCCGCCCACTAGTGGTGTCTGCCCATGCCATTTTGCCATGGTGTACAGCTGCCCGCCTTAGCGGTGACTGCCCGGCCAAATAGGCACGGTGCTATATCATCAGTATAATATGCTCATCATAGTGCATGCATAAAAACTCAAGGTCAATTATGCTTCATCGGGGTGATGTAAGGTCGTGATCCCCCGATTTCCTTATGGAGCACTCATTAACATCCTGCCTCACCTTGAAGGGAATAGTATATGAGGTGAGTGTAAGCAATAATGACATCATATCATGGACTTCTAGAACTTCTATACTTTAACTCATTACCTTGTGTAGCTAATTAGGGATATCAGCTCGCATCTTTTCGGAACTTAAGAGATTCATGGAGAAGAAAGAAAAAACATACTATAGGATTCATGCCATTAGAAGGAAAGGACTAGGCTCACATACCTTATAGTGCTTGACTAATCTATCGTTCGCTTGATTTCCCTTGGTGCCCACGTTTCTACCTTCAAGAAGAATCGCATCGACATTAGTTACTCGGCTATAGGGACATTTCACTATTTCTAGGGAAAATTGGTCAACACTTCCTTTGTTTATACTACTTTTCCCATATTCTATATCAACTTCCAAACATTAATATCACCATTCACAATATAGCAACAACAATCATCATTTACTTACGATTCCCACAATTCACCAATTCTCTTTGATTTCTCGAAAATTTTGATTGTAACTCGTTATCGCGTTTTCTCATATATAATACTTATTCCATGGTCTAAGTGTCACTTATAAAATATTCACTATCACAGCACACCAACATTCAAAATTCATTCCAATCACTATTCAACAATGACACTATTCACACATTCCTGACCCCATTTCTATGTCTTTCCACAATTCAAGTGTTTCAACTTTCAACCACTCAAACCATATAAAAGGGTCATAAAACTCACCTTAGATGATGGATGAACAAACTTTGAGTGGAACTTCTCTTCCTGCACCAAAACCCTAACTCACTCTTCTTGAGTTTTCTTGGCCTAGATGAACTTTTAATGGGTTTCATAAACATGATTTCATGCATTTGGTGTAGTTGACCATGGTTTTCCTTTTATTTCTTGTGGATGAATGGTGGAGAAGGTTCTAGAGAGGTCTTAGAGAGAAGTGAGTGGGAGATGAAATGAAATAAAATGAGGGAGGGGTCTTATATTAATTCATGAAATCAGTCCCGACCGAGATGTACGGTGCCATCGACGGACCGTCGACCTAGGCGTCGAAGTCGGTAAATTTCCAGTGAGCAATCTGTCATTTCATTTCATTCAACGGTGAGAAGGACGGTTCGTCGAACTGATCGATGGAGCGTCGACCTGTTCGTCGAAGGGTCTTCGCTCCAGCTAAAATTAATGACACAATCGACGGGGCGTCGAATCGTTCGACGGTACAAAGAACGACCGTCGAACCCCCCTTCGCAGAACTGCGGTGAAGTTTCATTTAACAAACTTTTCTCTCTTGCCTTTAACTTCTTTGAAATCTTAATTAGAATTGTTAAGTATCCCTTCTTACTTGTAGGGACATCATGTTCACCTTAACTTACGTTAGTCCCTTCAGCGCTCAGCAACCCAAAGTTCCAAGGTGTGACATTCTTCCCCCCTTTGGAACATTCGTCCTCGAATGTTATGTACTCGGGAATTCTACAAAAATTTCGCCGGAGATTCCCCTGTAATATGGCGCTATCATCCTACCACAAAAACCCATAATAATCTGCCTCACAGGGCTACAACATAATAAAACTCTAAGAAAGACTTACGAGAGCTCCCGAAGATAGGGGACTTAATATCTGAGTAATGATGGAAATAAGGGTGTTCAAATACTCTAATTATTACACTTCATTTACTGCATACATACCTTATAGTGCCGACGTTTCGTATTGAACCCCTCCTGGGGGTTGGAATAAGTGTGGATACCTGCATTTCATTTTCTCTTCTGGTTCCCAAGTCATCTCTTCTCGATTGTTATTCCGCCATAAGACCTTAAATGAGGTTACTTCCTTGTTTCGAAGTCTTCGTACTTGCTTGTCTAAGATGGCAATGGGTACTTCTTCATATGCCAACTTTTCTGTCACTTGTACATCATTTATTGGAACAATTCTCTTGGGATCTCCAACACACTTGCGGAGCATTGAGACGTGAAAGTGTCATACCCCGATCTTACTAGGGTGTGATGGGCACCCGACCCCATACTCGGAGCCGAGAGCACCCGCTGACTCTTATTACATACATAGTCTCCTTTAACTCTTAAATCAAATATAATGAAATACATAGTAAAGCTTTCAAAATCTTTCTTTTCATCGTACTCAATTCAAATAAATTCTATCGTCACATGAAACTTGTAACATGAAACACAATAACACATCGGCTGGTGGAACCGCTTACAAGACTGACATTCTATACCCACGACTCTGTCTGCAAAGTCTCTAACTTCGAACAAGACATCATAGCATAATACTCTGACCCGGCAACTCTCCAGGGGCAATTGGAGCTTGCCAATTTCTCTGGAACATCTTCTATAATGGCTTCTACTCATCTGGGTGTACCTGCACGGCATGAAACGCAGCCCCCGAAGAAAGGAGGTCAGTACGAGCATTGTACTTAGTATATAAGGCATTTATGATAACATATAAAGAAGTATAAAAACCATAGGAATAGAGTATGACTGTATCTACTTGCCCCTTAAGGCGGAGTCATGCATGCTCATTCTTACTGTTTCACGTATCACATATTCATAAATAACGGTCTGAATCGAATAACATCATTAGCCCGCGTCCGGGGTAATCATCCCACGCCGCCCACTAGTGGTGCTGCCCGTGCCAAATAGACACGGTGTTATTATCCATAAGCCGCCCGCCTTAGCGGTGCTGCCCGGCCGTATAGGCGCGGTGTAATCATCCATAAGCCGCCCGCCTTAGCGGTGCTGCCCGGCCGTATAGGCGCGGTGTAATCATCACAACTTAAGCATGCATAAGAGCCCAATCAAAAGCTATAACTCCATCGGAGTGACGTAAGGTCGGTAACCTCCGATTATATTATGGAATAATCATCATGACCTTGTCTCACCTTGAAGGAGCAATTATTATAAGATGAGACTAGCAACGAATAACAGCGTTAAGAGAACATAGAACAAGAGCATAAATCTCATAAGGCGTCGCTTCATATACATATGCACATAGAACAAATTTTTAAGACTCGATGGGTACGTACATAACTCGACACTAGAAGGTTCAAAAACAAGTTTCGGGTTAATCCGACTTAGTGTAAAAAAGTTATGAGCGTTTGAAGTACAGAACCTTCTACGAACGTTTCAAAAGCCATTTTTGGAAAATCAAAGCAATAGTCATATCAAGTACCTCTCGGAGTTTGCTATGGATCAAATCAACATAAATCTTTTGGAACCACACACTTGTATCAAGACATAGCAAAATAGTTCTTCGTAAGTCAGGAACATTAGCCATCCTAGTGGCTCCAAGAATAGGAATTTCTTTAAAATCATACATATACTTTGTCGTGTTGGTTTCACAAGGACCATGCCAAAAAAAAGAAAGGGTAAGCCTTACCTACCTGTCCCACGTCCAATTAGCTACACTTATTTGTCCAAACTTGCTAATCTACATTCAAGAGAATTGACATAATCATTAGACTCATCGACATACACTTGTCTTAGTATTTCAAATGAATTCGTTTATAATCTGCCGAAATTTTGGCAGCATTTCCCCTGTAAATACACCATCCCCGAGAATCTAACTCGGCCAATTCAACAACAAGCCCGAGAATGCAACTCGGCCAATTTGTCAACAACAATCCGAGAATTCAACTCGGCCAAATTATCAACATCAATACCAACAATCATACCAACAACCTCAACAATCAATCCAAAACATATACTATCATTAACAACTCTTGTCCTACAATTCAACGACATTTCATTTATATTCAATTCAATCACATATAATCAAGCTAACACCAATAATCCCACATTCAAGTATTAGTCCGAGATCATTCTAACATGAATCAAGAATACTTCAAGCAATTCACATAATGTTCCAAACAACCCAATCAACATATTACTTCGCCCGAAACCTTCCAAATTCATAAACTACACCAACAATCTATAATTTAGCAATATCATTCATTCTTATAATCATAAGAAACCATACTAATATCACATTAACTTCTTCCATATTCCACAAACGATTATAACTTCATTTCAAACCACAAAATCCTTATTTTACATCATGGAATTCACAACCACAACAATCATATTACTAAATAAAATCAATTCATTTGTTCTACACAATACAACTATATTCGGCCAACACCCCAACATGCCAAATTCATGATTTTCATCCATTTCTACACACTAAAACATGTACAAATCACCCATAACACATGATAGAAGGGGTTAAACCTTACCTTTATTTTTTGCCTCCTCTATCCGGCTAGGGTTGGATATAATGATTTTATTGCTCCAGCAACCTCTCCATGTTAATTAGGGCCTTCAAATTAGTTGGAATACAAGAAGAGAATAATTTTTCTTGATCAATTTCCATGGCACCATTTTTGGAAGCCATGGCCGAACACTACTAGGGCCTCTCACTTTCTTTTTCTTTCTTTTTCTTCTTCTCCAAACTTCTTGAATTTTCTAAGTAATAACAAATATGACTAATAAGTCTTATATATATACACATAATTCATCTATGTGGGCCAAGGCCCACCTCAAGTTTGACGACCACCATGGTTCATTCAGGAAGTTTCTTGAATACTTTATGAAATTTCCATTTTGCCCTTAGCCTTCCACAATATTACCATGAACCCTCTTGTGGATTTCCCTTTTTACCCTTAGCCTTTCTCAATATTTCAATACTAATAATATTCATAAATAATATTCATAAATAACTTGTACATTAAAATAATTTTGGAAAATGGTCTTGCCCTTAACTTTTCGCAATTATCTTGAATTATCTGAACGTGCAAAATACGGGCTATAACTTCAAGACTGGATGAACTGATTCAAGCTCTGAAGGCAAATCCAATTCATAGGCCACTTGGCCGACCTTACGGATAATTTTGTAAGGTCCGATGTATCGAGGGCTTATGTCACGACCCAACTAGGGGCCGCGACGGGTACCCGATACTACTATACCGAGCACCTCTTATCTCGCATCATACTTTTACTACTGAGTGGGCCGTATGGACGATACCGTCATTACTTTACTCAACACCATCATTAATAGCATAATCGTAAACAAGTGTTAATAAACTTTGCTAACATATTATACAGCCACAAGGATGAACAAGAGTGCAAAACATCTGACTGTACATATCTGTCTACGAGCCTCTAAAGAAGATACATATATTCACAAGGGGGCCGGGTTCTGCCGTGCCCAAAAATATACACAAAAGTAGTACCAATAAACTGAAGCTCCGGAACAACTGGAGCGCTCTCAATGTACCGCTGGTAGAGCTCCTATGAATCGAACCCGTCTGCCTGCTTACCTACGTGGCATGAAACGCAGCGTCCACGAGAAGGGACGTCAGTACGAGCATTGTACTGAGTATATAAGGCATGAAAGGTAGCATAACGAGGAACATAAAGTATGAATAATAATATAATGGGATCATAGAGCATATAGTGAGATAAGAGAGTAACCTGTACATATGAGTGCCTCTTAGGCAGTTGCCATGCATGATTAGCCTTTTTCAAAAATAAATATTTCTTGTTCACATACACAGAAAATAGAACATATAAAAGCGCCGAACAACGTCGGCTCCCCCACATATGTCCCGCGTCCGGGCATCCCGCGTCCGGGATGATAAGTTACTCCAACTGAACAGGTGGCAATGCGTCTATAGCGCAACATATGTCCCTTTTTCCCCATATTCCCCATATGCATATACATGTATCATATACGTATATCATATAAGCAGCATGCATGAGAGCCCAAAGAAAGTCATGTATCTATCGGAGTGACGTAAGGTCGGTAACCTCCGATTATATTATGGAATAATCATCCCGACTTTGTCTCACCTTGAAGGAACAATTACTATAAGATGAGACTATCAATGAAGGATAACATTAAGAGAACGTAGAATAAGATCACAAATCTCGTAAGGCGCCAAATCATATACATATGCACATAGAACAAATTTTCAAGACCCGATGGGTACGTACATAGATCGACACCTAAAGGCTCAGAAACAAGTTTCGGGTCAATCCGACTTAGTGTAAGAAAGTTATGAGCGTTTGAAGTACAGAACCTTCTATGAACGTTTCGGAAGCTATTTTTGGAAAATCAAAGCAATAATCATACCAAGTACCTTTAAACATGAAATCATAGAAACATTCTCATCCTTGACATCATCAACGTCATTGTAAAACATGTCCATCGTTATTGTCATAAGATCTTATAAAATCATAAACCTCTATTTTAGTAGAATACGGACACTTTGGAAAAAAACATTTACGAGTTATCGGGAAGAGAATCATGACTTGGAATCATAACATCTATCTTTCGAGAACAAGGAAGATGTGGAAACAATTATGAAATCATAGCATCGGAATCATGCCTTGAAAGAAAGGGATGAGCCTTAACATACCTTGCCCGCTTCCTTAGTCAATCCAACTTAACTCTTGGCCTTCCCAAAATCTATAACAATGTTAATGAATACAAACATTAGCTATAGATATCAAAGAAACTCATCCTAAACTAACACTTTGTCTACCGAAATTTCGGCAGCATTTCCCCTGTAAATAGACCATCCCCGAGAATCTAACTCGACCAATTTTATCAACAACAATCCGAGAATTCAACTCTGCCAAATTATCAACAACAATATCAGCAATCATACTAACAACTTCAACGATCAATCCAAAATATATTCTAACATTAGCAACCTTCGTCACACAATTCAACGACATTTTATTTATATTCAATTCAATCACATATAATCCAACTAACACCAATGATCCCACATTCAAGTATTAATCCGAAATCTTTCTAACATGATTTAAGAATACTTCAAACAATTCACATAACATTCAAAACAACCCAATCAACTTACTACTTCACCCGAGACCTTCCAAATTCAACAAGAACAATAACAACATCATTTTCCATGAATATAAGAAATGATTTTTTACATCACATTAGCTTCCAAACAACTCTCCAACACTTACAACTTTAACTAGAATCATTAAACTTTCATTCCCCTCATAGATTCCATTACAACAACAACCAAAATACTAAGTAAAATTGATTCATTCTCTTCCACACCACACCATATCTACACGGCCACACACTATATATAGACGGCCACATATAACATCCCTATTTTCATGAATTTCATCCACTTTTACATACTACAACATGCATAATCATCCATAACATATAAGAAAAGGATTAAACCTTACCTTTTCCCCTTAACTTCTCACTTGGTTAGAATTTGTAGCTTGCAAGAATAGGTGTTTTACTTGCTCCAATGACCACTCCACTTTGCTAAGGACCCTTCAATTGGTTGTTTACCTAGAAGAAAATGATTTTTGATGAAATTTTTTTCCAAGGTTCTTGTTGGATTGGATATGGCCGAATGGCCTCTTGGTTTGTCTTCTCCAAACTTCTTGAAATTTCCAAGTGATAAGATGAAGAATTTAGCTAGGGAGTTACATATATAATTTACCCATGTGGGCCTTGGCCCTTTTATTTGGACGGCCAAATGGCCCCTTTAACTCAAGCCCATTTTTTTTTTTGTAATTCATGAAAACTTATTTTCCAAATTCCAAATTTGCCCTTAGCCTTCCTCCATATTTCTATGAGCCATCTTGCGAATTTCCCTTTTTGCCCCCAACCTCTCTTAATATTTCCACATCAAAATTTTCATAAGCAACTTATGTATTAAACAAGATCAAAATACGGCCTTGTCCTTAACTTCTTGCAATTATCTCGAATTATCCAAATGTTCAAAATGCGGGTTATAACATCCTCCCCCCCCCCCCCCCCTTTAAAACATTCGTCCTCGAAAGTTGAACTGGCCTTATGGTGTATTATAGTACTTCGAGGAGGTCTTCTTTATAGTTGTCACATACGATCACTTAACACATCCATTTTAGAAGCTTAGGTTGTCTGTAGGCTGTGGGATGATCAACTTAGTTCCGCCAACATCGAACCACCCGATTGGTGACTTGCACTTCTTGCTATACCAAGCCTCGTATGGTGCCATTTTAGTTGTCCTTTTCATATTTGTTGACCTCTCCAGGTATCTTCCGTATGTTCTCCCTATATCTGCCTCATATTACACTCGTTGTCAACTTATTTCTACGTCCTTTCCTTCCTGCCCGTTCTTTATCTTTCGTCCTGTTTTGTTTATAGTCGAACCCCTCGATCTTCACATGAATCTCTCATTCCACTTCATGAGTTTTCTGGTCAACTGCTCATTATCCTGGTCCTTTCTTTGATATTTCTGATACTTCAAAGCTCCTTACTCTCTACGTACCCACTATCTCTCTGTTCCCGAATATCACTGTATTAGGACTTTCCAGCCTTAACTAGTGGTGGATCCAGCATCAGTTTTACCCGGTAACATCTGTACTTAGGTCGTTCACTCCGTCTCTTGAATTTCGTTCGGTTAGTGTCTTCTATACATCGCAACACTGGTTGCTGGGATTCACCTATCGATCCATACAGTCACAAATGAGATGTCATATGCATATTTATATTTACTACCATTTCACTCACAAACATTTCCAAACACTATTCAAACTTACTTTAATCCTAAAGCCGTGTCGCGCTTTCTTCCTTTTCACCAGTCTAGTCCGTCTCAGCTTACGCGACCTCTATAAGGTTTCTAACCGCTCCACATACTCTAATTTCCTTTAGGTTGCCCTAATTTCACATTCGTCTCCTATACCTACATTTATGGAACTTTTAGTACACTTCCCAGGGTGTCACCCATCCTAAAATTGCTCTCACCCTAGCACGCTTAACCTCGAAACTTTAATGCATTTCGGTGTCTTAATGCTGGTATATTTGCCTCCACTCCCCTGCACGACCTTTATCACGTATTCTGGAGCAAGTTGGGGTCTTGACAACTTCCGAAACACTCTCGTAACGCATCTCTCCTTTAACAATTACTATTTTAGCCTTCGCAATCCCCAACATTCACCTCTTACCTAAGTGTACGACTACCTTTCGTCCTGGATTTCCAAATTCCCAATACGTTGAGCAATACAAGGAGCGATATATGATAGAGTAGAATCTAGATCAATCAACACATACATATCGTAGGAAAATGCCGATAGTGTACCTGTAGCCACGTCTGGGGAAGATTCAAGATCTTGCCGTCCTACCAATGCATATATACGGTTCTGAGGACCACCTGAACTGGGTACCCCTCCTCTACCTCAGCCACGGCTTGCTGGAGCCTGGGAAGTCTGTCCAGGAGGGCGCACGGACGATGATGAACCAATTGCCAACCCGCGGGCTGAGCTCTATCTCCCTCATTCCTCAGTGGGCAATCACGCATCAAATGGTCAGTTCGACCACAGGAAAAACAAGCACCTGTATCTAGGTAACACTGTCCAGAGTGTGGCCTGCCACACCGAGCACATCGTGGTGGGGGTATACCCGTCCTGTTAAAATCGGCTCTATGCTGGGACCCTGAAACTTTAGAACTCTGATCTGGTCCTGAATAGGTCGGACGATCAAATCTTCTATTCGTAAATCGAGGAGGTGCGCTGGCCACTGATTGGCCCGAATACCTGGAATGCTGCTGTGCCTGTCCCCCTCTATACTCACTTCTAGTTTCGAAAGATTTGGCCCTTTTTCTGGAACCCCTATCAGAATAACGTTCATCTCTCTGTAGCTGATGTTGTTCCTCCAGGTTTTGGGCGTGGGCCTGGATACGAGCAATAGTCATTCCATCATGGAGTGAAGCCGTCAAGCAGTCCTTAACTAAATGTGGCCCCAACCCACTCACGAACCGATGTACACGATCTCCCATATCAGCCACCATGGCTGGGGCATACCTGGCTAAACAGTTAAAACGGAGGCTATATTCCCGGGCGCTCATATTTCCCTGTTTGAGATTCAAAAACATATCGGCTCGAGCCCATCGAACCTCCGGTGGTAAGTAATGTCGCAAGAACGCTTCGGTGAACTCTTGCCAAACCGGGGGAGGTGCATTTACTCCCCTTGAAGATATCCAATTATTATACCACTGGAACGCTACATCCCGAAATCTATATGAAGCCAACTCTACTGACTCTGTATCCGAAGCATGTATTATCTTCAGTGTCCTCAGCATCTCGTCTATGAAACCTTGCGGGTCTTCCTCTGGTATCGATCCAAAAAACTCCGGAGGATTCAGGGTGATAAAATCACGGGCTCTTGCACTCACCGCCCTATCCCCTTGGCCCGCACCTTGCCGCTGAGCTTGTGCGGCAACTAACTGGGTCAGCAACTTAATAGCCTCTGTTATCTGCTGGCCCGAAGCTGCTGGCGGTGGAACTAGAGGTACTGGGGCTGGAGCTGGAACTCCTTCCCGCTCTGCTGACACGGGGGGAGCATGAGATGTCTGAGGAGGAGCTTCGTTGTGAGACTCGCCTTCTTCTACTTCCGCCGGTGGCTCCAGTTCAACTCTTCTTTCAGCCACCGTCTTGCCCTTCTGGGCCGCCGTAACTTTCCTCTTCACCGGCATTACTGAAACCATAACACATGATTAAGAAAAGAACATGGAAACCTGGTAACATAGCTCTATCGCACGATCTAGAGTACAAAGAAGGTCGGACTTCCTAAATGCCCTGCAGCCCCCTGTTTATAAGTGTGGCGCGCTACACACCCATAAATACGACTCTACTGGACACGACTCATAGACAATCCCCTAGGACGAACTGCTCAGATACAACTTTTGTCACGACCCAACTAGGGGCCGCGACGGGTACCCGATACTACTATACCGAGCACCACTTATCTCGCATCTTACTCTTACTACTGAGTGGGCCGTATGGAAGATACGATCATTACTTTACTCAACACCATCATTAATAGCATACTCGTAAGCAAGTGTTAACAAACTTTGCTAACATATTATACAGCCACAAGGACGAACAAGAGTGCCAATCATCTGACTGTACATATCTGTCTATGAGCCTCTAAACAAGATACATATATTCACAAGAGAGCCGGGTTCTGCCGTGCCCAAATATATACACAAAAGTAGTACCAGTAAACTGAAGCTCCGGAACAGCTGGAGCGCTCTCAATGTACCGCTGGTAGAGCTCCTAGGAATCGAACCCGTCTACCTGCTTACGTGCGTGTCATGAAACGCAGCGTCCACGAGAAGGTACGTCAGTACGAGCATTGTACTGAGTATATAAGGCATGAAAAGTAGCATAACGAGGAACATAAAGTATGAATAATAATATAATGGGATCATAGAGCATATAGTGAGATAAGAGAGTAACCTGTACATATGAGTGCCTCTTAGGCAGTTGCCATGCATGCTTAGCCCTTTTCAAAAAGAAATATTTCTTGTTCACATACACAGAAAATAGAACATATCATAGCGCCGAACAACGTCGGATCCCCCACATATGTCCTGCGTCCGGGCATCCCGTGTCCGGGATAATAAATTACGCCAACTGACCAGGTGGCAATGCGTCTATAGCGCAACATATGTCCCTTTTTCCCCATATTCCCCATATGCATATACATGTATCATATACATATATCATAGAAGCAGCATGCATGAGAGCCCAAAGAAAGTCATGTATCTATCGGAGTGACGTAAGGTCGGTAACCTCCGATTATATTATGGAATAATCATCCCGACTTTGTCTCACCTTGAAGGAATAATTACTATAAGATGAGACTACCAACGAAGGATAACATTAAGACAACGTAGAATAAGATCACAAATCTCGTAAGGCGCCAAATCATATACATATGCACATAGAACAAATTTTCAAGACCCGATGGGTACGTACATAGATCGACACCTAAAGGCTCAGAAACAACTTTCGGGTCAATCCGACTTAGTATAAGAAAGTTATAAGCGTTTGAAGTACAGAACCTTCTATAAACGTTTCGAAAGCTATTTTTGGAAAATCAAAGCAATAATCATACCAAGTACCTTTAAACATGAAATCATAGAAACATTCTCATCCTTGACATCATCAATGTCATTGTAAAACATGTCCATCGTTATTGTCATAAGATCTTATAAAATCATAAACCTCTATTTTAGTAGAATACGGACACTTTGGAAAAAATATTTACGAGTTATCGGGAAGAGAATCATGCCTTGGAATCATAAACATCTATTTTCGAGAACAAGAAAGATATGGAAACAATTATGAAATCCTAGCATCGGAATCATGCCTTGAAAGAAAGGGACGAGCCTTAACATACCTTGCCCGCTTCCTTAGTCAATCCAACTTAACTCTTGGCCATCCCAAAATCTATAACAATGTTAATGAATACAAACATTAGCTATAAATATCCAAGAATCTCATCCTAAACTAACACTTTGTCTACCGAAATTTCGGCAGCATTTCCCCTGTAAATATACCATCCCCGAGAATCTAACTCGGCCAATTTTATCAACAACAATCCGAGAATTCAATTCGGCCAAATTATCAACAACAATATCAAAAATCATACTAACAACTTCAATGATCAATCCAAAATATATTCTAACATTAGTAACCTTCGTTACACAATTCAACGGCATTTCATTTATATTCAATTCAATCACATATAATCCAACTAACACCAATGATCCTACATTCAAGTATTAATCCGAAATCTTTCTAACATGATTCAAGAATATTTCAAACAATTCACATAACATTCAAACAACCCAATCAACTTAATACTTCACCCGAGACCTTCCAAATTCAACAAGAACAATAACAACATCATTTTCCTTGAATATAAGAAATGATTTTTAACATCACATTAGCTTCCAAACAACTCTCCAACACTTACAACATTAACTAGAATCATTAAACTTTCATTCCCCTCATAGATTCCATTACAACAACAACCAAAATACTAAGTAAAATTGATTCATTCTCTTCCACACCACACCATATCTACACGGCCACACACTACATATACACGGCCACATATAACATCCCTATTTTCATGAATTTCATCCACTTTTACATACTACAACATACATAATCATCCATAACATATAAGAAAAGGATTAAACATTACCTTTTTCCCTTAACTTCTCACTTGGCTAGAATTTGTAGCTTGCAAGAATATGTGTTTTACTTGCTCCAATGACCACTCCACTTTGATAAGGACCCATCAATTGGTTGTTTACCTAGAAGAAAATGATTTTTGATGAAATTTTTTTCCAAGGTTCTTATTGGATTGGATATGGTCGAATGGTCTCTTGGTTTGGCTTCTCCAAACTTCTTGAAATTTCCAAGTGATAAGATGAAGAATTTAGCTAGGGAGTTACATATATAATTTACCCATGTGGGCCTTGGCCCATTTATTTGGACGGCCAAATGGACCCTTTAACTCAAGCCCCGTTTTTTTTTTTTTTTTTGTAATTCATGAAAACTTATTTTCAAAATTCCAAATTTGCCCTTAGCCTTCCTCCATATTTCTATGAGCCATCTTGCAAATTTCCCTTTTTTCCCCTAACCTCTCTTAACATTTCCACATCAAAATTTTCATAAGCAACTTATGTATTAAACAAGATCAAAATACGGCCTTGTCCTTAACTTCTTGCAATTATCTCGAATTATCCAAATGTACAAAATGCGGGTTAAACAGCTTAACTTCCCTTTCCTGCCAAATCTCATCACCCCTTTTATTGGCGACACCTTCAAAAATACCCAATCATCACCTGAAATTCAAAGTCTCGCCGGCAATTATCCGCATAAGAGTTTTGGCGGCTTTGAGCTGTCAACAATCGTTCCCGGATCACTTTGACTTTTTTGACCGCTTGCTGGATCAATTCAGGACCGATTAACTGTACTTCACCTATTTCAAACCATCCAATTGGGGACCTACACTTTCTTCCATATAGGGCTTCATACGATGCCATTTGGATACTAGAATGGTAGCTATTGTTGTAAGCAAACTCAATAAGGGGTAGGTGATCATCCCAACTACCACCAAAATCCAGCACACACGCTCGAAGCATATCTTCCAAGGTCTAAATAGTACGTTCGGCCTGTCCATCGCTCTGTGGGTGAAATGTCGTGCTAAGCTTCACCTGGGTACCTAGACCTTCTTGGAAAGATTTCCAAAATTTGGCCGTAAACTAAGCTCCTCTATCCATAATGATGGATAATGGAACACTATGAAGTCGCACAATTTCCTTGAGATACAATCTCGCATAATCTTCTACGGAGTATGTGGTCCTAACCGGAAGGAAATGAGATGCCTTCGTTAATCTGTCCACAATTACCCATATAGAATCATACTTGCCTCGGGAACGGGGCAACCCCACAATGAAATCCATATTGATAATCTCCCACTTCCAAGTAGGGATTTCCATTACTTGCAATAATCCTCCTGGCTTTTGATGTTCGATCTTTACTTGTTGGCAATTTGGACATTGGGCTACAAATTCTGCTATGTCTCTCTTCGTGCCATCCCACCAATATATCAATTTGAGGTCGTGATACATCTTTGTTGCGCCTGGGTGAATAGAATACCGAGAGTAATGGGCTTCTTCCAGAATTCATCGGTGCAATTCTGCAACATTCGGAACACATAGCCTGCCATGGTATCTAAGGATTTCATCCATCGAAATTTTAAATGGAGATCTCTCTTTTTCATGAAATGTGTCCCTGTAGTGGCTCAACTGCGGATCTTCATACTGACGCTCTTTCACTTCCACATTTAGAGACGAAACCATGGGATCATTAATACCAATCCCTGCACTACCTGCATCAATTACACGCACTCCGAGATTAGCTAGCTGGTAAAGCTCGTGAACCATCTCTTTCTTTTCCGGAGGGACTTCACATAAACTACCCATGGATCGGCGGCTAAGCGCATCAGCTACCACATTTGCTTTTCCGGGGTGGTATAAAATATTCATATCATAATCTTTCAGTAACTCTAACCACCGCCTCTGCCGCAGATTTAACTCCTTCTGCTTAAAAATGTATTGGAGGCTTCTGTGATCTGTATAGATATCAACATGTATGCCATACAAGTAATGCCTCCATATCTTCAACGCATGAACAACTGCAGCCAATTCAAGATCATGGGTTGGATAGTTCTTTTTATGTTTCCGCAGCTGTCTTGAGGCATAAGCAATAACTCTACCGTGCTGCATCAACACACATCCTAATCCAACACCGGAAGCGTCACAATACACTACATAGCCATCTGATCCTTCTGGAAGTGTTAAGACTGTAGCTGAGGTTAATCTGTCCTTCAACTCTTGGAAACTACGTTCACAAGAGTCGTTCCATTGAAATTTAGCTGACTTCTGGGTTAGTTTCGTCAATAGGGCTGAAATAGATGAAAATTCCTCTACGAATCTCCGGTAATAACCTGCCAATCCCAGAAAACTATGAACTTCTGTAGGTGTTGTAGGCCTTGGCCATTTCTTTACCGCTTCAATTTTCTGAGTATCAACTCGAATACCATCATCTGAAATAACATGGCCCAGGAATGTTACGGAATTCAGCCAAAACTCGCACTTCCAAAATTTTGTATATAGTTCTCGCGCTCGAAGAATTCCAAGTACGATACGCAAATGATCGGCATGTTCTGCTTCTGTGCAAGAATACACCAGAATATCATCAATGAATACTATCACAAACAAGTCCAAGAGTGGCCTGAACACATTATTCATCAAATTCATAAACACGGCCGGAGCATTAGTCAACCCGAACGACATCACCCGGAATTCATAGTGGCCATATCTTGTTCTGAAAGCTATTTTAGGAATATCTTCTTCTCTAACCCTCACTTGATGGTAGCCCGACCTTAGGTCTACTTTAGAGAACCATTTGGCACTCTGCAGCTGATCAAATAAGTCATCAATTCTTGGGAGAGGATATCTGTTCTTTATCGTCACCTTGTTCAACTGCCTATAATCGATGCACATTCGTAGGGAACCATCTTTCTTTCTCACGAACAAGACTGGTGCTCCCCACGGCGATGAACTGGGTCTGATAAACCCCTTTTCGAGCAAATCTTTTAATTACGCCTTTAGCTCCTTCAATTCTGCCGGAGCCATTCGATAAGGAGGAATAGAAATAGGCTTGGTGTCCGGCAACACATCAATGGCGAAGTCAATTTCTCTTTCTGGAGGAAGGCCTGGAAGTTCATCTGGGAATACATCCGGGAATTCATTTACTACTGGAATGGATTGGAAAGTTGGCGGTTTTGCCTCGGTGTCATAGACCCGAACTAGATGATAAATACAACCCTTGGCTATCATCTTTCTTGCCTTAAGGTAGGAAATAAACCTACCTTTTGGAGATGCTGCATTACCCTTCCATTCAAGCACGGGCTCCCCTGGAAATTGAAATTGCACTACCTTCATCCGGCAATAAACATTAGCATAGCATGAGGCCAACCAATCCATACCCATGATCACATCAAATTCCAACATTTCAAGCTCGACTAAATCGGCTTTAGTTCGGCGGCCACACATCACTATCACACAATTTTTATACACTTGTCCAGCTATAACAGGATCACCAACCAGAGTAGATACCTCGAAAGGTTTGATTGGCTCAGGTTTCACCCCAATGCGACCAGCAACGTACGTGGTAATATAGGAAAAAGTAGAACCGAGTCTATCAAGGCATATACATTATAGGAAAATATGCATAATGTACCTGTAACCACATCGGGGGAGGACTCAAGATCCTGTCGTCCGGTTAAAGCATATATACAGGGCTGGGTGGCACCTGAAGTATATGCTGCCCCTCTGCCTGTACCTCGGCCTGCTGACATCTGAGGAGTCTGCCCTACCGGGCGCACTGAGAAAGAACCAGCTGCTGAACCTGTGGGCTGAACCCCAACTCTGCCACTCATCGACGGGCAATCTCTCATCATATGCCCTACCTGGCCACAAGTATAACAAGCATCCGAACCTTGACGACACTGTCCGGAATATAGTCTACCGCATTGGCTGCATCGTGGTACTGAGGGTCTCCTCTGACTGTAATCTTCCCTGAACCGAGAATCTAAGGCCCTCGAGCTCTGACCCTGTCCTGAACGAAATGAGCGATCAAATCTCCTACCCGTAAACTGAGGGGGTGCACTAGTCACCGACTGGCCTGAATGTTTAGAGTATGTATGCATTGGTCCCCCTCTATACTCACTGCCAGCCCCCATAGACCTAGCTCTCTTGCCTTGCCGTCTATCGATATCGCGATCACTTCTTTGCGGTTGTTGTCGCCCCTCTAAATTCTGGGCATGGGGTTGCATCCGAGAAATATCCATCCCATCTTATAGCGAAGCTGTCAAACAATCTTTGAATATATGTGGCCCTAAGCCACTCACAAATCTATGCACCCGATCTCCCATGTCGGCCACCAAAGTCGGGGAATATCTAGCCAGAGAATTAAATTGCATGCTATACTCCCGGGCACTCATATTCCCTTGCCTCAAATTTAGAAATCTATCCGCTCTAGCCTCGGGTGGCAAGTACTGATGAACAAAAACATCCACGAATTCTTGCCAGACCGGAGGAGGCGCGTTCTCTCCTCTTGAGAACACCCAGTTGTTATACCATAAGACTGCCACATCCCGGAATCTATAAGATGCCAACTCCACGGATTCAGTTTCGGAGGCATGGACAATCCTCAACGTTCTCAACATCTCATCAATGAAGCCTTGCGGGTCTTCATCCGGCTTTGACCCGAAAAACTCCGGAAGATTTAAGGTCATAAAGTCACGGGGTCTGGTACGAGCTGATCGATCACTTGGGCCCGCATTTTTCCGCTGTTCCTGTGCGGCAACTAATTGTGTCAGTAGATGTATGGCCTCGGTCATTTGTAGGCCCGAAGCAACTGGTGGAGGGATTGGAGCTGGAGCTCCTATTTTTTCTTCCACATTAGGCGGGGTGGAGGAAGTATTAGATAAGGCCTCGTTATGTGAATCGCCCGCTTCTATATCCGTTGGAGGCTCTCTTACTACTCTCCTGTTTGTCGTAGTCTTTCCCTTCTGGGCCATGTAGCCTCTTGTTTATTAGCGTGGCGCGCAACACACCATAAACAAGACTCTACTAGACACGGCTTGTAGACACTTCCTAGGACCGAACTGCTCTGATACTACTTTTGTCACGACCCGACCAAGGGTCGCGATGGGTACCCGGGGCTAACCACCGAGCATCCCTCATTCTACTGCTTATCACACTCATTTAATGCTCGTTTATCGATATCATACTCAACTTTTGAGAGAATCGCCCTTCATTGGGAAACATAAATTTTTTTATATGCACAAGCGATTTGGTCATTGAAATAGTACATACATATATATATACACATGGTAGTAACCTCGTAAGACCATACCACCCACACTACGTATCTACGAGCCTCTACTAGAGTACTAGACATATGGATGGGACAGGACCCCGTCGTGCCCAAAACATACATGTACAAAGAAAAAGGGGTAACTATAAGCACCTCCGGAACAATGGAGTGCTCTCAGCAGCTAACAGCTCCTACGAGTTTGAAGCAAGATCACCTCCCTGTCTACTTGCAGGCATGAACACAGCGTCCAAAGAAACAGACATCAGTACAAACATTGTATTGAGTATGAGAGGCATAAACAATAATATCGCATCAATGAAATAAAGGAAACATCAATAAGGGACATATGTATCTGACTGTCATATAGAAAAGGAGTGATGCATGCTAGCTTACTCATAATCATCATCGCATCATATATGCATAACTATATAAGCTGCCAGTCCATATCGAATCGGTGTGAAAACAATTAGCCTGCGTCCAGACCTCCCGCGTCTAGGGTATTATCTCCTGCCGCCCACTAGTGGTATCTGCCCATGCCATTTGGCCATGGTGTATAGCTGTCCGCCTTAGCGATGACTGCCCTGCAAAATAGGCGCGGTGTTATATCATCTGTATAATATGCTCATCATAGTGCATGCATAAAAACTCAAGGATAATTATGCTTCATCGGGGTGACGTAAGGTTGTGATCCCCCGATTTCCTAATGGAGCACTCATTAACATCCTACCTCACCTTGAAGGGAATAGTATATGAGGTGAGTGTAAGCAATAATGACATCATATCATGGACTTCTAGAACTTCTATACTTTAACTCATTACCTTGTGTAGCTAATTATGGATATCAGCTCGCATCTTTTCGGAACTTAAGAGATTCATGGATAAGAAAGAAAAAACATACTATAGGATTCATGCCATTAGAAGGAAAGGACTAGCCTCACATACCTTATAGTGCTTGACTAATCTATCGTTCTCTTGATTTCCCTTGGTGCCCACGTTTCTACCTTCAAGAGGAATCGTATTGACATTAGTTACTCGGCTATAGGGACATTTCACTATTTCTAGGGGAAATTGGGCAGCACTTCCTTTGTTTATACTACTTTTCCCACATTATATATCAACTCCCAAACATTAATATCAGCATTCACAATATAGCAACAACAATCATCATTTACCTACGATTCCCACAATGCACCAATTCTCTTTGATTTCTCGAAAATTTTGATTATAACTCGTTATCGCGTTTTCTTATATATAATACTTATTCCATGGTCTAAGTGTCACTTATAACATATTCACTATCACAGCACACCAACATTCAAAATTCATTCCAATCACTATTCAACAATGACACTATTCACACATTCCTGACCCCATTTCTATGTCTTTTCACAATTCAAGTGTTTCAACTTTCAACCACTCAAACCATATAAAAGGGTCATAAAACTCACCTTAGATGATGGATGAACCATATAAAAGGGTCATAAAACTCACCTTAGATGATGGATGAACAACCTTTGAGCGGAACTTCTCTTCTTGCTCCAAAACCCTAACTCACTCTTCTTGAGTTTTCTTGGCCTAGATGAACTTTTAATGGGTTTCATAAACTTGATTTCATGTATTTGGTGTAGTTGACCATGGTTTTCCTTTGATTTCTTGTGGATGAATAGTGGAGAAGGTTCTAGAGAGGTCTTAGAGAGAAGAGAGTGGGAGAAGAAATGAAATAAAACGAGGGAGGGGTTTTATATTAATTCATGAAATTAGTCCCGACCGAGATGTACGGTGCAATCGACGGAGCGTCGATTGGATCGACGGAGCGTCGACCTAGGCATCGAAGTCGGTAAATTTCCAGCGAGCAATCTGTCATTTCCTTTCATTCGACGGTGAGAAGGACGGTTCGTCAAACTGATCGACGGAGCGTCGACCTATTCGTCGAAGGGTCTTCGCTCCAGCTAAAATTTACGACACAATCGACGGGGCGTCGAATCGTTCGACGGTACAAAGAACGACCGTCGAACCCCCCCTCGCAGAACTGCGGTGATGTTTCATTTAACGAACTTTTCTCCCTTGCCTTTAACTTCTTTGAAATCTTAATTAGAATTATTAAGTATCCCTTCTTACTTGTAGGGACATAATGTTCACCTTAACTTATGTTAGTCCCTTCAGCGCTCAGCAACCCAAAGTTCCGAGGTGTAACAATACCAATCACAAACTACTACTACTTTGCCATACCATTTCTTTCTGATTCTTTTTCAAGTTGACTTCCCCCTTTTTTCTGGCTATCATTTCTATCATTGAGGAATCCCTATGCTGGACTTTCCCCTAACAAGGTCTTTTAAGCTTTCTCGTCTACCGCCCCGTGGCTCGCTTGCTGGTTTCACCCTTGCATTCACTCTTTATTCATGTGGAACATGCCACATCCTTAGTCGTTTCCTCGCGATACTTGTATTACAGTTCTTGTTACGTTATCATTATACCTTGATCATAATCGACGCTATAGAGTGACACTTCTGTACTTCGTTCGCAAGCCTGCTCATAAAATAAAATAAATTTTGCGAAGTAAGCATACTCAACCTGTTACTCTTTCTAATCAGTTATAGTACGCTTACCATATAAATTGTTTTACCAACGTATTCTCATTCACCATAACCCTTCTTATTCATACCTCTATCTCCGGGTACTGTTACTTTATTTACTAGTAAACTTATCGTATCTTACTCGCACTTATCCGCCCAATCAATACCCCAGTACCACACTCTATTGGAGTTATCCTTTCTCTCTCATGTCATGTTTTAATGCTACCAATCTCCTAAATTTACACTAGCATTTCTCTTTACCGTATCAATGCCGATCTTATAACTATTGTTACTATCAATTCAATAGTATTAACTCACTTCTTGTAGTTGTTAACAAGACTCCTAGCTTAATCTCGTCTTGCCATTACTTTTTGGACAACATCTTTTCCCGCCAGGACATATTACAGGCTTATATCTTATCTCTTTTAGATTCTGGGAAACATTTCGGCAGAGTTTCTCTTGTAAACATAACAATCCCAAACCTGCACATAGCCCATAAAACACGTTTGATGTCTCAATGGGACATATATCGGAACACACATAATACGTAAAGGAACAACACAAGATCACTTACCATTAAAGGATATAAATAGTAGTGCTTGTCTCATAAGTTGTGCCTGCACACTCAGTCTAGGATTCCAATATCTATATACATACATATATTATTTATATGCACTCCCTGTCAATCAGCTTACTCGTATCTCACAGTCCTGGCTCTCACTAGGTTACTAACAAATATAGTCATCCCAAATTATCGGATTGGCTCAGATTTTTCTCCTCAACCCAATCATCACAACGGGGGTGATACATGACGGCATAGGATCCAAATCAATCTATGCACACATATCATAAGAGGATACTAACAATATACCTGGAACAATATCAGAGGAAGACTCAGGACCCTGTCGCTCGGCTAACGCATGGATATGATGCAGGGATCAACTTGCACTGAGCGTTCCTCTTTGGTCTCTATCACCACCTACTAACATCTGTGGCCTTGGCCTTGGGGGGCGTATCAATGATGAAAAGCTAGCTACTAACCACATAGGTCGAACCTTATCTCTACCACGCCTCCATGGGCAGTCGCGCATAATATGGCCTGGCTGAGCACAGGTATAACAAACATCTGAGCCCAAGCGGCATGGTCTAGAATGTAACTTGCGACACTGAGTACATCGCGGTACCGAGGATCTCATCTGACTAGAACCACTCCGAATCCGAGAACTGGAAACTCTAAGACTCTGGGGTGACCTCGAATAAGTAGACCCATCAAATCCGGGTCTAGAAAACTGCGGAAGAGCACCACTTGTTGAACGAACTGAGTGCCTAGAGAATCGTTGCTTTGGAGCACCCCTAAAATCATGATCAAACCCTGAAGAATTAGTTCCCTTTCTCCAACCCCTGTTATCGTGGCCCACATCTTGCCGCTGAGCTTGAGCGGCTACCAATTGAGTCAGTAAAAGAATAGCCTGTCTCATCTCTTGGCCTGAGGCATCTGGTGGTGGAACAATGGGTGCTGGGGCTATAATTAATGCTCCCCTGTAATCCTCTAAAGTGGGCGAAATATGGGAAAACAGAGGTGGGGCCTTTTTCTGGGGGTCGCCCTCTTCCATATCTATAGGCGGCTCCCGTTCAAGCCCTTCTTCAACCACTATCTTGTATTTCTTGGCTGCCGTAGCTTTTCCCTTTGGCGGGATTTCTGAAATCACAACACATTATTAAGAGGGGAAAACCTTATAACACAGCTCTATCGCACAATCTCTTAAGATGAAAGATCGTTATTTTTCCTAAATGCCCTGTAGCCACTTGTTTATTAGCGTGGCGCGCAACACACCATAAACAAGACTCTAGTAGACACGGCTCGTAGACACTTCCTAAGACTGATAGTGCCCAGCTGTTCCGATTTCATTCTCGTCGACTCGTAGACCTTGGGCCGTATAGTGCCCAGCTGTTCCGATTTCGTTCTCGTCGACTCGTTTGATCTCCAATGCTTATGGAACCTTCTTGACACTTTTTTAACACCTCAATACCAATCTAAGGGACGTTATCACTCATCTCCAAGACATCATTATTCCATCATTAACTCGTCGTCCATAATTCTTACCCGACACATAATATATCCTTTACTTCCTTTGACAAACTTCTTCATTTCCATTAAATGACTTTGGATCTCAATTGGAATCATCAAATGCCATCTCTTACTTATCAAATCATTGTATACGTTGCACCCTTCGCTAGCTTATTCACTGTACATTACGAGGAATTTTCCCAGGTGTAACAACAACTTCCCTAATGATCTCCAATACGAACTTACGACAACCTACTTAAAACAAAACTTTAACGTACGCGAAAAATGAGGTGTAACAATCTATACCCCTGAGGAAAACTTTGCCTCACTAACTCAGAGGATGATTTTGATCAGGACTAGATGCATCGATTTATCATGATCCGAACCAGCTATCTCCATCGATTCGAACTTGAGCCATATTCGGAAGCGTGGAATCAGACCCGTGAGTTTCCCATAAGCCTTGTTCTCTTGCTTGTGTTCCTCCTGTAGGCCATATTTTGTTGACATTTCCCTTTTTCCTTAGAGGCTCCTATTGAACCCGAACTCTTGGTCGGGATATTTGAGTAGGTTGTAGCATTACTCAGTGCTTCTCCCGACTTGACTCGATCTTGGAGAAGTATGACATCCAGTTGGTGGTGAGGAAAAAACCATGGTAAGATTTACTTTTCATGATTTATTAAAGAATTCTCATTCCATTCTTTTTAACCTTGCAATTGTTCTCTTTCACAGGCCTTCCGATACAAAAGCCCACCCCCCGGAGAGTCCAACCTCAAAAAGCCGCTCTGTCAAATATTATTAACGCTGCTTTTTCCAGCCGGAACTGCAAACCAAAGGATGCCTCTATTTCTCCTGTGGGAATTGGTTCCATGGTGTATAGTCGTCACTTGCTCATGGAATCTTGGAGCAAAGCCCAACAGGACGCTCTTCACGGGATAGTTCTGATTGAAGACAATGATGAGAAAATACGAGCTAATTGTGCTCATGAAGTCAAGACTCCTCCCTTCAATCAGCGCCCAAAGAGTCTGACTCCTCTGTTTTGCGAGCCATCGCAAAGAAGCTTCATACCTCTAGTTGAAGCTGGAAAGTTAGGCTCGTCTCCACGTCCCAAGCCTCTGGTTGCTAATCTGGAAGCCTCCCTAGCACCTTGCCAATCTATTCCTCTAGGTACCTACTTCACTATTTCTACTAACTTTTTCGTCAGTCCCCAGTATCTTAGAATAACCTCGCTGTCATTCGTGTTTTCAGGGTCAGGTTGCTGCTACCTCTTCTATAGAGCTCGCAGGTCCCCTTTCTCCTTTTCGTCGGGAGGTAAAACTTCAGGAAGATAATGATCGACTTAGAGCAGAAGTAGAGAAATTGTAGGCTGAGATCCAGGACTCTGATTCCCTACAAGCTTCACTAATAATGCACTTGGAAGACGCAACTAACTCGTTACGGGACCAAGAAAATTCACTTCAAACTCTGACTCCCTCTTATGTAGGTAGAACAAAGCTTCCCGGCTTGAGGATGATTTGTACAATATTCGGGGTTAGCCTCTTAATGTGGAAGTTTCCTTTGACCAACTTAGAGCCCGATGTCAGAAACTGCGACTCCGACGTGACTTGGTTATTCTTGAGACTATGAGAAATATGCTTAAAGAAGCAGGCGCTCCTAATTTTGATCTTTCCATGTCGCTCTTTGAAGAGGAAATTGACTTGGAGGTTGAGAAAATGGTTCTCGAGGACATCCAGGATCCACAGGCAAACGAACTAGGAAGGGAAGACTCTGGGAGACCACCTACCACTACGATTGCTCTAGACAATTAGTCCTTGTATTTGCTCTAAGATCCTCTATATCAAAATTTTTACTTTTTTTTATTACCTAGCAATCCCTGCTATGTTTTTATAATACTTTGATTATTAATCCTACAGGATTTTGAGGTCGGCTTTGGTTTTGAAACATAAATGCTGACTTGATATAATTTGTTTCCATACTCTGCTTTCTCACTATTTTGCTTCTTGAACAAACATTCCCTTCGCCTAAGCTATTTTCACTCCTCAGGCTTCTCAGGGGTGTATGGAAGCTAGATTGCCGGACAACAATCAAAGAAGAGAATGTTCAAGAAGCTCAGTTAAAGAGGAGTTGATCTTGATGCTTTATTTGACATGTCTACTGATGAGCTTGTTAATCTTTTCCCTACTCGTCCCCGCAGAAGGTTCCAGAGAGGCTTGAAGGGGAAGCAACCCATAAACTTAAGTTTGCCATCAAAAAGAGTTCTTTGTAGAAAGTGTATCCCATAAGTGTAGTTTTACCACAATCATGTAGGAAGAATTTTTTGCCTCAATTTTGAGAACAATAGATGTTTTAAAGTTTGATAGTAGCATGTTGCAATCCCTTTGTCTTATCTTGGGTTTTTTGGTCGTATTCGATGGATATCTTTCATTTCTGACTAAATGAACATGACTTTTATGCATATCTTACTGTCATGCTCTTATCTATAGTTCTGAAACTTGATTATTCTAATGCAAGATAAATTGAAATTATGTAAATACTCACAACTTACTCGGATATGGTGTTCCCAAAGTCTCCTCCTTTACTTCACTCCTTTTAGAAGTTGCGCACGTGCAATATTTTTTGTTCAACCTTGGGCGAATAACAAATTCTTACTTGTTTGATTTTAAATAATCCGGTTGCTCGTCCAGGAAAAATTGTATTTTTTCCCGAAGATTTTCTTGATAATTTTGGACTCAATTAATTATGAGCCTGATTTTTTAGGATTTAAATACCCAACAGTCTGCCCTTTTGCACTTTATTGCGTCTAGATTTGACTTAATCGGGTTTTATGTAATTTTGGATTTGATTTTTATGAGGTTTATTTCCTCAGTATCTGAGTTATTGTTCAGGAATCAGTCATCTAATTCAATTTTCTTTGAATAAGGCCTCATAATTATGCTGATGAATCATATGTCTCTGATTCACTTAGGCATTATTTTCTTAAAAGCAAACTTATAGTTTCTTATATAACTTGATTATGAATAATACTCAATCAATATTTCTGGTTGAAAAAGTCTATTTGATAAACATCATTCTCTTTCTGCTATAAATTAAACATTTGAGAAATGAACTTATCGTAATCATTCAAACTTCGACTAAGTGTCTGGTCATAGCTCCAGTTCTTATAACACTTAACTTTAAAATTTATTGATATGGCTTTTGAACCATTTTCAACCAACCAAACTTCTTGAGGCTATTCTCCTTGAAAGTTTCCTTCAGATTATTATCAATTTTTGAGCTTTATTTGGAGCGACGCACTTGTTACTGCCTCGTTAAAAACCTTGTCGGAGGTCACAACCCCACTAGAGGTCGTGACGGGTACCCGATACTACTATACCGGGCACCTCGTATCTCGCATTCTATTCTTACTACTGAGTGGGCCATATGGACGATACTATCATATTTTACTTAACACAGTCATCAATAGCATACTCGTAAACAAATGTCAATAAACATTACTAGCATATTATACAACGACAAGGACAAACAAGATTGTGAAACATCTGACTATACACATCTGTCTACGAGCCTCTAGATAAGATACATATATTCACAAGGAGGGGCCGGGTTCTGCCGTGCCCAAATATGTACACAAAAGTAGTACTGATAAACTGAATCTCCGGAACAACTGGAGCGCTTGCAATGTACCGCTGGCGGAGCTCCTAGGGATCAGGCATGTCTACCTGCTTACCTGCGGGCATGAATGCAGCGTCCACAAGAAGGGACGTCAGTACGAGTAATGTACCGAGTATGTAAGGCATGAACAATAACGTAGCAAGGAGTACAAAGCATGAATAATAACATAATGGAAATGTAGAGCATATCGTAAGATAAAAGAGTGACTTGTATATATAAGTGCCTCTTAGGACGGATGCCATGCATGCTTATCTTTCTTGGAAAAACATTTCTTGTTCATATATATGGAACATAGAACATATCATATTGCCGAACAATGTCGGCTCCGATTCATGTAACCACATATGTCCCGCGTCCGGGATGATATCATGTCATATTATACCAACTGATCAGGTGGTTATATAACGCTCACCCCTTTTTCCCATACTCCCCATGTACATATACATATATCATATAAGCAGCATGCAGGAGCGCCCAAAGAAAGTCATGTGTCTATCGGAGTGACATAAGGTCGGTAACCTCCGATTATATTATGGAATAATCATGATCGTCGTGTCTCACCTTGAAGGGACGATTATTATAAGGTGAGACTATCAATGAAGAATAGCATTAAGAGAAGACATAAAACAAGATCGTAAATCTCATAAGGCATCAATTCATATACTTTGGAATCCTTAAAAATAGTCGTCATCCATGAATAAAATTGGGAGATCTAGAAATAGCTCAACATTCTTATATCGTCATTGAAAACGTAGCCTTGGGACCTTTAAACATAGAATCCTCATCATCATAATCATCGTAGGAAAATATTCCCATTTGTTTTGGCGTCATTGTCATCATGGTAAAACATGTCCACCATCGGGGACATAAGAGCTTACGAAATCATAAACCCCTGTTTTTGAAAAATACGGCATTTTGAAAAACATTGACGGGTTATCGGGAAAGTAATCATGCCTTGGGACCATAGACTTCTAACTTTTTCAAATAGGAAGCTACGGAAGCATTCATGAAATTGTAACATAGGAATCATGCCTTTGAAAGAAAGGGAAGAGCCTTAACATACCTGTTCAACCTCCTATTGGCTACGCTTATGCGTCCGTGCTTGTAAGTCTACATTTAAGAGGATTTACACTAACGTTAGCATCTTGATCGCACCCTTATTCCATGTTTCAAATTAAACTATTCTATATCCTATCGAAAATCGGGCAGCATCTCCCCTGTTTATGTGCCTAGCCCAAATTCCTAGTTCATCAACCAACAACAACAACAACAATACCAACATCAATAATATCATTTCCCATATCAAAGTATTCCATAAAACAGCCCACACGCTGTTTTCCCACTTCCAGAACTAATCAATTCAGTATACAACCATTTAACCATTCTATCTTTGTAAATAAGTCAATATCAACATAAATAGGAAGAGATTCATACCTTTCTCCCGGTAATATCGTTGTATCTTCACTTTTCCACCCTTAGTTTTGGACACAACACACCGCTGTATGATTCTACAATAATAACTACACGCTATCCGGACCGGAATTTGGAAATTATACCTGGTTTGGGCTAAAAAGTGGGTGTGGGAAGGTTAGGGAATTTTCTAGAGAGTTTGGGATGTTTTTGTGTGTGTTTGGCTGGAAATTGTGGCGGGGGGGGGGGGGGGGCGCAACCCCCTTTTTATAACGGTCCAGGTTCTGCCTGGACCGACAAAAAAAACCTTCAGCGCGATCGCGCCCCCTTTGGGCGCGTTCGCGCAGGTCTAAATTTTCTGACTGGATGTTCGTTCAGTAAAAAGGTCATAACTCCTGATCCCGATATCGTGTGAGGTCCCACGACCTATGGTTAGAAATATATTTCAATTATATAAAACTTTTATTCTTGGTGGTTTTCCAGATTCCAAACTTATAATGTCGTTTTGTCCTCTCCAAGTCAGATCACCCGAAAATGTTTCCTTAAATCGTCCTTTTGGAGGGCCTATGCCCATATTTGGCTTAAGGGCCCTTCTTAGGACTTGCTCAACTTTCCATGTACTACCCATATATCTCTTCATATGTCCTTTTTAAAACCCCGACATGTAGGCCCCATTTAGCTTATAGTAACGAAGGCTTTTCATCAAGCGCCATATGAACCAATTCACCCCATATGGTCTCCAAATGTCATATATAGGTTATTATTACATTCTTATCATATAACCTTCATCCCGAACCTGGTCCTCAAAATTGATCAGCGCGTTCGCACCTCGTGGTGGCGCGTTCGCGCTGTGTTTGCCCTTGGCCTTCTGCGCGTTCGCGCCACTCCTTGGCTCGTTCGCGCAGACCATTTTCTAAGTCTGCCAGCCTGACTGTAACGCCCATATTTCCTTACCCCGATGTCCTATTGAGAAGCGACTTGTTGCGTTGAAAATTAGACTTCCCGAACTCCACTTTAGACTTTCGTTCCACTTTAAAACTCTAACTATACTAAAAGATGTTCTTTCTCCCGGTTAGATCAAAACTTCCATACCAAACCTTGCCCAACTTTCCTTCAAAGCCTCAGAAGCTTAATTTCCTTAGTTCGCTTGTTTTCCAGTCCTTTTATAACCTGTTACGCGAACTCGGACTCTTGTAATTGTATCACGAACACCTATGATCTTGCATTTTCTCCACAATAACTCCGGCATCTGCAGTTAGATAGCTAACACCTAACGAGTCTCAACGTACAGAAACTACGAGGTGTAACATCGGAAAAACCCTTTCTCTATTTTTGGGATAAAAATCGGACAAAGGAAAAAAGAGTGCAGCATGTGTTTGCTAAGTCCTCTGAATCATTACTACGACATTATTTTTCCTCCAGGATCCATCCTTGCAGAGAAATGTCCCGGAATCAATCCTTTACTCCGGGCTACATCTTTACTACGAAATGTCCCCAAATCAATCCTTTGCCTCAGGGCTACATCTTTACTGGAAAGCATTCCAATATCAATTTTTTGTTCCTGTAACAAATATAAAAGCTTTCTTAGAAAAAGATCCATTCAAATTTTAAACTTACCTCCAACCGATCTTGGCTTGAAAATCAATCAGACCTTCATTTTTTTCATTTTTTTTGGCAACCTTAAATGTTCCGCTACCGGATATTCCACTGATTAAAATTTCATGCTGGAACATATAGCACTCGCTTTGGGTTTGGAAATTCTAACCATTTGAGGGAAGCCAATATCACGACGTTTGTATCTTGAATCCAAGGCTTCCCCAGTACAGCCTTGAAACCCTCATCATTATCGATTACTCGAAACTTTAGATTTTCTTCTCCGCGTCATATGTCTACCATTAATTCGACAACTCCAGTTGAAGTCAATGATGCCTTGCTCAGATAATTCCATTTCACCTATTTCAACTAGTTGTTTCTATAACTTCCCACTAAATAAGATCCTTTGTATTCCTTGGTGCTACCGCTATTCCAGAAACCACAATTCCATTTACAAAAGCGGATATCACCAAATCATTTGGGCGAGGCAAAAAAATTCTTATACTTTTATTCCCTATTAACAACACATCTTTCCATTCTAATTCTGTAGTCTTTTGCTTGAGTTCTTCCGTCGTCTCATCCCTTACAACTAAAAGCACTTTTTCTGTTGAAGATCTTGCTTCCTTTGAACATGACCAATCAAAACAATCAACACTATCTAAAAGAAACTTGCAAACTCTAAACCTGAGCTCCGGGGGTAATCCGGTGCCGAGGCATACCTTTCTTTCCGATTTTGATCTGAAGGGGCAATTCACTCACTTTCAAGCACTTTTTTGGATTGCTCGGGTTCATTATTTTTCATGTTAATAACATGACGGAGCTCAGCCTGAGGTTCCTGCTAAACCGAGTCCCTGTGCTTTCCTTAGTTATCTTTAGCCCTCTCACTTAAGAATTCTCTTAAATATCCATCTTTTAACAACCAAGAAACCTCGTCCCTGAGGTGTCAGCAATCAACCGTTCGATGACCATGGGTTCCATGATAATCGCAAAACAAATTCATGTCCCTTTGGCTTAGATCTGTTCTCATCGGTCTGGTTTTCTTCACCCCATCTATCTTGTCTATCACCGCAATCAACTCTACTAAATCAATGTTAAAGTTATATTTCGACAACCTTGGATTTTTAATTTTGTTCATAACTAAATTAATTGTTGCTACCTTGGATTGCAATTTGTGTCTGGTCTAACCAGACTCGCCCTTCCTATCTGAATCCGGTCTTTCCTACTAACTGCCTTTACTCTGTTTTGGTCTCATCCGAGACCTATCTTGTTGACCATATGGCTGATATCTGTCCTTTCCAAATCTGGAATTAGAATCAGCATTCCATCTTGGTTTGTCGTAGTTTTGACTTCGGTCGGCTGAGCCAGCTGACGGTCCAAATTGATCATCCTCTACTCGGATTTTCAACTCATATCATTGTGAACGTCCGTCCATGTTGTGGCAGGAAATTCCAATAGGTTTCCTTCAACTTTAACGAAGCACTTGAACTCCCCTTTGGCAAATGCCTCTGCTGCCTATTCATCCGGAACGACTGGAAGCAGTATACGCTTCTTTTGAAATCAGATAACAAATTCTCTGAGCAACTCGCCTTTCCTCGTTGACACCTTTTTCGCTCCAGCATGTGCTTTGATAAAGGCATCCGCAAGCATCTTGAAAGAGTGAATGGAATGCTCCGAAAGCAACGAGTACCAGGTTATTGCTCCTTTGGATAAAGTCTCACCAAACTTCTTGAGCAGTACGGATTCAATTTCATCAGGTTGCATACCATTTCCTTTGACAGCACACGTGTATGAAGTTACGTGCTCATGAGGATCAGTAGTCCCATCGTATTTGGGCAGATCCGGCATCTTAAACCTCCTTGGAATGAGTTTAGGAGCTGCACTTGGTGGGTGTGGCAGCTGCACATATCTTTTCAAATCTGGTCCCTTTAACACTGGCAGGGCTCCCGGATCTGATCAATCCGGGAATTGAATACCTTGAACTATTTGTCACTCCAATTCAACTAGTTGTTCAATTCTTTTTCATTTTTCTCCAATCGGTTGGATAGAGCCTCTAAATACTGCATCATCTCAGGTGCCACAACATGCCTCGGGCTTCTCTACGGCTTTCTTAGTGTGTTGCCTCCGCATTAGGTGGATCAACATTTCTTTTCCCTTCTTGCAAATCCGTAATGGCCTTTTGCTGTTTTTCCAATAACTCCAGTATTTTTTTTTCTATTCCCGGCTCTGCTTTCATAACCGCTTCTTCTTCATGGTCATTGCTAGGAATTTTTTCATCTCCAGTGTGCTGGGATCCATGAGGTAATTTAAGGATCTGCTTGTACCTCATAGGGTCACCTTTTACGGTTTGATTTCTTCCCTGAGTGTTTGAATTGTTCAACACTCCATTAGCCTAATTTCCAGTATTCGTCATCTTTCTAGACTTATCTGGTGATAAGAAATTAAGAATTGTAAGCTTAATGGTTAGACCAACAAAACAATATCATCCTTAGCCCATGATGGGCACCAAATTGTTTACCCTAAAAAAAAAAAGAACAGATAAATTTCTTTAGTGGTTTAAAAGACACGTGATTTGATTTGATATAAGTAACAAAATAAAACTAATTTATAGAAATTAAAAATATAATAGACAAATTGAGTGACTAAAAATAAATAATAATAAAGTGATTGAGCCTGGGCTTGGTTGATCTTAGGACCAAATCCTTTGATAGGTTTCCTCTGGTGGAACAACTAAATGCTTAGTCTTCTGAGAACAAATATAATGTTTCGGAGCAAAAGAGTAATTTCAGAGAATAAATGTAAATAGCTAAGCTTGCAAGAATACTGTGTAATCAGTGTTGTTCGATGATCTTTTTCAGGACTATTAAGCTCCTTTTATAGTACAAGTACGTGAACTCTTAAACCAGTAATTTAATCCTAATAATGAACAATAATATGGAATGGATATTACCTTAATAATGAATTGTAACGTCTGTTTCATATCTGGTCCGGTCTTGTAATGTTATTCCTCGATTAATTACCGGGTGCAATTTCCTTCACGGATTTGGTCCGAGTATTACCGGAGGCTTCCTACTCGTATTTAATGCCACAATTTTCAACATTCCATATTCCCTTGCCACGTGTTCCGGTATTATTCTGACACGTTTCAAGTTGTATTTTGTCATGTATACTGTAACGACCTGTTTGGTCGTTACGACTATTTTGACCCGTTGACCTTTTCTCGAGCTTTATTAGTGCATATTTGACTCGCGGAGAAGGTTGGCATGCTTTCCAAGGTCATTGGACATGATTTGGGTCAGATTTTGAGAAAAACAAACTTTCGGTTTAAAATGAAAAAAAGTTGACTCATTTTGGATAAACGGACCTTTTTCGGGAATCCATCGATTTCGAGAGGTCCAGATGGTCTTTCAAAACTTGTGTGTATATTCGGTTTGGTTCCCAATGCACTCGGGTGCATTTTGGGACTTGGGTTGGAAAGTCGATTTTGAGGTATTGGGGGTTGACTCGGTCAGCAAGACCTCCATTAGAAATTCCGAGGCCACGAGTGTGTTCGTACCGTGTTTTTGTGTATGCCTGCATATATGGTATATGAGTAGACGACCTTGGGTGATAGTCAGGATTTCGGGTTGTAATAGTGAAACTTGGGAATTTCTGGTGTCTGGTGCCCGCTATGACGGCACCAGGACTGCGGTAGCGGTACCGCTTTAGCGGTTACCCTGTCGCTAGAGCGGCCATGTACAATTTCTAGTTAATCGTGGAAGCGGTCATAGGGCCGCTGAAGAGGTGCCGCTGAACAGCTGAAGGGGGGGGGGGGGGGGGGGGGCGGAAGCGGGTGACAGGCGGTTACATTCATTAGATAACTGTTAAAAACCCTAAGTCCTTCATTCATTATCATTCCGACTTTAGAGCTTGTTTGGACCATTCAAGGCTATTAGTCATAGAAAATCATTGTGGTACGTTCCATCAACTTCCTTTTCATTCTGTGATACAATATTCACCTTCGGAATCCATTAATCATGCTAGTTCATTAAGAGCTTGAGGATTAAAAGAGGGTTCAATGGGTTCTTTATTCTAGGCTATTAAATCTTGATTTATTGATTGGGTTAGCTTCATTAAGCATGGAATTGATGATTAGAATCTATTATTTCATGATTCCTTCCTAATTAGTGGCTAATTTATGGAATTGGAACTTAGGGTTTATACCAAATTTTGAGGGTTTTACCTAGAATTTGAATATAAGTGATTCGTTAGCTCTCCTAGCTTATAATTGATAGGAATTGATAACCTAGAACATTTATTTCATGTTGAGACCTATAGATCCTTTATTTCATCTTTTTAGTTCATAAAACCTATTCCATAGGTTGGAATTTTTGGTCTTGAATAGAAGTATAGATTGATGATTTTATTCTTGATTCTATTTTCATGATTCGGACAAGATTAGACTTCCATTATCTCGAGGATCAAATGAAGGGAAACTTTGTTGTTTGCCTCTCCAGGTAGGTTACGGTTTACCTTATGGTGAGACTTCGACTAGCGAAACATATCTTTAGATGATATTGTTGGAGAATACATGTAAACCTTCGGGTATGAAGTTGGGTTGGATATTGTGTTAGGTTGGGCCATGTCGTATGATTTGGGGCTAGCCACCCCATTGTGTTGTTTACTTGTCTTGATTTATTTACTTATTGGCTTGTTGCCACATTAAGACATTGGATATTAGTGATTTGAGATATATCAAGACTATGATATTTTGGTACTTTACTTGATTTGATATTGAGATGAAAATTGTGATTCCATTGTGGATTAATATGTAGCCTTATTATTGATATACTTGTGTGCCTTGTGTGGTACTGTTTGGAATATAATTGGTTGTCGATATTACATTGCATCGTATTCATACTCATTTCCATGAAACATTGATATTGCATGGTTATGGTACTGATGATAAGTGAGAGAGTGTAGCCTCCAAGGTCTTTTTTGGAGAGCGTAAAAGAGAGATGAGAGTCTGTGATCTGAGATCATTTACCTGAGCAGAATGAGTGTACGTTTCCCGAGGTCTCTTGCTGGGAAGGAAGGAGAGATCGATGCTTGAGGTCTCTTTTCGAGATCGAGAGAGTGCTCATGATCTGAGTTCTTGAGCGAGTGGTACACGGACTTTGTTGTCCCCCATAGATTGTGCTACCGAGATGTGATGTTCCATTGTCAGAGTACATGTGTACAGTGCATGTGTATTGCATTCATCATATGTAATTTATTGCATTGCATTGTATCTTTTTGTTTCCTGTGATATTGTTTTGATATGGTTATGATGTATTGGTTCAGATTGTTCTGAGATTTGGCAGTGGGGGTTTAGATGCTATAACATAGATGAAGACTTGTTGTGATATTATTGTGGTGTACTAGTTCGGATTGGTTATATTGAGACTGGGCACAATTAGGTTTAGATGTTGTAACAGAGATGATGACTTGTATCGAGGATATGGATTTGTGTTCACTTTTACCTTGTTGTGTTATGCGTTTATCTTGCTTTGTTGTCTTTATATACGTTAGCTAGTCTTAGTTGGCCTATGATACTCACCAGTACTTGTTTTTTGTACTGACGTGCACTTGCTGCATTCTTTTATAAATGTAGATTACTAGGTGGAATCTACTTTTACTCCTTGTGGCTAATATTCAAGGACTGCTGATTTAAGTCTTCCCAGGGTGAGCATGAGGACGTTCGCTACCCGAAGACTCTTCCTATTATTATGTCTTGTTTCCTATTCTGAGACATCATTTCGAGACCACTTATGTATTATTACTCAAACTAGTAGTATTTAGTTAGATACTCTTGTATGACCAGATCAAATACTGGGTGGATTTCATTTACTTCCGCGCTTATTTAAATTATATTGTGAGACTTATGTTAATTTACTTTCTTTCGCTATTTTCCATTATTTATGAATGTTGTGTTACGGGTTCGCTTATCGAGGTGGAAAAGATAGGTGCCCGCACGACTTAGTGAAATTGGGTTATGATAAGTTGGTATCGGAGCCCTAGGTTACCCGGTCTATAATACAAGGTAGAGTTTCGTGGATCGGTATGATGAGCCCCGTATTATCTGTGAGAGGCTATAAGACATTTAGGAAACTTCCACTTCTTTCATTCTGTCGTACAACTTCTTTCATATTAGTATATGGACTTTCTTATCTTAATCACCCACGGAGGGTGGAAAATCGTCCTTAATTTCTTATGCGAATGGTTGATCTATGTTGTGTTGTGGTATGGTACAAGATATGTTAATCTGATTCGGACACTTGATCAAGTTTAGTATCTACTTAAGGCCTAAGGATTCGATTGTGTGGAGTCGCGATTAAAATCGTTATTGCAGGAGTTCGTGAGAAATGGGAAATATAGTTAAGAGGATTACATGATCTCCATGGTTCAGTGTTAGGTTGCTCGGAAGTGACAAAGTACATTGAAGGCTTAACAATAGTGATTTGCTCAATAATATAATCAGTTTCCGAAAACTTCAGCTTGTCAAGGCTTTATGATTGGGTGCGTGATACTGGACGTCGGTATATGAGGATAAGTGTAAGTTTGGTAATGACCATCGAATTTGGGCAAATGTATTGTGATTGTCACGACCCGGCTGGGGGCCGCGACGGGTACCCGGGGCTAACCACCGAGCACCGCTCGTACTATCACTTCTTAGACTCATTCAACAATCATTTATCAAATTCATGCCCATTTTACAAGGGAACTGCTTTTCGTTACAAAACATAATACTTTCATGCAAAACATACATCAATATACATATACGTATACATAATCCTCATAACCACAAAACCCATACTGAGTATCTACGAGCCTCTATGGAGTGACCTACACAAATACACAAAAGCATCATCATAAGCACCTCCGGGACAAAGTAGTGCTTTCATTCAGCTAACAGCTTCTAGGAATCCAGAGTAAGGTCTCCTCCTTGTCTACCTGTGGGCATGAACACAGCGTCCAAAGAAAACGGACGTCAGTACGAATATTGTACTGAGTTTGTAAGGCAGGAATGAAATGAACAATATTGTAGGAGCATCATGGATCATAAGAGAGATTATAACCTACCTGAATGTCATGCACAACATACTTTCTTATGTATATGTGTATATCTCACATTTTACATCATTATTTTACACGTATCATCATAACTCATATACCATCACATACATCATTACCTGTATCATCACATCCATGATTACCTGTAACATCACATACATCATTACCTGTATCGTTACCCGCGTCCGGGTAACCCTCATATGCCGCCCACTAGTGGTGATCATGCTCGATCCTCTAGGCTCGGTGTAAACATAGCAGCCCACGTTCGCGGTGACATGCCCGGCCAAATAGGCGCGGTGGAATCATACGCAGCCCGCATTCGCGGTGACATGCCCAGCCAAATAGGCGCGGTGGAATCATACGCAGCCCGCATTCGCGGTGACATGCCCGGCCAAATAGGCACGGTGGAACCATACGCAGCCCGCATTCGCGGTGACATGCCCGGCCAAATAGGCGCGGTGGAATCATATTATCACAAAATCAATCATTACACATTACTTTCACACATCTCATAACATAGCATCACCTTATCATTTCTTAGCATTTTATACATAACATAGTTGCGTTACAAGCTAACATCATTAATCATCTTATAAACGTGTCATACATTAGCATTAAGAGCATGCTTTAGGCTTTTGGGACAATCACGCTATGACGGGGTGACGTAAGGTCATAAACCCCCGATCTTATTATGGTCATTCATGAATATCGTGCCTCGCCTTGAAGGGAATAAGGCATAAGGCAGGTATTGACAAGAACAATGTCATTATCGTTATAGGAATGTCATGCCACAACTTCCTGAATCACTATACTTTAGCTCATTGCCCTCGTTTCCATACTCTTATGCGTTACATTATATTGGAAGACTCATGAGCTTCATCTTATAGGAGAATTATGGAAAACTTAAAGGATTCATGTTTTTTTTTTAAAAGAAAAGATAAGCCTCACACAAGAGCATTCATTAACATCTTGGAAACATCATATCGTGAACATCTAACATTTACGTACTCTAACTCATTTCCTTGTGTAGTAAATTAGGGTCATAGGCTTTTCGGCAATTGAGAAATTCATGAAGGAGAAGGGAAATCATGCTATAAGATTCATGCCATAGAAGGGAAGGACTAGCCTCACATACCTTTGTTGTTTAGTTAAGCTATCGTCCACTTGTCCTTCTTCAATGTTGCGTTGCTACCTTCATGAGAGAATTGGTATTAATGTTAGTTAAGCGACTATAAGAGCGCGTCGTTATTTCTTAGAGAAAATTGGGCAGCGTTTCCTCTGTTTCTACTACCTTCCCATATTCTATTTCAGCTCCCAAACATCCACAACAACACTCACAATATCATATCAACTATTGTCATTTATCTACATTTTGCGAAATCCACCATTTTCTTCCAAATTACCTCACATTTAGCGGTTTTAACTTATCATCACATTTCCTCACTCACCACACTTATTTCATGGCCTAAACGCCATTTACAATGCATTCGTGATCACAACATATCAGCATTCATAATTTATCCCAATCACTATTCAACACTGATACTATTGACCTTTTCATGACCCAATTCTATATCCTCCCACAACCCAAGTATTACATCTTTTAACCTCCCCAAACCATTTAAGAAGAGTTATAAAACTTACCTAATAATGGATGAAAAACTTTTGAGTGGAACTCCTCTTCTTGCTTCAAAACCCTAACTCACTCTTCTTGAGTTTTCTTAGCTTAGATGAACTTTTAATGGGTTTCACAAACTGGATTTCATGGATTTGGTGTAGTTGATCAAGGGTTTCCTTTGATTTCTTGTGGGAGAAGTGGTGTAGAAAGTTCTAGAGAGTTCTTGGTATGGGGAGAATGAGAAATCAAATGAAATAAAATAAGGGGAGGGTCTTATATTATTTCATGAGATCAATCCCAATCAAAATGTACGGAGAGATCGATGGAGTGTCGATCGGAACGATGGAGCATCGATCTGATCGTCGATGATGTTAAATTTCTAGTGAGCAATCTGTCATTTCTTTCCTTTCGACGGTGATAAGGATGGCCCGTCGATGTGAACGACGTAGCATCGATACTTCCGTCGAGTGGTCTTTACCCTATTTCAGCTTTACGGCACAATCGACGAAGCGTCGACCAGTTCGACGGTACAAAGGACGGCCGTCGAACTCCCCTTTCACTGAACTGTGCCGGAGTTTATTTGACGAACTGTTCTTTCTTGCTGCTAACTTCTTTGGAATCTTAATTAAGATTATTAAACACCCATTCTTACATGTAGGGACATCGTGTTCGCTTTAACTTACGTTAGCCCCTTCCCCGCTTGGCAACCAAAACTCCGAGGTGTAACAGTGATAATGGGTTGTAAAGAAAAGAACTTGACAATAAGGACATGAAGGAAGACTTTTGTGGAAAGCATGTAGTGGAGTGAGACTTCATAGAATATTTTAGACATGAGTACTTTTCGTGAGATTGGAAAGGGAAAAATTGGTACCTAACATGGTTGTCAGGATAAGGTTATGACTTCTGCTAAGGGTCATTCTTGCTATGGGCTCGTTGGTGTTAAAGGACTACTCTACTATGAAGAGAATGTTATGGGCACATCGATTGAGCGGTAATTTTGACTAAGTTGTAGGCTTCTGAAGAGCTAGTAATCGACTGATAGAAATGACTTCAATGATGGGCGTATGCAATGAGTTAATGACTTGGGGAGTTACTAGTTGTTACACATAAATTTGAGGAGAAGTATTGATAGTGTTTGTGGTTCGTTCGTCTTAAAGGGATGATTAGTTTAGAGGATCCAGTGGATTTGAGTGTTTATTGGTTGATAGTGATAAAAGTGATTTGAAATGAAATATGGGAATTGAAGGATTACAATGAGGCATCTTACTATTAGGTTCAGGGGATTAAGGTTCGTAAGACTTGCGATGAGGTAATACGGGTACTTGAGTCGTGTTTGGATTACAGGGGTGTTATATCATGACGTACAGTAAACAGGTGTGACCGATGAGGTTGATTAGTGTCTTCGAGGTTAAAAGGAAAAAGAAAAACATTAAATCGAGAGTTAGTGATGTAAGAGCTTGGTTGCGATTGTACAGTGTAGAGTACGCTTGAGGGTTTGTGGATGAGTTGGTATGTTCGGTTATGTCATAGACTAATAGAGGTCAGTGGTGGACTAAGGTTGGGAACCCTATATTCATGGTGTAAAATTGACTAGGATCCCGCTACTAGTGGTATTATAACTCGGCTTATACGATTGAATAAGAAGGGATTGTCGTGCGAGTGGTTAGAGGTGTCTAGATTCTATAATTAATGTAAGAGGTGATTCTTTGAGGAATAGTAACATTAAGGATTTGAGTAAGGGATTAGTAAACATGGATACTTGAAATGGAGATCAATGATGGGTTAACTGAGTTAAGTTCGGGTTAACATTTTGGAAATTGAGTAAGGCAATTCGGGCAAGGTCGTTTCAGTGAGATACATGAGGATATTAGTAAGACTGGCGATGTGATATGCCAGACTTGGGATTATGCTATACGCTGGATTAAGAGAGTGTTCAATTTAGAGTTGTAAGCGTTAAGGAAACTCTAATGTGCAGAGCATGTGGTATGATCCTATCTCCAGGATTGATTCGACTAGCTTGCAAAACTAATGATTATGCGGTGTTCGGTTGAGTGGATTCGAAGATTGATTATAGTATCGATGATCGTGAATTGATTAGAAATTGGGAATTGAAGGTTCGATAACAGCTATAGTCAATCGAGAGTCGTCAAGAAGGAGGTACATCATGGGATTAGTTGAGTCTATTTAGATTGTGGCATCATTGTCTTGCATATTCAGATGAGATGTGATTGTAGCGTGAGCTTGAGGAAAGAAGTCTACAGAAATGGACTAAGTGATATGAAGAAAATTTTGTGAAGTTCGTGATCGACAACTAGTGATAAGCATATTTCAGTGAACCGACATGTTGAGCTTTATAAGAAGTGGATTGGTGATACACTGTTTGATAAGTTTCTTAACATTCTATAGTGGATGAATTAGCATGCTTTAAGAGAAAAGATTTGTGGAATCCCTATTATGTGAGGACTAGAGTTATATTTTTGAGGTGAGATCGTATTCGTGCTAGTATATTATATGGCTAGTGATATAGAATGGATAGTTTAGGTAAGCTCTTCTATGATTATATTTCCAGGAAATATTTAAGGATTCGATGTGTTTCGGCTCAGATTTGAGATATGACAAATTTACCGAGCTTTGTCACGGTTTTCTAGTGAATTTGATGAGATTTTCTGAGAACAGTTACTTGGATAAAATAATGGTTTGCAATGAGCTTAGTACATATTTGAGGAGAAAATGTTGTGCAAGAGGTCTTTATAGTGATCAGTTGGGTTCAAGCAGACTTTGCTCAGCCAGATATTTTGTGGTATGGTTCCCATATTGTGATTTGAAGGTTTAAGAAGACTTGTAACTAGCCAAGTTGGCTGTCGGTAAGATCAGTTTTGATGGAATTGCACAGAGATCTCAGATGGATCAAGGATTCTTTTTGGAGAGTAAGTCATGGTTTCAGGTTTGTGGTGTGTGTGTTCATGTGTTTCTAAGAAATCGCAGTGCGAAAAAAATGGGTTTATCAAGTGCGAAGGAAAGGTTAGCGGAATCAGAATATCTTCCTAATTCAGAATGGGCTATGGTTTGGGGCCACGTTTCAAAGGATTGCGTCCGTCTGGGAAATTTTATGTGGGTCCTATTGATCAGGTTTAGAGTTGCAATATTATCAAATCAGAGAATTTGAGCAAAAGCACTTCTTTTATTCAAGGATCAGTTGTCAGGGAAATTCAAATACGAAGATATGAGAATTGGAGCTTGAGTTAAGTTTAGAGAGTTGTGACTGGTAAAGTGAGTGAGCAGGTTCTTTTGAAGGTTACACCCATGTAGGGTGTTATGTGATTTAGGAAGGAGCACAAGTGAACAAGAGGTATATTGGCTGGTTTGAGACTCTCCATGGTATTAGCGTTGTGTTTCATGAATTAACTTAGCCACCAGGCCTGGCAGGTGTTTATCTAGTTGTCCATGTTTCTATGTTGAAGAAGTACCCTTATGAGGGTTCTTATGTCATTCATTGGGATTCTGTCTTGTTCGATGCATATTTTTCCTATGAGGAGGAGTCCGATACACGTTTTACATAATCCAATTGTTGGTGAACTCAGTTATCCTTCCTCCGTTTATTTCCCTTTATCGCTCGAGGATGAACGATTGTTTAATTGCTATATGATGTAATGACCCGTTTGGTCATTACAGCTATTTTTACCCATTGATCTTTTTTTGAGCTTTATTACTGCATATTTTAGTCGCCGGGGCAGTTGGCACACTTCTCGAGGTCATTGGACATGATTTGGGTCAGATTTAGAAGAAAAAAAGGTTTGGGCTTAAAGTGAAAAAGAGTTGACTCAGAGTTGGCTTTTGGGTAAACAGACCTTTTTCAGGAAACAATCCATTTCGAGAGGTCCGGATGGTCTTTTTGAACTTGTTTATAGATTCGGTTCAGTTCCCAATGCACTCAGGTGCATTTTAAGACTCCGTTTGGGAAGTTGATTTTAAGTTATCGGGGGTTGACTCGGTCAACAAGACCTCCATTGGAAATTCTGAGGCCACGAGTGCGTTCGTAGCGTGGTTTTATGTATGTCTGCATATATGGTATGTAAGCAAATGGCCTCGGATGGTAGTCGGAATTTCGAGTTGAAATGGTGGAACTTGGGAATTTCTGGTGTCTGCTACCCGCTATGGCGGCACCAGGACCGCTGTAGCGGTTACCCTTCCGCTACAGCGTCCATGTGCAATTTCTAGTGGACCGCGGAAGCGGTGATAGGGCAGCTGAAGCCCTGAAGGGGGCGCGAAAGCGGGTGACAAGCAGTTAGATTCATTAAATGAGTGTTAAAATCCTAAGTCCTTCATTCATTACCATTCTGGCTTTAGAGCTTGTTGGGAGCATTCAAGGCTATTCTTCATAAAAAATCATTGTCGTAAGTTCCTTCAACTTCTTTTCCATTCCATGTTACATTATTCACCTTAGGAATCCATTAATCATGCTAGTTCATTAATAGCTTGAGGATTAAAAGAGGGTTCAATGGGTTCTTCATTCTAGGCTATTAAATCTTGATTTATTGATTGGGTTAGCTTCATTAAGCATTGAATTGATGATTAGAATCTATTGTTGCATGATTGCTTCCTAATTAATGGCTAATTTATGGAATTGGAAGTTAGGGTTTAGACCCAAATTTGGGGGGTTTTCCTAGAATCCGAATTTAAGTGATTTGTTAGCTCTCCTAGCTTATAATTGATGGGAATTCATCACTGTCACGACCCAACGGGAGGGCCATGACGGGCACCCGGAACTAGCATACCGAGCACCTCTTATCGAGCTTTCATAATCATACCTAGATGCCAAATGGCTAACTCATAATTATCATGCATCAATAATACAAACTCCATCGGACTAAGGCACTCTTATATAAACATCATTAGTTATGCCCATACGTACACAAGCCAACAAGGCTATTCAGAATGATATACAAAATATGAGCCGACAAGGCTTGGAGATATCTAGCTGTACACATCTGTCTACAAGCCTCTACGAAGAGTACATAAAATCATAAAGACGGGAAAGGACCCCGTCATGCCCATATATGTACACCAAAAGAATAATACCAACTATTGCAACTCCGGATCAAATGGAGCTCTTCTAGGCAATCTCTGAGGAAGCAGCCTAAGGGTCGAGTCTGTCTCCCTATCTACCTGCGGGCATAAACGCAGCGTCCACAAACAAAACGACGTCAGTACGAATAATGTACTGAGTATGTAAGGCATGAATAACAACATGATAGAAATATAAAGAACATAAGATAAACGAATCATTTTTACCTCAATTACCTCTTAAGACGTTCATCATGCTTACTCAACCTTTCTCTAAGGAAAACATTCCCTACATGTACTTATAATGATACCATACCCAACCATGTAGGTTCGGTGTCATCCATACCCGGCCATAACAAGTCTCGGTGTTGTCCGTACCCAACTGCAGTGGTGTGCGCGCAATAGATATCATACTCGGCCATTTAGGCTCGGTGTCACAACATAGCTGCATACATAAGTATCTGAGAGAAACATTACAACACTATCGGGGTTACATAGAGTCGGTAAACCCTCGATTTCTATTATTGAATCACTATCATGAACTGTATTCTTTTCTTGTTTAAAAAAAGCTCCATTCTCTCTCCTAAACCCTATATTCAAACCCTAACCTACTAGAAGATGGCCACATTGGCCACTGGTCAGCCGTCGTTCATGGCTGGCCAGGCTGCTAACACATCCACCACCATTATAGACAATATTCCAACCCAACTAGAAACCTCAATGACCAAATACAATGACTTTTTTAAACCACACACTTTGAACCCCATGCAAAATCCTAACCCTACATAAACTATTCCTTTGGAGACTGTAACCTTTTGCATTGGTGTACCAGTATTACGTTGGAAACAAAATGAAGTAGAAAAAATGGAACGAATGTAGAAACTACAATATGCCGTCATTGGTAAGTTTTCTTATGGCTGTCCTGAGATGGAAGAACTACGTACCATTGTGCCTGCGTAATATGGAATTAAAGGACAGTATTAAATTGGTCTATTTTGACATAGGCACGTATTGATACGTTTATCTCTCAGGGAGGACTTTATTAATCTATGTTCCAAAGGGTCATATTAATACAGTCGAGGGATGGATATTCTTATCAAATGAGGCCTTTAATTTATGATACTAAGTTTAAAATAGATGAAGAATCATCTAGGGTGATTACTTGGATCTCATTCCCAGATCTTATGCCAACTTTCTTTTGTCAAGAATCTCTATTTTCACTTGCTTCTGATGTTGGAATTCCACTACACCTAGATAAAGCAACTAAGAATAGAACTAGACTAAGCTGTGCACGAGTTAAAGTTTTGCTAGACTTGTTGGTTGATCTTCCTTCCTATGTGAATATGGAAATTGAAGATGACAAAACTCAGGGAATTAGAGTGGACAAGGTAAAGATCAGATATGATAATTTGCCAAAGTATTGTTGTGAATGCAAGTTACAAGGTCATGTCGAAGATGAATGCTGGAATCTACACCCTGAATTAGCATATGTTGATGATGAGGTGAAGGGTACTAATTTTCATGAGAATGGAAAACAGGTGAGTATGTAAGGCATAAACAATAATGATATATCAATGTAACACGGAGACATCGAATAAAAAGTGATATGTAACTGACTGTCACTTAAAACTGAAATAGTGCATGCTAACTTACTTCATAATCATCATCATATCATGTATGCATATATGTATAAGCTGCCCGACCATATAGGTATGGTGTGATAATCGTTAGGCTGCCTCCAGGCCTCCCACGTCCGGGGTACCATCTCATGCCGCCCACTAGTGGTGTCTGCCCATGTCATCTAGACGTGGTGTATACGCTGCCTGCCTTAGCGGTGTCTGCCCGGCCATATAGGCGCGGTGTAATATCATCAACATGTACTCATCATAATGCATGCATAGAAACTCAAAGACAGCTATACTTTATCGAGGTGACATAAGGTGGTGAACCCCCGATTCCATTATGGAGTATTTATAAGCTTTCTGCCTCACATTGAAGGAAATAGCATATAAGGTGAGTGTATACAATAACAACATCATTAACTTTGTAGGAACATCATATCATGAACTCTAGAATCTTTAGACTTAAGCTCATCATCACCATTGTTGGACTCATAATATATCTCTTATCTTATGTGGCTATTCATGAACATAGAGTCTTAGTTTTCCGGGATGTAGGAGATTCATGGAGAAGGAAAAATCATGCCATATTATTCATGCCTTAGAAAGAAAGGACTATCCTCACATACCTTTTTCGTTTAACTAATCTATGGCTTGCTTGTTCTCCTTCAATGCCCACATTTCTACCTTCAAGAGAATTCACATTAACATTAGGTAATCGATTACTTAAACGTGCTTACTAAAGCTAAAGAAAATTGGGCAGCATTTCCTTTGTTTATACAACTTTCCCCATAGTCCATATCAACTCCCAACATTGATAACAACATTCACAATATCACAAGCAACAATCATCTTTCGCATACATTACCCACATTTCGCAATTTCACTCCAATTTCTCCATAGTCACGGTCATAATTCATTATTGTATTTTCTCACATATAATACTCATTCCATGTTCTAAATATCGTTCATAACATACTTACAATCACAACATATCGATAATCATGACTCAATCCAAGCCTTTACTCAACAATGATACTATTCCCACATTTATGACCCATTTTCTGTATCTTTCTACAATCCAAGTTTTTTAACTTGCAACACTTTAAATAACAAGGAATGATCATAAAACTCACCTTAGATAATGGAATAATAAGCCATGAGTGGGAATTCTCTTCTTGCACAAAAACCCTAGTCCACTTCCCTTGCGATTTCTTGGCTTTGATGAACTTTGATATGTTTCATACACTTGATTTTGTGAGTTTGATCAAGTTGATCATCAATTTGTCTTAGGTTCTTGTGGATGGAGAGTGGAAAGGATTCTAGAGGATTCTTGAAGTGTGGGATAGTGGAATATGAAATGAAATAAATGGGGGAAAGGTCCTTATATCGTTTTAAAATTTATCCCGACCAGATTCTACGGACCAACATACGGTCCGTATAATTTATACTGACTGTATGTCTGGCCGTAGATCTGGTCCAGTGAGGTGTGCTATTCCGGGCTGATTATACGGCCAGACATACGGCCAGTATAATTTATACGGCCAGTATGTTGGGCCGTATAATGCCTAGTTCATCCGAACTCGTTCTTGTTGACTCGTTTGATCTCCAATCCTTATGGACCCTTCTTGACACTTGATTAACTCCTCAATACCAATCTAAGGGACATTATCACTCTTCTTCGAAACATCTTTAAGCCGTCATTAACTTGTCGCTCATAATTCTTACCCGACACGCAACATATCCCTTACTTTCCTTGACAACCTTCTCCCCTTACGACAAATGTCATTGAATCTCAATTAAGTTCATCAAATGTTATCTCTTACTTATCAAAACACCGTATACGTCATACCCTTCGCTAGCCTATTCACTGTACGTTAACGGGGAAATTTTCCAAGGTGTAACATTCTTCACCCCTTTTAGAACACTCGTCCTCGAATGTTAAACACTCGGGAATTCAATGAAACTTTCGCCTGAGTTTCCCCTGTAATATGGCACTACCATCTTGTCACAACAACCCATAATAATATTTCCTGATGGGGCCACAACACAATAATCATATAAGTTGTCCACACACGACCAAAAGCATGAAAAGAAAGCATACATACCTCATAATGTTAATGTTTCATCTTGGATCTCTCCTGGGGGCTGAAACAAGTGCGCGTATGTGGATTTCATTTTCTCTTCCGCCTCCCAAGTCATTTCTTCTCGGTTGTTATTTCGCCACAAAACTTTGACTGAAGCTACTTCCTTTGAGATACAACCTCGCATAATCTTTTGCTGAGTATGTGGTCCTGACTGGAAGAAAATAAGCTGCTTTAGTTAATCTGTCCACAATCACCCATATAGAATCATACTTGCCTCGAGAACGAGGTAACCCTATGATAAAATCCATGTTGATCACTTCCCAGTTCCAAGTAGGGATTTCCATTGCTTGCAATAATCCTCCTGGCTTTTGATGTTCGATTTTCACTTGCTGGAAATTTGGACATTGAGCTACAAATTCTACTATGTCTCTCTTCATGCCATCCCACCAATATATCAGCTTGAGATCATGATACATCTTTGTTGCACCTGGGTGAACAGAATACCGGGAATAATGAGTTTCTTCTAGGATTCGACGGCGCAATTCTGCGACATTCGGAACACATAACCTGCCTCGGTATCTAAAATCCCATCCATGGAAATTTCAAATGGAGACTTCTCTTTTGCATGAAATGTGTCTCTGTAATGGCACAATTGAGGATCTTCATACTGATGCTCTTTCACTTCCACATTCAGGGACGAAACTGTAGGATCATTAATACCAATCCCTACACTACCCGAATCAATTACACGTACTCCAAGATTAGCTAGTTGGTGGAGCTCATGAATTAATTCTTTCTTTTCCGGGGGAACTTCACATAGGCTGCCCATTGATCGGCAGCTAAGCGCATCAGCTACTACATTTGCCTTTCTGGGGTTGTATAAAATACTCACATCATAATCATTCAGTAATTCTAACCACCACCTCTGCTGCAACTCCTTCTGTTTTAAAACGTATTGAAGACTCTTGTGATCTGTGTAGATATTGACATGCACACCATACAAGTAATGTCTCCATATCTTTAACGCATGAACAACTGCAGCCAATTCAAGATCATGAGTTGGGTAGTTCATTTCATGTTTCCGCAGCTGTCTCAAAGCATAAGCAATGACTTTACCGTGCTGCATTAACACACATCCTAACCCAACACCGGAAGCATCACAGTACACAACATAACCATCTGGCCCTTCTGGAAGTGTTAAGACTGGAGCTGAGGTTAATCTGTCCTTCAACTCTTGGAAGCTGCGTTCACAAGCATCATTCCATTGAAATTTAACTGACTTTTGGGTTAGCTTCGTCAATGGGGCATAAATAGAGGAAAATCCCTCTACGAACCTTATATAGTACCCTGCCAATCCCAAAAAACTACAGTCCTCTGTAGGCGTTGTAAGCCTTGGCCAAGTCTTCACAACTTCAATTTTCTGAGTATCAACTGGAATGCCATTATCCGAAGTAACATGACCCAGAAATGTTACAGAATTCAGCCAAAACTCGCACTTGGAAAATTTTGCATATAATTCTCGGGTTTGAACAATTCCAAGAACAATACGTGAATAATCTGCATGTTCTGATTCTGTGCGAGAGTATACCAGAATATCATCAATGAATACTATCACGAATAAATCCAAGAGTGGCCTGAATACATTATTCATCAAATTCATGAACACTGTCGGAGCGTTAGTCAACCCAAACGGCATCACCCGGAATTCATAATGGCCATATCTCGTTCTGAAGCTGTTTTAGGAATATCTTCTTCTGTAACTCTCATTTGATGATAACCTGACCTCAAGTCTATTTTAGAAAACCACTTGGCACCCTGTAGTTGATCAAACAAATCATCAATCCTTGGGAGAGGATATTTGTTCTTTATTGTCACCTTATTTAACTTCCTATAATCGATGCACATTCGTAAGGAACCATCTTTCTTTCTCACGAACAAGACTGGTGCTCCCCACGGCGATGAACTGGGTCTAATAAACCCCTTCTCAAGCAAATCTTTCAATTGTGCTTTTAGCTCTTTCAATTCTGTCGGAGCCATTCGGTACGGAGGAATAGAGATAGGCTTGGTGTCCCGCAACACATCAATAGCGAAGTCAATCTCTCTTTCTGGAGGAAGGCCTGGAAGTTCATTTGGAAATACATCCGGAAATTCATTCACTACGGAACGGATTGGAAAGTTGGCGACTCTGCTTTGGTATCATGAACTCGGACTAAGTGATAAATATAGCCCTTAGCTATCAACTTTTTTGCTTTAAGGTAAGAAATAAACCTACCTCTTGGAGATGCTGTATTACCCTTCCATTCAAGCACGGGCTCTCCCGGAAATTAGAATCGAACTATTTTCATCCGACAATCAACATTAGCATAACATGAGGCCAACCAATCCATACCCATAATTACATCGAAATCTAACATTTCCAGCTCAATCAAATCAGCTTTGATCTGGTGATTGCATATCACAAGTACACAATTTTTATACATTTGTCTAACTATCACGGGATCACCAACCGGAGTAGTTACCTCAAAAGGTTTAATCGGCTCAGGTTTCACTCCAATACAACCAGCAACATATGGAGTAATATAAGACAAGGTAGAACCCGGATCTATCAATGCATACACATCATGGGAAAATATAGATAATGTACCTGTAACCACATCCGGGGAGGACTCGAGATCCTGCGTCCGGCTAAAGCATAAACATGGGGTTGAGTGGCACCTGAAGTAGATGCTCCCCCTCTGCCTCTACCTTGACTTGCTAAAATCTGGGGAGTCTGCCCTACCGGGCGCACTGAAGAGGAACCAGCCGCTCATCCTGTGGGCTGAGCCCCAACTCTACCACTCATCTACGGGAAATCTCACATCATGTGCTCAACCTGGCCACAGGCATAGCAAGCATCTGAACCTTGGCGGCACTGTCCGGAATGTAGTCTACTGCACTGGCTGCATCGCGGTACTGGGGTCTCCTCTGGCTATAATCTCCCCCAAACTGAGAAACTGAGGCCCTCGAACTCTGACCCTGTCCTGAATGAAAGGAACGATCAAATCTCCTACCTGTAAACTGTTACATCTCGAAAATTTTCCGTGAACGTACAACGAGTAGACCAACGAAGTGTATGAGTGTGCAATGTTTTACTAAGTAGGGAATGACTATTTATGAATTTTGGAAATGAGAAAGTTACAGATCTGCACTTCGACCCAGTTGGTCGTAAAATAGAATACGGCCCGTAAAGTAGTTTATGAACCGTAAACTGTCATCGTCCTTCAACATTCCAAAAACTTCAACTTTCTGCCAAATGACGAAATGGTTAAATACGACTCAGAATACGGACCGTAAAGTGAAATACGACTCGTAAACTGTGTCCGTAAATCACCACGTCTCAGCCTGAGTTCCTGGTTTTGATATGCTTAAATACGGTCGTGAAGGACGGACCGTAAACCAGAATACGGTCCGTAAACTAGGTTTACGACCACTGTGCATCCCGACTACTGTTCATAAAAAAATCAGATTTTGTGATAAATAAAAGGGACCCTTTTCATTCATTTTCATTTCATTTCTCATCTACACAACTCAAGAGAACTCTAGAACATTCCAAACATTTCATCCACAAGAATTTAAGGGAAATTAGTGGTCAACTATATGAAATCCATGGAACCAAGGGTGTGAAGCTCATCAAAGTTCATCTACACCAAGAAATTGCAAAGGAAGTGAAATAGGGTTTTTGGCATAAAAGAGTGTTGTTGCTCAAGGCTTGTTCAAACACTACCCAAGGTAATTTTGATGACCTTCTCATGATGATTGAAGCATTAATACATTGAAACACTTGGATTATAGAAGAGTGTAGTAAATGGGTCATAAAATGTGAATAGTGCCATAGTTTAATGATAGTTGGATTGCATTCTGAATGTTGATGAGTTGGGAGTATAAATATGTTATTAATGACGTGTAGACCATGAAATAGGTGTGATGTATGAGAAAATGCGATGATGAGCTAAAACTCATAAATGTGGAGAAATTGGCGAAAAATGGTGGAATGTGGTAAATGTAGATAAATGATGATTGTTGAATACAATATTGTGAACGTTGTTGAGAGCGTTTGGGAGTTAATATAGAATATGGAAAAGTATCTAAACAAAGGAAGTGCCGTCCAATTTTCCCTAGAAATAGTAGCGCGTTCTTATAGTCGATTAACTAACGTAAATGTGAATTCTCTTTTGAAGGTAGAAACGCGATATTGAAGGAGAACAAGCGAACGATAGCTTAGTTAAACGTCAAAGGTATGTGAGGCTAGTCCCTTCTTTCTAATGGCATGAATCTCATATCATAATTTTCCTCCTCTTCATGAGTCCCTATATTCCAGAAAGCAAAAAGCCTATATCCATGAATGGTAATATAAGATACGAGATATGATATGATGATCTTAAAATGGCATGATGTTATTTATTGCTCACACTCACCTTATATGCTAGTTCCTTCAAGATGAGGCAGGATGTCGATAATTGCTCCATAATGAAATCGGGGGATCACGACCTAACGTCACCCCGATAAAGTAAAGTTGTTCATAAGCCTTATGCATGTATTGTGATAAGTATGTTACGATAAGGCATGATTGGGTCTTGTCCTGTCCTCATGTTTAGTTCTCCAATAGAGGCTCGTAGATGCGCAGTGTGGGTTAGATGGTCTCACGAGATGCTATTATATGTATATATTATTTTGACGGCCGAGGGGCAAATGTATATCAAAAAGTATTTATGTTTCTATGTAAGATATGATTTTCCTACAATTTGAGTGTAAAGCCGATAAAAGACCATTAAAGGAGCAAGTCAAGTAGTAGCACGAGTGGTGCTCGGTGGCTAGCCCCGGGTACCCGTCACGGCCCCTAGCTGGGTCATGACAAAAGTGGTATCAGAGCGGTTCAGTCCTAGGAAGTGTCTACGAGCCGTGTCTAGTAGAGCCTTGTTTATGGTGTGTTGCACGCCACATCAATAAACAAGAGGCTACAGGGCATTTAGGAAAAATGATCATTCTTCTTCCTATGAGATCGTGCGATAGAGCCATGTATAAGATTTTATCCTTCCTAATAGTGTGTTGTGATTTCAGAATGCCGCCAAAGGGGAAGGCTACAGCTGCCCAGAAGGGCAAAACTACGGCAAAGAGGCGGGTAGAAAGAGAGCCTCCGATGAACATAGAAGAAGGCGAATCACACAATAAGGCCTTGTCTAATACCTCTTCTACCCCGCCGAATGTGGAAGAGCAAGGAGGAGCTCCAGCTCCAATTCCTCCACCGGTCTCTTCGGGTCAACAAATGACCGAGGCCATTCATTTATTAACACAATTGGTTACCGCTCAGGGACAACGGCAAAATGCGAGTTCAAGTGATCGGGCAACAAGTACCAAAGCCTGTGATTTCATGAGTCTAAATCCTCCGGAGTTTTTTGGGTCAAAGCTGGACGAAGACCCGCAAGGTTTCATAGATGAGGTACTGAGGACATTAAAAATTGTCCATGCCTCTGAAACTGAATCTGTGGAGTTGGCATCTTATAGACTCCGGGATGTGGCTGTTTTGTGGTAAAACAATTGGGTATTATCAAGAGGGGAGAATGCGCCTCCTCCGGTTTGGCAGGAATTCGTGGATTCATTTGTTCGTCACTATTTGCCACCCGAAGTCCGCCGAGTTAGAGCGGATAGGTTTCTAAATCTGAGGCAAGGAAACATGAGTGCCCGAGAGTATAGCATGAAATTTAATTCTTTGGCTAGATATTCCCCGGCTATTGTGGCCGACATGGGAGATCGGGTACATAGATTTGTGAGTGGCCTAGGGCCACATTTATTCAGAGATTGTTTGACGGCGTCCTTGTAAGACGGGATGGATATTTCCCAAATATAGGCCCATGCTCAGAATTTAGAGGGGCGACAACAACCACCAAGGAATGACCGCGATAACGAAAGAAGGCAAGGCAAGAGGGCTAGATCTATGGGAGCAGGAAGTGGTTATAGAGGGGGATCGAGGCAGACATATTCTGGTTACTCCGGCCAGTCGGTGACCAGGGCACCTCCTCGATTTGCAGGTAGGAGATTTGATCGCTCCTTCCGCTCAAGACAGGGCCAAAGTTTGAGAACTCCAGATTCCCAGTCCAGGGAAGATTATAGTCAGGGGAGACCCCCAGTACCGCGATACAGCTAGTGCGTTAGATTGCATTCCGGACAGTGTCGCTAGGGTTGGGACGCTTGCTATACTTGCGTCCAAGTTGGGCACATGATAAGAGATTGCCCGTCAATGAGTGGTAGAGTGGGAGTTCAGCCCACAGGTTCGGCAGCTGGTTCTTCCTCAGCACGCCCGGCAGGACAGATTCCCCAGATGTCAGCAAGCCGAGGTAGAGGTAGAGGGGCAGCATCTACTTCAGGTGCCATTCAGCCCCGTGTATATGCTTTAGCCGGACGACAGGATCTTGAGTCCTCCCCAGATGTGGTCACAAGTACATTGTCTATATTCTCCCGTGATGTATATGCACTGATAGATCCGGGTTCTACTCTTTCTTATATTACTCCATATGTTGTTGGTTGTATTGGGGTGAAACCTGAGCCAATCAAACCTTTCGAGGTATCTACTCCGGTTGGTGATCCCGGGATAGCAAGACAAGTATATAAAAATTATGTAGTTGTGATATGTAATCGCCAGACCACAGCTGATTTGATTGAGCTGAAATTGATAGATTTCGATGTAATCATGGGTATGGATTGGTTGGCCTCGTGTTATGCAAATGTTGATTGCCGCACAAAAGTGGTTCGATTCCTATTCCCGGGAGAGCCCGTACTTGAATGGAAGGGTAACACGGTATCCCGAAAGGGTCGGTTTATTTCCTACCTTAAGGCGAGGAAGATGATAGCGAAAGGCTATCTTTATCATCTAGTTTGGGTGTATGACACAGAAGCAAAGTTGCCAACATTTCAATCTGTTCCGGTGGTGAATGAATTTCCGGATGTATTTCCGAATGAATTCCCAGGTCTTCCCCCAGAAAGAGAAATTGATTTCGTCATTGATGTGTTGTCGGACATTAAGCCTATTTCTATTCCTCCTTATCGAATGGCTCCGGCAGAATTGAAAGAGCTAAAGGCACAGTTGAAAGATTTTCTGGAAAAGGGGTTTATTAGACCCAGTTCATCGCCATGGGGAGCACCAGTCTTGTTCGTGAGAAAGAAGGACGGTTCCCTACGAATGTGCATGGATTATAGGCAATTGAATAAGGTGACGATAAAGAACAAATATCCTCTTCCAAGGATTAATGACTTATTCGATCAATTGCAAGGTGCTAAGTGGTTTTCTAAAATAGATTTGAGGTCGGGTTACTATCAGGTGAGAGTTAGAGAAGCGGATATTCCCAAAACGGCCTTCAGAACGAGATATGGCCACTATGAATTCCGAGTGATGTCATTTGGATTGACTAATGCTCCGGCCAGGTTTATGAACTTGATGAACAATGTATTCAGGCCTCTCTTGGACTTATTTGTGATAGTATTTATTGATGATATACTAGTATATTCTCGCACTGAATCAGAACAGAATTGTTCTTGGTATTCTTCGAGCCCGAGAATTATATGCAAAATTTTCAAAGTGTGAGTTTTGGCTGAATTCTGTAACATTTCTGGGCCATGTCATTTTAAATGATGGCATTCGAGTCGACACTCAAAAAATTGAAGCTGTGATGACTTGGCCAAGGCCTATGACGCCTACAGAAGTTCGTAGTTTTCTAGGTTTGGCAGGATACTATAGAAGATTCGTAGAGGGCTTTTCATCTATTTCAGCCCCATTGACGAAGCTAACCCAGAAGTCAGCCAAATTTCAATGGAATGATGCTTGTGAGCGCAGCTTCCAAGAGTTGAAAGACAGATTGACCTCAGCTCCGATCTTAACACTTCCAGAAGGGTCAGATGGCTATGTGGTGTATTGTGACACTTCCGGTGTTGGACTAGGATGCGTATTGATGAAGCATGGGAAAGTTATTGCATATGCTTCGAGACAATTACGGAAACATGAAAGGAATTATCCGACTCATGATCTCGAATTGGCTGCAGATATTGATGCCTTAAAGATATGGAGGCATTATTTGTATGGCGTGCATGTTGATATCTATACAGATCACAAAAGCCTTTAGTACATTTTCAAGCAGAAGGAGTTGAACCTGCGGCAGAGGCGGTGGTTAGAATTATTGAAGGATTATGATGTGGACATTTTGTATTACCCCGGAAAAGCGAATGTAGTAGCCGATGCGCTTAGCCGCCGATCAATGGGCACTTTATGTGAAGTCCCTCCGGAAAAGAAAGAGATGGTTCATGAGCTCTGCCAATTAGCTAATCTTGGAGTGCAGGTGATTGATTCGGGTAATGCAGGGATTGGCATCAATGACCCCACAACTTCATCCTTGGATGTAGAAGTGAAAGAACAGCAATATGAAGATCCTCAATTGCGTCACTACCGAGACACATCTCATGGAAAAGAAAAATCTCCATTGAAGCTCCTATGGACGGAATTCTTAGATACCGAGGCAGGCTATGTGTGCCGAATGTAGCAGAATTGCGCCGACGAATTCTAGAAGAAGCACATTGTTCCTGGTATTCCATTCACCCGGGTGCGACTAAAATGTATCGTGATCTCAAGATGATGTATTGGTGGGATGGCATGAAAAGAAACATAGCCGAATTTGTAGCACAGTGCCTAAATTGCCAACAAGTAAGTTGAACATCAAAAGCCAGGAGGCTTATTGCAAGCAATGGAAATCCCTACTTGGAAATGGGAAGTGATCAACATGGATTTCATCGTGGGATTACCTCGTTCCCGCAGCAGGTATGATTCTATATGGGTGATTGTGGATAGATTGACGAAAGCAGCCCATTTTCTCCCAGTTAAGACTACATACTAAGCTGAAGATTATGCAAGGTTGTATCTAAAGGAAATTGTGCACCTTCATGGTATTCCATTATCTATTATCACAGATAGGGGAGCATAGTTTACAGCTAGGTTTTGGAAGTCCTTCCAAGAAGGTCTAGGCACTCAAGTGAAGCTTAGCACGACATTTCATCCGCAGACTGACGGACAGGCCGAGCGTACTATTCAGACCTTGGAAGATATGCTACGAGCATGTGTGCTGGATTTCGGTGGAAGTTGGGATGATCATTTACCTCTAATCGAATTTGCATACAATAATAGTTATCATTCCAGCATTAAAATGGCTCCGTATGAAGCTTTATATGGAAGGAAATTTAGATCTCCAATTGGGTGGTTTGAAACAGGCGAAGCACAATTAATAGGTCCCGAATTGATTCAACAAGCAGTCGAAAAAGTCAAGGTGATCCGAGACCGATTGTTAACAGCCCACAGTCGCCAAAAGTCTTATGCGGACAACCGCCGACGAGACCTGGAATTCCAGGTTAATGATTGGGTATTTATAAAAGTATTGCCAATGAAAGGGGTGATGTGATTTGGCAAGAAAGGGAAGTTAAGTCCAAGGTACGTTGGACCCTATAAAATTATCCGTAAGGTAGGTCGTGTAGCTTATGAATTGGACTTGCCTTCGGAACTTGAATCAGTTTATCCAGTCTTCCATGTTTCGATGCTCCGCAAGTGTCTTGGAGATCCTACGAAGATTGTTCCAATTGACGACGTTCAAGTGACAGAAAAACTAACCTATGAAGAAGTGCCTATTGCTATCCTCTACAGGCAAGTGCGAAAACTCCGAAACAAAGAGGTGGTTTCAGTTAAAGTCTTGTGGCGAAACAATAACCAGGAAGAAATTACTTGGGAAGCAGAAGAGAATATGAAGTCTAGGTATCCGCATTTATTTCGACCGCCAGGAGAGATCCAAGATGAAGCGCCCGCAATATAAGGTATGTATGTTTATTTTCATGATTTTGGTCGTGTGTGGCCATAGATATGTCATTGTTATGATGTAGCCCTGTGAGGCGATGATATTATGGGCTGTTGTGACAGGTTGATAGTGCCAAATTACAGGGGAAACTCTGGCAAAATTTTCGTAGAATCTAGAGTAACATTCGAGGACGAATGTTCCAAAGGGGGGAAGAATGTTACACCTCGGATATTTTTCCGTGAACGTACAACGAGTAGACCAACGAAGTGTATGAGTGTGCGATGTTGTACTAAGTAGGGAATGAATATTTATGAATTTTGGAAATGAGAAAGTTACAGATCTGCACTTCGACCCAGTTGGTCATAAAATAGAATACGGCCCGTAAAGTAGTTTACGGACCGTAAACTGCCATCGTCCTTCAACATTCCAAAAACATCAACTTTCTGCCAAATGACGAAATGGTTAAATACGACTCAGAATACGGACCGTAAAGTGAAATATGGCCCGTAAACTGTGTCCGTAAATCACCACGTCTCAGCCTGAGTTCCTGGTTTTGATATGCTTAAATACGGTCGTGAAGGACGGACCGTAAACCAGAATACGGTCCGTAAACTGGGTTTACGACCACTGTGCATCCCGACTACCGTTCATAAAAAAATCAGATTTTGTGATTAATATAAGGGACCCTTTTCATTCATTTTCATTTCATTTCTCATCTACACAACTCAAGAGAACTCTAGAACATTCCAAACATTTCATCCACAAGAATTTAAGGGAAATTAGTGGTCAACTACATGAAATCCATGGAACCAAGGGTGTGAAGCTCATCAAAGTTCATCTACACCAAGAAATTGCAAAGGAAGTGAAATAGGGTTTTTGGCATAAAAGAGTGTTGTTGCTCAAGGCTTGTTCCAACACTACCCAAGGTAAGTTTGATGACCTTCTCATGATGATTGAAGCATTAATACATTGAAACACTTGGATTATAGAAGAGTGTAGTAAATGGGTCATAAAATGTGAATAGTGCCATAGTTTAATGATAGTTGGATTGCATTCTGAATGTTGATGAGTTGGGAGTATAAATATGTTATGAATGACGTGTAGACCATGAAATAGGTGTGATGTATGAGAAAATGAGATGATGAGCTAAAACTCATAAATGTGGAGAAATTGGCAAAAAATGGTGGAATGTGGTAAATGTAGATAAATGATGATTGTTGAATAGAATATTGTGAACGTTGTTGAGAGCGTTTGGGAGTTAATATAGAATATGGGAAAAGTATCTAAACAAAGGAAGTGCCGTCCAATTTTCCCTAGGAATAGTAGCGCGTTCTTATAGTCGATTAACTAATGTAAATGCGAATTCTCTTTTGAAGGTAGAAACGCGATATTGAAGGAGAACAAGCGAACGATAGCTTAGTTAAACGTCAAAGGTATGTGAGGCTAGTCCCTTCATTCTAATGGCATGAATTTCATAGCATAATTTTCCTCCTCTTCATGAGTTCCTATATTCCAGAAAGCAAAAAGCCTATATCCATGAATGGTAATATAAGATACGAGATATGATATGATGATCTTAAAATGGCATGATGTTATTTATTGCTCACACTCACCTTATATGCTAGTTCCTTCAAGATGAGGCAGGATGTCGATAATTGATCCATAATGAAATCGGGGGATCACGACCTTACGTCACCCCGATAAAGTAAAGTTGTTCATAAGCCTTATGCATGTATTGTGATAAGTATGTTACGATAAGCATAGTATGATGAGCATGTACGATGATGATTTAACACCGCGCCTAGTTGGCCGAGCAGTCACCGCTAAGGCGGGCAGCTATACGATACACCATGGCCAAATGGCATGGGCAGACACCACTAGTGGGCGGCATGAGATGATACCCCGGACACGGGAGGCCTGGACGCAGGCTAATGTTATGATTTTCACACCGATCCGATATGGACGGGCAGCTTATACATTACTACACCGCACCTATATGGGCCGGCAGCTTATACATTATGCATACATGATATGATGACGAGTATGAGTAAGACAGCATGACTTAATTCTTTTATACATGACAGTCAGATATAGATGTTCCATATTGATATTTCCTTTATGTCATTGTTCTATTTCATTGTTTATGCCTCCCATACTCAGTACAACGTTCGTACTGACGTTCGTTTTCTTTGGACGCTGTGATCATGCCCACAGGTAGACAGGGAGGAGAGCTCGACCCAGACCAGCAGTAGCTGTCAGCCGACTGGAAGCACTCTTTTGTTTGGAGGCGCTTATGACGATTCTTTTGTGTACATTTGTGTATATGTATGTTTGGGCATGACGAGGTCTTGTCCCGTCCTTATATTTAGTACTCCAGTAGAGGCTCGTAGATGCGCAGTGTGGGTTAGATGGTCTCACGAGATGCTATTATATGTATATATTATTTTGACGGCCGAGGGGCAAATGTATATCAAAAAGTGTTTATGTTTCTATGTAAGATATGATTTTTCTACAATTTGAGTGTAAAGCCGATAAAAGACCATTAAAGGAGAAAGTCAAGTAGTAGCACGAGTGGTGCTCGGTGACTAGCCCCGGGTACCCGTCACGGCCCCTAGCTGGGTCGTGACACAAACCGTGGAGGTGCACTAGTCACCGACTGGCCTGAGTGTCTAGAATGTGTATGCCTTGATCCCCCTCTATAATCACTTCCTGCCCCCATAGATCTGGCCCTCTTACTTTGCCTTCTATCGATATCACGATCACCCCTTTGCGAAGGTTGTTTTCCTTTTAAATTCTGGGCATGGGCTTGTATTTGGGAAATATCCATCCCATCTTGCAACGAAGTTGTTAAAAAATCCTTAAATAAATGCGGCCCTAAGACACTCACAAACCGATGTACCCTATATCCCATATCGGCCACCATAGTCGGGGCATATCTAGCCAACGAATTAAACTGAAGGCTATATTCCCGGACACTTATATTTTATTTCTTTAGATTTAAGAACCTAGCCGCTCTAGCTCGGCGGACCTCGGGTGGCAAATAGTGGCGGATGAAAGTATTTACAAATTCTTGCCACGCGGGAGGAGGCGCATTTTCTTTTCTTGATGCTAGACAATTATTGTACCACAATACCGCCACATCTCGGAGTCTATAAGATGCAAACTCCACAGATTCAGTTTCGGAGGCATGAATAATCCTCAATGTTCTCAGCATCTCATCAATAAAACCTTGCGGGTCTTCATCCATCTTTGACCCGAAAAACTCCGGAGGGTTCAAACTCATAAAATCACGGGCCCTGGTACTAGTTGCCCGATCACTTGAACCCACAGTCTGCCGCTGTGCCTGGGCGGCAACTAACTGCGTCAATAAATGGATAGCCTCGGTCATTTGTTCACCCGAAGTAGCCGGTGGGGGAACTGGAGGCATAGGAGCCGGAGCTGAAGCCCCTTCTTGTTCTTCTGTAATAGGTAGGGTGGAAGAAGCATTAAATGGAGCCTAATTATGTGACTCTCCCTCTTCTACATTCATTGGCGGCTCTCTTTCTACCCGCCTTTTCATCGTAGTCGTGCCCTTCTGGGCGGCTGTGGCTTTTCCCTTTGGCGGCATTTCTAAAATTATAGCACATTATTAAGAGGACAAAATCTTATAACGCAGTTCTATCGCATGATCTCTTAAGATGAAAGATGGTCATTTTTGCTAAATGCCCTGTAGCCTCTTGTTTATTAGTGTGGCGCGCAACACACCATAAACAAGACTCTACTAGACACGGCTCATAGACACTTCCTAGGACTTAACTGCTTTGATACCACTTTTGTCACGACCCGACTAGGGGCCGTGACTGGTACCCGGGGCTAACCACCGAGCACCACTCATTCTACTACTCATCATACTCATTAAGCGTTCTTTTATCAAATTCATACTCAAATCATAAAGAAATCATTTTTTGTTTGGAAACATAATTACTTTTATATACATAAGCCCTTCAGCTATCAAAATAATATAAACATATACAATAGTAACATTGTGAGACCATACTACCCACACATGTGTATCTACGAGCCTCTACTAGAGTACTAGACATATGGACGGGACAAGACCCCGTCGGGCCCAAAATACATATACATATATATATATATACACACACACAAAAGAATCAACAAAATAGCACCTCCGGAATAATGGACTGCTCCTGTAAATCTGCTGATAGCCCCTATGGATTTGCACCGTCTCCCTGTCTACCTGTGGGCATGAACACAGCGTCCGAAGAAAACGGACATCAGTACGAATATATTACTGAGTATGTAAGGCATAAACAATAATGATATATCAATGTAACACGGAGACATCGAATAAAGAGTGATCTGTAACTGACTATCACTTAAAACTGAAATAGTGCATGCTAACTTAGTTCATAATCATCAACGTATCATGTATGCATATATGTATAAGTTGCCCGACCATATAGGTACGGTGAGATAATCATTAGCTTGCGTCCAGGCCTCCCGCGTCCGGGGTACCATCTCATGCCGCCCACTAGTGGTGTCTGCCCATGCCATCTAGACATGGTGTATACGCTGCCTGCCTTAGCGGTGTCTGCCCGTCCATATAGGCGCGGTGTAATATCATCAACATGTACTCATCATAATGCATGCATAGAAACTCAAAGACAGCTATACTTTATCGAGGTAACATAAGGTCGTGAACCCCCGATTCCATTATGGAGTATTTATAAGCATTCTGCCTCACCTTGAAGGAAATAGCATATAAGGTGAGTGTATACAATAACAACATCATTAACTTTGTAGGAACATCATATCATGAACTCTAGAATCTTTATACTTAAGCTCATCATCATCATTGTTGGACTCATAATGTATCTCTTATCTCATGTGGCTATTCATGAACATAGACTCTTAGGTTTCCAGGATGTAGGAGATTCATGGAGAAGGAAAAATCATGCCATAGGATTCATTCCTTAGAAAGAAAGGACTAGCCTCACATACCTTTTTCATTTATCTAATCTATCGCTTGCTTGTTCTCCTTCAATACCCATGTTTCTACCTTCAAGAGAATTCGCATTAACATTAGCTAATCGATTACTTAAACGTGCTTACTAAAGCTAAAGAAAATTGGGCAGCATTTCCTTTGTTTATACAACTTTCCCCATATTCCATATCAACTCCCAACATTGATAACGACATTCACAATATCACAAGCAACAATCATCTTTCGCATACATTACCCACATTTCGCAATTTCACTCCAATTTCTCCATAGTCACGGTCATAATTCATTATTGTATTTTCTCACATATAATACTCATTCCATGTTCTAAATATCGTTCATAACATACTTACAATCACAACATATCGATAATCATGACTCAATCCAAGCCTTTACTCAACAATGATACTATTCCCACATTTATGACCCATTTTCTGTATCTTTCTACAATCCACGTTTTTTAACTTTCAACACTTTAAATAACAAGGAATGATCATAAAACTCACCTTAGATAATGGAATAATAAGCCATGAGTGGGAATTCTCTTCTTGCACAAAAACCCTAGTCCACTTCCCTTGGGATTTCTTGGCTTTGATGAACTTTGATATGTTTCATACACTTGATTTTGTGAGTTTGATCAAGTTGATCATCAATTTGTCTTAGGTTATTGTGGATGGAGAGTGGAAAGGATTCTAGAGGATTCTTGAAGTGTGGAGAGTGGAATATGAAATGAAATAAATGGGGGAAAGGTGCTTATATCGTTTTAAAATTTGTCCCGACCAGATTCTACGGACCAACATATGGTCCGTATAATTTATACTGACCGTATGTCTGGCCGTAGATCTGGTCCTGTGACGTATGCTATTCTGGGCTGATTATACGGCCAGACATACGACAAATATAATTTATACGACCAGTATGTTGGGCCGTATAATGCCCAATTCATCCGAACTCGTTCTCGTTGACTCGTTTGATCTCCAATCCTTATGGACCCTTCTTGACACTTGATTAACACCTCAGTACCAATTTAAGGGACATTATCACTCTTCTCCGAAACATATTTAAGCCATCATTAACTTGTCGCTCATAATTCTTACCTGACACGCAACATATCCCTTGCTTTCCTTAACAACCTTTTTCCCTTATGTCAAATGTCTTTGAATCTCGATTAGGTTCGTCAAATGCTATCTTTTACTTATCAAAACATCGTATACATCGTACCCTTCGCTAGCCTATTCGCTGTACGTTAACGGGGACATTTTCCAAGGTGTAACAGATCAATATTGAGATTGGATATAATGGATTAACACAAGGAAAGGATGACCAGATACAATAGCAGGCTGATCAAAGTGTATTGATACAGTAAAAGGAGACTGAAGTTGTTGTAGAAGCTTCCATTGTGGTGGTGAATATTGGAAAAGAAGAGCAGACATAGCAGAAGAATGCATTAAAGGTAATGAAGTTCTGCACAAGGAGGCACTAATGGAGGTGGAAATAGCATCACAACCTCAAATAGCACAAGAGGAGGGTTGACTGAATTTGAAGTGGACCCATCTAATGAGGAAAGATTAGTGGAAGAACAACCTTTGATGGAAAACTATAACTTGGCTTTGATGGATTTGGTCTTGATAGACAATAACTTGAAGGGTCACATTCAGGTCACTTATGTTCTCCTGGAAGGAAGTGAATTGGCAGAAATATCTCAAGATCAACAGGTCACAAAGATAAGGGGAAATTCTCCTATGATGGAATTACATGATCTGGTTTCTCATAATATTGATGAGTTAGATATAAGATCAGATACAGTAGGATGAAAGGCAGAAGATATCAGCTGCTTAAATGATGAAGAAGATATTGCTACTGTATTGGATCATGTTAAAAAAGAAGCAGACCTCTCACCTAAGTCTCAGGTGAAAGGTACAAGAAATGCCAAGAAACAAGTAGGTCAGGAAATCCAACCTGTAAGGGTGATGCCAAAAAAAGGTACTTCTAAATCTAGTTATAAATGCTGATGAAGGCTCTTTTTTGGAATATTAGATTAGTGCGAAGTCAAAAAGCTTTTCATAGAGTGCAGATGTTGCACAGGCACCACAAGTTCTTCCTGATAGCTTTTATGGAACCTTTTCAACATTTGAGACATATTGATCAATATAGAAGGTAAATTGGTATGCAGTATGCCGAGGCTAATTGCAATGGTAAAATATGGTTTTGTGAATGAAAACATTGATGTGGATATTTTGGAGGAAACTGCACAACAAATTACTGTTAAGCTATTTTTCCAGGAATTGCATAAAAATATGGTAGTTACTATGGTGTATGCAAAGTGTGATAAAGAGAAAAGAGTGAATTTATGGGACTGTTTGTGTAATCTATTAGCCACTATGTCAATGCCATGGCTAATAGGTGGTGATTTTAATGTAATTCTGAATGAAGAAGAGAAGATTGGAGGCTTGCCTATTTTCCCTCAGGAAAATGAAGATTTTGCTTCTTGTGTCAATTCCGGTGAGTTGTCTGAGGTTAACTTCAAAGGCAGCCCTTTTACATGGTGGAATGGTAGAACAATTGGAGAATGCATTTTCAAAAGGTTGGATAGGATGCTTTTTAATGATCTGTTTCAATCCTGGTTTGGTCAAATTGAAGTAGATCATCTGTCAAGGACTGGGTCTGATCATGCACCTTTGTTTTTATCTTGTACTGATCAAACTCAGACATTTATTAAAACTTTCAACTTTTTGAAATTTTGGACTGAGCATGCAGATTCAGCTGATGTTTTTCTGGCTTTTAAGCAGAAATTGAAAAGTGTGAAATCTGCTCTATCACAGTAGAGTAAGCATACTTTTGGGGACATTTTCAAACAGCTGAGCATTAGAGAGGAGGTAGTTAGAATCAAAGAAGACTTATTTGAGGAATTCCCTACAGAAGGTAATAAAATGATCCTTCAAAGAGCACAAGCTGAACTGAAGAAATATATGCATTATAAGGAGGAATTTTAGAGATAAAAAGCTGGTTTTGACTGTTTTACAGAATGAGATAGAAATACAATATTCTTCCATAATATAGTGAAGGGCAGAACGAAGAGAACTCAGATCAAAAGAATACAAAACTCTAATGGTACTTGGATTGAATGGACTGACAATCTAGCAGATGAGGCAATTTCCTTTTATCAGAAGCAATTCACTCAAGAGCCTCAACAGGAGGAGTTTTCATTATTGGAGCATATTCAAGAACTGGTGACAGAGGAGGATAATGTTGTATTTTGCAGTATTCCAAGTCTTGAACAAGTCAGGCAAGCAGTATTTGAACTAGCTGGGGATAGTGCAAGTGGCCCTGATGGTTTATCAGGTTTGTTTTACCAGTCATGTTGGGATATAGTTGGTGTTAATGTGCATAAGCTGGTGAAGGCTTACTTTGAGGGTCACACTCTTCCTAAGTCTATAACACACACAAATCTTGTATTGTTGCCTAAGAAGAATGAAGTTGAGACATTTTCTGCTATGAGGCCAATAAGTCTTAGCAACTTCATAAACAAGATAATTTCTAGAGTGTTACATGGCAAGCTTGATCATATTCTTCCTAGGCTCATTTCAACTAATCAGTCTGGTTTTGTTAAAGGAAGAAACATCATTGAAATTGTCTTATTGACTCTGGAAATTGTGTCTGACATCAAATTGAGAGGAAAAACTACAAATGTAGTTTTGAAACTTGATATGACTAAGGCCTATGATAGAGTATCATGGTTATTTTTAACTAAGGTACTCAAGAAGATGGGGTTTGCATAAAAGAGTGTGGATTTAGTATGGAGATTGTTGGCTAATAACGGGTACTCAGTGCTAGTAAATGGTCAACCTCATGGCTTCTTTCACTCAACTAGGGGTGTCAAGGAGGGTGACCCTTTGTCACCTGCTTTGTTCATTTTATCAGCAGAGGTTCTGACAAGTGCCTTGAATTCATTGTTTGAAATATCTGAATCTAAAGGTTATGGGATGCCAAAAGGGAGTGCCAATCTTAACCACTTGGCATATGCAGATGACACCATAATATTTGCCTCAGCAGACAATGATTCACTAAACATGATCATAAAGGTGTTACAGGATTATGAGAAGGTGTCTGGTCAGCTAATTAACAAAAGGAAAAGTTCCTTTTACATGTTTGCTAAAGTTTCACAGAATATTGTAAAAGGGGTGGCAGCAACTACAGGATTTTCAAGTGGTTCTTTTCCTTTTGTGTATTTAGGATGCCCAATTTCTTATGCTAGGAAGAGGAAAATAGATTATTCTGAACTTATTAAAAATGTGAAGGATAAACTGCAAGCTTGGAAAGGGAGGTTGCTATCACTTGGAGGAAAGGTTGTGCTGATATCAAGTGTACTTCAAAGTGTCCCTATACATCTATTATCTCCAGTGAAACCTCCAAAATGTGTTATCAAGGAAATACATCAGATGTTTGCCAAATTCTTCTGGAGTAATAAGGAAGATGTCAAATCTAGGCATTGGTCTGCATGGCTTACTATGTGTTTTCCTAAGGAGGAGGGTGGTTTGGGCTTCAAATCCTTGTTTGATGTGTCAAAGGCATTATGTGCTAAATTATGGTGGAATTTTAGAACCTCAATATCACTATGGGCCAATTACCTATGGAACAAATATTGCAAGAACCAATATCCTCAGTATGTCCAATGGAAGGGAGGTACACAGGTTTGGAAGATGATGTTAGAAGCAAGAGATAGTATAGAACAGGAAATATGGTGGGAAACCAAGAGTGGAACTGCTAATGTCTGGTTTGACAACTGGACAAAATTAGGAGCCTTGTACTATACATTACCTGATCAAGTCATTGATGAAAGTGTGGAAGATGTATCTGAAATTCTAGATGGAAATGATTGGAATTTCAATAAGCTACAACAACTACTACCAAGTGAAATTGTTAATCATATTCAAGAGGAGCTTCTGATGAAGGAAAGTTCAACTTTGTGGGACAAGGCATGGTGGATGATGACTAGCTCTGGGAAGTTTAACATTTCAAGTGCCTGGAATCTGCTTAGACAAAAAGGCCATATCTCTACAGTGTATAAACAGATATGAATAAATGGGGTCCCTTTCAAGATATCCTTTTTCTTATGAAGATTAAGAAAGTTTAAGCTACCTGCTGATGAAGTGCTAGCTAGCATTGGAAGAAATGTAGTATCTAGGTGCTGTTGCTGCAGGAATCCACAGCAAGAAACCATTGATCATTTATTTCTGAATGGTGAAGTTGCATAATATATTTGGAAGGTTTTTAGCAGTACTGCTGGTATAGAAATGAATTGCTCTCAGGTGAAACAATTAGTGCAAATATGGTGGAATACTAATTGTCATTATAAGCTGAAACCTATCATTAAAGCAGTACCTGGAATGACCATGTGGCAAATATGGAAATGGAGAAACACAAAGCTTCATGGAGGCTCAATGTCTAGGCATAGGGTGATCCATGAAATTTCTCAGAACACTTGCTATGCAAAGTAAAGTATCCAGTTTGGCAGAACATCCCTCATAAGTGGCCTGATATTATTGATTACTTTGAATAGTTTAGACCAAGCCTAAAGTGTACAACTGTGGCATGGAGAGTGGCTATAAGTGGTTGGTATAAGTGCAACAGTGATAGTGCCTCAAGAGGAAATCCAGGTCCTAGTTCAGTGGCATTTTGCATTAGAGATGATAATGGAGATCTGGTATATGCAGCAACTCAAAAGATTACAGATGGGAATAACTTAGTTGTTGAAGCTGTGGCCATCAAGCAAGGAATTAATTATTGTATGGATCATCAAATGTATCCTTTATTGGTGGAAACTGACTCCTTAGCCATGAAGATGTTCATTAGAGGAACATGGGAAGTTCCATGGTGTATTAGTATGATCTTAAAGGACATCAACAGATTGATAAGAGGGCAGACTGTTAAAGTGGATCACATATATAGGGAGGGAAACTGCCTGGCAGATTTTTTAGCTAACTATGTTTTTGATTTTCCAGGTACACAACAATTTAACACTTTTCAGGAGCTACCTTCTATTGCTAGGAAACTATTAAACATTGATAAGGCTCAGATTCCAAATCTGAGAATCAGATATGCATCAAACACTAGAGTTTCAAGCAACTGATTTCCTAAATGCTTATAAACTGTTTTCCTTAGCATGTGTATGATGGAAGGCTTTGGGACAGTTGTTACTGCATCTAGTCTAGCTGTTTAAGAAGTTCAGGATGGGTGCTATTAGTGTGCATGCATGCTCATCCCCATGCTAGATAACTTAAACAGATGAGGCTAAATGCAGCTTATATACCAAAGACAGCACACATTGGATATATTCTTTTGCATTTGCAGCAGGAAATTACAGGAAGTGAGGCTACAAACCTGCAATCTGAAGAAAATTCAAGTGATTTGAATCCATTTCATCTGGTGAGAGCTTGGATATGAGATAGATGGATGCAAGACAAGACTACAGGAATTCTAGCTTTGTTTTATGTATAGTTTGTTGTTGCATATTTGCTTTCTTGTTATTTTCTAACTAGTTTTTTGGCTAGTTCTATACAGACGTTTTTTTCTTTTTCAATAAATATCCACCTTTTTGTGGTTTTCATTAAAAAAACAAAAAATCACCATCATCATCATCATCATCACTATTACCATCATCATCATTATCATCATCACTATGAAGAGCTTTTACCAAAAGAATTTCAAGAATATTGGAAGTCATGAACTTCTAACATCTCTAGGAATATGACATTGCGAATATCTTAGATGGCATCTCTAGAATTGAGCTCATCATCATAATCGTTATCATTATCATCAAAAGGAATATTTTCAACAATATCATGAGAATCTCGAGAATTATGAGCCTATAGCATTTATAGGAATAGGAATATGGTGGATATCACGTATAGGTTCGCAATAAATGAATCATGCCTTTTGAAAGAAAGGTTAGCCTTACATACCTTTTCATCTTCTTAACTATTTAACGTTCTCCTCTAAAGTCCGCAAAGTCTACATTCAAGAGGATTCGCACTAAGGTTAAGTCTTGAAAACACTTCTAAGTTCAAACTAGTGCAATTAACGAACTAACAAAATTTGGGCAGCAGTTCTCCTATTTTGTCAAATTTCACCATATCACAAAACAACTCCCAAATGACAATAATAATATTCATAATACCACATTCAAGAATTTAAATTCAATTCAATCTCAAATTTACCTAAAATCCCCCTTTTAAGTTCATAGCATGGTCATCTTCTTCACTTCAACATTTATGATTTCTCCACTTTAGTTCTTTTCTTTTCCAAGGATCACTAAACCCTTATATCAACAAAATAATTTAAATAATAGGAGGATCATACCTTATTATAGAAGAACTTCACCTTCCCTAACTCCTTTCAAGATCAAGTTTATCACAACTTTGAAGAAAAGCAAGAATAATCACCTTCCATGGATTCTTTTTGGGTTTTGTTGTTGATCTTCTCTCTTGATGATATGGAAAGGTTTGGAGTGTTATGAAACCTTCAATAACTCTCTATAAGTGTGGGGAAATAAAAGTGGGAGGTTGGAATGAAAATGAGGTCTCTTGGGATTTAAAAAGGTGGCAAAATCGCACCCCCGCACCAATTTGCGATGGAGATGCAGCCTAGCATAGTGGATATGCGGATTCATCTACCCTTGTATACTTAAGGAGGAGGTTTGGCAGTGATTCCAGATGATTTGGTGAGTTTGCGGCTAGTTTGCTGCACAGCAAACTTCACAAACTGGTCCACAAACTCCGATTTTCGGCGAAAAATGTTCTTTTCGATTCGTTTGACCTCCAATCCTTATGGAACCGTCTTGGAACTTATATAAAACTTATTTAACGATCTAAGGGTCCCTATATCTCCCCCTCAAGGTAATTCTAAGAAATTTATAACTCAAATGCTATGAAATCTTCCCAAAACATGACTCTAACTCCAATTTCTCCACGAACTTACTTCCACTGCTTCATATGACTTTGAAACCTTAAGGAACATACTTGCAATTATTACGTAACATCATTAACCTTATAAGGGCTTCCTATGCCCTTTAGGCTTGTGCTAATTTACTCATAATGCAATGACACGAAATTTTCCAAGGTGTAACAATCACATAGAACATTAATTTCATGTTGAGACTTATAGATCCTTTATTTCATCTATAAAGTTCATAAAACCCATTCCATAGCTTGGAATTATAGGTCTTGGATAGAAGTAAGGATTGATGATGTTCTTCTTGATTCAGATATGATTAGACTTCCATTATCTCGAGGATCAAAGGAAGGGAAATACTGAGGTTTGACTATTGGAGACTTTGTTGTTCGGCTCTCCAGGTAGGTTACGGTATACCTTATGGTGAGACTTTGACTAGCGAAGCATATGTTTAGATGATACTGTCGGAGAATGCATGTAAACCTTCGGGTATGAAGTTGAGTTGGATATTGTCTTGGGTTGGGCCTTGTTGTATGATTTGGGGGCTAGCCACCTCGTTGTGTTGTTAACTTATCTTGATCTATTTATTTATTGTCTCGTTTCCATGTTGCGACATTTTATATTGGTAATTTTTTATATATCATGACTATGATATTGCGGTACTTTACTTGATTTGATATTAAGCTGAGAATTGTGATTCCATTGTGACTTATTGTGTAGCCTTATTATTGACATTACTTGTGTACCATGTGTGGTACTATTTGGGATTGAATTGGCTATTGACATTATATTGTATTGTATTAATACTCATTTCCGTGATACATTGATATTGCATGATTATGGTACTGATGATGATAAGTGAAAGAGTGTAGCCTCCGAGGTCTTTTCTGGAGAGTGTAAAAGAGAGATGATAGTCCGTGATCCGAAGTCATTTACCGCAGCAGAATGAGTGTACGTTGCCCGAGGTCTTTTTCCTGGAATGAATAATTGCTCGATGCCTGAGGTCTCTTTTCGGGATCGAGAGAGTGCTCGTGATCCGAGGTCAGTTTCGGAGCGAGTGGTACATAGACTTCGCTGTCCCCAATGGGTTGTGCTGCCAAGATGTGATGTTCCATTTTCGGATTACATGTGTACTGTGCATATGCATTGCATTCATCATATAGAAATTATTGCATTGCAATGTACCTTTTGGTTTCCTGTGATATTGGTGTGATATGGTTGTGATGTACTAGTTCGGATTTGTTATACTGAGACTTGGCACGGTTGGGGTTTAGATGTTATAACATAGGTGATGACTTGTTGTGATGTACTGGTTCGGATTGGTTATATTGAGACTTGGCACAGTTGGGTTTAGATGCTACAACATATGCGATGACTTGTACCGACGATATGGATTCGTGTTGACTTGTAACATGTTGTGTTACATGTTTATCTTGCTTTGTTGTCTTTATATGCATTAGCTAGTCTTAGTCGGCATATGATACCTACCAGTACTTGTTGTTTGTACTGACCTGCACTTGCTGCATTCTTTTATGAATGCAGATATTACCAGGTGGGATCTACTTCTACTCCTCATGGCTGATATTCGAGGACTGTTGATTTGAGTCTTTACAGGGTGAGCATGAGGACGTTCGCTGCTCGAAGACTATTCCTATTATTATGTCTTGTTTTCCATTCTGAGACATCATTTCGAGACTACTTATGTATTATTATTCAGACTAGTAGTATTTAGTTAGATGCTTTTGTGTGACCAAACCAGATACTGGGGTGGATTTCATTTACTTCCGCACTTATTTATATTATATTGTGAGACTTACGTTAATTTACTTTCTTCCGCTATTTTCCATTATTTGTGAATGCTGAGTTAAGTGTTCGTCTACCGAGGTGGGAAAGGTAGGTGGCCGCACGACTTAGTGAAATTGAGTCGTGACATATTATCACGACCCGTCTAGAGGGCCGCGACGAGCGCCCGGTGCTAGCCCACCCGGGCACCCCTTGGCTTACACTTCACTTACGTCTAGGTGAGCCGTACAATTAAGCATACATTTCTAATCACCATTCGTGCTAGTCCCATTGGACGACAATGATTTCATATCATGGTTGGCATCTATACCACGTCAATGTACATGAGCCGTCAAGGCTATCAAAACGATATACAAAATATAGGCCAACAGGGCCAGGCACATCTAACCATATTCACATGTCTACGAGCCTCTAAGAAGAGTATAACATATCACATAAGCGGGACAGGACCCCTCCATGCCCATAATTATATACACAAAATAATAAGTACCCGAAAGCTATAGCTCCGAATGAAATGGAGCTCTGCTATGTAGTCTCTAAGAATGTAGCTATGGATCAAGTCTGTCTCCCTGTGCACCTGCAGGCATGACGCAGCGTCCACAAACAAAAGGACGTTAGTACGAAGAATGTACTGAGTATGTAAAACATGATCAATATCGATATAGAAGCATAATAAGAAACATGAAAAATAGCACAAGACAGGAGATGGTGATATCATCGTCATAGGCACTTACTTGCCTTTCATAGGACTTTCCATTTCTAATGCGCATTTGTGTACTTACATCCAAATCGTATCCGTTCCAAATTTGTGCTCGTATTCGTACACATACCCTTATTCACATTCATATCGTATCATATTCGTATTCATATCATATACATAATCATATCATATACATAACATTTACATAGCATACCCGACCAGGCAGGATCGATGTTTCATACATACTTGGCCAACCAAGGCTCAAGGTTGCTCATACCTGGCCCTACCAAGGCTTCAGGGTTACATCTACCTGGCCCTACCAAGGCGTCAGGGTTATCCGTACCATCTGCAGAGGTGTGCGCACGTTACGTAATCATATACCTACTTATTTACATATCTTACCCCGCCTCATAAGCTCGGGGTTCCATGATAATCATACATAGACACATATACATAATAGCTCGTAAGCATCTTTACTATTTACGTCATTACCATAATCGTCGTCAACATCATCATTACTATTATCGTCATTCATCACGTTAATCTTTATAGGCTTACTCGTCATACGAGGGATTTAGTACAATCGTGGCGTATCAAGAATCGTGAGCTTACTAGCTCGGAAGATCAAATCATTTGAAGGATACCATAGTCTCATAGACGATTTAGATATTTGGCCAAAGAACCATGCCTTATGAAAGAAGGGTTAGCCTTACATTCGTTTTCCGTTCAACTATTCTACACTTGCGCGTTCTCCTCCAATGCTAGCGTTTCTACCTTCATTAAAGTCATACTATCATTAGAATCGATAGCTAGCATATATGACTAAAGCTAGAGAAAATCGGACAACATCTCCTTTATTTATACGACATTCCTCCATAGCGTATATCAACTCCCAAACGTCAATAATGCATTCACAATAACATAACAATAATCATTATTCATTCACATTATCCACATTTCTTAGTTTACCTTCAATCACCCATATCCATGGTTATGACACACGACTATGTCCATTCACGTACATTGCTCATCTCATGTTTACAACCTCATTTATAACACATTTACATCACAATGCATCAAGACTTATAACTCAATTCAAACTATTTCTCAAAATGGCACTATTCCACATTCATGACCTATTTTGCCATACCTTTCTACAATCGAAGTATTTCAACTCTTAAGTACCTTAAACAATATAGAAATATCATCAATCTTACCTTAGATGTCGTAGGAACAAGCCTTGGTTGATAATACTCCACTTGAGCAAAACCCTAGTTTATCTCCAATGAGATTTCTTGACTTGTATGATCCTTAATGGGTTTTCTTATACTTGATTCACTTAGTTTATGTTGTTGATCACCAAATATCCTTGAATTCTTGTGGAATTTATGTAGAGAGATGTTTTAGAGAGAAGGGGTGTCATGTAGAAGTGAAATGAAATGAAATGAAATAATAAACTTGGTCCCCTTTTTAATAACCCAAAATTTGATCTGAAATGAACAGTCATCGAAAGTGCACAGTGGTCGTAAACCCAGTTTACGGGCCGTATGCCAGTTTACGGTCCGTATTCTGTGGGCGTATTTAAGCATAACAGAACCAGAAAGTATGCTGGGGATCATGGTGATTTACGATCGCAATTTACGGTCCGTATTCCAAGTCGTATTTAACCATTTTGACATTTGACAGAAAGTTGAAGTTTTGGAAGTCAAAATACGACATGGCAGTTTACGGGCCGTATACCACTTTACGGTCCGTATTTCATTTTACGTCCAACTGGCCAAAATGCAAATCTGCAACTTTCCACATTTTCAGAACCTATAATTAGTCATTATGGAGCATAACCTATCTCTTATTGTAATCGCCTTTGGAATATTACTTAGGGTCGTCAAACGTCGTTTCTTACGCATGGAAATATCGTATACTCGTACTCCTTACTAGTTCATTCACTTGCATACCAACGGAAAATTTTCCGAGGTGTAACATTCTTCCCCCCTTAAGAACATTCGTCCTCGAATGTTAAAGTCTTCGGGGATTCTATAAAAATTTTGCTAGAGCCTCCCATATAATATGGCACTACCATCCTGTCACAACAACCTATAATATCGATGCCTCTCAGGTCCACAACACAATAGTATTAAGATTTTTCCACACACGACCAAAAAGCATAAAAGGAAAACATACATACCTTGTGATCTTAATATCTCATCTTGGATCTCTTCCAAGGGTCGGAATAAATGCGGGTATCCGGATCGCATACTTTCTTCCGCTTCCCATGTCATTTCCTCTCGTTTGCTGCTTCTCCATAGAACCTTAACTGAGGCCACTTATTTGTTTCTAAGCCTCTGTACTTGCCTATTTAGTATGGCAATGGGCACTTCTTCATAAGTCAACTTTTCTGTCACTTGCACATCACTTATTGGCACGATCGTAGTAGGATCTCCAACACATTTTCGAAGCATCGAAACATGGAAAACTGGATGGACTGACTCCAATTCCGGAGGTAAATCTAATTCGTAGGCCACTTTGCCCACTTTGCGCACAATCTCATAAGGCCCAACGTATCGGGGACTAAGCTTCCCATTTTTGCCAAATCTCATTACACCCTTCATTGGTGACACTTTCAAGAATACCCAATCTTTCACTTGGAATTCTAAGTCTCTTCGACGATTAACCGCATAGGACTTTTGACGACTTTGGGCTGCTAACAACCGATCTTGTATGATCTTGACTTTCTCTATGGCTTGCTGGACCAAGTCTAGCCCTATCAATCTAGTCTCTCCTGTTTCAAACCACCCAATTGGGGATCTACATTTTTGCCCATATAAAGCTTCATACGGTGCCATTTGAATGCTAGAATGGTAACTATTATTGTAAGCAAATTCAATGAGTGGCAAATGATCATCCCAATTTCCTCCAAAATCTATCATACATGCCCGTAACATATCCTTAAGAGTCTAAATGGTACGCTCAGGTTGCCCGTCAGTCTGCGGGTGAAATGTCGTACTAAGGCTCACTTGGGTCCCTAGACCCTCTTGGAAAGACTTAAAAAAGTTTGTTGTAAACTGAGTCCCTCTATCAGAGATAATAGATACTGGAACACCATGGAGTCTCACTATCTCCTTAAGATAAAGTTTTGCATAATCTTCTGCCATATGCGTCGTTCTGACTGGTAAGAAATGAGCTGACTTGGTGAGTCTATCCACAATCACCCATATGGAATCATACTTACGTCGAGAACGGGGTAAGCCTGTAATGAAGTCCATGTTAATCACTTCCCACTTCCAAGTTGGGATTTCTATAGCTTGCAACAATCCGCCCAGCTTTTGGTGCTCGATTTTCACTTCTTGACAATTAGGACATTGAGCTACGAATTATGCTATGTCTTTCTTCATTCCATTCCACCAATATACAGACTTAAGATCATGATACATTTTCATCGCTCCGGGGTGAACAGAATAATGGGAACAATGAGCTTCTCTCAATATCTTGTGGCGTACACCTGCCACATCGGGAACACACAATCTTCCTTGACATCGGAGAACTCCGTCTCCTGAAAGCTCAAATGATGACTTCTCTTTCTGAGGAAGTGTATCTCTGTACTGCACTAGTATGGAATCTTCGTATTGTCGCTCTTTCACTTCTGCTACTAGCGACGAGACTGTTGAATTCTGGATAGTAGCTCCCCCGCCACCTGAGTCAACTACTCGAACTCCTAGGCTAGCTAGCTGCTAGAGCTCACGGGCCATTTCTCTCTTCTCTGGTCGCACATCACACAAACTTCCCATAGATCTGCGGCTAAGAGCATGAGCTACAACATTTGCCTTTCCGGGGTGATACAAGATATCAAGATCATAATCTTTTAGCAATTCCAACCATCGTCGTTGCCGTAAATTCAGCTCTTTCTGCTTGAAGATATACTGTAGACTCTTAGGATCTGTATAAACATCCACATGGACACCATATAAATAATGTCTCCATATCTTTAACGCATGAACCACTGCGGCCAATTCTAAATCAGGGGTTGGATAATTCTGCTCATGTTTCCGCAATTGCCTTGAAGCATATGCAATCACTTTGCCGTGTTGCATCAATACACAGCCAAGCCCAATGCCTGAAGCATCGCAATAAACAACATATCCTTCCAATCCCTCTGGAAGTGTCAAGACTGGGGCGGAAGTCAATCTACTTTTCAACTCTTGGAAGATACGCTCACAAGCATCTGTCCATTGAAACTTTGCCGATTTCTGGGTCAACTTGGTGAGTGGTGCAGAAATAGAAGAAAAACCTTCAACGAACCTCCTGTAATAACCTGCTAAGCCCAGAAAGCTACGAACCTCCGTAGGAGTTGTGGGCCTTGGCCAAGTCTTCACGGCCTCAATCTTTTGACTGTCTACTCGAATACCATCGACTGCAACAATATGCCCCAGAAATGCCACTGAGTTCAGCCAAAACTCGCATTTGGAAAACATTGCAAACAACTCTTGAGTTCGAAGAACTCCAAGGATAGTACACAAATGATCTGCATGTTCTGCCTCGGATCTAGAATACACCAAGATGTCGTCGATGAATACAATCACAAACAGATCTAGGAAAGGCCTGAACACATTGTTCATCAAATCCATAAATGTCGCCGGTGCATTAGTCAGCCTAAATGACATTACCCGGGACTCAAAATGACCATATCTTGTTCTGAAGGCTGTCTTAGGGATATCTTTCTCCCTAACTCTCACTTGATGATACCCGAACCTCAAATCAATCTTTGAAAACCATTTGGCGCCTTGCAATTGATCAAATAAATCATCAATCCTCAGAAGAGGATACTTGTTCTTAATCGTCACCTTATTCAATTGCCAGTAATCAATGCACATTCTCAAGGAGCCATCTTTCTTTCGGACAAACAATACGGGTGCTCCCCACGGGGATGAACTAGGCCTAATAAAGCCTTTTTCAAGCAGGTCTTTCAACTGCTCCTTCAACTCTTTCAATTCTGCGGGTGTCATTCTATAGGGAGGAATAGATATAGGCTTCGTGCCTGGCAACACATCGATGGCAAAATCAATCTCCTGCTCGGGAAGAAGGCCTGGAAGCTCTTCCGGGAACACATCCGGAAATTCATTTACTACGGGGACTAACTGAAGAGTCGTCGATTTAGCTTCTACATCTTGAACCCGGACTAGATGGTAAATGCAGCCTTTTGTGATCATTTTCCTTGCCTTTAGATAGGAAATGAACCTACCTTTTGGTGACGCCGTATTCCCTTTCCATTCTAAGACTGGTTCTTCCGGAAATTAGAAACGAATCATTTTCATTCTACAATCAACATTGGCATAACAAGAAGCCAACCTATCCATGCCCATAATAACATCAAAATCCACCATTTCTAGCTCATGCAAATCAATCATGGTACGACGATCACAAATCACAATTACATAATTTCTATATACTCGGCTAGCTATTACCGATTCACCAACGGGTGTAGACACCTCAAAAGGTTTAATCGATTCCGACTCGACTCTAAATCGACCCGCAACATACGGAGTAACATATGACAATGTGGAGCCCGAATCAATCAAAGCATATACATCATGAGAAATATCGATAATATACCTGTGACCATGTCAGGAGAAGACTCAAGATCTTGGCGTCCAGCTAAAGCATAAACACGGTGCGGAGGACCGCTAGAACTGGGAACTCTCCCTCTGCCTCTACCATGGCCGACTGGCGCATGTGAACCTGGACCCATAGGGCGTACAGATGCTGAAGATCCAGCTACCGACCCTGAAGGCTGGGTCCTACGTCTACCATGAACTGAGGGGCAATCAGGCATAATATGGCCTGGTCGACCACATAAATAGCAAACATCTGAGCCCATTCGACATCGACCCCAATACAATTTCCCACACTGGGAACATCGTAGTGCGGGTGGCCTCGCCTGACCTGAATCGTCTCTAAACGGAGACCCCGAATAACTCTGACTCGGCCCAAAACGAATAGATATATCGAATTTTTTGCCAGAAAACCGAGGAGGTGCACTAGTCATAGAATAGCCTGAGTGCCTGGAAATCTGCTGTCTGTGCCCACCTCTGAAATCACTCATCAGACCTGAAGATCTGGCCCTCTTCGTCCCTTCGGGGACATCCGATAAAATTGGAACGATACGAAGATTAGCATGGCCCCTGCACAGGACACTCACAAATTGAGAAACGGTCCAAATTTAAAAAAAAAAAAAAAAAAAAAAGATCTGGCCCTCTTGCTATGACCCCGATCCTGCTCGCGTTTACTTCTCTATTGTTGTAAACTTTCTTCTAAGTTCTAAGCATGAGCCTGAACGCGTGCAATATCCATATTGTCCTAAAGGGACGCAGTCCAGCACCTATCCATCAAATGTGGCCCTAGGCCTTTAACAAATCGGTGTACTCTGTCACCCATATCCGCTACCATGGCCGAGGCATATCTAGCCAAAGAATTGAAGCGGATACTATACTCTAGAGCACTCATGCTACCTTACCTCAAATTTAAGAATTTATCGGCCCTAGCTCGTCGAACTTCTGGAGGCATATAGTGTCGGAGGAAAGCATCAACAAGCTCTTGCCATACCGGGGGAGGTGCATTGGCTCCCCGTGAAGCCATCCAAACTGTATACTATTGGATCGAGACATCTCTCAATTTATACGATGCTAGCTCCACCGACTCGGTGTCTGAAGCATGTATCAATCGAAGTGTCCTCAACATACCATCAATAAAATCCTGAGGGTCCTCCTCCGGCTTTGACCCAAAGAATTCCGGAGGGTTCAAAGTAATGAAGTCACGGGCTCTTGCACAAACAGCCCTGTCACCTTGCCCTGCACTTTGTCGCTGGGTCTGAGCAGCAACCAACTGAGTAAGCAAATGTATGGCCTCTTTCACATCTTGGCCTGAAGCATCTGGTGGAGGAGCTGGAGGTGCTGGAGTCGGGGCTGAGGCTCCCTCATGCTCCTCTAATATAGGTACTGAACGAGAGGACTGAGATTGAGCCGCACTCTAGGACTCACTTTCCTCGACTACCGGTGGCGGTGCTCTTTCAGCCCGCTTTTCTGCCACCGTTTTTCCCTTTTGGGCTGCTGTAGCCTTTCTCTTTACAGGCATTTCTGAAATACACAACACACGATTAAGGGACAAGAATTTCGTATATCATAGCTCTATCACACGATTTTTATGAAGAAAGAAGGTCATTCATTCCTATAATGTCCGCAGCTTCTTGTTTATAAGTGTAGAGCGCAACACACCCATAACCAAGACTCTACTAGACACGGCTCGTAGACACACCCTAGGACTGAACTGCTCTGATACCAATTTTGTCACGACCCGTCTAGAGGGCCGCGATGAGCGCCCGGTGCTAGCCCACCCGGGCACCCCATGGTTTACACTTCACTTACGTCTAGGTGAGTCGTACAATTAAACATACACTTCTAATCACCATTCATGCTAGTCCCATTGGACGACAATGATTTCATATCATGGTTGGCATCTATACCACGTCAATGTACATGAGCCGTCAAGGCTATCAAAACGATATACAAAATATAGGCCGACAGGACCAGGCACATCTAACCATATTCACATGTCTACGAGCCTCTAAGAAAAGTATAACATATCACATAAGCGGGACAGGACCCCGCTATGCCCATAATTATATACACAAAAGAATAAGTACCCAAAAGCTATGGCTCCGAATGAAATGGAGCTCTGCTATGTAGTCTCTGAGAATGTAGCTATGGATCAAGTCTGTCTCCCTTTGCACCTGCGGGCATGACGTAGCATCCACAAACAAAAGGATGTCAGTACGAAGAATGTACTGAGTATGTAAAGCATGATCAATATCGATATAGAAGCATAATAAGCAACATGAAAAATTGCACAAGATAGGAGATGGTGATATCATCGTCATAGGCACTTACTTGCCTTTCATAGGAATTTCCATTTCTAATACGTATTTGTGTACTTACATCCAAATCGTATCCATTCCAAATTTGTGCTCGTATTCGTACACATACCCTTATTCACATTCATAACGTATCATATTCGTATTCATATCATATACATAATCATATCATATACATAACATTTACATAGCATACCCGACCATGCAGGATCGGTGTTTCATACATACTTGGCCAACCAAGGTTCAAGGTTACTCATACCTTGCCCTACCAAGGCATCAGGGTTACATCTACCTGGCCCTACCAAGGCGTCAGGGTTATCCGTACAATCTGCAGAGGTGTGCGCGTGTTACGTAATCATATACCCACTTATTTACATATCTTACCCGGCCTCATAAGCTTGGGGTTCCATGATAATCATACATAGACACATATACATAATAGCTCGTAAGCATCTTTACTATTTACGTCATTACCATAATCGTCGTCAACATCATCATTACTAATATCGTCCTTCATCACGTTTATCTTTATAGGCTTACTCGTCATACGAGGGATTTAGTACAATCGTGGCGTATCAAGAATCGTGAGCTTACTAGCTCGGAAGATCAAATCATTTGAAGGATACCATAGTCTCATAGACGATTTAGTTATTTGGCTAAAGAACCATACCTTATGAAAGAAGGGTTAGCCTTACATACCTTTTCCGTTCAACTATTCTACACTTGCACGTTCTCCTCCAATGCTAGCGTTTCTATCTTCATTAAAGTCATACTATCATTAGAATTGATAACTAGCATATATGACTAAAGCTAGAGAAAATCGGACAACATCTCCTTTGTTTATATGACATTCCTCCATAGCGTATATCAACTCCCAAACGTCAATAATACATTCATAATATCATAACAATAATCATTATTCATTCACATTATCCACATTTCTTAGTTTACCTTCAATCACCCATATCCATGGTTATGACACACGACTATGTCCATTCACGTACATTGCTCATCTCATGTTCTCAACATCATTTATAACACATTTACATCACAATGCATCAATACTCATAACTCAATTCAAACTATTTCTCAAAATGGCACTATTCCACATTCATGACCCATTTTGCCATACCTTTCTACAATCCAAGTATTTCAACTCTTAAGTACCTTAAACAACATAGAAATATCATGAATCTTACCTTAGATGTCGTAGGAACAAGCCTTGGTTGATAATACTCCACTTGAGCAAAACCCTAGTTTATCTCCAATGAGATTTCTTGACTTGTATGATCCTTAATGGGTTTTCTTATACTTGATTCACTTAGTTTATGTTGTTGATCACCAAATATCCTTGAATTCTTGTGGAATTTATGTAGAGAGATGTTTTAGAGAGAAGGGGTGTCATGTAGAAGTGAAATGAAATAAAATGAAATAATAAACTTGGTCCCCTTTTTAATAGCCCAAAATCTGATCTGAAATGAATAGTCGTCGAAAGTGCACAGTGGTCGTAAACCCAGTTTACGGGCCGTATTCCAGTTTACGGTCCGTATTCTGTGGGCGTATTTAAGCATAACAGAACCAGAAAGTATGCTGGGGATCATGGTGATTTGCGATCGCAGTTTACAGCCGTATTCCAATTTACGATTCGTATTCCAAGTCGTATTTAACCATTTGGACATTTGACAGAAAGTTGAAGTTTTGGAAGTCAAAATACGACATGGCAGTTTACGCTCGTATACCACTTTACAGTCTGTATTTCATTTTACGTCCAATTGGCCAAAATGCAAATCTGCAACTTTCCACATTTTCAGAACCTATAATTAGTCATTATAGAACATAACCTATCTCTTATTGCAATCGCCTTTGGAATCTTAATTAGGGTCGTCAAACGTCGTTTCTTACTCATGGAAATATCGTATACTGGTACTCCTCACTAGTTCATTCACTTGTGTACCAACGGAAAATTTTCCGAGGTGTAACACATATACAATGGGTATATACTGTTCTTCTGTAATTTTATTCTAAAAAAAATAATGAAACCAGAAATTTTATTTCCTCTTCCTCTCAATTTTATCATGTTAGTTTTGGAAGTCCAAGATTCTCTTTCTACAACTAGAGGCTTAAGCTGCATTACGGCACAAGGTCCGAACCAGTGCTTTCGCTGTGAATATAATATTTCTATTCCAATTAAAATTCTAATCATACCAACCACTGAATAATTACATCGGAAAGAGAAAATAAATCTAATCTATATAATACCTCTGAAATTATTTTTTCGGATTGTAACTAAAATCAAAAGTCATTATCTCTTGAAAATCTAATATTGTCATCAAACTACACTAAATAATTACTATAAAGTTAGTAACACTGGAAAATTGACTTTCGGAAAGATTAACCAGATACATGTCACGCATTTAAAATATCACTACTATCAATATCAGTATCGATGAAGAAACAATAAGTTGATAATGAAGCGGTATGTGGATGGTGAAGCGGGAGACTCAACATAATATGGTGCATCTTTTCTCCTATTTACAAAAGAAACTATTACATCACTATTGTTTCTAAATGTTTTTTCCATTTTCTGGAATAAGAGTTTGATCTCTCCATCTCTTTTAATTTTTGTATGTTTTCCTCTTCTCAAACATGATTCAAGGTCGCGTGTCTTTTCGAGATTTTGCCAAAAAAAAAAAAAAGTCTATGTTCATGACTTATTGCACTAATAACCAAAAATTTAACAAATTTTATACATTTATGTAACTATAAATCATTTATGAATAGTAAAAGAGAATTTTTAAAAGTTAAGTTGTTTCTAATTAGAAGGTTAATATTTTCTTTTTGAGACGGGCTAAAAAAGAAAGTGTGTCATATAAATTGAGACGGAAGATAATCTATAGTTACCTAATTAATAATGGGAAAATTACAGCGCCCAAGTATCATTCCGCCCTCTAGTTTACAAAATATATATGTACACAGTGTATAGGTAGTGTATAATTTATAGTACTAAATATGCATGTACTGTACATTTCTATATACTCACTCCGGCTCAATTTATACGATATAGTTTGACTAAAAATGGAGTTTAAGAAATAAAGGAATACTTTTGAAACTTGTGGTTTAAAACAAGTCATAGATATTTGTGTGGCTGTAAAATTTCATTAAGGGTAAAAGGGAAACTTTTAAGTTCAATTATTTTTTAAATATGGATGGGAATGAGGGAGTATATAATATACATACCTATACATATAATTTACATACCTATACACTATCTATACAACCAAAGTGTATCGACAATGTATACTTCGATCATGTTTAATTTGTTAAACTAAATGGCCGAAGATTACATGTTTGCAAGTATCCCATTAATAATTGGCTTAAGTCATAGACAGACCCTCGAGCTTGTCCAGAAATTCCACCTAGACCCTCCAATTGAGGCTCGTACCATCTGAACCCTCTAAAATCACTTTTACTGTGCCACTTAGACACACGCAATTAAAATACAGCCAAACACCAAAGGTGCGTGTAATTCACGCACTGATGTTATGAAAAAGAGATGAATAAAATGAAGACATGTGTCACATGGGCTCAAAATAATAATAAAAATGAATTTACAATTAAAAAAATGATTTTTTTAATATCAATAATAAAAAAAAAAAAAGAGTAAAACTTAGTCATCATTTCCCCTCTTGCATTCTGCATTGCATGTTTCTTTTTAAAAATGTCCCTCTCACGTCCATGGAAAAAGATGGGTAGAATATACTTCTCTATATATAATACGGAAAAGGCTCAAATAGTCCATCAAACTATTATAAATGACTCATTTATGCCACTCGTCAATAATTTGGCTCATTTATGCCATCGAACTATAGGAAATGACTTATTTATGCCATCGAACTATAGGAAATGACTCATTATGCCACTCATCAATAGTTTGACTCATTTATGCCATTACTCGTCACCAAAATGACTCATCCATGCCATTTTTCATTAACGTCGATTTTGTAATACAAGATATGACATGTGGCTTCCAATTAGAGGTCTACGTCGTTTAATTAAACCAGCCCAATTTTAAATATCAAATTAAGAAAAAATCCGACCCATACACCCTGAACACCCATAACCATAATCTAGTTGGAGGCCACGTGTCATAAATGGTAGTGTAAAATCAGTTTTAATGAAATATGACATGGATGAGACATTTTGGTAACAGATAATGGCGTAAATAAGTCAAACTATTAATGAGTGGCAGAAATGAGTCATTTCCTATAGTTCGATGGCATAAATGAGCCAAACTATTGACGAGTGGCATAAATGAGTCATATTCAATAGTTCGATAACATATTTGAGCCTTTTCCGTATATAATATTGATGCGACAATGTGGATGCTCCCATTTACATGTTTGTTCATAAAAGAATAATTCAATTTGCATGTCAGTGGGGCAGTCATTCCACAAAAACGACATTATATCAGAATATATCGCCACCTATTCTATCACGAATTAGAGTATGTTATAAAACTATATAATTGGAAATAAACAAGAGAAGCAAACTAATAACTTTGTAGAAAGGAGGGAGAGATTGTATTTCACTTCTTGTTGATGTCCCTTCACAAATTGAGAACTTAACCATCTATTTATAGAGATGGTAAATCTCTTGATGAAGTCATCAATGACAACACCAAGAGTTAAAATCAAACTTGTGTTGCTTTATTTTCTTCATTTCATACATGCCACTAAATGTACATGTACCTATTCTTATTTAGGACATGTGGAAAACCTAGGCTATATGGAGATTCATATATATATATATATATTATAACACTCCCCCTTGGATGTCCATTGATAGATAGTATGCCTCGTTAAAACCTTACTAAAAAAAAACCCAGTGGGAAAAAATTCTAGTGAAGGAAAAAGAGTACATATTTCTAATAATATACATTTTGGTTGCCTCATTGAAAACCTTACAAGAAAAACCCAGTGGGACAAAACCTTGTATGGAAAAAAGAGTACAACATGTATTAACTCCCCCTGATGAGAACTTCAGGCCAAATATTTGAGTCTTCGCATTCCAATCTTGTGCACCATCTTCTCGAAAGTTGTGGTTGGTAGAGACTTGGTGAACAAATCAGCCATATTATCACTTGAACGAATTTGTTGCACGTTGATATCACTATTCTTTTGGAGCTCGTGTGTGAAGAACAACTTTGGTGAAATGTGCTTTGTCCTATCTCCTTTTATGAATCCTCCTTTCAATTGGGCAATGCATGCTGCATTATCTTCATATAAGATTGTGGGTATTTTATCACATTTCAAACCACACTTTTCTCAAATGAGATGTATCATTGACCTCAGCCACACAACTTCACGGCTCGCTTCATGAATAGCTATTATCTTAGCATGATTTGATGAGGTAGCCATAATAGACTGCTTTGAGAGCTGCCTCATTAGGAAAAAACCTTGCCAGGAAAACCCCGTGGGAAAAAGTCCGTGGGAAAAAGTCCTAATGAAGGAAAAAAGAGTACACATATCTAGTAATACGCTTTGAGAGCTGCCTCATTAAAAACCTTGCCAGGAAAACCCAAATGGGACAAAACCTTGGTCAAGGGAAAAAGAGTACAATGCGTATTTGCTCCCCCTGAATAAAGCATCACATAATTCTTGACGATGATGTAACAAATCTTGTATACCAACTTATCATATCTTGAGATTGACAGAGCTTTTATCAGATCTGTCAAATGATCATTTGACGAATTGGTTGATGATCTGCATCTTCCTTTCTCAGATAGAGTTGCATCATCGCCGTATAATATTGTTGCAATCAGGACAAGTACATCATGACTTGCTTCATAATCTGTTGTTGTCTTTCTATGATTTGACTGTCATGACAATAATCCTTCATGGAAATAGATAACACATGTTATATCCCGCGTTTTTGCGCATTTAAGAAAGCTGGGATAATCCTTCCTTGTAGGAAATAAGGCTATGTTTCTACTTTATTTACCATAAGTGTGATATTCATGAAGAATATTGTTGCGGAAATGCGAAAGAAGGCCAAGGGCAAAAATTGGAATTTCGGAAATTAGTTTCGGAAATTACAAAACGGGATTCATAACCAATTGGGCTCAAAGAAAATGGATGAAAAACTAAGGCCCAATTCAAGGGCTTGACCGGCCATGGTCCAAAAGTGAATAGCCCAAGCCCATGATTTTATTTAATTAAAGGCTAGCAAATAAATATAAAGGACCATTTATCACTTCTTCAAGAAGTTTCAAGAACACCAAGTGAGAGCAAAAAAAAAAAAAAGAGGGGTTTCGGCTAGGAGAGGAGAGGAGAAGATCAATAAATCTTGTTCAAAAAAATTTTGTTCTTTATGTATTTCTACCAATTCAAGTGTTCTCTTCAACATGGTATAATTATTGAGGTAAGAAAACCGTTCATTCTTGCAAACTCACAATTGTAGTCAAGTGGAAAAGTTTGAAGAAAAATTAAGAATTTCTCTTCCTTTATATGCTATGAATGGTTTAGTATGTTGTAGTATGTGGGAAAGAATGAAATTCAAAAGAAAGTTGGGTGTGTGTTGTAGACGTGCATGGTGTGTGCATGTGTGGCCGTGTATTTGTTGTAGAATGTAAGGGGTGATGGATTAATTTTGTGTAGTAGGTTGCTTGCTATTGTAATGCATGGAAAATGGAAGAAAATATATGAAACTATGGATGTAGTGTTGTGGCCGTAGGGCATGGTAAATTGGAGAGGAGTTGAATACATTTTTAGTTAGCATGTTAATTGTGTTCTTGTGATGCTTGCTATGTGAATATAGATAAAATGATGCAAGTTTGTATTGGAATGGAGTGTAGGAGTTTATGCCGTTTTAGTACGATTTTATGTAAATATGGAAATGGAAGTCGTTAAGGTGTAAATGATTATGATTGTTAATGAAGCTGGAAGGTAGAAACATGTTATGAATATGTATGTTAAAGATTAGAAGTTTTGGATGATTTATGATTTTGGTGGAAAGATGGTATATTTTGTATATCTTGGGAATATATTGTATAAATGATAAGAAATGCTTCCAAATTTCATTGTAATGATCTTGATTGATGATGAGCATGAAAACGTTGATATTGATTGGGAATATAAAGTCGGAATGAAGGTTAAGACATTAGATTGGAAAAAAGGGTTAGTGTGCCATGTTGTGTGTTTTGTAGCGATTGATGTTGATGTTGTTGTTGGGTTGTGTTGATTGTTTTGACCATGTTGAACTTTTGGGGATGTCATATGTATAAAGGAAATGCTGCCGAAATTTCGGTAGGCAATATGTGTTTAAGTTTGGAGTCTTAAGGTTTGAAATTAACAATTGGTAAACTTGACCCTTTCTAGATTTTGGATGAAATTGGGATTGAAGCCAAGCGAGCGTAAGGCGCAATCGAGGTATGTAAAGCCTTCCCCTTTATTCTTAGGCATGTTCTGGAGGCGATAGGCTCGGCCGCGAGCCTTAAGTACGACTCCGTCCCTCGGAATTCGAGATGGAAATCCGCTCCAATTCCTTCAGTACAATTGAAACCCTTTTCTTATAAAATGCCTTCAAAGTGAACTTTTGCACGAAACCTTCCCAAACGGAGTCGGAACACTTCCAAATGGTTATGGATAACCTCATAAGGTCTATTATCGATAATTTACGTATGTCGCCTCGAGTTGGTCCGAGGCGGGCCCACAAGGCTCGATACCTTCTGTATGATCTTAATTACTTTAGTTCTGTCCGATTTTCTCAGAAAACATCTGGACTACTATTCTGATTATGATATGACTGTTTTTATACAAATCTTACAAAATAACTTTTGATATCTGGAAATCTGGTTCTGGTTATAATATGTCGTGCCTCCCCAAGTGACGTGGAGGCGCGTAGTTTGAAAACTATCCAAATACTTTGGTTCGATCGGCCAGTTGGCCTACTTTTGTTCTGTTGAGTCTGTATGACGATCTGTAAGTATGTGGTTTCTCATTAATCAGTTCGTGCACATGCTATGATTCCTTTCACCGAATCCCGGGCCGGTACGAATATCGTGCGGTGGGCCGCCGAGCCCCATATGTGAATTCTGAAGTATGATGTGTCCGGTTTCGGGGTACTGTGTTATATGTCCGTCCCCGGTTACCGAGGATATATTACGAAGTATGATGAGTCCGAGCTCGGGGTGCTGTGTTATCTGTCCGCCCCCGGGTACCGTGGTTATGTTATGATGTGTGACGGAGATCGGAGAAGAACTTCTGATATCTGACGTGTTGTGGTGCCAATGGCAGGAGTGGCGACCACGTTCCTGTACCCTATGTGTGATTCTTTCTGTCTGTATGACTTATGCTTCTGTATGTCCGTCTGGATTATCTGACCGACGGGTTATGCTTATGTATGTTCGTCCGGATTATCTGTCCGACTGGTTATGATTCTGTATGTCCGTCCGGATTATCTGTCCGACTGGTTATGATTCTGTATGTCCGTCCGGATTATCTGTCCAACTGGTTACGATTCCGTCTGTCCGTCTGGATTATCTGGCCGACGGTTTCCGATTCTGTATGTCCGTATGAATTCTGATTCTGTATGTCTGGACCATGATTTTGTCCGTTTGTCGGGACTATGACTCTGTCCGTCCGGCTTATGAGCCTGTCTATTATATCTCCGTGCTTCCGGTCCAGATCATGATTATGTTTGTTATGTTTCTGCTTTACATACTCGGTACATTTTTCGTACTGACCCCCGGTTCTTCGGGGGCTGCACTACATGCCCGCAGGTACAGACGCACCAGGTGATACGCCGCCAGCGTAGGGTTCTGATTCTGCTGTTCTGAAGAGCTCCTTTGATCCGGAGCGTACACTTTTGGTATATATCTTCTGTTTTCCGTATATTTTGTATGTACGGAAATTCTGGGTACGGCGGGGCCCTGTCCCGTCATATGATTCTGTATGTCTGTAGAGGCCTGTAGATATGTATGTGGGTTACGGGTTTCATCTGTTCGGTAAGTGTGAACGATTTTGTGTCTCCGTATGTATGTTAGCCTCATCGGCTTACCTGTAGATTTCTGTATGTTCAGTTATGTATATGTTCGCGCGCGTGCCGTATCTGTATCGGCCTAATTCTGTAAACATCTGCTTAAGAGAAAAAAAAATCTGTATGATACGTATTTCTGTCAGGTACGTATGTACGGGTACCCAGTTAAGGTACCAGTCGCGGCCCACGGGGTTGGGTCGTGACAGAAGTGGTATCAGAGCGGTTAGTCCTCAGAATGTCTACAGGCCATGTCTAGTAGAGTCTTGTTTATCGATGTGTTGTGCACCACATCTATAAACAGGAGGCTACAGGGCATCTAGGATGTTACCCTTCTTTGAATCTTAGATCATGCGATAGAGCTAGCTGTAGGAAATGAATTCCTTTCGACTAACTTTTAATTTCAGCCAAAGGACGGCATCGACAGAAGACAATGGCTGATGATATTGGAGGCCGCACAGTACTCAGGTAAGCAATGATACGAAAGCCGTGTGTCGGAGAAGTTATTTGAAGTGTGGTAGAAATATAAAGTTGAAGATCGAACATAAAGTGAACAGGAAGGAGCCTCCGATGTTGTTTGAGTTGGGCATGTGAGGTAAGCCTCGACATCTGTATACTTCTATCTGTAATTGTTAGCCCCGTGTGGCTATGAGACGACATGATATGATGTATATATATGCGTATATGTGTTGGCCCTGTGAGGCATGGTTGGTATTTCTTGTGTACAGGTTTCGGATAGTAAGAAATACAGAGGAACCTCTGCCCAAATTTTTCCAAAAATAGGGAGGTAAATCTGTGAATTAAATACTAAAGGGTTCCGCGATACTTGTCGGAATTTAGTTTCCTTCTATCGGTGGTTGGAGAGCACCTTACGGTGATATTTTATCAGATTTCACCGACTATTTGGGGCCGGAATTCGTGGGACGAGGACTTAAATCTGTTGGCTGTCTGTAATCGTATGTATATGTGTATGAAAGTGAATATTGAAGATTCAGAAAAGCAACACGGTAATTGTACGACTTAGCCAGGGGTGGGACCCGCTACGAGAATTTTCTGAAAATTTGCTAAGACCCCGATCTGCCCTAAAATTTTGTGACAAAGGTCGTGCGGGGCAGTCGACGAAATTATACTAGCCGCAACGCATCAAAACGCAAGAAAGTTTCGAGGTTAAGCGTGCTAAGGCTAGAGTAATTCTGGGATGGGTGACCCCTGGGAAGTAATGCAAAATTTTTCACAAGTGTAAGTATGATGGATATAAATGGAAAATTGGGGTAACCTAAAGGAAAAGAAAATGTGTGGAGTAACTAGTGCCCTTACAGAAGTCGCGCAGACTGATGCAGACAAAATGGGCGAAAATAAAAAGCGCAACACCGCTCGGGAAATTGAGCAAATTCGAATAACAGTTAGAGACGTTCGCCAGTAAGATATTAGTATATATATATATGTATGTGTGTATGTGTATGTGTATGATTTTTGTCTGGTGCCCACATGGGTCAAGAGCCTAGTCCCGGCGACTAATATTGTGATAGACGAAAGGTTTTACTAAACTGAATACATAAAACGAAGCGGGGGTGAGGATATGAATGTCATCAAGGAATAGAAAAACCCCCTATTACATTATAACTTAGTCTGGTGTGACGATGTCCGGAAAAGAAAATGAGTATGGATAGTAGGAAAGATGAATGATAAGAAGTGTGAATAAGCAGAATCCTTCAAAAGAATCGATAAGCGACGCGTAAGACGATTTGTATGACAACTTGGTGAACAAGTTTACGAATGAGTGAACAGGTCTTGATAAATAACTTATGATACAATGGTCGGAGTGAATAATGAGATGCTGACAAATAAGGGAAATTTTCATAAATTACTGGAGCCTTAATAAGAGTGATCTGATTCTAATTCAGATTTTATCTGTTATGCTTCTGCACTTCCGCTTCTGATAAGGCTCTGCCTATTACGCCTCTGTACTTCCGAACTCGATTATGTTTCCGTCTGATAAATCTTTGTACGTCTGATTCTGAATACGTTTCTGTTTGACATACCTCTGTACGATTGACTCTGATTACGAATCTGTCTGACATGCCTCTATATGTCTGACTCTGGATATGAATCCATCTGATACATCTCTGTACGTCTGATTTTGATCACGCATCTGTCTGATACATTTTCGTATGTCTGACTCTGATACGAATTTGTCCGATACATTTCTGTATGTCTGACTCTGACTACGAACCCGTCTGATAAATCTCTGCATGTCTGACCTTGATCTCGGATCTGTCCGATACACTCCCATACATCGTATTTTGACCATGAATCTGCCCGTCATAGCTCGGTATACCTGACTTTGATTACGAGTCTGTTTAATACGCTTCTATGCGTCCGATCCCAGTTATGAATCCGTTTGGAATGAAGTGCTTGGTATGAAGTGGGATTGTGATAACATGGCAAGGAACCGAGGAGTGTAACAAGAAACGATATTGATTATGATGTCTGAAAAGCATTCGTCTGTTACGAGAATATAGCTTATGGCCCGGTGATTATGTGGGGTATGAGAAAATACATTATAAAGACATTTGAATCGGTGACGTGAAGAATTACCCAATCATGTTGGTAAAGAGGCCATGTCGGAAAGTCCACGAAGGACAATTATAAAGGGAACCCTCCCGAGGTAGTATGACGCCCCATAAGGTCAATTTAACATTCGAGGACGACTGTTTTAAAGGGGGGGAGGATGTTATATCCCGCGTTTTTGCGCATTTGAGAAAGCTGGGATAATCCTTCCTTGTAGGAAATAAGGCTATGTTTCTACTTTATTTACCATAAGTGTGATATTCATGAAGAATATTGTTGCGGAAATGCGAAAGAAGGCCAAGGGCAAAAATTGAAATTTCGGAAATTAGTTTCGAAAATTACAAAACGGGATTCATAACCAATTGGGCTCAAAGAAAATGGATGAAAAACTAAGGCCCAATTCAAGGGCTTGACCGGCCATGGTCCAAAAGTGAATAGCCCAAGCCCATGATTTTATTTAATTAAAGGCTAGCAAATAAATATAAAGGACCATTTATCACTTCTTCAAGAAGTTTCAAGAACACCAAGTGAGAGCAAAAAAAAAAAAGAGGGGTTTCGGCTAGGAGAGGAGAGGAGAAGATCAATAAATCTTGTTCAAAAAAATTTTGTTCTTTATGTATTTCTACCAATTCAAGTGTTCTCTTCAACATGGTATAATTATTGAGGTAAGAAAACCGTTCATTCTTGCAAACTCACAATTGTAGTCAAGTGGAAAAGTTTGAAGAAAAATTAAGAATTTCTCTTCCTTTATATGCTATGAATGGTTTAGTATGTTGTAGTATGTGGGAAAGAATGAAATTCAAAAGAAAGTTGGGTGTGTGTTGTAGCCGTGCATGGTGTGTGCATGTGTGGCCGTGTATTTGTTGTAGAATGTAAGGGGTGATGGATTAATTTTGTGTAGTAGGTTGCTTGCTATTGTAATGCATGGAAAATGGAAGAAAATATATGAAACTATGGATGTAGTGTTGTGGCCGTAGGGCATGGTAAATTGGAGAGGAGTTGAATACATTTTTAGTTAGCATGTTAATTGTGTTCTTGTGATGCTTGCTATGTGAATATAGATAAAATGATGCAAGTTTGTATTGGAATGGAGTGTAGGAGTTTATGCCGTTTTAGTACGATTTTATGTAAATATGGAAATGGAAGTCGTTAAAGTGTAAATGATTATGATTGTTAATGAAGCTGGAAGGTAGAAACATGTTATGAATATGTATGTTAAAGATTAGAAGTTTTGGATGATTTATGATTTTGGTGGAAAGATGGTATATTTTGTATATCTTGGGAATATATTGTATAAATGATAAGAAATGCTTCCAAATTTCATTGTAATGATCTTGATTGATGATGAGCATGAAAACGTTGATATTGATTGGGAATATAAAGTCGGAATGAAGGTTAAGACATTAGATTGGAAAAAAGGGTTAGTGTGCCATGTTGTGTGTTTTGTAGCGATTGATGTTGATGTTGTTGTTGGGTTGTGTTGATTGTTTTTACCATGTTGAACTTTTGGGGATGTCATATGTATAAAGGAAATGCTGCCGAAATTTCGGTAGGCAATATGTGTTTAAGTTTGGAGTCTTAAGGTTTGAAATTAACAATTGGTAAACTTGAACCTTTCTAGATTTTGGATGAAATTGGGATTGAAGCCAAGCGAGCGTAAGGCGCAATCGAGGTATGTAAAGCCTTCCCCTTTATTCTTAGGCATGTTCTGGAGGCGATAGTCTCGGCCGCGAGCCTTAAGTACGACTCCGTCCCTCGGAATTCGAGATGGAAATCCGCTCCAATTCCTTCAGGACAATTGAAACCCTTTTCTTATAAAATGCCTTCAAAGTGAACTTTTGCACGAAACCTTCCCAAACGGAGTCGGAACACTTCCAAATGGTTATGGATAACCTCATAAGGTCTATTATCGATAATTTACGTATGTCGCCTCGAGTTGGTCCGAGGCGGGCCCACAAGGCTCGATACCTTCTGTATGATCTTAATTACTTTAGTTCTGTCCGATTTTCTCAGAAAACATCTGGACTACTATTCTGATTATGATATGACTGTTTTTATACAAATCTTACAAAATAACTTTTGATATCTGGAAATCTGGTTCTGGTTATAATCTGTCGTGCCTCCCCAAGTGACGTGTAGGCGCGTAGTTTGAAAACTATCCGAATACTTTGGTTCGATCGGCCAGTTGGCCTACTTTTTTTTCTGTTGAGTCTGTATGACGATCTGTAAGTATGTGGTTTCTCATTAATCAGTTCGTGCACATGCTATGATTCCTTTCACCGGATCCCGGGCCGGTACGTATATCGTGCGGTGGGCCGCCGAGCCCCATATGTGAATTCTGAAGTATGATGTGTCCGGTTTCGGGGTACTGTGTTATATGTCCGTCCCCGGTTACCGAGGATATATTACGAAGTATGATGAGTCCGGGCTCGGGGTGCTGTGTTATCTGTCCGCCCCCGGGTACCGTGGTTATGTTATGATGTGTGACGGAGATCGGAGAAGAACTTCTGATATCTGACGTGTTGTGGTGCCAATGGCAGGAGTGGCGACCACGTTCCTGTACCCTATGTGTGATTCTTTCTGTCTGTATGACTTATGCTTCTGTATGTCCGTCTGGATTATTTGACCGACGGGTTATGCTTATGTATGTCCGTCCGGATTATCTGTCCGACTGGTTATGATTCTGTATGTCCGTCCGGATTATCTGTCCGACTGGTTATGATTTTGTATGTCCGTCCGGATTATCTGTCCAACTGGTTACGATTCCGTCTGTCCGTCTGGATTATCTGGCCGACGGGTTCCGATTCTGTATGTCCGTATGGATCCCGATTCCGTATGTCCGTATGAATTCTGATTCTGTCTGTCTGGACCATGATTCTTTCCGTTTGTCGGGACTATGACTCTGTCCGTCCGGCTTATGAGCCTGTCTATTATATCTCCGTGCTTCCGGTCCAGATCATGATTATGTTTGTTATGTTTCTGCTTTACATACTCGGTACATGTTTCGTACTGACCCCCGGTTCTTCGGGGGCTACGCTACATGCCCGCAGGTACAGACGCACCAGGTGATACGCCGCCAGCGTAGGGTTCTGATTCTGCTGTTCTGAAGAGCTCCTTTGATCCGGAGCGTACACTTTTGGTATATATCTTCTGTTTTCCGTATATTTTGTATGTATGGAAATTCTGGGTACGGCGGGGCCCTGTCCCGTCATATGATTCTGTATGTATGTAGAGGCCTGTAGATATGTATGAGGGTTACGGGTTTCATCTGTTCGGTAAGTGTGAACGATTTTGTGTCTCCGTATGCATGTTAGCCTCATCGGCTTACCTGTAGATTTCTGTATGTTCAGTTATGTATATGTTCGCGCGCGTGCCGTATCTGTATCGGCCTAATTCTGTAAACATCTGCTTAAGAGAAAAAAAAATCTGTATGATACGTATTTCTGTCAGGTAGGTATGTACGGGTACCCAGTTAGGGTACCAGTCGCGGCCCACGGGGTTGGGTCGTGACAACTCACCTGGATTGAATTCTTATGTCGATCAGATGAATGCCCTGTATGTCCAAAACACTTGACAGTATTGGTTAGGACAAATACATTCATGTTAGGGCTTTCATTTGCAATATGCAGTTGATCTATTTCAATAACTCCATGTTGGAGTAAATTATATCATGCCTGTAGTTATAGCAAGATATATAAATGCATCAACTGCACAAATATATGGTACTTCAGGACCATTTCAATTTTCTTATTTCAACAGATATAATCAAGTGCTTTTGGAAACTCTCCACGAGCTCCAATAATATTCAAGTCATCAACTTGCATAATAATATGAAAGGTTCTGATTATCATATAGAGACAAGGGTAAACATGATCTTATTTGTACCCTTCGTCAATAAATATTCATTAAGGCGATTTCAGTACATCAGCCTTTGATTCATTTAATCCATTTAAGGATTTTAAACAAGTTTCCCAAGAATTGGTATATGCTTCAGGCATTTTAAATCCTTCAGAAAGTTTCACATAAATTATGAAAATTTTGTCAAGTAAGCCATATAGGCTGTGACAACTTCCATCTTTATAAATAATGTGACATTTTCTGATGTTTGGACTGCTGGCCCAATAAACATTACGTTTACCAAGATGCATCATTTTACTTGGTAATTATTTCCACATCAACATGCTTTAAGAGACGTAGAAATCAAATCCTCACAACCTTATACAATATTGCGTGCTATATTGTATCAAAATATTGTGGATAAGATATCATGTTGTATCGGTTCGCAATTCGACATAACTTACTGAGATCTCATCACTTCATTATTTTCAAGTACCTGATCCTCGCATAAGGTTTCATGAAGTGTTATGTCGTCGGCTCTTCAAAAGCACTTTGCCTCCTTATTATGATCATCTGCTCCTCCCTTTTTTTCAAGGATTATTATATTTGGAACCGATTGGTCTACCATGCTCCATGCATGTTGTAGACTCTGTCCTTCAGGGACATTAGGATCATTTTGCAGATGAAATATGAAATAGTTGGGTCAGCAAATGCTTCCAGCATTTGACTTGAATTATCTGACGATCATACTGATGATAATTCCCAACATATTTCTTAGCTGCTTATTCTCTCCCCCTTATTTTAGTGACATATGTCCCCATTTTCTTTGGGAAAATCCATCTGTGTGCATCATGGTATATCCATTAATCATGTACCGCACATCAAATGCTAAAAGATGGAAATATCTAGTTCCTGATCCTAAACCAAATATGAGGGGAGCATTTATCAAAATTTATTGATCTGAAGCATACAAGTGTTGTTGTATGCAATATATCATATCTCAAACCAACATCTGAAACTCTGTTCTCATAAGCAATGGTTTGGCTGTATTATGGAGGCATCTAATGCCAAACCAACTTAGATATAAACCAGCATTATCAAGATGATTGTCTTGATTACATATTCTGAAAGTTGTGCTTCCAACTCAATCATTTTGAGAAAGCAACTTCGTAAATGTCAAACCGCCAGTTGACAATAAACATACATGTGACCGTCTCATAGATGCATCTATTTAAGACATCACATTGCAGGTGAAGGGGCCCACATTCACCTTTTATATTTTTTAGAATTTTGGGGATTCAGTCCCAACATTAGCTGGTGTAATCAACTTATCATGAGAACAAGCAACACAAACAAATTCTTGAAGAATCTTCTAGTTCTTCAATATGTTTTTAATACTCAATTAGCACATCAGATTTAAATCAGGACGATCAAAATGGTCTTGTAAACTGATAAAATTATCTGTACCCGTAGACTTCAAGTTTACTATGACAAGTGTTATTTCTTTTAATAAGCTTCTGGTTTACTATTGCATGAAATTGTATATCAATAAACTTCTGGTTTATCGTGGTATATGATCTCATCATGCTTGGGTAACATTTCACTTGTGTATTTCTTACCCATAGTAACTTGAAGATATTTAATATTCCGATCATTTTTAGTCTCAATATGATAACCATTTTTATTGTTAGTAAACTTCAGGTCTACTACAGTGTTCCAATCGTACCAATTACGATCTACGATGAATGGTATTATCATATATAACATCTTCAAGAGACTTCAATTTATTTATCATAATCAGATATTATTTGGACATTGCTAGTGTCATGATACTTATAAATAAATAATTATCTCTTCTGGAGCATTTGATCATTAATTTCCATTACCAAATATTTCTTAAATACTTCTGGTACCATGAAAGCAAATTTCGACACTACTGATGTCACGAAATAAACATTGAATTCTAAATTTCAATAATTCAAACATCTCCTTCAGGGAGATTCATCATTAACTGAGTATTTTGTGTCTAAGCTCAAATACATAATAATCAAATCCTTCATAAAGAGATACATTAATTGTTATTTCCTTCAAGGAAATATATAAGAACTAACCATAATGTATTAATGTGGTTATAGGAGAAAGCATTCTACTCTGCTTCCTTTTTCCTTAGAATGATGCTTTAATATGTTTCGACGTACGACAGGTACGTGTAGCAATGTCTGAATTTTATACCACAAAAATATAACATCTACATTCCTTGTATTTTATCCCTCCAGGAGATAAGTTGTGGTATTTGTTCATTCACTTCGGGGAATGAAACCTGCTTATTTAAATGTGCTTGAAATACGACGCTCATCAATAGCTCGTTATTTTGCTTAAACACAAGAAGACATTGCTTCAGAGTATTTCTCAGATATTTTGGTAATTCTTTCTGCTTCAGGAGTAAAGTTTCAGAGTTTTACTGCTTCGGGAGTAAAGTTTCAAGTTTTACCACTTCGGGAGTAAAGTTTAAAGGTTGACTAATTCAGGAGTAAATTTCTGAATTCTACTACTTCGGGAGTAGATTTCAGAGTTGTATTATTTCAGGAGTAGAATTAAAAGCCTTACTACTTCAGGAGTAAAATACATAGGCTTACTACTTCTGGAGTAGAATTCAAAGTTTGCTACTCGTAGAGCAAAATTATGAGTTTAGTACTTCGGGAGAAAAACATATAATATTCAGAATATTTCTTCTCAATTATTCTACCTCTTCTAGAGATGGATCATGATATTTTCACAATCAAATGCACGTTTATATTTATAGGTTTTACTATATATTATCACATTCACTTCAGAGAATGGATCTATATTTATAGCTTATATCAAAAGTTCTCATTCTTCAAAAATGGAACACAATATTCTTAACGTGCAGGCCTTAAGCATATCAAATTGTGATAGCTTAAAATTTCTTTTAAGATATTGCTACTTCAGGAGCAAATCGAGACATACATACAATTTATAGAATCTTTCTCTAACATATCTTCACTTGTTGCCAGTACAGGCCTATGAAAATATTATCACTTCTAGTGATTAATGAAGACATGATATTACCACATCTGATGGCTGTACACATGATAACATCACTTCTGATCATGATGTTAATAGCATAATATTTCTTGATGTCTTATCACGTATTTCTCTTCAGGAGCAATTAATGCTTTTGAAATTTTAATAGCGTGAAAGAGATTAAGACAACATACAAATCAAAATTCATAAATTGTTAAAGAATCATACCTGTAGGCAGCAGGTTGCCAACGAATCTTATATGCATATGCAAATGTTAGTATCTTTTTTCTTTAAATGGCAGGAGCATAACAAATCATGACTTGTGATATCTTCTGGCATTATTTTTTGTTCTCCGTAGCATTGTAACACTTTGATCTTTTCAAAATAAGTGCTCAAGGTAGAGTCTCGTGCTGATAACGTGTTATAAAACTATATAATTAGAAATAAACAAGAGATCCAAACTAATAACTTTGTAGAAAGGAGGGAGAGATTGTATTTCACTTCTTGTTGATGTCCCTTCACAAATTGAGAACTTAACCATCTATTTATAGAGATGGTAAATCTCTTGATGAAGTCATCAATGACAACACCAAGAGTTAAAATCAAACTTGTGTTGCTTCATTTTCTTCATTTCATACATGCCACTAAATGTACATGTACCTATTCTTATTTAGGACATGTGGAAAACCTAAGCTATATGGACATTCATATATATATATATATATTTTATAACAGAGTAGTAGTACTAGAAATCTTTTAATCATTTATTGTTTCAAAATTCTTTCTCGCACGCTGGGGGGATGTACATGGTGGTGAGGGTGTACACCCGAACACTCTTGGCAAAGGATTACAGTGTATATATAAGGTAAATTTTTCGTTTTTATGTATATATATTAACTTTTGAACACTATGAACAAATGTAAAAGATTAGCTCAAGCGGTCCAGGGTGTTCAAAATTGTCTCTAGTGTCCTAGGTTCGATCTGTAGGGACGACATAATTTTTATATTTAACTTTTGTTATTTTTTTCGAACCCCCTGAGTGAAAATCCTGAATCCGTCACTGCGACATGCAGTTGATTGGTCAGCTAAGTTCTGTCGACTTGGCATAGTGTTTCATCCATAAAAATTCACAGGGCAGGCAGAGCCAAGCACGCTTAATTTAGTTCCTCATCAAAGCACATTTCGAACTCGGAGATTAAGACACAAACTGCATATATTTTGTGTTATATATATATATATATATATATATATATATATATATTTCCATAAAATAATAAAGCAAGTGCTTGTAATAGATATATAGAATAAGGTACTGTAGTAGTGCATCCTTTGCATGTCAGCGAACCCTATATATTCCATTATTTTCTATTTGTAGTACCTTTTTTTAATCCTTCATTTCTGTTACCCAACTTACCATCATTACCCTCGACCTGTTCATTCTCAACTACATTTTTTTTCCTTTCTTCTTTTACCTTTTTGTATTAATTTAGGGGAAGCGGGGAGTTGGAGGTTGGTGGATTTACATTAACATTTAATTTACATGACCACTTGCTTGTTGGATGGCTCTTTCTTAATTATTTTGCACGACCACTTACAGACTTTCTACCTTGTGATTATTGTTTACATTCCATTACTGATGATTAGTCTTACTACTTACTACTGCATGTATACCATTCTCATCATTGGCTTCTCACTTTGATTTGACATCCCTCTCCTTTTTCTTTCTCCTCCCTTTCCTCCCTTTCCAATCCTGTGTCTTCTTAGTACTCCATTATCAGAGTACTACTCCCTCTGTTCTAATTAATTATGTGATGAACTTTTCTTTTTAGTCTGTCTAAAAAAGAATGATATATTTCTATAATTATTATTAGACTGTGTCCTTCCCAGTCCTATAAGGGATAGGTTTTAGCTATTATTAATTTGTATCCTAGTGTAATTGTACCTCTCAATCCTTATCAAATTGTATATACTTCATGTATATATTTGCATCCAAAGCAGCCGTATGAAAGTAGAGAGAAATAACAATGAACCAGTGCTTCAACTTCTTCTTTGTTTCAGGTGCCTTTACATGGTATCCGAGCCATGACCGCCTTGAGCACTTCTTCTTCCGCCACGAGCACTTCTTCCACTGCACCCAGTCTACCTCTCTTTTCTCTTCTCCGACTTCACTTAACCATGCTCAACACTTTATCTCCATAAAATTAACTGCCACAAATTATCTTTTTTGGCGCACACAATCGTTGCCGTTTCTCTGTGGCCAGAATCTTCATGGATTTATCGATGGTAGTCACCCTTGCCCACCATCCCATGTATCAGTTGCCAACGCTACAGGTGACAGATCCCAAACAACAACTATTAGTCCTGATTACACAGTCTGGATCCAGCAAGATCAATTAATCTTGACTCTACTCATATATTCCCTATCGGAAGAGACACTTCCCATTGCTATACCACTAAACACTTCGAAAGAAGTTTGGGACACGCTTGAGGCTGCATGTCTTCTCCCTCCAACACTCGGATTTTGAGCCTTCATATGCAGTTTCAAAACCTGAAGCAAGATGATCTAACTGTCACACAATATCTACACAAGGCAAAACTGATTTCGGATGAGTTGACCGCCCTTTATATCTCACGCATTAGAACATCTACATATTCAAAAATTTGCGTTTAGAATTTAAAGATATTGTCACCACCTTATCGGTACGACCTCAACCAGTTACTTTTGCTGAATTGCATAGTCTTCTTTTGAATCACGAGTTCATTAATGGCTCGTCACTTTCCAACCTCTCAATTTCTACTCCACAGCAACCAGATTCAGTCCAATATCCTTCAGCAAACTTGGCCCACAAGAATGCACAACCTGATCGCTCCTACAACAATAATACTTACAGAGGTCGTGAAAGGTCCAATTGAGGTCGTGGTGACAGAGGTGTTCGCTTTAACTCTAGCAATTATTCCACCTATAGTCAACCTTGCCAGTCCACCGACAAAAGTGCCATATTCACAATGGCCAGAACCACACTGCCCCAAATTGCTTCCAACGTTACAACCAAGCGACTAATCTAGCAGCTTATCTATCGCATTCGGCTCCAAACACACCTTCTCAGCTCCCTGACACCGGGCGACGCACCACATCACTCATGATCTCACCGCGTTTCACCAGATTGAGTACTATGAAAGGCCAGATCAGGTTCATGTTGGTAATGGTAATGGCGTCCCTATTCATCACACCGGTAATGCCATTCTTCCCTCCCCGTTTCAACTCTTTTGTCTAAATAATATTCTTGATGCTCCTACTTTCACTAAACGCTTACTCTCTGTCTGACGTTTTGCTTACGATAATAACGTTTTCTTTGAATTTCATCCCTACCATTTTATTGTGAAGGATCAGTTCCAAGACACCACTTCTTTCAGGCAAGAGTGATGGGGGACTCTATACTCTCCAGTCATCTTCTACTTCCAAGTCTACTTTACCCTCAACTCTTTATTCTATCAAGGCATCTCCATCTTATTGGCACCTTTGACTAGGACATCCTCATCAACCAATTATTCATCAAGTTATTAGGATACATAAATTGCCTTGTACTAGTTCTAGTTTTAATTCTATTTGTAGTCAACTGGGCAAGTCACACAAATTGTCTTTACCTCTAAGCATGCATTAATAAAAGTTCTTCTATTTTACAATTGTTATATGTTGATGTTTGGGTTCCGCCGCCCACTCTTTCATCTCAAGGATACATATATTTTCTAATATTTGTTGATGATTACCCGAGTTATTCTTGGGGATATCCTCTTTCTCATATATATGATGTGGTTCCAATGTTTAATCTATTTTGTACCCTTGTTGAAAGAAAATTTAATACCAAAATTAAAGCAATCCAATCCGACTGGGGCGGGAAATTTTGATTCTTATCACCTGTGCTTAGTCAACTTGGCATTTCTTATCGAGTCTCCTGCCCTCATACTCATGAGAAACAAGGCAAAGTTGAACGAAAACATCGCCATGTAATCGAAACCGGCCTTAGCCTTCTTTCCCATAGTTCAATTCCCTTTCGCTTTTGGCAATACGCACTTGAGTCCGCTATTTTTCTCATTTGTTACCTTCATTTAGTTACAACTCGTGGTCTCTCTCCGTATGAACTAGTCCATCATTCCAAACCTTATATTCTTTTCTTAAGGTCTTCGGTTGCTTATGCTTTCCCTACCTCCGACCTTATAATAAACACAAGTTTGATTTTCGAAGCAAACCTTGTGTGTTTCTTGGCTACAGTCCAACTCACCTCAGGTATCACTGTTTAGATCAATCCACTGGATGAGTCTATGTTTCCCGACGTGTTATCTTTGATGAACACAACTCTCCATTCACCAAAACATCGATCCTTCACCATGCACCCAATCAGTCTCCGTCTACCGCACCTTGGGATTCTTTTCTAGTTTTCGTGTCTCCATCAAGAGTTGTTAACCAACCTTCTCCTGTTGGAGTTCTTCCTCCGGTGTTTCCTAATCCAACTCAATCACCTCTATCTTCACTAGTGCATCCTACCATCAATTTAGAAGACTCTTCTTTCCCCTCTTTAAATCTTGATCACACTCCCAGTCCAACCCCTATATCTTGTCCCACATCTTCTTCACATTCTCCCACTCCACAAACAACTTCCCTCCAAGGTGTTCCCAACACCTTTTCCCCCGGCCTACCTCTTGTTGTCGACTTAAGTATCTATGATATATTCCCAGATTCTTCCCCAGCTTTGCTGCCTCCTCCAACCCGTATCAATAGGCTCAAATCCCCTCCTCAACACTCATATCATATGGTACTTAGGCACATGCCCCTATCCTCTAATTTGGCCACTACCTCATATTCATTACCCCCTCCCACATATGAGCTTTCACTGAAGCTTCCAAACATAAAGAATGGTGGGCTGCTATGGCATCTGAAATGGATGCATTATAATGGAATGACACTTGGTCGTTGGTTCCTTATGATCCCTCACTGAATATTCTTGGGTGCAAATGGGTATTTTGTGTCAAAAGAAATTCTTCTATTGCGATAGAGCGCTATAAGGCTCGCTTAGTTACGAAGGTATTTCACAAACTTGAGGGCCATGACTATAAGGAAACATTCAACCTTTTTCTTAAGCCGACTCCTATTAGCATTGTTCTTACCTTGGCAGCATCTCACAATTGGGTTTTGTGTCAATTAGATGTGCAAGATGCCTTTCTTTATGGTGAGCTGCAAGAACAAGTCTTTATGTCACAACCTTCCGGCTTCATACATCCTTAATATCTGAATCACGTCTGTAAGCTTAAGAAATCCCTCTACAGCCTCAACCAGGATCCTCGGGCATGGTACATGTACCTCCTTGAGTTCCTTCTCACTGCTGGGGTTCACTACTTCAAAATAAGATACATCCTTGTTTATTTATCGAGCTCATGGTGTAGCGGCTAATATCTTGGTCTATGTAGATATATTATTGTCACTGGAAACAACTCATCCTTTCTGGAAAGCATCATCTCCAAACATGGTTCAGAATTTTCAATTCGTGACCTTGGTCCCTTGAGTTGTTTCGTTGTAATTCAAGTCTCTCGTGGATATTCCGGTTCACCCTTTCTCAGGAGTAGTACATTACCTCTCTTCTCAAAAACGATCTGTAAACCTCTTTCCATACCTATGGTAGTGAACTCGAAGCTCCATGTTGGTGACAGTGCCCTATTCCATGATGACACTTTGTATCCAAAAATTGTTGGAGCCTTACAATATGTCATACTCACTTATCCTGACATTGCCTTTATCGTCAACAAAGCTTTCCAATTTATGCATAATCCCACAGTCAATCAATGGGTTGTAGTTAAGCGTATTCTATGCTATTTAAAGAACACTCAACATTTCTATTTTCACATTCGGCGCTCCTCCGCATTGCTTCTTCAGGCTTTTACTGACTCGGATTGGGTAGGGTCTCTAGATGATTATAAGTCGATTAGAGGGTATGCCATCTTCTTTGGTGCTGCTATCGTCCCGTGGTCTTTGAAGAAATAACGTATTGTGGCTCGATCCTCCACTGAGTCAGAATACAAGGCACTCGCTGATGCTACGGCCAAGCTAACTTGGATTCAGTCTATCCTCAATGATCTTGGGGTGCACCTCCCCAAAGCTCTTATCTTGTGGTGTGATAACATTAGTGCGGCTTACCTCTTCATTAACCTTCTCCATTAATCTAGTCGTTCATGCTCGCACAAAGCATGTCGAGATAGATTTTCATTTTGTACGGGATAGGGTCGCTAAGAAGGATCTCCTGGTGCAATTCTTATCGTCCAAAGACCAATTGGTTGATGTCTTGACAAAGCCACTTTCAGTTGCACGCTTAATGTTTCTACGTTCCAAACTGAACGTGTCTTCGCCACCTTCAGTTTGCAAGGGGAGTATTAGGCCGTGTCCTTCTCAGTCCGATAAGGGATAGGTTTTAGCTGTTACAGTTTGCATTTCATGGGCGGGGTTAGTGCTCGGAAAGATAATAGGAGGTAGTTGGTGCTCTTTCAGACCTTATTTTCAAAAAAGAGTCGCCAACTAATTTATGGGTAAACTAGGAAAACCGGGTCCAAAGGATTTATTCTTATGCAGTGAAAAAGCCTTTATAATCCAAAGTTCTAGGTAAGGGTTCTGGTGATCCCCCAGGGAAGGTATTAGGCACCCTAGTATTTGTCACGACCCAACTCCGTAGGCCGCGACTAGTGTCCGTGCTGGACACCCAAACGTACCCAATAACCCAAACTAGCATATCAGCAGAATATTTTTAAATGAAAAAAAAATCAATTGGCGTTAGTAATTATCATAAATGAACCGACATAGTACATGGAAGCCGATAAGGCTGTCACAGATCATATCATCCAAAACATATACAGAACCCACACAAGTATGTCTACAGACCTCTACAGAACATAACAGAATCATAAGACGGGACAGGGCCCCGTCGTACCCCTGAATAATGTACATATATACGATAGCAGAAGACTGTACCAAAATATGGGCTCCGGATAAAGGAGCGCTCCAAAATAGCAGAATAAAGTCCTAAGCGGGCGGATCAGCAAACCTGTCGTTTGTACCTGCGCGGCATGAAAACGCAGCCCCCGAAGGAAGGGGGTCAGTACGAAATATGTACTGAGTATGTAAAGCACGGAACGTAGTAAACAAAGTCATAATCGAAGCAGAAGATACAGAAAATGAACTGAATATCCAGATTAGCAAAATGCTGATCATATAGCATAAATAATATTCGCTGGAAACATATGTCGTACCTGGTCCCATTATGGAACAAGATCATAACCGAAACAGAGCTTACAGAGAAGTGAGTGTAACATCCGAAGTATCAAATGCATATTTTCGAAACATGAGGAGTGTGTACAGAAACATATACCATATCATATCCGACCCCTTCCAAGGGACTCGGCAAACAGAACGTGGCCACCCCCCGACGCTGGTGCCACCACACATAAGGAGCAGAATAGGGGATAACCCCGTAACATAACATATCATATCAGATGGCCATATCAGATCATATCATATCATATCAGAGTGTGTACATGGCACAGCATACTCCACAACCCATGTACATGTATACCTGCCCCCTCACATCGAGGCACGGCGAACAATGCAGAGGAATACGCTTGACAACATATCCTGGCCCGGGCTCAGTGTGGGAAACATTGGGGCATCCACGAATGGAGTAGTGAGAAACTAATGCAAATTAAAATATAGCACATTTACGGAGACTCAGTAGCATAATTCAGATGACAAACCATATGACAGAAGCGGAGCAGTAATCATAGTGTATGCATTTCGGATATCCCAATAGCATATGTCAAAATAAGCTTTTTTGTAATCATTTTCATGTTTCAAAATACATTATGGGGCTTATCAAAATAATTCAAACGAATGTCATATATTTCCAGAGACTCAATAAGACCTATCGGATGACAAATCGAAATAATGAAATCGGACAGAATCATAGTGAGTGTATTTCGGATGTCATAATGGATTACAGAAGCATAATCTTTCTAAGTTCGTTTCCAAGTTCCGAAACAGTTTTACAAGACTTAATGGAATATTTAAAACAAGTTTTATTTAGTAATTACAAGCGTAGTTAAAAACATTTCTTTAAAAAAAAAACGCTCGAAGACAAGTCATAACCACTAAAAGGGTAAAATCGGAAATAGTGGGCCCACCTCGGGACAAACGAAGCGGTGGGCTCAAATTACGTATTTTAAGCTTATAAAGTCACCTACGGAGATTCTGGGGACATTCCATAATTTTCTAAACAATTTGCGGAAGTTTGCACAATTCTTTCAATAAAGCATACTTATAGGGTTCAATTCCATTGAATGAAAAAGGGGTATTTTCAAATGCGGATTCCGATGAGCAGAATACTTTCCGAGGCTCGAATCCGATCCTAGTACACCTAGGACATGCCAAAAGAATAATCGGGATAGCTTTACATACCTTGTATGCTCTTTACGCCTTTCCAAATTCAATTCCCGTTTCGCCCAAAATCTGCAATTGGTCACATTTACCAATTCTCAATTTCCAATCTTTAAGTATTCAATCTTTATTCATAATTGCCTACAGAAATTTGGGCAGCATCTCCCCTATACATATAGCATCCCCGAGAATTTAACTCGGCCAAAACAATCAACAACAACCCAACAACAACATAAACAACAACAACAATCACTGTAAACACAATATAACTTAACTAGCTATCTTCCCAACATAATGTCATAACCTTCATTTCAACTTCAATTTCCAAACTAACCTCAATGGTTTCACATTCATCATCTAGATCATCACAATATAATTTGGAAATATTTCATATCATTTCTACGAAATATTCACAAGATATACAAAATATACAAACTTTCCACCCAAACATAATTCACCCAAAACTTCAAATCTTCAACCTACATATTCATAACATATTTCCATCTTCCAATTTCATCAACCATAATCATAATTTACACCTTAACAATTCCATTTTCATAATTACATAAATCTACCATAAAATCACAAAACTTCCCATAACAACTTAACAACCAACCTTTCATGCTAATATGGACTTACATCCCTCCAAATCCACCAACCAACATAGCCATTCACATTTAAAACTTCATTTCCATATTTACATAAAATTACATTAAAATCACATAAGTTCCTATAATCATTTTCCAACAATTTTTCATGCCATCTTAAACCATTTTTCCTCCACATTATACAAGTGAACTACATTTATTTTCATCCAAAATTCTCTTCAAATCTCATTCCATAATTCACAATGCCAACGGACGAATTTATATCGCTATTTTCCCGTTCTAATCCGTTAAAACTTTAAATAAACTTGTTAGCAATGAAAAGGAACCTTATTCATACCTTAAGAATTCAGCCACCACGTTATCACCCTCCTCCTTGGTTGATTTTTAGCTCAAATTGAAGACAACGCAGCGTACAACACTTTTCCCTTCATGGGCTTCGGGATTCGGGGCTCGGATTTTGGTCAAAATTAGTTTTTCTTCTCTCCAAAGCTCCTCTCTCTCTCTTTCCAGAATTTTCTGGTTGTTACAGGTCTTAAAATGAGGAGGAAGGCCGAAATTTTCACTTATAAAAACTTGGGTAATGGGCCTAACCCGGTTGGGCTCGGATTGGGCCTAGCCCACTAACCTTTCTGCATTAAAACGTCCATATCTCCTTGTCCCGACGTCACCTGGGAACCCACGACCTATGGTTGGAAAGATAATTCAATTATCTACAACTTTTATTTCTTGGTATTTTTCCAAATTCCAAACTTATAATACCGTTTTTGCCCCCCAAAGTCAGGTCACCCGAAAACGTTTTCTTAAAAATATTCGTTTGGAGGACTTCCACTTTGATTTGGCCCAAGGGTCCTTCTTGAGTTGTGTTTAACTTCACATATGTGATTCATATAATTTGTCACATGTCCCAAAAAAAATCTTGACGTGTGGGCCCCACCTCAACTTATAATTAATCCGACGTTCAAAAATACGGGATGTAACATCCTCCCCCCCTTTAGAACATTCGTCCTCGAATGTCCAACTAGCCTTATGGGGTATTATAATACGTCGGAGAGGTCTCTTTCTTTCCTTCAAAATTTCCCAAACGTTACTATTACTGTCCCCCTTTTACGTACTCGCCCCTTTTTTTTTTTTTTCTATTTCCGAACATCGTTGTGCTGGAACGTCCCGGCCTTAGCTGGCGACGGAACTAGTGTCAGTTTACTTATAATATCTGTACCATGTCTTTCGCTTTGTCTCTCAAATTCTGTTCGGTTAATGTCTTTCATACCTCACGACACTGGCTGCTGAGGTCCACCTGTCGGTCGGTACAATCATGAATGGGGTGTCATGTGTACAAATACACATTTACTACCATTTTGCTTACAAAACAATTCTCAAACGCTTATTCAAACTTACTCTCATTCCCAAGCTGCATTGCGCTATCTTCTTCCTCACCAGCTTATCTTGTCTTAGTCTACCCGACTTCTTGAGTGTTTCTAATCACTCCGCATATCCTAATTTCCTTTAAGTTACCTCAAATTTCCCATTCGTCCCTTATTCCTATACTTGTGAAAATTTTAGTTTACTTCCCAGGGGGTCACCCATCCCAGAATTGCTCTGGCCCTAGCACGCTTAACCTTACAACTTTAATGCATTTAGGCACGTTAAGGCCGTTATAATTACACCAATTGCCCTGCACGTCCTTTGTCACGTAATTTAAGACAAGTCGGGGTCTTGACAGCTTTTCAAAACGTTCTCGTAGCGGGTCCCACCCCGACCTAGCGAGAATTCTTTTACTTTTCTGACTATATAGTTACCGTGTTGCCCCCTGTACGTCTTCAATATTTACCTCCATGTATATATATATATATATATATATATATATATATATATATATATATATATATATATATATATATATATATATTATATTTGAGTCGTGAGCGAACCACTCAATTCCCGACTGCTTGTCATACACTTTGTATTCTTTCAATTAGAGGAAACTTGATCGTTGGACATTTTTGCCCTTCCACATATTTTTGCCCTTCACATGGGCTGTGCCAAAGCAAAATGGGGTTGGAACATATTTCTGGTTCATTTAAATAAATTGCGAACTTGCTACTCGTATATGCTTTCTCGAGATAAAATTTTCCAAACAAGGATAATGCTTCTTACAAATGACATGGAGGGTATCTCTTAAACTTTTAATCCAACATAATAGATTTACCCTATCGGTATCGACCTTCAAGACATGTTAAGAATTTATGTCTCATTTTCCTCTTCGTATTCCTAGAAAAGTTTGGGCAGAGGTTCCTCTGCATTTCTTACTATCCCAAAACCTGTACACAGGAAATACCAACCATGCCTCACAGGGCCAACACATATACGTATATACATATCATATCATATCGCATCATAGCTACACGGGGCTAACAATTTCAAATAAGAGTACAAAGATGCCGAGGCTTACCTCACATGCCCAACTCAAATGGCACCTGCTACACTTTCCTGTTTATTTTTCTTTTTAATCTTCAGCTTGTGTTTCAATCGTACTTCAAATACCTTACCCAGCATACGTCTTTCATACCATTACTTACCTGTGTACTGTGCAGCTTCCAATATCATCAGTCGCTGTCTTACGTCGATACCGTCCTCCAGCTGAAATCAAGGGTTAATAAAAAAAGGAATTCATTTCCTACAGCTGGCTCTATCGCACGATCTAAGATTCAAAGAAAGGTAACACCCTAAATGCCCTGTAGCCTCCTGTTTATAGATGTGGTGCACAACACACCGATAAACAAGACTCTACTAGACACGGTCTGTAGACATTCCGAGGACGAACTGCTCTGATACCACTTTTGTCACGACCCAACTCCGTAGGCCGCGACTAGTGTCCGTGCTGGACACCCAAACGTACCCAATAACCCAAACTAGCATATCAGCAGAATATTTTTAAATGAAAAAAAAATCAATTGGCGTTAGTAATTATCATAAATGAACCGACATAGTACATGGAAGCCGATAAGGCTGTCACAGATCATATCATCCAAAACATATACAGAACCCACACAAGTATGTCTACAGACCTCTACAGAACATAACAGAATCATAAGACGGGACAGGGCCCCGTCGTACCCCTGAATAATGTACATATATACGATAGCAGAAGACTGTACCAAAATATGGGCTCCGGATAAAGGAGCGCTCCAAAATAGCAGAATAAAGTCCTAAGCGGGCGGATCAGCAAACCTGTCGTTTGTACCTGCGCGGCATGAAAACGCAGCCCCCGAAGGAAGGGGGTCAGTACGAAATATGTACTGAGTATGTAAAGCACGGAACGTAGTAAACAAAGTCATAATCGAAGCAGAAGATACAGAAAATGAACTGAATATCCAGATTAGCAAAATGCTGATCATATAGCATAAATAATATTCGCTGGAAACATATGTCGTACCTGGTCCCATTATGGAACAAGATCATAACCGAAACAGAGCTTACAGAGAAGTGAGTGTAACATCCGAAGTATCAAATGCATATTTTCGAAACATGAGGAGTGTGTACAGAAACATATACCATATCATATCCGACCCCTTCCAAGGGACTCGGCAAACAGAACGTGGCCACCCCCCGACGCTGGTGCCACCACACATAAGGAGCAGAATAGGGGATAACCCCGTAACATAACATATCATATCAGATGGCCATATCAGATCATATCATATCATATCAGAGTGTGTACATGGCACAGCATACTCCACAACCCATGTACATGTATACCTGCCCCCTCACATCGAGGCACGGCGAACAATGCAGAGGAATACGCTTGACAACATATCCTGGCCCGGGCTCAGTGTGGGAAACATTGGGGCATCCACGAATGGAGTAGTGAGAAACTAATGCAAATTAAAATATAGCACATTTACGGAGACTCAGTAGCATAATTCAGATGACAAACCATATGACAGAAGCGGAGCAGTAATCATAGTGTATGCATTTCGGATATCCCAATAGCATATGTCAAAATAAGCTTTTTTGTAATCATTTTCATGTTTCAAAATACATTATGGGGCTTATCAAAATAATTCAAACGAATGTCATATATTTCCAGAGACTCAATAAGACCTATCGGATGACAAATCGAAATAATGAAATCGGACAGAATCATAGTGAGTGTATTTCGGATGTCATAATGGATTACAGAAGCATAATCTTTCTAAGTTCGTTTCCAAGTTCCGAAACAGTTTTACAAGACTTAATGGAATATTTAAAACAAGTTTTATTTAGTAATTACAAGCGTAGTTAAAAACATTTCTTTAAAAAAAAAACGCTCGAAGACAAGTCATAACCACTAAAAGGGTAAAATCGGAAATAGTGGGCCCACCTCGGGACAAACGAAGCGGTGGGCTCAAATTACGTATTTTAAGCTTATAAAGTCACCTACGGAGATTCTGGGGACATTCCATAATTTTCTAAACAATTTGCGGAAGTTTGCACAATTCTTTCAATAAAGCATACTTATAGGGTTCAATTCCATTGAATGAAAAAGGGGTATTTTCAAATGCGGATTCCGATGAGCAGAATACTTTCCGAGGCTCGAATCCGATCCTAGTACACCTAGGACATGCCAAAAGAATAATCGGGATAGCTTTACATACCTTGTATGCTCTTTACGCCTTTCCAAATTCAATTCCCGTTTCGCCCAAAATCTGCAATTGGTCACATTTACCAATTCTCAATTTCCAATCTTTAAGTATTCAATCTTTATTCATAATTGCCTACAGAAATTTGGGCAGCATCTCCCCTATACATATAGCATCCCCGAGAATTTAACTCGGCCAAAACAATCAACAACAACCCAACAACAACATAAACAACAACAACAATCACTGTAAACACAATATAACTTAACTAGCTATCTTCCCAACATAATGTCATAACCTTCATTTCAACTTCAATTTCCAAACTAACCTCAATGGTTTCACATTCATCATCTAGATCATCACAATATAATTTGGAAATATTTCATATCATTTCTACGAAATATTCACAAGATATACAAAATATACAAACTTTCCACCCAAACATAATTCACCCAAAACTTCAAATCTTCAACCTACATATTCATAACATATTTCCATCTTCCAATTTCATCAACCATAATCATAATTTACACCTTAACAATTCCATTTTCATAATTACATAAATCTACCATAAAATCACAAAACTTCCCATAACAACTTAACAACCAACCTTTCATGCTAATATGGACTTACATCCCTCCAAATCCACCAACCAACATAGCCATTCACATTTAAAACTTCATTTCCATATTTACATAAAATTACATTAAAATCACATAAGTTCCTATAATCATTTTCCAACAATTTTTCATGCCATCTTAAACCATTTTTCCTCCACATTATACAAGTGAACTACATTTATTTTCATCCAAAATTCTCTTCAAATCTCATTCCATAATTCACAATGCCAACGGACGAATTTATATCGCTATTTTCCCGTTCTAATCCGTTAAAACTTTAAATAAACTTGTTAGCAATGAAAAGGAACCTTATTCATACCTTAAGAATTCAGCCACCACGTTATCACCCTCCTCCTTGGTTGATTTTTAGCTCAAATTGAAGACAACGCAGCGTACAACACTTTTCCCTTCATGGGCTTCGGGATTCGGGGCTCGGATTTTGGTCAAAATTAGTTTTTCTTCTCTCCAAAGCTCCTCTCTCTCTCTTTCCAGAATTTTCTGGTTGTTACAGGTCTTAAAATGAGGAGGAAGGCCGAAATTTTCACTTATAAAAACTTGGGTAATGGGCCTAACCCGGTTGGGCTCGGATTGGGCCTAGCCCACTAACCTTTCTGCATTAAAACGTCCATATCTCCTTGTCCCGACGTCACCTGGGAACCCACGACCTATGGTTGGAAAGATAATTCAATTATCTACAACTTTTATTTCTTGGTATTTTTCCAAATTCCAAACTTATAATACCGTTTTTGCCCCCCAAAGTCAGGTCACCCGAAAACGTTTTCTTAAAAATATTCGTTTGGAGGACTTCCACTTTGATTTGGCCCAAGGGTCCTTCTTGAGTTGTGTTTAACTTCACATATGTGATTCATATAATTTGTCACATGTCCCAAAAAAAATCTTGACGTGTGGGCCCCACCTCAACTTATAATTAATCCGACGTTCAAAAATACGGGATGTAACAGTATTAACGATCCGTACTATATGATTGGCCTTTGAATTCCAATGTGTGAATTATGCATGAACTGTTTATAATTGTGTTTATTTTCCCGTATTTATAAAAGACTGTCATTTGGCATATCGTTTGTCTTTTTTTTGAAAAGGATTAAATATATTCCCTTTATATAAGGGTACTTTAGGTTTGGATTTATAATATCCGATTAAGAATAATTCTCTTTTATGTATAAGGATGGTATATTTTATTTTGAAAAGTGCCAACTCATTTGGATTTGCAAATATGTATATAAGTATATATATATATATATATATCCTTTTTATGTCCATGCATAACCCTCGTATTGTTATTCTTGGTTAGACCATATACTACTCCAAGCCATCCCATTCTAGGTCCTCGAATTTATAAGTGCATTTTATTTTATTTGAATAAGTCTGTTTATAAAAATGATTTGATTTTTTGATTTTTTTCTCTGATCTGTATATATGTAAGCAAAATTGGTTTTGGTTTGAGTTGGGCTTGGGCCCAAAATCTGCATTTTTTGATTTATGAAATAGTATTTCAGTTAGGGCTTGGCCCAAAATTTTCATTTTTTTGTTTATGTTGGGCTTCAGCCCAGAAATCATTTTTCCTTTTCAGATTCAATCCAATTCATAGAGAAGCACTCCATATTATTTTGTAATCCAAAGCCGTTGATCTTCTTAAAATTCTAAAGACTTGTATTCAAAAATCAGTTTGTAGCTTCTCGATTTATTTTTGCAAAAATTGTTTAAGTACGTATCCGAGATTTTGAAAACCATTTTTAGGGCCTAAAGTCTACTAAACGGCATGAGCACCGTTGTTCTAAGACGACTAGTTCTAAAACATAAAAGGTTCCAATAACAATGTAAGTCTTTACAAATGTTCACAAACCACAATACAACATTGAAAGATAAATAATGAAATAATGAAATAGAAGAGTTAGGCTAGGGGCGTAACAAGCCCCTAGTTAGCCATTTTTACCAATGGTTGGGCCTTAAATGCGTGTTCATATATATATAGCTTCCCTTTCCATCTCGAACTGCCTTTGAAAGAAGGAAAGATCTGTTGGGCTTGACACAAGCCCAAGTGACCAAAAAGGGTGAAGAGGATAAGGAAGGAAAAAGGAACCCAGTTAGAATTTATTTATTGTGCTTATCATTCATAAGAACAAACTAAATATAAGTGTATATACATATATCAACAAAGCATATACAATATCAGATTATAGTATTGCCGCAACAAATTTTGGAAGTGGGCCTGGCAAGCCCCAATCACATATGCATCATAAAAAATCCCATTGATACCGAAGGACATGCCCAAACTTATCCCTTTGTGCTAACCTGAGCCTGAAATGGGCATTTCTATATCCATTTAGCATTTTGGACACAATATTCAAGCTGACAGACTCTAAGGATTAAGGCCCAAGGTAATTATGTAACGACCCGCTTGATCGTTATAGTCTTTTCGACACTTTTAACCTTTTTCCGAGCTTGTTTAGCGCACGCTTGACCCGCGGTGACCGTTGACACGCTTATCGAGGTGTTTAGATTAGATTTGATTTGGGTGACTTTTTGGAAAATTGGGCTTAAAGCGAAAAAAAGTTGACTAAAAGTTGACTTTTGGGTAAACGGACCTTTTTCTGAAATCCGTCTATTCCGAGATGACCGGATGATCTTTTAGAACTTGAGCGTATATTTGCTTTGGTTCCCAATGCACGTGGGTGCATTTTGGGACATGGGTAGGGAAGTTGATGTTGAGGTATCAGAGTTGACTCGGTCAACGAGATCTCCGTTGTGAATTTTGAGGCCACGAGTGCGTTCGTAGCCTGTTTTTATGTGTGTCTGTGTATGTGGTATGTGAGCAGATGGCTTCGGGTGATAGTCAGGATTTCGGGTTGAGATTGTTATTCTTTTAGGGAAATTTGGTTCTGGTGCCCGCTATAGTGGCACCGCTATAGCGGTGGGATGGCCGCCACAGCGGCCAAGTGCATTTATTATCTGACCATCACAGCAATCTAAGCGTCCGTCAAGGCGGGACTGCCGTAGCAGAAACGGTATCAGGCTGATTATTTCAATAACTGAGCATTAAAAGCCCTAAGTCCCCCATTCTTTATTATTTCGACTTTAGAGTTCTTGGGAGCTTTACAAGGTGATTCTTGGGAGAAACTCTTTGTGGTAAGTTCTTCTATTTCCTTTACTATTCCATTGTCCTTAATCACTTTAGAATTCCTTTATCGTGATAGTTTATTAAGTATTTGTTGATTTAAAATAGGGTTCCATGAGTTCTTCTTTCTACGTTTCTAAACCTTGAATTATTGATTGGGTTAGCTTCATTAAGCATGGAACTGATGATTAGAACCTATTATAGCATGATTCTTCCTAATTAGAGTGTCATATATGCATGGTTCTATTACTGATTATGATGTGTGAGAGAGTGTAGCCTCCGAGGTTTCTGCCGGAGAGCGTAAAAGAGAGATGAGTGTTCGTTACTTGAGGTTTCTTGTCGGGAACGATGGAGTGTCGATGCCTGAGGTCTTTGCCGAGATGGTGAGAGTGTGTTCGTGATCCGAGGTCATATTCCAGAGCGGGTGGTACGTGGACTTTGTGGGTCCCCCATGGGTCATGATCGCCGAGACGTGGAGTCATTCTATCCGGGACATAGTGTACAAAGCTGCATATACATTGCATTCATCCTACGTATATTATTGCATTGCATTGTATCTTGGTTTTTGTTGGTTATTGTAATACTACTGTGATACACTGATTCAAATTGCTATATTGAGACTTGGCATAGTTGGGATTAGATGCTACAATATAGGTGATGATTTGTACTGTGGATATAGCTTATTGTTTATTTGTACTGTGGATATAGTACTTGTTGTTTGTACTGATCTGCATTTGCAGAATTATTTTATGAATACAGAGTATCAGGAGGGATCGACTTCTATCCTCGTGGCTGACTGTTCGAGGATTTGCTGATTTGAGTCTACAGGGTGAGCAGGGGGACGTTCGCTGCCCGAAGATTCCTCGATCTACTATGTCTTTATTTCCGTTCTAAGACATATGTTTTGAGACTATTGATGCATTTCTATTACTTTCAGACTTGTAGTATCTAGTTAGATTCTCTTGTATGGTTAGACCAGACTCTGGGTGGATTGATGTATTTCCTTACTTCCGCATGTTCTTATATCATTATCTTCAGACTTACGTATTTCTATCTCTTACGCTTATTTATTTATTTATTCATGTTTTTAATATTGTAGGGATAACAGTTCGCTTACCGAGGTAGGAAAGATAAGTGCCCACGCGACTTAGCGAAATTGGGTCGTTACAAGTTAGTATCAGAGCCCTAGGTTACCCGGTCTATAATACAAGAGTGTGTCTAGTAGAGTCTCGTGGATCGGTACGATGAGCTTTGTACTTATCTACGGGAAGCTATAGGGCATTTAGAAAAAAAACATTTTCTTTTCTTCTTTCGTGCTACTTTATTCTAATTGGTATCTAGAATAATTAAATTGGTATCTGACTCTTATCTCTTCTCTCACAGATGGCAAGGACTCCAGCTACGATAGACAAAGACCAGGTGCCAGAGCCCACAGCTACGGCTGGCACTAGGGGGCGAGCGACAGCCAGAGGACGCAGTAGAGCTAGAGGCTGTGGGGCTGTCCCAGCTAAGGGCAGGGCTCCCGTGGTAGGGTAATGGCGTGAGAGGTCTCCGTCTCCAGAGCCTGAGGTTCAGCAGGTTCGAGACCAGGCAGCTGACGATGATGTGGCTCCAGCATGGGCATACCCCGAGGCCACTTCAGAGCAGATGATGCAGGATACTAAAGGCTTGTGTTTTACTCCACTTAGATGCCCAGCAGGCTGCCACTGGTGTAACTTCTTCTGGCGGAGGATCGCACACTAGAGTTAGGGAACAGACTCCAGAGTAGAGACTGACTCATGTAGCTTATCTTGCTGCTCCACGGATGGATGAAGTGCTAGCCTCGGGAGATGATCATAGACCCGTGGCGAGCCCTGTTATAACCTTGACTGATCAGGAGTTAGTTGGGAGGTTTAAGAAGTTGGAGCCGTCGAGATTCTTAGTTACTTCTAAAGAGGATGCGTATGAGTTCATCTTGGATATGCATGAGTTGTTACATAGGATGAAGATCGTAGAGTCCTATGGAGCTGACTATGTGTCCTACCAGTTTCACGGAGACGCGAAGTTGGTGGAGGTATTTATTGCTTGCAGACCTGAGAGTTTTCCTACACTGACTTGGACACAGTTTCATCGGGCCTTCCTTGAGAAGTATGTGCCCTGGGCTTTTAGAGAGGCACGTAGGGATGAGTTTCTACATTTGAAGTAGAGGGGATTGTCTGTAGAGGCCTATGTTACTCGCTACTTGCACTTGGCTCGTTATTCATCTCCTTTGATTCCTACTGAGCTTGATAGGATTCGGCGCTTTGTTGGTGGGCTGATTGGTTATCTTCAAATTCATTGCCTTTAGCTTGAGGCTATGGGGGCTTCCTTCCAGTCCATCATTGAGCAAGCTTCTTTAGTCGAGGCCGCAAAGGCCCGTGCATTTGGAGGCAGTGGTGGAAGAGGCAGCAACAGTTTGGGAGTTATTGTGGTTCCAGCTCGAGGGGCGCCGGTCAGTCTTCTCGGACATATTAGCCCTATTCTAGCTGCCCTGTGCATTCGGCTTTTCATGCTTCCTCTAGTGGGCCACCCAGGCAGAGAGCTCCTGAGAGCTCATTTTCTCGACCAGTAGACAGGGTTATTCCAGCCGGGTCTTCAGCTTCAGTCTATCAGTCTCCGCCTTCTAAGTTTTGTTTTATGTGCATAGTATTTAGTCATATTGCTTGGGACTGTCTACGACCCAGGCAGGGTTATCAGCCCCCTAGGACCCCAGTATCCTCAGGTAGCAAAGGTGGTCCTTCTTCGAGGGGCGGCGCTCAGTCAGGCCGTGGTGGTCATCAAGGTTCTAGTGATGGATCCCAGGCTAGTATAGCTGGGTCCCAGAGTTCGGGAGGTGGATCCCAGTCTGGACATGATGGGGCCCAGTGTTATTCGTTCCCAGGTAGACCCGAGGTGGATGCCTCAGATACAGTCATAGCTGGTACTATTTCTGTCCGACATAGAGCAGCATCTGTATTATTTGATCCTTGATCCACTTATTCGTATGTGTCTGCATATCATGTCGTTGATTGGGATTTTCCTTGTGATAGCATAGTTATACCTGTTCATATGTCTACTCTGGTCGAAGATTCTGTTATGGTTAATCGAGTTTATCGGTCGTGTTTGGTTACTTTTGTGGGTTATGACACTTGGGTAGATTTGATGATTCTTGATATGGTGGACTTTGATATTATTTTGGGTATGACCTGGCTTTCTCCGTATCGTGCGATCTTGGACTATCATCCCAAGACAATCACTTTAGCCATGCCGGACATTCCTAGACTTGAGTGGAGGGGTACTCCTAGCCCCGCTCTGAAGAAGATTATTTCCTTTCTTTAGGCGAAGAAATTAGTTAACAAGGGGTGTTTAGCTTATCTGGCTCATGTGCGTGACAGCACTGTTCCATCTTCATCCCTTGAGTCCATTTCTATTGTGAGCTAGTTCGCGGAGGTATTCCTATCTGATCTGCCGGGTATGCCACCCGATCGCGATATTGACTTCTGTATTGACTTGGGTCTGGGCACTCGCCCTATTTCTATTCTACCATAACGGATGGCACCCATCGAGTTGAGAGAGCTTAAGGAGTAATTGTAGGATTTATTGAGCAAGGGGTTTATTATACCGAGTCTCTCCCCTTGGGGTGCTCCTGTGTTGTTTGTGAAGAAGAAACATAGATCTATAAGGATGAGCATCGATTATCGTCAGCTGAACAAGGTCACTATTCGTAACAAGTGTCCTATGCCTCGTATTGATGATTTATTTGACTAGCTTCAGGATGCTTCAGTGTTCTCGAAGATTGACTTGCATTTAGGCTACCACCAGCTAAGGATCAGGGCTGAGGATATTCCGAAGACAACCTTTTGGACGAGATATGGACATTATGAGTTTTTGGTGATGTCATTTGGGCTTAACAATGCCCCGGATGCATTCATGACTTTGATGAATGGCATCTTTAGGTCATTCCTTGAGTCATTTGTTATTGTGTTTATTGATGATATCTTTGTGTATTCCAAGAGTAGAGAGGAGCATGAGAGCCATCTTCGCACCGTACTCGGCTTATTGAAGAAGAACAACTTGTTTGCTAAGTTTTCGAAGTGTGTGTTTTGGTTGGAGTCTGTGGCATTCTTGGACCGTATTGTGTCTAAGGACAGGATCATGGTTGATCCTCAGAAGATTAAGGCTATGAGGGATTGGGCACTACTGTGACCGAGATCCGTAGTTTTGTGGGTTTGGCTAGCTACTATAGCCGATTTGTGAAGTGTTTTGCTTCTATTGATTCGTCATTGACCAGATTGACTCAGAAAGATGTTCCCTTCCAGTGGTCCGAAAATTGTGAGGAGAGCTTTCAAAAGCTCAAGGCTCTTTCGACTTCAGCCTCGATTCTGGCATTACTCGTGGAGGGTAAGGATTTCGCAGTTATTGTGATGCATCCCGTGGGGGTTTGGGTGCTGTGTTGATGCAAGAGGGTAGAGTCATAACCTATGCTTCCCGACAGTTGAATATCCATGAGAAGAATTACCCTACCCATGATTTGGAGTTGTTGGTCGTGGTCTTTGCTTTGACGATTTGGAGGCATTGCTTGTATGGTGTCCATTGTAAGGTTTTCACTGATCACTGTAGCCTTCAACACGTGTTTACCTAGAGAGATCTTAATTCTAGGCAGCACCGATGAATGGAGCTCCTGAAGGACCATGACATCTCTATTCTTTATCATCCCGAGAAATCCAATATTGTTGATGATGTCTTGAGTCGTAAGGCCACGAGTATGGGGAGTTTAGCCCGTTTGGTTATTTCTGAGCATCCGTTGGCCATGGAGGTTCAGAGTCTGGCCAACAGTTTTGTTCGTGTTGATATTTCAGCCCCAGGCAAAGTTTTAGCTTGTGTAGAGGTGAGATCATCCTTATTAGATCAGATTAGGACTCATCAGTTTGAGGATGCTCAATTGAGCAAGATTCAAGATAGGGTCCTGAGGGGTGAGGCCAAGGATGCCATGATTGATTCAGAGGGTACTTTGAGGATTAAGGGGTGCGTGTGCATTCCTCGTGTTTGTGACTTGATTCATTTGATTTTGACTGAGGTCCATAGCTCTCGATATTCCATTCACCCGGGGGCGACTAAGATGTACCGTGATTTGAAGCAGCACTATCAGTGGTGTCGTATGAAGAGGGATATAACCAATTTTATGGCTAAGTTTGGTAATTGTCAGCAAGTTAAGTATGAGCACCAGCGACCCGGTGGTGTACTTCAGAGGATGCCCATTCCCGAGTGTAACACTCTGTAAATCTGAGTTAAGTGTGAAAGTGTCTTGGAGAATTAGGACTCCACTGTTTCTGTTTATGTAAAATAGGGCCAAAGAACAAGGCCCATATTCCTTAGGCGTATTTCACTCGCCTCCTTATGCTACCCACTATTTTTGTTAATGTAAACTACGACCAAAGAATACAGCCCGTATTCCTTAGGCATATTTCACCCGCCTCCAGCAGTGTGTATATAAAGTGGGTTCAGTTAATTTTATCGTTTATTCACATTCATATAAACCCTAAGGAGGAAAATCTTTCCTCCAAGTCTTCAAACGTTAAGGTAAGAACATCTTTAACATTATTAATCAATCTTAGCATTAAACCCATGATTATTGAATGAAAAACCTCGAGTTGCAAGCTAATCTTTCTCAAAGTGACTCAAGCTAGGGTTTTGGGTGTTCTTTCTTGTAAAAGTGAATTGTTGAGTTACGTAAGGCTTAATTAAGGTATGTCTCATTTGATAACCTTATTTTGGGTGTGTGTCTCCTTTCCAAAAGTTCTTTACTGAATAAAAAGGTGGACTTTTCATACTTTAAAACCCTATGTCATGCTTTGATTGTGGTTGGTGTGTGTGAGGGGACAAGCCCACATTAAACCTTGATTGTATTATACTCTATACATGTATACATAATTCTAATCGTTTTCCGCTATAAGAGATGATCATCAATAATGGCTAATGGTCGGTAATGGTGTTTTATGATGAACTATGACAGTTGAACCTTGTTTAAGGAAGTGAAAAGTTTTCAAGATTATCAATGAAATGATGTGTCTTTGTAATGACATGATGAATTTAAATGCTAATTGATGATGTGACTACTTTGAGATAAAATATGATTCGGCTTCAATGCTATGAACTTTATTTTTGTGTTTGGCCTAACTACTCTGGAGGAAGGGTAATCACTATGGATCCTAGTGTGGTAATGCCTAGCCATTCGGGAGGAAGAGTGGCCACTACGGGTTCGCTACCCAAGTGCGGTTTATGACTAGCTATTCGGGAGGAAGGATAGCCACTGAAAGTCTAATATTCCGGTGTGGTGCACAGTTATGTTTAGGGAACCTCAAAGGTCATTCGATGTGACTCATTCTTGGGCATGTATTGGCAGGTATAATATCTTTATCTCTTTATTAAAGTATTACTGATGATAATCTGGCAAATTGAAAGTACATAACCGAAAGTTGCTAACTTGATAAAAAAAGGATTCTCATTCATTTTGACAAGCATATTGAACCAAGTTGAGTACCTGTTCAACAATGATTTCACACGGTTTTCAGAACTGATTTCTTTACTTATTATTGTATCTGGTTTTTATATGTCATATCGTCCCCGAGGCACTCACTGATTACGACGTACTCATGCATACCATTGTTGTTCTTGATGGTATGCTAGGTAACGATGAAGAGCAGGTTCGTGAAGACTAAAGCCCTAGAAGAACTTGCTATTGCTATTAATTTGGTGAGCCCACATGCTCATTTGTGGGTAATCCTCTATTTATTCATTCCATTTATTTGTGCTAGTTTTTCGGGATGCGTCCCGATGATTAGACGGTCATTCTTTATTCTTAGAAGCTCCATAGTTTACATTCATTCCGTGGGTAGTTAGCGAAGTATTGTTAAAGCTCTGGTTTTGCTGTTTTAACTAAGTTATATCTTTATCATGACTTATATTTATTTAATAATTGATATTTTGTTTAATTTGTTTGTTGCTTATCTATAAATTATTGGCGTTCGAGTAGCGAACCTTGTGGGTCCTTGAACTTAAATATTGCATCTTTAGGTTCTTCCGAGGTTGCTTATGATATCGGATGCCGGTCACGTCTAGGGTGGGTTTTGGGGCGTGATAAGCATGGTATCAGAGCCTAGGTTTAGATACGTCTTAGGATTGTTGTCTTTGTCTATGAAGCTATGTCTAGTGGAGTTTTGCTTGTGCAACCAGATCACCTGCATGACCAAGAAACCCCCAGGACATTTATAGGTGTTTCCTATTCTTCTTGATTCTAGATTGTGCTGTAGAGCTTGAAGTCCTTTTAGGATTGTTCTAGCTCTCTCATTAATTCGTGCCTCGCAGAAATGGCCCTAACTCGATCCGAAACTGGTAACGTAGGACGCACCACAGGAACTCGAAATCTGGTGGAAGCAAACGCTGGCAATGGGAATAACGCTGGGAATTAGGTGCCACCTCAAGTACCGCCTGCTCCTGCTATTCTTGCTGCGGGTGTGCCTGAGATTGGGTCAATGCAGACGGCGATCCAAATGCTAACCGCATTAGTTGCAGCTCAGCATCAACATGGAGGAATAGTTCGACTTTATGGGTTGACTCGTAGGGATGCAGCTGAAGCCTCTGACACTGTGGTTACAAGTATTCTTACTATTTGCTCCTTTGATGCATATTCGTTGATCGATCAGGGTTCAAACTTATCTTTTGTGACCCCGTATTTTGCTCTCGATTTTTGTACAAAACCTAAACTGTTGTTGGAACCCTTTGCTATCGATACACCTTTTGGTATTCCTGTTATTGCTTCTAGATTCTATAGAAATTGTGTTGCTGTGATTAAGGGTCGTGAGACTATGGCTGATTTATATGAACTTGATATGGTGGATTTTGATGTCATTATGGGGATGGATTAGTTGCCCGCCTATTATGCTAATGTGGATTGTCGCCATAAGTTAGTTCATTTTGCCTTTCCTGATGAGCCTATTATTGTTTGGGAGGGTGAAATTGCTAAGCCTCGGGGTAGGTTTATTTCCTATCTTAAGGCTCGTAAATTCATTACGAAGGGGTGTATCTACCATTTGGCTGCGGTTAATGATACAAAAGCCATAGTACCTGAATTTGCATCTGTTCCCATAGTTAGTGATTATCCCAAAGTTTTTCTCGAAGATCTTCCTGGTATTACTCCTGATAGAGTCATTGATTTTGGGATTGATGTTATTCCTGGCACCCAACCAATTTCCATTCCTCCATACCGTATGGTTCCAGCGGAGCTAAGGGAATTAAAAGACCAATTAGAGGACTTATTGGATAAAGGTTTCATTTGACCAAGTTCCTCACCTTGGGGTGCTCTAGTTTTGTTTGTTAGGAAGAAAGATGGTTCCCTTAGGATGTGTGTTGACTATCGCCAGCTTAATAAGGTGACCATTAATAATAAATATCCTTTGCCTAGGATAGATGATCTGTTTGACCAACTTCAGGATGCTAAGTTCTTCTTGAAGATTAACTTAAGGTCTGGGTATCACTAATTGAAAATAAAGGAGTAGGATATTCTGAAAACAGCGTTCCGTACTGGTTATGGGCACTTCGAGTTTCTAGTCATGTCCTTTGGGTTGACTAATGCGCCTGCTGCTTTTATGGACTTAATGAATTGTGTGTTCAAAACTTATCTGGAAACTTTCATCATTGTTTTCATTGACGATATTTTGGTGTATTCAAATAGTCGTGAGGATCATGCAAATCACCTGAGAATAACCCTGACAACACTTGAGGAGAATGAGCTTTATGCAAAATTCTCTAAATACGAATTCTGGCTTAATTCTGTGGCTTCCTTAGGCCATGTGGTGTCTGGCGACGGTATTAAGGTTGACCCTAAAAAGATTTCAGCAGTGAAGGATTGGCCTAGACCCACGAGTGTGACTGATATCCGTAGTTTCTTGGGCTTGGCTAATTATTACAGAAAGTTTTTGGAAGGCTTTTGTCACGACCCAACCGGAGGGCTATGACGGGCACCCGATGCTAACCCACCCGGGTACCTCTTAGCGTACTCTCATATTCACATCTAGGTGAGCCGCATGGCTTACTCATAATTTATATGCATCAATAGTTCTAATCTCATTGGGCAACAACACATTTATATCATCATCAATAACAATGCCCATATCCATATACACAAGCCGACGAGGCTATCAAAATGATATACAAAATATGAGCCGACAAGGCTAAGGACATCTAATCATATACAACTGTTTACGAGCGTCTAAGAAGAGTATGTCACATCATATAGGCGGGACAGGACCCCGTCATGCCCATAAGTATATACACAAAAGAATAAATACCAAAAGCTGTAGCTCCGGATGAAATGGAGCTCCGCTATGTAGTCCCTAAACAAGATATCTATGGATCAAGCCTGTCTCCGTGTCCACCTGCGGGCATGACGCAGCGTCCACAAACAAAAGGACGTCAGTACGAATAATGTACTAAGTATGTAAAGCATAATCAACATCATAATAGGAGCATAAGAGACAGCATAAGAAATAGCATAAATTGGAAAATCAGGAGATAGTAGCCATCATCGTAATTACTTACTTGTCTTTCGTAGGGATCTTCCATTTCTAGTGCGTGCTCGTGCACATTCGTATATACATATACAAATATCCATATCCGTATCCATATTCGTATCCGTATTCATATACATATTCATATCCATAGCATACCCGACCATAAAGGTTCGGTGGTTTCACATACCCAACCATGACAAGGCTCGGTGTTATACATACCTGGCCCTACCAAGGCTCAGTGTTATCTGTACTCAACTGCAGTGGTGTGCGCGCAATAGGTATCATACCCGACCATATAAGCTCGGTGTTACATAATAGTCATACATACTTAAATCTGTATACGTAGGAGTTCATTAGTATCATCGTTATCATTGACATCATCATTTTCGTTATATCTATCCTTAGAGGATCAACTATTATATAAAAGAGACAATAGAATCGTGAACGTATCGAGAATCATAAGCTTTGGTAATCTTGGAGATAGAGTCATTTGGAAGACATTATGGAACTCATGAAAGGGTACATATAGCAAGGGAACCATGCCTTAATGAAAGAAGGGTTAGCCTTACATACCTCTTCGACTTCTTAACTATTTAGCGTTCACCGTTGAAGCTTGAATAATCTACATTTAGAAGGATTCATACCATGGTTAAGCCTTAATGATACTCTTCAATTCAAACTAGGATAATTCATGTTCTAATGAAAATTGGGCAGCATTTCCCCTATTTCGTCCACTTCCACTATATCACAAAACAACTCCCAAACAACCACAATAATATCCACAATTTCATAATCAAGTATTCACATTCGATTTAGCCTTAAAAATTCATCCTTGTGTTCAACTTACGCTAGCAACTTCATACCCATTTTAGCACATTTTCATATAATGCTTCTTCATCACCATTATTACTTTCCATAGCAAGATTATATCCACATCATACTAAGAATCATAACTCAAGTTAGCTTACCACTCAAAAACATCATAAAAACTACATTTAGAACTCATCTTCCACTTTTTCCTTCTACCCAAGTTGTTCAACAAATAAACATTCTTGATAATATGTAATAAGTATGAGAACTAACCTTTTTATCTCATAAAAATGAGCTTTGGAGCAAGCTATCAACTTATATGAAAACCCTAGCTTCAATATCCAAAGAATTCTTGGAGTTTATTAACCCTAGCAAGACCTCTAGTACATGGGTATCTTGATTCTTGCCTCTTGATATTTAATCTCCCTTGGATTTTGGCTTTGATTAGTTTATGGAGTGGAAGAGAGGGTTTCAGAGAGCTTCTGGATCTGATTTGGTGAAATGAAATGTTCAAATGAAGTGGGGTGAAATATATAAAGTGGAACTTGAAATCCCGTCGGGCAATTCTGCGCCCATTTTGATGGGCCGTAGAATTTCCTACGGACCGTCAAAATGGTCCGTATAACTGCCCAGTCAAATATGGTTCACTGTGACCATTTGACGCTGGGCTGGTGCAATTTGACAGACCGCAGAATTTTCTGCGGGGTGTCAAAATTCCTGCGGGCCGTCAAATGGTCCGCAGAAATTTTCTACTCAGACAGTCTGTCGGAAAACATGCATAAAGTTTTACTCATACGTCACATTGACAAACGGTTTGTTGCGTTGGAAACTGGACTCGATGAACTTCAATTTTGACAAAATAAGCACACCAAAACTCTTCATATTCTAGGAGATATGCCTCCCCCAATCTGGACCAAAATCCTGTCCGAAATGTTTTCCAAGTTTTACCAAAGGTCCCACAAACTCAATTCCTTTATTTGCTTGTTCTTAAATCCTTCCATAGCTCATTTCATGAGCTTAAACCCCCATAACCATAATATGGGAATATGTAATCTCATATATCCTAGTAACTCCTGTTTCCAAGATTAGGACAACTAACGCCTAACGAATCTCAGCGGACGAAACTACGAGGTGTAACATTCCCCCCCCCCCACCCCCCCCCCCCCTCTTAGAAACATTCGTTCTCGAATGATAGACTCTTGGGGATTCTACAAAAATTTCGCCAGAGTTTCCCCTATATTATGGCACTACCATCCTGCACAGCAACCCAAAATACATCGCCTCACATGGCTATAACAACACGATAATAACCATGGCCACACACGACCAAGAAAACATCAAGAAAAGCATTACATACCTGAGGTTAATGGCGTCTCTGCCTGAATCTCTTCTGAAGGTGAAAATAAATGCGAGTACCTGGACTTCATGTTCTCTTCGGCTTCCCAAGTCATTTCCTCTCTATTATTATTCTTCCACAAAACTTTAACTGAAGTTACCTCTTTGGTTCTAAGCTTTCGTACTTGCCTATCTAAAATGGCAATGGGGACTTCTTCATAAGATAATTGTTTAGTAACATGGACTTCATCTATTGGCACAATTCTAGAAAGATCTCCAATACACTTACGAAACGTCGATACATGGAAAACTAGATGGACTGACTCCAAAACCGCAGGTAGGTCTAATTCATAAGCCACTTGGCCTATCTTGCGTACAATCTCATATGGTCCAAAGTACGGGGGACTAATCTTGCCCTTTTTGCCAAATCTCATGACGCCCTTCATTGGCGACACCTTAAAGAATACCCAATCTTTCACTTGGAATTCTAAGTCTCTTCGACGATTATCTGCATAGAATTTTTGTCGACTCTGAGCTGTTAATAATCGATCTTGTATAAGCTTGACTTTCTCTATAGCTTGCTGGACCAAGTCTGGTCCTATCAATTTGGTCTCTCCTACTTCAAACCACTCAATTGGAGAACTACACTTTCGCCCATATAAAGCCTCATACGGAGCCATTTGGATCCTAGAATGATAACTATTGTTATAAGCAAATTCAATAAGTGGTAAGTGATCATCCCAACTACCTCCAAAATCCAATACACATGCCCGTAGCATATCCTCAATAGTTTGAATGGTACGTTCGGCTTGCCCATCCGTCTGTGGGTGAAACACCGTGCTAAGGCTCACCCGAGTCCCCAAACCTTCTTGGAAAGATTTCCAAAAATTGGCTGTAAACTGAGTCCCTCTATCGGAGATAATAGAAAATGGAACACCGTGAAGTCGCACATCTCTTTAACATAAAGCTTTGCATAATCTTCTACTACATACGTAGTTCTGACCAGTAAGAAATGAGCTGACTTCGTGAGTCTATCCACAATCACCCATATAGAGTCATACTTACGTCGAGAACGGGGTAAGCCTGTAATGAAATCCATATTAATTACATCCCATTTCCAAGTTGGAATTTCTATAGCTTGCAACAATCCACCCAGCTTTTGGCACTCAATTTTCACTTGCTGACAGTTAGGACATTAAGCTACGAATTCTGCTATATCTTTTTTCATCCCATTCCACCAATATATAGATTTAAGGTCATGATGATTTTCGTTGGCCTGGGTGAACAGAATAATGAGAACAATGGGATTCGGTCAGTATTTGGTGGCGTAATCCTGCAACATCAGGAACACATCACCTGCGTCGGCATCGGAGAACTCCATCTCCAGAAATCTCAAATGATGACTTCTCCTTCTGAGGGAGTGTATTTCTGTAATGAATTAGCATGGGATCTTCGTATTGACGCTCTTTCACTTCGACTACTAGTGACGAGACCGCTGCATTTTGAATGATAGCTCCTATACTACTTGAGTCCACTACTCGAACTCCTAGGTTAGCTAACTGCTCGACCTCATGAGCTATCTCTCTTTTCTCTGGCTGAACATCACATAAACCTCCCATAGATCTACGGCTAAGAGCATCAACCACTACATTTGCTTTCCCGGGATGATACAGGATGTCAACATCATAGTCTTTCAACAATTCGAACCACCACCATTGCCATAAATTTAATTCCTTCTGCTTGAAGATATACTGAAGGCTCTTATGATCTGTATAAATATCAACATGGATGCCATACAAATAATGTCTCTACATCTTCAATGCATGAATTACTGCAGCCAATTCAAGATCATGGGTCGGATAATTTTTCTCATGTTTCCGTAACTGTCTTGAAGCATACGCAATCACCTTTCCATGTTGCATCAACACACAGCCTAACCCAACGCCTAAAGCATCACAATAGACAACATAACCTTCCGATCCCTCTGGAAGTGTCAGGACTGGGGCAGAAGTTAATCCATCCTTTAGCTCTTAGAAACTACGTTCACAAGCATCTGTCCATTGAAATTTGGCTGATTTCTGGGTCAGCTTCGTGAGTGGTGCAGAAATAGAAGAAAAGCCCTCCACAAATCTCCTGTAATAACTTGCTAAGCCCAGAAAACTACGGACCTCCATAGATGTTGTGGGCCTTGGCCAAGTCTTCACCGCTTCAATCTTTTGGGTATCTACCCGAATACCATCGGCTGAAATAATATTCTCCAAAAAGGTCACTGAGTTCAACCAAAATTCACACTTATAAAATTTGGAAAATAACTCTCGAGTTTGAAGGACTCTAAGAACGGTACGCAAATGATCCCTATGTTCTTCCTCGAACCTAGAATATACCAGGATATCATCAATGAGCACAATCACAAATAAATATAAGAAGGGCCTGAACACATTGTTCATCAAATCCATAAATACTGTCGGTGCATTAGTTAGCCCGAATGACATTACTCGGAACTCAAAATGGTCGTATCTGGTTCTGAAGGTTGTCTTAGGAATATCTTTCTCCCTAACTCGCACTTGATGATACCCGGATCTCAAATCTATCTTTGAAAACCATTTGGCGCATTGAAATTGGTCAAATAAATAATCAATCCTCGGAGCGGATATTTATTCTTGATTGTCACCTTATTTAACTGCCGATAGTCAATGCACATTCACAAGGAGCCATCTTTCTTTTGCACAAATAACACGGGTGCTCCCCACGGGGATGAACTAGGCCTAATGAAGCCTTTCTCAAGCAAATCCTTCAATTGCTCCTTCAACTCTTTCAAATCTGCGGGAGCCATTCTATAGGGAGGAATAGATATGGGCTTTGTATCCGGTAGCACATCTATAGCAAAATCAATCTCCCGCTCTGGAGGGAGACCTGAAAGATCTTTCGCGAATACATCCGAAAACTCATTAACCACAGGGACAGACTGAAGAGTTGGCGATTCAGCTTCTACATCATGAACCCGAACTAGATGGTAAATGCAACCTTTGGCGATGAGTTTTCTTGCCTTGAGATAGGAAATAAACCTACCTTTTGGGGACGCAGTATATCCTTTCCATTCTAAAACTGGTTCTCCCGGAAACTGGAAGCGAATCATTTTCATTCTACAATCGACATAAGCATAGCAAGAAGCCAACCAATCCATGCCCATGATAACATCAAAGTCCATCATTTTTATTTCATGTAAATCAACCATAGTACGATGGCAAAAAATCACAACTACACAATTTCTGTATACTCGACTAGCTATCACCGATTCACCAACGGGTGTAGATACCTCAAAAGGTTTAATCGACTCCGGTTTGACCCCAAACATACCCACAATATATGGAGTAACATATGACAATGTGGAGCTCGGATCTATCAAAGCATATACATCATGAGAAAATACCGATAATATACCTGTGACAACATCAGGAGAAGACTTAAGATATTGGCGTCCAGCCAAGGCATAAATACGGTGCTGAGGACCGCTAAAACTGGGAGCTCTCCCCATACCTCTACCATGGCTGACCGGCACCTGTGAACCTTGCCCCATAGGGCGTATCGATGATGAAGACCCGGCCGCCGATCCTGAAGGCTGGACTCGACCCCTACCACCTATCGAGGGGAAATCACGCATGATATGGCCTGGCCGACCGCATGTATAGCAAACCTCTGAACCTAGTCGACACTGGCCCTAGTGTAACTTCCCACATTGGGAACATCATGGCATGGGTTGCCTAGCCTGACCTGAACCATCCTTGAACTGAGAACCCGAAGCCCTGAAACTCTGACTCGGCCCAGAATAAGTAGATCTGTCAAATATCTAGCCTGTAAACCGTGGAGGCGCATTAGTCATAGAATGGCCTGAATGCCTAGAAAACGGTTGTCTTTGCCCACCTCTAAACTCACTTGTCGAACCCGAAGATCTAGCCCTCTTGCTATACCCTCTGTCATGCTCACGCTCACTTCTTTGTTGTTGTTGGCTTTCTTCCAAATTCTGGGCATGGGCTTGAATGCGTGAAATATCCATGTTGTCCAGAAGGGACGCAGTCAAGCACCTATCCATCAAAGGTGGCCCTAGGCCTCACACAAATCGGTGCACTCGGTCACCCATATCCGCTACCATGGCCGGGGCATACCTAGCCAAAGAATTGAAGCGGAGACTATACTCTAAGGAACTCATACTTCCTTTCTTAAGATTCAAGAACTTATCGGCTCTAGCTCGCCGAACCTCTGGAGGCAAGTAGTGTCAGAGGAAGGCATCCACGAATTCTTGCCATACCAGGGGAGGTGCATTGGCTCTCCGTGAAGCCATCCAAACTGTGTACCAACGAACCACAACATCCCTCCATCTATAGGATGCTAACTCTACTGATTCAATGTCTGAAGCATGCATTAACTGAAGTGTCCTCAACATCCCATCAATAAAATTCTGGGGTCCTTATTCGGCTTCGACCCGAAGAATTTCGGAGGGTTCAAGCTTATAAAGTCACGGGCCCTTGCACTAACAGTCCTATCACCTTGCCCTGTACCTTGCTGCTGAGTCTGGGTGGCAACCAACTGAGTAAGTAAATGAATGGTCTCTTTTACATCTTGGCCTGAAGCATTCGGTAGAGGAGCTGGGGTGCTGGAGCTGGGGCTGAGGCTGAGGCTCTCTCATGCTCATCAGAAATAGGCATTGAGTGGGAGGACTGAGATTGAGCCGCATTCTGGGACTCACTTTCCTCTACAACTGTTGACGGTGCTCTTTCAGCCCGCTTTCCTGCCCTTTTGGGCTGCCGTAGCATTTCTCTTTACAGGCATTTCTGAAATACATAATACACGGCTAGGGAAAAAGAAATCCTTATATAATGGCTCTATCGCACGATCTTATGAAGAAAGAAGGTCATTCATTCCTAAAATGCCCGCAGCCTCCTATTTATAAGTGTGGCGCGCAACACATCCATAAACAAGAATCTACTAGACACGACTCGTAGACACACCCTCGGACAGAACTGCTCTGATACCACTTTTATCATTACCTAACCGGAGGGCCATGATGGGCACCCGGTAATAACCCACCCGGGTACCTCTTATCGTACTCTCATATTCACATCTAGGTGAGCCGTATGGCTTACTCATAATTTATATGCATCAATAGTGCTAATCTCGTTAGGCAACAACACATTTATATCATCATCAATGACAATGCCCATATCCATATACACAAGCCGACGAGGCTATCAAAATGATATATAAAATATGAGCCGACAAGGCTAAGGTCATCTAACCATATATAACTATCTACGAACCTCTAAGAAGAGTATGTCACATCATATAGGCAGGACAGGACCCCGCCATGCCTATAGGTATGTACACAAAAGAATAAATACCAAAAGCTGTAGCTCCAGATGAAATGGAGCTCCGCTATGTAGTCCCAGAACAAGATATCCATAGCATACCCGACCATAAAGGCTCGGTGGTTTCACATACCCGGACATGACAAGGCTCGGTGTCATACATACCTGGCCCTACCAAGGCTCAGTGTTATCTGTACCCAACTGCAGTGGTGTGCGCGCAATAGGTATCATACCTGGCCATATAAGCTCGGTGTTACATAATAGTCATACATACTTAAATCGGTATACGTAGGAGTTCATTAGTATCATCATCATCATTGACATCATCATTTTCGTTATATCTATTCTTAGAGGATCAACAATCATATAAAAGAGACAATAGAATCGTGAATGTATCGAGAATCGTAAGGTTTGGTAATCTTAGAGATAGAGTCATTTGGAAGACATTATGCAACTCATGAAAGGGTACATATAGCAAGGGAACCATGCCTTAATGAAAGAAGGGTTAGCCTTACATACCTCTTCTACGTCTTAACTATTTAGGGTTCATCGTTGAAGCTTGAATAGTCTACATTTAGAAGGATTCATACCATGGTTAAGCCTTAATGATACTGTTCAATTCAAACTAGGATAATTCATGTTCTAATGAAAATTGGGCAGCATTTCCCCTATTTCGTCCACTTCCACTATATCACAAAACAACTCCCAAACAACACCAATAATATCCACAATTTCATAATCAAGTATTCACATTCGATTTAGCCTTAAAAATTCATCTTTGTGCTCAACTTACGCTAGCAACTTCATACCCATTTTAGCACATTTTCACATAATACTTCTTCATCACCATTATTACTTTCCATAGCAAGATTATATCCATATCATACTAAGAATCATAACTCAAGTTAGCTTACTACTCAAAAACATCATAAAAACTACATTTAGAACTCATCTTTCACTTTTTCCTTCTACCCAAGTTGTTCAACAAATAAACATTCTTGATAATATATAATAAGTATGAGAACTAACCTTTTTATCTCATAAACATGAGCTTTGGAGCAGGCTATCAACTTATATGAAAACCCTAGCTTCAATAGCCAAAGAATTCTTAGAGTTTATTAACCCTAGCAAGACCTCTAGCACATGGGTATCTTCATTCTTGCCTCTTGATATTTAATCTCCCTTGGATTTGGCTTGGATTTGGCTTGGATTAGTTTATGGAGTGGAATTGAGGGTTTTTGGAGAGCTTTTGGATCTGATTTGGTGACATGAAATGTCCAAATGAAGTGGGGTGAAATATATAAAGTGGAACTTAAAATCCCGTCGGGCAATTCTGCGCCCATTTTGATGGGCCGTAAAAATTCCTACGGACCGTCAAACTGGTCCGTAGAACTGCACAGTCAAATATGGTTCACTGTGACCATTTGACGCTGGGCTGGTGCAATTTGACAGTCCGCAGAATTTTCTGCGGGGCGTCAAAATTCCTGCGGGCCGTCAAATGGTCCGCATAAATTTTCTGCTCAAACAGTCTGTCGTAAAACATGCATAACTTTTTACTCAGACGTCACATTGACGAACGGTTTGTTGCGTTGGAAACTAAACTCGATGAACTTCAATTTGGACAAAATAAACACACCAAAACTTCTCATATTCTAGGAGATATGCTTCCCCCAATCTGGACTATAATCCTGTCCGAAATGTTTTCCAAGTTTTACCAAATTCCCACAAACTCAATTCCTTTATTTGCTTGTTCTTAAATCCTTCCATAGCTCATTTCATGAGCTTAAACCCCCATAACCATAATATGGGAACATGTAATCTCATATATCCTAGTAGCTCCCGTTTTCATGATTAGGACATCTAACGCCTAACGAATCTCAACGGACGAACTACGAGGTGCAACAACTTTTCATCAATAGCCTCGCCATTGACTAAGTTGACACAAAAGGCTACTAAGTTTCAGTAGTCTGAAGCTTGTGAAAAGAGTTTCTAGGAGGTTAAGGCAAAGTTGACTTCTGCTCTTACTCTGACTTTACCCTCTAGGTCCGGTGGCTATGTGGTGTATTGGGATGCCTCTAGGATTGGGATGGCTTTTGTGTTGATGCAGAATGGTAAGGTGATTGCTTATGCGTCGCGACAGTTGAAAAAGCATGAGAATAATTACCCGACTCATTACTTGGAGTTGGCTGCTGTGGTATTTGCTTTGAAGCTTTGGCGTGACTACTTGTATGGTGGGCATTGTGATTTTTACACTGATCACAAGAGTCTACAATATATTTTCAAGCAACGAGAGTTGAATCTCAGACAAAGGAGATGGAGTTGTTGAAATATTACGACTTGAATATCTTGTATCACCCGGGTAAGGCAAATGTGGTTGCTGATGCTCTGAGTAGAAAGTCTATGGGCACGTTGGCATATTTACGTGCACATGACGTGCCTATGGGAAGGGAAATTTGAAGACTTGCTAGTCTTGGAGTCAGACTTGATGAAACCGAAGATGGTGAGTTAGTAGGAATCACGCCAGCACGGTCTGACATTGTGTAAAGGATCAAGTCCAAGCAGTATGACGACGAACTTTTGATGAAACTGCGGGATGGAGTGGAAAAGGGTAAGTACACTTCATTCACTGCTGTGACAGGTGATAGTGTCCTACGGTTGCAAGGATGGTTATGTGTTCCTAATACTGACAGACTTTGACAAGAATTGATAGTGGAGGCGTATAGTTCTAAATACTCTGTGCATCCGGGGTTGTTACACCCCGTACTTTCGGAGAAGCACTTATTAAATTTGAACGTAAGTATGTTGAGCTATGGCTAGGTAAAACAACTTTGGATTATGAGGAACGAAGCATTATCAAGTATGATCAATGATAAATATCATGTATGAGAGTTTTGGAAGATTCCGGGACCAAGCAAAACGAAGAAAAAAGGTTTGTCGAAAATTTGGAAAAAAAGTTGGCAGAATTCTGGACAGAATTTTGGGTTAACTTTGGAGGGGTATATATGTGGGTATATAAGAAGTTTTAAGGTGTTTCAAAAGCCTAAAATTAAGTTCTTCGAGTCTAGTTTCCAACGCAACAAACCGTTCGTCAATGCGATATTGGAGCAGGGAGTTATGGACATTACAAGTTAGGCGGACGGAGCAGAAAAATGCTACTATAGTAACCGAGTGCTACAGTTCCCGGGTGCTACAGTAACCCGACCCAACACACACCTATAAATACCCCTCTAACCCATTAATTTTCATCATTTTCTTATCCCCCACACTTCTTGAGAGTTCTATAATTCTCCATAACATTCCATCGTCTTTTATAACACTCCATAATCCTTGCTAACCTTCCATAATCTTGCAAAACCTTTCCATATCATCAAGAGACATCAAAACCTCAAGGAAAATCTATGGAAGACAATTGTTCTTGCTTCTCTTCAAGGTGGTGATGAACCTAATCTTGGAAAGGGGTGAATAAAGTGAAGTTCTTCCACTATAAGGTATGTTTTTCCTATTATTATTTACACTAGTATTAATACCCGCGCGATGCACGGTCGATAGAAAAAAAATTAATCGCAAAAGTATGACTATCTTATTTATTTGACATATTAAATTATTATTATTAGTACACAAACTATTAGCTATGCTCATCTACAATATTAGCTTTACTTAGAATATTATCTATCAATATTTTAAATTCAATTTTTTTTAACTTTCTATTTTGTTTTTCCTTTTCTCTAAATAAAGTGAATACTAAACAGATTATTTAGTCTTATTACGTTGCGTACTAATATTGACCAAAGATTATAGGTTGGGAAAACATTGCGTAATTACTATCTTCCATAATATTTTATATATCTTAAATTACTAATTCTTCTCCCTATGGGTATATACAAATAATTACAGCAATAGTTTAATCTTCATACTAATTTTAACCTTGCATGTTTATATATGAGAGAATGCATATTTTATATTCTACCAAACAAATTAGCAACTTAAATCACTTAATACTGATTATTTCTAATTGGAGTTTGCTGTATTGAGTCCACTACCACAATTATGGTTTATGATCAACTCATTTTTTTTTTCAAGTTTGGCCAACTTCTGCTCTTACTACTCCAAACTGCTTCTTTTTTCTCCAATAACACAGAGTAAAAGGTGATTGCTATACATATTCGAACACATAATAAAATGAAATGGTAAAGCAGAACGAAGATCGCATCCATAATTATAGTACCATAAAAAATTCATGTAATATTGAAATTAAAAAAGATTATGAAAACTCACAATTTGAAGAAATCTATTTGAGGGCAAGGCATACCGCAAGTTCTAACTACAACAACAAAGGCCATCCAAATACAAATTACTCCTGCCGTAAATGATCTGCAAAAAGATCAGAAATTAAGATTAATTTCATAAAAGATTTATGTAATCAAACTAAAAAAGAAGCAAATAATTCTATCTTTCAATTCAAACTCATATGTGTACATGATTTGGAAGAAAAATCTTGAAGAAGTAGAAAGTGGTGGAAAACTAAACCATGAATAATATTTTTTTAGTGCTAAGAGATGCATTCGAATTTGTTATTTTATATAAAGAGAATATTCTCAATGCTGCAAAAATGAAGATAGGAGTAGTTTAAAAAAACTGATTATGAGGAGGGGGAATGAGGGAAGTGGGAGTAGTTTAAGAAATTAATTGTGGATTGCCAATTTTAATTTTTAACCACTCTAGGAGATAAAAACTGATCTTGTAGTGGCTATAAAGGAGGAGTAGTTGCTACAAAAAAGGAGTAAAAAAACGTGATTCTTTTTTTCATTATCCGGAGTTTTGCATTCTTTTACCATTCAAAGTTCTCAGATTATTTTTTAGTATTATTTATTTTATTTTCTAAATTAATTTAGATAGATACAATAACTTTGATAAGATTTACAGTTTATACAAATTTAGTGCAAAGTGAAATTCTAACCACTTTGCAACTCCAATGCCTTCGTTTTGAACAGCATAAAATTGTTTCATTTTTTATAGTAACTTCTGCAAGTTCTCTAATTGATATTCAATATCTATATTGAAATTATAAATACTATGTCATCTCTTTAATTCATTTGGTGAGAATTTAAGATTTACTAATTCTAACATTTGAACAATTCATATATTGATTTTTTTAAAAAATTTATGTAAAACTTTCTACAATTTATGATGACAATTTATTTTTTGACTGTGTAACTTATAACCGTTAATGAACACATCCCTTAAATCAAGCCTTATGTTCGTAAAAAATAGGAAAGAGATCGTATCCTTCTTCTGAATTGGCAGTATATATATTTTTTTCATATTTGTATTTTTATTTTTATTTTTGACACTTGGCATCATAAGGTGATTACACTTGGCATTCTCACAACGTTTTGCCTCTCCTATTATATATAGATAGATGATTGAGATGATGTAAAGGTTTAGCAATTCTTAGAAAGGAAAGAATCATGAGAGAAAAATCATAAAGAGCTGAATTAAAGTTGATGGTCAAGAGGTGAGCTTGAAAGGAATTTTGGATTAATTTGAGATTAAATTGAATATAATTCTTTGATTATGGTATTATGGATGTTGTTATGGTTGGTTTGAAAATTGGAGAAACATCATGTGGGATGTTTTATGGAATATACTGGTATTGATATTGTTGTATTGTTTGGGAGTTGTTTTGGTATTTGGAGGAGGTAAATAATATAGGGGAGATGCTGCCCGAATTTTGGCAGATTCTACAAAGATTTCATTTGAATGCTTGAGACAAGTGTATGATAATGAGCCTAATGCTAATATGGCAGAATAAACGTTGAACGACTAAGGCGACCGAAAGGTATGTTAAGGCTCGTCCCTTTCATTCAAAGACATGACTCCTATGTTACGATTTCATAAATGTTTCCATAACCTCCTTGTATCTAAAAGTTAGAAGTTCATGATTCAAGGGCATGAATCCTTTTCTGATAATCCATAAATGCTTTCCAAAATGTCCGTATTTTCCAAACCAGAGATTTATGATTCTGTAAGCTCTTATGACAACAACAATGGACATGTTTTTACAATGATAACGATGATGTCAAAGATGAGAATATATATATGATGATCATGATGACGATGATTTCATGTTTAAGAATCCCAACCTTATGAGTTCAATGTGAATATGAGAATGTTGAGCTACTTCTTGACTTTCTCCATTTTATTCATTGATGATGACCCTATTTCTAAAGGCTCCAAAGTGTATTAATTGACGCTTTATGAGATTTATGATCTTATTCTATGTTTTCCCTTGACATTATTCTTCATTGATAGTCTCACCTCATAATGCTAGTTCCTTCAATGTGAGACATGACGATCATGATGTTCCATAATACAATCGGAGGTTACCGACCTTACGTCACTCCAATAGAGTTATAGATTTTGATTGGACTCTCATGTATGCTTTATGTATATGTATATGTATGATTACACCGTGCCTATACGGCCGGGCAGCACCACTACGGTGGGCGTAGTGGGCAGCTATGAATAAGGATAATAACACCGTGCCTAGACGGTCGGGTAGCACCACTACGATGGGCGTAGTGGGTGGCTATGGATAATGATAGTAACACCGTGTCTATATGGCACGGGTAGCACCACTAATGGGCGGCGTGAGATGATTACCTCGGACGCGGGAGGCGCGGACGCGGGCTAATGATGTTTTTTAATTCAGACTGTTTATGTATGTATGTGTAATATGGTTAAAAGGTAAAGGTGAGCATGCATGATTCCGCCTTAAGAGGCAAGCAGTTACAGTTATACTTTCTTCCTATGTCTTCTATACTTCCTTATTATGTTATCATACATGACTTACATACTCAGTACACTGTTCGTACTGACGTCCTTCCTTGTGGACGCTGCGCTCATGCCCGCAGTAGACAGGTAGATGGTTGTGATCCATAGGAGCTTCAACAACGGAATCTCAGGAGCACTCCACTTACTTCGGAGTTGCAGTTTATTGGTATTGGTCTCCACGACCACTTGTATCCTATGTAAAGGCTCGTAGATATGTATGTACAGTTAGACATTTCATAACTCTACCGATTCATATTGTTGTGTAAACATTTTAGTAGCCTTCACGGCCGGTAATGATGGGCATAATTGTCGAAGATTATACAAGGACGTGTTGTTATATTGCGATATATGTCTTTACAGATTATGATATCCATGAGCTATCTTTATGGTCGATCCAGAAATGATTATAAGATGTATGTTTAGAGGTGCTCGGCATGTTAGCTCCGGGTGCCCTTCATGGCCCTCTAGTTGGGTCGTGATAGGGGTTCACCAAGATGTACAAGGATTTGAAACAACACTATTGGTGGAAGAGCATAAAGGTTGATATTTCTATTGTGGCTAAGTGTTTGAACTGTCAACAAGTTAAGGATAAACATCAAAGGCCTGGAGGCCTAGCTCAAAATATCGAGATTCCGCAGTGGAAGTGGGCGGTGATCAATATGGATTTCGTTATGGGTCTACCCCGTACAAAGGCCAAGTTTGATTCGATTTGGGTGATCGTGGATAGACTCACATAGTCTGCCCATTTTCTCCCTGTGAAGCGTCATATACCGCGGCAGAGTATGCCAAGTTATATCTAAGGAGATAGTTAGATTGCATGGGATTCCGACATCCATCATATCTGACAGAGACACGCAATTCACTGCTCATTTTTGGAAATCCTTTTAGGAAGGTTTGGGAACTAGAGTGAAATCGAGCACTGCCTTTCATCCTCAAACTGACGGGCATGCAGAGAGAACTATTCATACTTTGGAAGATATGCTGCGAGCCTGTGTTATAGATTTTGGAGGAAATTGGGATGAACATTTACCTATTGTGGAATTCGAGAACAACAACAGCTATCAAGCGTGTATTCAAATGGTTCCTTATGAGGCTCTTTATGGGAGGCGTTGTCGGTCTCCAACTGGTTAGTTTGAACCAACTGAAGTAGAATTCTTGGGTTCTGACTCAGTTCATGGAGCAGTCGAAAAAGTTAATCTTATCATACAACAACAAGATACCTCAGAGTAGACAGAAGTCCTATACGGACATGAGGCGACGTGAGCTAGAGTTTTCTATTGGTGACAAGGTATTCTTAAAAGTGTCGCCCATGAAGGAAGTAATGCGGTTTGGTAAAAAGGTCAAACTTAGTCCTCATTTCATTGGCCCTTATGTGATTGTAGGAAAATTGGGACAGTGGCTTATGAGTTGAAGATACCATCTGATATGGCCATGGTGCATCATCTGTTTCACATTTCGATGGTGAGGTTGTACAAAAATGATCCTTCCCATGTTTTGAACCATGAAGTGATTGAAATTAATGAAGGGTTATCTTATGAAGAAAAACCCGCTCAGATTCTAGATAGCCAAGTTAGAAGGTTGAGAACAAAAGATGTAGCTTCAGTTAAATTTTGTGGCAAAACCTTGATACCGAAGACGCAACTTGGGAAGCAGAAGAGGACATGAAGAAAAGATATCCTCACTTGTTCTCTACTGTAGGTATAAGATGAAGTTTCTAGCTATTTTTACGCCAATTTTTTGCGTTGTTTGAAACAACTTATGGTTTAGTGAATCCTTGGTAGGCTACGATTCTCATTCAAGGACGAATGATATTGAGGGGGAGGGGGGGGGGGGGGTTAATGTAACACTATGTAAATCCGAGTTAAGTGTGAAAGCATCTTGGAGAATTAGGACTCCATTGTTTCTGTTTATGTAAAATACGGCCAAAGAATACGACCCGTATTTTGAAATACAGCCCGCATTCCTTGGGCGTATTTCACCCACCTCCCTATGTTGCCCACTGTATTTGTTAATGTAAAATACGGCCCGTATTTTGAAATACGGCCCGTATTCCTTGGGCATATTTCACCCGCCTCCAGCCGTGTGTATATAAAGCGGGTTCAGTTAATTTTATCATTTATTCACACTCTCATAAACCCTAAGGACGCAAATCTTTCCTCTAAGTCTTCAAGCGTTAAGGTAAGGACATCTTTAACATTATTAATCAATCCTAGCATTAAACTTATGATTCTTAACATGATTCTTGAATGAAAAGCCCAGGGTTGCAAGGTAATCTTTATCGAAGTGACTCAAGCTAGGGTTTTGGCTGTTCTTCCTTGTAAAAGTGAATTGTTGAGTTACATAAGGCGTAATTAAGGTATGTCTCTTTTGAAAACCTTACTTTGGGTGTGTCTTCTTTGCAAAAGTTCTTTATTGAATAAAAAGGTGATCTTTTCATACATTAAAACTCTATGTCATGCTTTGATTGTGGTTGGTGTGCATGAGGGGACAAGCCCACATTAAACCTTGATTGGACTATACTCTATACATGTATACGTAATTCTAATCGTTTTCCTCTATAAGAGATGATCATCAATAATGGCTAAGGGTCGGTAATGGTGTTTTGTGATGAACTATGACAATTGAAACTTGTTTAAGGAAGTGGAATTTTTTTCAAGATTATCAATGAAATGATGTGTCTTTGTAATGACATGATGAATTTAAATGCTAATTGATGATGTGACTACCTTGAGATGAATTGTGATTCGGCTTCAATGCTATGAACTTTATGGTTGTGTTTGGCTTAGCTACTCGGGAGGAAGGTTAGTCACTATGGATCCTAGTGTGGTAATGGCTAGCCATTCGGGAGGAAGAGTGGCCACTGCGGGTTCGCTACCCGGGTGCGGTTTATGCCTAGCTATTCGGGAGGAAGGATAGCCACTGAAAGTCTAGTATTCCGGTGTGGTGTGCAGTTATGTTTAGGGAACCTCAAAGGTCATCCCTACGATGTGACTCATTCTTAGGCCTGTATTGGCATGTGTGATATCTTTATCTCTTTATGAAAGTATTACTGATGATAGTCTGGCAAATTGAAAGGACATAACCGAAAGTTGTAAACTTGATAAAAAGGGGATTCTCATTCATTTTGACAAGCATATTGAACCAAGTTGAGTAACTGTTTAACAATAATTTCACATGGTTTCCAGAACTGATTTCTCTACTTATTGTTGTATCTGATTTTTATGTGTCATATCATCCCTAAGGCACTCACTGAGTACGAAGTACTTAGGCATACCATTGTTGTTTTTGATGGTATGTTAGGTAACGAAGAATAGCAGGTTCGTGGAGACTAAAGCGCTAGGAGAACTTGCTGTTCCTGTTGATTTGGTGAGCCCACATGCTCATTCGTAGGTCTTTCTCTATTTATTCATTCCATTTATTTATATTAGTTTTCCGGGCTGCGTCCCGATGATTAGACGGTCATTCTTTATTCTTTGAAGCTCCATAGTTTACATTCATTTCGTGGGTAGTTGGAGTAGTATTATCAAAATTTCGGCTTTGCTGTTTTGACTAAGTTATACCTTTATAAAGACTTTCGCTGATTTAATAATTGATATTTTGTTTAATTTGTTAGTTGCATATCTATAAAATTTTGGCCTTTGAGTAGCGGACTGTCACGACCCAACTATTAGGCCATGACAGGTACCCGGAGTTGACTACCGAGTACCACTCATCATGATACCTATGGTACTCAACCTGGGCATATATCATTTCGGACACAAAACCTATCATGAAACGATCTTCAAATATCTCCCAAAATATGTGTGCATAAGCCCACGAGGCTACTGAATGATGTACAAAATATACACTGAAGGAATCTCAAAACATGTACTACCCACACATAAGTATCTTCGAAATACGGCCCGTATTTTGAAATACGGCCCGTATTCCTTGGGCATATTTCACCCGCCTCCAGCCGTGTGTATATAAAGCGGGTTCAGTTAATTTTATCATTTATTCACACTCTCATAAACCCTAAGGACGCAAATCTTTCCTCTAAGTCTTCAAGCGTTAAGGTAAGGACATCTTTAACATTATTAATCAATCCTAGCATTAAACTTATGATTCTTAACATGATTCTTTAATGAAAAGCCCAGGGTTGCAAGGTAATCTTTCTCGAAGTGACTCAAGCTAAGGTTTTGGGTGTTCTTCCTTGTAAACGTGAATTGTTGAGTTACATAAGGCGTAATTAAGGTATGTCTCTTTTGAAAACCTTACTTTGGGTGTGTCTTCTTTGCAAAAGTTCTTTATTGAATAAAAAGGTGAACTTTTCATACATTAAAACTCTATGTCATGCTTTGATTGTGGTTGGTGTGCATGAGGGGACAAGCCCACATTAAACCTTGATTGTACTATACTCTATACATGTATACGTAATTCTAATCGTTTTCCTCTATAAGAGATGATCATCAATAATGGCTAAGGGTCGGTAATGGTGTTTTGTGATGAACCATGACAATTGAAACTTGTTTAAGGAAGTGGAAATTTTTTCAAGATTATCAATGAAATGATGTGTCTTTGTAATGACATGATGAATTTAAATGCTAATTGATGATGTGACTACCTTGAGATGAATTGTGATTCGGCTTCAATGCTATGAACTTTATGGTTGTGTTTGGCTTAGCTACTCGGGAGGAAGGGTAGTCACTATGGATCCTAGTGTGGTAATGGTTAGCCATTCGGGAGGAAGAGTGGCCACTGCGGGTTCGCTACCCGGGTGCGGTTTATGCCTAGCTATTCGGGAGGAAGGATAGCCACTGAAAGTCTAGTATTCCGGTGTGGTGTGCAGTTATGTTTAGGGAACCTCAAAGGTCATCCCTACGATGTGACTCATTCTTAGGCCTGTATTGGCATGTGTGATATCTTTATCTCTTTATGAAAGTATTACTGATGATAGTCTGGCAAATTGAAAGGACATAACCGAAAGTTGTAAACTTGATAAAAAGGGGATTCTCATTCATTTTGACAAGCATATTGAACCAAGTTGAGTAACTGTTTAACACTAATTTCACATGGTTTCCAGAACTGATTTCTCTACTTATTGTTGTATCTGATTTTTATGTGTCATATCATCCCTAAGGCACTCACTGAGTACGAAGTACTTAGGCATACCATTGTTGTTTTTGATTGTATGTTAGGTAACGAAGAATAGCAGGTTCGTGGTGACTAAAGCGCTAGGAGAACTTGTTGTTCCTGTTGATTTGGTGAGCCCAAATGCTCATTCGTAGGTCATCCTCTATTTATTCATTCCATTTATTTATATTAGTTTTCCGGGCTGCGTCCCGATGATTAGACGGTCATTCTTTATTCTTTGAAGCTCCATAGTTTACATTCATTTTGTGGGTAGTTGGAGTAGTATTATCAAAATTTCGGCTTTGCTGTTTTGACTAAGTTATACCTTTATAAAGACTTTCGCTGATTTAATAATTGATATTTTGTTTAATTTGTTAGTTGCATATCTATAAATTTTTGGCGTTTGAGTAGCGAACTGTCACGACCCAACTATTGGGCCATGACAGGTACCCGGAGTTGACTACCAAGTACCACTCATCATGATACCTATGGTACTCAACCTGGGCATATATCATTTCGGACACAAAACCTATCATGAAACGATCTTCAAATATCTCCAAAAACATGTGTGCATAAGCCCACGAGGCTACAGAATGATGTACAAAATATACACTGAAGGAATCTCAAAACATGTACTACCCACACATAAGTATCTTCGAACCTCTAACTGGAGTGCGAAAATCATAAGGACAGGACAGGACCCTGCCATGCCCCAAATATGTGCACAAAATAATATATCAAGAAGTGGCAACTCCGGAGTAGTGGAGTGCTACTACAAATTTGCTGAGTAAACTCCTAAGCGTCTGCGCCGTCTCCCTATCTACCTATGGGCATGAACACAGCGTCCATAAAAGAAAGGACGTTAGTACGAACAATGTCTTGAGTATGTAAGGCATGTATATCAACATAAATAAGAAGTAAGAGACCATGAGATGAAGAGATAACCTGTAACTAATTGCCTCTTAAGGCAGAATCATGCATGCTAACTTTCATAATAAATAACATCATATCATGCATATATATATATATATATATATATATATATATATATATATATATATATAAATTTCCCATCCATATAGGTACGGTGTGATCATCATTAGCCAGCGTTCGGGGTAAACATCTCATGCCGCTCACTAGTGGTGTCTACCCGGCCAAATAGGCATGGTGTAATCATCATCATAGCTGCCCACTACGCCTATCGTAGTGGTGAGTGCTCAGCCAACTAGGCACTGTGTAATCTTACATATGCATAGTATGAAGCAGGCATGAGAGCTTAAGTAAAAACTGTAACTCTATTAGAGTGACGTAAGGTCGGGAACCTCCGATTACATTATGGAATATCATCATCACTATGTCTCACCTTGAAAGAATTAATATTATGAGGCAAGGCAAAAACAAGAAATAACATCAATGAAATTAGAAACATAAGATTATCAAGTTCATAATAGCATCATTATCATCATCATTATCATGGAACATATCTCATCTCTATATCATAAGAAATTCTTAAGAATCATGAACTTTCAATTTTTGGGATGTAAGAAGGTCACAGAATATGGGGAAGGTAGTCATATAAAAGTCATACCTTAGTGAAAGAAAGGGATTAGCCTTACATACCTTTACGTCTCCTTAACGACTAAGCATTCTCCTTCTAAGCTCACAACTCTACGTTCATGAGAATTTGTACTACATTAGATCATTAGAAACATGTTTAAGGCTAAGCTAAGGCGACTAAGAGCTAATGAAAATTAGGCAGCATTTCTTTTATTTCAACAAATTTCTCCATATAATAAACAACTCCCAAACATCAATAATAATACCCATAACGTCATAATCAATAAACTTCTTCAAGTTAAACATTATTGAATCCTCACAACTCCCTTTCAAAATCATCCACGACCACAGCTACAACACAACACCATGTTCATTCTCATATAATACTTCCTCAACGACATTAGCATCATTCATAACAAGATTATACTCATCTCATACTAAGAATCATGACTCAAATTAACTTACTACTCGAAATACCACTATTTTCATATTTGAGCTCATATTCTACTTTCTTCTCTAATCCAAGTCTTTCAAGTACTCAATACTTTCAATAACGTAAAATAGATGTAAAACTCACCTTTTATTATGTAGGAATGGTCTTTAGATGAAAATATTTCACTTGAGAAAAACCCTAAATTCAATACCAATGCAATCCTTAACTTCTACAAACCCTAGGAGCAACTTTCCCATTACAAGCTCAAGTTTACGGGGCTCGGATCTTGCTAAATCTTCACTATGGTGATAGAAATATTGAGAGGAATATTCTAGGAGTTTCTCTGATTTGGAGAAGTGAAATTAATGACATAAGGTCATGGTCTCAACTTATATAGATAGTCTAAGAAAGTTCCAGAGGCATGGTTAGACGAGCGGGTCGACGACCCGTCGACGTGTCGACGGACAGTCGACTTGCTCCGTCGACCTGCGCTTGCAGATCCAAGGTCGCAGAAGCATGTTGATGATGCGCTTTGATGGTCCGTCTACATGTCGATGGCCCATCGACCCTGTCTAATGTTTGCAAGTTTCCTGATTCAGTTCAAATTGCGTTGATTCGATCCGTTCAACTTGTAATCCTGTAAATTACTAGAAATACCTGCTGGTGCATTTGTGTACGGGGTAAGACACTCTCTACCTTAACTTTCTCCAACGAGCTTCCTTTTTTTTCCTCAAATGTCTTTGAAATCTTAATTAGAATCATTAAGTATCCCTTATTACTTGTAGGGACATCGTATACATCTTAACCTCCGTTAGTTCATTCACCGCACAACAACCCTAAATTCCGAGGTGTAACACTCTCACCCCCTTAAGAACATTCGTCCTCGAATGTTACGTTCTTGGGGATTCTACAGAAATTTCGCCAGAGTTTCCCCTATAATATGGTACTACCATCCTATCACAGCAACCCAAAATAACATTGCCTCACAGGGCTACAACACAACAACAAGAAAACCATAGCCACACACGATCAAATGCATCTAAAGAAAGCATTATATACCTTAAGGAAATGATGTCTCATCTTGAATCTTCTCTGAGGGTGGAAATAAGTGCGGATATCTGGAGTTCATATCTTGTTCTGCTTCCCAAGTCATCTCTTCTCTATTATTATTTCTCCACAGAATCTGAATTGTGGCTACGTCTTTAGTTCCGAGCTTCCGCACTTGCCTATCTAATATGGCAATGGGTACTTCTTTGTAAGCCAATTTCTCAGTAATTTGAATATCATCTATGGGCACGATTCTAGAAGTATCTCCAACACACTTGCGGAGCATCGACACATGAAAAACTGGATGGGCTGACTTAAGTTTTGAAGGTAAGTCCAGCTCATAAGCCACTTGACCCACCATACGTATTGTAAGGCCCAATATAACGAGGACTAAGCTTACCCTTCCTGCCGAATCTCATTACACCTTTCATCGGTGACACTTTTAGGAATACCCAATCATTAATTTGAAATTCCAATTTCAGTCGGCGATTGTCCGCATAAGACTTTTGGCGACTTTGAGCTGTTAACAATCGGTCTCGAATGAGCTTGATCTTTTCCATTTCTTGCTGAACCAATTCTGGACCTATCAGTTGTGTCTCTCTAACTTCAAAACACCCAATTAGAAATCTACACTTCCTTCCATACCGAGCTTCATACAGATCCATCTGGATGCTGGAATGATAACTATTGTTATAGGAAAATTCAACAAGTGGAAAATGATCATCCCAATTGCCTCTGAAATCCAAAACACATGCCCGCAAAATATCTTTCAAGGTTTGAATAGTGCGTTCAGCTTGCCCTTCGGTCTGTGGGTGAAATGCTATGCTAAGTTTCACTTGAGTTCCCAAACCTTCTTGAAAAGACTTCCAGAATTTAGCTGTAAATTGTGCGCCCCTATCTGTGATAATGGATACTGGGACACCATGAAGTTGCACTATCTCTTGAAGATACAATTTTGCATAGTCTTCTGCTGAGTATGTAGTCCTGACTAGGAGAAAATAAGCTAACTTCGTGAGTCGGTAAACAATCACCCACATGGAGTCATATTTATGCCGAGAACGAGGAAAACCTACAATAAAATCCATGTTGATCGCTTCCCATTTCCAGGTTGGAATTTCCATCGCTTGTAACAGTCCTCTTGGCTTTTGATGCTCGATTTTCACTTGTTGCCAATTTGGGCATTGAGCTACAAACTTTGCTATATCCTTCTTCATGCCATCCCACCAATACATTGATTTAAGATCATGATACATCTTTGTCGCTCCTATATGAACGGAATAACGAGAGTAATAGGCTTTTTACCGAATCTGTCGACATAATCCTACAACATCCAGGACACATAACCTGCTTCGATACCTGAGAACCTCATCTGCAAAAACCTCAAATGGTGACTCTTCTTTCTGGGGAAGCGTATCTTTGTAATAACTCAACTTAGGGTCTTCATACTGGCGCCTTTTCACTACTATGTCTAAGGATGAAACAGCTGGATTATAAACAGTAACTCTTGTGTTGCTTGAGTCCATTAAGCGAACTCCTAGGCTAGCTAGCTGATGGAGCTCACAGATTAATTCTTTCTTTTCTAGTTGAACGCCATACAGACTGCCCATAGATTTACGGCTAAGTGCATCAACCACCACATTTGCTTTTTCGGGGTGGTATAGACTATTCACATCATAGTCCTTCAATAGCTCTAACCATCGCCTCTACCGTAGATTCAACTCCTTTTGCTTGAAGGTATATTGGAGACTTTTATGATCTGTATAAATATCAACATGTAAACCATATAAATAATGTCTGCATATCTTTAGTGCATGAATGACCGCATCTAATTCTAGATCATGGGTCAGATAATTTTTTTCATGTTTCCGCAACTGCCTGGAAGTATAGGCAATAACCTTGCCGTGCTGCATCAACACACAACCCAACCTGACACCGGAGGCATCACAATAAACAACATAGCCTTCTGATCCTTATGAAAGTATCAAGACTGGGGCCGAAGTCAATCTGTCTTTCAATTCCTGGAAACTGCGCTCACAAGCGTCGGTCCATTGAAATTTTGCTGATTTCTGAGTTAACTTCATCAATGATGCTGAAATAGAAGAAAACCCTTCCACAAATCTTCTATAGTAACCTGCCAATCCCAGAAAGCTTCGAACCTCTGTAGGCGTTGTAGGCCTTTTCCAAGTCTTCACGGCCTTTTTGAATATTAACTCGGATGCTATCAACTGAGAGAATATGGCCCAAAAAAGTTACATAATTCAACCAAAACATATATTTTGAAAATTTGGCATACAATTCACGAGTCCAAAGAATTCCAAGGACAGTACGTAGATGATCTGCATGCCCTGCCTCTGACCGAGAATATACCAAAATGTCATTGATGAACACGATCACAAATAGATCTAGAAAAGGCCTGAATACATTATTCATCAAATTCATAAATATTGCCGGAGCGTTAGTCAATCCAAATGACATTACCCGAAATTCATAATGGGCATATCTAGTTCTGAAAGTCATTTTCGGAATATCTTCTTCCTTGACTCTCACTTGGTGATATCCTAATCTCAAGTTTATCTTTGAAAACCACCTAGCGCACTGCAATTGATCAAACAAATCGTCGATCCTCAAAAGTGGATATTTATTCTTAATTGTCACCTTGTTCAACTACCTATAGCCAATGCATATTCACAAAGAACCATCTTTCTTTCTTACAAACAAGACAGGTGTTCCCCATGGCGATGAACTGGGTCTAATAAATCCCTTCTCGAGCAAATCCTTCAGTTGTGCCTTTAACTCTTTCAATTCTGCAAGAGCCATTCTGTAAGGAGGAATAGATATGGGTTCGGTGTCTGGTAAGACATCAATAGTAAAATCAATCTCCCGTTCCGGTGGAAGACCTAGAAGTTCATCTGGAAATACGTCCGGAAACTCATTTACTATCTGGACAGATTGAATAGTTGGCGGCTTTTCTTCGATAGTATGAATCCGGACTAGATGATAAATATAGCCTTTACCAATCATCTTCCTTGCTTTGAGGTAGGAAATAAACCTACCTCTTCGAGACGCTGTATTACCTTTCCATTCAAGCACTGGTTCTTTTGGAAATTGGAATCGAACCATCTTTGTTCTGCAATCCACATTAACATAATAAGAAGCTAACCAATGCATGCCTATAATAACATCGAAATCTAACATCTTCAGCTCGACTAAATCAGCTGTAGTCTGATGATCACATACCATAACCCCACAATTCCTATACACTTGTCTAGATATTACCGGGTCATCAACAGGAGTAGACACCTCAATAGGTTTGATTGACTAGGGTTTCACCCCAATACGACCAACAATCTAAGGAGTGATATACAACAAGGTAGAACCTGGATCAATCAATGCATAAACATCATAAGAGAATACGGTCAATATACCTGTAACGACGTCAGGGGAGGACTCAAGATCCTGTTGTCTTTCCAAAGCATAAATACGGGGCCGAGGGCCACTCGAACTGGATACTACCCTTCTGCCCCTACCACGACCTACTGAAGCCTGGGGAGTTTGCCCTACGGGGCACACTGACGAAGAGGAACCGGCTACAGATCCTGTAGTCTGGGCCCCAACTCTACCACTCATCGATGGACAATCACGCATTATATGCCCAACCTGACCAAAGGCATAACAACCATCTGAGCCTCGGCGACACCGTTCGAATATAATCTACCACACTGGCTGCATCGCAGTACTGGTGGTCTCTTCTGACTAGAATCACCTCCAAATTGAGGACCCGAGACCCTCGAACTCTAACCTGGACAAGAATAAATGGGGCGGTCAAATCTCCTGCCCGCCAATCGAGGGGGTGCACTAGCTACAGGCTGGCCTAAATATCTGGAGTACTATTGCCGCTGACCCCCTCTATACTCACTACTAGCACCGGCAGATTTGGCCCTATTACTATGCCCTCTGTCTATATCACGCTCACCCCTTTGCGGCTGCTGCTACTCTTCCAAATTTTGAGCGTGAGCCTGAATACGGGAAATATCCATCCTTTCTTGGAGTGAAGCTGTCAAGTAATCCTTGATCAAATGTGGCCCAAGGCTACTCACAAATTGATGTACTCTGTCTCCCATATTGGCCACCATGGTCGCAGCATACGGAGCCAATTAATTGAAATGAAGACTATACTTTTGAACACTCCTATTTCCTTGCTTGAGATTCAAGAACCTGTCAGCTTAGGCCCTTCAAACCTCAGGTGGCAAATAGTGGCGAATGAAAGCATCTACAAACTCCTGCCAAACCGGGGGAGGTGCATTTTCCTTTCTCGTAGATATCCAATTATTATACCATAGTACGGTTACATCCCGCAATCTATAAGATGACAACTCCACTGACTCAGTATCTGAAGCATGTATTATTCTCAGCGTCCTCAACATCTCGTCTATAAAACTTTGCGGGTCTTCATCCGGCTTTGATCCGAAAAATTTTGGAGGATTCAAACTCATAAAATCACGGACTTTGGCACTAGCCGCTCTGTCACCCGGACCTGCACTCTGCCACTGAGCTTGAGCAGCAACTAGCTGGGTCAATAAATGAATAGCCTCGGTCATCTACCGGCCCAAAGCACCTGGTGGAGGAACTGGAGGCACTGGAGCTGGGGCTGAGGCCTCTTTATGCCCCTCTACAATAGGTGGAGTGTGGGAAGTTCGAGATGGAGCCTCATTATGGGACTCACCCTCCTCTATATTTATCGGGGACTCTTGTTCATTCCGCCTTCCTGTCGCAGTCTTTCTACCAACATCGCTGAAATCATAATGCAAAATTAGGGAAAAAGGAAACCTTATAACATATCTCTATCGCACGATCTATGGAGAAGAAAGACGGTCATTATTCCTAAAGGCCCCGCAGCCTCTTGTTTATAAGTGTTGCACGCTTCACACCCATAAATAAGACTCTACTAGACACGACTCGTAGACAAATCCTAAGACGGAACTACTCTGATATCACTTTTGTCATGACCCAACTATTGGGCCATGATGGGTACCCGGAGCTGACTACCAAGCACCACTCATCATGCTACCTATCATACTCGACCTGGGCATATATCATTTCTGACACAAAACCTATCATAAAACGATAATATAATATCTCCAAAAACATGTGTGCATAATCCCATGAGGCTACAAAATGATGTACAAAATATATACTGAAGGAATCTTATAACATGTACTATCCACACATAAGAATCTACGAGCCTCAAAATGGAGTGCGGAAATCATAAGGATGGGACAGGAACCTGCCATGCCCCAAATATGTGCATAAAAGAATATACCAAGAAGTGGTAACTCCAGAGTAGTGGAGTGCTCCTGCAAATCTGCTGAGTAAGCTCCTAAGTGTCTGCACCGCCTCCCTATCTACCTGTGGGCATGAACATAGCGTCCATAAAAGAAAGGACGTCAGTACGGACAATGTACTGAGTATGTAAGGCATGTATATTAACATAAACTGATTGCCTCTTATGGCGGAATCATGCATGCTAACTTTCATAATAAATAACATCATATCATGCAAACATATATAAACTGCCCATCTATATAGGTACGGTGTGATCATCATTAATCCACGTCCGGGCTGCCTGCGTCCGGGGTAAACATCTCATGTCGCCCACTAGTGGTGTCTTCCCGGCCAAATAGGCACGGTGTAATCATCATCATAGCTACCCACTACGCCTATCGTAGTGGTGAGTGCTCAGCCAACTAGGCACGGTGTAATCTTACATATGCATAGTATGAAGCAGGCATGAGAGCTCAAGTAAAAACTGTAACTCTATTAGAGTGACGTAAGGTTGGGAACCTCCGATTACATTATGGAATATCATCATCGCTATGTCTCACCTTGAAAGAATTAATATTATGAGGCAAGGCAAAAACAAGAAATAACATCAATGAAATTAGAAACATAAGATTATCAAGTTCATAATACCATTACTTTCATCATCGTTATCATGGAACATATCTCATCTTTATCTCATATGAAATTCTTAAGAATCATGAACTTTCAATTTTTGGGATGTAAGAAGGTCACGGAATATGGGAAAGGTAGTCATATAAAAGTCACGCCTTAGTGAAAGAAAGGGATTAGCCTTACATACCTTTACGTCTCCTTAACGACTAAGCATTCTCCTTCCAAGCTCACAACTCTACATTCATGAGAATTTGTACTGCATTAGATCATTAGAAACATGCTTAAGGCTAAGCTAAGGCGACTAAGAGCTAATGAAAATTAGGCAGCATTTCTTTTATTTCAACAACTTCCTCCATATAATAAACAACTCCCAAACATCAATAATAATACCCATAACGTCATAATCAATAAACTTCTTCAAGTTAAACATTATTGAATCCTCACAACTCCCTTTCAAAATCATCCACGACCATAGCTACAACACAACACCATGTTCATTCTCATATAATATTTCCTCAACGACATTAGCATCATTCATAACAAGATTATACTCATCTCATACTAAGAATCATGACTCAAATTAATTTACTACTCGAAATACCACTATTTTTATATTTGAGCTCATATTCTACTTTGTTGTCTAATCCAAGTCTTTCAACTACTCAATACATTCAATAATGTAAAATAGATGTAAAACTCACCTTTTATTATGTAGGAATGATCTTCAGATGAAAATATTTCACTTGAGAAAAACCCTAACTTCAATACCAGTGGAATTCTTAACTTCTACCAACCCTAGGAGCAACTTTCCCTTTACAAGCTCAAGTTTAGGGGGCTCAGATCCTGTTAAATCTTTACTATGGTGATGGAAATATTGAGAGGAATATTCTATGAATTTCTCTGATTTGGAGAAGTGAAATTAATGACATAAGGCCGTGGGTCTCAACTTATATAGATTGTCCAAGAAAGTTCCAGAGGAGCGGTTGGACGAGCGGGTCGACGACCCGTCGACGTATCGATGGACCGTCGACTTTCTTCGTCGACCTGCGCCTGCAGATCCAAGGTCATAGAAGCATGTTGATGATGCGCTTTGACGGTCCATCGACGCTGTCTGATGTCTGCAGGTTTCCCTGATTCAGTTCAAACTGTGTCGATTCGATCCGTTCAACTTATAATCCTATAAATTAACAGAAATACCTGCTGGTGCGTTTATGTACGGGGTAAGAAACTCTCTACCTTAACTTTCTCCAACGAGCTTCCTTCTCTTACCTTAAATGTCTTTGGAATCTTAATTAGAATCCTTAGGTATCCCTTCTTAGAGAGTAGATTTTTTTGCATTTTGAACTCTAGCTCTCTTCTCTGTCCTCCCATGCAAACCCTAGTTTGAAAGCCCTAAAATCTCTATGGCCACTCCGGCCACTGGCCAGCCACCACCTCTGGTGGTTGGCCAGCCACCACCTCTGGTGGTTGGTCAGCCTCTTTCTCTTCATGATGTCCCTCCTCTCTCTACGTCCAACAATCCTCAACATCCAAAACTAGCAACTCCTACGAACACTGAACCAAAATATCTTCATACCCTTATGCATGAAGCTGTTGAAACTCCCAGGCAGACGTGTGAACCCATCACTATGAAGAAGGTGGAGATTATAGATGTTAAACACGTTGTAAAATTCCTCTAAAGTCTTACGAATGGAGATGATTGAAAACCTACAATATGCCATAGTTGGTAAGTTTTTGTATGGATGGCCTGAGTTAGATGAACTGAGAAATATTATACATTAACAGTGTGGTGCAAAGGGTAACTGTCGTGTAGGCTTCTTGAGAGATAGACATGTATTAATAAAATGTGATCTAAGAGAAGATTTTATTACTATCTCGTCAAAAAGTGTTTTTTGGTTGAAATCAAAGGATGGTCAATCATATCAAATACGACCTTTGATCTATGATTCTAAGTTTAGTATTGAAAAGGAGACTTCAATTGCTATGGCTTGGATATCATTTCCAAACCTTCTTCCTACCTTTTTTGTCAAGGAATCTTTATTTACATTAGCATCAGCTGTGGGCAAACCAATTCAACTTGATGCTGCTACTATCAATAAAACTAGGCCAAATAGTGCAAGAGTGAAAGTGCAAGTAGATTTTCTTGTAGATTTTCCTAAGTCTGTGTGGATGGAGATTGAAGATGATGTTACAAAGGAGATCAGGTTTATTTAAGTTAATATTCAGTATGACTATCTGCCAAAGTATTGCACAAAGTGTTTGTTGCAAGTCATTCCAATGAAGATTTTTGGGTGCTGCATCCAGAACTGCTAGAAAATGAGGTGGAAAACAAAGAAGAAGTGGTTCAGAACAATGGAACGGCTATAGTTGTAGCAGAAGAACCTGGAACAAGTAAACAAGGGCATTTCAAACAAAAGAAGATATAATGGCTATAGGGGTGGAAACAGCCAACGCAACAATATCTACCAAAATTTTTATCTAGTGGTACTGTGGTAACATATCCTGGAAACAAAGTACAGAACAAGAACAAAGTGATTCTAACTGGGAAGGATGAGGGAACCAAAGAAGTTACTATGTCAAACAAATTTGAGGTCTTGAACCAAGGAGTAGATGATACTGAAGTTAGTAAGCTGAACAATGACAATAAAAGTAATGCTGAGCATGTGGTAGAAGATGATGTTACTATAGAGAAAAGGGTTGCAGTTGCAATTGTAGATGATATGGCGGATAATATTCAACAAGATAGTGTAGAAGCTGCAATTTTGTCTCAGGAAAAAGACTAGGCTAAGAATAAGATCATATCACTGCAAGAGGGTGAAATTGATAAGCATGAGGTTGATAGGGTGCAAAATAGTGACGTTGATACTCAAAGTGTAGTAGTTTATGACACAACACAATAGATTAATGGTGATTATGTTCAAAAAGAGATCAATAATCAATAGGTGGATGGAAAAGCAGACTTTCAGAAGGATATTATGGATTATGATTCGAAAGAGGCTCATGACTATCAAGTACAGGAGAATAACGGAATATCTGATGATGTGCAAGAGTCTGTAATGGTGTATGGAAGAATTGATAAAGATTCTGATGGGGTAGAAGCAGTGTCTGAACCTATAGACCAATATGGGGGAAACTAGGAAGTTGATGAGAATAAAGGTGTTTTGAAAGTTATGCATGATCCTGGTGGTGGGGTGGATAATTTGGTTAATAAGGATCAAGTACAAGTTAATACTATACCAGCACTTGTACATACAGATGGTCAGAAACTAGGAGAGCAAGATAGGGGTGTTAGAGATGAAGATGAAGATTTTTCTCTAAAATCTGATGTAATTAACAGGCATCATGATAAAGAGGAGGTCTCTGAAGTTTTCCACGAAATTCAGATATCTGAATGTATTCAAGCAGGTAATCTGAATATGAATGAAATCTCTAATGAGGAAGTTCAAGGTGAGATTGGAAAGAATTCAATTAGCTTAGAGAATGAAGATAAAAGGGTTATTGGTTGTTTTCCAAGTAAGAATGTTTCTATGGATCATGAGGATTCTGTTCAAGGTCTAATTCTGAAGGACCATCCGAATGTTGTATTTGCACAAAAGAAATCTTCTCCTCACAAAGAATTACATGATCTGGTGTCACATAATCTGCAGGATTTGGAGAATAAATATAGCTTTACTGAATTGCAAGATGCAATTAGTTCAGATGTTAAGCAAGCTGAGATTAATCTAATATTGGAGGAGTATTCTTCACATGAGAATTATAAAGATACTAATAAAGGGAGGAAGGGCAAGCCTAATGCTGAATTGGTGGTTACTAGATCAGCTTCTAAAAGAAACACAGGTGCAAATAAGAAAAAGAGAACAACCAACCAGGATTCTATCAAAGAGGGGTGCAAGTTCTAAGTTAAGTTCAAAATGATGAAGGCATTCTTTTGGAATATAAGATCTGTGAATACTCAGAAGGCATTTCATAGAGTTCAGATGTTGCATAGACATCATAAATTCTTCCTGATAGCATTCATAGAGCCTTTTCAAGATTCTAGACACATTGACAAATATAAAAGGAGATTGGGTATGCAGGTGGCTGGCTTTAACTGCAATGGTAAAATCTAGTTTTTGTCAAAAATGGCATTGAGGTGGAAGTATTGATGAACTCTGATCAGCAGATTACCCTCAAGCTTTATTTCCTAGACAGTGGTAAAATGTTAATCACTACCTTGGTTTATGCAAAGTGTGATGCTGTGGTTAGATTGGAACTGTGAGATGATATCTACTCTTTATCAAGAAACATGAATTTTCCATGGTTGGTAAGTGGAGATTTCAATGTCCTTTTACATGAAGAAGAGAAGATAAGTGGATTTCCTGGTCACCAGACTGAGGTTGAGGACTTTGCATTTTGCAAAAACTCATGTGACCTGCAGGATATTCACTTTAGGGGCAGTCCTTTGACTTGATGGAATGGTAGAGCTGGGGAAGATAGCATATTCAAAAAATTGGACAGGATTTTAGTCAATAATCAGTTGCAAGAATGGTTTGGTAATCTACAAATGGAACACCTATCTAGAACTGGATCGGATCATGCAGCACGTTTGCTTACAGCAGGAGAACAAGTTCAGCAATTCTCCAAGCCTTTTAGATTTCTAAAATTTTGGGTCTTTCTTGCATACAGTGGAGTACTAATTTTGTTGGAGATGCTTTTATTACTATCAGTATGGAGTAAAGAGACTTTTGGTGATATCATGAAGCAATTAACTATTACAGAGGACATTATTAAGATCAAAGAGCAGTTGTTTGAACAGGATCCCTTTGAAATTAATAGAATGGTTTTGCAACAAGCTCAAGCTGAATTCAAAAGATATATGCATTTTGAAGAAGAGTTGTGGAAACAAAAGGCTGGTGTTAAATGGCAAGCAGAAGGAGATAGAAATAAAAGGTTTTTTCACAGCTTGGTAAATGGAAGAATGAAGAGAATACAACATAATAGAATTCAGAATGATGAAGGTGCATGGTTGGAAGATAGGGATCAGATTTCAGCAGCAGCTATAGATTTCTATCAGCAACAATTCTCTTCTGAGCCAACATCATCAGACTATAACATCTTAGAGCATGTGCAGGAAGCTGTTACTTAGGATTAAAATGATTTATTATGTTCTATGCCATCTTTGGAGGAAGTGCATAAAGCTGTATTTAAATTAGCAGGTGATAGTGCATGTGGCCCTGATGGTTTATCAGAAATATTGAGATATTGTTGGTGCAGATGTATACAATGTAGTTAAGGCTTTCTTTGATGGTCAAACTCTTCCAAAATCTATCACTCACACTAATTTGGTATTACTACCAAAGAAGGAAATTATCAACAACTTTTCTGATCTCAGGCCTATCAGTTTAAGTAACTTCATCAACAAGATCATTACTAGAGTTATTTATGACAGATTGGAAGATATTCTGCCTTCCTTAATCTCTCAGAACCAATCTGGTTTTGTAAAAGGAAGGAATATTATAGAAAATGTGTTACTTACTCAAGAGGTTGTTGCAGATATTAGAAAGAGGGGAAGGACATCAAATGTGATTCTCAAACTAAACATGGCAAAGGCATATGATAGGGTCTCTTGGAAGTATTTAATTCAGTTGATGAAGAGGATGGGGTTTTCAGATGTGTTTGTGGATATGATTTGGAGAATCCTAGCTAATAACTGGTATTCAATCCTCATTAATGGACAGGCTATTGGTTTCTTTAATTCTAGAAGGGGAGTAAAGCAAGGTGATCCATTATCACCTGCTTTATCCATCTTGGCTGCTGAAGTATTATCAAGAGCTTTAAATAGATTGTTTGATGAAGGGATGTACAGGGGCTATGGATTGCCTAAATGGAGTTCTAATCTGAATCATTTGTCATATGCTGATGACACAATAGTTTTTGCATCAGCTGACAAACGGTCACTTCAAAGGATTATGAGGATTCTGCATGAGTATGAAGCTGTTTCTGGTCAAAAGATTAATGTTCATAAGAGTGCTTTCTATATGTATAAGAAAATATCTAATGAACTGGTGAATGAAGTCCAGAAAATCACAGGATTCTCATGAGGTGAATTTCCTTTTACCTACCATGGATGCCTAGTGTTTCATGCAACAAAACAGAAGATATTCTATAGAGATGTGATGAAGAGAGTTAGAGATAAATTGCAAGCATGGAAAGGAAAACTACTGTCATTTGGTGGGAAAGTTGTACTGATTAACAGTGTGCTGCAAAGCATTCCTGTATATCTATTATCAGCAATGGTTCCCCCCAAATGTGTTATCAAAGAGTTGCATAAAATGTTTAATAGATTTTTCTGGCAAACAAAGGAAGATGGTAAATGTAAACATTGGTCTGAATGGAACAAATTGTGTTATCCCAAAGTGGAAGGTGGTTTAGGATTCAGATCATTGAATGATATTTTAAAAGCTCTTTTCTCAAAGCTTTGGTGGAGGTTTAGAACAATCAATTCTTTATGGTCAAACTTTATGTGGAATAAATACTGTAAGAAGGTTAGACCAAATCTTGTTCAATGGAAGGGTGGTACTCAGACATGGAAGTATATATTAAAAGCTAGGAATGATATGGAGCATCATATCTGGTGGGAGCCTCATCAAGGTTCTACATCAATATGGTATGATAACTGGTTGAAGATAGGTGCTTTGAATGATCAACCTCAGTTTCAAGCCTACAAGGATGACAGTTTAGAAGATCTAGCAGAAATAATGGATGGAGATCATTGGGATATGTCAAAGGTACAACACTTGTTTTGTGATGAAATGGTGCAGCTTATCAATAGTAGGCTTGGAAATCTGATTAAATATCAGGAAATTGACAAACCTCATTGGATGCTTACTAGTTCTGGAAAATTTACAGTAAGTAGTGCATGGGAGTACATAAGGCAAAAAAGGCAGGTCCTCTTATTGTTCAAGGTTTTCGATCAAAGGTATGCCCTTTAAAATATCTCTTCTCATTTGGAGAGTTTGGTTTTACAAGTTACCTGTTGATGAGGTTTTGCAAAGATGCATATTTCTGTAGCTTCAAGATGCTGTTGTTGTCACAGTCATCAAGAAACAATGGATCATTTATTCTTAACTGGTCCATTTGCTATGAAAGTTTGGAAATATTATTGTGATGCAGCTGGAATTTCAGGACCACTAATTCAGGTAAAACAAGCAATACTGAAATGGTGGAACACTCCTGTTAAAGCTAAGTTGAAGACCTTATATCAAGCAGTTGCAGCTTTCATTTTGTGGCATCTTTAGAAGGGTAGAAATGCAAGGAGGCATGGAGGTACTATCACTGTGAACAAGGTTATATATGAGATCAACTGAGGTATACTGTTATTGGCACAAAACCTATTTCCTGGCATGAAGCAGTTTCTAAAGAGGTGGCCTTTCTTTGTGCAATATTTAAAAAACCTGAGAATGACAGTTGTCCACAAGGAAGTAACTTGGTTACCACCAGAAACGGGGGAAATACAAGTGTAATACTGATGGTGCCTCAAGGGGTAATCCAGGCCCAAGTTCAGCAGCTTTCTGTATTAGAGATCATAATGGAGATTTAGTGTATGCAGTAGGGAAAAGATTAGAGGATACTACTAATGTTATAGCTGAAGCAGTTGTAATTGAAGATGGAATACAATATTGTGTAGATCATCAGCTATTACCTTTGATAGTAGAAACTAACTCTTTAACAATGCAGAAGATATTAGATTGAATATGGGAAGTGCCATGGAGGATATCATTGGTAGTTAAAAGAATTCAAAGACTGAGAGAAGGAAAGCAGATTGGTGTGGCTCATATGCTAAGGGAAGGAAACAGCCTGGCAGATTTTTTCACAAAACTTGTTTTTTATTTTGCAGGTACCATGCAGTTTCATAATTCTCAGGATGTTCCATCAACGGGTAGAAAGATAATCAACATGGAAAAAACTCAAAACTCCAAACATTAGTATATGAACAAAGGAGTAGTTTTGAACTTAGGGAGGGAATAAACTGAATATAGTGCAGTCTTCAGTGTGTAGTATTAATGTTATGTTCAATCTACTGAAGGATGTACTATATCTAGTTGGTTGTTTATTAGACTGATATTTTGAAGTTTGAAGGCTGGATCAGTACTTCTACAATGGATATAAGAAGTGCTACACAGAAGGTACATCACTACACAAGGAGCAATCATCTTGATCCATCAGTATGCAGGAGGATTTAGCAGTCTATGCAAACCTGGGCTGATCAGTGAGCTTGGTTATATGGTTGATGTGGCGTGATTTTACGCCACAACCGACGCTTTTCGGCTATAAGTTTTACTTGTTTTTAAGCAAGTCTATGTTATTTTACGTAGTTTTTGTCATGTTTCAGGTAATATGAGGTCCCTAGAGCCTAAGTGTGGAAAACAAGCGAAAAAGAGTAGAAAAAGTTGATCACTGGACATTCTGGAAATTTTGGCGAAATATTGCTCTGCGCGTTCGCGCATGAAGGACACGCGACCGCGCCCACGCGCGTTATTAATTTAACGCGTTCGCGTAGGAACGAAACGCGACCGCGCTGAAGGAAGATCGTGACTTTACGCGTTCGCGCTATGTTGTCACGCGATCGCGCTAAATAAATTAAGTAATTCCACGCGATCGCGCAGTGACGTGGCGCGATCGCACTGAAGGTTTTTCAGCAATTTTCGACCAGAACTTGGGATTTGACGACTTCTTCCATTCCAGTTCATATAAATAGAAAATTAGGGCAAAACATCAGATATCTTTGGCAGCTCCCACAAGTTGGAAGCTAGGGTTCCTACAAAAATTGTTCTTTCTTCTTTTTAATCCTTGTTGATGGAAATCTCTTGGTGATAATTAAGATTGACACTCTTGTTGTGCTTATTTATTCATTTGCATTTTTCTTAATCAAGTAAGTTTTTGCTATTTTAATTATTCTTGTTCTTGAATGTTTTCAAGGGATTAGCTAACCTTTGAACTCGCCCATTTACTTTGTTTGAAACTCGGAAGAGGAAAAACGGAGTTGGGATAGGATAATTAACATGAATTTGGGGCGTTAACCCTCATCTAATGGAAATTGACCTAGGAATAGGTAATACCACTTGTAGCCATATTCGGGTGTTCTTAATGCTCCTAATTGCTTGAGGGATCTTCAATTGGGTAGTCTAGTTAATCTTCGGAAGAAGTTAATTTAGAGTCATTATCCGAGGCTAAATAACATAAACTTGCTATTATTTACAATTCGTGAAATAGATTGGATCGTTACTTGAGAAGTAGTTTCCCTCCTTCTATTCTTGTTGCCATTGATCAATTTACTTGCTTTCTAGATTAGAATTTATATTTCCATATTTTATAAGAACCTTATCAAAAACCACCATTGATGCGTTCGGGCAAAGCTATTGTTAGTGATAATTCCTAATCTGCTTAAATCACCTACATATTGTTCTCTGTGGAATTCGACCCTGACTCATAGTTGGGTAAATTATATTTGCATACGACCGTGCCCATTCTAATTAATAGGGTGGATTTGGACGTTATCAAAAAATGGCGCCGTTGCCGGGGAGCAATTGGTGTATTTTGGCTAATCTAGGAAATAAGTTAACTTGCTTTGAACCGAACCCGTAAATATTTGTGTAGTTGTTTTCTGTGTTTTATTTTTATTTTAAAAAAAAAATGGCATATTGGAATGAAAATGGGTTTGATGGTTGTAATCCATATTTTGATGACCCATGTCCATATTGTGGTGGACCCCACTTTTGGCAAGATTGTGAATATGCTCCCGGGAGAGAGATGTGTTCACCGTCTCAATCCTATGATGAGAGTGTTTGTAATATATGTGGTGGTCAAGGTGGACATTGGGGTGATTGTCCCAATTATTCCACTTCCCCTCCCCCTAGTTGTTCTAACGAAAATACTAGCTATGCTTTTGAGTTTGACAGGGACAACAACATGACAAATGAAGGACAAAGTGCCGGACATGAAGGCATTATGGCAATGCTCCAAACATACTTAGATCGAGAAGCTAAAATGGAGGAAGAGCGAAAGCTCCTCCAACAATCCATTTTAAAAAATGGAGAAGCCATAAAAAGACTGAATGATTCATTTGAGGATGCAAATTCCTCAATTGTCATGGAAGTGTCGACTCCTCAAAATGAAATGGTTGAAGAAGAGATTTCAAGTTTACAAGATGAACCCGAAAATTCTTGTGACCATGACGAGAGTTGTGAAATTGAAGAAACGGTTCAACTTGAAGAAAATGAGCTAAGTCATGAAGAAGAAATCTCCAATTCTCGAAAAGAGGAAATTGAGGAAATGTTGAATGGCATTATGGCGAGAAATGAAGAATATGGGAAGATTGTGGCCAATTGGTGGGAAGTAGTTCAACAGGGAGATGATGAAACTATCCAAAACATGGATTTCACCATGTTAGGATTTTTACAAGCTTTGGACGATTCTCACCATGAAGAAAAACTTGACAAAGAGGAAATTTTGAGCCAAGATTGGCTAATGAATCAAGCTCAACAACTTGAAGCCTATGGAAATCACCGTGAAGGCTTTTCACGGATGATTGAAGAATATCTAAAAATACATGTTGAGCAAAGTTAAGAAATGGAGTCACTTGAAATTGCTATCCAAAAATTGGAGGCCGAATTGAATGCAAAGATTGAGGAATGCAACGCTCAATATCAAAAGGCCATGGATAGTAGTTTTAAGTTGGTTTCCAATGAAGAAGTGGTCACTATTGATTTTCAAGAGCTAATGATAAATTATCAACCAACAAATCCTAAAATAGTGAATGATGCCGAGATTGAAGAAATGATACTAGAGTTGCATAAAAAAGTTCATGAAATCGTTTTTGAAGACTCTAGTTCATTTATGGGTAAGAATGTCAAAATTCATGCAAATTTGAAATTTGAGCGCGTTGGACCACATTCGAACCATTTTTCAACGTTGTGCTTGAGTGATGATATGGAAGTTGAACCAAACAAGCCAATGGAGAATTGTGGATACGACGAAGAAAGCGTTTTTATTTTGAAGTTTGCTATGCCAAGAAGACAAAATGGCATTCCTCACTCAAAGGCCAAAAAGTGCAAAATGCGACATCCGAGAGTTGGCCTCTTTATTTTTTTTCCACCGCCTCATGAGCATCACCGGAATCTTGATTCAAAGTTGGGGCGCAAATTCATATGCTCTAAATGGCGAGAAAAGCGGTAAAGTTGGTATCCGTCGTGCCGCGACGTTAACTTAAGCGCTTGGTGGGAGGCAACCCATCGTTTTTAAAATTTTTAATCATTTTTGAAATTTGATTTTTTAGAATTGTTTAGTTTATGATTTGTGACTAATCTGCAAAATTTCACAATTTTTGGAATTTTTTTGAATAGGTTGAGTTTTCAGAACAGCCACAAATCAGTAGTTGCTAGTTTCTGCTTATTTTCTGAATCTGGAAAAACAGGGCCGAATTTATCCCTTCGCGATCGCGCCGAGAACCCACGCGATCGCGTTAAAATAAAATAAAAAAAGAGTAAGTTTACTCTGCGCGATCGCGCCACATCGCCACGCGATCGCGCAGAGGCGCGTTTTTAAGTTAAAAAACAGACCTGGGGGTTAAAATCCCCCATTTTCCTCCCATATTCCTCCCATTTCCCTGATCCTTATGAAAGTATCAAGACTGGGGCCGAAGTCAATCTGTCTTTCAATTCCTGGAAACTGCGCTCACAAGCGTCGGTCCATTGAAATTTTGCTGATTTCTGAGTTAACTTCATCAATGATGCTGAAATAGAAGAAAACCCTTCCACAAATCTTCTATAGTAACCTGCCAATCCCAGAAAGCTTCGAACCTCTGTAGGCGTTGTAGGCCTTTTCCAAGTCTTCACGGCCTTTTTGAATATTAACTCGGATGCTATCAACTGAGAGAATATGGCCCAAAAAAGTTACATAATTCAACCAAAACATATATTTTGAAAATTTGGCATACAATTCACGAGTCCAAAGAATTCCAAGGACAGTACGTAGATGATCTGCATGCCCTGCCTCTGACCGAGAATATACCAAAATGTCATTGATGAACACGATCACAAATAGATCTAGAAAAGGCCTGAATACATTATTCATCAAATTCATAAATATTGCCGGAGCGTTAGTCAATCCAAATGACATTACCCGAAATTCATAATGGGCATATCTAGTTCTGAAAGTCATTTTCGGAATATCTTCTTCCTTGACTCTCACTTGGTGATATCCTAATCTCAAGTTTATCTTTGAAAACCACCTAGCGCACTGCAATTGATCAAACAAATCGTCGATCCTCAAAAGTGGATATTTATTCTTAATTGTCACCTTGTTCAACTACCTATAGCCAATGCATATTCACAAAGAACCATCTTTCTTTCTTACAAACAAGACAGGTGTTCCCCATGGCGATGAACTGGGTCTAATAAATCCCTTCTCGAGCAAATCCTTCAGTTGTGCCTTTAACTCTTTCAATTCTGCAAGAGCCATTCTGTAAGGAGGAATAGATATGGGTTCGGTGTCTGGTAAGACATCAATAGTAAAATCAATCTCCCGTTCCGGTGGAAGACCTAGAAGTTCATCTGGAAATACGTCCGGAAACTCATTTACTATCTGGACAGATTGAATAGTTGGCGGCTTTTCTTCGATAGTATGAATCCGGACTAGATGATAAATATAGCCTTTACCAATCATCTTCCTTGCTTTGAGGTAGGAAATAAACCTACCTCTTCGAGACGCTGTATTACCTTTCCATTCAAGCACTGGTTCTTTTGGAAATTGGAATCGAACCATCTTTGTTCTGCAATCCACATTAACATAATAAGAAGCTAACCAATGCATGCCTATAATAACATCGAAATCTAACATCTTCAGCTCGACTAAATCAGCTGTAGTCTGATGATCACATACCATAACCCCACAATTCCTATACACTTGTCTAGATATTACCGGGTCATCAACAGGAGTAGACACCTCAATAGGTTTGATTGACTAGGGTTTCACCCCAATACGACCAACAATCTAAGGAGTGATATACAACAAGGTAGAACCTGGATCAATCAATGCATAAACATCATAAGAGAATACGGTCAATATACCTGTAACGACGTCAGGGGAGGACTCAAGATCCTGTTGTCTTTCCAAAGCATAAATACGGGGCCGAGGGCCACTCGAACTGGATACTACCCTTCTGCCCCTACCACGACCTACTGAAGCCTGGGGAGTTTGCCCTACGGGGCACACTGACGAAGAGGAACCGGCTACAGATCCTGTAGTCTGGGCCCCAACTCTACCACTCATCGATGGACAATCACGCATTATATGCCCAACCTGACCAAAGGCATAACAACCATCTGAGCCTCGGCGACACCGTTCGAATATAATCTACCACACTGGCTGCATCGCAGTACTGGTGGTCTCTTCTGACTAGAATCACCTCCAAATTGAGGACCCGAGACCCTCGAACTCTAACCTGGACAAGAATAAATGGGGCGGTCAAATCTCCTGCCCGCCAATCGAGGGGGTGCACTAGCTACAGGCTGGCCTAAATATCTGGAGTACTATTGCCGCTGACCCCCTCTATACTCACTACTAGCACCGGCAGATTTGGCCCTATTACTATGCCCTCTGTCTATATCACGCTCACCCCTTTGCGGCTGCTGCTACTCTTCCAAATTTTGAGCGTGAGCCTGAATACGGGAAATATCCATCCTTTCTTGGAGTGAAGCTGTCAAGTAATCCTTGATCAAATGTGGCCCAAGGCTACTCACAAATTGATGTACTCTGTCTCCCATATTGGCCACCATGGTCGGAGCATACGGAGCCAATTAATTGAAATGAAGACTATACTTTTGAACACTCCTATTTCCTTGCTTGAGATTCAAGAACCTGTCAGCTTAGGCCCTTCAAACCTCAGGTGGCAAATAGTGGCGAATGAAAGCATCTACAAACTCCTGCCAAACCGGGGGAGGTGCATTTTCCTTTCTCGTAGATATCCAATTATTATACCATAGTACGGTTACATCCCGCAATCTATAAGATGACAACTCCACTGACTCAGTATCTGAAGCATGTATTATTCTCAGCGTCCTCAACATCTCGTCTATAAAACTTTGCGGGTCTTCATCCGGCTTTGATCCGAAAAATTATGGAGGATTCAAACTCATAAAATCACGGACTTTGGCACTAGCCGCTCTGTCACCCGGACCTGCACTCTGCCACTGAGCTTGAGCAGCAACTAGCTGGGTCAATAAATGAATAGCCTCGGTCATCTACCGGCCCAAAGCACCTGGTGGAGGAACTGGAGGCACTGGAGCTGGGGCTGAGGCCCCTTTATGCCCCTCTACAATAGGTGGAGTGTGGGAAGTTCGAGATGGAGCCTCATTATGGGACTCACCCTCCTCTATATTTATCGGGGACTCTTGTTCATTCCGCCTTCCTGTCGCAGTCTTTCTACCAACATCGCTGAAATCATAATGCAAAATTAGGGAAAAAGGAAACCTTATAACATATCTCTATCGCACGATCTATGGAGAAGAAAGACGGTCATTATTCCTAAAGGACCCGCAGCCTCTTATTTATAAGTGTTGCACGCTTCACACCCATAAATAAGACTCTACTAGACACGACTCGTAGACAAATCCTAAGACGGAACTACTCTGATATCACTTTTGTCATGACCCAACTATTGGGCCATGATGGGTACCCGGAGCTGACTACCAAGCACCACTCATCATGCTACCTATCATACTCAACCTGGGCATATATCATTTCTGACACAAAACCTATCATAAAACGATAATATAATATCTCCAAAAACATGTGTGCATAATCCCATGAGGCTACAAAATGATGTACAAAATATATACTGAAGGAATCTTATAACATGTACTATCCACACATAAGAATCTACGAGCCTCAAAATGGAGTGCGGAAATCATAAGGATGGGACAGGAACCTGCCATGCCCCAAATATGTGCATAAAAGAATATACCAAGAAGTGGTAACTCCAGAGTAGTGGAGTGCTCCTGCAAATCTGCTGAGTAAGCTCCTAAGTGTCTGCACCGCCTCCCTATCTACCTGTGGGCATGAACATAGCGTCCATAAAAGAAAGGACGTCAGTACGGACAATGTACTGAGTATGTAAGGCATGTATATTAACATAAACTGATTGCCTCTTATGGCGGAATCATGCATGCTAACTTTCATAATAAATAACATCATATCATGCAAACATATATAAACTGCCCATCTATATAGGTACGGTGAGATCATCATTAATCCACGTCCGGGCTGCCTGCGTCCGGGGTAAACATCTCATGTCGCCCACTAGTGGTGTCTTCCCGGCCAAATAGGCACGGTGTAATCATCATCATAGCTACCCACTACGCCTATCGTAGTGGTGAGTGCTCAGCCAACTAGGCACGGTGTAATCTTACATATGCATAGTATGAAGCAGGCATGAGAGCTCAAGTAAAAACTGTAACTCTATTAGAGTGACGTAAGGTTGGGAACCTCCGATTACATTATGGAATATCATCATCGCTATGTCTCACCTTGAAAGAATTAATATTATGAGGCAAGGCAAAAACAAGAAATAACATCAATGAAATTAGAAACATAAGATTATCAAGTTCATAATACCATCACTTTCATTATCGTTATCATGGGACATATCTCATCTTTATCTCATATGAAATTCTTAAGAATCATGAACTTTCAATTTTTGGGATGTAAGAAGGTCACGGAATATGGGGAAGGTAGTCATATAAAAGTCACGCCTTAGTGAAAGAAAGGGATTAGCCTTACATACCTTTACGTCTCCTTAACGACTAAGCATTCTCCTTCCAAGCTCACAACTCTACATTCATGAGAATTTGTACTGCATTAGATTATTAGAAACATGCTTAAGGCTAAGCTAAGGCGACTAAGAGCTAATGAAAATTAGGCAGCATTTCTTTTATTTCAACAACTTCCTCCATATAATAAACAACTCCCAAACATCAATAATAATACCCATAACGTCATAATCAATAAACTTCTTCAAGTTAAACATTATTGAATCCTCACAACTCCCTTTCAAAATCATCCACGACTATAGCTACAACACAACACCATGTTCATTCTCATATAATATTTCCTCAACGACATTAGCATCATTCATAACAAGATTATACTCATCTCATACTAAGAATCATGACTCAAATTAATTTACTACTCGAAATACCACTATTTTTATATTTGAGCTCATATTCTACTTTGTTCTCTAATCCAAGTCTTTCAACTACTCAATACATTCAATAATGTAAAATAGATGTAAAACTCACCTTTTATTATGTAGGAATGATCTTCAGATGAAAATATTTCACTTGAGAAAAACCCTAACTTCAATACCAGTGGAATTCTTAACTTCTACCAACCCTAGGAGCAACTTTCCCTTTACAAGCTCAAGTTTAGGGGGCTCAGATCCTGTTAAATCTTTACTATGGTGATGGAAATATTGAGAGGAATATTCTATGAATTTCTCTGATTTGGAGAAGTGAAATTAATGACATAAGGCCGTGGGTCTCAACTTATATAGATTGTCCAAGAAAGTTCCAGAGGAGCGGTTGGACGAGCGGGTCGACGACCCGTCGACGTATCGATGGACCGTCGACTTTCTTCGTCGACCTGCGCCTGCAGATCCAAGGTCATAGAAGCATGTTGATGATGCGCTTTGACGGTCCATCGACGCTGTCTGATGTCTGCAGGTTTCCCTGATTCAGTTCAAACTGTGTCGATTCGATCCGTTCAACTTATAATCCTATAAATTAATAGAAATACCTGCTGGTGCGTTTATGTACGGGGTAAGAAACTCTCTACCTTAACTTTCTCCAACGAGCTTCCTTCTCTTACCTTAAATGTCTTTGGAATCTTAATTAGAATCCTTAGGTATCCCTTCTTAGAGAGTAGATTTTTTTGCATTTTGAACTCTAGCTCTCTTCTCTGTCCTCCCATGCAAACCCTAGTTTGAAAGCCCTAAAATTTCTATGGCCACTCCGGCCACTGGCCAACCACCACCTCTGGTGGTTGGCCAGCCACCACCTCTGGTGGTTGGTCAGCCTCTTTCTCTTCATGATGTCCCTCCTCTCTCTACGTCCAACAATCCTCAACATCCAAAACTAGCAACTCCTACGAACACTGAACTAAAATATCTCCATACCCTTATGCATGAAGCTGTTGAAACTCCCAGGCAGACGTGTGAACCCATCACTATGAAGAAGGTGGATATTATAGATGTTAAACACGTTGTAAGATTCCTCTAAAGTCTTACGAATGGAGATGATTGAAAACCTACAATATGCCATAGTTGGTAAGTTTTTGTATGGATGGCCTGATTTAGATGAACTGAGAAATATTATACATTAACAGTGTGGTGCAAAGGGTAACTGTCGTGTAGGCTTCTTGAGAGATAGACATGTATTAATAAGATGTGATCTAAGAGAAGATTTTATTACTATCTCGTCAAAAAGTGTTTTTTGGTTGAAATCAAAGGATGGTCAATCGTATCAAATACGACCTTTGATCTATGATTCTAAGTTTAGTATTAAAAAGGAGACTTCAATTGCTATGGCTTGGATATCATTTCCAAACCTTCTTCCTACCTTTTTTGTCAAGGAATCTTTATTTACATTAGCATCAGCTGTGGGCAAACCAATTCAACTTGATGCTGCTACTATCAATAAAACTAGGCCAAATAGTGCAAGAGTGAAAGTGCAAGTAGATTTTCTTGTAGATTTTCCTAAGTCTGTGTGGATGGAGATTGAAGATGATGTTACAAAGGAGATCAGGTTTATTTAAGTTAATATTCAGTATGACTATCTGCCAAAGTATTGCACAAAGTGTTTGTTGCAAGTCATTCCAATGAAGATTTTTGGGTGCTGCATCCAGAACTGCTAGAAAATGAGGTGGAAAACAAAGAAGAAGTGGTTCAGAACAATGGAAAGGCTATAGTTGTAGCAGAAGAACCTGGAACAAGTAAACAAGGGCATTTCAAACAAAAGAAGATATAATGGCTATAGGGGTGGAAACAGCCAACGCAACAATATCTACCAAAAGTTTTATCTAGTGGTACTGTGGTAACATATCCTGGAAACAAAGTACAGAACAAGAACAAAGTGATTCTAACTGGGAAGGATGAGGGAACCAAAGAAGTTACTATGTCAAACAAATTTGAGGTCTTGAACCAAGGAGTAGATGATACTGAAGTTAGTAAGCTGAACAATGACAATAAAAGTAATGCTGAGCATATGGTAGAAGATGATGTTACTGTAGAGAAAAGGGTTGCAGTTGCAATTGTAGATGATATGGCGGATAATATTCAACAAGATAGTGTAGAAGCTGCAATTTTGTCTCAGGAAAAAGACTAGGCTAAGAATAAGATTATATCACTGCAAGAGGGTGAAATTGATAAGCATGAGGTTGATAAGGTGCAAAATAGTGACGCTGATACTCAAAGTGTAGTAGTTTATGACACAACACAATAGATTAATGGTGATTATGTTCAAAAAGAGATCAATAATCAATAGGTGGATGGAAAAGCAGACTTTCAGAAGGATATTATGGATTATGATTCAAAAGAGGCTCATGACTATCAAGTACAGGAGAATAACGGAATATCTGATGATGTGCAAGAGTCTGTAATGGTGTATGGAAGAATTGATAAAGATTCTGATGGGGTAGAAGCAGTGTCTGAACCTATAGACCAATATGGGGGAAACTAGGAAGTTGATCAGAATAAAGGTGTTTTGAAAGTTATGCATGATCCTGGTGGTGGGGTGGATAATTTGGTTAATAAGGATCAAGTACAAGTTAATACTATACCAGCACTTGTACATACAGATGGTCAGAAACTAGGAGAGCAAGATAGGGGTGTTAGAGATGAAGATGAAGATTTTTCTCTAAAATCTGATGTAATTAACAGGCATCATGATAAAGAGGAGGTCTCTGAAGTTTTCCACGAAATTCAGATATCTGAATGTATTCAAGCAGGTAATCTGAATATGAATGAAATCTCTAATGAGGAAGTTCAAGGTGAGATTGGAAAGTATTCAATTAGCTTAGAGAATGAAGATAAAAGGGTTATTGGTTGTTTTCCAAGTAAGAATGTTTCTATGGATCATGAGGATTCTGTTCAAGGTCTAATTCTGAAGGACCATTCGAATGTTGTAATTGCACAAAAGAAATCTTCTCCTCACAAAGAATTACATGATCTGGTGTCACATAATCTGCAGGATTTGGAGAATAAATATAGCTTTACTGAATTGCAAGATGCAATTAGTTCAGATGTTAAGCAAGCTGAGATTAATCTAATATTGGAGGAGTATTCTTCACATGAGAATTATAAAGATACTAAGAAAGGGAGGAAGGGCAAGCCTAATGCTGAATTGGTGGTTACTAGATCAGCTTCTAAAAGAAACACAGGTGCAAATAAGAAAAAGAGAACAACCAACCAGGATTCTATCAAAGAGGGGTGCAAGTTCTAAGTTAAGTTCAAAATGATGAAGGCATTCTTTTGGAATATAAGATCTGTGAATACTCAGAAGGCATTTCATAGAGTTCAGATGTTGTATAGACATCATAAATTCTTCCTGATAGCATTCATAGAGCCTTTTCAAGATTCTAGACACATTGACAAATATAAAAGGAGATTGGGCTAAATAAATTCGTTCGCGCTATGTTGTCACGCGATCGCGCTAAATAAATTAAGTAATTCCACGCGATCGCGCAGTGACGTGGCGCGATCGCACTGAAGGTATTTCAGCAATTTTCGACCAGAACTTGGGATTTGACGACTTCTTCCATTCCAGTTAATATAAATAGAAAATTAGGGCAAAACATCAGATATCTTTGGCAGCTCCGACAAGTTGGAAGCTAGGGTTCCTACAAAAATTGTTCTTTCTTCTTTTTAATCCTTGTTGATGGAAATCTCTTGGTGATAATTAAGATTGACACTCTTGTTGTGCTTATTTATTCATTTGCATTGTTCTTAATCAAGTAAGTTTTTGCTATTTTAATTATTCTTGTTCTTGAATGTTTTCAAGGGATTATCTAACCTTTGAACTCGCCCATTTACTTTGTTTGAAACTCGGAAGAGGAAAAACGGAGTTGGGATAGGATAATTAACATGAATTTGGGGCGTTAACCCTCATCTAATGGAAATTGACCTAGGAATAGGTAATACCACTTGTAGCCATATTCGGGTGTTCTTAATGCTCCTAATTGCTTGAGGTATCTTCAATTGGGTAGTCTAGTTAATCTTCGGAAGAAGTTAATTTAGAGTCATTATCCGAGGCTAAATAACATAAACTTGCTATTATTTACAATTCGTGAAATAGATTGGATCGTTACTTGAGAAGTAGTTTCCCTCCTTCTATTCTTGTTGCCATTGATCAATTTACTTGCTTTCTAGATTAGAATTTATATTTCCATATTTTATAAGAACCTTATCAAAAACCACCATTGATGCGTTCGGGCATAGCTATTGTTAGTGATAATTCCTAATCTGCTTAAATCACCTACATATTGTTCTCTATGGGATTCGACCCCGACTCATAGTTGGGTAAATTATATTTGCATACGACCGTGCCCATTCTAATTAATAGGGTGGATTTGGACGTTATCAATGGTGAAGCTATGCAAGTCCTATAAAAACTCTACTGGAAGAGACTTATTACAACCAAAAGACTGAGGTTCTACTTCATGTGTTCTTGATCCATTCCATCCGTTAGACTTGTAGATGTGAAAAATGGATACAAGGCAAGGCCTTGGAACTAGTTGGTTTTCTTCTTGTGGTGTTATTAGGATTAGTATAGTTTTAGCATTTCTATTTTCTTAGATTTTTTTTTCTTTTCTCTTCTTTCCTGCTTGTACAGTTTGACTTATTTTGATGAATTTCCACCTTTTATGGTGGATTTAATTAAAAAAAGAAAAGAAAAGTATCCCTTTTTACATGTAGGGACATCATATACATCTTAACCTGTGTTAGTTCATTCATCGCACAACAACCTTAAATTCCCAGGTGTAACATGAACCTTGCGGGTTCTAGAAGTTGAATGTTGCATCTTTAGGTTCTTTTGAGGTTGTTATTGACTTCGGATACCGATCACGTCTAGGGTAGGTTTTGGGGCATGACACCGAGTGGAAGTGAGAAAGTATTGCCATGGATTTCGTTATGGGTCTTCTAAAAACTTTAGGTAAGTTTGATTCGATTTGGGTGATAGTTGATCGGCTTACTAAGTCCACTCATTTTATTCCAGTTCAAATATCCTATACTGTGGAGAAGTTAGACAAGTTGTACATTCGTGATATTATGAGATTGATTGGGGTTCCTATTTCTATTATATCGGATTGGGGTACTATCTTCACTTCCCATTTCTGGAGAGCTTTTCATGATGAGTTGGGTACCCGATTGGATCTTAGTACAGCTTTCTACCCCTAGACCGATGGGCAGTCCGAGCGGACCATTCAGGTACTCGAGGATATGTTTAGAGTTTGTCTTATTGACTTTGGTGGTCATTGGTCTCAGTACTTGCCATTGGCAGAGTTTGCATATAACAACAATTATCACTCAAGTATCGACATAGCATCTTTTGATGCTTTGTATGGTAGGAGATGTAGATCTCTGGTTGGTTGGTTTGATGCATTTGAGGTTCGAACTTGGGGTACGGATCTGTTGAGAGAGTCTCTTTAGAGAGTGAGAGTCATTCAGGCCAAGCTTTTGGCAGCTAAGAGTCGATAGAAGATATATGCGGACCAGAAGGTTTGAGATTTAGAGTTCGCCGTTGGTGATCAAGTGATCAGGTTCTATTGAAGATTTTACCCATGAAGGGTGTTATGAGATTTAGGAAGTTAGGTAAGTTCAGTCCGAGGTATGTTGGGCCATTTGAGATTCTTGACCGTGTGGGCAATGTTGCTTATGAGTTGGCCTTGCGGCTAGGTTTGGCAGTCGTTCATCCAGTTTTCATGTGTCTATGCTGAAGAAGTACCATGCCGATGGCACTTATAATGTTCGTCAGGACTCAGTATTGCTTGATGAGAATTTGATTTATGAGGAGGAGTCTATTGCGATTTTGGATAGGCATGTTCGAAAGTTGAGGTCTAAGGATATTGCTTCTGTGAAGGTGTAATGGAAACATCGTCCTATTGAGGAGGCCACTTGGGAAACCGACTCCAATATGCGTAGTTGATATTCTCAGTTGTTTTCCGATTCAGGTACTTCTCCGTTCCTTTCCCTTCATCGCTCGAGCACGAGCGATGGTTTAATTGGTATCTGATGTAATGACCCGCTTGGTCGTTATAGTCTTTTCGGCACTTTTGACCTTTTCCTGTGCTTTTTTAGCTCACGCTTGACCCGAGGGGACTATTAACACTCGTCCCGAGGTGCTTAGATTTTATTTGGGTGACTTTTGAGAAAATTAGGCATAAAGCGAAAAAAGAGTTGGCAAAAAAAGAGTTGACTTTTGGATAAACGAATCTTTTTTAGAAATCCGTCAATTCCAAGAGGTTCAGATGGTCTTTTAGAACTTGTGATTATATTCGGTTCAGCTCCCAATGCACTTGGGTGCATTTTGGGACTTGGGTTGGGAAGTTAATGTTCAGGTATCGGGGGTTACTCGGTCAACGAGACCTCCATTGGGAATTTTGAGGCCACGAGTGCGTTCATAGCGTATTTTTATATGTGTCTATGTATGTGGTATGTGAGCAGATAGCCTCGCGTGATAGTTGAAATTTCGGGTTGAGATTGTGATTATTTTGGGAAATCTGGTTGTGGTGCCCGCTATAGCGGTGGGGTGGCCACCATAATGGCCAAGTGCATTTCTTGTCTAACGGTCACGGCGGTCTGAGGGTCCATCTAGGTAGGACCACCGCAGTGGTCCCGTTGCCGCAGAAGTGGTATCGGGCTGATTATTTCATTAACTGAGCATTAAAATCCCCAAGTCCCCCATTCTTTATTATTTTGACTTTAGAGTTCTTGGGATCTTTTCGAGGTGATTCTTGGGGAAAACTCTTGGTGGTAAGTTCTTCTATTTCCTTTACTATTCCATTGTCCTTAATCACCTTAGAATTCCTTTATCATGACAGTTCATTAAGTATTTGATGAGTTAAAAGAGGGTTCCATGAGTTCTTCTTTGTAGGCTTCTAAACCTTGAGTTAGTGATTAGGTTACCTTCATTAAGCATGGAACTGATGATTAGAACCTATTATAGCATGATTCTTCCTAATTAGCGGCTAAATTATGGGATTGGAGGTTAGGGTTTATACCCAAATTTGGGAGTTTTGCCTAGAATCCGAATTTGAGTAAATTGTTGATTCTTCTAGCTTGATATTGATGGGAATTGATCACTTAGAGCTTTAATTTCATGTTGAGACCTTTAGATTCCTAATTTCACCCTTCTAGTACATAAACCCTATTCCATAGGTTGGGAATTTGGGTCTTGGATATAAATAGAGTTTATTTGATGTTCTTCTTGATTCTAATCCCATGATTCGGATATGTTAGACTTTCATTATCTCGAGGCTCTAAGGAAGGGGAAGACTAAGGAGTGATTGTTGGAGACCTTGTTGTTCGGCCTTCTAGGCAGGTTACGCTTTACCTTATGGTAAGACTGCGATTAGCGAAGCGAATGTTTAGATGATACTGTCGGAGAATGCATGTAAGCCTACGGGTACGAAGTTGGGATGGAAATTGTCTTAGGTTTGACCTTGTTGTATGATTTGGGGCTAGCCACCCTGTTGTGTTGTTGACTTACCTTGATCTATTTACTTGTTGGTGCGTTGACATATTTAGACATCGATAGTTGTGGCTAGTGATATATCATGGATTTGATATTGCGGTACTTACTCATTTGATACCGAGATGAGAATGTTGATTCATTGTGGCTTATTGCGTAGCCTTACTATTGATGTTACTTGTGTGCCCTGTGTGGTACTGTTTCGGATTATATTGGATGTTGATATCACATTTCATCATATTCATACACATTTCCATGATACATTGATATATGCATGGTTTTGATACTGATGATGATGTGTGAGAGACTGTAGCCTCCGAGATTTCTGCCAGAGAGCGTAAAAGAGAGATGAATGTTTGTGGCCCGAGGTTTCTTGTCGGGAACGATGGATTGTCTGATGCCCAAGGTCTTTGTTAGGATTGTGAGAGTGTGCTTATGATCTGAAGTCATATTCTAGAGTGAGTGGTACATATACTTCTTGGGTCCCCTATGGGTCATGATTGCCGAGACGTGGAGTCATTCCATCCAGGACATGTTGTACAAAGCTGCATATGCATTCCTACATACATTATTGCATTGCATGGTATCTTGGTTTCTGTTGGTTGTTGTGATACTACAGTGATACACTGATTCAAATTGCTATACTGAGACTTGGCATAATTGGGATTAGATGCAACAACATAGTTGATGATTTGTACCGTGGATATAGCTTATTGTTGACTTGTATGTTACACTTTGGAAATTTCGTGTCGTTTGTATTATGAGTAAATTAACGAAAGCCTAAAGTGGACATGAAGCCTCTACAAGGTTAATGAGGGTATTTGATAATTTTAAGTATGTACCATAAGGTTTTGGAGTCAAATGAACTGGTGGAAGTAATTTCGTTTAAGAAATTGGAATTGGAGTCATGTTTTGGGAAGATTTCATATCATTTGAGTTGTACATTGATGAGCATCACCTTGAAAGCGATATATAGAACCCCTTAGATGTTTAATGAAGATTTATACAAGTTACAAGAAGGTTCCATAAGTATTGGAGGTCAAATGAATCGAAAAGAACACATTTCCGCGAAATCGAGAAAATGAGGCAATATGCGGCCGCATACTCAGTATGCTGAGCTGCATATTGGCCGCAAACTCGCCATTGTGGTGCTTCATACTCACCACAACAAGGAGCGGTGGGGCAATTTTCAGCCCTTTTTAAACCCCAAAGGATCCCATTTTTCACATTAACTTTCCACACTTATTTCCTCACATTTCTAGAGTGCTCCAACATTTCAAAACCTTCCACACCATTAAAAGAGAAGACCAAACATCAAAACTCCAAGATAAATCCATGGAAGATGATGGTTCTTGATTCTCTCCAAAATTGTGATAAACTTGGTCTTGGAAGGAGTTGAGTGAGGTGAAGTTCTTCTATTATAAGGTATGTTCTCCATGCTATTATTATGATTGACTTGGTTTAAAGGTTTAGTAGCTCTTGGAAAGGAAAAGAATTAAAGTGGGAAGTCATAATGTGTTGAATTGAAGTTGATGAGTATGAGGTGAACTTGAAAGGGGATTTTTGGATTAATTTGAGATTGAATTGAATATAATTCCTTGATCATGGTATTGTTAATGTTAATGTTGATGTTTGGGAGTTGTTTTGGAGTTTGGTGGAAGTCGATAAAATGGGGGAAATGCTGGCCAAATTCCGTTAGCTCGCTAATTACTCTAGTTTGAACTTAAGAGTATTTTCAAGACTTAACTTTAGTATGAATCCTCCTGAATGTAGCTTTGCGGGTTTGGGAGGAGAACGTTAAGTAATTAAGGAGACGTAATGGTATGTTAAGGCTAACCCTTTCTTTTTGAAGGCATGATTCCCTTATTGTGAACCCATACATAATATCCATGATGCCCTACGTCCTAGAAATGCTAGAAACTCATGATTTTCAAGGTTCTTATGGTATTGTTGTTAAAAGTTCTTCATGATGATGATGATGATTCCATCTCTAAAGATATCCAAGCTTATATTTCTCAATGTTTTCATGATATTAATTAGCTTGTTCTATAATTATTGAGTTTATTCAATGTTGTTGATCTCACCTTATGGTAGTTGTTCTTTCAAGGTGGGATGTAGCGATGATGATTACTCCATAAGAAAAATCGGTGGTTTACCAACCTTACGTCACTCTGATAAAATTGCAACCTTTTATTCGGGCTCTTATGCATGTTGTATATATATATATATATATAGCTATTTTCCCACACCAAGCCACTCTATAATCGGTCGGGTACGACACGTAGATGTGCATACTACTGCAGTGGGTACGTTATAATGTTAGCCCGGATGCGGGGTGATATGATATATGGATCGGGTTGATTTATATATATATATATATATATATATAAGTATGAAAAATATATTTTTAAAAAAAAACCTAAGCAAGCATGACATTTGCCTTAAGAGGCATCCAGATGTACATGTTATCTCTCCTATCTTATGTTGTTTTTCATATCTCTATTATGTTATTATTCATGCCTTTATACTCAGTGCATTATTCATAATGACATCCTTTTGCTTGTGGACGCTGTGTTCATGCCCGCAGGTAGGCAGGGAGACGGATCAGATCCTTAGGTGCTTCATCAGCTACTTCTCAGGAGAGCTCCATTTGCTTCGGAGCTGCAGTCTAGTGGTATTATTCCTTTGTGTACATCTATGGGCACGACGGGGTCCTCTCCCGCCTTTATGATGTTATACTCTCCTTTTATTGGCTCATAGACAGTTGTATGTAGTTAGATTTTGCAAGACCTTACTGGTTCCTTTTTGTGTACATCATTTTTGGTAAGCCTTGTCGGCTTGTATATATATATATAGGCATAGTTGATGATGATCATACAGATGAGCTATTATTTTTGTGGATTCATGCCCTTATAGAGTATAATTTTCATAAGCTATCTTTCGTGGTTCACCTAGAATGTTAATGAGACGCACGTTAGAAGGTGCTCGGTAGGTTAGCTCTGGGTGCCCGTCATGGCCCTCCGATTGGGTTGTGACAGAAGTTGTACGTCCTAGTGTGTCTACAAGCCGTGTCTAGTAGAGTCTTGTTTATGGGTGTGAAGCGCGCCACACTTATAAACAGGAGGCTGCGGGGCATTTAGGAATGATTGATCTTTCTTTCTTATCTTAGATCATACAATAGAGCTACAACATATGGATTTCCTTATTCTTGACCGTGTGTTATGATTTTAGCGATGCCTGTGAAGAGAAAGGCAACAGCTGCCCAGAAGGGCAAGACAGTGGCAGGTAGGAGGGCTGAGCGCGTACCACTGATAGATATAGAGGAGGGTGAGTCCCAGAATGAGGTTCCATCTCAGATCTCTCACTCTCCAGCCGCTCTACTAGAGCATGGAGAAGCCTCAGCTCCTGCTCCAGCACCCCCAGTTCCTCCACCGGATGCCCCAGGTTAGGAGATGAGAGAGGCTATTTAGTTATAGACCCAGTTAGTAGCTGCTCAGGCTCAGCGACAAGGTACGAGTCATGGAGAAAGAGCTGTCAGTGCCAGAGTCCGTGATTTCATTAGTTTGGACCCTAAAAAATTCTCTGGGTCAAAATCGAACGAGATCCCGCAAAACTTTATAGATGAAATGTTGAGAACATTGCAGGTAATGCATGCTCCTGATGTTGAATCGGTGGGGCTGGCTTCATATGGATTGCGGGATGTGGCTGTTCATTAGTATAGTACCTAGGTATTTCCTAGAGGGGGAAATGCACCCCTATCGGTATGGCAGGAGTTGTGGTTTCTTTTCTCGGACACTATTTGTAGCCAGAGTTCAAAGGGCCAGAGTTGATAGGTTCCTGAATCTCAGACAGGGGAATCTGAGTGCCGAGAGTATAGCGTTCATTTTAATTCTTTAGCTAGGTATGCTGCCACTATGGTAGTTGATATAGGAGATAGAGTTAACCGGTTTATGAATGGATTGGGACCTCATTTGATTGATTATTGCTTGACGGCCTCACTTCAGGAAGGTATGGATATCTCTCGCATTCAGGCCATGCCCAGACTTTGGAAGAACGACAACAACGGCGGAGGGGTGAGTGTGATTATGATAGGGGTTATAGTAAGAGGGCCAGATCCTTAGTGCTATTAGTGAGTTCAGAGGGGGTCAGAGGCAGGAGTATTCCAGGTACTCGGGGCCAGTCAGTGGCTAGTGCACCTACTCGATTTGCAGGCAAGAGATTCGATTGCCTTATTTATTCTGGACCAGGTCAGAGTTAGCTTTGAGTTCTCAGTATGAAGGTGATTCCGCCTAGATGAGATAACCCTTACCACGATGCACTCAGTGTGGTAAGTTACATACCGGACAGTGCCAAATAGGTATGGATGCTTGTTATGCTAGTGGTCAACCAGTCCATATGATGTGCGACTGTCCGTCGAGAAGTGGTAGAGGTATGGTTCAGCCCACAGGATCAGCAGTTGTTCTTTATCATCGGTGCACCCTCTGAGGCAGAATTCACAGGTACCAGCAGGTCATGGTGGAGATCGAGGGGAAGCATCTAGTTTGAGCGGTCCTCAGAACCGTATCTATGTGCTGGCTGGACGACAAGATCTTGAGTCTTCCCCTGATAATGTCACGGGTATATTTTTGGTATCCTCTCAAGATGTATATGCATTGATTGATCCAGGTTCTACCTTTTCATATGTTATTCCTTATGTTGCCGGTCAATTTGAGGTGAAACCTGAGCGGGTTACACCTTTTGAGGTATCTACACCTATTGGTGACCCAGTGATAGATAGACGGGTATATAGAAATTGTGTGGTTGTAGTTTGTCACCGTCATACTATGGCTGATTTGATTGAGCTAAATATGGTATATTTTGATATTATTATGGGTATGATTGGTTGGCTTCTTGTTATGCCAGTGTTGATTGCAGAACAAAAATGGTTCGTTTCCAATTTCCAGAAGAACCGATCCTAGAATGGAAGGGTAATACAGCAACTCCGAGAGGTAGGTTCATTTCCTATCTCAAAGAAAGAAAGATGATTGCTAAGGGGTGTATTTATCATCTAGTTCGGGTTCAAGATACGGAAGCAAAGCCACAAACTCTTCAATCTGTTCCAGTAGTTAATGAGTTTCCGGATGTGTTCCCCGACAAGCTTCTAGGTTTTTCACCAGAATGGGAGATTGACTTTGCCATCAATGTGCTACCGGATACTAAGCCCATATCTATTCCTCCTTATAGAATGGCTCCTGCAGAATTGAAGGAGTTGAAGGAGTAACTAAAAGATTTTCTCGAGAAAGGCTTTATTAGGCCTAGTTCGTCGCTGTGGGGGGCACCTGTTTTGTTTGTGAGGAATAAAGATGGTTCCTTCCGAATGTGTATCGATTACCGACAGTTGAATAAGGTAACGATAAAGAACAAGTATCCGCTCCAAGAATTGATGATTTATTTGATCAGCTACAAGGTGCCAAATGGTTCTAAAAAATAGACTTCAGATCAGGGTATCACCAAGTGAAAGTTAGAGAGAAAGACATTCCAAAGACGACATTCAGAACTAGATATGGTCATTTTGAGTTTCGGGTAATGTCGTTCGGATTGACTAATGCACCGGCGGTATTCATGAATTTGATGAATAATGTGTTCAGGCCTTTCCTAGATTTATTTGTGATTGTGTTTATCGATGATATCCTTGTATATTCTCGATCTGAGGCAGACTATGTGTTCCTAATGTTGCAGGGTTGCGTCACCAGATTTTGGAAAAGGCCCATTGTTCCTGTTATTCTGTTCATCCGGGAGTGACAAAGATGTATCATGATGTTAAGTCAATTTATTAGTGGGATGGAATGAAGAAAGACATAGCAGAGTTCGTAGCTCAATGTCCTAACTGTTAGCAAGTAAAGATTGACCATCAGAAGCCCGATGGACTATTGCAAGCTATTGAGATTCCGACTTAAAAATGGGAAGTGATTTATGTGTATTTCATTGTAGGCTTGCTTCGTTCTCAGCGAAAGTATGATTCTATATGGGTAATTATGGATAGACTCATAAAGTCAGCTCATTTCCTACCTGTCAGAACTACGTACTAAGCTAAAGATTATGCAAAGCTTTATATCAAAGAGATAGTACGACTCCATGGTGTTCCAGTATCTATTATTTCAGACAAAGGCGCACAGTTACAGCTAATATTTGGAAGTCTTTCCAAGAGGGTTTGGGGACTCAGGTGAATCTTAGCATAGTATTTCACCCCCAGACTGACGGACTAGCTGAGCGTACTATTCAAACTTTGGAGGTAGTTAGGATGATCACTTACCACTTGAGTTTTCATACAACAATATTTATCATTTTAGCATCCAGATGGCCCCGTATGAGGCTTTATATGGGCAAAATTGTAGATCACCAATTGGATGGTTCAAAAAAGGGGAGACAAAGTTAGTAGAGCCATATTTGATCAAGCAAATAGTGGAAAAGGTCAAGCTTATTCAGGATCGATTATTGGCAGCCCAAAGTCAACAAAAGTCTTATGCAGATAATCGCCGACGAGACATAGAATTCTAAGTTAATGACTGGGAATTCTTGAAGGTGTCACCTATGAAGGGTGTGATGAGATTTGGTAAAAAGGGTAAGCTTAGTCCTCAGTATATTAGGCCTTACAAGATTGTACGCAAGGTAGGCCAGGTGGCTTATGAATTAGATCTACCTTCAGACTTGGAGTCAGTCCATCCGGTTTTCCATGTATCAATGCTTCGCAAGTGCATTGGATATCCTTCTAGAGTTGTACCTGTAGATGATGTCCAAGTTACTGAGCAATTATCCTACGAAGAAGTTCCCATTGCAATCTTTGATAGACAATTCAGATGCTGAGAACTAAAGATGTAGCTTCAGTTAAAGTCATATGGAGAAACAATAACACGGAAGAAATGACTTAGGAAGCCGAGGAAGATATGAAGTCCAGGTGTCCACATTTATTTCCACTCCCAGAGGAGGTTCGAATAGAGCCACCATTGCCTTCAGGTGCGTAATACTTTTTTTTTATGATTTCTTGGTCATGTGTGGCCATTATTGTTGTTGTTGTTGTAGTCCTGTGAGGCGTTGTATATTTTGGGCTGTTGTGACAGGATGTTAGTGGCATATTTACAGGGGAAACTATGGAAATTTTTTTGTAGAATCCTTAAGAATCTAACTTCCGAGGACGAATCTTCTTGAGGGGGGAGGAATGTTACACTTTGGAAATTTCGTGTCGTTTGTATTATGAGTAAACTAGAACAAGCCTAAAGTGGACATTAAGCCCCTACAAGGTTAACGAGGGCATTTGATAATTTTAAGTATGTACCTTAAGGTTTGGGAGTCAAATGAACCAATGGAAGTAAGTTCGTTTAAGAAATTTGAATTGGAGTCATGTTTTGTGAAGATTTCGTATCATTTGAGTTATACATTGCTTAGAATCACCTTCAGAGGCATATATAGATCCCCTTAGATGGTTAATGTAGTTTTATACAAGTGCCAAGAAGGTTCCATAAGGATTGGAGGTCAAACGAATCGAAAAGAACTCATTTTTGCAAAATCGGGAAAATGGGGCAATATGTGGCCGCATACTCAGTATGATGAGCCACAATGGCCAAAAACTCACCATTTTGTCTGATCGTACTACCCAACACCACCCCCATGTTGTGGAGGGAGTATGCAGCTACATACTGAGTACCGCATACTCGCCGCAACACGGAGTGGCAGGGCGATTTTCAGCCCTTTTTTTACCCCAAAGGATCCCATTTTTCACATTAACTTTCCACATTTATTTCCCCAAATTTATAGATAGTTATTGAGAGTTCTCCAACAATCCAAAACCTTCCACGCCATTAAAAGAGAAGATCAAACATCAAAACTCCAAGATAAATTCATGGCAGATGATGGTTCTTGATTCTCTCCAAAGTTATGATGAACTTGGTCTTGGAAGGGGTTGAGTGACATTAAGTTCTTCTATTATAAGGTATGTTCTCCATGCTATTATTATGATTGAGTTGGTTTAAAGGTTTAGTAACTATTGGAAAGGAAAAGCATTAAAGTCTAGAAGTCATAAAGTGTTGAATTGAAGTTGATGAATATGAGGTGAACTTGAAAGGGGATTTTATGATTAATTTGAGGTTGAATTGAATATAATTCCTTGATCATGGTATTGTTAATGTTATTATTGATATTCGGGAGTTGTTTTGGAGTTTGGTGGAAGTTGATAAAATAGGAGAAATACTGCCCAAATTCCGTTAGCTTGCTAATTACTCTTGTTTGAACTTAAGAGTATTTTCAAGACTTAACTTTAGCATGAATCCTCTTGAATATAGATTTACGGGCTTGGGAGAAGAACGTTAAGTAATTAAGGAGACGTAAAGGTATGTTAAGGCTAACCCTTTCTTTCTAAAGGCATGATTCTCTTATTGTGAACCCATACATGATATCCATAATGCCCTGCTTCTAAGAAATGCTAGAAACTCATGATTTTCAAGGTTCTTATGCTATTGTTGTTAAAAGTTCTTCATGAAGATGATGATAATGATGATGATTCCATCTCTAAAGATATCCAAGCTTATATTTCTCAATGTTTTCATGATATTACTGAGCTTGTTCTATAATTATTGAGTTTATTCAATGTTGTTGATCTCACTTTATGGTAGTTGTTCTTTCAAGGTGGGATGTAGCGATGATGATTACTCCATAAGAGAAATCGGAGGTTTACCAACCTTACATCACTCTGATAAAATTGTAACCTTTTATTCGGGCTCTTATGCATGCTATATATATATATATATATATATATATGTATTATTGTATGTATGAATGAAAAAATTTTAAGCTAAGCATGCATGACTTTCACCTTAAGAGGCATCCAGATGTACAGGTTATCTCTCCTATCTTATGTTGCTTTTCATATCTCTATTATGTTATTATTCAGGCCTTACATACTTAGAACATTATTCGTACTGACGTCCTTTTTCGTGTGGTCGTTACATTCATACCCGCTGGTAGGCAACGAGACGAAACAGATCCTTAGGTGTTTCATCAGCGACTTCTCAGGAGCGCTCTATTTTCTTCGGAGCTGCAGTCTAGTGGTATTATTCCTTTGTGTACATATATTGGCACGGCGGGGTCCAATCCCGCCTTTATGATGGTATGTTCTCCTTTTAGAGGCTCGTAGACAGTTGTATGTAGTTAGATGTGCCATGACCTTACCGGTTCCTTTTTGTGTACATCATTTTTGGTAAGCCTTATCAGCTTGTATGTATATATATATATATATATATATATATATATATATATAGGCATAGTTGATGATGATCATACAAATGAGCTTTTATTTTTGTGGATTAATGCCCTTATAGAGTATAATTTTCATAAGCTATCTTTCGTGGTTCACCTAGAATGTTAATGAGAAGCATGTTAAAAGGTGCTCGGTAGGTTAGCTCCGGGTGCCCGTTAGCGCCCTCCGGTTGGGTCGTGACATTGTACTTGTTGGTTTATGTGTTTATCTTGCTTTGTTGTCTCTCTATACATTAGCTAGTCTTAGTCAGCCTATGATACCTACCAGTACTTGTTATTTGTATTGGCCTGCGCTTGGTGATTAAATAATTGTTTTAAAAATATCTTCCTGATTAAACTTAACAAATGCTCCACATTAATTACAAAAATATGTAAATTGATTTCTAAATGATTTATAATAATATTGAAGTTATTTTGCCAAATGAAATGGTAAAATATTATCGGAATAATTTTATAAAATCATTTTGACTTGTAACAATGCATATTTAACTCCGTTTGATATCCAAGGACTCTGGGTAATTAAAATAAATTATGATAGGTCAAAAAGGGGGTTTACATTAGCTATTATTAATTTGTATCATAGTGTAATTGTACCTCTCAATCCTTATCAAATTGTATATCCTTCATGTATATATTTGCATCCAAAGCAGCCGTATGAAAGTTGTCACGTCCAAACAGATGTGAGTGGCACCCACACTAATCCTATAGTGGGCGAACCAATCCCTTAAACCATTATCAAGTCAATTCCAATTACTTAAATCAATTAATAAAGATTGCTCATGAATAATGGAATAAAATCTTTGTCAATAAAATAAACTAAATAACAAGTGCGGAAACCTAGCTATTACTTCCCCAAAATTTGAAAATTACTGTACAAGGACTCTAACCAACAATGTCAAAAAGAATAGATACAGTCTAAAAATAAACATAATGTCTGGATGAAATAGAAATCTGAAACAAGAAAGATCTTCATGCGGCATGGCACGGATAGGAGTTCACCCTCTAATCTTGTAGAGAATAACCTCAAATAGATGTGAGGTCTAGAAGACTTCTCTGGCTCATAATCTACACTCACAAAAAAAGTGCAGCAAGCGTAGGTCAGTACAAACAACACGTACTAGTAGGTATCATACGCTGACTAAGATTAGTATAATGCATACATACATAAAATAAATGAAATTGGCAGTGTCACACCCTAATATTGGTAGGGCATGACGGGCACCCAACTCTCATCAGAGTCGAGCGAACCCTTGACATTCGCTCTATCAAAACCTGTCATTTCAAAAACTTTAAAGAACATAAAACTTTTCCAAATAGAAATCATTATCTTTATAATGATTATGAAAACTTTCAATCAAATAAGTACTTTAAACAAATTGAAATAATCTAAAATACATATTCTTTTAAAATCCACAAATGACTCAACTGACATCACTTTGTTGACATCTCGACAAACATACCACATGACACTGTCAGTAGAAGTCTCTAAGAAGTAAACTGAACATTATGAGTCAAGACAAGGCCCTGACATACCCATAATCATACATATCTATACATGACTCAGCACAGCTCCAAAATGAGGTGGAACTTGACAATCCCAGCTAACGTCCAAGCATCCTAGCTATACACTTAACCTGCCAAATAATCTGGGGCTGCGGGCATGAACGCAGCATCCCCAGGCAAAAGGACGTCAATACGAACAATGTACTGAGTATGTAAGATGGTAAGAAATCATAATCATAATTTGACTTGGGAGAGAAGAAATCACAATCTAACTTAATACTTGCAGCCTTCACGGGAAGAAACATAAATGTGCACACGAAGTCTCAAAACAATCTTTAAGTAAATAATGCAATCCAACACACATGCCGCTTCCGACATGTCAACAGAATGGTCCCTTTGGACAGCCGCTTCTGTCTAGTATGACAATAGTCCCTTCGGACGGCCACTTCCGGCATAATAATGATGGCCCCTTCGGGCAGCCGCTTCCGACTTAGTCAATCCACAATTTCAATCATAAGTCACTAATCAATTCATCACAATCTAGTTATTAGCCTTAGTCTTTCAAAAGAAGTTATCAAATTTGTATCTCACTAGACTTAGGAGGACATACTTCCAGGTTTGAGGGTAGAATTATTATGAAATTCTTACTACTTATATTCTACTCAATTTCATCTTATTGCCCTACCCAAAGAATAAATGATCATATCAATACAAAGGGATGATACTATGGAATGTATATAGAAATCGTAAATGAAATAAAGTAGTAAAATCTCGCACCCCCTTTGGAGTGGTTTTGAAAATCAAACTTTATGTTTCTTTTCGTATAAAACTCATTTACTCAAAATCATTAGTAAAATCATATACACAACTCAACGTGGCACCTTATGGGTGTTCCCTTCGAAACATAATAGGAGTAGAATATCAATAAGCCATCACAAGAAACATTTAGACCTTACTCGTCTAAGAATGGAATCATGTGGAGTATAATATGAATAACAAGAAGAATCATGCCAAAGGAAGAAAAGTTTGCCTTACATACCTTTGTCGCTTTCTAGCTAACCATAGTCCATCTTCGGGTCACGCTAATCTATCAACAATATCAATTTACCAACAATCAATCCAATATATATCCTTATAATCAATCCCTTAAACTTTTCTCTATTTCTAACGGAATTCCGACAGCATTTCCTTTATAAACTAGACAAACCTGAAAATCCAATTCAGCTAAATTATCAGCAACAACACCAAAAAACAACATCGACAATCAATATACATCATAACTCAGATATTTCCATCCATTTAACTCTATTGAAACAGCCACACCTTCATACAATTCCCAAAAATGCCAAACGAGCTTTTAAAATTATTTCCTCCGTTCTAATCCGTTAAAAATCTAAACAAACACTTTAATAACATAAAAGGAACCTTATACATACCTTAGCCGCAGATCAACCATGAAATATCATCCCCCAAGCTCAATAATTAACTTAAAATTATGACGACAAATCGTACTACACGTTATCCTTCACGAGCCACGGGATTCGGGGCCTCGAACTTGATTGATTCTGCACTTTCTCTCTCTAACTCTCCTATCTCTCTCTAAAGGTTTGTCGACTGCTTGATGTGTAAATGAATGAATTTATATGAATTTATCCCTTATATATGGTTCTTGGGTCGGTTCCCACCGACCTTGAGGCGGGTTGGGTCGAGCCCACTGCCCAGCTTGACCTTCCCGTCTTTAAACATCCATAACGTTTTATCCCTATGTCACATGAAGGCCTACCACCTATCGTTGGAAAGGTATTTCAATTATCTACAACTTTCATTTTTTAGAGTTTTCCAAAATTCCCAAATAATGATGGGGTTATGGCCTCCTGAAGTCAGATCACCCGAAAACGTAACTTAAAAACATCTTTTTGGAGGGCTTCCACTTGGATTTGGCTCAAGAGTCCTTCTTGAGTTGTGTTTAACTTAACATATATTGTCTATATAACTTGTCATATGTCCTTTATAAAAACCACATCATGTGGGCCCCACCTCAGCTTGTGGTTACGAGGGCTATATATATCTTTTAACGTATCATTCCAATCATATTGTACAAATTCCAAATATCATACTCATGCTATCCTCATGCTAATACAGTTGAATTCCATCCTTTATACTTGTAATATTTGCTCCTCCTTGAGCTCTCATTAAGCTATCTGTAGCCTCAGTAACGCGAAATTTTCTGGGGTGTAACATATTTCCCCTCTTAGAAACATTCGTCCTCGAATGTTAAATGAAGACTAATACTCGTATCCAATTCCAACACTTACTAAGATCACTTACCCCTTCACAATTCCTAAGGTCCTTTTCGATACTTATCTTTCCTCTATAAGCTTCAACTTCCCTTAACCTCATTGATGCTTTCAGTTATATTGATTTCTACGAGGGACACATTTACTCCCTTTCCTCAAGCACATATAATCATGTTTCTTTCTCTTCCTTGTTTCATTCTTTACTCGTTTAAGCTTACTCTTTTCTTATACTAACTCACCTCTCGAATGACTCCTTGCTTATCATTGCTTCCCCTCTTAAGTCTCTTCTCGTAATCTTATCACATTATTCGAATCACATTAATCTTAGTTCATCAACCTTACTTCTAAACCCTGAGACAACTTAACTTAACCATCGACTCACTTCTATATCCTCGAGTAATTTCAACCTAACTCTCAAACTCATTCGGAACCCATCTTATAACCCTCATTTCAGTTTATTTACAACTATTATTAACCTTTACTTCTTCAGTTTACACTTGTGTATCTTACTGATTATAGCACACGTATATATACTGATCACAATCAATTTTAACAAAATTTTGGCAGAACCTCCTCTGTAATTTGTACTACCCACCTGTATACAGCTAACCAACAAGCCTCAAAGGGCAACAATCAAAATATATCAACTTGCCTCACAGGGCCACAATCAGAATATATGAACTTGCCTCACAGGGCCACAATCATATTACAACACTCTATAAATACATGCAAAAATGCTCTTCACAATGGCATTCTCAATTCGATAAGAAGCATATCTTTCTTACTGCAATCCTTAACCTGTAGCACTTACCTTAAATAACAATTATTAATCATCAGAGAACTTACCCTTCTTACAAGCAATTCCAATTTCGCAATCATAACTGCACTTTACAATAACATAATCAAAATTTAAATCTTAAAGTTAGCGGAAAGGATTCAAGGCCTATAACACAGCTCTATAGCTGATCTGAATGAAGGGAAACCATCCAAGATGCCCTGTAGCCTCCTGCTCATAAGTGTGGTCGACAACACACCCATGAAGAAGACTCTACCTGACACAACTTTGCAGACAACTCCTAGAACGAACTGCTCTGATACCACTTTGTCACACTCTAAGAGTGGTAGGGCATGCACCCAAATCTCATAAGAGTCGAGCGAACCCTTGACATTCGCTCTATCAAAACTTGTCATTTCAAATACTTTAAAGAACAAAAAACTTTTCCAAATAGAAATTGTTATCTTTATAATGATTATGAAAAATTTCAATCAAATAAGTACTTTAAACCAATTGGAATAATCAAAAATACATATTCTTTGAAAATCCACAAATGACTCAACTGACATCACTTTGTCGACATCTCGACAAACATACCACAGGACACTGTCTACAGAAGTCTCTAAGAAGTGAACTGAACATTATGAGTCAGGTCAAGGCCCTGACATACCCATAATCATACATATCTATACATGACTCAACACAGCTCCAAAATGAGGTGGAACTTGCCAATCGTAGCTAACGTCCAAGCATCCTAGCTATACGCTTAACCTGCCAAACAATCTGGGACTGCGGGCATAAACGCAGCGTCCCCAGGCAAAAGGATGTTAGTACGGACAATGTACTGAGTATGTAAGGTGGTAACAAATCATAATCATAATTTTACTTAAGAGAGAAGAAATCACAATCTAACTCTGTACTTGCAGCCTTCGCTGGAAGAAACATAAATGTGCACACGAAGTCTCAAAACAATCTTTAAGTGAATAATGCAATCCGACATACATGCCGCTTCCGACATGTTAACAGAATGGTCCCTTCAGACAGCCGCTTCCGGCTAGTATCACAATAGTCCCTTCGGACGACCGCTTCCGGCATAATAATGATGGCCCCTTCGGGCAGCCGCTTCCTGCTTAGCTAGGGTGGCCCCTTCGGGCAGCCACTTCCGGCTTAATATGACCATCATATCAACACAAACTCAATCCATAAATATAAAATGAAATTCATAGCATAAGTCACTAATCAATTCATCACAATCCAGTTATTAGCCTTAGTCTTTCATCAGAAGTTATCAAATTTGTATCTCACTAGACATAGGAGGATATACTTCCAGGTTTAAGGGTAGAATTATTATGAAAATCTTACTACTTATATTCTACTCAATTTCATCTTATTGCCCTACCCAAAGAATAATTGATCATATCAATACAAAGGGATGATACTATGGAATGTAAAAAAGAAATCGTAAATGAAATAAAGTAGTAAAATCTCGCTCCCCCTTCGGAGTGGTTTTGAAAATCAAACTTTATGTTTCCTTTAGTATAAAACTCATTTACTCGAAATCATTAGTAAAACCATGTACACAACTCAACGTGACACCTTATGGTTGTTCCCTTCGGAACATAATAGGAGTAGAATATCAATAAGCCATCTAAAGAAACATTTAGACCTTACTCGTCTAAGAATGGAATCATATGGAGTACATATAAAATGAATAACAACAAGAATCATGCCAAAGTAAGAAAAGTTTGCCTTACATACCTTTGCCGCTTTCCAGCTAACCATAGTCTATCTTCCGGTCACGCTAATCTCTCAACAATATCAATTTACAAACAATCAATCCAATATATATCCTTATGATCAATCCCTTAAACTTATCTCTATTTATAACGGAATTTTGACTGCATTTCCTTTTAAAACTGGACAAACCCGAAAATCCAATTCAACTAAATTATCAGCAACAACATCAAACAACAATATCGAGAATTATCGACAATCAATATACATCATAACTGAAATATTTCCATCCATTTAACTCCATTGAAACAGCCCCACCTTCATAAACTTCCCAAAAATGCCAAACGAGCTTTTAACATTATTTCCTCCGTTCTAATCCGTTAAAACTCTAAATAAACACTTTAATAACATAAAAGGAACCTTATACATACCTTAGCAGCAGCTCAACCCCGAAATATCATCCCCAAATCTCAATAATTAGCTTAAAATTATGACGACAACTCGTACTACAAGTTATCCTTCACGAGCCACGGGATTCGGGGCCTCAAACTTGATTGATTCTCCAGTTTCTCTCTCTAACTCTCCTATCTCTCTCTAAAAGTTTGTGGACTGCTTGATGTTTAAATGAATGAATTTGTATGAATTTATCCCTTATATATGGGTCTTGGGTCGGTTCCCACCGACCTTGAGGCGGGTTTGGTCGAGCCCACGGCCCAGCTTGACCTTCCCGCCTTTAAACTTTCATAACGTTTTATCCCTATGTCACATGAAGGCCTACTACCTATGGTTGGAAAGGTATTTCAATTATCTACAACTTTCATTTTTTAGAGTTTTCCCAAATTCCCAAATAATGATGGGGTTATGACCTCCTGAAGTCAGATCACCCGAAAACATAACTTAAAAACTTCTTTTTGGAGGGCTTCCACTTGGATTTGGCTCAAGGATCCTTCTTGAGTTGTGTTTTACTTCACATATATTGTCCATATAACTTATCATATGCCTTTATAAAAACCCCATCATGTGGACCCCACATCATCTTACGATTACAAGGGCTATATATCTTTTAATGTATCATTCCAATCATATTGTACGAATTCCAAATATCATACTCATGCTATCCATATGCTAATACAGTAGAATTCCATCCTTTATACTTGTAATATTTGCTCCTCCTTGAGCTCACATTAGGCCGTCTGCAGCCTTAGTAACGCGAAATTTTCTGGAGTGTAACAGGCAGACATGCACAACAAACATGTATCACAAATAATATCCTCAATAATACACTTCCAGAACAATTGACCACTTATCAACACTGAAATACCAACACTCAAGCCAAAAGTAAACAATAACCAATGAAGTTTCCAGCTCTGTCACATATCTGTACACACATGCTAAATGGTGATGTTTTCCCCAAACAATCATGACTTGCAGTGGACCTATGGTGTCCATGTACCACTCGTTCCGGAACGAACCTTGGACCACGAGCTCACAATAGGCTACATCGTCACCCCCTATCAAATGTGCCTTAAAAGATGTATATGTTCCATCTCAATTATCATCAACAACGTCTCATAATCAAATCACAAGGAATGAATCAAGAACATGTATCAAGTCAACATCAATGAAGTATAATCAAATAACACAAGTCACAATAAGACTCATAAATAATCTACTCAACGTAATAGAATATGTCACTAACATCAACTCATCTCTGAAGGGTATATATGAACACCTTCCTTTCAACAATCTCAATAATACAATTCAAGTTTATCAGCCTCAATAATGGAGAGTCACTTCACAGAATTAAATCATACAACTAACAACAATCACCCAAACTCCATGTCTGAAGTCCTAGACATGCTTTCTCCCATAGATTCTACGGCATATACAATCAACTAATCAAAGTCTAATTCAATTAAACCGTAACCTACCTCGAAGCCAAGCTGGAACAATACAATCGCTCCACAATAGCTTTTTCTTTCCTCAAAGCTTTGGAATGTTCAAAGTCTAGAATTACAATTCTATGTAAGTAAAGGATCATCAACTTAACAATAACAAATTGGGGATGACAATCCCAATCATTCTACACTTAATCAAATGGGTTAATTATCCTTAGGGTCATAATCATCCTAATGCTAGTCTCAAGCATCATATTGATTCAATTAATGGGTTCTCTAATCATTTCAACCCTACAATTCTATTTTTAGCCAAAGTTCTCATTTTTATTGGAACCCTAGGTCTCAACAACCAATTTCCATCATTGAATAACAAGTTCTCATGCTATGAAGAGATAATCTCTACTCTTAGATAATTAAACAACAAAAAACAATACCCATTAATATTCTAGGGTTTCCTTGGTATTTGTGTTCTACCCGTCGATTCCCATTTAAAGGTCCTTTGATTGAAGCAAGGATCGAATAAGAACATTACGCAAAGAAAGTTAGTGATTAAGGCTTACCTTTGATGGAGAATAGTGCCCTATCCTTAGAAAGTCGCCTTTATGCTCTTGGGAACTGTTTTTGGGATTATGTGAGGTCTGGGGTCGAAATAAGGTATTTAAATCGGGTTTCTGACTTAACGAGGTCCGCTGCAGCGAGAACTACCCTGGCTGCAGCGGCCATTCGAAAAATCAACCCTTCGCTGCAACGGGACCCGTCCTCGTTGCAGCGGTTGATTTTAGGCTGTGAGCACGAAAATTTATCACTTTTTATACTTAGTCTCTAAAAATCATTCTAAGGCCCTATTTGCACAAGCCAGCAAACAACCAAGTTAAAAACACATCACAGAGTCACTTATAAGTCACAAAACACAACGTAAAACACACCCTAATTTACGTAGGTCCGCTCATTCCTAACCTCGAGAAGCTACTAGCAAGGGTAGAATGGTCAATATACGCATAATGACCAAGTAGGTAGTTACAAAAGTAGAGAGAAATAACAACAAACCAGTGCTTCATCATCTCCTCTGTTTCTAGTGCATTTACAATTATAAATAATTTAACTTAAAACTTCCCCTTTTACCCCTTAATGTAATGATTTACAACCACACAAAATATCTATGATTTATTTTACACCACAAGTTTTCAAAAGTCTTCCTACCTTTCTTTAACTCCGTGTCTACTCAAACTATATCACATAAATTGAGATGGAGGGAATATTATTTTTTGGCAGCCACAGCCTGTTGTCTACTCGCCCTATGCTGATGCTACTAAAAATACACTCAAGTTATCATTTTAGCTAAAGGGGAGTAAAGGGGAAAATGGAGCTCATATCCTATTTTAGAGAGAGAGAGACTGCATGTGTTAATCAATGAAATTTAACATACTAAATATATTTAAGTCTTGATCAAATTCATCATCACTTTCTTATTTTTTTTCTCAAACACATGAATACAATTAGTTTAAATTAAGTTAAGCTATTAAATTATACTTATAGAAGCTTAAAACTCAAGAAATGTGCGAATAAGTTAGCAAAATATCAACTTATCAAGATCTCCAAATTTGAACTTTTTCTTGTCCTCGAATAAAATTCTGAACTTTTTCTTGTCCTCGAATAAAATAAAATAACTCAAAACCTTCACTCGTTAAAATTCTAAACCTTTATGATTTTTGTTGGTACCAATAATTGATTTAAAACTTGTGATACTTCTGTAAGAGCTCATAGAGTCAAATCGTCAATAGTCAAAGTCCATTCATCAATGATATCAAGAGAGGGTGAAATTATGATCTCAAAGTTCCATCCTTATATCTTTATCACAAGGTTACGTTTTTATCGCTCATTAATCTTTGTTGAAACACAAGACACTTTGTTCAGTTCTCAATTTCTGTGTGCCCTCACTATTGAAAAGAATACGACACTCACAAACAATCAATCAAGGATGACATAAATATGAATATAATTATAGAATGAATTATCATCTCTCTCTCACAAAGATATTCAGTTGCATAATATTGGTATTGTTAGAAGCTACGAGTCCACCAAACAAAGTATATAGAGAGACCTGATTGCTCCCAGTTCTTTGAGACAATGCAGAAAGAGAATAACACGAGATTTTTTACGTGGAAAACTCCTTGCTCAAGGGATTAAAAATCAAGACCTACCCCGGTATGATTTCAACTCCACTAACCGAGCGACTTCATGTTACAACTGATTGTAAGCTAGAAATTAACTCCCATAACCCCTCACCCTTACAGTAGCCAAATTGTAACTGTCACGACCCAACCCCGTAGGCCGTGACTAGTGCCCGATCTGGGCACCCGAACGCATCTACCAAATGCTATCTCAAATTGTATCAAACGCATTCTAGTATAAAGCAGAAGCCGACAAGGCTTTATTTCCAATTTAGATAATTTCCAGAAAAATTTCGGCAGAGTTTCCTTTGTTTTACGGACTATCCCATATACCCTGCACACAGAAAATACCAACAAAGGCCACACAGGGCCAACAGAGTAACATCTAAATATATGCGGACCGGCCGCCGCGGCGAATGGGATCGCCCAAACACAACACATACACATATCTGTACAGAAAGACCCCAACCCCCAAACATGTCCACAGACCTCTAAACAGACCGACAGAATCATATGACGGGACAGGGCCCCGCCGTACCCGTGAACGAGAATATACATATATAGAAGTGACAGACTATACCAAAAGATGGCTCTGAATAAAAGAGCGCTCCAAAAATAGCAGAATGAGATCCTAAGCGGACGGATCAGCAAACCTATCGTCGGTACCTGCGCGGCATGAAGACGCAGCCCCCGAGGAAAGAGGGTCAGTACGAAATATGTACTGAATATGTAAAGCCTGAGTTGCAGAAACAAAATCATAACTGGTATAGAACGTACATAAAGTAAACAGAAAATACAAAGTATCAGATATACATTTTCAAAACATGCGGAGTGTGTACAGAAACATATGTCATATCAAATCCGGCCCCTGCCAAGGGGCTCGGCAGACAGAACGTGGCCACCCTCCCGACGCTGGTGCCACAACACAGAAGAATCAGAATAGGGGCATAACCCCGTAACATAATATTTCATATCAGATGGCCATAGTAAATCATATCAGAACAAATGTACATGGCCCAGCATACTCCACAAACCCATGTACGCGTATACCTACCCCCTCACATCGAGGCACGGCGAACAATGCAGGGGATTACGCTTGACAACATATCCTGGCCCGGGCTCAGTGTGGGAAACATTGGGGCGTCCACGAATGGAGTAGTGAGAGACTAATGCAATTAAAATATCATAAATGTTTCCATAGACTCGATGAGGCATATCAAAGACAAACCGATCCAATGAAGTCGGAAGGAATCATAGTAAATGAGTTTCGAGTATCAAAACAATTTATCAGACTTAATGGAATATTTAAAACAACGTTTGTTAGGTAATTAGAATGGTAGTCAAACGTTTCTGTTAAGAACTATTCGAAAGAAGACTTAAGTACATTAAGGGCAAAACCGGGAATAGTGGGCCCACCGCGGGACAAGCAAGGCGATGGGTCCAAATTACGCCCTTTAAGCTTATGGGATCACCTATAAAGGTTCTACGGACATTCTATAGCTTTCCAAGGAGTTTAGAGAAGGTTTGCATAATTTCCAAGAAAACATACCAAAAGAGTTCAATCTTACTGAAAGAAAAAGTGATATTTTCGCTTGCGGATTCCGAGGGGCAGAAAGTCTTTCGAGGCCCGAATTCGATCCTAATACACTTAGGCATGCAAAAAGAAGGATCGGGGTAGCTTTACATACCTTTTGATCTTTTTAAGCCTATCCAAGCTCACTCTCCGTTTCGTCGAAAATCTGCAAATGGTCACATTTACCAATTGTAAGTTATAGATGCTACAAATTCAATTCAACTCTTATTTGTCTACCGAAATTTCGGCAGCACTTCCCCTATACATATAGCACCCCCGAGAATTCAACTCGGCCAAATCAATCAACAACAACCCAACAACAACACCCACAACAACCACAATCAATACAAAACACAATATGACATAACTAGTTCTACTTGCCGACATAATGCCATAACCTTCACTTTAACCTTAACTTTCAAACTAAGCTCAACGATTTCACATTCATTATCAATCTAGATTACCACAACATAGTTTAAAAGCATGTCATAGCGTTTCCACAAAATATTCATACGATATACATAATATACAAACTTTCCGCTAAAGTCATAACTCGTCCGAAACTTCTAATCTTTAACAAACATATTCATAATATGTTTCTAGCTTCCAACTTCATCAATGATCATCACTATTAGCAACCAAACAACTTCATTTCTTTAATGTCGGAAAATCATACTAAAATGACATAAGTGTTTGCATTCCAATTCGATTCAAACTTATATCATTCTAACTTCATTTACATTACAAGAATCTCAATAACACAACTAACATACTAAACAAACTTAATCCATTCCATTCCATACAAACCTATACCACACGGCCAAGTATCAACTCACCCACTTCAACTCAATTCATTTCACTTTCACTTCCGATATACATTTCACCACAATCACAACTAGGATATAACATAAATTCAACACATTATTGATATATAAGGCACATATGCACACGGCTAAACACCATATTCCAAACCCACATCACAAACTTCCATTTCTTCATACAATCAACACATTTCTACATACTACAACACAAACAAAGCTTCATAACACAATAAAAAGGTAGAAATTCTTACCTTTTCCTCAAGTCTTCTTCACTTGGAAATATGATCACTTTGGTGATTCTAATGCTCCCCACTCCAATCCAACTATACCAAGTTACAAAGGAACCTTGACTTAGTAGGAATTTAACAAGAAATGAATTTTTAGAACAAGATTTTTGATACCCAATTTTTCTCCACAAACCCGAGACCTCTTCTTTCTCTCCTCTTCTATTTTTTTTGTTCTTGTTTGTTCTAGTTGATCCTTATCATTAGTCTTCAATTATATAAGTATTGAAGTGCTTGGTCACATGACCAAGCACATGACCACTAATTGGGTTTGGGCCAAGGCCATCATGGCCGGCCACCCTTAACTCTTTGGGCCTCATTTTCAATTCAATTTTTGAGCCCAATAACTTATGGATCGTATTTTGTAATTTCCGAAACTAATTTCCAAAATTCCAAAATTACCCTTAGCCTTGTTCGACACTTCCACATTAATATCCTTTCATACACAACTCCTATGTCAAATAAAATTAATTATAACCTTATTTCTTACAAATCAACATTATTTCCAATTTTTCTAATGGTGCGAAAACACGGGATATAACAGTAACCTTCACACTTGACTACCCCTAGCCAAGAAAACTAATACACCTAGACTAACTCTAGCCGAGTGTACAACTCAAAGGCACCCTTAGATAATTCAACACCATGACTAACTCTAGCCACCCACATACTAATACACCTAGACTAACTCTATCCTAGTGTACCACTCAAGACCTGTGGCAGCAACCTTGAGAATTTAGAATAGCTACAACTAGCTTCTGTTTAGAGAAGAGTAGGTTTATAATTTAACTCATAAGAATAAAGACTCAACAACCTAAGGACCTAAAACATCTTCAGTTCTGGATCTGGTCCTTCGGGTTGCTGAGGCTCTGTTCTTGATGAACACCTTGAAAGGTGGAGACTTGCACTTAGGATGGAGCAATTATCGGATTGTGCAAGAACGCTTCTTTATTTGAGCATGGTGTTGTTTATGTAGAGGAAAGAAAGTGAGAAGGTGATAGTCCATACTGGTCCTCTGTTGCTGTATCAGTTTTGCACTGTTGTACTGCTACAGTGTCGGCAGCTTTACAGCTGTAGGGTTGAGTTTTCAACCCTCCAGGGACCAGGTCTCTCATCTGGAGTTACCTTGTCCCTCATCTGTTCTTGAGCGGGCTGCAACAACTCTGCTGCTCTGTTGCTACATTGCTGCAATGTCAGTCTCTTTGCAGTTGTACAGTTGACCAAGCAATAGTTGGGGACCTGATCTCATCTGGTCCCTCTGAATCTATATCTGGTCCTTCATATATAAATATATCCTGCTAGGAACCTGATCTTATATGGTCCTTTTAAAAACATATCTATTTCTTCATATATGAATATATCCTACAGCTTGCGTAGTGAAACTGATTACATCTATTTCTTCAAAGATCATCTCAACATAGCAGCACATGTGATATCTGGCTCCTCAGGGTTCCTTAGGGTTTATCAAATCATCAAAACATAAGGTATCATAACTCATCAATTTCCTCCTTTTTGATGATGATAAACATATACTTGATGTTCCCCCTGAGAACCAGACCGCACTAGTTCCCCCTGCGGATCAGACCTTCACTTGCCCAGTATACAGACCTCTTCCCTCTTTCACCTTTCCCCCTTTCTACATGTCTCTCCCACATATATCAATTTGGTTTTTGAGACTGTGAGATGTACAGAGAGAACACATTGAAGGCCGAGTCCCTCTCTGGTTCAGCACAGTTTGATAATCATCAAAACATGGAGTGTGTCACAATTATTTTCACCCTTTTTTGATGATGACAAATTCATAAACGATGTTTCCCCTGAGAACCAGATCCCGTTTGTTCGTAGCAGCAACCAACTATCAATCTCTCTCTGAAAACAGATCTATCTCACAACAACATGTTGGTGGCAACAACCAACTATCAATCTTATTCAGATCTGTCTCATAATAGCATGTTGGTAGCAGCAACCAACTATCAATCCCCCACCTAAAATGCTTCCCTCTTTTGGCATCATCAAAGATTAGTCTCTCTCTGGTTGTTCCAAGTTTGACAATCATCAAAACATATCAATAATTTTCACCCTTTTTGATGAACAAAAACTTAGAGACATTGTTTGCACATTCTTCCATTTTTGCCTTTTCCACCTTTATTATCTTCCCCCTTTTGGCATCATGGAAAAGAGGAAAGCAAGCCAATCATTGAGGGAACTTGTGGAAGGTCAACTAGCTGACTGTCACGACCCGACTACGGGGGGACCGCGACGAGCACCCGGCGCTACCCCACCCGAGCACCCCTTTAACATACTTTCACATAACGTCTAGGTGAGCCATAAATCAAATCATGCATTCTAGCCATCAATCATACTAGTCCCAATTGGATGACAGCATTTCTTATATCATCATAGGCATCTATGCCACATCAATGTACATGGGCCGACAAGGCCAACAAACTGACATACAAAAATATAGGCCGACAAGGCCAAACACATCTAACCACATACACATGTCTACGAGCCACTAAGAAGGTTATAACATATCACATGAGCGGGACAGGACCCCGTTATGCCCATAATTATGTACACAAAAGAATAAGTACCCAAAAGCTATAGCTCCGAATGAAATGGAGCTCCGCTATGTAGTCCCTGAAAATATAGCTATGGATCAAGCCTGTCTCCCGGTGCACCTGCGGGCATGACACAGTGTCTACAAACAAAAGGACGTCAGTACGAAGAATGTACTGATTATGTAAAGCATGATCAATGTCAATATGAAAGCTTAAGAGTCAACATATGAGATAGCATAACATGGGAGATAATAATATCGTCGTCATAGCACTTACTCGCTTTCCACAAGGACATTCCATTTATATTGCGTATCCGTGTACATACATCCACATCCGTATTTATTTACCTTCACATTTATTTTCATAACATATTCGTACTCATATTGATGTCATATACACACACACACACACACATATATATAGACACACACACACACACACACACACACATATATATATATATATATATATATATATATATATATATTTACAGCCTTTACATAGCTTTTGTGTAGCGTACCCGACCATAAAGGATCGGTGTTTCATACATACTTGGCCAACCAAGGCTCAAGGTCATACATACTTGGCCCTACCAAGGCTTCAGGGTTATCCGTACCTTCTGGAGAAGTGCGCGCGCGTTACGTAGTCATATACATACTCTATACATATTCATATACATACATTCTACCCGGCATCATAAGCTCGGGGTCTTATCATAGCCCTTCATAGGCACACATACATACAATAGCCCATAGGCATCTTAATCATCACATTATTCTCGTACAATTGGTCCAGAAAGTTTGGAAAATCTGGGTTGATTATACGGTCCCAAACATACGGACCGTATAAATTATACGGCCAGTATGTTTGGCCGTATAATCCCCACTGATCCCGAAGTTCGTTTCGTCGTCTCGTTTGATCTCCAATCCTTATGGAACCTTCTTAACACTTGTTCAACACTTCAATACCAATCCAAGGGACGTTATCACTCTTCTCCAAGACATCATTAATCCCTTACTTTCTCGTTACTCGTATTTCCTTTCCGTTACTTATCAAATACTTTGCCTTCTCTTGGCAACCCTCTTCCCCCCATCTCTAACATCTTTGAACCCTCATCTAGAATCACCGAATGTCATCGCTCGCTCATGAAAACATCGTATACTCATACTCCTTACTAGTTCATTCACTTGCGCACCAACGGAAGATTTTCTGAGCTGTAACATTCTCCCCCCCCCCCCCCCCCCCTTAGGAAAATTAGTCCTCGAATGTTAAAGTCTTCGGGGATTCTATAATAATTTCGCCAGAGTTTCCTCTGTAATATGGCACTACCATCCTATCACAACAGCCCACAATAACCATGCCTCACAGGGCAGCAACATAATAGCAATATAATTTGGCCACACACGACCCAAAAGCATAAAAGCAAAGCATACATACCTTATGATCTTGACGTCTCATCTTGGATCTCTTCCAAGGGTTGAAATAACTGCGGGTATCTGGATCGCATGCTTTCTTCCGCTTCCCTAGTCATTTCCTCTCGTTTACTGCTTCTCCATAGAACCTTAACTGAGGCCACCTCTTTGTTTCTAAGCCTCCGTACTTGCCTATCTAGTATGGCAATGGGTACTTCTTCATAGGTCAATTTCTCTGTCACTTGCACATCATTTACTGGGACGATCCTGGTAGGATCTCCAATACATTTTCGGAGCATCGAGACGTGGAAAACTGGATGAACTGACTCCAAATCGGGAGGTAGATCTAACTCATAGGACACCTTGCCTATCTTGCGCACAATCTCATAAGGCCCAATATACCGGGGACTAAGCTTCCCCTTTTTGCCAAATCTCATAACGCCTTTCATTGGCGACACCTTCAAGAATACCCAATCCTTAACTTGGAACTCTAAGTCTCTTCGACGATTATCCGCATAGGACTTCTGACGACTTTGAGCCGCTAACAACCGATCTTGTATGAGCTTGACTTTCTCTATGGCTTGCTGGACCAAGTCTGGCCTTTTCAACTGAGCCTCTCCTATTTCAAACCACCCAATTGGGGATCTACATTTTCGCCCATATAAAGCCTCATAAGGTGCCATTTGAATGCTAGAATGATAACTATTATTGTAAACAAATTCAATGAGTGGCAAATGATCATCCCAACTACCTCCAAAATCTATCATACATGCCCGTAACATATCTTCAAGAGTCTGGATAGTACGTTTGGCTTGACCATCGGTCTGTGGATGAAATGCCATGCTAAGGCTCACTTGGGTCCCTAAAACCGCTTGGAAAGACTACCAAAATTTAGCTGTAAACGGAGTTCCTCTGTCTAAGATAATCGATACTGGAACACCATGGAGTCTCACTATCTCTTTAACATACAGTTTTGCATAATCTTCAGCCACATATGTCGTCCTGACTTGCAAGAAGTGAGCTGACTTTGTGAGTCTATCAACAATCACCCATATGGAATCATACTTACGTCGAGAACGGGGTAAGCCTGTAATGAAATCCATGTTAATCACTTCCCACTTCCAACTTGGGATTTCTATAGCTTGCAACAATCCACCCGGCTTTTGGTGCTCGATTTTCACTTGTTGACAATTTGGACATTGAGCTACGAATTCCGCTATATCTTTCTTCATTCCATTCCACCAGTATATGGACTTAAGATCATGATACATTTTCGTCGCTCCAGGGTGGACAGAATAACGGGAATAATGATCTTCTCTCAGTATTTGGTGGCATAGCCTCGCCACATTAGGAACACATAATCTGCCTCGACATCGAAGGATTCCGTCTCTTGAAATATCAAATGATGACTCCTCTTTTTGGGGAAGGGTATCTCTGTACTGCATTAGCATGGGATCTTCGTATTGCCGCTCTTTCACCTCCGCGACTAGCGACGAAACTGTTGAATTCTGAATAGTAGTTCCCTTGTTACCTGAGTCCACTACTCGGACTCCTAGGCTAGCTAATTGCTGAAGCTGACGAGTCATTTCTCTCTTCTCCGGTCTTACGTCACATAAACTTCCCATAGATCTGCGGCTGAGAGCATCAGCTACAACATTCGCCTTTCCGGGGTGATACAAGATATCAACATCATAATCTTTTAGCAACTCTAGCGATCGTCGTTGCCGCAAATTCAAATCTTTCTACCTGAAAATATACTGAAGGCTCTTATGATCGGTATAACTATCCACATGGACACCATATATAATGTCTCCATATCTTTAAAGTATGAACCACTGCGGCCAATTCTAGATCGTGGGTCGGATAATTCTGCTCATGTTTCCGCAGTTGTCTTGAAGCATATGCAACCACTTTACCGTGCTGCATTAATACACAGCCTAGCCCAACACCTGAAGCATCACAATAAACAACATATCCTTCCAATCCCTCTGGAAGTGTCAAGACTGGTGCAGAAGTCAACCTATCTTTCAACTCTTGGAAACTATGTTCGCAAGCATCTGTCCATTGAAACTTTGCCGATTTCTAGGTCAATTTTGTAAGTGGTTCAGAAATAGAAGAAAAACCCTCAATGAATCTCCTGTAATAACCTGCTAAGCTGTCACGACCCAACCTAGGACCATGACAAGTGACCGAGCTCACCCTGCCCGATGGCTCACTGTATACTACTTATACTCAAATATGGCGTTCAATAGGATTTGTTTTTTTTTTTTTGTATAACTATGCCTGAAAATTTAAATCCAAATGCTGAAGTCAACACGTAATTTAAAACGTCTCAAAGCGTGTTACATACATACACACACGCACACATAAGCATATATATACACATGACATAAGACAAAGCCAGCTGAACTGGCTGCCACCACTTTTGTACAACAACGTAGTGACCAACAAAACCAAACAATACCCATAACACCCACGCTGTTCGCAGACTTCTAAAGAGTACGACCTACAAAATATGTACACAAAATTATACCAACACAGGAACAGCCTCCGGAGCAAGTGGAGCTGTCTGACTCCTAGCACTGACTTCCCCTAAGCAGCCGGATCGCCGGGTCGCGGCCCTGTACCTGCGGGCATGAAACGCAGCCCCCGAAGAAAGGGGGTCAGTACGAAATATGTACTGAATATGTAAAGCGGTGACAAGTCATAATCCAGGAAAATGCGATAGTGAACAGGTTTAGAAACCAAGCTATAAGTAGCCTAAAACAAGAGGGGGAAGCCACAATCATACTCAATACCTGCGGTCTTCGCTGAGAGGAACATAAATGTGTAAACAAAGTCTCGGGATAGTCTTTAAGTAAATAATGTAATCCAACCAACCTTTCAAAATAAGTAAGGCACACTAACACCTTTTCTTTAAATAAATAATGCAACACAACACACGTGCCGCTTCCGGCACAATATCAATAATAGCCCCTTCGGGCAGCCGCTTCCGGCTCAGTACCAATAATAGCCCCTTCGGGCAGCCGCTTCCGGCTCACTATCAATAATATCCCCTTCGGGCAGCGCTTCCGGCATAGTAACATAATAGTCCCTTCGGACGGCCGCTTCCGGCATAATAATGAGGATGGCCCCTTCGGGCATAATGATAATGATGATTGCCCCTTCGGGCATAATAATAATGATAAAGTAAACATAAGTAGTAAATGAAATGAAATAGTAAAACCCCGTACCCCTTTCGGAGTGGTTTTGAAAAGTCTAAATATTACAATCTCACACCCCCGTCGGAGTGGTTTTTGAAAATCAATTTTATATTCCTTTGTACAAAACTAGTTCTTTTAAAATCATTAGTGAACCATAAACGGGTTTCAGAAGCCTTTTTTTTTTTTGGAAAATCGAAGCAATAATTATATTAGAAACGTTATTACATAACAAAATATATGATAGAACATAATGAGGTAGTTAAACAACTGTCCTTTAGTAGTCGGGACAATAGCCCAAAAGTTTCTTTTGATTATTGCACAAAATAAGTCAAATAGAGCAATACAAAAGGTCTCGAACATTGTGGGCCCACCTCTGGCCAAGTCGAGGTGGCGATCATAAATTACGTACATTGAGCTTTACGGAGTCACTTATGATAGTTCTAGTGTAATTCGGCCTCATTTGGGAAAGATGTAGATGTTTAAGCACTTATTTCATCGAGGCATGAAAAGTTTGATTCAACTCCATTGAATGAAAGAAAGGTCAAATTCCAACTCAGATTTTTAGGAATAGATTCATCCCCGAGGCCCGTATCCAAGCCTATTAGGTCTAAGACATGCCAAAAGAAGGAGGGGTAAAGCTTTACATACCTTATTTGCGCTTTACGTTCTGTTATATCCCGCACTTTCGCATGTTCGGGAAAATTCGAAATGATCTTGATTTGTAAGGAATAAAGCCATATGTTGAATTGAATTCACACATGTGTGTGTTGTTCATGAAAAATATTGGTGTGGAAATACGGAAGAAGGCCAAGGACAAAATTGGAATTTTGGAAATTAGTTTCGAGAATTTCAAAATACGGACTACATTAATTGGGCTAAAAAAAAAATAGAAAAAGGCCCAAATGGAGGGAGCTTGGCCGGCCATAGTGGGCCCAAGCCCATGGAAATTTTCCATGTGTTAATTACATAAAAGGGTGATTAAGTCATAGAAGCTTCAAGACATTTCAAGAAAGGAAATACAAGCCAAGGATGCAAGAACAAAAGCAAGGCCATTTCAGCCAAGACCATGGAAATTTGGGTAACTTAAATCTTGTTCCAAAAATTGTTTTCTTGTAGTATTCCTACCAATTCAAGTACCCTCTACAACGTGGTATAATTATTTCGGAAGATGGTTCATCCGTTTCATCATTTTTGCACTTTGGGCAAGTGAAGGAGTTGAAGAGAAAGGGTAAGATTTAATCCCTTTTTATGTGTTATGAAGGTTTGGTTTATGTTGTAGGAGGTAGAAAGAGTTAAAATTCATAAGAATATGGAAGATTGCATGGTATTTATATGTATGTATGTGTAGCCGTGGATGCCTTGATGTATAAGTAATATGAGTTGAATTTTATGTTGTATCCTAGTTATGGTTATGGTGAAATTTATATTGGAAATGAAAGTGGAATGAATTTGGTTGAAATTGAAAATATAGGTGTGTGGCCGTGTGGTATTGTGTTGATAGTGGAAGATGAATTAAATTCCTTTAGTATGATAATTGTGTTGTTGTGAAGTGAATGGAAGAATAATGGTTCTTGTTGTTATGGAATATTTGTTGTTAAGTTGTTGTAGGAAGGTATGCAACTTTATTATAATTTATGTAAATATGGAAATGGAAGTCGTTAAGGTGTAAATGATAATGATTGTTGATGAAGTTGGAAGATAGAAACATGTTATGGAAATGTTTGTTAAAGATTGGAAACCTTGGATGAATTATGACTTTAGTAGAAAGTTTGTATATTTGGTATACCTTGTGAATATTTTGTAGAAAGGATATGAAATGCTTCCAAATTGTGTTGTAATGATCAGGATTAATGGTGAATATGAAAATATTAAGATTGGTTTGGAAGTGTGAGGTCGGAATGAAAGATATTGCGTTATGTCGGAAAGAAAGCTAGTTTCATTATATTGTGTTATATTGTGATTGTTGTTGTTGTTGATGTTGTTGTTGGGTTGTTGATTGTTTTGGTTAAATTAGACTTTCGGGAATGTTGAATTTATAAAGGAAATGCTGCCGAAATTTCGGTAGGCAAGTATGTGCTTAAGATCGTATCCTTAAGGCTTGAATATGACAATTGGTAAAAGTGACCATTTGCAGATTTTGGACGAAACGGGAATCGAATTTGAGCGAGCGTAAGGCGCAACCAAGGTATGTAAAGCTGTCCTTTTCCTTCTCTTGGCATGTCCTAGGTGTACTAGGCTTGAATTTGAGCCTCGGGGATTATTCTGTTCGTAGAAAATCGAGTTTGATTTTGGGCACGATTCATTCAATGCAATTGAACTAGTTTTCTTATAATTTGCTTATAAAGTAAACTATATGTATGCAACTTCCTAAATGGAGTCGGAATGCCTAAAAACGATCAAGGACGACTTCATAAGGTCTATTACCTATAATTTATGTACGCCACCTCGAGTTGGTCCGAGGTGGGCCCACAAAGCTCCGATACTTTTTGTATGACTTTAATTGTCTTGTTTCTGTCCGATCTTCACAGGCAACATCTGGGCTATTATTCTGTTCACTATATGACAAGTGTTATGACTATTTTTATAAGTCTTATAAAATGATTTTGACATCTGGAACGCTTCTGGAGATCTTATTCTGGTAAAATCTGTCGTGCCGTCCGAAGCGACATATATGCGTATGTTATGAATATTGTCCGAATACTTTGATTTGACCCGCCGTTTGGCCTACTTCAGTTCCATTGAGTTTGTATGATGATCTGTGTGTATGTGGTTTCTCATTAATCTGTTCGTGGATGCCTCAATGCTTCCTTCACTGCGCCCGGGCCAGGTTCTGTTATCGTGCACATTCCACTGCATTGTTCACCGCATCCATCGGTGTGCGGGCCGGGATTTGTTTACATCTGTGTGTAATCTGATTATGTGATGTATGGGGATGGCGGCCAGGATGGCATATGATCTGATCTGTCTGTCCACCGCGTCCCGTACTAAGAGGGCCGGGTTCTGTTACCGCGTCCCTCATGAGAGGGCCGGGATCTGATATATGTATGTATGTATATGCTATCTGCATCTGTATAAGCATATGACTCTGTATGACTCTGCATGCATGATTCTGTCTGTCCGATTGGTTTATGATTCTGTCTGTTACACTTCTGTCTGTCCGATTGGATTATGATTCTGTCCGTTACACTTCTGTCTGTCCGATTGGATTATGATTCTATCCGTTACACTTCTGTCTGTCGGATTGGGTTACGATTCTGTCTGTTACACTTCTGGAAATCGGATTCGGAAAATGATTTTGTCTGCGTCACTTCTGTATGTCTGATCCGGACCATGATTCCGTCTGTTACATTTCTGTACCTCTGGCTCTGATTATGATTATGTCAGTCACATTTTGTGCCCCTGATCCGTACGATGATTCTGCCAGCTAGACTCTGTATTTCTATTTCGGATTCGGGTTCGATTCTGTCCACTATATTTCTGTACTTCTGGTTCGGATTATGGTTATATTCGTTACATTTTCGCTTTACATACTCGGTACCTTTTTCGTACTGACCCCCTGTTATTCGGGGGCTGCGTTTCATGCCGCGCAGGTACTCCCAGACTGTTATATCCCGTGTTTTCGCACATTTGGAAAATTAGAAATAATCCTGACTTGTATAAAATAAGGTTATAATTGGTTACATCTAGCACATGAGTTGGTTGTGAAAGAATATTAATGTGGAAGTGCCGAGGAAGTCTAAGGGCAAATTTAGAATTTTGGAAATTAGTTTCGGGATTTGTAAAACAAGGACTTAAATCCATTGGGCCAAGAAAATTCAAGAGAATAATGAGGCCCAAAAATCATGGGGTGGCCGGCCAACATGCCTTGGCCCAAACCCATGAAGTTGGTCATGTGACTAAGTCATGTGATCAACTTAAAGATAAGAGCTAACTTCATGAAAATTCAAGAAACAAAAAAAAAAATTGAAGAACACCCCAAAAGGAGGCTCTCGGCCGAAACCCTTAGGAGAAAAAAAACATTTTCTAAGTCCTTCAATCTTATTCTTAAAATCTTGTTCTTCTTGTATTCGTAGTAAGCTCAGGATGCTCTCCAACGCGGTATAATTAGTTAAGCGAGGGAACAACGTTTGCGGCAAGTTGAAGTTCAGAGAAAAAGGTAAGAATTTCTCCCTTATCTTTGTGTTATGAAGGCTTGTTTGTGTTGTAGTATATAGAAATGTGTTGATTGTATGGAAAAATGGAAGTTTGCAAAGTGAGTTTGGAATATGGCTTGTAGCCGTGGGCATGTGTGTATGGTGTGGTTATAATGTGTTGAATTCATGTTATATTCTAGTTGTGATTGTGATGAAATGCATATGGGAATTGAGAGTTGGATGAATTTAATTGATATTGATAAAATAGGCATATGGCCGTAGGGTGTGTTTGGCTTGGGATAGAAATGAATTAAGTTGTTTAGTTTGTAATTGTGATGATCATTGATGGGTTTAGAAGTTGGAAGCATGTTATGAAGTCGTATGCCAAAGGTTTGATGTTTTGCACAAGTTATGACTTTGACGGAAAGTTGTATATTATGTATATCGAGTGTATAACTTGAGGAAATGATATGAAATGTTTCTAAATATATACTGTGATAATCTTGATTGATAATGAATGTGAAATCATTGATATTAGTTTGAAAGTTTGGGTTAGAATGAAGGTTATGGCAACTTGTGAGAAAGATGACTAGTTGAAGGATATTTATGTTTTTAATGTTCTTTGTTGATGTTGATGTTGTCGTTTGGGTTGTTGTTGATGGTTTCTAACCGAGTTGAATTCTCGGGGGTGCTATATGTATAGGGGAAGTGCTGCCGAAATTTCGGTAGACAATTATGCATTAAGTTGAAACTTTGGTATTCATAACTCACAATTGGTAAACTTGACCAATTGCAGATTTTTGACGAGACGGGAAGTGAGTTTGGAAAGGCGTGAGGAGCTTGAAAGGTATGTAAAGCAACCCCAATTCTTCCCTTGGCATGTCCTTAGTGTGTTAGGGTCGGATCCGGGCCTCGAAAGACTTCTCGGCCCTCGGAATCCGCAAGAGAAAATTTCAGTTTTTCCTTCAGTAGAATTGAATCATTTCAGTACGCTTTGCATGAAATAATGCAACTTTGCTCTAAATTACTTGGAAAGTCATAGAATGTTTGTAGAACCTTTTTAGGTGACCCCATAAGCTTAGAGGGCACAATTTGAGCCCGCCGCCTTGTTTGTCCCGAGGCGGGCCCACTATTCCCGGTTTTGCCCTTAATGTACTAAACCTTTCCTTTTAAGCGATTTTTGAAAGAAACGTTTGACTACCCTTTTTAATGACCTAACGAATATTGTTTTAAATATCCTATTAAGTCTTGTAGATTATTTGGACACCCGGAACGACTTCAGGAAGGTTACACTTCTGTAATTTATTATGATATCCGAAATGCATCTATTATGATCCCGTCCAACTCCATTGGATTTGTTTGGCTTTGATACGCTTCACCGAGTCTTTGAAAACATTTATGATATTTTTAAATTGCATTAGTCTCTCACTACTCCATTCGTGGATGCCCAAATGTTTCCCACACTAAGCCCGGGCCAGGATATGTTGTCAAGCGTGATCCTTTGCATTGTTCGCCGTGCCTCGATGTGAGGGGGCAGGTATACGCGTACATGGGTTTGTGGAGTATGTTGTGCCATGTACGCTTGTTCTGATATGATTTACTATGGTCATCTGATATGACATATTATGTTACGGGGTTATGCCCCTATTCTGATTCTTCTGTGTTGTGGCACCAGCGTCGGGAGGGTGGCCACGTTCTGTCTACCGAGTCCCTTGGCTGGGGCCGGATTTGATATGACATATGTTTCTGTACACACTCCGCATGTTTTGAAAATATATATCTGATACTTTGTATTTTCTGTTTACTTTCTGTACGTTCTATACCAGTTATGATTTTGTTTCTGCAACTCAGGCTTTACATATTCAGTACATATTTCGTACTGACCCCCTTTCCTCGGGGGCTGCGTTTTCATGTCGCGCAGGTACTGACGACAGGTTTGCCGATCCGTCTGTCTAGGATATCTTTTCCGCCATTTGGAGCGCTCTTTTATTCAGAGCCATCTTTTGGTACAGTCTGTCACTTCTATATGTGTATATTCTCGTTCATGGGTACGGCGGGGCCCTGTCCCGCCATATGATTCTGTTGGTCCATTTAGAGGTCTGTAGACATGTTTGTGGGTTGGGATCTTTCTGTACAGCTGTGTGTATATGTTGTGTTTGGGCGATCCCATTCGCCGCGGCGGCCGGTCCGCATATATTTAAATGTTACTCTGTTGGCCCTGTGTGGCCTTTGTTGGTATTTTCTGCGTGCAGGGTATATGGGATAGTCCGTAAAACAAAGGAAACTCTGCCAAAAATTTTCTGGAAATTATCTAAATTGGAAATAAAGCCTTGTCGGCTTCGGCTATATACTAGAATGTGTTTGAGTGCCCAGATCGGGCACTAGTCACGGCCTACGGGGTTGGGTCGTGACAAAAGTGGTATCAGAGCGGTTCTGTCTTAGATCGTGCGATACAGTTGTGTTATCAGGATGATTCCTCCCTAACGAATTGTTACGTTTGCAGTTATGCCTCCAAAAAAAGCGACAGCGGCCCAAAAGGCCAAAGCAGCAGCTGTGGGAGAGACTAGTCGGGCCCAGAGGGTTACCAGGGCCCATGCACATATTGCTCCTGATATTTTGCCCCCGGCAGAGGGCTCTTCCACACCGCCACTTGTAGAGGAGATTGGAGCAGCAGCAGCTGCAGGTCGAGGGGCGGCTCCACTGCCAGCTCCCGAGATTCCAGTCCCTGAGCCCCCAGCTCCACGGCCAGGCACTGAGGATCATTCCATGAGAGAGGCAGTCCAGCTATTGACCAGACTTGTGGCAGGACAGGTTCAGGGGCACGGACTGGGAGGTGACCGGGCTTACAAGCATGACATTTCGAGAGCCCGTGAGTTCTTGACTTGTGGTCCTCCAGAGTTCTTCGGGACTAAGCCCGAGGAGGATCCTGAGGAGTTTATCAGGAAGATGCGGCGCACTTTACAGCTGATTAATGCTTCTGAGACAGAGTCAGTTGCGTTGACCTCGTACCGGTTGTATGATGTGGCGGCTAATTGGTACGAGTCATGGGAGTTATCTAGGGGTGACGGCGCTCCCCCAGCAGTTTGGGATGATTTTTCTCAGGCTTTTCTTAGCCATTTTCTGCCCCCGGAGCTACGGCGGGCCAAGGCTGACAGATTCTTATTGCTGAGAGAGAGGGGTCGCAGTGTTCGAGAGTACAGTATGGAGTTCGACTCATTGGCCCGATACGCACCTGCTGTGGTAGCTACTATGGCTGACAGGATGCACAGGTACATTATTGGTTTTCTCTCGGTCTGTGTATGCATTGATTGATCCAGGTTCGACTTTGTCATATATTTCGCCTCTGGTTGCTTGTAAAATTGGTATAACGTCTGAACCTATAGAGCCGTTTGAGGTATCCACACCGATTGGGGACTTTATTGTAGCAAAACAGGTATATAAAAACTGTTCTGTAATTGTATGTGGCCGTGACACTAAGGCAGATCTGGTGGAGTTAGATATGGTCGAGTTCGATGTTATTATGGGAATGGACTGGCTAGCCTCCTGTTATGCTAATGTTGACTGCCAAAATAAGGTAGTTCGTTTCTAGTTTCCCGGGGAGCTAGTTATAGAATGGGCCGGTAATACAGCATCGCCGAAAGGTAAGTTTATTTCATACCTTAAGGCGAAAATAAATGATCAGAAAGGGTTATTTTTATCATCTGGTTCGGGTACAAGACTTGACAGCAGAAACGCCGACTCTTCAGTCAGTTCCCGTGGTTAATGAATTTCCGGATGTATTCCCAGATGAGCTTCCAGGCCTTCCTCCGGAGCGGGAGATAGATTTTACTATTGATTTGCTTCCAGATACTCAGCCGATATCTATTCCCCCGTACAGAATGGCACCGGCATAATTGAAAGAACTGAAAGAGCAGTTGAAGGATCTGTTAGAAAAAGGCTTTATCAGGCCCAGTACTTCGCCTTGGGGAGCCCCGGTATTATTTGTGCGTAAGAAAGACGGGTCGCTACGTATGTGTATTGATTATCGGCAGCTGAATAAGGTAACTATAAAGAATAAATATCCCCTCCCCAGAATTGATGACTTGTTTGATCAGTTGCAGGGCGCCAAATATTTTTCGAAGATAGATCTTCGGTCAGGCTATCATCAGGTACGGGTACGAGAGACTGATATTCCTAAGACAGCATTCCGGACCAGATATGGGCATTTTGAATTCAGAGTTATGTCTTTTGGGCTGACTAATGCTCCTGCGGTATTCATGGATTTAATGAACCGGGTATTCAGGCCGTTCTTAGACATGTTCGTAATAGTATTTATCGATGATATCCTGGTTTATTCTCGGTCCGAGGCAGAGCACGCAGATCATCTGAGAGCGGTACTTGGGGTACTTCGGCATCGGAAATTACATGCAAAATTTTCTAAATGTGAATTCTGGCTGGCTTCAGTGGCATTTCTGGGGCATATTATTGCAGCTGATGGTGTCCGGGTGGATACACAGAAGATTGAGGCCGTGAAAAATTGGCCCAGACCCACGACGCCCACAGAGGTACGTAGTTTCCTGGGGTTAGCAGGCTATTACAGAAGATTTGTGGAAAAGTTTGCTTCGATTTCAGCGCCTTTGACAAGGCTAACTCAGAAGGGAGCCAAGTTCCAGTGGACTGATGCTTGTGAACGAAGCTTCCAGTTGCTGAAAGAGAAGCTGACTACAGCCCCAGTTCTGACTCTTCCAGAGGGACCCGATGGATATGTTATTTATTGTGACGCTTCTGGCGTGGGATTGGGTTGTGTATTGATGCAGCACGGCAGAGTTATAGTTTATGCTTCTCGGCAATTGAAAAAGCATGAAAAGAATTATCCTACTCACGATCTGGAGCTTGCAGCGGTGATCCATGCCCTGAAGATATGGAGACATTATTTATATGGCGTTCATGTTGATATCTATACAGATCATAAGAGTCTCCAGTATATTTTCAAGCAGAAAGAGTTTAATTTGCGGCAGCGGAGGTGGCTGGAGCTCCTGAAAGACTATGATGTGGATATTCTGTATCATCCGGGAAAGGCTAATGTTGTGGCAGATGCGCTTAGCCGGAAATCTATGGGCAGCTTGGCAGATTTACAGCCAGACAGGAGAGAGATAGTGCGTGACATTCATCAGTTGGCTAATCTTGGGGTTCGTCTGGCCGAATCTGGAGGTACACGGATTTCTGTCCGAGGGGTTTCTGAATCATCTATTAAGGAAGATATCAAGTGGCATCAATATGAAGATCTTGTTTTGGCACGATACAGAGACACAACCTATGATAAGGAGAAGACTCCGTTCGAGTTCACTCCGGACGGGACTTTATTATTTAGGGGCAGGTTGTGTGTACCTGATATTGCAGGCCTTCGGCAGCAGGTTATGAGCGAGGCACATTATGCTCGCTATTCGGTCCATCCTGGGTCTACGAAGATGTACCATGATCTCCGATGCTTATACTGGTGGGATGGCATGAAATGGGACATCGCAGAGTTCGTCGCCCAGTTTCCCAATTGTCAGCAGGTCAAGATTGAACACCAGAAACCGGGTGGACTGTTGCAGGAAATGGAAATTCCGACGTGGAAGTGGGAGATCATTAATATGGACTTCATTACAGGGTTGCCTCGCACTCCACGGAAGTATGATTCCATCTGGGTTATTGTTGATAGGCTGACAAAATCAGCCCATTTTCTCCCCGTCAGAACTACTTATTCCGCCGAGGATTATGCCAGGCTTTATATTAAAGAAATAGTGAAGCTTCATGGAGTTCCTATATCTATTATCACTGACAGAGGTGCTCAGTTCATAGCGAACTTCTGGAGATCGTTTCAGGAAGGGTTAGGGATTCAGCTGAGCCTGAGCACAGCTTTCCATCCTCAGAGTGACGGACAGGCCGAGCGCACTATCCAGACGCTTGAAGATATGTTGCGGGCCTGCGTTATTGATTTCAGAGGTAGCTGGGAGGATCACTTGCCATTGATTGAATTTTCTTATAATAACAGCTACCATTCCAGCATCCAGATGGCTCCGTACGAGGCTTTATATGGTAGGAAATGCAGGTCACCTATCGGCTGGTTTGATATTGGCGAGACAGAGTTAATTGGTCCAGATATGATCCAGCAGGCCGTTGATAAGGTGAAACTTATCCGAGAGCGACTATTGGCAGCCCAGAGTCGACAGAAATCATACGCTGATAAACGGCGACGACCGTTGGAATTCCAGGCAGGCGATTGGGTATTCCTGAAGGTATCGCCTATGAAAGGCGTGATGCGGTTCGGCAGGAAGGGTAAGCTCAGTCCGCGTTATATTGGGCCTTATCAGATTATTAGAAAAATTGGAAATGTCGCCTATGAGTTAGATCTGCCATCAGATTTGGAAGCGGTACATCCGGTATTCCATGTGTCTATGCTCTGCATGTACATTGGTGATCCTTCCAGAATATTCCCTGCGGATGACATTCAGGTGACGGAGCAGTTATCTTACGAGGAGCAGCCCGTAGCCATGCTAGACCTCCAGGTAAGAAAGCTCCGAAACAAAGATGTAGCCTCTGTTAAGGTGCTGTGGCAGAACAACAATAGGGAAGAAATGACCTGGGCGGCCGTAGAGGAGATGAAGAAGAAATACCCTCATTTGTTCCCTATGCCCTCAGGTAATCTCGAATCCTTGTTTAATTCCCTTTCAATAACGAATGTGCTGCCTATAAACATTAAACTCCCCCGGAGTATTCTCAGACCCTATAAGATTAATTTAACATTTGAGGACGAATGTTCTAAAGGGGGGGAGGATGTTATATCCCGTGTTTTCGCACATTTGGAAAATTAGAAATAATCTTGACTTGTATAAAATAAGGTTATAATTGGTTACATCTAGCACATGAGTTGGTTGTGAAAGAATATTAATGTGGAAGTGCCGAGGAAGTCTAAGGGCAAATTTGGAATTTTGGAAATTAGTTTCGGGATTTGTAAAACAAGGACTTAAATCCATTGGGCCAAGAAAATTCAAGAGAATAATGAGGCCCAAAAATCATGGGTGGCCGGCCAACATGCCTTGGCCCAAACCCATGAAGCTGGTCATGTGACTAAGTCATGTGATCAACTTAAAGATAAGAGCTAATTTCATGAAAATTCAAGAAACAAAAAAAAAAATTGAAGAACACCCCAAAAGGAGGCTCTCGGCCGAAGCCCTTAGGAGAAAAAAAAAATTCTAAGTCCTTCAATCTTCTTCTTAAAATCTTGTTCTTCTTGTATTCGTAGTAAGCTCAGGACGCTCTACAACGCGATATAATTAGTTAAGCGAGGGAAAAACGTTTGCGGCAAGTTGAAGTTCGGAGAAAAAGGTAAGAATTTCTCCCTTATCTTTGTGTTATGAAGGCTTGTTTGTGTTGTAGTATATAGAAATGTATTGATTGTATGGAAAAATGGAAGTTTGCAAAGTGAGTTTGGAATATGGCTTGTAGCCGTGGGCATATGTGTATGGTGTGGTTATAATGTGTTGAATTCATGTTATATTCTAGTTGTGATTGTGATGAAATGCATATGGGAATTGAGAGTTGGATGAATTTAATTGATATTGATAAAATAGGCATATGGCCGTAGGGTGTGTTTGGCTTGGGATAGAAATGAATTAAGTTGTTTAGTGTGTAATTGTGATGATCATTGATGGGTTTAGAAGTTAGAAGCATGTTATGAAGTCGTATGCCAAAGGTTTGATGTTTTGCACAAGTTATGACTTTGACGGAAAGTTGTATATTATGTATATCGAGTGTATAACTTGAGGAAATGATATGAAATGTTTCTAAATATATATTGTGATAATCTTGATTGATAATGAATGTGAAAGCATTGATATTAGTTTGAAAGTTTGGGTTAGAATGAAGGTTATGGCAACTTGTGAGAAAGATGACTAGTTGAAGGATATTTATGTTTTTAATGTTCTTTGTTGATGTTGATGTTGTCGTTTGGGTTGTTGTTGATGGTTTCTAACCGAGTTGAATTCTCGGGGGTGCTATATGTATAGGGGAAGTGCTGCCGAAATTTCGGTAGACAATTATGCATTAAGTTGAAACTTTGGTATTCATAACTCACAATTGGTAAACTTGACCAATTGCAGATTTTTGACGAGACGGGAAGTGAGTTTGGAAAGGCGTGAGGAGCTTGAAAGGTAGGTAAAGCAACCCCAATTCTTCCCTTGGCATGTCCTTAGTGTGTTAGAGTCGGATCCGGGCCTCGAAAGACTTCTCGGCCCTCGGAATCCGCAAGAGAAAATTTCAGTTTTTCCTTCAGTACAATTGAATCATTTCAGTACGCTTTGCATGAAATAATGCAACTTTGCTCTAAATTACTTGGAAAGTCATAGAATGTTTGTAGAACCTTTTTAGGTGACCCCATAAGCTTAGAGGGCACAATTTGAGCCCGCCGCCTTGTTTGTCCCGAGGCGGGCCCACTATTCCCGGTTTTGCCCTTAAGGTACTAAAGCTTTCCTTTTAAGCGATTTTTGAAAGAAACGTTTGACTACCCTTTTTAATTACCTAACGAATATTGTTTTAAATATCCTATTAAGTCTTGTAAATTATTTTGACACCCGGAACGACTTCAGGAAGGTTACACTTCTGTAATTTATTATGATATCCGAAATGCATCTATTATGATCCCGTCCAACTCCATTGGATTTGTTTGGCTTTGATACGCTTCACCGAGTCTTTGAAAACATTTATGATATTTTTAAATTGCATTAGTCTCTCACTACTCCATTCATGGATGCCCCAATGTTTCCCACACTGAGCCCGGGCCAGGATATGTTGTCAAGCGTGATCCTTTGCATTGTTCGTCGTGCCTCGATATGAGGGGGCAGGTATACGCGTACATGGGTTTGTGGAGTATGCTGTGCCATGTACGCTTGTTCTGATATGATTTACTATGGCCATCTGATATGACATATTATGTTACGGGGTTATGCCCCTATTCTGATTCTTCTGTGTTGTGGCACCAGCGTCGGGAGGGTGGCCACGTTCTGTCTGCCGAGTCCCTTGGCAGGGGCCGGATTTGATATGACATATGTTTCTGTACACACTCCGCATGTTTTGAAAATATATATCTGATACTTTGTATTTTTTGTTTACTTTCTGTACGTTCTATACCAGTTATGATTTTATTTCTGCAACTCAGGCTTTACATATTCAGTACATATTTCGTACTGACCCCCTTTCCTCGGGGGTTGCGTTTTCATGCCGCGCAGGTACTGACGACAGGTTTGCCGATCCGTCTGTCTAGGATATCTTTTCCGCCATTTGGAGCGCTCTTTTATTCACAGCCATCTTTTGGTACAGTCTGTCACTTCTATATGTGTATATTCTCGTTCATGGGTACGGCGGGGCCCTGTCCCGCCATATGATTCTGTTGGTCCATTTAGAGGTCTGTAGACATGTTTGTGGGTTGGGATCTTTCTGTACAGCTGTGTGTATATGTTGTGTTTGGGCGATCCCATTCGCCGCGGCGGCCGGTCCGCATATATTTAAATGTTACTCTGTTGGCCCTGTGTGGCCTTTGTTGGTATTTTCTGCGTGCAGGGTATATGGGATAGTCCGTAAAACAAAGGAAACTCTGCCAAAAATTTTCTGGAAATTATCTAAATTGGAAATAAAGCCTTGTCGGCTTATGCTATATACTAGAATGTGTTTGAGTGCCCAGATCGGGCACTAGTCACGGCCTACGGGGTTGGGTCGTGACACAGACGAGCTGAAGTTATTACAGAAGATGATCCAGCGGAGTTGGCAAGCTCCATTTGCTCCTGGAGTGCTGCCGAGTCAGAGTTTGTATGTTATTACTTCTGGACTTATGTTAGAGACTTTGCAGACAGTTTCGTGGGTATTGGTTGTCAGTCTGTATGCGGCTTCGTCATCCGATATGTCGGTCTGTGTTATGTTCTGAATTCTGTGTGATTATAGATTGGTTCGGCTTTGAACCTTGAGAAAGAATATTTCAAAAAAAAAAATTACTATGTATTTTATTTTATTTAACTTAAAACGTTTGATGTGACTTTATGTGCAGCAGTAGTCTGAGGGTTCGCTCTGCCCTAAGTAAGGGTCGGGTGGCAATCACACCCTAGTAAGGTCGGGGTGTGACACGTTCGTCCAAACTCAAGTCCCGTTTCCACCAGAATCTACAAATGGTCATGTTTACCAATTGTGAGTTATAGCTTCTAAGAGTTCAACTTGAATTCATGTTTATCTACCGATATTTCGGCAGCATTTCCCCTATACATATAGCATCCCCGAGACTTAGCTCAGCCTAATATATCAACAACAACAACCCAACAATCCAACAACATCAACAATTAGCATATAAAACACAATATAGCATAACTAGCCAACTTTCCAACATAATGTCATAACCTTCATTCCAACTTCACATTCTCGTATTCATTACTAATCGAGATCATTACAACACAATTCGGAAGCATTTCATATCATTTCCACAAAATATTCACATGATATACAAAATATACAAACTTTCCACCCAAAACCATAATCCACCTAAACTTCCAATCTTTCACATAAACATCCATAACATATTCTTACCTTCCAATTTCATTTACAACCACAACACTTTGCATCTTATAACTTCATTCTGATAATTACATAAACCATAATAAAATCACCTACTTTCCGACAACCTCTTAACAACAATTTTTCTCATTTTTTATCACAAGACTTACAACAACATAATTAACATACTAAATACAACAAATCCATTTCCATTTCAACTCCTACATCTCACGGCCATATTCCTATATTTCCAACTTCCACCAAATTCTTTCATCTTTCATTTCCAATATAAACTCTACCATAACCACAACTAGAATACAACACAAAAATTCGACTCATTATATCCATACATCAACACACACACACGGCCACTTTCAAACAAACACACCCACTTTGCAAACTTCCATATTTTCATAAATTCTACTCATTTCTACATACTACAACATAAACCAAACTTCATAACATAAGAAAATGAATTGATTCTTACCTTTTTTTTCAAGTTCTTCACTTGCCACCAAAGTCACCTTTTTGCCAAAATAATTATATCATCTTGAAATGAATCTTGCACTTAGTAGTAATTCCAAAAGAGATGGATTTTTGAACCAAAGGATTTGAGCTCCAAGAATTTTTTTCTTTTTCCTTTCTTGTTCTCTCACTTGGCCGAACCCTTGGCCTTGTTTTTCTTTTCCTCTCAACTTTTTGTTCTTGTTTTCTCTTGAACTCTCTAGATGAACAAATGGTCCCTTATTTATTTTGATCATGTGAAATAATTAAATGGGCTTGGGCCATAAGCCTCTTGGCCGGCCACCCCTTTCAAATTGGGCCTCAATTTCTCTTATTTATTTTGAGCCCAATTACTTATGGATCGTATTTCGAAATTCCCGAAACTAATTTTCGAAATTCCAATTTTGTCCTTCGCCTCCCTCAATACTTTCGCGTCAATACTTTTCATGGACAACATGGACATATTAACTAAAATCAAAATATTGCCTTATAACATACAAGTCACAATCATTTCAATTTCCAAGTATGCGAAAACACGGGATATAACATAAGCCCAGAAAGCTACGAACCTCCGTAGGGGTTGTGGGCCTTGGCCAAGTCTTCACGGCCTCAATATTTTGACTATCCACTCGAATCCCATCGGCTGCAACAATATGCCCGAGGAATGCAACTGAGTTCAACCAGAACTCGCATTTGGAAAACTTTGCAAACAACTCTCGAGTTCGAAGGACTCCAAGGACAGTACACAGATGATCCGCATGTTCTGCCTCGGATCTAGAATACACCAAGATGTCGTCAATAAACACGATCACAAATAAATCCAGGAAGGGCCTGAAAACATTATTCATCAAATCCATAAATACTGCCGGCGCGTTCGTTACATCACCCGGAATTCAAAATGACCATATCTTGTTCTGAAGGCTGTCTTAGGGATATCTTTCTCCCTAACTCTCACTTGATGATACCCGGACCTCAAATCGATCTTTGAAAACCATTTGGAACCTTGCAACTGATCAAATAAATCATCAATCCTCGGAAGAGGATATTTATTCTTAATCGTCACTTTATTCAATTGCCGATAATCAATGCATATTCTCAACGAGCCATCTTTCTTTCGGACAAACAATACGGGTGCTCCCCACGGGGATGAACTAGGCCTAATGAAGCCTTTATCAAGAAAATCTTCCAATTGCTCCTTCAACTCTTTCAATTCTGCGGGAGCCATTCTATAGGGAGGAATAGATATAGGCTTAGTGTCAGGCAACACCTCAATAGTAAAATCAATCTCCCGCTCGGGAGGAAGGCCTGGAAGCTCTTCCGGGAACACATCCGGGAATTCATTCACCACTGGAACTGACTGTAAAGTCGGCGACTCAGCTTCTACATCTTGAACTCGTACTAGATGATAAATACACCCTTTTGTGATCATTTTCCTTGCCTTAAGATAGGAAATAAACCAACCTTTTGGTGATGCCGTATTTCCTTTCCATTCTAAAACTGGTTCTCCCGGAAACTGGAAACGAACCATCTTCATCCGGCAATCAACATTGGCATAACAAGAAGCAACCAATCCATACCCATAATGACATCAATATCTACCATCTTTAGTTCATGCAAGTCAACTATAGTACGGCGGTCACATATCACAACTACACAATCTCTATATACTCAGCTAGCTATTACCGATTCACCCACGGGTGTAGACACCTCAAAAGGTTTGATCGACTCCGGCTCGATTTTAAATCGACCCGCTATATAGGGAGTAACATATGACAATGTGGAGCCCGGATCAATCAAAGCATATACATCATGTGAGAATACTGATAATATACCTGTGACCACGTCAGGAGATGACTCAAGATCTTAGTATCCAGCCAAAGCATAAATACGGTGCTGAGGACCGCTAGAAGTGGGAGCTCTCCCTCTGCCTCTACCATGGCTGACTGACGCATGTGAACCTGGCCCCGTAGGGCGAACAGATGCTGAAGATCCAGCTACCGACCCTGATGGCTGGGTCCTTCCTCTACCATGTACTGAGGGGCATTCACGCATGATATGGCCTGGTCGACCACATGAATAGCAACCATCTGAGCCCAATCGGCATCGACCCCAATGCAACTTCCCACACTGGGAACATCGTGGTACAGGTGGCCTTGACTGGTCTGAATCATCTCTGAACTGAGGTCCTGAATAACTCGGACTCGGCCCTAAACGAGCAGATCTATCAAGGCTCTTGCCTGAAAACCGTGGAGATGCACTGGTCATAGAATAGCCTGAATCTCTAGGGAACTGCTGCCTGTGTCCGCCTCTGGACTCACTCATCGGGCCTGAAGATCTGGCCCTCTTGCTATGACCCCTATCCTGCTCGCGTTCACTTCTCCGCTGCTGTAGGATTTCTTCTAAGTGCTGAGCATGTGCCTGAATGCGTGCAATATCCATACCGTCCTGAAGGGATGCAGTCAAGCATCTATCCATCAAGTGTGGTCCTAAGCCCTTCACAAATCGGTGTACCTGGTCACCCATATCCGCTACCATGGCCGAAGCATACCTGGCCAAGGAATTGAAGCGGAGACTGTACTCTAGAGCACTCATGCTACCCTGCCTCAAATTTAAGAATTTATCGGCCCTAGCTCGCCGAACTTATGGAGGCATATAATGACGGAGAAAGGCATCAACAAACTCTTGCCATACCGGGGGAGGTGCATTGGCTCCCCGTGAAGCCATCCAGACTGTATACCACTGGATCGAGACATCCCTCAATCTATATGACGCTAACTCCACCGACTCGGTGTCTGAAGCTTGTATCAATCGAAGCGTCCTCAACATACCATCAATAAAGTCCTGGGGGTCCTCCTCCGGCTTTGACCCAAAGAATTTTTTCCAGAGGGTTTAAAGTAATGAAGTCACGGGCCCTTGCACTAACAGCCCTGTCACCCTGCCTTGTACATTGCCGCTGAGTCTAAGCGACAACTAACTGTGTAAGCAAATGTATGGCCTCTTTTACATCTTGGTCAGAAGCATCCGGTGGAGGAGCTCGAGCTGGGGCTGAGGCTCCCTCACACTCCTCAGTAATAGGCACTGTCTGGGAGGACTGAGATTGAGCCACACTCTGGGACTCATTTTCCTCTACTACCAGTGGCGGTGCCCTTTTAGCCCGCTTTTCTGCCACCGTCTTGCCCTTTTGGGCTGCTGTAGTCTTTCTCTTTACAGGCATTCTCTGAAATACACAACACACGATTAAGGAACAAGAATTTCTTACATCATAGCTCTATCGCACGATTCTTATGAGGAAGGAATGTCATTTATTCCTAAAATGTCCGCAGCTTCCTATTTATAAGTCTGGCGCACAACACACCCATAACCAAGACTCTACTAGACACGGTTCGTAGACACACCCTAGGACTGAACTGCTCTGATACCACTTTTGTCACGACCTGACTAGGGGGGCCGCGACGAGCACCCGACGCTACCCCACCCGGGAACCCCTTTAATATACTTTCACATAACGTCTAGGTGAGCCATAAATCAAATCATGCATTCTAGCCATCAATCATACTTGTCCCAATTGGACGACAGCATTTCTTATATCATCATAGGCATCTATGCCACATCAATGTACATGGGCCGACAAGGCCAACAAAATGACATACAAAAATATAGGCCGACAAGGTCAAACACATCTAACCACATACACATGTCTACGAGCCTTTAAGAAGGTTATAACATATCACATGAGCGGGACAGGACCCCGTTATGCCCATAATTATGTACACAAAAGAATAAGTACCCAAAAGTTATAGCTCCGAATGTAATGGAGCTCCGCTATGTAGTCCCTGAAAATATAGCTAGGGATCAACGCTGTCTCCCGGTGCACCTGCGGGCATGACACAGCGTCCACAAACAAAAGAACGTCAGTACGAAGAATGTACTGAGTATGTAAAGCATGATCAATATCAATATGAAAGCTTAAGAGTCAACATATGAGATAGCATAACATGGGAGATAATAATATCGTCGTCATAACACTTACTCGCTTTCCACAAGGACATTCCATTTATATTAGGTATCCGTGTACATACATCCACATCCGTATTTATTTACCTTCACATTTATTTTCATAACATATTCGTACTCATATTGATATCATACACACACACACACACACACACACACACACACATATATATATATATACTTACATCCTTTATATAGCTTTTGTATAGCGTACCCGACCATAAAGGATCGGTGTTTCATACATACTTGGCCAACCAAGGCTTAAGGTCATACATACCTAGCCCTACCAAGGCTTCGGGGTTATCCTTACCTTCTGCAGAAGTGCGCGCGCGTTACGTAGTCATATACATACTCTATACATATTCATATACATACATTCTACCCGGAATTATAAGCTCGGGGTCTTATCATAGCCCTTCATAGGCACACATACATACAATAGCCCATAGGCATCTTAATCATCACATTATTCTCATCATTATTACTATCATTATCACTATCTTCGTTGTTATCATTACATCTATCTTATAGGCCTACTCGTCATACGAGGAACTTAGTACTATCGTAGCACATCAAGCATCGTGAGCTTATTAGCTCGGAATGTCAATCATTTGAAGAAATCATAGACTCATAGAAGATTTAGACGTTGGGCCAAAGAACCATGCCTTATGAAAGAAGGGTTAGCCTTACATACCTTTTCGTTCGACTATATAGCACTTGCACATTCTCTTTCAACACTTGCGCTTATACCTTCATTAAGGTCATACTATCGTTAGAATCGACAACTAGCATAAATGGCTAAAGCTAGAGAAAATTGGACATCATCTCCTCTATTTATTCAACATTCCTCCATATCGTAATTCAACTCCCAAACGTCAACAATACATTTACAATATCATAACAATAGCCTTTGATCATTTATATTATCCATATTCTCAATTCACTTCCAATTTTTCCATATTCAAGACCATAACACACGATTTCGTCTATTCACATACAATGCATATTTCATGATCTTAACGTCATTTATAACCCATTCATGTCACAACACAACAACAATCATGATTCAATTCAAACTATTTCTCAAAATGTCACTATTCATCATTCATGACCCATTTTGCTATACTCTTCTAAAATCCAAGCATTTCAATTTCCAAATATCTTAAATACTCCACTTGAGCAAAAAAAACCCTAGTTTTTCTCCATTTGCTTACCCTTGATTCACTTCTTTTGTGTTGTAGATCACTAAAAACTCTTGAAAATTTGTATAATATATGTAGAAAGATGTTTTAGAGAGAAGGGGTGTCAAGGGAAATGAAATGAACTAACCTTGGTCCCTTGCATTTATTGAGCAAAAATCTGTGCCGACCAAATATACGGACCAACATACGGTCCGTATAAATTTTACGGGCCGTATGTTTGGTCGTACAATTGGTCCAGAAAGTTTGGCCAATCTGGGTTGATTATACGGTCCCAAACATATGGACCGTATAAATTATACGGCCAGTATGTTTGGCCGTATAATCCCCACTGATCCCGAAGTTCATTTCGTCGTCTCGTTTGATCTCCAATCCTTATGGAACCTTCTTAACACTTTTTCAACACTTCAATACCAATCCAAGGGATGTTATCACTCTTCTCCAAGACATCATTAAGCCCTTACTAACTCGTTACTCGTATTTCCTTCCCGTTACTTATCAAATACTTTGCCTTCTCTTGGCAACCCTCTTCCCCCCATCTCTAACATCTTTGAACCCTCATCTAGAATCACCGAATGTCATCGCTCGCTCATGAAAACATCGTATACTCATACTCCTTACTAGTTCATTCACTTGCGTACCAACGGAAGATTTTCCGAGGTGTAACACTGACACACCCAACTCCAAGTGATTTCTTTCAAGGCACTCCCTACTTAGTGCCTAGGTGAAGATGTCTTTTACCTGGTCCTCAGTCTTACCGAATTATCTTTTAGCAAATAGAGTGATAGAGGGACTAGGTTCCTTCATATTTGGTTCATCATTGATTCTTCAGAGGCCTGACGTCTACTTATTTATTGCAGCAAATAAGTGTTTCACTTCTTTGTCCAGCCTCAGGGGTGCTTGGTACAACATCAGTTGTTCAGCTTTGAGTGGGTAATAGAGGGACCAGGTTCCTTTGTGCCTTCTGGCGATTCGGCTACATAGGGACCGGGTTCCTCTGTGCCTTTTGGAGGTGCTGCTGTAGCTTCTTCATTTCTTTGCTTGACCTGAATCTTGGTAGGCCTTGAGTGAGAGTAAATCATCCACTCTTTTATTTCTATGCTTTGAGCAGTCACTATTAAAAAAACATTTTTTGCTGCCTCCTCTCACTCAAGCCTTCTTTCCTTTCTGGGGACCAGGTCGCTCAACTCTGGGTTTCTTCTTAATCTTTAGAACTGCCACAAAGCCAGCCTCACAACTCTTCATAGGAACATAAAGGCCATCACAAATGATGTCTCACAGCTTTAGATCCTCAACCAAGATAGAGTTATGCCTTATTTCCTTCCATAATCCATAATATTCTTCTATTGGATCTTGGTGGTCATGTGATAGATTCTTTTTTCTCTTGGTTTGATGAACTAGCCATGATGAAGATCCTTTGTTCGTGTTAACCTTTTGAAAAGAACACGCTCTGATACCAACTGCTAGAGGCTACTAGTTATCCAAACAAAGTATATATAGAGACCGTGTTGCTACCAGTTCTCCCAAACAGTGCAATAATAGAATAACACAAGATTTTTTATGTGGAAAACTCCTTGCTCAAGAGATTAAAAACCACGACCTACCCCAGTAGGATTTCAATTCCACTAACCGAGCAACTTCATATTACAACCTATTGTAAGGTAGGAATTAACTCCTATAACCCCTCACCCTTACAGTAGCCAAATCGTAACCTTCACATTTGACTGCCGCTAGACAAGCAAACTAATACACCTAGACTAACTCTAGCATAGTGTATCACCCAAATGCACCCTTAGAGAATTCAACATCATGACTAACTCTAGCCACCCATATACTAATACACCTAGACTAACTCTAGCCTAGTGTACCACTCAAGAGCTTATGGCAGCAACCTTGAGAATTTAGAACACCTATAACTAGCTTCCATTTAGAGAAGAGTAGGTTTAAAATTTAACACATAAGAATAAAGACTCAACAACCTAAGGACCTAAAGCATCTTCAGTTCCGGATCTAGTCCTTTGGGTTTCTGAGGCTCTGTTCTTGAGGAACACCTTGGAAGGTGGAGACTTGCACTTAGGATGGAGAAATTTTCGGATTGTGCAAGAATGCTTCTTCATATTAGCATGGTGTTGTGTATGTAGAGGGAATGGGGTGAGAAGGTGATAGCCCATACTGGTCCTCTATTGTTGTATTGCTATTACATTGCTGTACTGCTACAGTGTCGACAGCTTTACAGTCTTAGAGCTGACTTTTCAACGTTCCAGTGACCTGGTCTCTCATTTGGAGGAACCTTGTCCCTCATCTGTTCTTGAGCAGGCTGCAACAACTGTGTTGCTCTGCTGCTACTCTGCTGCAATGTCAGTCTCTTTATAGTTATACAGTTGACCAAGCAATAGATGGGGACCTAATCTCATCTAGTCCCTCCGAATCTGTATTTGGTTCTTCATATATAAACATATCCTGCTTGAAACCTGATCTCATCTGGTCCCTCTAAAAACATATTTGGTCCTTCATATATGACCATATCCTGCAGTTTGTGTAGTGAGACTGATTGCATATTTTTCTTCAAGGAGCATGTCAACATAGCCACACATGAGATATCTGGTTCCTTAGGGGTTGTCAAATCATCAAAACATAAGGTATTATAACTCATTAGGTACCATAGGCTTGCCCGTTATATAGATCCCTACTAATATAGGCATATCTAATTTTAGAATCACATAGAACTAAGGATATCGAAATGTAGTATTTTATTAAGGGTGGGATTTCATTTTTTTTGTAAAGTGACAAAAGATCTCCCTAAGCACTACAAATTGCAGCAAATCAACACACACTTTCTTCCAAACGTCTCCATTCTTTTACTTCATTACAATTCAACATACAAACTCGTTTACTACAAATGTTGATTGGTCAACTTTATGAACTTTAAGCTACTATTTTATGTTTAAGAAAAGCTCCCGAGCGACTTAGGCCCTGTGCTACCCACCTATTCTTGAAGAGAAAGGGCTCTTTCCTAAAATAAAAGACTACAATAAAGTGGCTTGCTGAAGGTGATGCTAAGTAAACCTATTTTTATAATACCTTTAAAGAAAGAGGGAAAAATCTATCTATTTATCAGATCAAGAATAGCACGGAGAATAGATCCTTGGGAAATAGGAAATTGTCAATGCAGGGATACAATATTTTCAGGATTTATTTTGTTCTGATGAGGGAGATCTTGATCAATTTATTCTTGACCTTATCATTCCCCTGTTTCTCATTAAGATAATATACTGCTTAACACGGTTCCCTCTTGTTACAGGTAAATAAAGCAATTATGTTTATTGACCCTGAAAGCTCTTCTAGACCTAATGGTTTTAATGAAAAGTTCTTTTAAGTATCTTGAAATATCATTTACTTGGACCTTACTAATGCCATTCATAGTTTTTTTAGGGGCACTAACCTTTCTTAAAAGTTAAACCCATACATGTCTTGTCATGATTTCTAAAATTCACCGCCCTTAATAGTTTATTGATCTTAGACCTATTAGTTTGTGCAATGTCATTAGTAAGATTATATCCAAACTCATGAACTCCAAACTTAGCCCATACTCCTTAAGCTTATTTCCCCAAATTATACTGAGTTTATAAAGGGAGAATAATCTCATAAAATATTCTTCTGGCTCAGGAGATTATCAATGACATGAAAAAGCATAAAATAGGTGGTACTATGATCACTAAATTAGACATTGACAAGGCTTATGACAAAGTCTCTTGTCCCTATCCGTGTGTTGCACTAAGAATAATGGACTTCAATTACCAATCGGTGAATCTTGTCCTCAGATTCATTTCTAATATTAGTACTCCTTAGTATTAAATGGTGCAAGGTTTGGTTTCCTTAAATCATAAAATGGTCTCAGATAAGGAGACCACATCTCACATTCTCTCATTGTCCTCAGTGTTGAACCTCTTTCTCTTTTTCTTAGCAAGTTTCATGAGTTCTCTAACTTTAGAAATTTTTACATGTATAAGAGAGATCCTAAGATTAGTCACCTTTATTTTGCAAATGGTGTAATTCTCTTCATAAATGGAAACATGATTAAGAATGATTATGGGAGTGCGGAGAACATATGAAGAAGCATATAAATAACAAATTAATAAACAAAAAAACACCATTATCCTTCATCCCAAAGCTAGCTTAATAAGGGTTAATAAAGCCTCTAGGCTCAGAGGAAGTAACAAATACTCATTTTCTTTTAAGTACCTTGTCGCGCCCTTTACTTCGGAAGAAAGGAGATTTTCTATTACTCAATTATAGTAGAAAAAAATCCTCAATAGGACTAAGCGATGGAATACTGAATTCCGCTCCCCTAGTAGTAAGAGTACCCTCATCAAGCATGTGTTACAGGCCCATGCCCTCTCATCTCCTAATTGTTATGCACCATCCTAAGAATGTCTTTAAAACTATTGAAAAAGTGCTTAATAGATTCTTTTGGAGTAGTGCTGATGGTGCTTGGGAAACTATGACGTTTCCCTTTAATGAGGGAAGTGCCAGTTTCAGGACTCTCTCTAATGTTAGGAAGGCATTCACTGTTAAGTAGTGGTAGAGATTTAAAATTTTGGATCTCTTTGGAGCAAGTTTTTTCATGCCAAGCATAGCCAAAAATCTCATCTTGTTAAAGTTAGATGGAGCTCTGGCCAATCTCATTGTTGGCAAGCAATGTGTGCTATTAAAGATAAGCTAGACGATAATTTGATGTGGACAATTGAAAAGGGTTTTATATCATTCTTGTATTACCATTGAGCTACACCAGGCCCCTTATATAGGCTTCTCCTCCAAGACCTCACTCTTAGAAGAATACTAAAGACAGTCTTATTAAAGGTGTTTGGCACTGGAATAAGTGTGGTGAGGTTGATGACTTTATCTAGGATCATATTCTTAAAATGGAGGTTAAATTTGAGGACGCTCAAGATAGATCTACACATATATATATATATATATATATATATATGAACTTTAATAATAGATCATTCTCTGTTGGGAGTACTTGAAAGCAGGTGAGACTCCCAAAATCATAAACCCCTTTATTAACAATATATGGCACAAAGCTCTCCCTTTTAACATATTTTTCATTGCTTAGAGAGTCCTAAACAAGAAAATCACTAGTGACGGCATCCTAGCCAGACTTGGTATTGGGAGACAGACCATATAATGACCCATTCGGTCGTTACGTGTATTTTGGCCATTTTAACCCTGTCAACTCAATTCCTGAGGTTATCATGCGATTCTAGCACAATTTGGGAAATTAGAGCTCTTAAGTGGAAAAGTTTGACCAATAGTTGACTTTTGGGTAAACAAACCTTTTTCAAAATTTCATCGATTTAGTGAGATTCGGAGGGTTGATTACTACTTGATAGGGTGGATGGTTCGACTCCCGAGGCATTTGGTTGTGTTTTGGGTACTTGGTTGGCAACTTGATTTTATCCGTTTAGGGGTTGACTTGGTGAATTAGACTTCCCTTAGGAATTTCGAGGCCACGGGTGAGTTCGTAGCGTGCTTTTATATGTGTTCATATCTGGTTTGTGTCCGGAGCCCTCGGATTGATGTCAGGATTTTGGGATGGACTTGTGAAAAACCAAAAAATCTTGTTACTGGTGTTCTTGCCATGGCGAGCCCAGTACTGTCATAGCGGCCCGCCACGGCAGAGTCTTGCCCGATATGCCGAGGATCCGTTTAAGTGTAGTTCAGCCATGGTTGATGGCTTGACCGCCATGGCAATCCTTGTGACCGTCATGGGGAATCGACGGGATCAGTTCCTTATTTTAATTCCCTAAGTGCGAATCATTAGTCCAAAGCACCTAAAAACCTAAATCTAAGAGCTTAGAGAGTCCATTCTTGAAGGATTTTGGAGAAATCATCTGTTGGGGTAAGTTCTAACCTATAATCTTGTCGTATTACCTTCCTCTTTAAGATTCCATGGGGAAATTATAGCCGTAGAAAGATGGGTTATGAGACATGGGGTATTAATTATAAATCCCTTTATATAAATTTGTTATAGTTGCTTAATTTACTATTTATATCACCTAGAATTATAGATTAACACATTCTAGGATAGAATCACTCTTAAAATTCAAGAATAAATTCATGAAACTTAGGGTTTAACCCATATTGGGGGTTTTGGCTAATTTGATGAAATTGGAGGGTCTAATGTGATTAAAAACCTGTGTAATTAAGGACTATGATTATTAGAACTATGGGTAGTGTAATTTCACCCATAATTTTCAGTTTAACCAATATGATTCGTTAGGGGTATTTTGGGTGATTTTTCCCAAATCGATTCTTCTTCCAATTAGTTGGTTTATGGTAGTCATTTTCTTACTTAGCATTACTATTTGTTAGACTTCGAGCGTTCCAAGGCACTCCGTAAGGGAAAGGCTCAAGTGGACTAGTTTGTGGCTCCAGTTCTGTATCCAAGGTAGGTTACGACTTACTTTAGTTAGACATTGATCAGTGAAATGCATATGTAGTAAAATTGACGGCAGAAAGCATGATTAGGTCTTCAGACACGATGTTGTGATGGATATACTCTTAGGTTGGTATGACTTCTGATAATGTGGGCTTGTCATCGTTATTTTACGTATTGAATCATGAGGTGTATTTGTTATATTTGGAAGGAAAGGGTTGATATAGACTCTTTATGTTGATTGAGATGGTTTGATTGATTCATTCCATGGTTGAGCTAATTTATCTGAGTCTTGTTATGGCTTATGGCATTGTGACTTTGTACCTTCATTGGCATATGATTTCATTGATTTACCATGTTTGTATTCATTCACTCATTCATGGTTCAGATATGGTTGATGAAAGACTTATGCTGATTATGAAAGGTTTTGAGATACTTCTGATGAGATATGATAAACAACCTCCGCGGGCAAAGATCTGGAGACTCCTTACCATTGTGTAAAGATCCGGAACGAGTGATATATGGACACCATGGGTCCCGCGGGGGTCATGAGTATTGAGTGTACAAGGCCTTTAGCATGTGTGTACAGGTTGTGGCACTGAGCATTGCATCATATTGTATTACATTGTATATGTCATTACTTTTCTCTCTGATAGGTTGATTTATGTGGATGTTGTACCTTTTCTGTCTATCTTGTTGATTTTATGGTCGTATGTGTGAGCTAATCTTAGTCAGCCTATGATATCTATCGGTCCACGTATTTTTTACCTATACTAACTTGCTACACCCTTTTTGAGTGCAGATTGTGTTCCAGGACCATCTTCTAGTACCCACATCTAGCCTGAGGTTACTTCTGATCAGATTTGAGGGTGAGCTCCTATACTGCCATGCCGCCTAGGAGATCTCTTTCTATTATGTCTACTATTATCTCTTTAGATATTATCTCTATATTTCAGATATTTATGTATTTCTAGACAGTGTATTGGTTAGAGTCTTTGTACAATGACTTTCAATTATTGGGTTGTATTATGTTTCGTTTTCCGCACTTACTAGTTATGTTATTACATAGACTTGGTATTATTATTTTTGTTGTTATTTAAGCTGTTTTGGATAATTGAATGGTTAATCGAATAAAGGGATGGTTCGCCCGCCAAAGGGGTTAGCGTGGGTGCCATAATGACGTATTGGGTCATGACAGTCCAACTGCTCTTATTGCATAGTACCTCAACCATAACACATTCACCATATTTTTGCAAATGGCTATTGGCTCAGAAATTTTGGAGCCATTTTAATGCTTATTTTGGAATCACTTGTCTGTTCCTCTCATTGGCTTATGCTCCTTCTTGGTGGAACTGTCATGCCCCAAAACCCACCGTAGGCGTAACAGGCATCTGATGCTATAGACAACGCCGGAAGCACCTTACGAATCAATAAACATTTAACCCTTTATGTTAAACAACCTATCTTAATAAATATGAAATAAGTCATTAATAAATTGGATAAAAGAATAACCATACATAGAGATAATTCAGCGGAAGTCAAATCAAATACTTAGTTAACAAATGTGGCAAAATGCCCCCACGAGTCATACGAGACTCCAACAAACTACCCACAATCTGACAACTATCTACAGAGCTTCTAAGATAATGAGTAAATCTCTATGTCATCGGGACGTAGCCCGAAAACTAAAACGAAAAGTAAAAATAGAATGGTGCCCTACGAACAATCATGTGACCTCACCAAATAGTCTCGAAAGCAGCAACTTCTCCTAAGTCGTAGGCGTAACACGACCCCGTTCTTCTTCATTACCTGACACACCATCAAAAACAACAATGGTATGCCTGAGTACTGGGTACTCAATAAGTGTCTCCGGGACAATAAATAATATAGAATAAAATAATATAATAAAAGGCAGTGCAACAATGTAAGTAAAGAAATTCGAAATCCAGATATAAAACCATTCACCAAACTTAGAGAAACCATTATTAGAAACCAATAAGAAAGAGTTAAATCACTTTTCAATTCATTATGCCATTTATCAAGATTAAGTCCTCCATTTATGAACTGAAGATCAACATCAACTCACTCACTCACGAACAATAACAATAATATCGATACTGTCCATGTAATGAAGGGATGAACCGCATAGAAGCACCACATCGGGGTTGTCATCTTTGATGGCTATCCTTCCTCCTGAATAGCTATGCAAAATCACATCGGAGTTATGAACCCTCGATGGCCATTCTTCCTCCCAAATGGCTAGGCAAACCACACTAGGATCTATAGTTACTACCGTTCCTCCCGAGTAGCTAGGCCAAACACAAACAATAGAAACCAAGACAAAATAGTTGAATCCCAATCATAGCATGGAAATCGAATCACTCATTATGGATTATGTTCATCACCCAATTAGTAGGGGTTCATCAAATCATTTATGGGTTAAGAAACCATGTTAAAGTCTATTAACTATCAACTTCAACACAATTCATTCATAGGGCAAAGGACATGAAACATTCAAGCTTTCTGAAATCAAGTTTAAGCATCCCTCATGGGGTAATTCATGTTCAAACATCAAGATTTGTAAATCAATTTCAATAACCCTTTGATAAGGAAATCACGTACACACATATATAATATTATTCACATAAGGTTCCATGAGGGGTTGTCGCTCACACACATGAAACCCTGAAAAGAAAGCATTTCCTTTAAAGGTTGAAAAGTATGTTTGAAAAAGAGACATACCTTAATCCCTCTAAAATTGTTTCAACAGAACTTACATGGTTCAAAAATCACTCTACAATAGTTTATTAATAACAAAGTTTAGAACTTTAACCAATTCTATGGATTTCTACCCTTATTAAAAAAACTAGGGCTTTTCTAGCCTTAAAATTTATTCTCGAATCCTTATGTGAATCATCAGTGAATTCTAATCTTGTAGTATGCTCTACACTAGTCCAAAACTCATTAATAATCCCAAAAAATCATAAATCTTACCTTTCAGACAAAATTCCACACGCCTCCTTATCCTTTCTTAAGTTTTCAAGAATCTAGGGTCTGGGAAGCTGAATTAGTGTCAATTTAATGTTAGAATGATGAAGTAATGATGGTAATTGATCAAGAACTTAATGATGGTAATTGATCAAGAACTTACTTAGATGTTTTTGAGAATTTTTAGGGTAGTTCCTCTCAAAAAGGGAGTCAAAACAAAGTTGGAATGAATATAACGAAGTGGGAAACTTATAAAATTCGGAACCAGAAAAATTATTGGTCGCCGCACCCTTGAGTCAAGGACCCATCACAGATCTGATCAACTGTGTCAACCCTTCCATGTAGTGGTTCCATACAAGCAAATATATTGGTACGGACCACATTTTGATAGCGGCACCCTTGCGACGCGACTGCCAACCGTCGCTTAGTAAAACGGTCATAATTTTGTGTACGTAGCTCTATTAGATCTAGGAGACCTACCATTGCAAAGGTATTTCAAAGACCTACAACTTTCTTGTTTTGAGTTTTCTCACATTCTTAAGGAAACTATCCATAAAATGGGAAATAGAAAGAAGTCCTCCAGACTTAGACGAATTTAGAAGCCCTTAAGAACTTCACTTTTTGTGCTTAACTTCGAAACGACTGTTTATCACCTGAATTCATCCTGAATGGGTCCATATAGCTAATATTATCTTGTATTTTCAGAGTGTTACATTATCCCCCCCTCACCCCCTCAGGATCATTCGTCCCCGAATGAAAGTCATAGCTTAAGATATTCACTAAGTCTCAAACTTCTTCGAATTCTTAGAGTTTGAAAGAAAACTATCCCTTAAAGATCACATAATTACTAACTTCCCAAATAAAATGATGTGGTCCTCACAAGTATTCCCCACAACTATATCATCTGAGCCAGCACGCAAAAATAGAAAATTCAAACATCTAAGCTACACCATCGCAAGGACCCAATAACCAAAAGGTTCAACACACACCTGTAATAGGAAATAGTTGGGGTTATCTCTTCTTCATGCCCTCCTCTGCTTCCTAAGTTGCTTCTTCAGTATTATGATTTCACCACAGGACTTTCACTGAAGCCACGTCTTTTATCTTTAACCTTCTAACTTGCCGAGGACAAACCTTTGTTGATCGTAATCTCTTTATGAGATAAGACATAAGAACGATCAGGTTTATACAACCTCAACATTGTAATGTGAAATACCGGATGCACCACGACCATCTCAGACGGTAACTTCAACTCATAAGCCACCTTCCTAATTCTCCTAACAATCTCATAAAGGCCAATAAAATGAGGGCTAAGCTTTCCCTTCCTACCAAATCACATCACTCCTTTCATCGATGATACTTTCAAGAAGACTTTGTCACCAACAGCAAACTCTAGCTCGCGACGCCTCATATCTGTTATACCTCGCACTTTCAGAGTATGAGCATGCCACGTACTTCACCGTATTAATGGAGTATTGGAGACTACCCATGAAGTTTTGGAATAAACAAGCCATGGGAAGTACGTAACAATGAAGTGAAGAATGAGTTATGATCTCATAAGTCGTTAACGGGAAGGACAACCTTGTAACCAAAGGAAATGACTATTATCAAGTATGATCAATAATAAATATCATGTATGGAGAGTTTCGGAAGATTCTGGGACAAAGAAAAACGAAGAAAATAAGTTTGTCGAAAATTTGGAAAAAACAAAGTTGGAAGAATTCTGGACAGAATTTTGGGTCAAATTTGGAGGGGTATATCTCCGGGTATATAAAAAGTTTTAAGGTGTTTCAAAGGCCAAAAATGAAGTTCTTCGAGTCTCGTTTCCATCGCAATAAACTGTTTGTCAATGCAACATCGGAGCAGGGAGTTATGGACGTTACAAGTTAGGCGGACAGAGCAGAAAAACGCTGCTACAGTGACTGGGTGCTGCAGTACCCAGGTGCTACCCAATATACACCTATAAATACCCCTCTAACCCATTAATTTTCATTAATTTTCACCACTTTTTCATCCTCTACATTTCTAGAGAGTTCTTGAAGAGCTCTTGAGAGTTCTACAATTTCCCATAACTTCCTATAATTTTCCCTAATCCTCCATAATACTCCATAACCCTCCATAATATTCCACAACCTTTCCATAGCATCAAGAGAGAATATCAACATCAAAATCTCAAAAACAAAATCATGGGAGATAATTGTTCTTGTTTCGCTTCAAGGTGGTGGTGAACTTGATCTCGGAAAGGGGTGAATGAAGTGGAATTCTTCCACTATAAGGTATGTTTTTCCAATTATTATTTACATGATTGAGGTGATTTAAAGGGTTAGCAATTCTTAGAAAGGAAAGAATCATAGGAGAAAAATCACAAAGAGTTGAATTGAAGTTGATGGCCATGAGATAAGCTTGAAAGAGAATTTTGGATTAATTTGAGATTAAATTGAATATAATTCTTTGATTACGGTATTTGGATGTGTTATGTTTGGTTTGGAAATTGAAGAAACATCGTGTGGGATGTTTTATGGAATATATTGTTATTGATATTGTTGTTGATGTTGTTGGTATTGTTTGAGAGTTGTTTTGGTATTTTGAGGAGGTAAAAATATAGGGGAGATGCTGCCCGAATTTTGGCATATTCTAAAAAGATTTCATTTGAATGCTTGAGACAAGTGTATGATATTGAGCCTAATGATAATATGGATGGTTTACGTGTAGAGTTGCGTGCTTGGAAGAATAAACGTTGAACGACTAAAGCGATCGGAAGGTATGTCAAGGCTAATCCCTTTCTTTCAAAGGCATGATTCCTATGTTATGATTCCATAAATGTTTCCATGACCTCCTTGTTTTCAAAAGCTAGAAGTTCATGACTCTTAAAGCTTCTTATGATGTTAAAGATGATAATGTTTCTATGATGATTATGATGATGATGATGATGATGATTTTATGTTTAAACGTTTCAAGTTATGATTTCAATGATGATTTGAAAATGTTGAGTTATTTCATGATTTCTCAATTTTATTCATTGTAGTTGGTGTCACCTTATGTTACATGTTCCTTCAAGGAGAGATAGAGCGATGATGATTGCTGGATAATATAAATCGGAGGTTACCGACGTTACGTCACTTCGATAAAGTAGTAACTTTTAATCGGGCTCTCGTGCATGTTATATGTATTTATATATATATGTAATTTAGATACTTACCGCGCCTTAATGGCCGGACAAGATACTACATATATTTCACCGCGCCTTAACAGCCAGACAAGACCGCGCCTTAATGGCCAGACAAGATACTATATATATAACACCCCACCTACATGGCCGGACAAGATCGCGCCTTAATGGCCGGACAAGATGCTATATATATTACCGTGCCTTAACGGTCGAACATTATATATGTATATATGGAAAAGTCTTTTTTTAAAAAGCTAAGCATGCACGACATCTGCCTTAAAAAGGCATCTAGAGGCACAGGTTGATCTCTTTTATATTAATTTATCTTAATACTTTCATATGTTATTTTTCATGTTCGGTATCTCTTACTATATTATTATTCATGCCTTACATACTTAGTACACTGTTCGTACTAACGTCCCTTCTTGTGGATGTTGCGCTCATGCTCGCAGGTAGATAGGTAGATGGATCTATGGAGCTTCAACAGCGGAATATCAGGAGCGCTCCACTTACTTCAGAGCTACAGTCTATTGATATCAGTCTTTATGGTCACTTTTAATCTATGTAGAGGCGCGTAGACATGTGTGTACAGATAAACATTTCATAACCCTACTAGTTCATATTGTTGTAACATTTTAGTAGCCTTGATGGCTAATGATGATGGACACAACTATTGAAGATTATATAGAGATGTGCCATTATGTTGTGATATATGTCCTTACAGATTATGATAGTCGTGAGCTATCTTTATAGTCCACCCAGAAATTATTACGAGATGTATGTTCAGAGGTGCTTGGTGTGCTAGCTCCGGGTGCCTGTCATGGCCATCTGGTTGGGTCGTGACAAAAGTGGTATCAGAGTAGTTCTTCTTAGGGAATGTCTACGAGCCGTGTCCAGTAGAGTCTTGTTTATGGATGTGAAGCGTGCTACACATATAAACAAGAGGCTGCTGGTTATTTAGGAATGATTGACCTTTCTTTCTCATCTTAGATCATGCCGAGAGCTAAATTATAGGATGTGACGTCCGTGATTCTTATCCTAAATGTTTTGATTGTGAATGAGCAGTTAATTATGTCGCTATGAGGTAATTGATGAGAATTGAAGTTGTTACTCCGAAAGGTATGTTTCCTGCCTTATGGATATTGATAGACTTTGATATAAGAACTTGAACTAGATATTACGGGTAATTGTGATCGCCCTGTGAGGCATTGGATGTGTTTTCTGGGCTATGTGCAGGAATGATGTAGTAAGAAGTATAGAGGATAAAATATCGCAAGGATTGATTCAGTTGCTACAGGAATGTAAATGATGTGAGGTTGATTGTTTTAGACAAAGAGACAGGGTACAAGTACGAGTGAAGATTTTTAAGTAAAGTTATATCGCCGGGATTTACAGTTAGGACATAGAAAGATATGCTAGGAAGACCTATAGATTTAGACGTACAAAACAGAATATGAGAAACCAGAATAGCCCGAGCGAAATTAGGAGCATATGAGCTTTACAATTAGAATTTTCTGGTCAGCTGGGCACAAAGAGAGGGGAGATGTATTAAAGCCACAGACTCAGGACATAATCAAATGGTATGGAAAAGCGATAAGAAGATAAGTCACGAATGACTACATCGAGTATTATGTATACCTTTACGATTGATGTTACGACATGTTAAGAATATTGATTGTGCTGTTTGTCAAGACTTGAGGTAGCAAGCGCTACATAAAGAATCAGGATTGGGTTTTCTTGGGAATTAAAGTTGGATAGCGGTAACGCGACCGAATATGTAAGCACGAGCATTGGGAAAAAGAAAGTTATGATATTATGAAGAGGGAGAGAAACTTGGACAAGGAAAACATATACCATTGATGATTAAGTAATATAAGTGAGGAAAGGGTTAGGATGGAAGCAGGAAAAGCAGACGATAGGATCAAATTTAAATAGATCAACGGGAGGTAGAGTAATGTTGTACGTGACAAAGGATGAACGAGAGGACCCGGAACCAATCTATACATCTTCATAACTAGAACCATGAAGGTTGTAAATAATGAACAAAGGTGTATCCTTGAGAAGAAATAAACAGATCTTATGAGAGCGACGTGCAAATTTTAAACTTCTGAGATTTAACCAGGAGAATGGATGTGAACCCATGATTGGTACACCTATTTAAGGGAAGAAAGTGTCTCAAGAAGAGATTTTCAGCGTCAAAAGGGATTCGTACTCGTAACAAAACACTCCAATGTTTCCTAACCTTAGAGTAAAGAATGACTAATGGATACAGGCATGTTATAAGTAAAAGGAACTATGAGGACTAAAGAAAGGAGGAGGTGTTAACAAAATGGTTAAAGGGAATTATGTGACCACCGATAACAAGGAGAAGGTTAACGAGTCAGTAGGCTTTCCTAAAGGAAAACAAATTGAAATTATAAGACAATGGTTGTGTGAAAGATGCAGAAATGCGATCATGAAGAAAACCGAAAAAATTCGAGATATATATCTATATATGTGTGCACAAGTTGTGGTATCATAAAAGAAGATGAGGACTAGACGAAAAAAGAAAGGAAAGGGTGTACTTTGTGAGGATTTCATGATAAGAACAAGAACCGACAGAACACTAAAAGGACTATGATGCATAGCTGTGATGCAAACAAGTAGTTAAGGAGAATTACTGAACAAAATGAGCTAAGATAATGAAAGGACGAGTCGTGAAAATGGATGGCGTGGAATACCAACTTTTAATGGTATAGTATAGACATAAATCGGAGTTGGGAACCCAGAGAAAGGAGAATTTCAAGGATATTAAGAAGATAGTCGTAGAGAAAGACTAGGGCTAAAGGAGCGTGGTATAGTCGGGCATTCCACAAGGGGCCTAATGAATTCTGATGTTCCCATTAATTCATTAGCCTAGAGGATTACTAGTCATGAAAGGTAGAAGTGAAAAGACAATAAAGAAGGCATCTGAATTGGATTTGATATGTATGAGCATTTTGATTTGATACAAGACCTCAACTAGTAGAAAGGAAAATAAGTTAAACCATGCGATGAAAGAAACTCCGGCATTATCAGGAACAGAGGAGTGAAGGATCATGAAGGTTGGCCAGATGATTATCAAAGCCGGTTAATACTCGAAGGTTACTAGTATATAAGAACATCCTCTAAAGGGGGGAAGAACAAATTCATTTCTAAGATGAGCTACAATATTTCCAAGCTCAAAAGAGGGAAATATATTGGATTGAAGGAGTTAAATTTCGAGATGAACCGATATGTCAAGAATGTGTTAAAGAAAAGTGAGAATGGATTAAATGCAGGTATATTATGAGACAAATATGGGAAGAAAAAAATAAGTTTCGCCAATACGATACGTTGCATTCCAGACTATGACTCGAATCACTCGCGCCGAAGGAATTTTAGGTACATATAGATATGCAGTAAAGTACTCCAAGGGGCAGCAGAAGGAGTGAGGAAGGCAGCATGTAACCAGGGATAAGTGTAAGGGACAATCGGGATTACTAAAAAGAACTTGTAGCACTAGAAGAGATGAAAGCTTTACAAGAGGAATATTCAAAGGAATTTCGATAATCTTCAAAGGAAAGAAAGATAGTGTGCCTATGGATAGCAAGACAACAGTACTGCCTAAGATTAGGGAGTACCTCGTAAGTCGTGAAATTCAAAGCTGCTGGTTATATCAATTGTGAGAGTGTATGACCATATAAACAATCTCCATGATGAACTAGCTAACAGAATGGTCCAAGGACGACAATAAGGAGACGAAGAAGAATGGAGGTTAGTTTAAGTCTCAATTAGTCACCGGAATAAGAGAGCAAAGGACTTAATGAGGGAAGCATACTCGTATTGGAAGGAAATTATGATTAAGTAGGATTTTATCTTAGTTCCATGTTCATGAGTGTATTTTGTAATTATGCAAAAACTGAAGAGAGAAAATTGGAGAAAAAGTTCAAATACGAATATGATGATATTGTAAGGAGTTAAGAAGGGTTCATGTTACACCTTGGAAAATTCCCCGTACATGTACAGTGAATAGGCTAACAGAGGACATAGCATATGCGATGTTTTGACGAGTAAGAAAGAGTATTAGATGACCCTCAACGAGATTTTAAAGGCATACAATGCAAGGAAAGAAAGTTGCCAAGGAAAGCGAATTATAGGTGGTGTAATGGATACGAATTTCGAGCAACCAGTCTATGATGGCATAAGGATGTCTTAGAAAAGAGTAATAACGCCCCTAAGATTGATATAGAGATGTTAAACAAGTACCAAGAATGTTCCATAAGGATCGGAGGTCAAACGAGTCGACGAGAACGAAAACGAAATCACTGGGCATTATACGGCCCAACCTAAGGACCGTATAAATTGTACCAGCCGTATGTTTGACCGTATAATTGGCCAAGAAGGCCACCAGCTACTGGACCAAACATACGGCCACACATATGGTTCGAATAAATAGTACGGACCGTATGTTGGTCCGTATAAAGATGGTCGGCCAGCTTTCTAATTTAAGTATAAGGGACCTCTTTCATTTCATTTTCATTTCACTCTCACTCAACACTTCAAGAAACATCTAGAACCCTTCCTACTCTTCAACAACAAGAGAAATAAAAGGGAAACTAAGATCAACAAAACATAATCCATGAATCAAAGTGTATGAAACCCAAGTAAAGTTCATCTTCCTCAAAGAAAACCAAAGGAGAGGAGATAGGGTTTTGGTGCTAGAGGAGAAACCCCACTCAAGACTTGTTAAACCATCATCCAAGGTAAGTTTCATGACCATTTTGTGTTGTTTAAGGTATTGGAAGGTTAAGATACCCAAATTGTAGAAAAGCATAGCAAATGGGTCATAAATGAGTGAATGGTAGTTGAAGTGAATCATGAATGTTAGTGTGTTGTGAGTATGAATATGATATAAATAACATGTAGACCATGAGGTAAGTGTGATACATGGGAAAATACGATAGTGAACCCAAAACCATAAATGTGGGAAGAATGAAGAGAAATGGTGGATCATGGTCATTGTATATGAATGATGATTGTTGATGGCTATATTGTAATTATTGTTGTGAGTGTTGGGAGTTGATATAGAATATGGGAAAAGTAGTATAAACAAAGGAAGTGCTGCCCAATTATCTCTAGAAATAGTAGTGCGTTCTTATAGTTGATTAACTAACGTTGGTATGAATCCTCTTTTGAAGGTAGAGACGTGACATTGAAAGAGAATAAGCGAATGCTAGATTGCTTAAACGAGAAAGGTATGTGAGGCTTAACTCTTCTTTCAAAAGGCATGAATCCTTCAAGTTTTCCATAATCCTTCTATAAGATGAAGCTTATGTGTCCTTCTATATATCGAATCACCTATAAACATGATAATAATGACAATGAGGTAGAGTATAGAGATTCAAGAAATTGTGGCACGATGTTCCTACAATGCTAATTATGTTATTATTGTTAACACTCGCCTTACGCTTTATTTCCTTCAAGGCGAGGCATGATACTCATAAAATATCCATAATACAATCGGGGGTTCACGACCTTACGTCACCCCGACATATTGTGGTTGCCTTAAAGTCTAATGTATGCTCTTAATGCTAATGTATGCTATGACAATAAGATGATGAATAATGCTAATTTGTAATACGACTATGGGATGCATGGAATACCAATAAATGATAACATGATGCTATGGCATGAGATGTATAATAGTGATGTGTATTTATTGATTTTGTGACGATATGATTCCACCGTGCATATATGGCCGGGCATGTCACCGCTAATGCGGGCTGCGTATGATTCCACCGTGCCTATATAGCCGGGCATGTCACCACTAATGCGGGCTGCTATGTTTACACCGAGCCTAGAGGGCCGGGCATGATCACCACTAGTGGGCGGCATATGAGGGTTACCCGGACGCGGGTAACGATGCGGATTACGATATGATGATGTATGTGATGATGTACAGGATGTGATAACATATATACTATGATTATGTAAAATGCGGTATATGTAGAGAGTATGTTATCCATGATATACATTCAGGTTATATCCTTCTCTCATGATTCCTGATCCCTCTATTATGTTTGTTTATTTTATCCCTGCCTTACATTCTCAGTACAATATTCGTACTGACGTCCGTTTTCTTTGGAAGTTATGTTCATGCCCACAGGTAGAAAGGGAGGAGATCTTGCTCCGGATTCTTAGAGGCTGTTAGTTGACTGAAAGCACCCCATTGTCCTGGAGGTGCCTATGATGATTCTTTTGTGTACAATTGTAGATGTCATCTTATAGAGGCTCGTAGATACTCAATGTGGGTCATGTGGTTTCACGGCGTGGTTATTGTGTAAATATATACATATATATTATTTTGCTAGCCTAAGGGCTCATGTGTATAAAAACATTATGTTTCTAAAGGAAAATGGGTTTTTTTACAAATCGAGCATGAATCTGATAAATGATTGTTAAATAAGCCTAAGGAGTACTAGTACGAGCGGTGCTCGGCGGTTAGCCCCGGGTACCCATCACGGCCCCTAGCCGGGTCGTGACAGTTCGACCAAGGGATTAAAAAGAGATGATATGGTATGTATATAAGGCGATTAGTACAAAAAGGGATAATCCAAATAGCACCAAAGAAGCAAGCAAGGAAAGGTGTCAGATCTGAACTAGAGAATTTGTTTACTAGTAAAGAAGCAAGGAGCAAGGTAAAATAGTACAACAATTAAGAGCGCTCACAGATCGGCAGGGAGCCGTAGCAATCATGAGTTAAGGCCATCTTAATGGCAACAGGTCCCAGGACAGTAGCTAGATATCAGTCGACCACTAGGTACATACATAAGAACAAGAGGATATGGAACTAATGAATGAGTTCGATAAAGAATTGGGAGAATATAAAAGAAGACTAATGATCATATAGTATAAGAACATGGAGATCAGGAACAAAAGGAGGACAACCATTTCAGGAAATTAATGATAGCATCGTAAGCTCGCAAGCTACAACATTCAGGGACGAATGATTCTAAGGGGGGAAGGATGTTACACCTCGCACTTTTAGAGCATGAGCATGCCACGTACTTCACCGTATTAATGGAGTATTGGAGATGTCCCATGAAGTTTTGGAATGAACAAGCCATGGGAAGTACGTAACAATGAAGTGAAGAATGAGTTATGATCTCATAAGTCGTTAACGGGAAGGACAACCTTGGAACCAAAGGAAATGACTATTATCAAGTATGATCAACGATAAATATCATGTATGGAGAGTTTCGTAAGATTCCGGGACAAAGAAAAACGAAGAAAATAAGTTTGTCGAAAATTTGAAAAAAAAACAAAGTTGGCAGAATTTTGGATAGAATTTTGGGTCAAATTTGGAAGGGTATATCTCCGGGTATATAAGGAGTTTAAGGTGTTTCAAAATCCAAAAATTAAGTTCTTCGAGTCTAATTTCCAACGCAACAAACCGTTCGTCAATGCGACATCGGAGCAAGGAATTATGGACGTTACAAGTTAGGCGGACGGAGCAGAAAAACACTGCTACAGTACCCGGGTGCTACAGTACTCGACCCAATATACACCTATAAATATCCCTCTAATCCATTAATTTTCATCCATTTTCACCACTTTCTCATCCTCTACATTTCTAGAGAGTTCTTGAAGAGCTCTTGAGAGTTCTATAATTTCCCATAATTTTCCATAATACTCCATAACCCTCCATAATCTTCCACAACCTTTCCATATAATCAAGAGAGAATATCAACATCAAAATATCAAAGAAAATTCATGGGAGATAATTGTTCTTGTTTCTCTTCAAGGTGGTAGTGAACTTGATCTCGGAAAGAGGTGAATGAAGTGGAGTTCTTCCACTATAAGGCATGTTTTTCCTATTATTATTTACATGATTGAGGTGCTGTAAAGGTTTAGCAATTCTTAGAAAGGAAAGAATCATAGGAGAAAATCATAAAGAGTTGAATTGAAGTTGATGGCCATGAGGTGAGCTTGAAAGAGAATTTTGGATTAAATTGAATATAATTTGTTGATTATGGTATTGTGGCTGTGTTATGGTTGGTTTGGAAATTGGAGAAACATCGTGTGGGATGTTTTATGGAATATATTGGTATTGATATTGTTGTTGATGTTCTTGGTATTGTTTGGGAGTTGTTTTGGTATTTTGAGGAGGCAAAGAATATAGGGGAGATGTTGCCCGAATTTCGGCAGATTCGAAAAAGATTTCATTTGAATGCTTGAGACAAATGTATGATATTGAGCCTAATGATAATATGGATGGTTTACATGTAGAGTTGCGTGCTTGGAAGAATAAACGTTGAACGACTAAGGCGACCGGAAGGTATGTCAATGCTAATCCCTTTCATTCAAAGGCATGATTCCTATGTTATGATTCCATAAATGTTTCCATGACCTCTTTATATAGAGATGTGTTGTTATGTTATGATATATGTCCTTACAGATTATGATAGCCGTGATCTATCTTTATGGTCCACCCAGAAATGATTACGAGATGTATGTTCAGAGGTGCTCGGTGTGTTAGCTCCAAGTGCCCATCATGGCACTCTGGTTGGGTCGTGACAATATCCATATAAGACTTTTGTCGACTCTGAACTGTCTTGAGTCATTGCAAAATGATGTTCACCTTCTCGATTGCTTCATAAACTGAGTCGGGACCTAACAACTCTACTTTGGTGGGTTCAAACCAGCCAATTGGAGATCTACAATGTTACACCCTGTAATTTTATATGTTGAGATTCGAATTACCCTTTAGGAGGTACACGAGATTAGATGCGCTTATGTTTATGAGGGTTTAAGTCCATATAATAAGTTACAGAAAGATTGGAGGACAAGTGAATCATGGAAATTAAGTTTTTTGGATTGAGGAAATAGGAGGGTAATTTTGTCCCTACTTTCGGAAGGAATATCTTATGATATACGAGGAGTTTTAAAGTGAAATAAAAGCCTAAATTGAAGTTCGAGAAGTCTAGTTTCCAACGCAACAAACCGTGTGTAGATCCGACATCAGAATAGAGAATTATGAGCATTTTAAAACAGGCTGCCAGAGCAGGGATTAGCTCTGCGCGAATGCGCCTGTGGGTGGCGTGAACGCGCAGAGGAGACAGGGGACAACTCAGCGTGAACGCGCCCCAGGGTGGCGCGAATGCGCTGAGTAATTTTTAGGTTGGTTGAGGCAGAATCTGGAACGTTATAAAAGGGGGCTTGCCCCTCATTTTTCATTCAAAATACCCCAAAACTCTCTCTAATCTCCTGAAAATTTCTCTCAACTTCCATACACCAAATTTTAGCTCGTTTAATCTCCGGATTCGGGTTTGGACAGCGTATAATCGCGATTATAATTTCGTCTTGCGTTGGAGCTGGCTTGGTTTCATAGTGAATATTGAAGATTTTCCTATTCTAGTAAAGGTAAGGTATGAATCTCTCTTTATTAATATTTTTTAAGGATATTTACGAGAATAAGAGCTATGGATTGTGGTGTTTGTATTGCTGGCTTGTGGGTTGAAGTTGAAGAAAGTTTGGAATGAAACTATACATATTTATCTTATAGAATATTGATGATATTGTTGTTGATGTTGTTGGTACTGTTTGGGACTTATTTTGGTATATGGAGGGAGCGGATAATATAGGGGAGATGCTGCCCAAATTTTTGTAACTCAATTTAGTCTTCAATAATTAGTGCATATAAGTTGATTGAAATATGATGAACATATGATTGAAGATGTATTTCTCGATATATAGGTTCGGGTGAAGGGCAAGCACCTAAGTAAGGGATTCTCTAAGTGGTGGCTTGACGGATAAGGTATGTAAGGTGTTCGTTTCTTTCTCTTTCCTTGGCACGAATCCAACTAGAGCATGAACATGAACGTTCCATAATAAAATCACTCCATTCCTATGTTATGAACATCAAATCTTAATGTCTTAGTTATTTGATTGATTATTCATATATTATCATGTTATCATCGTTAGTTATTTCTTTGGATTTGACACGTACTCCATAATATGAATCGGAGGTTACCGACCTTACGTCACTCCGATAAATTTGTAGCTTTCATATGAGCTTTCATGCATGCTATTTACATTATGTATATGTAACATATGATATTTATGGATCGGGCCGTACGTTCCATGACACTAACATATTATACTTATGGATCGGGTCGTACATTCCTCGGCACTAACATTTGATATTTATGGATCGGGTTGTACGTTCCTCAGCACTAACATATGATATATATATATACAGATCAGGCTGTACGTTCCTCGACACTAGCAAATATGGATCGGGCTGCACGTTCCGCAGCACTAACACTTATATGATATATACGTGTGTGTGTGTGTGTGTGTGCGTGCGCGTGCTTACTTACATATGATGTTTAAGATTCATGCATTGCATATAGCATGCTCTCAATTAACAGGTTACCTCTACTCTGTTTATATTTCCGTCCTACTTATGTTATTGCTTCCAGCCTTATATACTCAGTACTTTTATCCGTACTGACGTCCCATTGCACGGGACGCTGCATTTCATGCTACAGACTCTGACAGAGTTATTGGAGAGAATCCACATTAGGACTTCCAGCTTCAACAGTATCAGCAAGTGCCATTACTCCAGACTTGCTATCTTTTGGTAAAAGTTAATGTAATATATGTCTACATGTACATTCTTAGAGGCTCATAGACACAGTGGGGTATGTAGATACTATGTATGGTCTTGATGACCTTGTTTTGGGTCTGTGATACTTTACTGTTAGCCTTGCCAACATCATGATACTCGTGATGTCGTAGCGACTTTGTCGGTTCGCATATGTACAGAGATGTTGGATTATCGGATATGTCTATGTTGGGCCTTTTCTGCGTACAGGTGTTCTTTGAATTGCGGCATATGATGTTCAAAGTAACCGTTAAGTCAGGTGGTTTTCGGCCTATGGGGCGGAGCCCATCATACCCCCTCTTCGAGGTGTGACATACAATACCTCCCATATAGTGCTTCATACGGAGCCATCTGAATACTCGCTTGGTAACTATTATTGAAAGAAAATTCTACAAGAGGTAGATTTTTATCCCAATTACCTCAAAAATCAATTGAACAAGCTCGTACCATGTCTTCCAAAGTTTGTATAGTTCTATCTGCCTGCCCGTCCGTCTGAGGATGAACAGTGCTCAAGTTCACTCGAGTTCCCAAACCTTCCTGGAACAATTTTTAGAGATGAGCAGTTAATTGAGTACCTCTGTCAGATATGATAGATGTAGGAATCCCATGTAATCTAACGATCACTTTCAAATATAACTTGGTGTAATGCGCCGCAATATCCGTTGTCTTTATCGGAAGAAAAATGAGCAGACTTGGTGAGTATATCCACGATTACCCAAATAGAATCAAACTTGGACTTTGTCCGGGGTAAACCTACTACAAAGTCCATATTAATCATTTCCCACTTCCATTAGGGAATCTCAATGTTCTAAGCCAAACCACCAGGTCTTTCGTGTTCAACCTTCACCTGCTGAAAGTTCAAACACTTAGCCTCAAAGTTAGAGATATCTACCTTCAAGCTCTTCCACCAATAGTGTTGTTTCAAATCCTTATATATCTTGGTGGATCCCGGATGCACGGAATATTTGGAACTATGCGCTTCCATCATCAATTTTTACTGGAGGCCATTAATATCAGGGACACATAAGTGCCCTTGTAATTGCAGAACATCGTTATCGGCACCCACAGTGAATGAAGTGTACTCACCCTTTTCCACTCCATCTCGCAGTTTCACCAGAAGTCCATCTTCATATTGCTTGGACTTAATTCTTTCCACAATATTGGATTGTGCTTGCGTAATTCGCACTAACTTCCCATTTTCAATTTCATCAAGTCGGACTCCAAGACTAGCATGTCTTTGAATTTCCCTGCCCATCTGCATATCCTGAGCAAGAAAATATGCTAACGTGTCTATAGATTTTCGACTCAAAGCATCAGCAACAACATTCACTTTATGAGGGTGATACAAGATGTTCAAGTCATAATGTTTCAACAATTCTAACCACCCTCTCTGTCTGAGATTCAACTCTCGTTGCTTAATGATATATTGCAAACTTTTGTGATCCGTGAAGACATCACAGTGCTCGTTTTACAAGTAGTGACACCAAATCTTAAAAACGAATACCACAACAACCAATTCCAAATCATGAGTCGTGTAATTCTTCTCATGTTTCGTCAACTGTCGGAAATCTTAGGCGATCGCCTTACCATTCTGCATAAACACACAACCCAACCCAATTCTGGAAGCATCAAAATAAAATACATAACAACCAGACCCTGAAGGTAGAGTCAAAACAGCAATCGACGTCAGTCTCTCCATAAGCCCTTGAAAGCTCTTTTCACAGGATTCAGACCGTTGGAATTTAGCAGTCTTCTACATCAATTTCGTTAATGGTGCAACTATAGATGAGAAACCTTCCATAAACTTCCTATAGTAATTTGCCAAACCCAAGAAGCTACGAATATCCGCTGAACTTGTGGGCCTCGGCCAGTCCTTGACTGCCAAAATTGTTTGAGCGCCAACCTTAATGCTTTCGCTAGACACCACATGGCCTAAGAATGCCACAGAGTTAAGCTAGAACTCACACTTAGAAAAATTTTCATAAAGCTTTTTCTCCTCAAGCATTGTTAGGGTTATTCTCAAGTGATCTGCATGTTCCTCACGACTCTTTGAATACACCAGAAAGTCATCAATGAAAACAATAATGAAACAATCTATAAAAGGCTTGAACACGCCATTCATCAGGTCCATAAATGCAGTAGGGGCATTGGTTAGGCCAAAAGACATCACCAGAAATTCAAAGTGTCCATAACGAGTACAAAAACCTATTTTTGGAATATCTTGTTCCTTTATTTTCAGCTGATATTACCCAGACCTCAAGTTAATCTTTGAAAATAACTTAGCACCCTGAAGTTGGTCGAACAGATCATCTATCCCCAGGCAAAGGATAATTATTCTTAATGGTCACCTTATTAAGTTGACGATAGTCAACGCACATTTTAAAAAAACCATCCTTCTTTCTGATGAATAGGACTGGAGCACCCTAAGGTGAGTTACTTGGTCGAATAAAGCCTTTATCCAACAAGTCTTTCAATTCTTGTAGCTCTGCCGGAGCCATACGATATGGTGGAATAGAGATAGGTTGAGTATCCAAAATAACATCGATCCCAAAATCAATTACTCTATCAAGTGGAATACCCGGAAGTTCTTCTGGAAACACTTTGGGATATTTATTAATTATAGGGACAGACACAAATTCAAGTACTATGTCTTGAGTGCCATTGATAGCAACCAGATGATAAATACACCTTTTCGAGATCATTTTATGAGCCTTAAGATAAGAAATAAACCTACCTCAAGGCTTAGAAATTTCACCTTTCCAAACAATAACTGGTTCATTAGAGAATTCAAAACGAACTAATTTATACCGGCAATCCACATTTGCATAACACTCAGACAGCTAGTTCATCCCCATAATCACATCAAAATCTACCATCTCTAGTTCGAATAAGTCAGCTATAGTCTCACGACCTCTAATTATAACTACACAGTTTCTATAAACTCTAGAAGCAATAACAGGAATACCAGCAGGGGTATCCATAGAGAAGGGTTCTAATAATAGTTCGGGTCTACCTCTAAATCAAGACCAAAATATGGTGTTACATAAGAGAGATTTGAACCCGAATCAATGAATGAATACGTATCAAAAGAGAAAATAGTAAGAATACCAGTGACCACAGCATCTGAGGCTTTGGCCGCCTCCCTACGAGTCAAACCATAAAGTCGGGCTTGTTCTCCATTAGCGATGTTGGCAACCGCTTTACCAGTCTCAGTACCACGAGCATTAGGAGTGTTATTAGCATTACCAGCAAGTGGATTCTTAGTAGTAACAGGAGCAAATAAATAATTTCCCCGGCTAGAAGAGTTAGCCATTTCGCGCAGCCGCTTCCTACACTCCCTCTTAATATGACCTCTTATACCACAGTGATGACAAACATGACCTTCCTAACTATATGAATGTCGAGTGCTACCTTGCATTAATATGTTCTGGTTGTTGTTTCTCTGACCTTGTCTACCAAATAGAACGCATGCGCTAGAATAAGCGCCAGATAAAATAAGCACCAGACTGAGCAGGCACAAAATACCCTTTCCTCTGCCCTTCATTATATGAGCCATTGAAACCACCTGTAGATCAGGCTTTCTTAATATGTTCCCTTTCTAATTTCTCCTCACCTTTCCAATTCTGTTGTTGTTCAGCAAACCCAACCAAAGACAAAAATGAGCAAGTAGGAGATATAGCAGCAGCAACACATGCTGACTTGATACGTGGTACTAACCACGCACAAATTGGGTCAACTTTTGCTTTCAGTCGGAATCATATACATTGCATACCTCGCTAGACGGGTAAACTTCAAACTATACTCACGAACGGACAGAGTGCCCTGCTTAAGATTATCAAACTTAGTAGTCATAGCAAATCGCTCCTCATCAGTCAAGAACCTTTTCATAAACGCTTCCTCGAATTCAGCCCAAGTACGAGCTGGAGAATTATTACTCCACTCAGTCTCCCATAATTCGAACAAAGCATGAGTAACATCTTTCAATTGGTAGGCCGCTAATTCCATGGCTTCAAAACCATGGGCACTCATTGCCCGCAGAGCCTTGAAAGTCTCATCCACAAAGTATTGAGGATCATCGTCTTCCTGCAAACCAAAGAACTTGGGCGGATTCAGCCTCAAAATATGCTTAAGTCTTCCTCCACCCCTAAGTGTCGTATCCGCACCCCCGAGTTGCTGTTAGGCTGCAACAAGGGTGGTAAGCATCTGGATCGCATTCTGCATCAACCAAATATCAGCTACGCATGCAGTAGGGGCAACTGGAGCAGGTGGTGCTGGCGGTGGTGCTTGGTTTCCATTACCGTTTTCAAACCCAGCAGTGGTGCAGTTACTGATCCTAGTCGTTCGTCCGCTAGATGATGAATTCGAAGAGCCATTACTCCTTTGGTTAGCAGATCCCACACGAGTCAAAGCCATTTCTGTGAGGCACAAATTAATGAACACATCAGAATGATCCTAGGGATAAGTTCAAGCTCAATAGCACAATCTAAAATCAAAAAGAATGAGAAACACCAAAAAATGTTCGGGTATTCTTTCGATCATGTAGGTGATCAGGATGCACAAGGAAGAATCCACTAGACATAGACAACTCCTAGGACACATCTAAATCTACACTCTGATGCCAAGCTTGTCACACCCCAAAACCCACCCTAGGCGTAACAGACATCCGAAGCTATGGACAACACTGAAAGCACCTTATGAATCAATAAACATCTAATCCTTTCTGTTAAACAACCTATCCTAATAAATATGAAACCAGTCATTAATAAATTGGATAAAAGAATAACAACACTTAGAGATAATTCAGCGGAAGTCAAATCAAATACTTAGTTAATAAACGTGGCAAAATGCTCCAACGGCTCATACGATACTCCAACACACTATCCACAATCTAACAACTATCTATGTAGCTTCTAAGATAATGAGTAAATGTCTAAGTCATCGAGACGCAACCCAGAAACTAATACACGAAAAGTAAAGATAGAATGGTGCCCTCGGAACAATCATGTGGGCTCACCGACTAGTCTCGAAAGCAGCAACTTCTCCTAAGTCATAGGCATAACATAAACTTGTTCTTCTACATTACCTGACACACCATTAAAAACAACAATGGTATGCCTGAGTACAGGGTACTCAGTGAGTGTCTCCGGGACAATAAATAATATAGAATAAAATAATATAATTTAAGGCAATGCAACAATGTAAGTAAAGCAGTTCGAAACCCAGAGACAAAACCATTCACTAAACTTAGAGAAGCCATTAAGAGAGATTTAAATCATTTATCAATTCATTATGCCATTTATCAAGATTCAGTCCTCCAATTATGAACTGAAGATCAACATCAAGTCACTCACGAACAATAACAATAAGTCCAATATTGGCCAAGTCATTGAAATGAAGGGATGACCATTAAGGTTCTCTAAAATCGCATAAAAGCACCACATCAGGGTTGTCACCCTCGATGGCTATCCTTCCTCCCAAATAGCTAGGCAAAACCATATAGGAGTTATGAACCCTCGATGGCCACACTTCCTCCCGAATGGCTAGCCAAACCATACTAGGATCCATAGTGGCTTCCTCTTGAGTAGCTAGGCCAAACACAAACAATAGAAACTAAGGCAAAATAGCCGAATTACAATCATAGCATGGAAGCCGAATAACTCATTATAGATTATGTTCATTATTCCATTAGTAGGGGTTCATCAAATCATTTATGGGTTCAGAAACCATGTTCAAGTCTATAAAGCATCAATTGCAACACAATTTAGTCATAGGGCAAAAGAAATGAAACATTTAAGCTTTCCGAAATCAAGTTTAAGCATCCCTCACGGGGTAATTCATGTTCAAACATCAAGCTTTGTAAATCAGTACATATACATAATACTATACACATTAGGTTCCATGAAGGCTTGTCCCTCATGCACATGAAACCTTGTAAAGAAAGCATTTCCTTTTAAGCTGTGTATTTTAAGTTTTGAATTTCCCGAGTCAAAGACGAAGTAAGGATACTTCCTTTCAATTTTAAAATTTCAAAAAAAAATCCGAGAAATTGACATTTTATTTTTATTAGTATGAAAATTGACAATTATAATAAAATTACGAGCTACTTACTCTCACAAATATGATTTGAAAAGAAGATATGTATCCCGATCCGTCTAATTCGAAAAAATTGCAAATTAAAACGACGTATGAATTATGGCTCATTTTTATGCAATTTTCACATTTTAAAATAATGCCTCGAACTATGTCAATATTAGGCTCGTTTTAAAGCTAATATTTTGAATCTACGAGTTTTAAATTTTAACTAGCCTAAATAGCATATATATACTACATGGTCTTTAATTGATTTAAATTAGGGGGGTTAATTTAAATATTTTAAAAACTTAGGGGGGGCGGGGATATTTAAAAAAAAGGGGGATGGAAGTTTATTAAAATAAACTTCCACCCTACCCCCCCCCCCAACCCCCCCCCCCAACCCCCCCCCCTCAACCCCCCCTCCCCAACCCCCCCCCAACCCAACTTTATTTTCTCTCAACCCGTCAACCCCTTCCATTTTTAGGCAATGCAGGCGACTTGCTAGGGTTTTGCTCGCACCTTCGATTCATGGAAATTTTGGGATAATTTTCGCTAATTGTTTGAGGGTTCTTGACCTTAACCATGTGCTTTCACGGTTTCCAGGGTTAGTTCCCTTCGAATATTCATTTTGCTATCTAATTTAACCCCTAAACAAGGATGTTACTCGGGTTTTTGATTGGGTTAAGGTTGCCGTGGGCCGGTTCACGAACACTTAGCCATCTTGTGCACCTTAGCACCACAAAATCAAAAACCTAGGGGAAATTTCCTAGCAAGTCCCTAAATTGAGGTACATGAATTGGGGATTTTATCCCATTGTACTAATTAGTACAACTATACCGTTGGAATGTAGGTTATTTTGTACTATTTTGATTTTTCAGATTTTTATTTCACTATTGGATAGATTTTAGGGTACATATGGGTTGGATTTTGTTGTCCTATGTGGAGAATTTCGAATTATCTGTTACAGGGTACAATTTTAAGATTTTTGGGGGGAAAACTTAGAATGAGGTGTCCATTTAGGATTCCCTAATTTGGAAAAGTATATATATAGGAAGTTGAGGAATTGGAAGAGGGGCCTTTTTTCAAAATTTAGAAAAGCATAGGCTAAAAAATATAAGAGATATACAAGAAATATATGTATGAAAAACAGTTTTTATAAGGAATATCTATTCAATATATCTAGATATACAACAAGTAAAAGATAAAGAAAGGTGATTTTTTAGGATCAAAAGGGTTTAGTGGTTTGAAGTTTGAAGATTCAATCCTATTTTTGTCTGTAGGTTGCCCCAATAAAAGGTAAATCCTATTCTAATCCTTGTTCCTATTTTAAAGTCATGATTATGCTTTGTTTAAACTTGTTTACTATTTGAAATTCCACAAATGCTTAGTCTAGTACTCAATATTGTTATTTCTGTGCTTGTTTCACTATTCAATGTTATAAAATAAGCTAAGTGTTAGATTATGTTATGCTAAATAGACATTGTAACTTACCAGATTAAAGAATACAAAGAAATGACTGAATATGGGGGTCTAAGTTTTTCTTAAAGTTTATTTTAAGGGTAGCTAGTTAGATGTTTAGGACAAGAAGTTTGGTTGGCCATAATCTATATTTGAAACTATAATCTCATGCTTTCTTTTCAGCTTTGTGTTCTGAAGCTGTGGTGATTTTGGAGACTGTTTTGATAGGATAGGAGTATTTAGCTATGATTTTGGGTAAGACATAGTTGTTCTGAAATCTGGGAATTACGCTTATGGTCTATTTCAGTTTCTAGACTCTATTTTACCCATATGTAGTTTGATATGATCTTCTGTTAGTTGCTTAAGAGGGTATAATTATTTGATATGTTGAAAACTATTTTAAGTTAGTAAGTTTTTCCCATTAAAAATCATGAAGTTGTTTGTTTAAAACTTGAATGAAGCGTTGCTTAAAAGACCAAATATCTTGAAATTACTTTTTGGTTTGGTGTTCATGGTCTGTTACTTTCTGTGTTGTCAAACTACTAAAAATGGTATACAGTAGTACCTAGTGCTTGATAGCTTGATTTGAATTGGTATACTTACAATTTTTATGTGAAAATGATCTTAAGTCATCACCATAATCTAGTTTGTTAATTTGAATCTTTGAAAACTACTAAAGTGTATACATTGTTTTGAAAAATAAAAACTGAATAGCTTTGAATTGACTTGCTATCTTGTTTGAGTAGTTTAATAGGAATAAAAATGGAACTTAGTGTCTATCTTATAGTGATTTTGAAACCTGGGAATTTTTATGAGAAGTTGGTTAAAGATTGAAGTCTATATCTGCTAAAAAATGAATTTTCATCAGTCTGTGGGGAATTTATACTTGACTCATCTGAAATTTGCATAGTTAGAACTTGAAAATGGCATTAAAGGTGCAGAACTTCGCTGGATTGCAACTCTTTCCCTCTTTTACTTAAAAATAAGTCTAAAATATGAACTTGTTTAACCTATCTTTGTACAGTTTGCTATATGCTTTGCTCCTAGTGCATCTTCATGACCTAGAATAGATATCATGCACCCTAAAAGTCCCTTGCCTTAAATTTTTTGTAGTTTGGTATAATGTCTGTAGAAAATTATCTGATCATGTGACTTAAAAATAGAAACTTACCTTGAAATCAGCTATCTAGACCAAATTGTGTTCATCTAGGTGTTGTTTGGGGACCATTGTGATCCAATTAAGATGGAAATTGCCTCAAGTGTTATTATTTGCTCCAATTTATAATTTGACACTCCTCAGAACTTATCTTTTGGAAATTGAGACTATTATTAGCCAAGTATGGCCTCTAAGGATTAAAAGTTGTAAAATGAACCTATTTTGACCTTAGAATGCTAACTGTGACCATAGGATACCTTGAAATCTGTAGTTTTGATTGTTTTTTCCTAAGTCTGAAAATTAGAAACTAAAAGGAGCTTATTGAATAATGGATCAGGGGAAAGGATTAGTGTTGTTGGTGATTTTATCCTATTCCTACCCTATGTCCTGTTTGCAACTTGACAGTAGTGTCCACATAAGTTGCCATTTGTGTCTTGTACTCCCCTTATACTGATATTGCTTATAGCTTGCTTAGTCCCTTTGCTTAACATGACCACCTAGTAGACTAAAGTGAATCTTAAAATTGAAATCATGTTTAGGTGGTCATGTTTATGCTTGACTCACTTATAGTGTCTAGTTACTTGACCTTAGGTGTTTGTTTTAATCAAGTTCTGTCTAATGAACCACCTCTTGCACCTAGGACAGTGACATGAATTTATTTGCTCCAGTATTGGGATTCTTGAAACCTGTCATCTCCCCTATTTGAAGTCTCTTTTAACTCTTGACTTGTTTGTGACGTATGGACCACTGTTTTGTCTAACGTTGGCTACTTGTTTGCAATATTCATGGTGGTTTGCCACCTGTGTCCTATATTTTGCACTTGGAATGCTTATAAATTGCTTGGTTCTCTTTGCCTAATATGATCACCTAATAGACTAACTGTAGGGAGTCTAAACTAGGACTAAGGCTGTTTTAAAGGATTGAGTGTGATACTTGCTTTTGTGATACCCCTTCCCCCTGTCATATGCTTGTAAAATCTGAGATTGTCTCAAATGCATTCTTCCCCCTATTTGCATGAACCATGTCCGATATTGTTAAAGGTCTAGGATAGTTTCATGCTTCTTCAACATGATCTCTGAGACTTCTGAATACCCTTATGGATCATGTCCTTGCTGAGTTAGTCATAGGATGCAGTCCATACTTGTATTCACATGTGCTTGTACCCCCCATTGCCAACTGTTGAACTATGCTAAGCCTTGGGAGTTGGTTTAAACCCAAACTTTCCCTTTAAGATTATGCCTAAGTTTTTGGAATGTGTGATCGTTGCGATGGCTTAAATTCATATTATTACTTACACCATTATTTTAGACTATGTTTGATCCAAATTGTTTGCAGCCATACCAAGAATCTGTAAAATTTAGAATTTGCTGAACCTAGTGTAAAGCCAAAAAAAAATGAAGTCAAAACTACTTTAAAAGAGTAAATATAATACATGCTTATGTGTGCCTATTTTTATAGCTTGATGATGAATTCCTATGGTTTATATGTATGATTTTTCCCACTTCTGTTTGCTTGTTTGTATCAAGGCATGTTTAGTATAATGCTTCTGGAACCCAGAATAGTATCTTGACCCTTTCTAACCATAGTCTAGATTCTTATGGACCTGTAACTATTTCCACATGAGTTTCCTACTACTGGAAGCCTGTTGTGACTGCAACTAAGGTCATGTTTACACTTAGGGTAGTCTCATGCTTTCCTTTTACTTTATTATGACTTTGGATTCTGTCTTAACTACTCATTGCACCTTAAGGCCCTACAGACTGTGAAGTTTACCTCTGTTGACTCTTTGGTAAGTGGTGAATGGATAGAAGATGACTTTCTAACATTTAGTTTAAGTTCCCTATTTGACTGAAATGAAATCTGGGCTAAATAATTCATCATCCTATCTTTGATAATTACTAGTAGTTTGAACTATGTTGATTGGGACCTAGGCCTGATTCTTCTCTTCACCTCTTAATTTTGTACTACTTTGTTTCTTTACCCCTCTACTGTTGTGGCTATTTGTCTGCTGTCTTGAAACTTGTTAGGCCCTTCCTAGCTATACCATTGCTATTTTCTAAGTCTCAAAACACTTGTTGTTCCTTGTCTTAGCTATCCTTGCATTGCCTGAAGCTGTTTTGATTCCTCATTTGGTGTTTGTTGAATTATCCGTGGTATACTATGTATACTATAGCTTAACACATAGAAAATTTTGAGAAGAAAGTAGCTTGGGCTTTTTATTTGTAATTGGGCCTATTATAAGTGTTGGTTGTTTTAAGTAGGGACTCTGGAGTCTCCTTCAAGGATATATATATATATATATATATATATACACGATTGTATGCGTTTATCTTTTGGTTATGAAGGTTTTAGTTCATATAATTAGCTATGCGAGGATTGACGAGCAAGTGAATTATGGAAACTAAGTTCGTAGGAAATTTGGAGAAAATATGAAGGGCAATTTTGGTCCGATTTGGAGAAAGAATATATTTTAGTATATGAGTAGTTTTGAGGCAAAGCAAAAGCCTAAATTGAAGTTCAGGAACTCTAGTTTCCAACGCAACAAACCGCGCATCAATCCAACATCAAAATCAAACATTATGAGAATTTTAAGACAAACTGCCCGAGTAGGGAATTAACCCTACGCGAACGCGCTAGAAGGTGGCGCGAACGCGCAGAGGTGCTAACCGACTCTAGCCAAGTATAAAAGGGGGTTTACCTCCTTATTTTCAGACCAAAAACCCCTCTAAAGTCCCTAATTATTCTGGAAACCTCTCCCAACTTCCACACATCAATTTGTTTTTAAGCAAAACCAATCAGCCTGATGCTGTTGGATTTTATTAAAAATAAACAAACATATTTACAGAACAAAATGAAAGAAAGATTAAAAAAGCTATACTACTCTATCCTAGGAAATGAAAGTAAAGTCTAAGCCTTGTTTGAACAGCCAAGTGTAACAATGAAGAAGCTGCAAACAAGAACACTCCTTCTTTGGATTGATTCCATTATCAGTCACCTCATGCTCTCACCAGGTGCTATGGTATCTAATCTCACTGAAAATCTTTCAAGAAGAAGTGTGGTATGAAGCTCCTCATGTTTGTTGTCCTTTGCTGTCCAATATTCCTGATCAATCTTACACATGAGGTTATGTTGAATGTTTGTAGCTGGATTAGGTAACTAAAGAGATCTTGTTAGTAGGATGAACATTTCTGTTAATACCACACACTAACAAGGATAACCTTAGTCATCCAACCAGGACTACAACAATCAGATGAAGCAATTATCATGAACCTTTACTTCCTTGTGAAATTGAATCTTGTGTCATCACTTGTTGGCATGTATACATAGATCAGATGCATATGATCAGTCTGGTTCTCTATTTCTGTAGATCTTGCTTCTGAAATTAGGCATCATCATCTTATCACTATTGAGAATCTTCTTTGTACTTGTTGGCAACTCAGCATATGAATGAAAATGAACTGTACCTGCAAAATCAAAAACCAGGTTAGTTAAAAAATCAGCAAGTGCATTGCCTTCCCTAAGGATATGAGCAAACTGCACTTGTCCCTTATTCCTCCAAAAGTTGATCTTACTAACTTCCATACTGATCTTCCATGGAATCTCCCATATTCCTTGAATAATGTTTATCATGGACAGAGAATCTGATTCAATCATTACAGGCACCAGATCATTTTTAATACAGAACTCAATTCCATCCAATATAGCTACAGATTCTGCTGTGATGTTAGTTGTATCAGCTATTCTTCTTGCCCCAGCATATATCAGGTTTCCAACCTCATCTCTAATGCAGAAAGCAGCAGAACTCAACCCTGGATTACCCCTAGAGGCCCCATCTGTATTGCACTTGAACCAGCCAGCATTAGGAAACTTTCATTGCACCATCTTATATCATATTCTAGGCCTGTAATCCTCCAAATATTTCACCATGTGAGGCCAATCATGTGGAATATTTCTCAGCCAAGGATATAATGTCTTCACCAGTTGTTGTAGATTATAGTTGATCCCGTTTATCACCTTTATTATATTCATCTAACCCCCATGCATGATAGTATTTCTTCTCTTCCATATTTGCCAGCATATGAATGCTGGTGCAGCCTGCATAACTGACTTTAGTTTTGTAGGACCTTGCATATACCACCATTGCACTATTGTCTGATGAATCTGAATCCTTGGAACAATTATCCCCACAGCAGCATTATAATATTGCCAAATTTCTGCTGCAAATTCACCTGTTAGGAATAGATGTTAAACTGTCTCCTCCTGATGAGGGTTCAGACAGCATCTACATCTAGATACAATACTGATATTCATTCTCTTTAGTACATCATCCACTGGTATTTTTAACTTCCACAATCTCAAAAGGAAGAATGATATTTTGAATGGAACTCCTTTGAACCACAATTTTGAAAAGTGAGCTGATGTTTGAGCCTTTTTCCTGAGAAAATTCCAAGCACTCCCTACAGTGAAATTTCCTGTAGTACTAGCCATCCACCGAGCTTTATCTTTCTCCTCTGAATGCTCCACTATACTCAACTCTTGTAGGATATGATCACACACATTACTTGGCAGTTTGTTATGCAGTTTCTGTACATCCCAGCCTTCTGCATTCATAAAGTGTGATACTTCTTCAATGTTGTTGTCAATCTGAAAATCTGGTGGTATTACCTGTTTGAGTGAACCAAGTTTAGTCCAATTATCTTCCCATACATCACATGCTCCATTTCTAGGTTCCCACCATATCTGTTGATCCACTTGATCCCTTGTTTCTATCATTCTTTTCCACACTTGTGATCCACCTTTCCACTGCACTTCTGTAAGCTTCTTCTTCTTGCAATATTTATTCCACATGAAGGTTGACCATAATGTATTTGATGTTCTAAATCTCCACCATAATTTGGCAAAAAATTCCTTAGACACATCATCTAGAGATCTGAATCCTAATCCTCCTTCTTCTTTTGGTAAACAAACCTTGTCCCAAGAGGACCAATGCCTGCTTCTACCTTCTTCCTTAGTACTCCAGTAAAACCTTGCAAAGATTTTATGAAGCTCATTAATGGTATATTTTGTGGGAACAACAGCTGACAGCATGTATATTGGAATACTCTGAAGCACACTATTGATAAGAACTGATTTTCGACCAAAAGCGAGCAATTTTCCTTTCCAATTTTGCAGCTTTTTTTTCACCTTCTTGATAAGGTCATTGTAATATACCTTTTTCCTCCTTGAATGAAATATAGGGCATCCCAAGTATTTTAATGGAAATTGATCCCTTTTAAAGCTTGTAATCTGCTCCACCTGCTGAGACAGTGCACCAGAAATCTTGTGATGCATATAAAAGACACTCCTGCCTTTATTGATCAGCTGACCTGAAATTGCCTCATAATCCTATAGTATCTTCATAATTCTCTTCAATGACTCCCCTTCTGCAGATGCAAATATTATAGTATAATCTGCATAAGCCAGATGATTGATATTTTGACTCCATTTAGGCATGCCATAGCCCACATACTCAACATTGTCAAATTCTGCATTTAGAGCTCTTGATAACACCTCTGCTGATAAGATGAACAATGCAGGTGAAAGTGGATCACCTTGTTTGACACCCCTAGTTGAATGGAAAGATCCTTTGGCCTGACCATTCAAAAGGATGTAATACGAGTTATTTGCAATCAACCTCCAAATCATGTCAATGAATTGACTAGAAAATCCCATTCTGCTGAGTACCTTTATCAAATATGACCAAGATACTCTATCAAAGGCTTTTTCAATGTCCAATTTGATCACTACATTTGCTGGTTTGCCCCTTTTTCTGATGTCTGTCACTATTTCTTGTGCCAATAGCACATTTTCAATAATGCTTCTCCCTTGTACAAAACCTGCTTGATTAATAGATATCAACTGAGGTAGCACAACTTCCAATCTATCATGAACCACTATTGACATCACTTTGTTGATAAAATTACTTAAACTTATAGGCCTAAGTCTGAGTAGCTTTGAACCAACTCCTTCTTTGGTAGTAGAACAAGATTTGTGTGAGTAACTGACTTTGAAAGAGTATGACCCTAAAAGATAGCCACCACCATCTTGTATACATCCAAGCTAATAATGTCCCAACATATCTGATAGAAAATTCCAGGAAAACCATCAGGTCCACTAGCACTTGATCCACTAAGGTTGAAAACAGCTTTTTTGACTTCATCAACACTAGTCATTTGACACAGTAGATCATTTCTATTTTGATCAATCAAAACAGGAATGAGTGACAACAAATTTTCATCTCCAATTAACTCTTCTTGTGAAAATTGTTGAGAGTAAAAGTTCATCTGCCATTTGTTCATCATCCTCAATCCATGAACCATCTGAATTTTGAATTCTTTTGATCTGCAGTTTCTTCCTTCTTCCCTTTACTAGATTATGGAAAAATCTAGTATTTTTGTCTCAATCTACAATCCAATCCAGGCCTGATTTTGTCTCCAGTACTCTTCTTCATAATGCAAATATCTCTTAGTCTCAGCTTGAGCTTTCTGCAAAACCATTCTATTTACTTGGCTTGGATTTTCTTCAAACAACTGTTCCTTTAATCTCACTATTTCCTCCCTTATGATCAACTGCTTGAATATATCACCAAACACTTCCCTGCTCCATTTTGATAACACTCCTTTCAGCTTTTTTCATCTTGCATTTGAAGTTTATGAAAGGATCCTCATGCTCCCAAGTGGACCAATTCAGCCTGACTGTATCCAGGAAAGATGCATGTTCTATCCAAAATGATAGAAATTTAAAAGGTCTAACCTGATTCTGATACTTATCACCATAGGTACATAGAAGTGGAGCATGATCTGATCCAGTTCTTGCAAGATGTTCCACTTCAATATTTCCAAAGTTGTCCAGAAGCAGTGCATTCACCAACATCCTATCCAATCTCTCAAAAACACATGCTTCATCCGGTCTTCCATTCCACCAAGTGAAGGGACTACCCTTAAAGTTTACCTCTTCAAGATCACAGGAGTTTATGCAAAAAGCAAAGTATTCTATATCCAGAGTGTTATACCCCGCATTTTCAGAGCCTGAGCGTGACATGTGCTCCCTCAAACATTGACAATCACGTTGATAGTATTATATTATATATTCTTGCACGTCGGTTATTCGTAAGCGGAGGTGGGGCCCACACATCAAAATTTTTTTGGAACACGTGACAAGTTATATGAATCACATATGTGAAGTTAAACACAACTCAAGAAGGACCCTTGAGCCAAATCAAAGTGGGAGCCCTCCAAACAAATATTTTTAAGTTACGTTTTTGGGTGATCTGACTTCGGGAGGCCATAACCCCGTCAGTGTTTGGGAATTTGGGAAAACTCCTAGAATGAAAGTTGTAGAGAATTAAATTATATTTGCAACCATAGGTCGTGGGTCCATAGGTCACGTCGGGATAAGGAGATACGGACATTTTAAGTCAGAAAGGTCAGTAGGCTAGGCCCAATCCGGGCCCAACCGGGTTAGGCCCATGACCCATGTCTATTTAAGTGAAATATCAGCCCTTTTCTCCTCAATATTCATACAAAAACACCAGAAAATTCAGGACAGAGAGAGAGAAGAGCCTTGGAGAGAAGAAAAACCAATTTGGATCAAAATCTGAGTCCCGAATCCCGAAGCCCATGAAGAGAAAAGTGTTGTACGCTGCGTTGTCTTAAATTTGAGCTAAAACTCAACCAAGGAGAAGAGTGATAACGTGGTGGCTGCATGCTTAAGGTATTATTAAGGTTCCTTTTCCTTGTTAACGAGTTTATTTAGAGTTTTAACGGATTAGCACAGAGAGAATAGCCCGATAAATTCGTTTGTTGGCGTTGTGAATCATGGAACGAGATCTGAAGGGAATTTTGGATGAAAATAAATGTATTTAACATGAAAAATGTGAAGGATGTTGTTATTGATGTTGTTAGTGTTAATTCTGGCTTCTTTACGGAAATAAAATTATTAAACAACTATATCGCAAATTTGCTGGGTTGAGAAATCTAGAAAGCAGTGTGCGGGCTATTTTATGGCATACGTTGGTGTTGGAAATGGTATTACTACTATTGGCATTGTTGTTGATGTTGTTGGCTATTGAATTGGAATCTCAGGCTAGGCATATAAACAAGGGAAATGCTGCCTGAATTTCGGCAGAATTTAAAAGGGTTTTAATTAAAGTTTTGAGACGAACGTACGACGATGATCCTAATGATATTATGAATAATTCCATATGTAGATTACGAGGCTACGAATAATTCTTAAGCGAGTTGCAAGACGGGAAGTAAGTTGAAAGTCGAGAATCATCTTCCAGGTATGTAAGGCTTACCCTTTCTTTCTTTGGCATGTCCTAGAGCTAAGTAAGGTATGGCACGCACCTTGGGGTAACTCTACTCTTTAATTCCGAGCTTGTTTTCGATTCTTATTCACTTCTTGATATGATTATACTTAGTATAGACGAGCTTATTGTATGATGGAATAACGAACAAGGCACAAAGAGATTCTGTTCCTATGAGGATTCTACAAGGAGTAATGTGCTTAACTTTCATAGACGGTCTCGGATTGCTCCGAAACGGTCATAAAGGTTTCTGTAATGAATAATGTCTATAACTTTCTGATGCTAACTCGAATTGACTCGGAAGGTGTTTATGATCCTTCAAGTGTCGATTAGTTTACTTATCTATCGAGTCTTGAAAATTGATTTATTTGCATATAGTTTCTCACTACTCTGCTCGTGCATGCCTCAATATATCTTTCACTTAGTCCCGGGCCAAGATACGTTCTCGTGCGCACTCATCTGCATTGTTCACCGAGTCCCTCACTGGAGGGCGTGGTACGGTATATATATATATATATATATATATATATATATGATGACATGATGACATGATTCTATCCACCGAGTCCCATAATGGGCCGGGTACGATATACGATAATGATATGCATGATTTTCATTTCATAAGGCAAGTGTATTGATGTTTTTAAAAGTCATACTTGTTTCTGGAAAATCTCTATTTTAGTTATGGTCCCTCTTTACTGTATTTTATGCCTTACATGCTCAGTACATATTCCGTACTGACCCTCTTTCTGCGGGGGCTGCGTTTCATGCCATGTAGGTACACATAGATGAGTAGAAGACATTGCTAGAAGATGATCCAACGGAATTGGCGAGCTTCATTTCCTTCCGGAGTGTTGCCGAGTCAGAGTATATATGTTATGATTCCTGATTGATGTTAGAGACATTGCAGACAGAGTCACGTATGTGGGTCGTCAGTCTTGTAAGTGGCTCTGCAAGCCGATGTACCATTTTGCGTTATGTTACAAATTTCATATGATTACAGATTTTACTTGACTTGAGAACGACAAAAAGAATGGTTTTGACAAATTTCTATTATGCATTTCATTTCGTAACTTAAGAGTCCTGTGAGGTTATGAACATAACGAGAGTTAAAGGGGTTCGCTTGGCTCTGAGTATGGGGTAGGGTGACCATCATGCCCTATCAAGATTAGGGTGTGACAAAGTGGTATCAGAGCAGTTCGTCCTAGGGGTTGTCTGCAAAGTCGTGTCCAGTAGAGTCCTGTTTATGGGTGTGAAGCGGGCAACACTTATAAACAGGAGGCTGCAGGGCATCTAGGAATCGTTGACCTTCTTTCTGTCTTAGATCGCGCGATAGAGCCAAGTCATAGGAAATGAGATTCCTTGCACTAACCTTTGATCTCAGCGGAAGCACAGTATCGACGGGAGAAGGTGAGTAATGATATGGGAAGTGACAGAGGTAAGTTTTGACATTTTTGTTCTTTTACCTGAAATTGGGAGGATATGTCGTATATATATATGCCCTGTGAGGCATTGCTGGTGATTGCTGCATGCAGGTTCTGGGTAGTAAGAATTGTAAAGGAGACTCTATCGGAATTTTTCAAAATCAGGTCGTTTAGTTAGGTACACCTAACAGAAAGAAGCGTGGAAAGGAAATATCGTAAATAGACAATAAGTGGGACGCATTGTTTTAGAGGGGTTAGGGACTTGGCATGGCATGAAGAATAATTGCGAGAAAGACGATTAGCAGTCCGAAGGATTAAAATGGGTTACATTCGAGGTTTAGTAGGAGCAAGGTCCGTTGGGGGATTCAGGGAAAGTCGACAAATGAGTTCTATTGTAGATTATTATATAAGAATGGTGAATAGAAACCCAAACAGGCTGATACCCGAGTATTTATAGGTAATGGCGACGAAGGTGTGTTCCCTATCATCAGGAACCTGGAAATCCAGGATGAAAGGTAGCCATACACACAAGTGAAAGGTGAATATTGGGGATTGAAAAGGTTAAAATAGTAATTGTTAAAGGAGGAAGATGTGTTATGAGAATGTTTTGGAATCTGTTAAGACTTCAACTTGCTCCAGATCATGTAATGAAGGTCATGCGGGGAGGTGGATGCGATTATATCAGCATTAATGCACCGGATTTCATCGAAGTTTCAAGGTTAAGCGTGCTAAGGTGAGAGCAATATTTGGATGGGTGACCCCCCTGGGAAGTGTACTAAGAGTTCTGTAAATTCAGACATAAGAGAAAGGTGAGAAGCTAAAGTAATCTAAAGGGAATTAGAGTGTGCGGAGTGGTTAGAAACATTAAAAAGGTCACGTAGGATGAGGCGGACGAGACCGGTGAAGAGGAAAAAAAAAAAGGTGCATTACAGCTCTAAAATTAGGGTGAGCTTGAGTAGTGTTGGAAATATCTTGTAAGCGAGATGGCAGTAATTATATATATATATATATATATACACGTATCCATAAGATGTCCCATACATAGCTGTATCAGCGGGTATATGTATCTCGGCAACCAACCTTATGGTGTATGGAAGGCAAGGATCGAACAGGACAACAAAGTTTAAGGGACAAAACAAAAGATATGGTACAAACGCTACAAGGTAAGTTGATGTTGTTTCCACTACAAGTTAAGATTGGAAAGTCCTAATGCAACGATAATTGGAAAGGCAAGAAAGTGAGTAGATGGAAGGTAAGGAGACCAAAATATCGGAAAAAGGTGAAAGGTAAGAAACATGAGTGAGTGAAGCCCGAGAGAAACTACAGGCAAAGCACGAGACTACTTGGGTAAAAATTCAAAGGTAGGCATGTGAAAGAGATAAAGCATGGTAATATGGAACAAAAGAGGAATGTGTGGGGTTCGAAAAACCGATTCCAATAAATGGGGCTAAAAGAATAGTGACCACGATAAGGAATGTGGAGTAAGAGAAAGAATTATTAAGCCTCGCAACGATACTAAAAGATTTCAAACTCTTGAAAAATATACTTTAAAAAAAAAAAAAAGGGGGGATAAATGTGTAACCGTATTGATGTGGTAGCTTCGGACATGGAGAAGCTTTCCTAAAAAGATGAGTTAGAAATGAAACGGATTTGCGCGTTTAAAGTAATATTTCACGGACTTCAGGACCGATACTACGAATAACAAGAGGAGAAAGGTGCTCGACGAGGAAGAAACCCAAGGAAGGCTAAGGATGAAAGTGGGAAAGGTGTACCAATGGAGTGATTGAAGGAAAAAGAGAGTATTTAGCAGAAAAGTAACTAAAAATCTCTAATCATGAGAGTAAGAAGGATACTTTAATAAGTTGGCGGCAGAAACCTAATTACTTATCAAGGAAAGAACAAGGATGATGAGTCGGTACGATTGATTAGAAAATTAATGATACGGGGCAAGATCTTCCGTAAAGACCGAAGTGTGGATTTGTTTTGCAGACACCGTAAGATAAGACTCATAAGGAGAAAGTGAGTGAATAGGATGCGAAGATTCAAAACGCACTCAGACATGAAAAACAGATGTAGTTTGAAGTGAGAATTTTTGCAGAAGCGGATTCAATAAGATAGAAGGGTCAGTCGGCAAAGGAATAGAATGATTGCAAGGTATCTTTTGAGATTGGACTGAAAATAACTTATCAGGAAAAAAAGAAATTGAACGATGTTCCAGTGAAGGGGACAAACATTAACAAAATATTGGAATAACTACGATGCTTACTATGGTATGATCACCCAGTAAAGGGAGACTACAAAACAGCAAGAGCCGAACAACTAAATGATGCAATAATGCATCAATTATGATAGTATTAAAGGAAGGATGATCCGATAATGGCTGTACCCAAGAATGGGATTATGGACAAAGTACGAAATTAGTTTAAACATTCGAGGATGAATGTTCCAAAGGGGGGGGGGGAGGATGTTATACCCCGCATTTTCAGAGCCTGACCGTGACACGTGCTCCCTCAAACATTGACAATCACGTTGATAGTATTATATTTCGTATTCTTGCAGGTCGATTTTTCGTAAGCGGAGGTGGGGCCCACATATCGAGATTTTTTTGGAACACGTGACAAGTTATATGAATCACATATGTGAAGTTAAACACAACTCAAGAAGGACCCTTGAGCCAAATCAAAGTGGGAGCCTTCCAAACAAATATTTTTAAGTTACGTTTTTGGGTGATCTGACTTCGGGATGCCATAGCCCTATCAGTGTTTGGGAATTTGGGAAAACTCCCAGAATTAAAGTTGTAGAGAATTGAATTATCTTTGCAACCATAGGTCGTGGGTCCATAGGTGACGTCGGGATAAGGAGATACAGACATTTTAACGAAGAAAGGTCAGTGGGCTAGGCCCAATCCGGGCCCAACCGGGTTAGGCCCATGACCCATGTCTATTTAAGTGAAATATCAGCCCTTTTCTCCTCAATTTTCATACCAAAACACCAGAAAATTCTGGAGAGAGAGAGAGAAGAGCCTTGGAGAGAAGAATAAACAATTTTGATCAAAATCTGAGTCCCGAATCCCGAAGCCCATGAAGAGAAAAGTGTTGTACGCTGCGTTGTCTTCAATTTGAGCTAAAAATCAACCAATGAGAAGAGTGATAACGTGGTGTCTTCATGCTTAAGGTATGATTAAGGTTCGTTTTCGTTGTTAACGAGTTTATTTAGAGTTTTAACGGATTAGCACGGAGAGAATAGCCCGATAAATTCGTTTGTTGGCGTTGTGAATCATGGAACGAGATCTGAAGGGAATTTTGGATGAAAATAAATGTATTTAACTTGTATAATGTGGAGGATGTTGTTATTGATGTTGTTAGTGTTAATTCTGGCTTCTTTACGGAAATAAAATTATTAAACAGCTATATCGCAAATTTGCTGGGTTGAGAAATCTAGAAAGCAGTGTGCGGGCTATTTTATGGCATACGTTGGTGTTGGAAATGGTATTACTACTATTGGCATTGTTGTTGATGTTGTTGGCTATTGAATTGGAATCTCAGGCTAGGCATATAAACAGGGGAAATGCTGCCCGAATTTCGGCAGAATTTAAAAGGGTTTTAATTAAAGTTTCGAGACGAACGTACGACGATGATCCTAATGATATTATGAATAATTCCATATGTAGATTATGAGGCTACGAATAATTCTTAAGCGAGTTGCAAGACGGGAAGTAAGTTGAAAGTCGAGAATCATCTTCCAGGTATGTAAGGCTTACCCTTTCTTTCTTTGGCATGTCCTAGAGCTAAGTAAGGTATGACACGCACCTTGGGGTAACTCTACTCATTAATTCCGAGCTTGTTTTCGATTCTTATTCACTTCTTGATATGAGTATACTTAGTATAGACGAGCTTATTATATGATGGAATAACGAACAAGGCATAAAGAGATTTTGTTCCTAAGAGGATTCTATAAGGAGTAATGTGCTTAACTTTCATAGACGGTCTCGGATTGCTCCGAAACGTTCATAAAGGTTTCTGTAATGAATAACGTCTATAACTTTCTGATGCTAACTCGGATTGACTCGAAACGTGTTTATGATCCTTCAAGTGTCGATTAGTGTACTTATCTATCGAGTCTTGAAAATTGATTTATTTGCATATAGTTTCTCACTACTCTGCTCGTGCATGCCTCAATATATCTTTCACTAAGTCCCAGGCCAGGATACGTTCTTGTGCGCACTCCTCTGCATTGTTCACCGAGTCCCTCACTAGAGAGCCGGGTACGGTATATATATATATATGATGACATGATGACATGATGATACGGGGATGGCGGCCAGGAGGGCATATGATGACTTTATTCACCGAGTCCATCACTAGGGGCCGGGTACAGTATATATATGATATATGATGTTGACATGCATGACTGTATTCACCGAGTCCCTCACTAGAGGGCCGGGTACGGTATATACATACATAATGATATGATAATATGCTGACATGATGACATGATTCTATCCACCGAGTCCCATAATGGGCCGGGTACGATATACGATAATGATATGCATGATTTTCATTTCATAAGGCAAGTGTATTGATGTTTTTAAAAGTCATACTTGTTTCTGGAAAATCTCTATTTTAGTTATGGTCCTTCTTTACTGTATTTTATGCCTTACATGCTCAGTACATATTCCGTACTGACCCCCTTTCTTCGGGGGCTGCGTTTCATGCCACGCAGGTACACACAGATGAGTAGAAGACATTGCTAGAAGATGTTCCAGCGGGATTGGCGAGCTCCATTTCCTTCCGGAGTGTTGCCGAGTCAGAGTATATATGTTATGATTCCTGATTGATGTTAGAGACTTTGCAGACAGAGTCACGTATGTGGGTCGTCAGTCTTGTAAGTTGTTCTGCAAGCCGATGTACCATTTTGCGTTATGTTACAAATTCCATATGATTACAGATTTTACTTGACTTGAGAACGACGAAAAGAATGGTTTTGACAAATTTCTATTATGCATTTCATTTCGTAACTTAAGAGTCCAGTGAGGTTATGAACATAACGAGAGTTAAAGGGGTTCGCTCGGCTCTGAGTATGGGGTCGGGTGCCCATCATGCCCTATCAATATTAGGGTGTGACACTGATGTTGAATAGGATTACCCCCTATCTTTTCTTCATCATTTAGAACCACATTGAAGTCTCCTCCTATTAACCAGGAACAAGATAAGGTATTGGAAAGATTATAGATACCCTCCCACAACTCTAGCCTTTCAGAAGCACTACATTTAGCATATACTAAAGTATTAATATGATGCTGATTCAAATCTTGTAAAAACAGCTTCAAAGTAATTTGCTGAGGGGAATCCATCAGAACTTCTACATCTATATTATCAGCCACAAAGTACCAGATTTTACCATTACGGTTGGCATTAGCTAAGCACATGCCCAACCTCCTCCTATAATGGTTTATTGTCCTGATATGTTGAAATGGTTCCATGAGAGCAATCAAAAAGAATTTATGATGTCTGTTTAACATTTGTAACCTATGAAAGGCTTTTTGTGTCTTCACTGACCTAATGTTCCAAATGAATTATTTAACATCATTTAACATTAGATTTAGTATCATTCCTCTTTGGTACCACCCTGAGTGGAATTTGCTTGTCAATAGCATTCTTCTTGCCTTTCTCCTGACCCTTATTATTAGACTTGCTATTAGGAGATATATCAACCTGTTTAAGAATGTTTTCCTTATTTTGCTTAATATTCTCCTCCTTGTCTTCTTTATGGAGTTCCCTGACATCCTCCTCTACTTCCAAGACATCTATATTATGAGAGATCAGGTCATGTAGTTCTTTGACTGGGGAAGACTTTCTACAAAATGTCACCTGTTAATGCTCAGTATGTGAAATCACCATTGCCATTTCTGAGGAAGAATGATCTGGTGGATCTGCATCTTGCTCCACATACATCTGCTCCTTCATCTTGTCACTTGTGGCATCTACTACTGTTGCCTCTATTTATTGCATATTTTCCTGCACTTTTCCTTCTCTTTGCACAGGATTATGAATTATCACTGAGGGAGAACCCTCTGTATCCTTTTTTACTACATCTAATCCCGTATCATCAACAGCCACATGTTCATCATGATCTGGATGAACATCTTGTTTTTGCATCTCCTCTTTGTCTGGAATCTCTACTTGCCTCAAACTTGTTCCCTTTTCTGCCATATTGGTGCCACCATGATATGATTATTCCTCAATTGCCTTTTTACTAGAGTCTCCATCAGTATTACCTTGTTCTCCATCTTCCTGTTGCCTTTCTCCTGTATTCAATTCCTTTTCCTATACCTTATCAACCCATGAGCTATGAATTTCTTTTTCCTGAGTAATGCCTGGCATAACTTCCTGATCAATTTGCTGACCTTGTGTGGAAACTTGAGTAGTGTTATCCACATTTGTTTGTTGCATATCTGCATTATTCAGCCTAGTCTCCACATGATTACTTTGACCATCCTTGTTGCCATTTGCATTAGAATTCTCCCCCTCAGCTGTGGATGTACTTGTACTTGGTATCTCACCTTTCTCCACAGTGTTTAAAACATCAAATTTGTTTTGCACCATTACTTGTACTCCTGAATTATCATTATTCTTTGCATCAGCATTCTCAACTTTGCTTTCATTCACCTTATCAGAAGTGTTAGTTTTTGGGACAAACTTCACCATATGATAATTTTTGCCATGATACCATCTACGTGCCTCATGCTTGCCTTTATCCTGAACTATTTGTGCCTCTTGATTTCCTGTATCCTTCACCCCTTTATCCGAGCCTGTAACCTCAACATCTGCTATTTTCTTCAATTCAGGATGAAGGATTTTACACTCATCTCTAGAATGGCCTTGAATCTTACATTCAGTACAATATTTTGACTTTCATCTTCCTGATGTCCTTTGTATCCTCATCCTCTATTTCCAACATCAGAAACTGAGGTAATTTAGCAAGAAGATCAACTTGGACCTTGACTCTAGCACAACTAGGTCCAGTCTTGTTTATGGTTGCCAAGTACAACTGTAAAGGCTTTCCAACAGCAGAAGCCATAGTAAACAAAGATTCTTTGACGAAGAAAGTACGTAATAAGTTTGGAAAAGAAATCCACGCCATTGCCTGAGATGTTTCTTCATCCACTTTGAACTTAGAATCATAAATAAGGGGCCTCATGTGATAAGTAAAACCATATTTATCCTTCAAATAATATGCTCCTTTGGACGTAAGATTGATAAAATCTTCCATCAATGAGCATCTGATCAATACATGTCTTGGCCTAAATAAACCAACCTTACAGTCACCTTTTAAACCATATTGTGGTGGTATAATGTTGCGTAGTTCTTCCAACTCAGGCCATCCATGAGAAAATTTGCCTATTACTGCATATTCAAGGTCTTCCAATATCTCCATTCTTTTGATTTCAGCCTCGGTCCACTTCACCATTGGAATACCATCAATATACGTCAGATTCTTCCTAGGTATAGGCTTACATTGCTGCTTTATTGATGTACAGACTTCCTCTCTACCCGTTAATGTATTGGCAAAGCTTTTTGAAGAAGTAGGGTATGTAGAAGGGTTTATGTTAGGGTTTGAGGAATTAGGGTTTGGATGAGATGAAGATCAAGGGGGTAGGTTGGATTGAGGTAGAGTGGAAATATGATTGAGGAGGTTAGAGGGAGCGGCTGATCAGCCACCGACGATGGCTGACCAGTGGCCGGAATGGACATGTTACGGCTAAGTTAGGGTTTTTAGTATTAGGGTTTGCATGAACTTTGAGGAGAGATGTCACGACCCAAACCGATGAGCCGCGCAAGTACCTGACAATTGCTGCTCAAGCACTCCTATACCTGTATTTACCTCTCACTGACTATCCTGGGCCTATACACAATCTGTAACTGAGCTGGACTGTCTCCGGAACAATCAACATAAGAGACACCGTATCGGAATCCAAGGCCAACACATACATATAAACACAAATTTTCAGACTAACAGCGCAAGCCGATTGGCAATTACATATATACGGTACAACAAAATAAGTGCCGATGAGGCTGCATAATTACACGACTACATATCACTATCTACAGACCTCTATGGAGTACAAACTGTAGAAGGGACAGGACAAGGCACTGCCGTACCCACATGTGTACACAACAACATAGTATACCAAAGGACTGCAGCTCCGGATCAATAGAGCGTACCGACTGCCGCTGAGGGGAGGTCCTACTGATGTGAATAGTCTGGCTGGCTACCGGATCCTGCAGGCATGAACGCAGCGTCCACAAGAAGGGACGTCAGTACGAATAATGTACTGAGTATGTAAGGCATGAATAGTAACATAGTAAGGGATGTAAAGAAAAAATAAGAACAGAATGGAAATATAGAGCATATCGTAAGATAAAAGGGTAACCTGTACATATGAGTGCCTCTTAGGGCGGATGCCATGCATGCTTAGCTTTCTTTGAAAAACATTTCTTGTTCATATATACAGAAAATAGAACATATCATGTTGCCGAGGAACATCGGCTCTGATTCATGTAACCACATATGTCCTGCGTCCGGGATGATATCATGTCATATAATACTAACTGATCAGGTGGTTACGCGTATATAAGGCATCAATTCATATACTTTGGAATCTTTATAAATAGTCGTCATCCATGAATAGAATTGGGAAATCAAGAAATAGCTCAACATTCTTATACCGTCATTGAAATTGTAAACTTGGAACCTTTAAACATGAAATCGTTCTCATAATAATTACCATAGAAAAATATTCTTATCTTTGGCATCATTGCCATCATGATAAAAACATGTCCATCCTTGTTGTCATAAGAGCTTACAAAATCATAAACCTCTGTTTTAGAAAAATATGAATATTTTGGAAAAACATTTGCGGGTTATCGGAAAAGGAATCATGCCTTGGAATCATAGACCTTTAACTTTTTATAACAAGGGAGATATGGAAACATTTATAAAATCATAACGTAGAAATCATGCCTTTGAAAGAAAGGGACGAGCCTTAACATACCTGTTCCACCTCCTATTAGCTACGCTTATGCGTCCGAGCTCATAAGTCTATATTTAAGAGGATTTATACTAACGTTATCCTCTTCATCGTACACTTATTCCAAGTTTCAAACCAAACTATTTTATATTCTGCCAACAACCGGGCAGCATCTCCCCCGTTTATATGCCTAGCCCGAATTATCAATTCAGCAACCAACAACAATCACAACAATACTAAAATTAACCATAATATTTCCAACTCAAAAATACTTCATATACACCCCAGATGGTGTTTGTCCCATATTTCCATCACAGAATCATTTTATAACAAGATTAACGTTAATAGCAAGAGATTCATACCTTTCTTTCAATAAGAATGCTATATCTTCACTCCCCCACCTTGAGCTTAAGCCACAACGCGTTGATACACAATTTTGAAGTTGCAACTATACGCCGTCTGGACCCGAATTTGGAAATTATACCTGGTTTTGGGCTAAAAGGTTGGTGGTGGAAAGTTGGGGAATTTTCTGGAATATTTGAGGGGTTGTTGGTGTGTTTGGGACGAAAATGAGGGGGTCTCCCCCTTTAAATAGCGGTCCAGGTTCTGCCTGGACCGACTTAAATTTACTTCAGCGCGTTCGCGCTAGCTCAGTTTTTCTGACTGGGCTTTCGTTCATTATAAAGGTCATAAATCTTGATGTCGATATTGTGTGAGGTCCCAGGACCTATGGTTGGAAAGATAATTCAATTATCTACCACTTTTATTCATGGTGTGTTTCGAAATTCCAAACTTATGATATCGTTTTGGCCCCTCCAAGTCAGATCATCCAAAAATGTTTCCTTAAATCATCCTTTTGGAGGGCTTATGCCCATTTTTGGCTTATGGGTCCTTCTTAAGACTTCCTTAACTTTCCATGTAATACTCATATATCTCTTCATATGTCCTTTATAAAAGTCCCAGCATGTGGGCCCTACTTAGCATACTGTAACGAGGGCTTTTCTTCAAGTAACATATGAACCAATTCATACCATATGGTCCCCAAAGGTCATATATATATCATTATTATACTCTTATAATATAACCTTCATCCCGTATCTGGGCCTCAAAATTGTTCAGCGCGTTCGCGCCTCGTGGTGGCGTGTCCGCGCTGTATTGGCCCTTGGCCTTCTGCGCGTTCGCGCAGACCATTTTGGTGGTCTGCCAGCCCCACTTGTAACGTCCATATCTCCTTACCTTGATGTCCTATTGAGGAGCGGTTTGTTGCGTTGGAAACTAGACTTCCTGAACTTCACTTTAGACCTTTGTTTCACTTTAAAACTCTTAATCTACGAAAACATATTCTTTCTTCCATTTAGACCAAAATTCTCGTACCAAACCTTGCCCAACTTTCCTTCATAGTCTCGGAAGCTTAATCTCCTTAGTTCACTGGTTTTCCGATCCTCCTATAACCTGTTACACGAACTCGTACTCTTATAATCGTAACACGAGCACCTACGATCTTGCATCTTCTCGACAATAACTCCGATGTCTTCAATTGAATCGCTTATACCTAACGAATCCCAACGTACAGAAACTACGGGGTGTAACATCCTTCCCCCCTTAGAAACATTCGTCCTCGAATGTTGCAGTATTGCCAACCCACACACCATCTTTGATTCCGTAGGACTGTTATTCTTTCCTTAGGGTGCGATTACCATTTGGTTAGACTATAACTTCGTTCAGTCTCTTCTCATCTCCCCCTTAACTCTTTCATTACCTTCGGTTAGCTTCTTTACCTTCTTTGTCTTCATGTACATGGTCAAAAATTAACTAGCACCTCGCTCTCGTTTTATCTCCATTATTGTAGTCCTGACTTATCGTGCAATAATTATTCATTATCCCGTAAGTATTTTTCTTTTTCTCGTTCCCTGTTTTCCTGCTAGTTAGGCAACTACCTTTCTCATATGTAGCGCCTTTTTTTTGTGTTTATTCCTTCAGTACCATCTCAGGCTACTCATTTTGATATCTGTTGGTCTTGGATATACACTATACTGACTTCTTGTAGTTCATTGGTCAGCTTCATTAGTCCTTACATCCTTGTCACCATCTCTCTCACCCTTACATTCCGAGTGTTTATCCAACATGACCTTGTCGCTAGTGGCATAATGGTTGTGTTCCTTAAACTATTCCTCCCAGTTTCTCTCCAAGACCACTTCCTTCGATCCAAAGTACGTATATACATAATGGTTCTTCACCCTTTACTATCCTTCGCAGTACCATTATACTTATGGTAATTCATAATCCGAGTTCAATTAATTTCATAGCTCGCAACACCTTTTAGCCCCTACTACAACTTATTCTTTACTTCCTTCCCTTACATCTATCAATACAACCCCAGAAGCACAGGACTACGGCAACTCTTCTATTATGACTCTCTTGCGACGCAAGTAGACTCATCTTCGATTTCCTTGTATCGACGATCGTTTCGTCAGTCGTTATTCCTTATTGGCTTTCTGATATGACCTTTTTGCAATGATAGTTGGGCATATCTTCACGTTGACAGTTCGTATAATTCCAGAGCATATACTCTCATGTTCAGTATAATTAGCGATCCATGAAGTGTTTTCTAATATCCGGTGAACTCTTTTATTTCCATCCACAAGAGCAGCGTCCTTCCTTTCCTCAGAAAATTACCAAACTACCAATCTCTGTCTTTTTGCTACAATTGTTATCCCTTCCGGTGCTAAAATCCCTTTTTTTTTCTTTTGTTGTCATCCTTGGATTCGTCATCCTCTCCGTCGTCCTTGTGAATTTGACTTGGAAACCTTTCTTGCTGTCTTTATTACTCTTTAGGACGTGTCGTTGCATACTTAGGTACGGTGCAATTGTTTTTTTTACTTGATATAGGGGTTTCAAACCATGGTCTAGAAATGTCGTAGCTCATGTCGGCGTGAAGCATTCTCTTGAGTTGTCTTCCATACTTTCTCCCTATGTCTGCCTCATGGTACACTTATTTTTCGTTCATTTTTTGCTTCTTTCTGGTACCTTCCTGATATGTCGATACGCCTCAAACTTTGGCCTTGAGCTAATAACTTTCTCGTTCTGGAGCTTAAGAACGTCATAATTCCTTTCAAGTCCAATATGTTATTTCCCCTTATTAAGGAGGTCCCAATACACCAATAGCTTTTGAATACCCATCGTCTTTGACAATTATCTGCCGCTCTTCATGACCTTCTTAAGGTCGAGGTTCTGTCAGCGTATGGTCTGCCTTATTTATCCTTTTTGCTAGTTACACTCTTGTGTTCAATTGGAATACGCATAAGGGTATCCAATTCCGATGCGTTCTTTTTCGTCTTTTCATCCCTCTGTCTTTTATGACTAACGGTGTCCTGGACCCACAAGTTAATGGGGACATCGAGATTCACCACGTCCTTTTCTAAGTCTTCGGTTATACGCTACTCCTCGTTTTTCTACTCCCGACTTTGCTTACGACATATCTAGAATTCTTCTTATCTTGAGTTCTTCTTCCATTTATGTCTATATCATCATTGTTTTTTCATTCTTCATTCATTTCCATCCATTACTAGTCCTTTCCCCCGCTTAGCTCACTTACTCATAATCCTTCTTAACTACGCATTTATATTACAGTTGTGCATCCAAGTTTTTTGAGTGTCATGCTACTTTTGCTCCTAGCACAGGATTCTTACAATGTACACTGTCTCCATCCTCATTCATCGGGCCTTCATCTGTCTTTCTGATGTCACGGCCAGGTTGTCTTCTCTTCCATTCACGTTCCTTACATTTCATTCTATTGCCTTTATAATCGAACCTCTCGGTCTTTACGAAAGTTCTTGCCTCATATCATTAATTTTCTAATCACATGGGTCACCCCATCATCCTTGTTCTTATCTCGGTGATTGATTGGTTTCCTACCGCCAACTCGTTAAAGTATGCTTCTTATTCTCATAGTTAAAGATTTCCAATTACTTTGCTGCTAAATGCTCTCCCCCTTTTTTTTCGATCAACCCATTAGTATACCTTTCCTATTTTCATCCTTAACCTTCCTTAGGTTCCTTCCTTCCCGAGCGCCCTTCTCCTCTTGTTATTTACAGTATCGGCCCTGAAGTTCGTGAGACATTTCCTTTAAATGTGCAAATACATTCTATTTTTAAGTTATCTTTTAGGAAACCTTCTCCATGTTCGAGGCAACCATACCAATATAGCTACACATTTATCCTTTGGTAAATATACCTTTCGAGAGTTGGAAATCTCTTAACATGGTCGCAAGGCCTAACCATTCTTTCTCTTACTTCTCATTCCTCGTCGTGGTCACTACCCTTTTAGCCCCACCTATCGAATTAAGTTCTCAAACCCACCATTCCTCTTTTGTTCCATACTACCACACTTTATCCCTTTCACATGCCTACCTTCGAATTTTACCCCAAATAGTCTCGTGCTTTGCCGTCGCCTCTCTTGGAGGCTCCACTCACTCATATTTCTCACTTTTTGACATTTTGATCTCCTTAGCTTCCATGTATTCACTTTCCTACTTTTCCAAATGTCATTGCATTAGAACTCTCTAAAACTATCTGGTAATGAAGGTAAATCGGCTTACCTTGTAATGTTCTTTTGTCACTTGAACTTTATTACCTGGTTCGATTAATGCCTTCCATATACCGCAACGTCGGTTGCCGGGATACACATACCCGCTGATATAGCCACATATGGGATATCATATGCATATGTATATATATAATTACTACCATCTCGCTTACAAAATATATCCAAACGCTATTCAAACTCACCCTAATTCTAGAGCTGTGATGCACCTTCTTTCTCTTCACCGGTCTAGTCTGCCTCGTACTTTGTGACCTCTTAAGGTCTCCAACCACTCCGCATACTCCAATCTCCCTTGGGATTCTCTATCTTCTCATTTGCCTTTTATGTCTGAATTTATAGGACTTTTAGGACACTTCCCAGGGGGTCACCCATCCAAATATTTCTCTCACTCCAGCACGCTTAACCTTGAAACTCTGATGGAATCCGGTACGTTAATGCTGGTATGATCGCATCCACGTCCTTTTTTAAGTCTTCGGTTATACGCTACTCCTCGTTTTTCTACTCCCGACTTTGCTTATGACATATCTAGAATTCTTCTTATCTTGAGTTCTTCTTCCATTTATGTCTATATCATCATTTTTTTTTCATTCTTCATTCATTTCCATCCATTACTAGTCCTTTCCCCCGCTTAGCTCACTTACTCATAATCCTTCTTAACTACGCGTTTATATTGCAGTTATGCATCCAAGTTTTTCGAGTGTCATGCTACTTTTGCTCCTAGCACAGGATTCTTACAATGTACACTCTCTCCATCCTCGTTCATCGGGCCTTCATCTGTCTTTCTGATGTCACGGCCAGGTTGTCTTCTCTTCCATGCACGTTCCTTACATTTCATTCTATTTCCTTTATAATCAAACCTCTCGGTCTTTACGAAAGTTCTTGCCTCATATCATTAATTTTCTAATCACATGGGTCACCCCATCATCCTTGTTCTTATCTCGGTGATTGATTGGTTTCCTACCGCCAACTCGTTAAAGTATCCTTCTTATTCTCATAGTTAAACATTTCCAATTACTTTGCTGCTAAACGCTCTCCCCCTTTTTTTTCGATCAACCCATTAGTATACCTTTCCTATTTTCATCCATAACCTTCCTTAGGTTCCTTCCTTCCCGAGCGGCCTTCTCCTCTTGTTATTTACAGTATCGGCCCTGAAGTTCGTGAGACATTTCCTTTAAATGTGCAAATACATTCTATTCTTAAGTTATCTTTTAGGAAATCTTCTCCATGTCCGAAGCAACCATACCAATATAGCTACACATTTATCCTTTGGTAAATATACCTTTCGAGAGTTGGAAATCTCTTAACATGGTCGCAAGGCCTAACCATTCTTTCTCTTACTTCTCATTCCTCATCGTGGTCACTACCCTTTTAGCCCCACCTATCGAATAAAGTTCTCAAACCCACCATTCCTCTTTTGTTCCATACTACCACACTTTATCCCTTTCACATGCCTACCTTCGAATTTTACCCCAAATAGTCTCGTGCTTTGCCGTCGCCTCTCTTGGAGGCTCCACTCACTCATATTTCTCACTTTTTGACATTTTGATCTCCTTAGCTTCCATGCATTCACTTTCCTACTTTTCCAAATGTCATTGCATTAGAACTCTCTAAAACTATCTGGTAATGAAGGTAAATCGGCTTACCTTGTAATGTTCTTTTGTCACTTGAACTTTATTACCTGGTTCGATTAATGCCTTCCATATACCGCAACGTCGGTTGCCGGGATACACATACCCGCTGATATAGCCACATATGGGATATCATATGCATATGTATATATATAATTACTACCATCTCGCTTACAAAATATATCCAAACGCTATTCAAACTCACCCTAATTCTAGAGCTGTGATGCACCTTCTTTCTCTTCACCGGTCTAGTCCGCCTCGTACTTTGTGACCTCTTAAGGTCTCCAACCACTCCGCATACTCCAATCTCCCTTGGGATTCTCTATCTTCTCATTTGCCTTTTATGTCTGAATTTATAGGACTTTTAGGACACTTCCCAGGGGGTCACCCATCCAAATATTTCTCTCACTCCAGCACGCTTAACCTTGAAACTCTGATGGAATCCGGTACGTTAATGCTGGTATGATCGCATCCACGTCCTTTTTTAAGTCTTCGGTTATACGCTACTCCTCGTTTTTCTACTCCCGACTTTTCTTATGACATATCTAGAATTCTTCTTATCTTGAGTTCTTCTTCCATTTATGTCTATATCATCATTTTTTTTTCATTCTTCATTCATTTCCATCCATTACTAGTCCTTTCCCCCGCTTAGCTCACTTACTCATAATCCTTCTTAACTACGCGTTTATATTGCAGTTGTGCATCCAAGTTTTTCGAGTGTCATGCTACTTTTGCTCCTAGCACAGGATTCTTACAATGTACACTCTCTCCATCCTCGTTCATCGGGCCTTCATCTGTCTTTCTGATGTCACGGCCAGGTTGTCTTCTCTTCCATGCACGTTCCTTACATTTCATTCTATTTCCTTTATAATCAAACCTCTCGGTCTTTACGAATGTTCTTGCCTCATATCATTAATTTTCTAATCACATGGGTCACCCCATCATCCTTGTTCTTATCTCGGTGATTGATTGGTTTCCTACCGCCAACTCGTTAAAGTATCTTTCTTATTCTCATAGTTAAACATTTCCAATTACTTTGCTGCTAAATGCTCTCCCCCTTTTTTTTCGATCAACCCATTAGTATACCTTTCCTATTTTCATCCATAACCTTCCTTAGGTTCCTTCCTTCCCGAGCGCCCTTCTCCTCTTGTTATTTACAGTATCGGCCCTGAAGTTCGTGAGACATTTCCTTTAAATGTGCAAATACATTCTATTCTTAAGTTATCTTTTAGGAAATCTTCTCCATGTCCGAAGCAACCATACCAATATAGCTACACATTTATCCTTTGGTAAATATACCTTTCGAGAGTTGGAAATCTCTTAACATGGTCGCAAGGCCTAACCATTCTTTCTCTTACTTCTCATTCCTCATCGTGGTCACTACCCTTTTAGCCCCACCTATCGAATAAAGTTCTCAAACCCACCATTCCTCTTTTGTTCCATACTACCACACTTTATCCCTTTCATATGCCTACCTTCGAATTTTACCCCAAATAGTCTCGTGCTTTGCCGTCGCCTCTCTTGGAGGCTCCACTCACTCATATTTCTCACTTTTTGACATTTTGATCTCCTTACCTTCCATACATTCACTTTCTCACTTTTTCAAATGTCATTGCATTAGAACTCTCTAAAACTATCTGGTAATGAAGGTAAATCGGCTTACCTTGTAATGTTCTTTTGTCACTTGAACTTTATTACCTGGTTCGATTAATGCCTTCCATATACTGCAACGTCGGTTGCCGGGATACACATACCCGCTGATATAGCCACATATGGGATATCATATGCATATGTATATATATAATTACTACCATCTCGCTTACAAAATATTTCCAAACGCTATTCAAACTAACCCTAATTCTAGAGCTGTGATGCACCTTCTTTCTCTTCACCGGTCTAGTCCGCCTCGTACTTTGTGACCTCTTAAGGTCTCCAACCACTCCGCATACTCCAATATCCTTTGGGATGCTCTATCTTCTCATTTTCCTTTTATGTCTGAATTTATAGGACTTTTAGGACACTTCCCAGGGGGTCACCCATCCAAATATTTCTCTCATTCCAGCACGCTTAACCTTGAAACTCTGATGGAATCTGGTACGTTAATGCTGGTATGATCGCATCCACCTCACCGCATGAACTTCATCACATAATCTGGAGCAAGTTGAAGTCTTAACAGATTCCAAAACATTCCCGTAACACATGTCCTTCCGAATTAAAAGGGTCTCCTACTCTTCCGACTACACAATTATTATTTTGGCCGTTTCAATCCTCAATATTCACCTCTTACCTATGTGTACGACTAATTTTCATCCTAGATTTCCATATTCCCAATAGTGGCAAAAACACCTTGATCGCCGTTACTTATAAATACTTGGTTATCGGCCCTTGGATTTTCGCTCGCCGCTATAAGCAATAATCTTACAACAAATACACATACATAGAAAATTCCAATAGAGGCTCATATACCTGTAGTCGATCGGTCTCTAGTCTGATCTGGTGGACTATAAGGTGAAGTGTGCTCCTCATCATCGTCTACCCACCATCTGCTCGTCTGGCCTTCGTCATCTCTCTCATCTGAGTCTGAGGGATATATATAACCAGGCAATTCCCGGTTTACCGACGGCCAGGATAGGGGGCTGGAGTAATCCGTAACACTCACCGGGGAGGCTGGTCTGACGTAGGGCTCTGCCATAGGGGCACCTGGCACGGCCTCGGGAGTCTCCTCCTCCGGTGTCCCAGAGGAATACTCGGATGGATCTGTGTCATAGTTGTCCTCTAGGGGGGGGTCTTCCTCCCTAGGAGTCAAGAACTCTGGAGGAATCGTCGCTGGGTCCTCTAAAGGATCAGTCTCAATAGGATAACTGAGGCTCCTCCTACTAGGTCCTGGAGCCTGGGGTCCTGGAGATACTCTAGGGGCCTTCTTAGCACCCCCACTATCTGAAGCTGATCTCTTCATCTCTCGTCAGTCCGTATTTATCGGCAAGAAAATGAATCAGAAGCGATCTTTCCTAGAATCTGGCTCTATCGCACGATTTAAGATAGTAGGAAAGGTCAATGATTCCTAAATGCCCTACAACCTCCTGTTTATAAGTGTGGCCGGCTTCACACCCATAAACAGGACTCTACCGGAAACGGTCTGTAGACAATCCCTAGGACGAACTGCTCTGATACCACTTTTGTCACGACCGAAACCGATGAGCCGCGACAAGTACCCGACCGTTGCTGGTCAAGCACTCCTATACCTGTATTTACCTTTCACTGACTATCCTGGGCCCATACACAATCTGTAACTGAGATGGACTGTCTCCCGAACAATCAACATAAGGGACACCGTATCGGGAATCCACGACCAACACATACATGTAAACACAAATGCTCAGACTAACAGCGCAAGCCGATTGGCCACTTTATATATACAGTACAACAAAATAAGTGCCGACGAGGCTGTAAACAACACGACTACATATCACTGTCTACAGACCTCTATGGAGTACAAACTGTAGAAGGGACAGGACAAGGCCCTGCCGTACCCATATGTGTACACAACAGCATAGTATACCGTAGGACTGCAGCTCCGGATCAATGGAGCATACCGACTGTCGCTGCGGGGAGGTCCTACTGATGTGGATCGTCTGGCTGGCTACCAGATCCTGCGGGCATGAACACAGCGTCCACAAGAAGGGACGTCAGTACGAATAATGTACCGAGTATGTAAGGCATGAATAGTAACATAGTAAGGGATGTAAAGTATAAATAAGAACAGACTGGAAATATAGAGCATATCGTAAGATAAAAGGGTAACCTGTACATATGAGTGCCTCTTAGGGCGGAAGCCATGCATGCTTAGCTTTCTTTAAAAAAACATTTCTTGTTCATATATACAGAAAATAGAACATATCATGTTGCCGAGGAACATCGGCTCCGATTCATGTAAGCACATATGTCCTGCGTCCGGGATGATATCATGTCATATAATACTAACTGATCGGGTGGTTACGCGTATATAACGCTCACCCTTTTTTCCCATATTCCCCATGTACATATACATATATCATATAAGCAGCATGCAGAAGAGCTCAAAGAAAGTCGTGTATCTATCGGAGTGACGTAAGGTCGGTATCCTCCGATTATATTATGGAATAATCCTCATTGCTTTGTCTCACCTTTAAGGAACAATTGTTATAAGGTGGGACTATCAATGAATAATAGCATCAAGAGAAAACATAGAATAAGATCGTAAATCTCATAAGGCATCAATTCATATACTTTGGAATCTTTTTAAATAGTCGTCATCCATGAATAGAATTGGGAAATCAAGAAATAGCTCAACATTCTTATACCGTCATTGAAATTGTAAACTTGGAACCTTTAAACATGAAATCGTTCTCATAATAATTACCATAGAAAAATATTCTCATTTATGGCATCATTGCCATCTTGATAAAAACATGTCCATCCTTGTTGTCATAAGAGCTTATAAAATCATAAACCTCTGTTTTGGAAAAATATGAATATTTTGGAAAAACATTTGTGGGTTATCGGAAAAGGAATCATTCCTTGGAATCATAGACTTTTAACTTTTGATAACATGGGAGATATGGAAACATTTATAAAATCATAACGTAGAAATCATGCCTTTGAAAGAAAGGGATGAGCCTTAACATACCTGCTCCACCTCCTATTAGCTACGCTTATGCGTCCGAGCTCGTAAGTCTACATTTAAGAGGATTTATACAAACGTTAGCCTCTTCATCGTACACTTATTCCACGTTTCAAACCAAACTATTTTATATTCTGCCGAAAATCGGGCAGCATCTCCCCCGTTTATATGCCTAGCCCGAATTCTAAATTCAGCAACCAACAACAATCACAACAATACTAAAATTAACCATAATATTTCCAACTCCAAAATACTTCATAAACACCCCATATGGTGTTTGTCCCATATTTCCATCACAGAATCATTTTATAACAATTTTACAGCGCCTTCTTCGTAAATAAACTAAGATTAACGTTAATAGCAATAGATTCATACCTTTCTTTCAATAAGAATGCTATATCTTCACTCCCCCACCTTGAGCTTGAGCCACAACGCGTTGATACACAATTTTGAAGTTGCAACTATACGCCGTCTGGACCCGAATTTGGAAATTATACCTGGTTTTGGGCTAAAAGGTTGGTGGTGGAAAGTTGGAGAATTTTCTGGAATATTTGAGGGGTTGTTGGTGTGTTTGGGACGAAAATGAGGGGGTCTCCCCCTTTAAATAGCGGTCCAGGTTGTGCCTGGACCGACATAAATTTACTTCAGCGCGTCGCGCTGGCTTAGTTTTTCTGACTGTGCCTTCGCGCCACTCCCTGGCGCGTTCGCGCAGACCATTTTGGTGGTCTGCCAGCCCCACTTGTAACGTCCATATCTCTTTACCTTGATGTCCTATTGAGGAGCGGTTAGTTGCGTTGGAAACTAGACTTCCCGAACATCACTTTATACTTTTGTTTCACTTTAAAACTCTTAATCTATGAAAATGTATTCTTTCTTCCATTTAGACCAAAATTATCGTACCAAACCTTGCCCAACTTTCCTTCAAAGTCTCGGAAGCTTAATCTCCTTAGTTCACTAGTTTTTCGTTCCTCCTATAACCTGTTACACGAACTCGGACTCTTATAATCGTAACATGAGCACCTACGATCTTGCATCTTCTCGACAATAACTCCGATGTTTGCAATTGAATCGCTATGACCTAACGAATCCCAACGCACAGAAACTACGGGGTGTAAAAAGAGAGAAGAGAGCTGAACTCTTATTCCACACATCAAATTTTAATGCAAATCGAGTATAATCCCTGAATATTGGTCCGGACAGCGTATAGTTGCAATTATAAAATTGTAAAGTGGCGAGTCTTGGCACGAATTCAAGGTAGAAAGTGAAGATATTGCAGTACTAGCGGGAGTAAGCTATGAATCTTTCTGTGTTAATATTCATTTCGGTTTATTTACGGATATAAAGTTATTAAATTGTCATATAATAAGTTGGTTAGTTAAGAAATTTGGAAAACATCGTGTGGGATATTTTATGGAGCATATTAGTGTTGATAATGTCGTTGTTGATGTTGGTATCGTTGTTGTTGTTGCTGGTTGTTGGATTGTGATTTCGATCTAGGCATGTAAATAGGGGAGATGCTGCCCGAATTTCGACAGATTCTAAACGGAATTAAATTGAAGGCTTAAGATGAGCATATGACATTAAGCCTAACAGTAGTATGAATGGTTTATATGTAGATTTATGAGCTTGGAAGGATAAGCGTTGAGTGGCTAAGGAGACTGAAAGGTATGTAAGGCTAGTCCCTTTCTTTCTAAAGGCATGATTCCTATGTTATGATTCCATACATGTCTTCCATAACATTCTTGTTCCTGAACAACTAGAAGTTCCTGGTTCTCAAGGTTTTTATGATGTTAAAGACATGATGTTTTCTACGATGACCATGATGACAATAGTGACTCCTTTCTTATGAACTCATACTTGTTTTCCACGATGTCCCTATTCCCACAAGCTAGAGATTCATGATTCTTAAAGTTTCTTATGACATTAAATATGATTATGTTTTCTTGATAATAATGATAATGATAATGATGATGACTCTGTTTCTAGAAGTTTCAAAGTTGCTATGATGAGATTATTGAGCTTATTTCATGATTTCCTTGATTTTACTCATTGTTGTTGATCTCACCTTATAATCATTGTTCCTTCAAGGTGAGGTAAAGCGATGATGATTATTCCATAATATAAATTGGAGGTTACCGACCTTATATATATATATATATAGGGTATGCGGAAAGGTGAGGCGTTATATACGCATAACCACCTGATCAACTGGATAACATCCCGGACGCGGGATGCCCGGACACTGGATATATGGATAAATGGATCAGGCTGGACGTTTTGCGGCAATATATATGGATCGGGCTGCACGTTCCGCAACAATGTATATATATATATATATATATATACATGGATCGGGCTGCACGTTCTGCAGCAATGTATATATTTATAGATCGGGTTGCACGGTCCGCAACACTATTATGTATATATGAAGAAAAGTTTTCAAAAAGGTTAAGCATGCATGATATCCACTTTATGAGGCAACCAGATGCACAGGCTATCTCTTTATTTTCATATTATGTCCCATATTTCTTGTTATGTTGTTATTTATGCCTTACATACTAAGTACATTATTCGTACTGACGTCCATTCGTACAGACCTGATCTTTAGGAGCTCCATCAGCGGAATCTCAGAAGCGCTAACATTCTTTCAGAGCCGCAGTTATTGGTACTACTTGTTTGTGTACATATACTCTGGTATGGCAGAGACTTGCCCCGTCCCTCTGGATTCTTGTATTCTTTATATAGAGGCTCGTAGACAGATGTAGGTATCTAGATATTTGGTATCCTTATCAGTACATATTATGTATAGTGTTTAGACAGCCTTGTTGACTTATTTTTATGGACATGGTTGTTGGTGATAACTTGACAATGTGCCATTAGCTAGTGGTTCATGTCCTTGCTGAGTATGATGCATATGAGCTAGCTTATGGGCCACCTAGAAATGATTATGAAATATATGTTTAGAGGTACTCGGCAGGTTACTCCGGGTGCCCCTCATGACCCTCTAGCTGGGTCGTGACATGGGCCATCATTGTTTGTTTAGGTTTTGTCTCCCCAATTCATTATTATATGGGCTTGGCCCAAATTTGATGTAATTCATTTTTGGCATTGTAATAATTATTATGGCTCTTTAAATTTGTACTTAGTTTAATTTGTGAACGTATACTAATATTTTGTATACCCGTTTGTATTTATGTCCATGCAAACCCATTAGTGGGTCCCAACGAGGCCCACAAACGTATCTAGATCGAGTCAACCCAATTTGGAGCAAAAATGGAGCATACGTTTTGGACCTGGGGATTTTTTTCGAAATGCATAACATATTCTTATTGGGCTTGGTCGGCCTAATATCCCTATCTCTTTATTTATGCGTTGAATTCAATACTTGTGTATTCATTTATAAATTGGAACCCTTAAAAGGTTATCCCATGTTTAAAGTCGCCAACACTCAATTTTTATACTATGAAAAACCGATTTTGGGAAATTAATATAACGTGTAGTTTTAAAAATAAAAACGGATTGTTTTAGTATGTATATTGGACTGAAAACGATCAATTTTTTAAAATAGGGGGCTGATTTGGATTTTTTTAAAACATGTGGACTATTATAAAGACCTATGGACTACTGACTATATGGATTGATTTAAACTTATTGGACTGATTCTTACTTCCAAAAACTTGGACTAAAATTGGATTAAAATTGATAAAAAATATAGTTGGCAAATGGACAATAATAGTATTCCTTAAACTATTTTCTACACTTAAATAAAAACTGTTTAATAACTTAAAACTTAAACGGGTGGGCTTATGTGGTGTTTTAACCTAGGCGTTCTAGTCCGAAACCCAAAATACCCAATTTTGGGCAAAACTCTACCACTTTCATTTCTTGAAAAGTGATATATTTAGCATGAATGACTAACTTTTGTTGCGAAAATATAAACTGAAACAGTTTTTTCACTATAAAAAATTTATATCTACAAAGGCATACTATTAGAACTCGTAGGTCAACTGTATTTTACGAATCTTTAATACCGGGATGCCTAACACCTTCCTCAGGGGATCACCAGAACCCTTACCCGAACTTTGGTTAGATTAGGATTCTTTTAAAATTTAACCGTTTTGAATGAACCCTTTTCGAACTGGTTTTCCTAATTTCATAAAAATTATGTGGCGACTCTAAAATAAAGTCCATTTAGAGCACCATCCACGTATAAGTATAATTTTTTCTTTTTCCTGATACGATTGACAACCGTACTTCCCCGGGACACTTTTCTTTTTAAATGAGGCAAGGGCAAATAAGAATCGGAAAAAATAGAACTACTATAGATGGTGACTCCGCTAGGGACAATTTAAGGTTCTAACCATAAGGGTTTCAATAATTTGTTTGCTATGTATGATATAAATTGTCTAAGTGATATATACTGTTTATGTGCTTAAATTTCCACAAAAATATAACTGTCATTCATGCATGCATACTCCGCCATCCCTGACATTTATTTTACGCTTTTTCCAAGGGTGACGACGCGGGATGAGTTGCGGGTGTACCTTCACTAAAAAACCCTTCTGCTATATTCTTTGGAGGTCTCCAAGGTCGAGTGGGCATGCGGTCATCCCACAGCCTTAGAGAACCCACCCCCAACTTGTCCGCTTGGGTAACCTTTGTCATTTGCCTAGAAAACCACTCTAGAATAACTAGTGTAGAGCGAAGCCAAATCCTTACTAATATAGCACATGCTGACCAAAGGCCGGTTTGGGTATCTCAGACCTACTTGAATCGGACAGGATAGACACCTTATTGTGTTCCGAAGGTGTAAAAACCTGAAGACACTGCATCCCACTACTTGCTATCTGGAAGCATTATTGTGCCTTGTGTGAAATAAATTGTTGCTCCTAGGTGCGGGGAACTAACAGTGTTCTGCTTGCAGATGTTTCCTGATGTGCAGTTTGATATGATTGTTGGTCCACCACCACGTTTAGTGATGTGGTGGGAAGGTTTGACTAATGATCAGAAGAAAGAGATAAAGGGTTGCATAGGGCATCTAAACATCCTTGAGTTTTCTTCACCCTACCCCTGGGAAGCTAACCGAACACTAGCCTTTATCACCTGCCTATTGGGAACCATGGCATTTCCACTGAATGCCTCCCTAGCTATTGACACCCGGGTTGTCTTTGTTGCCCATGTTGTTTTTAAGGGAGTTACGACGAATGGGCTTACCAAATATTTTGATATCATCCCCATTATCCTATCAGATATATACCAAGCTTTGGGAAAGTGTCGTAACCATTATTATTACTTCCAGGGTTGCAATCTCTTAGTCCAATGGTGGATATTTTAGCATCTAGATAAGAGCGGTTTATCCTCCCGCCGAGATCCGGCCTTGAGAGAAGATGATTTGGGAGTCACTGCTGTGCCTTGTGGGGTTCAAAGAGGATGGGCTCACATCTTTTCCAGACTAAGAGAAGAACATATCATGTGGAGAGTACCTGATTTTTATTCCAAAACTATTTGTGTTAAGAGCCGTAGGGGTCCATATTTACCGCTTATAGGCATTAGGGGGATCAGACCCTACACACCATTGAGAGTACTTAGACAGTTTGGCATGAGACAGGTTATTCCAAATGTGGGAAATATGGGAGAGTTTGTATGAGATAATGAAGAAGGTCATATCAAAGGTATAAATGATGCCCACAAAGATTACAAGAATATGATAAGGGAAGATAAGTTGGACGAGGATCCAAACAATCAAAGTCTTGACGAAGACTACTACGAGTGGCTTAGGGCTGAGCTGGCTGGTACTGCTACTCCAGGACCGTATATGTACAAATTTCCCATAGATAGGGAAGCCGCGAATGCAATTCAGGTTAGAAGAATGAAAAGACGGGTGGAAGGGAGAGAAGCAGATCATCAAGCAAAAACAGAATATGACCAAGAGATAATTAAGAGTTTAACAGACGAGGCGGATGCCTCATGAAAGAGCTTGGAATGGCTTGAAACTTTTGTTAAGGGAACCATAGATACAAGGACGTCATTGAATGACAATCAGAGGGGTCAGTGGATCGGGAAAGCATTGATGCCAGCCTATGTAGCCATTCAGACCGCCCTTCAAAGGGCTAAGAAGGGACAGATTGAGAGAGAGAGCAGATTTTCATCCGAGGAGTGGACTTCTTTTGATGTTTTATATCTATTTACCTTAAAAGCCGTGTAATCCCACTTGGGAAGATATTATTAATGAAAACGTTGGGATTTTGTTTTTGGGAAAACAGTAAAGTTGTTTTACACATGGTATAGTTTTACTTCATGCGCTAGCAGCCTCGGAGCAATAAGGTATAGGAAAATGAATCATATATTGTCTAAATGCTTATCTGATATAACTGCTTTGTGTGAAAATCATATATATTATTAAAACTTTTGATTGGTCCACATTCCGGCCACTACCCAAAAGAAAACCAAGAAAACAACCCGTAAAGTCAAATTTAGCTCCACTTTTAAAAGGCTGATTTGCTAATAGGAAATGGAGATTCCAGACAGCATGAGTGTGACGTCTCCTTACATCAACCTAGTCAGTGACGATGAGAACATGGAAGCTACAAGTGAGATAAATTGACAGTAGGACGATAGTATGGCCCTGCCTACTGCTAGAATGAAAGAAGCTATCCAAACCACTAAGGCGGCCAATGAGAAGATGAAATAAGCCGAAACTCTCCTAGCTTATGTTAAGGAACTAACTAAGCAACACCCTGCCAATCGGGTAAAATGGGGAAAGACACCTGAAGCACCACTTGGGAGTTGTGTCCCGCTCAGTCAACAAGAAGGGCTTGATCCCATACCTTAGGGAAATGACGAACTACTTATCCCCAATCTGAAAGTCTATAGAGAGCCGCGCGAATCTCAGCTCGAGGAACCTCCAGTTTCATACACAATTGTTCTTAAGGGTACAAAATCGCACAATTGAGGTACGCCAGTAGAAATGTCCAAACAATAACTCTTAAAGACTTTGGGGAGTTTTGGAGTGTACGCGCAAAGCCCAAATCTGTTGTCGCCGTGCGCTCCTCCTATGATTTACAGAAAGTGCCTCTACCACCGAAGTTAGTCGGGCCATACAGCCAATGAGTGTGGAGCATTGGAAAGGAATCTTATCCAATAGATTGACCAAGGGAGAATTAGCCAACTATTAGGGCCTCACTCTTTCCTGACCCATGACCAGGGGAAAAATCATCCAGAACGGATATCAAGGGTTAGGTTCTGGAGGAGCGACTTCTCAAAATTTGAGGAGTCATATATCAGGATTCACTCCCTACTGTGTAGTGTGAAAAATAGAATATCCTTTTCCGTTTTTATGTAAATAGAACCACACCTACCTGATGTCCCGTTAGCGATATGTGGGAAGCCTACATAAGGCCTGGCTAGGGTAGAAAACTAAGTTGTGGGTAGCATAGAAAAAAAAATTGTGTATGCTTGAACTACGGATGCACCTAATTTCCCTTTGGCGGGATATGTAGGTAGTCTATTTAAGACTCGGTTCTTTTATAATAAAAATCCTCCTTAGTACAGAATGGGTAGAAGCAAATCAACCATGAAGACCACTTACCAAAAATCGATATTCCTAAGAACACAAAAAGATCAAAGTACCTTTGAATGTAAATCAATCAAGAGTTGAGATAAAATATATGAATCTATCTGTTATAAACTGCAAACAACGTGATATCTAGTGTTTCGTGCTTAAATATAATGCTAACTTGGGAGATTTTAAGTTGTTTTCTCTTATAAACAGGGGTCGATTCGCTGGCACCAGCTACTCGATCAAAAGCTGCCACAACATCCTTAAACCCTCAAGAAGAAAACATGCCTGAGACACCGTGGCCAAACAACAATCAAAACAGAACTACTTTAGTCGAGGGTACCCCAACAGCTGACATAGCTGGAATGCCTTTGGAAGAGGCCATTAACCTGCTAATGAGGCAATTGGCTGAAGCCAGAGAAGAAGCAGCCTGCCTAAGGGTTGAAAAGGAAAATGCTGCTAATACTGAGGCTAGAAGGCCTCCACCCATTTTCCCAAATCTGGATTTATCAATCCCTGACCATTTCCCACAAACCCAGACTAGGGCTACTTTTGAAACTCCACTATGCTGAAACACCACCCACGTGGGGGATTCCTCCTACCAAACACCAGCTTTCCAAACACCGACTCATGCTACCACATCCCATAACACAAATACTTATCAAGCCCCTCGGGCAGCAGAAATTCCTACAATCTACCCCGTCCAGCCAAATGTTACTTTTAAAGACCATGTCACACATATTGAATCCTCACCAAAATTGGAGAACATGAAAATGTTCTTTGAGGCAAGAATAGATGATCGAGAAGGAGATGAGAAAGAAAATTATTGAACTAGAACATGGCTCTAAAAATAAAGAGGGGTTGAGATACTCTGATTTGTGCATACATCCAAATCTGGGTCTACCAGAAGGTTTTAAAATCCCCAAATTCGACCATTTCAATGGATCGGGAAACCCCAGGGCCCACTTAAGAGCTTATTACGACCAGTTGATCGGAAATGGTGGAAATGAAGTTTTACTCATGAGATTATTCAGTCGAAGTCTGTCAGGAACAGCCATGGAGTGGTTTACCTCACAAGACATCAGTTGATGGAAGACATGCGAAGAGATGGAAAGTTCATTCATGGAGAGATTCCACTTCAATGTGGAAAACGTGCCCGATCGCTTCTCATAGGAGAACATTCGTCAGAAATCGATCGAAACCTACAGACAATATACCAATCACTGGAGAGATGACGTAGAGTGTATGAAACCACCTATGAATGAACCTGATCTTGTAGCTGCATTTATACGTTACCAAGAAGCTGATTGTTTTGACAAAATGATAACTATGAAAGGGAGTTCCTTTGCAGATTTAGTAGCCGTTGGGGAAGATATTGAAGATGGCCTCAAGACCGACAAGATTGTCAGTGTATTAAACAGATCAGATGCGTCCGGCACCACGAGTGGCAAAAACAAGAGAAGAGATGTAGCTTATCTTTTTAGAGCTACTAGCCCAAAAAGCCGAGAAAAAAAGATAACTCACAAAAATCAAACAACTACCAATCACCTCCACCAACCAGCTATATAACCACTTCACCCCAATATAGCCCAATGTCTATGTGCTTTGCACAACCTGGCTACCAAGTTCCACAACTAAATTATCAAATCCCAACACCTAGCAACCAAGCTCCATGACCAAATTACCGAATGTCAGCACCCAATAACCAAGCTCCACAAAATTAGACTTTACAAAACCAGCCTCCACCAGCAAACTATGAGGCACCACAAAAGAAACCTTCGAGAGTATTTACGCCTTTACCAAAATCAAGGGCTAGTTTGTTTGCCAAACTAAGAGATGTCGGGCGAATGAATGTTGTCCCACTAAAGCCTGCTAATCCTAAGGATCGATGCTATAGGCCAGATTTCACTTGCGCCTATCATTCTAACCAAGTTGTCCATACCACCGAATATGGCTTAAACTTAAGGAAAAAACTACAAGATATGATTGACAATCATGAGCTTATCCTGGAACCAACACCTCCGAATGTGGACATAAATCCTCTCTCGAAACATGGAGGGAATCAAATTCACATGATAGAAAGAGGTGATCAATGGGAAGAGAGCCCTGCGATTATTCATCCAGATATTGAAGGGTTAGAAAGCACCGTCGCCTCGTTCTCCTTACAAGAGCGAAAAAAAGTGTTAGGCCCTTTGGCAAGGAAATCTGAGATGTCCCAGTCATATGTTGTAGCCACGACAGAGCCCTTCATGCTCAAGTATCCCTCGTCAGTCGCTGGAATTCAAAACGAGCCGTTCATACTCAAAACATCAGGGCTAATTGATAATGCACCTTTTGTGATCAAACCACCGCACCTGACGATGGTCAATAAAGGAAAAGAGATAGCCATTGTGGTTCAGGGTATGACCAGGTCTGGAAGATGTTATGCTCTAGAAAAGCCTGTACTCGAAGCACCACATCGCGAAAATCCTCAGAAAAGACCAATTACTGAAAGCGAAGCTGAAAATTTTTGGAGGCAAATGCCGATCAAGGATTATTCGATTGTTGAGCACTTGCATAAGACTCCTGCCAGGATATCAATAATGTCATTATTACTCAGTTCGTCTCAACATCACTTAGCCTTAATGAATGCTTCGAATGAAGTCCAAGTGCCTGCCGGCACTACAAGTGAAACATTGGCCTAGATTGTAGGGTCTGTTGTACGAGCGCATAGGCTATCATTTTTTGACGATGCATTCCCAAGGGAGGGTAAGACCCACAGCAAGTCCTTACACATAACAGTCAATTGCCGCGACAAGATTATCCCTCAAGTGCTGATTGATGGAGGGGCTGGTTTAAATGTATTCCCCATAACGACTTTGAAACAACTTGGATATGATATTGGCAAAATCTGTTAGAGTCGAACCAATGTAAAAGCTTATGATGGCCCAACCAGTGACCCGATTGGAGAAATAGATCTACACATACAAATGGGTCCCGCAGAGTTCATGGTGGAGTTCGTCATCATGGATATCGAATCGAGCTACAACTTATTATTGGGATGACCATGGTTGCACGCCGCTGGAGTTATGGCATAGTCGTTGCACCAGTCTCTCAAATTCATATGGGATGATCAAGAAGTCATGATTTATGGCAAAGGAAATATCCACAGCTATCTGGACAATTCTGTACCGGTCATAGAGAGGTCACCAGTGGGTACTGATTTTCACACTATTAAATTAGCCATGATAGATCGCAGGGGAGATGATGAAGATATCCCTATGCCACCGGTCTACAAAATGGTTGCTACAACTATGATAAGAAGTGGTTTTGAGCCCGGGAAAGGTCTGGGAAAGAACTTACAAGGAATCAAAGAATCAGTGAGTATCAAAAATGGGAAATACCGATTTGGGGTTAGATACGAGCCATCTGAGGCAGAACAAGAAGAAGCAGAACATGAACCAAGAGGTCCCATTGAAATGAGAAAGTCGTTCCCATATCTAAACCAGTCCTTCACAACATACCCATTGAGTCACAACAGCAATTATCTAGAAGAGGGTTTAAGGATGTTATTTTGGGAAGAGGAGTGCGCAACCATCAATGAAGAATTCTTCGAAGCATTGGAGATTCGTCGTGTTGAGCCAGGGGAAATAACAAGTGGATGGACTTCTACCCCGTTGTTCACTATGCGATAGAAAGAATGCTCATTTTCAGAAAAATGGCAAAAGTCGGCTTTAAGGACTGGCTTGTTGTCTTTTATGTTTTTGTAATGACCCTTCCAGTCGTTAGGGGAAATTAGGACTCCGTTGGAAATTCCGAGGCCGCGTGTGGATTCCTAGGGCGTCCTTTTGTATGTGTGCATGTTTTGTGTTGTGTTTTTGATGCCTTGGATGAAATGTGGGGTGATAGGGGGAAAAACTAGTCAAAAGTTGAGCTCACTTCCAAAAATGGACCGCTGCAGTGGTGGGTGTACCGCTATAGCGGCGTCATGACCACTACCACTGGCCATCCATGTCCTTAGTGGCCGTTGTGGCGGACGGTGGACCACCACGGCAGTACCGCTATAGCGGTGGTCAGACCGCCATAGCGGTCAAGCGGTTTCTTTTAGGACCGCTATAGTGAGACCGCTGCAGCGGTGTGAGGACCGCCGTACCGGTCGACATAAAGCAGTAACCCGAATTTTATATAGTCAGTTTTATTTTCTCTTCTCACAAAACACCAACACACTTCCCAACAAGCACCTAGAGAGAATTTTCAAGCTAGGGCAAGATAACCTTGAGAGGTAAGTTCCACAGCTTTTTATTCTATCATTCTCTTCCCCTTCATTATGGTAATCATCTTCATGGGTCTTTAATGGTGAAAGTAAAGTAAAAACCCTAGAATGCCAATTAACCTTCTAAACTTGATGGGTTGGGGTTATTATGGCTTATTTATCATTTAAATGGATTGATTAGTTGCTATTTGTCATACATTGAACATTTAGAATAGTAAACTAAGTGATTTGAGACCTAAGGTTCTATAAAAATGGTGTCTTTGCCATAGAAAACTATTTATAATGGGAATGTTTGATATAATGTTGTATAACATGATGGTAAATGAATACTAGGGGCCTTGATGAGTTGTTTATCACCTAGAAAATCATCCACCCTTAGATTGGGGAAAAGGAAGGGTATTCTTGCTTTGGTGTTTGTAAATTGAGCAATGTGACTCATTGAGCCTTCTATTTTTAGACTGTGAACATATTGAGGCTTTAAGGAAAGGAAAGGATGTAGCAGAGTAACCTGCGTGTTCCAGCTCTACTTTGAGGTAGGTTACGGATTACATAAGTTAGACTTTGGTTAGTTGATTGTATGTTTGGTGATCTCCTTAGGAGAAAGCATGTCTAGTTTTTATGCATGGTATTGTGTGGTTAATTCCTATGTGAATGTAATTGATTGATTGTGTAGGCTCCGTGCCATTATTCGTATGTGATTAAATCTACAGTGGATGTGCTGTGATGAGAAGCTAATATAATCTTCTCAAAGGTATTGTGACATGAAATGATGAGTTGATTCTTGATATTGGAAAGATAAGAAACATTATTCTGTAAGAGGTATGGAAAGGCACTCATGTGACCTAGATTATGGGCTCGTGGTCAGAGGAACATTCCGAAAATAAGTGGTACTTTGATATGTCCTGCGATCGAGGTTCGTTCCGGGGCGGAGGTTTGTGCTTGGGTCCGAGGGGTTTTCCGGAACGAGTGGTCCATGGACACCATGGGTCCCCTGCAGGTCATGGCTATTCAGCTGAGATATCAGCTATCATGTATGTACAGCGAGTGAGGTTATTATGGTAAACTTATTTCCATTGTGACTTACGTGATTGTGATGCTTGACATCTTGGTGATTTGATTATGATTGTTCTTGGTTGACTTGCTGTGATTTATTGATGTTCATGACTGTTGACTGGCTTGTTTTATACTATCGATTTTACGAAATATGCATGATACTAATCTTAGTTGGCCTATGATATCTACCGGTACATAGTGTTTGTACTGATACCACCTTGTTGCATTCTTTAAGTGCAGATTTTGATACGGAGACCGTTGCTCATCCTCAAATTTAGTTTGGAGGATAGTTATTGACAGATTTTAGGGTGAGCTTCTTCCCATACCAGGCCGCCCGAAGATCTTCTTGCAATGATGTTTTTTTGTACTCTGGACATTATGGATTACTAAATTGTTAGACTTGAGATTCTTAGACATGTTTTTAGCCTAGAGTCCTGTACGATGATTTTTGGATTTTGGGGATTGTAATAGTTAGAACTTCCGCACTTATTTCAGTATTTATGGCATGCTTTACCTTTTCCTTTCGTTGTTAAATGAGTAATAATTATTTAGCTTGGTTAATATAAAACCAAATTGAATAGATAGGCTTCTTGTGTGTTGGTTCGCCTACTACGATTTAGTTACGTGCCAGTCATGGTGGGTTGGGTCATGACAAAGTTAGTATCAGAGCTTTAGGTTTGTCGATCTTATTGTACAAGGATATGTCCAGCAGTGTCTTGTAGATCGGTACAGAGACATCTGTACTTATCTTCGAGAGGCTGCCAGGCACTAGGAAAACTCTCTTTTCTTTCCTTCTTTCGTGCTACTTTATTCTAATTGCTATCTGCTAATTCAAATTGGTATCTGACTATCCTTCATTCTCTCACAGATGGCAAGAACATGCACAGCAGTAGCTAGAGGTAGAGGTGGAGGCAGAGGAGCAGGCAGAGGGGCTACCCCAGATGGAGGCGGCGTCCCGGTGGTTGACCACGTTCCTCCAGAGGTTCCTAACGAGGTAGTGGGAGATGCAGCCGCACCAGCCCAGCCAACAGTAGTACCAGTTGTAGCTGCTCAGGGTATACCAGGCACGATGGCACATGTGCTGAATTGGTTGCATGGGTTAGCATAGGCTAGAGCTATACCAGAGGGACCAGCAGGTAGGGACCATTAGTAACGGCCCCAAATTCGGATAGAGCACACGCTCCGGGCGCTCAGCATGCAGCAGCGGTGGCATCTTGCTTGGATGAGGTTCTGGGTTTTGAGGCCTTCCCGAGGCTAGTTGCAGAATCAGTGATGACTGGTGAAGAACAGGATCTGTTTTGGTGGTTCACTAAAATAAAGGCTCCTATGTTTTATAGTACTGAGTCGAAGGATGCATATCAGTTCATCATCGACTATCATGAGAGGCTTCATAAGATGGGGCGCCTTAGATAAGTACAGGGTAGAGTTTGTGACCTTCCAGTACTTGGGTGATGCCAAGCTTTGGTGGAGGGCTTATGTGGAGTGTAGGCCAGCTGGGTCTCCTCCGTTGACTTGGGTTCTGTTATACTCTGTGTTTCTGGACAAGTACATTTCGCATATTCTGAGGGACTGAAGGAAGGATGGGTTCGCTACTATTGGTCAGGGGAACTCATCTATTGTTGTGTATGAGTCCCGTTTCTACTCTCTTTCTCGTTATGCTCTTTAGTTGTTCCCTACTTAAGAGGAGAGGATACAGCAGTTCGTGAAGGGGTTGAACACCGGACTGCAGCTATCGGCTCTTCAGCTTGTAGCCATTGGGGCTTCCTTTCAGGAGATAGTGGAGCATGTCCATGTCGTTGAAGGAATTAAGCATGAGAGTTATGTAAGGCAACTTGAAAAGAAAGCCCATAAGGGTGGGATGTTCAATAACTCCTTCTCGAGGGGTCAAAGCTCGCAAGTATATTCAGGGCATTCGGTTCAGTCCGCGATGCAGGTGTCAGCTGGGGGCCCATCAGGGGAAAATTATCAGGCTTTCGATCAGCATGGAGGCTATACAGCTTCATCAGCTTCTGTTCAACAGCTTACGCCGGACCGTGCTTGCTTCGAGTGTGGTGAGATAGGGCATGTTAAGAGGTATTTCCCCATACTTAGATAGAGTGGGTAGGTAACTCAGTATCAGACTCCCCGAGCTCCATTTGCACAAGATCGAGGGGGTAAAGATCGCGCACCGACAGGGCGGGGAGGCCACACTGCGGGTAGGGGTGGTGTCCAACCTAACCGAGGCAGTCCTCAGGCAGGTAGAGGCGAACAGCAGCCCGGCAGGGCGGGGCTCAAACTGGTAATGGTAATCGCGGTGGTACATAGGCTATAGAGGGGCGCGGTCATTTGTACACCTTCCTAGGTAGACCCGAGGCTGAGGCCTCCGATGCAGTTATCACATGTACTATCTCCATTTATGACCGTATAGCTTCTATTTTGTTTGATCCGGATTCTACTCCATCCCTTGATTCGGTTCCAGTGGTATGAGAGTTTGCAGATATTTTCCCCGCGGACTTGCTTGGTATGCCATCAGATCGTGATATTGACTTCAGAATTGACTTAAACCCAAGGACTCGTCCAATCTCTATCCCACCTTATAGGATGGCACCAGCAGAACTCAGGGAACTGAAGGAGCAGTTGCAAGATCTTCTAAGTAAGGGTTTTATAAACCCGAGTGGCTATCCATGGGGTGCTCCTGTGTTGTTTGTTAAGAAGAAGGATGGGTCAATGCGTATGTGTATTGATTTCCGTTAGCTGAATAAGGTAACTGTCCGAAACAAGTATCCCATTCCCCGTATTGATGACTTATTTGATCAGTTACAGGGAGCTTCGGTGTTCTCCAAAATCGATTTAAGGTCGAGGTACCATCAGTTGAAGATTCGAGAAGATGATGTTTCTAAAACTGCTTTTCGGACCAGGTATGTGCACTATGAGTTCTTGGTTATGTCATGTGGGCTTACAAACGCCCCAGCTGCGTTCATAGATTTGATGAACAGTGTGTTCAAGCCCTATTTACACTCATTCATAATAGTGTTCATTGATGATATCCTGGTGTACTCTAGGAGTAAGGAAGAGCATGAAAAACATTTGAGTATTGCTTTTGAAATATTGCGAGGGAAGAAATTGTATGCTAAATTCTCCAAGTGTGAATTCTGGTTGTCTTCTGTGTCTTTCTTGGGGCAGGTTATTTCGAAAGAGGGTATTATGGTAGATCCTCAGAAAATTCAGGCAGTCAAGGAATAGGCTAGGCCCACATCAGTGACCGAGATCAGTAGTTTTGTGGGTCTAGCTAGCTACTATCGTCAGTTTGTGAAAGGGTTTGCCTCTATTGCTACTCATATGACCCGTTTGACTCAAAAGGAGGTACCGTTTTAGTGGTTCGACGAGTGTGAGGAGAGCTTTCAAACGCTCAAAACATTGTTAACCACAACACTGATTCTAGCTTGCCCGCGGAGGGCAAATATTTTGTTGCTTAATGTGATGCTTCACGTTCTGGTTTGGGTGTTGTTTCGATGCAGGAAAGGAAGGTGATTGCTCATGCTTCTCGGTAGTTGAAGGTGCATGAGAAGAACTATCCTACTCATGATGTAGAGTTGGCAGCAGTGGTGTTTGCGTTGAAAATCTGGAGGCACTACTTGTATGGTGTGCATTATGAGGTGTACACAGACCATCGCAATTTGCAGCATGTGTTCACTCAGAAAGATCTGAACTCTAGACAGCGGAGATAGATAGAACTGCTGAAAGACTATGACATCACCATTTTCTATCACCCTTGTAAGGCTAATGTAGTAGCTGATGCGTTGAGTAGGAAGTCGGCTAGTATGGGAAGTCTGGCTCATTTGATCTCTTCTGAAAGTCTGTTGGCTAAAGAGGTACAGACTCTGGCTAATAGTTTTATGAGACTGGATACTTCTAACACAGGAAAGGTGTTGGCTTGTGTTGAGGCTCGGTCATCATTTTTAGAGCAGATTAAGGCTAAGCAGTTTGAAGATGCAAAGTTATGTAAAATACGAGATAAAGTGCTATGTGGTAAGGCCACGAAGTCCGTGATTAATAAGGAGGGAGTGCTGCGAATACAAGGGCGAGTGTGTGTGCCACATGTGGGCGACTTGATTAAGACCATTCTGACAGAGGCTCATAGTTTGAGGTATTCTATCCATCTTAGTGTCACTAAGATGTATCGTGATTTAAGGCAACATTACTGGTGGACTAGGATGAAGCAAGATATAGTAGAGTTCGTTGCTCAATGTCTGAATTGCCAACAGGTGAAGTATGAACATCAGAAACCTGGGGGTACATTGCAGAGGATGCCCATTCCTGGGTGGAAGTGGGAAAGAGTAGCCATGGATTTCGTGGTGGGTCTTCCGAAGACGCTAGGGAAGTTTGACTCCATTTGGGTTGTTGTTGATAGGTTGACTAAGTATTCCCACTTTATGCTGGTGAGGATAACTTATGATGCAGAGAAGTTGGCTAAGGTTTACATTCGGGAGGTGCTTAGACTCCACGGGGTTCCAATCTCCATCGCGTCTGAGAGGGGCCCTACATTCACATCCAGGTTTTGGGAGTGTTTGCATGAGGAGTTAGGTACGAAGTTAGATCTTAGCATAGCCTTCCATCCTGAGACTGACGGGCAGTCTGAAAGGACTATTCAGGTTCTTGAGGATATGCTTCGTACGTGTGTGATAGATTTCGGTGGGCATTAGGATCAGTTCTTGCCCTTAGCCGAATTTTCCTATAATAATAGTTATCACTCAAGTATTGATATGGCCCCATTTGAGGCATTGTATGGAAGGAGGTGTAGGTCTCTTATTAGATGGTTTGATGCATTCGAGGTGAGATCGTGGGGCACAGACCTTCTGAGAGAGTCCCTAGAGAAGGTGAAGGTGATTCAAGCCAAGCTTTTGGCAGCACAGAATAAGCAGAAGGAGTATGTAGACCGCAAGATCCGGGATCTTGAGTTTGAGGAAGGAGAGCAAGTGTTGTTGAAGGTCTCACCCATGAAGGGTGTGATGAGGTTTGGGAAGAAGGGAAAGCTTAGCCCCAGGTTCGTTGATCCGTTTGAGATTCTTAAATGTGTGGGAGAGGTGGCTTACAAGTTGGCCTTATGTCCGAGATTATCAGGCGTTCATCCAGTGTTCCATGTGTCGATGTTGAAGAGGTACCACAGCGATGGTTCCTATATCATTCGTTGGGATTCGATTTTGTTAGATGAAAATTTATCGTATGAGGAAGAGCCCGTTGCTATCTTAGACAGGGATGTTCGCAAGTTGAGGTCAAAGGAAATAGCTTCTGTGAAAGTTCAATGGAAGAATCGACTAGTGAAAGAAGCCACTTGGGAGACAGAGTCCGATATGCGTAACAAATACCCTCAGCTTTTGGCCGAGTCAGGTAACTCCTCCCTAGTTTTATCACCCTTGTCCGTTCGGGGACGAACTGTATTTTAATTGGTATCTGGTGTAGCGACCCTTCCGGTTGTTAGGGGAAATAAGGACTCTGTTGGGAATTCTGAAGCCGCGGGTGGATTCGTAAGGCTTCTTTTTGTATGTGTGAATGTTTTGTGTTATGTTTTTGAGGCCTTAGATGAAATGTGAGGTGATAGGGGGAAAAATGGTCAAAAGTCGAGCTCACTACCTAAATTGGACCGCTGTAGAGGTGGGTGTACCGCTGCGGCGGTACCGCTATAGCGGCGGCTTGACCACTGCTAGCGGCCATCCATGTCCTTGGTGGCTGATGTGGAAGACGGTGGACCGCCACGGTAGTACCACTATAGCGGTGGTAAGACCGCCATAGTGGTCAGGTGGTTTCTTTTAGGACCGCTATAGCGAGACCACTGCAGCGACATGACGACCGCTGTAGCGGTCGACGTAAAGAAGTAACTCGAATTTTATATACTCAATTTTATTTTCTCTTCATACAAGACACCAACACACTTCCCAACAAGCACCTAGAGAGAATTTTCAAGCTAGGGCAAGATAACCTTGAGAGGTAAGTTCCATTGCTTTTGATTCTATCATTCTCTTCCTCTTCATTATGGTAATCATCTTCATGGGTCTTTAATGGTGAAAGTAAAGTAGAAACCCTATAATGTCAATTAACCTTCTAAACTTGATGGGTTGGGGTTATTATTGCTTATTTATCATTTAAATGGATTGATTAGTTGCTATTTGTCATAAATTGAACATTTAGAATAGTAAACTATGTGATTTGAGACCTAGGGTTCTATAAAAATGGTGTCTTTTCCATAGAAAACTATTTATAATGGGAATTTTTGATAGAATGTTGTATAAAGCGATGGTGAATGAATACTAGGGGCCTTGATAGGTTGTTTATCACCTAGAAAATCATCCACCCTTAGAATGTGGAAACAGAAGGGTATTCTTGCTTTGGTGTTTGTAAATTAAGCAATGTGACTCATTGAGCCTTCTATTTTTAGACGGTGAACGTATAAAGGCTTTGAGGAAAGGAAAGGTTGTAGTAGAGTAACCTACGTGTTCCAGCTCTACTTTGAGGTAGGCTGCGGTTTACTTAAGTTGAACTTTGGTTAGTTGATTGTATGTTTGGTGATCTCCTTAGGAGAAAGCATGTCTAGTTTTCATGCATGGTATTGTGTGGTTAATTCCTATGTGAACGTGATTGAATGATTGTGTAAGCTACGTGCCATTATTCCGGTGTGATTAAATCTACAGTGGATGTGTTGTGATGGGTAGCTAATATAATCTTCTCAAAGGTATTGTGACATGAAATGATGAGTTGATTCTTGATATTGGAAAGGTAAGAAACATTGTTCTATAAGAGGTATGGAAAGGAACTCATATGACCTAGATTATGGCCTCGTGGTCCGAGGATCGTTCCTGAAACGAGAGGTACTTTGATATGTCCCGGGATCGATGTTCGTTTTTGGGTGGAGGTTTGTGCTCGGGTCCGTGGTGTATTCCTGAATGAGTGGTACATGGACACCATGGGTCCCATGTAGGTCATGGCTACTGAGCTAAGACATCAGCTAGCATGTATGTACAGCGAGTGAGGTTATTGTGGTAAACTTATTTCCATTCTGACTTACGTGATTGTGATGCTTGACATCTTACGAAATATGCATGATACCAATCTTGGTCGGCATATGATATCTACCGGTACATAGTGTTTGTACTGATACTATCTTGCTGCATTCTTTGAGTGCAGATTTTGATTTGGAGACCGTTGCTCGTCCTCACATTTAGCGTGGAGGATAATTGTTAGCATTTTTAGGGTGAGCTTCTTCCCATGCCAGGCCGCCCGAAGATCCTCTTTCTAGGATGTCTTTTCGTACTCTGGACATTATGGATTGCTAAATTGTTAGACTTCAGATTCTTAGATATGTTTTTAGCTTAGAGTCCTGTATGATGACTTTCGGAGTTTGGGGATTGTAATAGTTAGAACTTCCGCACTTATTTCAGCATTTATGGCATGATTTACCTTTTTCTTTTGTTGTTAAATGAGTAATAATTGTTTAGCTTGGTTAATATAAAATCGGATTGAATGGATAGGCGTCTTGTGTGTTAGTTTGCCCACTAGGCTTTAGTTGGGTGCCAGTCATGGTGGGTTATGTCATGACAGTTTTCTTATTACGTGTTGTGTAATAACGGAAATGGCTCGATTTTCCATTCCGAGTCAAGACCATAGTTTGTGTAACTCTTTTTAAAATTTCAGTAAAAACGCCTAAGAGTTTACAATAAGACAAAATCGCTTTACTTTATATATATATATATATATATATATATATATATATATATATATATATATATATATATATATGTAAATATGTAATTAAGATTGCTTTTACATGATTGATAACCATGTTATTTTGTTTTACAGTAATAATACAGAGGCCATAAATAATGTCATGACATGTTACGAAACAAGTAAAAACGACGACGAACAAAACAACGATCAGGAAGAAGAGATAACTGGACCAGAAGGGTTGATAGACGTCGAAGAAGAATATGAAAATAGACTAACACCAAGCCTAGAGGAAACAGAGGCAGTCAATCTAGGAAATGAGGAGTTGGTTCGAGAAACCAGAATAAGTGTGCATTTGACAGAAGCTGAGAAAGAAGGGTATCGGAGCTAGTTGAAAGAGTATGAAGATGTTTTCACCTAGTCCTATGACGATATGCCGAGTTTGAGTACGAACATTGTTTCCCATAGGTTGCCGATCCTAGAAGGTTTTGCCCCGGTAAAACAGAAAATCATGCAACCTAAGCCTGATGTCAGCATCCGAATTAAAGATGTAGAAAAACAGATTTAGTCGAGAGTTGTGGAGATGACACCATACCCGACATGGTTAGCGAACATAGTCCCGGTACCAAAGAAATATGGGAAAATAAGGATCTGTGTGGACTACCATGATCTTAATCGCGCTAGCCCAATGGATAATTTCCCACTCCCAAACATTCACATACTCATTGAAAACTGCGCCAAGCATGAGGTGCAATCTTTTATGGATTGCTACACGGGCTATCATTAGATACTGATGGATAAAGAGGACGCCCAATATATGGTTTCATCACACCATAGGGGGTATATCATTATCGGGTTATGCCTTTCGGGCTCAAGAATGCTGGCGCTACTTACATGAGGGCGATGACCGCCATATTTCATGATATGATGCATAGAAAGATTGAGGTATATGTGGATGACGTTGTCATCAAGTCTCGAGTGGGTGAGGATCACCTCGAACATTTGAGAAAACTCTTCGACAGACTCCACAAGTACGATTTGAAGTTGAATCCTGTAAAATTCCCATTTGGAGTGCCTGCCGGAAAATTGCTAGGATTCATAGTCAGTCGTCGTGGTATTGAGTTGGATCCCACAAATATCAAAGCAATTCAAGAACTCCTACCGCCAAGAACAAACAAAGAGGTCATGAGCTTCTTAGTAAGGTAGAATTACATTGGACGCTTCATCGCTCAGTCCACAGTAATTGTAGAACCAACCCTTAAGAAAGATGCTCCGACTAAATGGACAGAGGACTGTCAGAAAGACTTTGACACAATCAAGAGATACTTGTCAAATCCACCTGTCCTGGTTCCACCAAGGTCGGGAAGCCCTTTGTTGTTGTACATGTCAGTATCAGAGAATGCTTTTGGGTGCATGTTGGATCTAAAATGATGAAGCAGGCAAGAAAGAGAGAGCCATCTATTACATCAGTAAGAAGTTCACACCCTATGAATCCAGTTATTCCTTGGTGGAAAAGACGTGTGCAGTCTAACCTGGGTGTCTCAGGAATTAAGACATTACATGGCTGCATACATGACTCACCTGATGTCAAGAATGGACCCCCTAAGGTACATCTTTTTCCAACCTATGCCGATAGGGAAGCTTGCCAAATGGAAAATGTTATTGAGTGAGTTCGACATGCAATACGTCGTACAAAAAGTAGTTAAGGGACAAACATTAGCAGATTTAGTGGCGGGAAGCCCAGTGGATGACAACCCCGTACCTTTGTGGACTTACTTCCCAGATGAAGAAGTAATGAAAATTGAGGGCGAAGAAAATAAAGATGAATTAGGCTTGAAAGTATACTTTGGAGCAGTCAACTTTAAAAGATCAGGAATCGGGGCGGTCTTAGTTTCAGACTCAGGCCAATATTACCCAGTGGCCTCCAAGTTGAACATCAATTGTACCACCAACATGGCTGAATATGAGGCCTGCATCACGGGTCTTCGTCTAGCCCTTGACATGGATGTACAAAACCTTCAGGTAATTGGCGACTCAGATCTATTAATTCATTAAGCTCGAGGAGAATGGGGTACTAAAAATGAGAAGATCATACCGTATGTTGGACTTGTGCAAAGATTGGCAGATCGGTTCCAAGAGGTCAAGTTCAAATACATACCAAGAGCCCAGAATGAGTTTGCTGATGCATTGGAAATAATAGCATAAATGATTCCACATCCTGACAATAGGTACATTGATCCAGTCAAAGTTGAAATAAGAGATCAACCGGCTCACTATGCTTTTGTAGAAGCAGAGACTGATGGGAAACCTTGGTACGTTGACATTAGAATGTACTTAGAGAAAGGAGAATATCCTAAAGAAATCACCATCAAGCAGAAGAAGACTATCAGGAAGTTGGCAAATGGTTTCTTCCTCAACAAGAATGTTCTGTATAAAAGAACCTCGGATTTGGGATTGCTTATATGTGTTGACTCCATCGAAGCCAGAAGATTGATTGAAGAAGTGCATGTTGGAACCTGCGGGCCTCACATGAATAGGTTCGTGCTGGCAAAGAAAATCTTAAGAACAGGTTATTACTGGATGACCATGGAGAATGATTGTAGCAAATTCGTCCAGAAATGCCACAAGTGTCAAATTCATAGAGATTTGATAAAGGTCCCTCCAACAGAACTGAATGCTATGGTATCGCCTTGGCCATTCGCTACTTAGGGCATAGATGTCATAGGACCAATTGAGACGGCAGCATAAAAAAAACACTGTTTCATTTTGGTCGCCATAGACTACTTCACCAAGTAGGTGGAAGCAACATCTTATGCATCAGTAACAAAGAAAGTAGTCGCAGCTTTTGTGCGCAACAACATCATATGCTGATTTGGCATCCTAGAATCAATCATAATAGACAATGGGGCTAATTTGAATAGCCACTTGATGAAAGAAATGTGTGCACAGCTCCGAATCACTCACCGAAATTCAACTGCATATCGACCACAAATGAATGGGGTTGCGGAAGCCGCCAACAAAAACATCAAGAAGATCCTCAGGAAGATGATTGATAACTACAAAGACTGGCATGAACAACTGCCATATGCATTACTGGGATAACGCACAACTGCCAGAACTTTAACCGGAGCCACTCCATATCTGTTGGTCTATGGCACTGATGTGGTAATACCAGTCGAAGTAGAAATCCCTTCACTACGAATCATACAAGAAGCTGAGTTGGACGATGTAAAATGGATCCGCAAGAGGTATGAACAACTAACTTTGATAGATGAAAAGCGAATGATTGTTGTTTGCCATGGTCAATTGTACAAACAAAGATTGGCGCGAGCTTTCAATAAGCATGTAAGAACCAGGGTTTTTCAAGTTGGGAAATTGGTGCTCAAATGAATATTCCCAAATCAAGAAGAATGCAAAGGAAAGTTTGTACCAAACTGGCAAGGGCCCTATATGGTGCGAAAGGTACTATTAGGAGGGGCAGTGGTACTTGCTGAAATAGATGGTCAGGAGCGGCCAAGAGCAATAAATTCAGATGCCATCAAGAGATACTACGTGTGAAGAAGAAGACGACTACGAAGATTCAGAGTTTTTATAGTTTATGTTGCTTTAATTGCATTTACTTTGCTCGTAAGTTTGCATTTTTCTTAGAAAAACCAAATCCAAATATGTACAAACAACACGAGGACCTGATTCCCTATACTTATAAGGGGATACGTAGGCGCTTTTCCGAGCTCGGTCGCTTTAACCCAAAATTCCAAAATCATGTATTCTAAACTACGTTATGACCTGATTCCCATTCGGGATACGTAGGCGCTCTTATGAGTTCGGTCTCACAAAAATATCCAATATATTTACCCCGAATAATGTTTTGACCTGATTTCTGAAATGGGATACGTAGGCGCTCTCCCGAGCTCGGTCATTCCAAACAAAATTCCCAGTAAACCTTAAGAAAACCTCAAAAATGCTTTGGCAAAAGAAAGACAAAGATAACCCCATATGGAAACTAGGGCAAAATTTTTGAAAAAACCTCAAAGATTCTTTTGATATACAAGTTCAAAGGAGCAAACTGATTAGCATTTCTACACTAGGGCAAAAAATTTTGAGAAGGATAAAAAAAAAAAAATCCTTCGATGCAATAAAATCTAGAATCAACAAGTACACCTTAACACTGGGGCGGAATTTTTTAGAGGGTCTCAAAAATTCCTTTGATGGCGAAATATTGTTTGGTACAAAGATGTATATAAACTAGGGCAAAATTTTCGAAAGGGATTCGAAAATTTTAGTGCAAGACAAGATCAAGACGAAGAAGTAGTGATAGAGGACTTTGTTCAAGTAACCAATGTCATGACACTAAAAGGCTGCGTATAAAATATATCATTTTCAAAAAATACACATCACCACTACAGATTTATTACTACAAATATATATGTTTTCAAAAAATAATCGCCCAAAGAATTTCCTCTTTGCGAAAACCAAAAGATTTTCAAGGAAAATAAGCATTCTTTCCTGCCAAAGCGTGAATAATAGAAATCCACATGCAGGAAGAGCGGTCCACCAAATAGGAAACTCATGAATTTTTTTGTGGATGCACGGACAAACAAGCAAGGATATTTACACTAACTCGTTTACTAGAAATGTTCGAAACAGGACAACAATGCCAAAACAAAGAGAAGAAGAAACGGCAAAGAAATGGCATCCACAACAGGGTAACAAAACTCTCGTTAAGTAAAGTTGTTTTACGCTAACAAGTTTGTTCATTTTGCAGAGCACAAAAATTTTAGAAAAATAAAAATTGTTACAATTTTAAGACTACTAAAAGATATAATCATAGCTTACCGAAAGCTTGGTCTCCACTAAACAGTATTCTATCAAGGTATTGAGAACCCGGCCTAGGTGTCGCATGACATGCCTTGATACGATGACTAATTAGACGTCTTAAATTTGGTAAGCACAGTCCTAACCTGAATCAGGTGACGTAATTCTGACATCAAATTTAAGATCGTCGACATAGGATGTTAGCAAAAATGGATTAATTTTGAGCCGAAGGGTGGTCAGAATATTCATCCTGACATTCTCTGATTTGAAGATGATGCATTGATATCGGTATTGAAATATCGTATTCACAATAGAGTCTAGTCCTTTCGGAAGATGTGAACCCTGTCGACGGGCGGATATTCTTCCAATGAGTCAGAAAAGGAAAGTGTCAGTCTTGCCACCGAGGTAAGATTCATTCCTTAAGATGACGATATGGATTAAACGACTACATGCCAAAGGGGATGAGTCATCGTCCATATATATAGCCAAAATAGGTAGCATAATTTCATGGTTGATGTCCACAATCGTTGAGATACGAATGTGATTCCTACATCAATATTTGCGGTCACTATTGCAGTTTATTCCAAGTTAACATAATCCTGGTTCAGGGATAGTGGTAGTCATGGGAAAAGGCTCCGCACTTGAGTATGTAGTTGTTAACTTGAATATTCTGACTAAATGTTGTAATTCTGTACACAGAGGTTAGTAGTCATTATGAAAGGAATATGATACTGCACTCCGATGTGCAGTCTACATTTGGGTATTTTTTACTATAAGTGATGCAGTCCTGAATTGGCATACCGCAGACTTCGTATGAGGATAACGATGCAGTCGACACCAGATTTGCGACAGTCACTGCAGTGTGTGAAAATGATATGAGTTCAAATTTTCAGGGGTGGCGGATGTCATGAGAAACAAAAATGACCCCGCACTTGAAAACATGGTTTTCATTAATACCATCCTGCTTACGAAAATGACAACCGGACTGGGTGTGAAAGTTTAGCAAGAATGCAATATAGCCCGACCCAGATCCCAAAGCAATTTATCATTGAATAATGAAAAGATCTGAAAATAACGAGAAAAGAGCCGGCCAAAGTGTCGTGATTATTGTCCGAAGTAGTCAAAAATTTATTTTTCAAAAAATACACGAAAGCACACACTTACAGGTGAAGAAGAAAGAAAAACGGACAAGCATTTGCAAAAAACGAACATAATATCAGAGGATGACAAGTCAACGTTAGCAAAATGGCAAAATGCCGCTCAGGTATGACTACATCAAGATCAAATTTTCAATTAACTAACACACAGGACCCGACATTTAGAGGCAAGCTAGAAGCTACCGAGGGCGGAAGCAAAAAGCCGGATTCAAAACATGCGGAGCATACGTGGAACCTTTTCTTAGGCAATGAGCCGAAAACCACGTACGGAAGTCAAGCTCTCTACACCATGATTGAAACATCAATTCAAGTAACTAAACCCTAATAAATCCTTTTCAAAACCGCTTCTGGTTCGGATTTTCAATCGGAAATAGTCAAAGGTATTCCCACGTAACGGGATATTCCTTTTCAGGCTATCGAGGCGAACTACAATTGGCATGATTCCCAAAGCCAGGATAAGTAGGCTACTCAAATTCCGAGGATCGGACATATTGCTATAATTATTTCGAGACATCCCAAGATAGTTTAATGAAAATTCTTTACTTTATAATCTTCATGGAGTCAGAACTACAAACGGTCTGAATTCTCATATAACCTGAGATATGTAGAAAGCCCAGAAACCGGGGTCCTGACATACTTTTGAAATCTTGCACAAAGAGAGTTTTAATTTTCTATTTATTCGGTAAAAATTAGGTTTGTCAAAATTCGTAGCTCAAGGATGGCCTTGCCATACTCGAACTCCGAAGGGGCAGTTGTTGACACCTAATTTTCACCTCATAAGCTGCGTATTTTAAGTTTTGAATTTCCCGAGTCAAAGACGGAGTAAGGATACTTCCTTTCAATTTTAAAATTTGAAGAAAATCTCGAGAAAATTGAAAAATTGACATTTTATTTTTATTATTATGAAAATTGAAAATTATAAGAAAATTACGAGCTATTTACTCTCACAAATATAATTTGAAAAGAAGATATGTATCCCGCTCCGTCTGATTCGGGAAAATTGCTAATTAAAACGAGGTATGAATTACGGCTCATTTTTATCGCATTTTTCACATTTTAAAATAATGCCCGGAGCTATGTCAATATTTGGCTCGTTTTAAAGCCAATATTTTGAATCTATGAGTTTTAAATTTTAACTAGCCTAAATAATTATTTTATTTAGTGATATGCGTATATATATGGTCTTTAATTAATTTAAATTGGGGGGGGGGGGGGATATTTTAAACCCGTCAACCCCCCCCCCCCCACTTCATTTTCTCTCAACCCGTCACCCCCTCCCCCCCCCCCCCCCCCTCCCATTTTCAGGCAATGGAGGCGACTTGCTAGGGTTTTGCTCGCACCTTTGATTCATGGCAATTTTGGGCTTATTTTTGCTAATTGTTTGAGGGTTCTTGACCTTAACCATGTGCTTTCATGGTTTCCAGGTTCAGTTCCCTTCGAATATTCATTTTGTTGTCTAATTTAACCCCTAAACTAGGATGTTACTCGGGTTTTTGATTGGGTTAAGGTTGTCATGGGCAGGGTCACGAACCCTTAGCCATCTTGTGCACCTTAGCACCGCAAAATAAAAAACCTAGGGAAAATTTCATAGCAAGTCCCTAAATTTAGGTACATGAATTGGGGATTTTATCCAATTGTACTAATTAGTACAACTATACCGTTGGAATATAGGTTGTTTTGTACTATTTTGATTTTTCAGATTTTTATTTGATTATGGATAGATTTTAGGGTACAAATGTGTTGGATTTTGTTGTTCTATGTGGAGAATTTCGAATTATCTGTTATAGGGTACACTTTTAGATTATTATTGTTTTTTTTTTTGGGGGGGGGGGGGGGGGACTTAGGATGAGGTGTCCATTTTATCCTAGGATTCCCCAATTTGGAAAAGTCTATAAATAGCAAGTTGACGAATTGGAAGAGGGATCTTTTCTCGGAACTAAGAAAAGCGAAGGCTAAAAAATATAAGAGATATACAAGAAATATATGTAAAACAGTTTTTATAAGGAATATCTATTCAATATATCTAGATATACAAGAAGTAAAAGATAAAGAAAGGTGATTTTTTAGGATCAAAAGGGTTTAGTGGTTTGAAGTTTGAAGATTCAATCGTATTTTGGTCTTTAGGTTGCCCCAATAAAAGGTAAATCATATTCTAATCCTCGTTCCTATTTACAGTCATGATTATGCTTTTTTAAAACTTGTTTACTATTTGAAATGCCATAAATGCTTAGTCTTGTACTCAATATTCTTATTTCTGAGCTTGTTTCACTATTCAAAGTTATAACATTAGCTAAGTGATAGATTATGTTATGCTAAATAGACATTGTAACTTACCAGATTGAAGAATACAAAGAAATGACTAAATATAGGGATCTAAGTTTTTCTTAAAATTTATTTTAAAGGTATCTAGTTAGATGTTTAGGACAAGAAGTTTAGTTGGCCATAATCTATATTTGAAACAGTAATCTCATGCTTTCTTTTTAGCTTTGTGTTTTGAAGCTGTGGTGATTTTGGAGACTGCTTTGATAGGATAGGAGTATTTAGCTATGATTTTGGGTAAGACATAGTTTTCCCGAAATCTGGGAATTACTCTTATGGTTTATTTCAGTTTCTAGACTCTATTTTGCCCATATGTAGTTGGATATGATCTTTTGTTAATTGCTTGAGAGGGTATGCTTATTTGATATGCTGAAATCTGTTTTAAATTAGTAAGTTTTTCCCTTTAAAAATAAGTCATGAAGTTGTTTGTTTAAAACTTGAATGAAGTGTTGCTTAAAAGACCAAATATCTTGAAATTTCTTTTTGGTTTGATGTTCATGGTCTGTTACTTTCTCTGTTGTCAAACTGCTAAAAATGGTATACACTAATGTCGAGTGCTTGATAACTTGATTTGGATTGGTATACTTACAATTTTTCTGTGAAAATGATCTTAAGTCATCACCATAATCTAGCTTGTTAATTTGAAGCTTTGAAAACTGCTTAAGTTTTACATTGTTTTGAAAAATAAAAACTGAATAGCTTTGAATTGACTTGCTATCTTGTTTGAGTAGTTCAATAGGAATAAAAATGGAACTTGGTGTCTGTAATATAGAGATTTTGAAATCTGGGAATTGTTATTAGCCAAGTATGGCCTCTAAGGCATAAAAGTTGTAAAATGAACCTGTTTTGACCCTAGAATGCTAATCTTTGACCATAGGATACCTTGTAATCTGTAGTTTTGATTGTTTTTTCCTAAGTCTGAAATTAGAAACTAAACGAAACCTATTGAATAATGGATCTGGGGAAAGGATTAGTTTTGTTGGTGATTTTATCCTATTCCTACCTTATGTCTTGTTTGCAACTTGACTGCAGTGTCCACATAAGTTTCCATTTGTGTCTTGTACTCCCCTTATACTGATATTGCTTATATCTTGCTTAGTCTCTTTTCTTAACATGACCACCTAGTAAACTAAAGTGAATCTTAAAACTGAAATCATGTTTAGGTGGTCCTGTTTATGCTTGACTCACTTGTAGTGTCTAGTTACTTGACCTTAGTTGTTTGTTTGAATCAAGTTTTGTCTAATGAACCATCTCTTGCACCTAGGATGGTGCCATGAATTTCTTTGCTCCTGTTTTGGGATTCTTGAAACCTGTCATTTCCCCTATTTGAAGTCTATTTTCACTCTTGACTTGTTTGTGACTCATGGACCACTGTTCTATCTAACATTGGCTACTTGTTTGCAATATTCATAGTTGTTTGCCACCTGTGACCTGTATTTTGCACTTGGATTGCTTATAGATTTCTTGGTTCTCTTTGCCTAAAATGATCACCTAATAGACTAAGTGTAGAGAGTCTAAGCTAGGACTACGACTGTTTTAAAGGACTGAGTGTGATTCTTGCTTTTATGATACACCTTCCCTTTGTCATTTGCTTGTAAAATCTGAGATTGTCTCATATGCATTCTTCCCCCTATTTGCTTGAACCATGTATGATATTGTTAAAGATCTAGGATAGTTTCATGCCTCTTCAACATGATCCCTGAGGCTTCTAAATACCCTTGTGGATCCTGTCCTTCCTGAGATAGTCATAGGATGTTTTCCATACTTGTCTTCACATGTGCTTGTACCCCCCATTGCCAACTGTTAAACAATGCTAAGACTTAAGAGTTGGTTTAAAACCAAACTTTCCCTTTAAGATTCTGCCTAAGTGTTTGGAATTTGTGATAGTTGCTATGGCTTAATTTCATATTTTTACTTACACCATTATTTTAGACTAAGTTTGAGCTAAATTGTTTGAAGCCATACTATGAACCTGTAAAGTTTAGAACTTGCTGAACCTAGTGTAAAGCCAAAAAAAACTGAAGTCAAAACTGCTTTAAAAGAGTAAATATAACACCTTCTTATGTGTGCCTGTTTTTATGGCTTGATGATGAATTCCTATGGTTCATATGTATGATTTTTTCCCACTTCTGTTTGCTTGTTTGAATCAAGGCATATTTAGTACAATGCTTTTGGAACCTAGAATAGTATCTTGACCCTTTCTAACCATAGTCTAGATTCTTATGGACCTGTAACTATTTCTACATGATTTTCCTACTACTGGAAGCCTGTTGTGACTGCAACTAAGGTCATGTTTACACATAGGGTAGTCTCATGTTTTCCTTTTACTTTATTATGGCTTTGGATCCTGTCTTAACTACTCATTGCATCTTAAGGCCCTACAGACTGTGAAGTTTACCTCTGTTGACTCTTTGGTAAGTGGTGAATGGATAGAAGACGACTTTTTAACATTTAGTTTAAGTTCCCTATTTGACTGAAATGAATTCTGGGCTAAATAATTCATCATCCTATCTTTGATAATTACTAGTAGTTTGAACTATGTTGATTGGGACCTAGGCCTGATTCTTCTCCTCACCGCTTGATTTTGTACTACTTTGTTTCTTTACACCTCTACTGTTGTGGCTATTTGTCTGTTGTCTTGAAACTTGTTAGGCCCTTCCTAACTGTGCCATTGATGTTTTCTAAGTCTCAAAACACTTGTTGTTCCTTTTCTTAGCTATCCTTGCATTGCCTGAAGCTGTTTGATTCCTCATTTGGTGTTTGTTGAATTATTCTATGGCATTTTTGTTTTGTGATGGCTAGCCTTGCAACTGTGCTTGATTGTATAGCCTCGCTTAATAAGCTAAAGCTTGAGTTTAGGGGTTGTGGGATTACTGGGTAGATTTGAAGTTTCCTGTGTGATCTAAGTTGGTATTGGGGAATTTATATGTGTTTGGTATATGGTGTATATTGAGGTGTATAGAGGGTATGCCTCTCATGGGTTTTTCTCTCTGATCCTGGTAAGTATATCCATGGTATACTATGTATACTACAGCTTAACACTTAGAAAAAATTGAGAAGAAAGTAGCTTGGGCTTGTTATTTATAATTGGCCCTATTATCCGCACTTTTGAAATTTGGGCTGTTACACCCCGTAGTTCTGTACGTTGAAATTTATAAGTGTTGGATGTTTTAAGTAGGGACTCTGGAGTTGCCTTCAAGGATATATATTGTATGCGTTTATCTTATGGTTATGAAGGTTTTAGTTCATATAATGAGCTATGGGAGGATTGAAGAGCAAGTGAATTAAGGAAACCAAGTTCGTAGGAACTTTTGAGAAAATATGAAGGGCAATTTTTGTCCGATTTGGAGAAAGAATATCTTTTAGTATATGAGAAGTTTTGAGGCAAAGAAAAAGCCTAAATTGAAGTTCAGGAAGGCTAGTTTCCAACGCAACAAACCGCGCATCAATCCAACATCGGAATCAAACATTATGAGCATTTTAAGATAGACTGCCCGAGCAGGGAATTAACCCTGCGAGAACGCACCAGAAGGTGGCGTGAACGCTCAGAGGAGAACCTAGCAACTCATAAATGATTATGAAATGTATGTTTAGAGGTACTCAGCCGGTTAGCTCCTGGTGCCCGTCATGACCCTCTATCTGGGTGGTGACATGGGCCATCATTGCTTGTTTAGGTTTTGTCTCGCCAACTCATTATCATATGGGCTTGGCCCAAATTTGATGTAATTCATTTTTGGCATTGTAATAATTATTATGGCTCTTTAAATTTATACTTAGTTTAATTTATGGATGTATACTAATATTTTGTATACCCGTTTGTATTCTTGTCCATCCAAACCCGTTGGTGGGTCCCAATGAGGCCGACTAATGTATCTAGATTGAGTCAACCCAATTTGGAGCAAAAATGGAGCATACGTTATTGGCCCGAGAATTTTTCCGAAATGCATAACATATTCTTATTGGACTTGGTCGGCCCAATATCCCTATCTCTTTATTTATGCGTTGAATTCTATACTTGTGTATTCATTTATAAATTGGAACCCTTAAAAGGTTATCCCATGTTTAAAGTCGCCAAAACTCAATTTTTATACTATGCAAAACCGATTTTGGGAAATTAATATAACGTGTAGTTTTAAAAATAAAAACGGATTGTTTTAGTATGTATATTGGACTGAAAACGATCAATTTTATAAAATAGGGGGCTGATTTGTATTTATTTTTTTTGAAAACCTGTGGACTGTTATAAAGACCTGTGGACTATTGACTATATGGACTGATTTGGACTTCCAAAAACTTGGACTAAAATTGGATTAAAATTGATAAAAAATATAGTTGACAAATGGACAATAATAGTATTCCTTAAATTATTTTCTACACTTAAATAAAAAGTCTTTAATAACTTAAAACTTAAACGGGTGGGCTTACGTGGTGTTCTACTTAGGTTAAACGCCTTCGGGTTTTAACCTAGGTGTTCTAGTCCTTAACCCAAAATACCCAATTTTGGGCAAAACTCTACCACTTTCATTTCTTGAAAAGTGATATATTTTGCATGAATGATTAACTTTTGTTGCGGAAATATAAACCGAAACAGTTTTTTCACTATAAACAATTTATATCTATAGAGGCATACTATTAGAACACGTAGGTCAACCCTATTTTACGGATCTTTAATACCAGGGTGCCTAACACCTTCCCCGGGTGATCACCAGAACCCTTACCCGAACATTGGTTAGATTAGAATTCTTTTAAAATTTAGTCATTTTGAATGAACCTTTTTCGAACTGGTTTTCCTAATTTCCTAAAAATTAGGCGGCGACTCTAAAATAAATTTCATTTAGAGCACCATCCACATAGAAGTATATTTTTCCTTTTTCCCGGTACGATTGACAACCGTACTTCCCCAGGACACTTTCCTTTTTAAATGAGGCAAGTGCAAATACGAATCGGAAAAAATAGAACCGCTATAATATACATACCTCAATCCCGCTAAAATGGTTCAAACAGAACCTCCACAGTTCAACAATCACTCTACAATAGGTTATTAATAACAAAGTTTAGAACTTTAACCAATTCTAGGGATTTCTACCCTTATTCAAAAAACTAGGGCTTTTCTAATCTTTTAGTATGCTCTACACTAGTCCAAAACTCATTAATAATCCCAGAAAATCATAAAAATCTTACCTTTTAGACAAAATTCCACATTGCCCCTTCTTCTCCTTTCTTGCGTTTTCAAGAAATTAGGGTTTGGAAGATGAATTAGTGTCAATTTAATGTTAGAATGATGAATTAATGATGGTAATTGATCAATAACTTACATTAGATGTTTTGGGGAAATTTTAGGGTTGTTTCCTCTCAAAAGGTCGGCCAAAACAAAGTGGGAATGAATTTAACGAAGTGAGAAACTTGTAAAATTCTGAACAAGAAAAATAATGGTCCGCGGCACCCTTGCGTCGCGGACCCAATGCGGATCAGACCACCTGTGCCAGGGGTAATGCACAAGGCAATAATTTGGTCAGGAACACGTTCTGATCGCGGCACCCTTGCGACGCGACAGCCGACCGTTGCTCAGTAAAACGGTCATAACTTTTTGTACATAGCTCCGTTGGAGCTAGGAGACCTCCCATTGGAAAGGTATTTCAAGACCTACAACTTTCATGCTTTGAGTTTTCTCAGATTCTCAACGCAACTATCCGCAAAATGGGAAATAGTGGGAAGTCTTCCAGACTTAGACGAATTTAGAAACCCTTAAGAACTTCACTTTTTGGGTTTAACTTCATTTATCACCCGAATTCATCCCGAATGGATCCATATAGCTAAAATATCATCTTAATACTAGTTTTACACATTCACACCTAACCCGAATTTACGGAGTGTTACAGGAACATTAATCCTTATAATCCGGTGGATTTTCTCTTAGTCAAAATCACCCCTATAATCATTTCTTGAGAGCTTCGGAAAGCTAGACGCCGAAGTAGGTTTGGTAATCATAAGCCTTTTCTTCCTAAGTTAATTTTTCATATTTCACAAACTATTGTTTCTATTGTCAGATTACAACCAAATTTCAAGTATGATTTATATTGGCCAAAGCTAACCCCTATTCTAGACAAGAAAATAACTTTTAAAGTTTGCATGATTATTGGAACAAGACAGATATAAAATCATACAATATTAATGGTGATGGAAGCCACAATAGACTCAAGTGGAGGAGGGGAATTATTAAAAACCACCAAAGAAGAATGATCATGACATATTCAGTAAAATTTGGCAATGGATCCATGAAGTTAAACACTCATGAGGGAATTCAGGTCAAATTTCAGAAGGTGGTACTATGAGCAAATGAGAGGGGGTAAATAGCGAATGCTTTTGCCATGCCTCTTAATTGTACGACTAATTACATTACAGAGATCATGGATCTTAAATTTGGGATTGACTGGTGCAACAAGACTGAAATTAGGAAGATTGAAATTGATTGTGATTCTATTATCTTAATTGAATGGATCCCCAAAAAGTATGACCCCATGGAATATGTGGGATGTCATCACAAGAATTCTTCATCATTTTGAGAATTAATGCTTCAGAGAGAGTAATAAAGTGGAAGACTTACTAGTAAATTAAGGACTCCAATGTACTAGTGCTTCTTATATCTCAGGTATTCTGGACATTCCAAGAGAAATAAGGGGAGCTATCAATGTGGAGATAATGCAACTACCAACTTTCAGAATGAAGACTCACAAAAAATCATTTTCTTCGACAAAAAATGTATAGGACCTATAATTTTGATGTACCTTAACAGGTATTCTTTTTGTATAAGTGTTTAACCTTAAAATGGAGAACAATTAAATTTATGCGTAATGCCAAAGATATGTAGCTAAATTCAATTCGAGATTAGATTATGAGACAAGCGAATAAATAAATAAAGAAGCAGATCTGACCAAATGTTAATTATGACTGGCCTCAGGTATCGGAGCCGAGGTCGAACCCCTTTTGGCAGTGTTACACAATGAGTAATGAAGATAAACTTAGGAAAATATCGATGAACTCAAATGATTCTAGTGCTTTTTTACATGAACTCTTTCCCTCTTTCTATTGTCGAACCCCCTCCAATGGATGGGGACCTCCTCTTTATATAATAGAGGAGTCCTAACCCTAGTACAATTCTAAGTAAGGAAAAGAAATCTGGTGACAACTGTTGCCGAGATTGACGCCGAAATATCCGGTTAAGGGCGGATATTTCGGTCTTCTCCTTATGGTAGTTAACCGTCTTTCCTTTAACGCCTCGTTCCAGATCGAGCTCGAAGCCTCATCCTCGATAAGCCGGTCATGTCGTGCCCGAATATAACCATGACAACGGGAAACCGAGCATATCCGTATCCTCGGTTTTACCCGTATACAGATAGTCCCCCTTATTTCCCGAGGTAAAAATTTTGACGCCGGGAAATAGACCCAAATAAAGCTGAACACCCGCCTCCAACTATCTAGAACAAGACCTTTTAGTCAACATATTACTCTGCCCGATGCTAGGTCATCATTACTCAGCCGCCAAATCCTTTTAGAAGACCTCCTTGTGTCAGAGTCCTTGATACTCTACAGGACTCTTGATTTTCTTTCTATATAAAGCCCATGTACTCCCTCTTTCCTATGCATCAGTACTTCTTCAAATCTCACGTTGCTCTTTCTCAAAAACCTTACTGCGATTCCCGTACTGAGCTCATAACACTACTCGGACTTTGAATCTTCTTTCATCAGGGAATGAGAATTCACTGTTAAGGAAAACCTTTCACGAATATGGCTTACGTTCCATTGTTGACTCAAGGTGAAGATCAGCATTCGTTCACAGCGTCAACGAGAGCCGTTGGTTTTGATAAGGAGCTATAATATCCCTGGTTCATCCGCCTCTGGTGCAGGTCGTGGAGATGCCTAATCGGTATCACGCATCATCACAGCATCCCGTAAGATAAGCTAAAGATCTCAACCTTCGACTTGCGAATTCGTTAAGGGTGTTACTGTCTTACTTTCATTTTTCAATTTATAGTCGTAGAATAGGGCTTCTCCTATTTTTTCCTGATGGACTGATGTATCGACATAGTCGAAATTTTGTGAAATGGAACAACCTTTAATGGAACTTTGTCAATTGGTTTTTATTGAACTTTATTGAGCATTCTATGTGTGTTGTTTGTACCTGAACCTTTGTATATGTTCTTGCAAAATTCGATAAATTGTAACTTGCTCTATAATTTACCAAAATTCGAAATGTTTCGCTACCGCTGCCATGCTCGAACATTTTATGTTTTGTACTCGACCGCAACTAGTTCGGGATTGCATCCTTTATGATCGATATGGAAGCTTTACTTGATCATAGTGGTATTGGTGTGAGAGCCCGACCTAGGTCTCATCGGAAGGCCGGTCTGCTTCACCTACGATTTGTTGATCGAGAGGGGCGACCCAGTTCTTTCTCGTGTACGCTTCCCATGGTTAGATAAGATCAAGGTCACATCCGTCACATCTATCTGACATCGGCACGTGTAAAGACCCTGTTGGCCCTGAAAACGGTTATGGAAGGCAATCCGTCTTGGCCCCACTCTATAAAAGCAAGTTTTCTCCTTCATTTTTTACTTTCTGACTTTTACCAAAGAGAATTTTACCTTCGTGTGCTTTGGATACACTGACTTTCATATCTTCAAACCTCCATATCTCCATATCTTCGTATCTTCATATCCCTTATCAGTCCTTTGCCCAATCTTCAAACCTTCATTCAAACCTTCATACCTTCATACTTCCGTAATGACGAGCAAATCTTCAAAAGCTAAAACGGGTGAGACTTCCTCAGCTGCAAAATCGGAGCCTGTACTAACTGACTTCATTCCTCAAGATTGCTCGACCATCCGGGATTTCAAGGTCGAGAAACCTTCTCAACAAGGGGATCGAGGTGTCGAAATATCGAACTATTTGTGCACGATATCCCAGAGTAAACTCGAATAGATCAAGGCAGATTGCGGGTGGAAGGGTAAGGAGGTTATTATTCCCGATTAAAATGAAGCTATAATGACCTATGTGGAAGGGTATTTAAGTGTTTATACATATCCTTTCACATTTAGTACACTCGATCCTGTGGTCATTTTGGAGGATCGTTGTGCTCCTCCGCTATTTCATTATAAACGTGAATATCCTATTCACGGTGCCCTATCTACTCCGGCTATATAATCCTCGTGTTTTCAGAGGGGGTATGATTAAACTCAAAACAAGCCAGAAAGGCACCCTTCTGCGATCAGGACGAAGATAGAGACCGAGGCTGACAGGGCAGATTTGTCTGAATCAGTACGACGAATCTGATTCCCTCTGACAAGTTGCCATTTCCTGAGAAATGAAACCCAAACCGTAAGTAACTTTACTTTGTTGTGATATGATCACATGTTTGAACATGCACTGACCCCTTGATTTGCTCGTGTGTATATAGCACTTATTCGAACCCTTGGTGTGGTTCCTAACTTTGATCCATGGATTGGGAAGATCTATTCCCGACTCACTTATGTTGACCGCACCTGGCGACATTTATCTCGGTCCCGGTGAGATGCCGGAACTCACGGTAAGTCCTTCTCTTAGAGCGCTGTTCCGTCTTCCCTGCATGCTATGATATGTTTTGACGAGTTAAAACTGTTCTTGTTAGCTTCACAGGTCTATCAAAGGGCACAAAAATTCGGGGCCAAGAAGTTGCTGAGGCCTCGGCCGATGAGCAAGAAATCGAAGCTCCTGATCAGGGAGACAAATAAGAAAGGAGGAAAAGGCGGTCCTCTGAGTCATCTCGAGCTCTCTCCGAGGCCAGGAAACGATCGAGACTCACCATAAGAATGTCTTCTTCGGAAGATGTCTCGGCCCAAGCCCTTGATGCCAATGTTGTCGGTCAATCATCGGATTATTTCGATGATAAGGACCAGAAGTCGGGCAAGCACCAACTTATTGATGAGCTCCTTGAGCAAGAGCTGACTGGTTCTGATGAGGTTACACTTCCCTTTGCGGAAAGCTCAAGTCCAATTCCGACGGGTTCGAGGGATGTCCCGAGACCGACTGAAGCAGGGAACTTCAGGTCGAAGGTCGGTACATCTAAAGACTTCATGACAGAGCACATTTTCACTCACGACTCAAGAAGGCTTCCAGCCGCAGCCACTGGATCGAAGGCAGCTTCCTCTGTACCGGACTCAAAGGTACCTAACATTTCGCTATGGTATTGGTTCTGTCCTTCCAATACAAGCTGTGGCCTCGTCTGAAATAATAATTTGCATACAGGATTCTCCCCCTCAATTGGTGGATATTTTCGCCGATGCTGACAAAGCCAAAGGCAAGATGACCGAGAAGTCAATGAGGTCGGAAGGGGCTACTGGTTATGGGAATTATGAAATACCTGCTTCTGGTATGTCGGGTTTCTAGCATTTATCCATCCCCATGGCCAACCGTTTTGGGGTTAATTCTGGTCCTATGTTGGAGAAATTCTTTCCTGCCCCTAGTACCGAACCGCATCGAAAGAGGCTAATCTCTTTCAAGGTGCCGGCCAATATGATCATGTTTTCGTGGCCGGTCGGGGTGGCCAGCTATCTGTACCCTCTGGTGTCCTAAGCGGACCGTAAGAAAAAGGCTGAAGTTAGCGAATTGTGCCTTTTCAACGAGGCTCAGTAGGCGTTGAACCGGGTAGGTCTTGTTCCTATGCTCTTTGCACTTTGCTTTAATTTCATGCCTCATTTTAATAACCACACCTCTTTTCCCTTATATGCCTCCGTGCTTCATCATGCAAGCTTCTACTGGCTCAGGAACGAAGTGGATCGGCTCAAGGAGGAGCTCAAAAGGAAGAGTCATGAGGTGGACGAGTTCATGGATTTGTACGAGCAGAAATTGGAATACATCTCGTCTCTCCCTGACCTTTCTATCCTTAAGTCTGATTTGGCAGCGGCTCAAAACGAAGCTGTCGAGGCTGAGCAGGAACTTGACCAGTTGGCAGAGAAGGTTCGAAGTTTACAATAAATCTTAAATAGCCGATGTTAATGCCCCTCCTTCTCAGGCCCGGGCATACGTTAGCCAGATTGATCTACTTCGAGCGGAGCTTGATGGGATCAAAACCGAGCTTAATTCCCTTCATGAAACGATAGTCGGTACTATAGCTGAGTGGGATGTTCTCAAAGAGCAACTTCAGGCGAAGGTGGAACAAGTAAACGGACTTAGCTCGTCACTTGCTGCGGCCAAAGCTGAACCAGATAGACTGAGACGGGTCATCATCGATCTACATGCTGAACATGTAAAGGCTCTTGACCAGATCTCGGGCTATGATGATATGTTAGACCACTATAAGGCCGACATAACTGTTGCTGATAAGGCCAGTAATCTTCGAGCCGAATACATGCAGTGCTTATCCCGAAGAGAAACCCTCAAAGAAGTCCAAGCCACTAGAGTGGACTTATTAGATCTGATCGAGGAGGATAAAAAGCTCAAAGTGGAAGCAAAGGTTGTATTCGACCCAGTCTCTGATCTTTGATGGGTATGCTCTATTCGCGTAGCACGCTGTTCAGCGTTGCCTCATTAAAAACCTTGCCGAAAACCCACTTCGGGACAAAACGGTCGAAGAGAAAAAGAGTGCAGCACGTGCTTTCAGTCCTAAGTCTATGACTTTCTAGTTTTCATTGTGCTGCTCCAGTGTTCCTCGGACTGTATCCCAGCGTGGTTAGAGTGAAAGAGAAGAAAAACAAAAAAGAAAAGTTATTCGTACCTTTAACAGTAATATCGCTTTAGGTGTGCTACGTTCTAGTTGTGTTCCAACTTTTTTCCGTCTTCGTTCTCGAGCTGATAAGAACCTTTCCCGATTATTCCAGTGACTCGGTACGGTCCTTCTCAATTCGGGGCTAGTTTCCCCTCGTGAGGGTTCTTTGTACCAAGTGTGACCTTCCTCGTGGAATTTTATACGGACCGTATAAGGGTCCGTATAACCCAACATCAACAATGTTTTCCATGGTGGTGAACCACGGACACTTATACGGACCGCATAATGTTATACGGACCGTATAAGTGGTCCGTATAAATCCCGACGGACTGATGAAGTTGCAACTATAAATACATGTTCCCAATTTATTTTCTCATTCTTTTCCACTTCTCCAATTCTCTCCAAGCTTCTAGAATATTCGATACACATCTTCAACATAAAAATCAAGGGAAACCAAAGATCAAACACCAATACTCAAGGGAAATCAAGCATATGAAAGCTTGCTAGGGTTATGGAAGTTAGACATCCTTTGGAAGCTAAAGCTAGGGTTTTCTTCAAGTGAAGCATTGTCAACCAAAACCCATTCCTACGCATTCAAAGGTGAGTTTCATGATTATTCCATGTTGTTTAAGGTATTGAAAAGTTGAAACACTTGGATTATGGAAGAAGATGGAAAATGGATTACAAAAGATGAGATTAGTGGCAATTGTGAATAGTAGATTAATATGAATCATGAATATTGATATGTTGTGATTGTAATTATGTTATGAATGATGGTAAGAGGATGATAGAAACATTAGATGAGAATGAATGTAACGTTGTAGTATGATTATGATTATGGATGACCTTGAAAGGAAATTGTAGGAATTGGATAATGATGAATTTGACTAAAGTCATTGATGATGATATTATGAATGTTATTATTGACGTTTGGGAGTTGAAATATGATATGGGGAAAGTAGTAGAAACAAAGGAGATGCTGCTCAATTTTCTATAGCTTTAGTTCAAACACGCTTATGTTGTTGATTATCTAATACGAGTATGAACTCTATTGAAGGTAGAAATGCGAATATGAAGATGAACGTTCAAGCGATAGACTAGCTAGACGAAAAGGTATGTGAGGCTAGTCCTTTATTTCTAAGGCATGAATCCTATGACATGATTTTTCCTTCCTCTCCATGAATTTCCTACATTCCGGAAAACTAAGAGTCTATGCTCATGGATAGCCACATGAGATAAGAGATACATTACGAGCCCAATAATGATGATGATGAGCTTAAGTCTAAGGATTCTAGAGTTCGTGATATGTTGTTCCTATAAAGTAAATGATGTTGTTCATTGTATACACTCACCTTATATACTATTTCCTTCAAGGTGAGGCAGAATACTTATAAATGTTCCATGATGGAATCGGGGGTTCACGACCTTATGTCACCTCGATAAAGTATAGATATCTTTGAGTTATTATGCACGCATTATGATGAGTACATGTTGATGATATTAGACTGCGCCTATATGGTCGGGCAGCACCACTAAGGCGGGCGGCTTATAGATGAATACACCGTGTCTATATGGCACGGGCAACACCACTAGTGGGCGGCATGATATGGTACCTCGGACGCGGGAGGCCTGGACGCAGTCTAATGATTATCACACCGTACCTATATGGACGGGCAGCTTATACATTTATGCATACATGTTATGATGATGATGATTATGAAGTAAGCCAGCATGTATTATTTCTTTTATAATTGACAGTCAGATACAGTTATTCCTTATTTGATGCTTCCTTCATCTCATTGACGTATTATTATTACTTATGCCTCTCATACTCAGTACAATGTTCGTACTGACGTTCGTTTTCTTTGGACGCTGTGTTCATGCCCACAGGTAGATAGGGAGGTGATCTTGATCCAGACTCGTAGGAGCAATTAGCTGACTTGAGAGCACTCCATTGTTCCGGAGGTGCCTTTGATTATTCTTTTGTGTACATAAGTATATTTTGGGTACGACGGGGTCCTGTCCCGTCCCTATGTCTAGCACTCTACTAGAGGCTCGTAGATACGCAGGTGTGGGTTATATGGTTTCACGATGTTACTATTGTATATGTTTATATTATTTTGATTGCCGAAGGGCTTATGTATATATATATATATATATATATATATATATATATATATATATATATATATATATATATATATATATATATATATATATATATATGTGAAAAGTAATTATGCTTCCAAATGAGAAATGATTTTCTTATGATAAGTAAGGGAATGAGTGGTGCTCGGTGGTTAGCCCCGGGTACCCGTCACGACCCCTAGTCGGGTCGTGACAATTTCAAATTCCAAATTCTTCAAAAAGTTATGATTTGGGATTCCAAATCATGATTTCAAATGTAAAACTTGAACCATAAGTTTATATTTTGTAAAAAAAAAAAAAAAAAAAAAAAAAAAAAAAAAAAAGATCCATAAGTTGGTAGATATATATACCAACCACGTTAACCAACCATTTATATATCAAATATTAAAAGATCTGCAAGTTGGTAGTATAATCATAACAAATTTACTCTTACAAACCATTTACACAGTGCATTTACTTATACAACTCATGTTCAATTTTCCTTTGTAATTGAACTAAAGTCTGATCACTTAATGTTGTTATTTTTTTAGAAAGCATTCTAGTAGCGTATTAATTTTTTTATGAACTATGATTTGCTCATTTGATAAGATTGTATAAGAATTGAGAAAGTTTTTATGGTTTTCACAACTTGTGGGGGTTTATGTCTTTGAGAAAAAAATACAACTTAAGAAATCCAAATTACGCGTCCAAACAAAACTTCAACTTCAAATCATTATGATTTCATATCATGATTTCAAATCATGTCCCTACAGCTCTTTATTGTTATTATCTTTTTCATTAACTTTCTTAGTGTTGTATCATGTATAAATGCCCACTTTAATCAACAGGAAAGCGGTATGACATCCGATATTATGGTTTATTTTTGTTATTGGAATAATGAAGTTAATTTGCGCAGTCCATCTCGACCGAAAGAAAAGAAAGAAGAATGTTGAGCATTAACAAAAGTTACCATCATCATGAACTACTAAATTTGGGAGGGAAAATAAGTCTCATCATGCCCTTTTGTCCTCATGAGTCGTGTTTATATTTTCAGGTACTTCCTTGCATTGTTTAAAGGGATACTCAATCATACTTCCTTGCCTGATAATTTTTTGCATTTAGAATAACCAACGTATGTTTACATTGAATTTTATGAAGCCACATTTATTTTAAAATTAGTTTTTACCTTCTTCCTCGAGCATCCATAGAACCCTATTCATTTTTTTCTTTTTCATTTTATAGTATATGTGTAATGCATTATATATACATCATTGCATATACATGTAAATATATATGATGTATATGCTTTGTATAATCATGTATAAACACACGAAATCAACTCAAATTGCAGCTGAATATTATCAGTGTATAGATAATGTATCTGTTCTGTATAGCTATATATAAACAATATATATGCTTGTATAAATATATAAGCAAGTGTTGTACAATGTTATGCAACGACACTGCGGAACACGCAAAGGGGTAATCTTCTTTACAATATAGAGTGGTAAGGATAATTCTATAACAAGTAATTGGAAAGGGAAAATTGCTATTTTCTCTCTCTAAACTTTTCCCTCAATGGATACTCACTAAGCAAGTACTCTACACGTGTCGCCCTATGGACCCACCGGACGCTGTCGAAAAGACGCGTCTGGACGGCCAAGCTGGTCCACACCATGGGGTAAGCCCATCTACTGAAACAACTCCACTAAAAATCTCATATGCGACTACAATCGGTTCATCCACAAACACGACAGTTATGAATATTCGATACTCAAGGAATCAGTCATACCTATGCGTACTACTCATAATGGTGCTCTAACTATGATGTTTACGACTTTTGAATATTACGGAATCATGGCCAATAGTGTATATTAACCATTATCAATAGGATCCCTAAACCTAGGTCCCAAATTGACAAACTTCACTCCAAATTCAAGGAATTAATCTAAACTAAGGGAACAACTGTAACAACCCGCAAGGTCGTTATAGGGGGTGACTTAGAAAACTAGACCTCTATTGGGAATTCTGAGGCCACGGGTGAGTTTGTAGTGTGTTTTTATATGTATGTGCATATTTTGTTTGCGTCTGTAGGGCCTTGGATTAGTGTTGGGATTTTTGGTGGGGAAACTGGTGCAAAAACTCGAGCTACTGGTCAAAATAGATCGCTGCAGCGGGTGATGAACCACTACAGTGGGTCCGTCGTAGCGAGTAGAGGGTCGCCATGTTATAGCCCGTATTTTGTATGTTCGGATAATTCGAGATAATCGTGATAAGTTGGGGGCAAGACCATTTTCAAAAAATATTATTTTAATGTACAAGTTGTTATGAATATTATTTATGAATATTGTTAGTATGGAAATATTGAGAAAGGCTAAGGGAAAAAGGGGAAATTCGCAAAATGGCTTATGGTAATATTGTGGAAGGCTAGGGGCAAAATGGGAATTTCACAAAATGTTCAAGAAAATTCTTGAGGAAGGCCACTTTGGCCGTGTGATATATATATACATATATATAAATAAGGAAAAGTGATGACCAAATAAAATAATTAGTCATCTTTATTTAAGAAACTTCAAGAAGAGGGCATGTGTTTACATGTTATTGGAGGGAGCTATATATATATATATATATATATATATATATATATATATATATATATATATATATATATATATAGAGAGAGAGAGAGAGAGAGAGAGAGATGACCAAGCAAGACAAATTATTCATGAAATCTCAAGAAGAGAACTTGGAGGAAAAAAAATAGGGTCATTCGGCCAAGGTGCCAAAATTTGGTGCCATGGAAATTTATCAAGAAAAATTATTTTCTTTTAGTATTCCAACTAATTTGAAGGCCCTAATTAACATGGAGTGGTTGTTGGAGCAAGCAAAGTCTTCATTGGTGCAATTTATTTACCCTAGCCAAGCCAAGAAGTTGAGTGAAAAAGGTATGTGTTTAATCTTCTTTTACATGTGTTAGAGATGCTTATGTATGTTGAAGTTTGTAGAAATGGATAGAATTCATGGTACATGTGTGTGTTGATGTTGTGGTCGAACATAGTTGAGTTATGAAGAACAAATGAATTGATTTTTATTTAGTAGTTTGATTGTTGTGTTGTGGATTCCATGATGTAAAATGAAGATTTGATGGTTTGAAATGAAGTTGTGATCATTGTGGGATTATTGAAGGAGCTAATGTGACACTAGCATGAAATCTTATACTTGTAGGAATAATGTTGTCAATGTGTAGTTATCGGTATAATGCATGAATTTGGAAGGGAGAAATATGTTTATTTTATTGAGTTTGGAAGATTGTAAGTTGGTTGTTGTGATTGAATTGAACATAAGAAAAGTGTTGTCGAATTATGTAAAAGAAATTACTAACGTTAGAATGTATTTTGGAATTGATTGACGAAGTTGTTAATATGTAGATTGTTGGTGTAGTTCATGAATTGGAAGAAAACAATGTGGTTATTGTCCTTACTAAGTTTGGAAGATTTCGGATTATTGTTAATAATGCGGCCGAGTGGAATTCTCGGATTATTGTTGATAAATTGGCCTAGTTGCATTCTCGGATTTGTTGTTGATGATTTGGCCGAGTTAGATTCTCGGGGATAGTGTATTTACAGGGGAAATGCTGCCGAAATTTCGGTAGAATATAAGTGAAGTTATGTGAGAAACTAAGGCAAGCGTATGATGACGAATCTAATGATTTTGTGAATTCTTTTGAATGTAGACTAATGAGCTTGGATAATTAAGCGTAGCTAATAGGACGTGGAGCAGGTATGTAAGGCTTACCCTTTCTTTCTTTTGGCATGTCCTAGAGCCAAGTAAGGTATGATATGCATCTTGGGGTTATTCTATTCTGTGATTCCGAGTTTGTCTATGATTCTTATTAACTTTTGACATGTTTTTAAAAGAGTTTTGTAAGTATGACATCACGTTTGATTACTCCATCGAGTCTTTGATATAGTTTGATGCGTACATATGGTTCCAAAAGCTCTATTTGATTTGAACCATAACGATATCCGAGGGACACTTGATATGATCGTTGCTTCGATTTTCCAGAAATAGCTTCTGAAACGCTCGTAGAAGGTTCTGTACTTCAAACGCTCATAACTTTCTTATACTAAGTCGGATTGACCCGAAACTTGTTTTTGAACCTTCAGGTGTCGGCAAGTATACTTATCCATTGAGTCTAAAAAAACTGATTTATGTGCATTTAGTTTCTCACTACTCTGCTCGTGCATGTGTCATTACTTCTTTCGCCGAGTCCCGGGCCGGTATGTATCGTGCGTATGGTTCGAAGATGTTCCAGCGGAGTTGGCACGCTCCACTTGTTCCTGGAGTGCTGCCGAGTCAGAGTATATGTGCTATAATGTTTTGTTCAAAGTTAGAGACTTGGCATACAGAGTCGTGGGTATAGAACGTCAGTTCTGTGAGCGGCTCCATCAGCCGATGTGTCATATGTGTTATGATATAAATTCCACATGATCACAGATTTTGTTTGATTTGAGAACGATAGAAGAAAGATTTTGAAAGCTTACCTTGTATTTTACTTTTATTTGATTTCAGAGTCCGAAGAGATTATGTATGTAATAAGAGTCTGTGGGTTCGCTCGGCTCCGGATATAGGGATGGGTGCCCATCACACCCTAGGGAGATTAGGGTGTGACACGCCACCACAGGGAGGCGGGACTTTAATGAGGTCCGCCATAGCGGGAGTTCTTCTGCTATAGAGAGATCACTGCAGCGAGGCTTTGACCGCTGCAGCGGTCGATGGGAGGCAGAATCCTTGTTTATATTCTTTTATTCCGAACTCATTTCCCACATAACACCAAAACAGTTTTCAAGAACTACTGTGGTGGAATTCTTAGGCTAGCGCTAAAGTACTCTTGAAAGGTCAGTCTCAACTCTTGACTTTGTTAATTCCATCATCATGTTAGATTCCAGGACTAGCTACAGGTCCGTTAATGGTGAATGAAAGGGCAAAAACCCTAGAACCTAAGAAACCCTCGATTAATGAATGGGTTGTTCAATTTATCGTTGTCTAATCATCTAGGAGTATAGATTACCACTTCCTAGGATGAGAACTTGTCTTTTAATGATGGAGCTTGTTGAATGATACCTAGGGTTTCATAAAGATGATAACTTTGGTATAAAAACTGCTAGTCAAAGGGTTGGAATGATTGGAAAACCCTTAAACGGATAGAATATGGTTATTGGGGTTGATATTATGATGAATTCACGATTAGTGGTTGTTTACCCATTTGAAAAGGGTAGAAGTAGTTGCCTTCGTTTCCCGCAAAGTGTTGTATTGTTTGAGTAGATGATTTGAATACTAATATAGCTCTATATTTCTAGACTTTGAACGTTCGGAAGCCTTGCGATAGGGGAAAGCTATCGCGTAGTGACTACATTGTTCCAGTTCTGCTTTGAGGTAGGTTACGGTCTACTTGAGTTAGACTTTGATTAGTTGATTTTTTATATTACGAAATTTATAGGAGACACATGGTTAGGGATTTGGACATAAAGTGCGGTTGGTAATTCGTACATTTTGATATTGATTGATTAATTATATGATGAACTGATATGAAATAATAAAGAAGGAGTTTGTAAATACTCTTGTTGTTGACTTGGAGAATTACCTTATTCAGGTATAGACTATTGAGTCTTGATATGACTTATGACATAGTGACTTGCATTCCTTGATATTGATTTATTGATTGTTCCCATACCTTGTTGTTTGTGGAACGGAATACATTATGATGACAAAGATATTATAAATATGAAAAGACACATTTGTCGGGGGTGAGGGTGTGGCCTAGTTATGGGCTCGTGATCCGAGGTCAGTTCCGGAGCGAGTGGTACATGGATACCATGGGTCCCCTACAAGTCATGGCTAATGGATCAAACACTAACTACCATTTAGTATGTGTGTACGGATATGTGACAGAGTTGAGATAATTTGTGATTTACAATTGTGTTTGGTTATTACATGGGTTGAGTTACTCTTATTGACTTCTACTTGAGTGGATTTTACCTTATCCCTCTGTTGGCTGATATTTTAGTATTGGATGATTTCTGTTGATAGCTCTTGAGATTATGTGTCGTTGTGCCTATCTGCCTATTTTATTGATTTTGTGATTGTATGCATGACACTAATCTTAGTCGGCCTATGATATCTACCAGTACATAGTGTTTGTACTGATACTACCTTGCTCCATTCTTTTGAGTGCAGATTGTGATCCAGAGGCATCTACGAGGCCTCATATTTAATGTGAGGCTAGTTACCGATAGATTTGAGGGTGAGCTCTTATCCATGCCAGGCCGCCTAAAGATCTTCCTTATTTTAGATGTCTATTTCATTTCAGACTTATATGTTTATTTTAGACAGTTATGTTTTAGAGTCCTTGTATGATGACTTTAGGATTTTGGGGTTGAAATAGTTAGACTTCCGCAAATTTTATTTATTTATGGCATGACTAGACATTTGGAGATTTTATTATCTGTTATATCCTTGAATGTTTTAAAGTTAGTTAAGTAGATGGTTCGCTCACTAGGGGATTTGTGTAGGTGCCACTCATAGCTATTTGGGTCGTGACAAAGTTGGTATCAGAGCCTTAGGTTCGTCGATCTCATTGTACAACGACATGTTTAGTAGAGCCTTGCAGATCAGTACAGAGACGTCTGTACTTATCTTTGAGAGGCTATGGGACACTAGAAAAATTAAAATTCTTTCTTTCTTTCATGTTACTTGATTCCAATTGTTATCTGGATGATTCAAATCGGTATCTAACTTTACTTTTTATTCTCCCATAGATGGTAAGGACTCGTGCGGCAGCAGCAGCTAACAAGATACGCGCGTCGGCCACTGAGGTCACAGCTCGCGGTGGAGGTCAGGATGTTGGGGCTGCAGTTCGTGGAGGAGGCCAGGCCAGAGGTCGGGGTCGTGGTAGAGGCAGGGGAGCAGCAACACCAGCCAGCAGCAGGGCTCCTATGACTGGTTAACAACGCACTGAGTCCCCTGAGCCTCAGGTAGTTCCAGATGAGGTGACAGAGTTTGTAGTAGCACTGGCACAGCCAGATATTATAGCTCCTCTAGTGTTGTCAGATATGATGGTCCGAGTATTGAACCTACTGAATGGTTTGGTAGAGGCAGGTGTGTTACCAGCTGTGGGGGGGCCAGCTCCGAGCAGAGTTCGTGCTCCAAGGCTACAGCATGCTGCAACTGCAGCTCCTTGTTTGGATAAGGCTCTAGGATTATAGGTGTTTCCTAGACCAGTGGGAGGTCCGGTGTTGACCGGGGATGAGCATGACTTTTTTTGGAGCTTCACTAAGATGAAGCCTCCAGAGATCTTCGGTACTGAGGTTGAGGATGCTTACGAGTTCATCATGAACTATCATGAGAGGCTCCATAAAATAGGAGCAGTGGAGAAATATGGTGTTTAGTTCATGACCTTCCAGCTCTTGGGTGATGCCAAGTTATGGTGGAGGGATTTTGTAGAGTGCAGACCAGCGGGACCACCTCCGTTGACTTGGACTCAGTTCTATCAGGTGTTTCTAGACAAGTATGTTCCTCGTACTTTGAGGGACCGCGGGCAAGATGAGTTTAACAATATTGAGCAGGCTAATTTGTCTGTGGCTGCTTATGAGGCTCGTTTCCATTCGTTGTCTCACTATGCCCTCCAGCCTGTGCCTACTGAGGAGGAGAGGGTTAGGAGATTTGTGAAGGGGTTGAACACTGCCCTTTAGTTATCAGCTCTTCAGATTGCATCAACAGGTGTTTCCTTTCAGAAGTGGTGGATCATGTTAGGACTGTCGAGGCAGTTCTGTAGGAGGGTTACCATAAGCACGCAGAAAAAAAGGCCCGAAAGGGTGGTGGTTACAGTAGCTCTTTCGCTAAGGGCCAAAGTTCCCAATTTTATTTGGGACGCCCTGTTCAGTCAGCCATGTAGGTTTCGGCTGGAGGACCATCGGCGGCCGGTCAGTACTATTTCGGTCAGCCAGGGGGTTTGCAGGCCAGAGCTCCAGATTATGGGAGTTATTTGGCTTCGCCGTTCTGTTCGGTGTCTGAAGCTAGACCGCGGATGCTTTGAGTGTTGTGATACGAGGCACTTCAAGAGAAATTACCCCAGCCTTAGGCAAGGTGGCTAGGGTACTCAGTTTCAGGCTCCCCAAGCCCCAGTATTAGGTAGAGGGGGAGGATCTTATGGTAAAAACCGTGCTCAGTCTGGGCGTGGCAGTCACATAGCTGGAAGAGGTGGCCCCCAGCTTAACTAAGGCGGCTGTCAGTCTGGTAGAGGTGGTCATCATCCCGGTAGGGGCGGAGCTCAGACAAGGTAGGTTTATCGCAATGGTTCGCAGGCTACTGGTAGACTAGTTCATTGTTATGCCTTTCCTGGCAGGACAGAGGCTGAGGCTCAGATGTCATTATTACAGGTAACATCTCAGTCTGTCACCGGATGGTTTCTGTATTGTTTGACCGGGGTTCTACATCTTCTTACGTGTCTACATATTTCTCTACGGGTCTTGATATGGTCTGTGATTTACTTGATGCCCTATACATGTATCTACTCCAGTTGGAGATTCTATGGTTGTAGATAGAATTTTTCGATCTTATACTGTCACACTTATGGGGTATGGTACCTGGGTTGACTTAGTAATCTTAGACATGGTAGATTTTGATGTCATCTTGGGTATGAGATGGCTAGCTCCCCATCATTTAATTCTGGACCGTCATGTCAAGCCAGTCACCTTAGCTATGCTTGGGGTACCTAGACTTGAGTGGAAGGGTAACCTTAGTCCCTCTATAGAGAAAACAATTTCCTTTATTCATGCAAAAAAGCTAGTAGACAGGGGGTGTTTAGCTTATTTGGCACATATTCATGATACCAGTGTTGACGGTCCATCTCTTGAGTCAGTTCCTGTGATACGTGAGCTTGCGGAGGTGTTTCCCGCGGACTTGCCAGGCATGCTACCGGACTGTGACATTGATTTTTGCATTGACTCAGAGCCAGGGACCCGTCCTATTTCTATTCCGACATATCAGATGGCACCAGCAGAGTTGAGGGAATTAAAAGAACAACTTCAGGATCTTCTTAGTAAGGGTTTCATTCGTTCGAGTGTCTCCCCGTGGGGCACTCCTGTTCTGGTTATGAAAAAGAAAGATGGGACTATGCGGATGTACATTGATTACCGCCAGTTAAATAAAGTCACCATCCAAAATAAATACCCCATCCCTCATATTGATGATTTATTTGACCAGCTACATGGGGCTTCGGTGTTTTTCGAAAATGGACTTGAGGTCAGGGTATCATTAGTTGAAAATTCGGGCAGAGGATATTCCTAATATTACTTTTCGGACCAGGTATGGGCATTATGAGTTTCTGGTTATGTCTTTCTGGATTACTAATGCCCCAGCTGCTTTTATGGATTTTATGAATGGCATCTTTAAGCCATACTTGGACTCTTTTGTGATAGTGTTCATTGATGACATCCTGGTTGTTCTTGGGTTCATTGGGAAGATCAAGAAAAACACTTGAGGGTTGTTCTTGGGTTGCTGAGTGTCACGACCCAACCGGAGGGCCGCGACGAGCACCTGGTGCTAACCCACCCGGGCACCTCCTATCATACTTTCACATTTATATCTAGGTGAGCCACATAGCTAATTCATACTTTGCATCCATTATTCATACTAATCCCATTGGGCAACGATATATACATATATATATATATATATATCACCATCAATAAAAATGCCCATATCAATGTACCTAAGCCGACAAGGCTAACAAAATGATATACACAAGACTAGCCGACAAGGCCAAATACATCTAACCACATACACATGTCTACGAGCCTCTAAGAAGAGGATGTCATATCATATAGGCGGGACAGGACCCCGCTATGCCCATAAATATATACACAAAAGAATAAATACCAAAATCTGTAGCTCCGAATGAAATGGAGCTCCGCTATGTAGTCCCTGAGTAATAAAGCTATGGATCAAGCCTGTCTCCCTGGCCACTTGCGGGCATGACGCAACGTCCACAAACAAAAGGAGATCAGTACGAAAAATGTACTGAGTATGTAAAGCATAATCAACATCATTATGAAAGCATCATAGACAACATAAGAATTAGCATAGGATGGGAGATAGTAGTATCATCGTCACAAACACTTACTTGCTTTTCATAGGGACTTTCCATTTCTAATGCGTGATTGTGTACATACATCCATATCCATTTCCGTACTCATTTACATTTCGTATCCATTTTCGTATTCATAGCATATTCGTATTTATACTCATATTTATATCGTATACATATCCATATCATGTACATAGCATACCCGACCATGAAGGTTTGGTGTTTCGCATACCCGGCCATGGGAAGGCTCGGTGAGTATACATATCTGGCCCTACTAAGGCTCAGGGTTATCCGTACCCAACTGAAGTGGTACGCGCAATACATATATATATATATATTCTACCCGGCCATATAAGCTCGGGGTTTCATAATAGTCATACATAGACACATATACATAAAATCTCATAAGCATCTTTAGCATCATTACTATCGTCGTTCATTACATCTATCCTCAGAGGATTACTCGTCATATGAGGAATTTAGTACAATCGTAACATATCGAGAATCATGAGCTTAGTAGCTTTTGAAGGTAGCATCATTTGTAGGACATCATAGGCTTATAGAAGATTAGATATTTGGCCAAGGAACCATGCCTTATGAAAGAAGGGTTAGCCTTACATACCTTTCCGTTCAACTATTCTATCACTTGCACGTTCTCCTTCAATGCTCACGTTTCTACCTTCATTAGAGTTACACTATCATTAGAAAATCTATAGCTTAGCATATATGACTAAAGCTAGAGAAAATTGGACAGCATCTCCTTTATTTATACGACTTCCTCCATATCATATATCGACTCTCAAACATCAATAATAACATTCACAACATCATAACAATGGTCTTTATTCACCTACATTATCCATATTCCTCAATTCATTTCGAGTCATCCATATCCATGGTCATAGCACACTATTAAATTCACTCATATACAATGTTTATCCCATGTTCTCAATATCATTTATAACATGATTATAATCATAACATATCAAGAATCATTACTCAACCCAAGCTACTACTCACAAACATCACTATTCTCACATTCAAGACCCATTTCTATATTCTTCTACAATCCAAGTGTTTCAACTTCTCAATACCTTAAATAACATGGAAAGACCATAAAACTTACCTTAGATGGTGTAGGAATAAGCCTTGGGTGGAAATACTTCACTTGAGCCAAAACCCTAGTTCACCTCCAATGAAATTTCTTGACATGGATGATCTCTAATGAGTTTCTTACACTTGGTTTTCTTAGTTTGATGAAGTTGATCATAAATTTCTCTTGAGTTCTTATGGATGAAGAGTGGAGAGGATTCTAGAGAGTTCTTGAAGTGTTGGGTGAAAATGAAATGAAATAATGAACTTGGTCCCCTTTTTAATAACTTAAAAATCTGATCCGTCGGGAGAATATACAGACACTTATACGGTCTATATATACTTATACGGTCCGTATAAGTGACCGTGAAATCGCCCCTTCAACATCTCGCTTCTGTGACCATTATACGACACATTATATGGTCCATATAATTTTATACGGTCCGTATAAGTGACCGTATGATCCCATCAGTGAGGGACCTTCACTGTGACGATTCTGCGGACCATTATACGGACCGTATAATCGGCCGTGTAACCCATCTTTTCTCTGATCTTGTTCTCGTCACTTCGTTTGATCTCCAATCCTTATGGAACCTTCTTGATACTTGTTTAACACCTCATTAATGATCTAAGGGACGTTATAATTCTTCTCCAAGACACTATTAAATCATCATTAACTTGTTACTCGTAAATCCTTTCTGATACACATCGTATGCCTTGCCCTCTCTTGGCAAACTTTCTCCTCTTACTCCGAATGTCTTTGCAAATCTCAATTAGGGTCATCAAATGTCATTTCTCACTTATTGCAATACCGTATACCTCGTGCCCTTCGTTAGTCTATTCATTGTGCATCAACGGGGAATTTTTTGAGGTGTAACACTGAGAGACAGGGAGTTGTACGCCAAGTTCTCTAAGTGTGAGTTTTGGCTCACATTTGTGTCCTTCTTGGGATTTGTGGTTTCAAAAGAGGGGATTGTGGTGGATCAGAAGAAAATTAAGGTTGTGAGAGATTGGTCTAGGCCTACATCAGTGACTGTGATCCGCAGGTTTTTGGGGTTATCCAGTTATTACCGTCGGTTTGTGAAGGGATTTGCCTCTATTGCTTCACATTTGACCCATTTGGATCAGAAAGATGTACCTTTCCAGTGGGCCGACGAGTGTGAGGTGATCTTCCAAAGCTTTAAACTTTATCGACTACAACTCCTATTCTATCTTTGCCCGTGGAAGGCAAGGACTTTGTGATTTACTGTGGCGCTTTTCATTCTGGTTTGGGTGCTATTTTGATGCAAGAAAAGAAGGTGATTTCTTATGCTTCCAGACAGCTGAAGGTTCACGATAAGAACTATCCTACTCAGGATTTAGAGTTGGCAGCAGTGGTGTTCGCGTTGAAGATTTGGAGGCACTACCTCTATGGTACCCATTGCGAGGTATTTACGGATTATCACAGTCTTCAGCATGTGTTTACTAAGAGGGATCTTAATTCTAGGCATCATAGATGGATGGAGTTGCTTAAGGATTACGATATTACTATTTTTTATCATCCTGGCAAGGAAAATATGGTGGGAGATGCCTTGAGAAATAAACCAGCTAGTATGGGAAGTTTGGCTTGTTTGATTGTGTTAGAGCGTCCATTGGCCAGGGAGGTCCAGACTCTGGCTAACAGTTTCATGAGGTTTGATGTGTCTTATTCGGGCAGAGTGTTAGCTTGTATTGAGGCGAGATCATCGTTTCCAAAGCAGATTAAAGCCAGACTGTTCGAGGATGCGAGTTTGAGTAAGATTCGAGATAAAGTGTTGCGGGGTAAGGCCAAGGAGGCCGTGATTAATGATGAAGGTGTCTTGAGAATCAAGGGGAGTGTTTGTGTTCCTCGTGTTAATGATTTGACTAAGATCATCTTAGCAGAGCCTTGATGTTCTATATATTCCATTTATTATGGTGCTACCAAGATGTACCGTGACTTCAGGCAGCACTACTGGTGGGCTAGGATGAAGCGGGATATTATTGAGTTAGTTGCACAGTGTTTGAATAGCCAGCGGGTAAAGTACGAGCACCAGAGACTCGAGGGTACACTTTAGAGGATGCCTATTCCAGAGTGGAAGTAGGAAAGGATAGCGATGGAGTTTGTGGTTGGTCTTCCGAAGACCTTGGGTAAGTTTGATTCGATTTGGGTCATTGCTGATAGATTGACCAAGTCTGCCAATTTCATATTGATTCAGATTACCCATACCGCCCATAAGTTAGCCTAGATTTATATCCGGGAGATTGTTCGTCTACATGGGGTTCCTATTTGCATCATATCCGACAGAGCCACGATGTTTACATCTCGATTTTGGAAGAATTTTCATTTGGAATTGGGTACTAGATTGGACTTTAGTACAGTTTTCCACCCTCAGTCTGAGTGGACTATCCAGGTCCTAGAGGATATGCTCGAGAATGTGTGATTGACTTCGGTTGACATTGGGATCAGTTCCTACCATTGGCTGAGTTTGCATATAACAATAGTAATCACTCGAGCATTTATATGGCACCATTTAAGGCTCTTTATGGGAGGAGTTGTAGGTCTCTTATTGGATGGTTCGATGCTTTTGAGGTAAGGCCATGGGGTACAGATCTTTTGAGGGAGTCACTAGATAAAGTCAAGGTGATTTAGGAAAAGCTCTTAGCAGCTCAGAGTAGGAAGAAGGAGTACGCGGATCGAAAGGTCCGAGATCTTGAGTTCATGGTTAGAGAACAGGGTTTATTGGAGGGTGTGATGAGATTTGGGAAGAAGGGTAAGCTTAGTCCCAGATTCATTGGTCCGTTTGAGATTCTCATCGTGCGGGGATGTAGCCTATGAGTTGACTTTGTCCCCAGGTTTGTTAGGCGTTCATCCAGTGTTCCATGTCTCTATGCTGAAGAGATATCATAGTGATAGTTCGTTTATCATTCGTTGGGATTCTTTCTTGTTGGATGAGAATATGTCCTATGAGGAAGAGTCTATTTCTATACTAAATAGAGAGGTTCGCAAGTTGAGGTCGAAGGAAATAGCGTCAGTGAAGGTTCAGTAGAATCATCCATTGAGAAAGCTACTTGAGAGACAGAATCTGATATGCCAAAGAATTATCCCCGGCTTTTCACTGGGTCAGGTACCTTCCCCTTGTTCCTTTTTTTGTCCATTCGGGGAGGAACGGTTATTTAATTGATATCTGATGTAACGGCCCACTAGGTCGTTATGGGGGGTGACTTAGAAGACTAGACCTTCATTAGGAATTCTGAGGCCGCGGGTAAGTCTATAGCTTGGTTTTGTGTGTCTGTGCATGTTTTGTTTGCATCTGTAGGGCCTTGGATTGGTGTTGGGATTTTTGGGAGGGAAACTGGTGCAAAAGGCTGAGCTACTGGACAACATGGACCGCTTCAGCGGTGATAGACTACTACAGCGGGTCCATCATAGCAAGTAGAGGGTCGCCGCCATGGAGAGGTGGGACTTTAATGAGGTCCTCCATAGCGTGAGTTCTTACGCTATAGCGAGACTGCTGCAGCGGTCGACGGGAGGCAGTATTCGTGTTATATATTCTTTATTCCGAACCCATTCCCCACATAACACCAAAACAATTTCCAAGAACCGCTGTGGCAAAATTCTAAGGCTAGCGCTAAAGTACTCTTGAAAGGTCAGTCTCAACTCTTGACTTTGTTAAATCCATCATCATGTTAGATTCCAGAAGTAGCTACAGGTCCGTTAATGGTGAATGAAAGGGAACAAACACTAGAACTTAAGAAACCCTTGATTAATGAATGGGTTGTTGAATCATCGTTGTTTAGTCATCTAGGAGGATAGATTACCACTTCCTAGGATAAGAACTTGTCTTTTAATGATGGAACTTGTTGAATGAGACCTAGGTTTTCATAAAGATGAGAACGTTGGCATAAATCTGCTTGTAAAAGGGTTGGAATGATTGGAAAACCCATGAACAGATAGAATATGGTTATTGGGGTTGATATTATAATGAATTCACAATTAGTGATAGTTCAGCCATTTGACAATGGTAGAAGTAGCTGAGTTCTTTTCCCCAAAGTGTTGTATTGTTTAAGTAGATGATTTGAATACTCATATAGCTCAATATTTCTAGACTTTGAAAGTTCGGAAGCCTTGCGAAAAGGGAAAGCTATCATAGAGTGATTACATTGTTCCAGTTCTGCTTTGAGGTAGGTTATGATCTACTTGAGTTAGACTTTGATTAGTTGATTGTATATGTTACGACATTGATAGGAAAAGCATGATTAGGTCTTCGGACATAAAGTGCGGTTGGTAATTCCTACAGTTTGATATTGATTGATTAATTATATGATGAACTGATATGAAATGATAAAGAAAGAGTTCGTAAATACTCTTGTTGTTGACTTGGAGAATTACCTTATTCAGGTATAGATTGTTGAGTCTTGATATGACTTATGACACAGTGACTCGCGTTCCCTGATATTGATTTATTGATTGTTCCCATTCCTTGTTGTTTGTGGAACGGAATACATTGTGATGACAAAGATATTATAAATATGTAAAGACACATTTTTCAGGGGGTGAGGACGTGGCCTAGTTATGGGCTTGTGATCCGAGGTCAATTCCAGAGTGAGTGGTACGTGGACACCATGGGTCCCCTGCAGGTCATGGCTAATGGTTCAAACACTACCATTTAGCATGTGTGTATGGATATGTGACAGAGTTGAGATAATTTGTGATCTACGATTGTGTTTGGTGATTACATGGGTTGAGTTACTCTTATTGATTTCTACTTGAGTGGTTTTACCTTGTCCCTATGTTGGCTGATATTTCGTTGTTAGATGATTTCTATTGATAGTTTTTGAGATTATGTGTTATTGTACCTATCTACCTATTTTATTGATCTTGTGATTGTATGCATAGTACTACTCTTAGTTGGCCTATGATATCTACCAGTACATAGTGTTTGTACTGATACGACCTTGCTACATTCATTTGATTGCAGAATGTGATACAGAGACATCTACGAGACCTCATATTTAGCGTGAGGACAGTTCCCGGCATATTTGAGGGTGAGCTCTTATCTATGTCAGGCCGCCTGAAGATCTTACTTATTTTAGATGTCTATTTCAGTTCAGACATTTATGTTTATTTATACAGTTTTTCATTCTTTAGATAGTTATCTACCAGTACATAGTGTTTGTACTGATACTACCTTGCTACATTCATTTGATTGCAAAATGTGATACAGAGACATCTACGAGACCTCATATTTAGCATGAGGACAGTTCCCGACATATTTGAGGGTGAGCTCTTATCTATGCCAGGCCGCCTGAAGATCTTACTTATTTTAGATGTCTATTTCAGTTCAGACATTTATGTTTATTTATACATTTTTTCATTCTTTAGACAGTTATGTTTTAGAGTCCGTGCGATGACTTTAGAATTTTGGGGTTGTAAAAGTTAGACTTCCACAGATTTTATTTATTTATGGAATGACTAGACATTTGGAGATTTTATTATCTGTTATATCCTTGAATGATTTAAAATTGGTTATGTAGATGGTTCGCCCACTAGGGGATTTTTGTGGGTGCCACTCACGGCTGTTTGGGTCGTGACGACAACCAAGATTGGGGTTTATGATAGCTTCAATGTTTTTCTCGATTTCACAAATGAGAAGGACTTCAATGTCGTTTGGTAAAGAAGGGTAATCGAAATCGAGGGACAACAAAGTTGATTTTGTTCCTATTCTAGAACAATTCTTGAATATGAGCAAAATTCAAAAATACATGACATACTTTGGTTTTCAACACAGTCTCTCCAATTTGAATGGCCAAATCTGGCTTTTTTGGGTTGGAAATTACAACACCTCTGTCTTCGACAGCACTGATCAACAGATCACCATCAAGATGCACAACTCCAACACTAGTAAAGATATCTTTATCACTGTCGTGTATGCTAAATGCATTGCATTGGAAAGAAAATATCTTTGGGAGGATTTGGAAAGAGTTCACCATCTTATTCAAGGGCCATGGTGCATTAGTGGGGACTTTAATGTCATCCTAGACCCTGATAAGAAATTAGATGAAGACCTCATAGGATGTATAATTTTTTTATTTTAGTAGCTGCAAGGATGCTTGTGAGGGCTTAGACTTGGGTTTCATTGGTCCCAAATTCACTTGGTGAAATAATTGGATACCAAGGAAGAGAATTTGGAAGAGACTTGATAGGGTTTTCATCAATGACGACTGGGCTACCTTATTTCAAACTAATACTATCAGACACCTCCCTATAGCTGGGTCTGATCATAGACCTCTCTTACTTAAGTGTTATGACAATTCCCAGAGTGGTGTTAAATACTTTAAATTCTTGGATTTCTAGGTTGATCAACCTTCTTTCATGTTGGTGAAGAAATTGTTGGATCACTAACATCACAGGAAATGTTCAATGGATCCTACAGCAGAAACTTAAGTCCTCAGCAAGAAACTCAGCCGCCGGTCTAAGAATGTGGTGGGTAATGTTTATGACCATATGAATGAATGGAAGATCAAAATGCACAACTTGGAAGAAGCTGATCTACTAAATAGCATTGACATGAGCAGGGAAGATCTTACTAAAGGGCAAGCAGAATACATTAGATGCATGAACCTTAAAGATAATATGTTGAAACAGAAAGCAAACAAGATGGTTTGAAGAGGGAGATTCCAATACTACGTACTTCCATAGTGTCATCAGACAAAGGAGAAACGGGATTCAACTCCACAGAATCAAAGAAACGGATGGGTCCAAGGAAATGAAAAGATTGCAAGAGCTGCAATCCATCATTTTGAAAAACTCTTTAACACTCCTCATGATTTTAACATTTTGAATTATTGCAATCCCTGATGTTGATGAGGTTAAGGATGCAGTTTTTAGTATGAGTGCTTCCAGTGCAGCATGGCCTGATGGTTACTCAGGTAAGTTTTTTCACAAATGGATATTATCCAAGATGATATCATGAACTATGTTTAGGAATTCTGTAGAGGGAAGAAACAAACTAAAATTTATTCGCACACTTGTTTGATTGTTATCCCTAAAACTTATTCTCCCTCTAATTTCTCTAAACTTAGTCCTATTAGTTTGAGTAATTTCACATGTAAAATGATTTCCAAAATTCTTTCTATTAGGCTTAACCCTCTATTGGGAAGATTAATTTATGAAAATCAAAGTGGTTTTATTAAAGGTAGATTAATTACTGAAAATGTTCTACTTACTCAAGAAATTGTTCAAAGCATTAAGCATTACAACAAAGGTGGGAATTTGATTATTAAGCTTGACATGGCCAAGGCATATGATAGAATGACTTTGAAATTTTTAGCGAGTGTTATGAAAAAGTTTAGATTTTCTAGTATTTGGTTGGATATGATCTGGAGAATAATTGCCAATTTCTAGTATTCCATTCTCATTAATGGCACCAGAGTTGGGTTTTTGAGTTCCTCTCGTGGTCTAAAACAAGGTGATCCTGTTTCCCCCTCTTTACTCATTATTGGATCTGAATTGTTGTCTAGAATGCTGAATTGTCTCAACTTTAATGAAAACTTCACCCCTTTCAGCATGAATCACAATAGCCCTATCATTAATGGTCTAGCTTATGTTGATGATATTTTGTAGGGGCAACAATAGGTCCATCAAGCTCTTTAAGTAGCAAATTAGGAGGTATGAAAAAGCTTCTGGCCAGAAAGTGAATAATGATAAGAATTTCTCATTACTGCTCCTAATATTGCCCCTATAGAATCAATAGAATGAGAAGGATGACAGGCTACATGGATAAAGGTTTTCCTTTCACTTACTTGGGTAGTCCAACATATAGTGGTGGGAAAAATCTCAGTTATTTTGATGGCATGCTTGCCAAAAATGTTAAGAGGCTTAATGGATGGCAAAGTAATATGCTTTCTTATCTGGGGAAGATCACCCTCAGTAAGCATGTTCTTCAATCCATACCTATTTACACTTTGTCTGCTCTCAACCCTCTCAAGGGCACCATTGAACTCATGGAGAAATATTTTGCTAATTTCCTTTTTGGAACTAGTGATGGTAAGAATAAATACCACTGGAGTAAGTGGGAAAATCTTTGTATTCCAAAATATTAAGGCAATATTGGTTTAAGAAGCATGAGTGACATCACTAATTCCTTGATCCTAAAGAGATGGTGGAGGTTCAGGACTCAACTATCTTTGTGGGCAGAATTTTTAACCAAGAAGTACTGCAAAAGGTCACATCTTGTGGGAAAAGTTCTCATAGCTGCTGACTCTCATACTTGGAAAAGCTCGATGGAAATCAAAACACAAGCTTAACTTCATATCATCTGGAAAGGTCAAGCAGGAAATTTCAGCTTCTGGTGGGATAATTGGACAGATATAGGAGCTTTAGTCAACTTGTGTCAGGGCTCAGGTAAGTTTTCTAAAATTCTTATCAATTCTTATTGATGATAATGCTTCGAATGTCGATAAATTAAACACTGTTATACCCAATCACATTGTGAATTAGATTTTTAATATTGTAATTGGTAATAACTATGAACTGGATTACCCCATATGGAATCACTCTAAGAATTGGATCTTTACAAATGATTCTGCCTGGTAAATTGTTACAAATCATAGGCTAAAAAAAAATTTTCTTAACAATCTCTGGCACAATAGAGTTCCTTTTAAAATTTCCGTTTTGGCATGGAGGATATTTAAAAGGAGGCTACCTTTTAATGATATTATTATAAATTTTAATATCAACTCACAAACTGGTTGCTCACAAACTGGTTGCTTTTGTTGTAGGATTGTACAAAATGGACACTACGCATCATGTTTTTGGAGAAGATACAAGTGGAATACTATGGGAAACCCCCTTGGAATACAACATGCAAATCAACCTATTATCAACGTCTTCCACAATTGGTGGAGTAGAAAACCTTAAAATACTGTTGACAAGATTCTTCTGAAGATCACCCCTAACTTCATTTGCTGGGAATTATGGAAGCAGATGTGTACCAGAGACACTTCCTTTACAACAGGATGTTCTATCAAGCTTTTGGTCATATCAAAGCTGTTTTGACCGGGTACTTTTAGAATTTGCAAGATATCAACCACAAGCCTACTTTTTGTCTTATAGTAGAGAAACTCTGGTCAGTGCAGGGTGAAGTAGTTTACCTGGATCTTTCCTCAACCTAGAAGCATCAAGATCAATACAGATGGTAGATACTTACATAATAGTAGGAGGGCAGGCATCGGTGGAATTGTTAGGAATAGTTAGGATGAACGGATTATGGTATTCTCCATTTCTATCAATTGTTGTAGCAGTAATATTGTTGAGGCTTTAGCAGCAGAGTTTGGGGTAAAATGGTGCTATCAACATGGATACACTAACTTTACACTTGAACTAGATTCTAAGGTCATAGCTACTATGTTGGATAACAACCTTGTCACTAACATGAAGCTAAAACAAACACTGGACACCATCTGAAGTATCAAGAACAGAGCTGGGATTCAAGTGAGCCACTGCTTCAGAGAAGGGAACCAAGTTGCACTGCTTCAGAGAAGGGAACCAAGTTGCAAATCTCTTAGCAAAATTTGCTTCCAGATCTATTCAGAATTTCCTCACTCAATCCGTCTTTCATCTGCCTAGACAAGCAAAAGGCTCTTTTCAATTAGATAAGTGGCAATTGCCTAGTCTTAGGTGTAAATATGACAAAGCCAACTTTTTTGTTAGCTAAATTGGTTGCTTAGTGATATACCAGAAGTCCCTATAATAAATAGTTTTGTAAGCCTTCTGGTCTCCTTGGGTGATTTCATCACCTTTGGTTGTGTTGTATTGAGGTCAGGTCCCCCCCCCCCCCCCCCCACCCACCTTCTTTTTGTTTTGTTTTTTGCTAATACAATACGAGTCAGAGCTTATCTGGGTAATTGATTAAAAAAATAATACATGTAGAGATCTAGAGGGTAGAGCGTTTATACATGATTTTTCTTGGGAGAAATAACATTGAGAGGGGAATGCGGACAAATTCCATTATTGAGCACCTATGAAATCAAATAAAGAGAGCACAAACACATGAAGAGATAGATCAACAAAACAGAGCGTTGTGGGAGACTTGCAAGCTTAATTGTCGTGGCGGTAAGTCAAAACTTTTTGGTCTCCATGTTCCGGTCCCGGAAGAAGCTTATTTTTCTCGCTATAAGGCATAAGTCCCCTATCCCATAAGCCTTCCATCATTGCAAGCCCCTTCCATTCGGCCCAAGCTTTCTTTCGATTACGGCTTATGTAGTGGTCGGCCTTATAAAGCTCGCTAAGCCTCGCCGCTAAGAGAGAGTTTGAAATAGGGCTAGAGGGCATACCCGCTGCTCTGTATAGTCCTATTGGAGGGCAATACAATACTCTAACGATTCCTGCCTTGGTTGATGATGAATTACCTTACTCCCTTTCCATACCGTTGATTGCTGGCGATGACTTGGTGAAGGGAATCTATGAGAGAAGGTTGCTGATAAAGCAGCTATAAAAGCTATGCTTGTCAATCCCTTTCTTGGTTGGATAAACCCAACCGGTGATTTCCTACAAGTCTCTTTTTTGGAGGGGAGCAGCCAATAGGCTTAAAAACAAAAAGAAAATGGAAATAAATCTTTGAGTCTCCTTACAAGGGTTAATTGGGGATAGTTGGGCTAATTTTGGTGACTTAGATGGCTAAATGGACACTCCCCTTAATTTTCTCTTTGTTAAAAGGTGCTGATCAATAAAAACTTTCAGAGTGATAATTGGTAATTAGTACATTATAATATTATATAATACGTCAATACCTAATACTTATTATTTCTTTTAGTTAATGGAATTATAATATTCTTTTAGAGATTATCTAAGTTCTACATTATTTTAATTTGGAAGGACAAAAGCTATATGGTATATGACAATCGAAAGTAATTTCAGAAACCGAATCCTACCTTTGGAGGATTATTGTGGGCACAATAACTCGGCGAAACAAGTTTTATTTCTTCATTTCGTGGTTCTGTATAATGCAATTCGCAAGTAACAATGATTTCCAATGATATTGGAAAATTTACATTTGAGAGGATGCCCATTTCTAGTTAATTAGCTAGGGTGACACATTGCTAATACAATATATAATATACTCTTATATGTTTATCAACGTGATTTTATGATACAAAACATTAACATTATATGGCATAAAAAACTGCAAACCGATTAATTTTTGTACTAATAATGTGTTAGCAGGCGTTTGGACAATATTTGAGTGAAGGTAAAATTAAAAAAATAAATTAAATATGAAGATGTTAAAGATATCTGGATATTGCATGCAGTTATATTTGAACATAATAAATTTCACTTGAGAACTATTACTAAAATTTTGTGAGTGAATTATTATTTACAGATACTTCTTAAATATATTTTCAATACTTCACTAGTATTTTAAATAATGAAATTTAGTATATTTTCAAATACCGATGGCGAAATCATTATTTACAAATACTGAAATTCAATATTCAGACGGGTATGTCACTACAAGAAAGAAGACATTTGCCAACAAATTTTTTTGTTGTCATAGTATTGACTAGTATTGCAAAAAGTACTTTTTGCAACAATATTTTTTTTGTTCTTGCACAAACTTTTCCCATCGGTTGTTATTGCAACGACGTGCAACAATTTTTTTGTTATTGCCAAAAGTACTTTTTGCAATAATAGTCAATACTATGGCAACAAAATTAAATTGTTTCGCAACAAGAAAAGTTCATTTTTTAAAATTTCATCATATATGCCAACAATAAAACTAAGTTGTTGTCAAATATTGAATTTTGCCAACAATATTATTTTTTGCCAAAGAGTTGTGGCCATTTCGGTACTTTCTTTCAATGACCCATGAGTACAACTCCTTACCATATCTCAAAGATTAATGTAGCGAATCAATGTCCAACACAAACACCATATGTATATTTATAATCATTATATCAAAATTACAATTGAGAATTAGAACATCATGGTAATACGGATAATAACTAAGGAGGGAAAACTGAGAATAATAGAGGAAGAAGGTAACTAGAAGGAGCGAGATACTAGAACATAGAAGGGAGATGAGGGGATAATAGACTCAGCCTACACTTCAACATAATACGCATAATTTTCAAAACCGCTATGACAACCCCTTTTATCCCTTTGTCATGTGTTTCCATATTCAACCTGATCCCAACCAAACATCTTGTTGGGTTGTTTAATTCTTTGGCCTCTTCGTGGTTTAGCCCGTGACCCAATAGCTTGGCCAATCTTTGTCCAAATAACTGTGTTTACCCAGAAAAATGGTAACAAATAAATTTGTAAGTGGTTTATAGGATATGTGATTTGATTAATAGGTTACGTATAATAATAGTAAGCAAATGGTAAATGTATATTGATGAATAATAGTAAATAAAGCTTAAGAAACCAAATTTGTAAACTCTAAGAACTGGTCCGGTTTTGGAGATTGCTTCTTTAACCTGAGCCAATCACTTAAGAAAGTTCCACTGCTTCCTTTCCAGATTACAAGTGTGAAGAATAAAAAGCTAACCTTAAAATGAATGGGGTACACCCCTATTTATAGCTACAAATAGATGGGCCTTAGTACAATCTAAAAAAGGTCTTTCTAAGAAAACCCTAAAATGGATAAGGTAGCCGTACGGACATTCTGATACCCATACTGTTGTCAGCGCAAATCGCGGAATGGTCAGGTGACGCGTGGCCTGGCCCATAACTGATACTCTGAGCCTATGTTGAGTGTCTTAGCTTCAGGCTCGGGTTCTCTGTTCTTATCAACATACCCTCGGTTTTCGACACTTAGTTGGAAAGACTCACAACTCCTCGGTCCTTGTTCCCTTCGATCTTACCCGATTCTAGTGACCTCATTCCTCTTCGATCTCATATCGGACAGCTGCAATATTTACTTTGGTTCTTACCGAATACAAATTGCTTCGTTGTTTACCGTATACAGATAGTCCCCACACTTATCGGATTGAAGTTTCATCGAAGTGACGGCAAGTGGAACGATTACCTCGGTAACTTCCTTAGTAAGTCTCTCTTTGAAAACATGCGAGAAATGAAGCGTCCCTTCAGGTCACCTCTCTCTGAATTCGGACACGTGTCTGTCTTGGTTGGACGACTTCGGTAACCGCCTCAAAATTTTATTTATAAAAGGCGTTACAGTGATTTTTATTTTTCACTTTTCACCTTTCACTTTTCACTTACCTTGTTCTGTTGTCTTTTAATCTTTGTTTCGAAATTCTGAGTCTTCTAAATTATCTAAGAAAATCCATCCGAGACCTAAAATCTTCTCCATTTTCTAGAAAATCTTCTTTAATCCGTCTTAACTTCATATGTTCATTACCAAATCTTCATATCTTCATATTTTTAGTCTCAAACCTTCATATCTTTATCTTCACATCTTCATAACTTCATATCCTAATTTTCTAAACTCAAGAAATGGCAACGAACACCGACTCTACTTCCCAAAACGTTCCTCCAATTTCTTATCCGAATGCCGATCCTGTCGCCAGCCCCGGAGACAAAGCACAAACCACCTCCTTCGAACCCACGGCAAAGGACATAATCCCCTCGAGATACAATTTCAACCATGAATTCACCGTCGAAATGGTTGTAAAGAAATCTTATCGGGTTTTTGACGTAAGACGTTACCCATCATCAATCAGAGAGGCATATCTTCCCAGAGTCTAAAATGAATATGGCTGGGATAACCGGCCCATAGAGATTATTGGTCCCAGTGATGACGAATCAATTACCGACTTTAAGGGGGTTTAATATGTTTAGACATACCCTTTCACCTTCAAGCTTAACCCTTCAATAGATCTGGTTATCATTGAGATGTCCCGAACATATGAAGTATGCCTCGCTCAAATAGGCCCGAACATTTGGAGGATCGCGGCCTGCCTCCGTCTTTTGGCCGATAATGCCAACATTAACTTCACCGTGCACCATATGATCTGGCTATATTGCCAGAGGATCTTCTGTGGCGGAGTTATAAAGCTTACCAAACGAGGGAGGAACCCCATTCTTTCCTACATCGATGAGAACAGGGATTGGGGCTGGTATGAGCGTTTTGTCCGGGATAGGACCGCGGACATTATACCGGAGGAGTACATGCCTTTCCCCGAAAGGTGGAATGGCAAATGTAAGTTTCATAGGACTTATCTCCCTTTTACGTGCCTTTGAGCATTTCTTCTAACTATTTTCGATGTTTAAGCTGACAGATGGCTTCCGGAGGCGATCCCCGGATTTGCTAGGTGGATCGAAAATATTATCAGCCAACATCCGCACCAAGAGCGGACATGGAAAGATCTATCTCGTGACTAGTGGTTAGCAAAAAATCATGGTATCTTTTTTTGCACTTAGCTTCTTGTTATTTTCTTTCGTTCATGTTTCTTCCGATTTAATCCTTCGATTTTCAAGTTTGGACTGACGCTCTTCGACCCCACGGCCCGCACCAGCGGACCAACCCCCCACAACGGGTTCAGATTTTGACATTTCAGGATCAGTATAGCTCATTATCGAGACTGAAAAGAAGAAGAAAAAACCCAAGTCTAGGGGTCAGAAAAGAAAGAAGAGCTCGATGTCGTAGGTTCATCCGAAGGTGGAGGCCTGAGGGATGACCCTGATGACGACATTTGGATCACAAAAATTAGGTCGGATCCTTCTGTTGTTGCTGCCACCGAGGCTGAGATAGCTTCGGTAGAGGTCCCGGAGGGGAGTGCAGCGGCTGATTTGCCGAGCTCAGCCACAGGTGGGGAGGTTGAGACCCTTTTCCCCCCGATAACCAAATATCTCCAAGCGCCGATTCCCATAAGGATCGTCGAGCTGATCGACGATACTGGCGACATTTTAATTGAGGTGGCACCTTTGCTGAAAAGGGTCAAAACACCTTCAACGGCCGAAACAACTTCACCTCCCCATCCTGCTCCAAGAATGGAGCAGGATAATTTTGATGACATGTTTGCTAATAATCCTCCTGCAACCGTGAAAGCCTCGGGGTTTGGACACCTTCTTATTCCACAAGCATCGAGGTGGCCTACTAGGTCCACTGAGTTAGGTTCGAGGTCTAGACTTGTAGATATTTTTTCGGCTCCAAGTGCAAAGCTGAGGAAGACCAGGTCGACCATGGTCACCATTCCTGAAGATTGCAGTTTTTTGTCTCACTTCGTGGGGGTGGCCAGTTATCTACGACCTCTTGTGTCGGAGTCCGACAGAGAGAAGATGGACGGACTCTCGTAGCAGTGCCTTCTGAATGAGAGTATGCATGCTGGCAACCGAGTGAACATTCTTTCTCCCTTCTTCCAATAAGTTTTAACTTATTTTGTGTAACTTTCACTGTCTGTCGATCTCTAACCTTGTTTACTATATTTTTACAGGCTGTCGTGCTTGTGAACGAAGGTTTTCTTCGAGCTCAGCATGAGATAGATGATTTACGGGCCCAGTTAGATGCTCAGGGCCGAGAGACTGAGAAGTTCAAACTTCTCTTTCAACAAAAAGAAGATCAACTGAGCCAAGTCGTTGCTCCTCCGACCCTCTAAGACGAACTTGAAGCAGCTAAAGAGGAGAACCTTCGATTGAAGAATGAGCTCGATAATTCGGCACAAAAGAACAAAGTCCTGCAAGAGGACAATAACCAGCCTAGCTGAGGGAACTCCGAGTATGCCACAAAGCTCGGTGAGTTACAGGCCACTATTTCCCAATTGAGGTAGGGACTGGATTCCGTATAGACATTCTGACACCCGTACTGTTGTCACTGCAAATGGCAGAATGGTCAGGTGACGCGTGGCCTAGACTATAACGGATACTGTGAGCCTATGTTGAGCGTCATTGCTTCAGGCTCGGGTTCTATGTGCTTATCAACTTACCCTCGGTTTTCGACACTTAGAGCCCGTTTGGATTGGCTTATAAGTTGGCTTATAAGCTGTTTTCAGCTTTTTTGAGTGTTTGGCTGGCCAGCTTAAAGTCATTTTATGCTTAAAATAAGCTCAAAAAAATAATTGAACCCATTTGACTTAGTTTATCTAAAGCAGCTTATAAGCTGAAAACAGCTTATAAGCCAAAAAAAATAAGTTGGACTACCCCAACTTATTTTTTTCAGCTTATAAGCTGCAAACAGCTTTAAGCTGTAAGCCAATCCAAACGGGCTCTTAGTTGGAAAGACTCACAACTCCTCAGTCCTCGTTCTCTTCGATCTTACCCGAGTCTAACGACCTCATTCCTCTTTGATCTCGTACTGGACAACTATTGTCACGATCCAACTGAAGGGTCATGACGGGCACCCGGAGTTAGCCTACCGAGTACTTCTGAACATACACCTCATAATCACCTCTAGGTGAGCCATAAGCTAGCTTATATGCATCATAATTTGGAAGGACGAATATCACAATATAATGGCACATTATTATGTAATCATCGGCAATCATGCCCATAAACATAAGCCGTCAAGGCTGTCTAAATACTATACGCCAAAATGTACTGACGAAGCTACAAAATATCTAGATATATGCATCGGTCTACGAGCCACTATATATACAGAATACAATAATCCATAAGGACGGGGCAGGACTCCGCCGTGCCCAAGTGTATATACATACAAAAGACAAAAGAGTAGTACCAATAAGCTATAGCTCCGGGACAATTGGAGCCTTTCTGACACTCCGCTGATAAAGCTCCTAAGGATCGGGTTCGTCTACCTGCGGGTATGAATGCAGCGTCCACAAGAAAAGACGTCAGTACGAATAATGTACTGAGTATGTAAGGCATGAATAACAACATAACAAGAAATATGGAGCATAACATGAGATAAAGATAACCTGTACATCTGATTTTCTCTTAAGGCGGATACCATGCATGTTATCTTTAACTTTTTAAATCAACAATTTAAATATATACAAGTAAACTGCCCGGCCATATAGGCACGGTGTTGTCATCATTAGCCCGCGTCCGGGCCTCTCGTGTCTGGGGCGTAAGCTGCCCACTGCAGTGGTGTGTCTTTCCGGCCGCCTATAGGGCGGCGCGGTTTTAAACCGCCTGGCCATGTAGGCACGGTGTTATTAAAATACATCAAGCATGCATGAGAGCTCAATCAAAATCTACAACTCAATCGGAGTGATGTAAGGTCGATAACCTCCGATTATATTATGGAATAATCATCATCGCTATATCTCACCTTGAAGGAACAATTATTATAAGGTGAGATCAACAACAATGAATATAATTGAGAAAATCATGAAATAAGCTCAATAATCTCATAATAGCATTAAAATCATAAGCTTTGGAATTTCTAGAATTAAAATCATCACCATCATGCTCATCATAGAAAACATCTCATCTTTAGTATCATAAGAAGCTTTTAGGAATCATGAACTTCTAACTTTTGGAATTAAGAAGGTTATAGAAATATATATGGAGTCATAACATAGGAATCATGCCTTTTGAAAGAAAGAGACTAGCCTTAACATACATTTTCGGTCTCCTTAACTTTAACTACTTAACGTTTATCCTCCGAAGCACGTAAATATACATTCAAGAGAGTTTATGTTATTGTTAGGCTCATCGTCATATACTTATCTTAAGCCTTCAAATTAAACCCCTTTAGAATCTGCCGAAATTCGGGCAGCATCTCTCCTGTTTATACTACATCTCAAAGATTACTAAGGGTCATAAAATAGCCCAACAACAACAACAACAACAACAACAACAACAATCAACAATGGCAACAACTACAATATAATCCAATATAACCCTCTTCAATTACTTTAAGAATTATATCGAGCGGCAAGCTCGTTTAACGAATAACAAACGTCATTCAACCCTAACTCTCCTTTCATAATTCAGCCTACACCTTCATAACAATATATATATATATATATAAATATCTCATATCTAGCTCAAAATATCCTTAAATGTATTCCAAAACAATCCATACTCCTACGCCTCATCCTTCACTTTCTATTCGTAGAGTTCATATATTTTCTTCTCCATTTTTCCCACTAACACATGAATAATCCCAATAATCGTAGTGATCATATATTCAGGTTATAATCCACAATTTACAATCATTAGAAGTCATATTTAAACATTCAAAACAGCCCCTACAAAACAGTGGCTTAACTTAACTTATTTCGATGTAGTCTTGCGGTGTTTAGCCTCAAACAACTTTATCAACATCACTTTAAGCTAACAAACCAAAGGGGTGTTATACATACCTTAAGCAGTGCATACAACCCAAGAATCATGGCTGGATCCGTTCAACTTCACCCTCAATCACTAGACAACACCATAGGTTTGCTACTCTTGTAGTTTCTAACTTTCTTGATGAAGATTTGGTTGTTTCCACTTGATTTGGGCTGAAATTTCGTGGGTGGAGGTTGGGAAAATATTCTAGAGGGTTGGGGAATGTTTTAGAGGTGTTGGATGAAACACAATAAGGGTAAAACCCCTTTCTAGAGCTCTAGGGTCGGTTTGGACAGACCTAGAGTCTTCGGTTACTATAGTAGCGCGCACTGTAGCGCGCGTTTCTGCTCTGTCAGCCTAACTTGTAACGTCCATAGTTCTCTACTCCGATGTCGTATCGATGAGTGGTTTATTAAATTAGAAACTAGACTCGGCAAACTTCATTTTAGGCTTTTAAAACACCTTTAAAATCCTAGTATATTAGGAGATATACCCCTCCAAAGTTGACTAAAAATCTGCCCAAAATTCTGCCAATTTTTTCCAAATTTTTGACAAATTTATTTTCTTCGATTTGCTTGGTCCCGGAACCTTTAGGCACTTGGTTAACACTTATTAAGAGTATTCATTAACCTTATAAGGGTTTCATGACCTCTTCGAGCTTACTTTAGTTTACTTACAACGCGAACGATGCGAAATTTTTCGAGGTGTAACAGCTACAATATTTACTCCGGTTCTTACTGAATACAAATTGCTTCAGTTTTTACCGTATACAAACTGGCCCATGAGCATTACGTAATTTATTCATGTTCACAACAAATAATGGTGTTTGGGATACGTAAAAAGTGTCAATTTACGTATTGATTTAAAAAAAAATTGAAATAAAATTTGAGTTTTTGAAAACTGCATTAAAAGTAGTCTAGTCAAAATTTCCATTTAAAATATTTATGAATGTATGAAAATTTTAATTTTAAAATATAAATTTAATTGTTCAAATAATCATATATTTTCATATATACTTCGGGACTCCAGCATAAATGGACAACATAGAGTGCTTTGAATAAAATGTCTAACTCGGCAAATTCCACCACTAATGTCTTAGTTAGCCAAAGGAGATAATCCACCAACAAGAACAGGACCTTAGCAGCCTGAAAACTTACTCATACGTTAATACCAAATCACTAGTTATAAATGTTTGTAATAGACTTTTTTGACTTAATCATAGTTAATTAATACATGTTTCACGTAATAAAATTACTTATCATAAATCATACTCTCTCTGGATAAAAAATAAAAATAAAAAAAGGGTTCACTTAGCCTTTTTTTTCGGGTAAAAAAAAAAGTATCCACTTATCAAATCAAGAAAGAATTAACCCTGTTTTTTCAGATTTGCCCATATTAAGTGTTATATGATCAAATCCCAATGCCTATTTAATTAGGGGTAGTTTAGTCAAATTATCTATTTTTGTCTAGGAGTTAGTATTTTCTTAAGGGGTGGGCAAATGGCTAAGTTGACACTCCCTCCGCCCAAAGTTTTAGAAATAAAAATATACTTTTGAAACTTGTGGTTTAAAACAAACCATAGAAATTTGTGTGACTAGAAAACATTTCATTAAGAGTAAAAAAGATAAATTTAAAGTTTAATTGTTACTAAAAATAGAAAGATAGTAATTCTTTTTTGAACTGACTAAACAGAAAAGAGCTAGTGTGATATAGTTTGGGACGAGGGAGTAATACAATTTATTGTAAACACTCAATTCTAATAAATCTATGTTGCCCTAACATTCTCAAGTAATACAGGGATTAGTAATGGAGGGATTACTAATGCAGGTATTAGTAATGCAGGAATTGTAATGATGGGATTATTTGTTTTCAAGTGTTTGGTTCATTGTATTAAAAATTAGCTATACAATGTATAATCTAAGCTTGTGTTTGGTTTAAAACTATACAAAATCTTCTTTACAATTATACCCTTGAATATTTGTGGGATTTTCTATTTCGTCATGTAATTAGGACAAGGGTTTGAGGGGTAGTTTAGTCATTTTACGGGTCTTATCCAGGTATAGTTAAACCTGGCATAAGTAATCCATGTATTAGGTATGATTAAATTAAATTGAGTAACCAAACTTTGTATTGGATAATACAAGAACTATTTTGGTTAGTACAGCCCCGACCCTAAAGGTGTCACGACCCAAACCGATGGGCCATGACCAGTGCCCGAACTGGACACCCGTATACGAACCTGCTCGATATGATCAGACCGAAACTGGAAACAATCTGGCAATCTGTAAAAAGCACGCTGTAAACTCATCATACCATACATCAAAAAGAACCTGTCTCTTGAGAAGCCACAGTTAACCAAACATAACAAAATATGCAAGCCCATAAGGCTGCTACTATGCATGGGAATATCCAAAACGAACTTCATCTACATAGCTGATCAAACCGTATATACGCAACCCACATGTCTACAGACCTCTAAGAGTACAACAAATCCTATGTCAAAGGATCTGTACCAAAACGACTAGAGCTCCGGAACACTAGAGCCCTCCAAGCAGCTGAGCTGAAGTCCTAAACCGGAGAATCACCAAACTGAGTGTCTGTACCTGCGGACATGAACCGCAGCCCCCGAAGAAAGGAGGTCAGTACGAATAGTGTAATGAGTATGTAAGGCACGAAATCAACATGTACATAAAATCCTAGAAAACATTTGAGACATGTCAGTGAATGGGCAAAATAAATGCATCAGTACAGCTATATCAAAGAAACACATATATCCATAGAAGTATCACAACAAAGGCCACAGCATCACCCCCTGTCAACTGTGCCATATATATACACGCCACAACAAATTCCACAGCGTCACCCCCTGTCAACTGTGCCATACATATACACATCACAGAAAGGCCACAGCGTCACCCCCTGTCAACTGTGCCATACATATACACATCACAACAAAGGCCACAGCGTCACCCCCTGTCAATTGTGTCATACATATACGCATCCCAACAAAGGCCACACCGTCACCCCCTGTCAACTGTGCCATATATTCACACAACAAAGGTCACAGCGTCACCCCCTATCAACTGTGCCTTATATATATACAACAAAGGCCACAGCGTCACCCCTGTCAACTGTGCCTTATCTATACATGACGAATGAAAATGAGTGCAGTGCATAATCAAAATGAAATAATAGAACTCTGTAATGTTACAAAATAGCTATATACATATATTATACTCATGGCATGCATAGGTGTTCAACTAAAAACTATCGCTCTATCCCACCTTGAAGGAACAATTTCTAAGGTGAGATCAACAACAATGAAATTAATCGAGAAAATCATGAAATAGCTTAACATTTTTACATCATCGTTGAAATCATATTTGAGACCTTTAAGCATAAAATCATGCTCAACGTAATCCTCATAAAAACATTCTAATTTTTAACATCATAAGAAGCTTTAAGAGTCATAAACTTCTAGCTTTTGAAATCAAGGAGGTTATGGAAACACTTATGGACTCATACCATAGGAATCATGCCTTTGAAAGAAAAGGGACGAGCCTTAACATACCTTTCGGTCGCCTTAGTCGTTCAACGTTTTTCCTTCCAAGCTCGTAAATCTACATATAAACCATTCATACTATTATTAGGCTCAATGTCATACGCTCATCTTAAGCCTTCAATTTAATTCCGTTTAGAATCTGCCGAAATTCGGGCAGCACCTCCCCTGTTTATATGCCTAGCCCGAAATCACAATCCAACAACCAACAACAACAAAAACAATACCAACATCACAACAATATTATCAACTCCAATAGGCTCCATAAAACAGCTCACACGTTGTTTTTCAACTTCCATAACTAACCAACTTACTACACAATTATTTAACGACTTTGTCTCCGAGAATAAGCCTTAAATAATACCAAAAGAGAAAGATTCATACCTTTTTTTATTGTTAAGACAGCAATATCCTCAATATCCACGCTAAAATCCACCACAAAACAATACCATAATCACAATCATGCGTTACCCGGACCTAAACTACTACTCCGCTACTTGAAAATTGCTCACTTTTTGTTTCCCTCTCTCTCTCTCTCTTCAATTTTTGGAATTTTCTGGCAAAATCTTATTACAAAGGGGGGTTTTACCCTTTATATAAGGGTCAAATTCGGGTCGGGGTCACTGTAGCATTTTTCTGTAGCAGTACTGTAGCAGGTCGATACTGTATCAGAACTGTAGCATGCGTTTCTATTCTGTCAGCTGAACTTGTAACGTCCATAATTGTCTACTCTGATATCTTATCGATGAGAGGTTTGTTGCGTTGGAAACTATACTCGACGAACTTAATTTTAGGATTTTGTTTCACTTCAAAACACTTCATATGCTAAGTGATATTCGTCCCTCAAGTTAGACCAAAATTTTCACACAAAACATTACCCATCCTTTCTCCAAAGTCGTACTACTCCACTTCTTCCACTCATTTCCTTATAAACCTTCCGTTATACCTTATATACATGATATTTATCATTAATCATACTTTATAATGGCCATGTCCTTTGGTTTCAAGGTTGTCCTTCCCGGTTACGACTTACGAGATCGTAATTCATCCTTTACTTCCTTGTTACGAACTTCCCATGGCTTGTACCTTCCAAAACATGATGGAATGTCTCCTATACTCCATTAATATGGTGAAGTACGTGGCATGCTCATGCTATGGGAATGCAAGGTGTAACATCCTTCCCCCCTTAGGAACATTCGTCCTTGAATGTTATAGCTTGCGTGCTTACGACGCTTTTATCAGTTCCTTGAAATGGTTGTCCTCCTTTAGTTTCTGATCTCCATGCTCTTATACTGTGGGCTCATTAGCCGTTCTTTCATATCCTCCCAATTCTCTATCGAACTCATTCATTTGTTCCATATCCTCATGTTCTTATGTATGTACTCAGTGGTCAACTGATATCTAGTTACTTTCCTGGGACCTATTGCCATTAAGATGGTCTTAACTCATGATTGCTACGGCTCCCTACCAGTCTATGAGCACTCTTAATTGTTGTACTCTTTTGCCTTGCTCCTTATTTCTCTACTAGTAGACAAATTCCCTTGTTCAGATATGACACTCTTCCTTGCTTTCTTCTTGGTGCTACTTTAGATTATCCCTTTTTGTACTCGTCAGCCTCATATACCTACCACACCATCTCCTTTTTAATTCCTTGGTCGAACTCTTTAATTCCTTACAATATCATCCTATTCATACCTGAACGTTTCTTACAATTTCCTCTCCTCAGTTTTAGCATAATTGCAATATAAACTCATAAACATAGAACTAAGATAAAATCCTACTTAATCCTAACTTCCTTTTGACACGAGTATGCTTTCTTCTTAAGTCCTTGATTCTCTTGTACCGGTGATCATTTGAGACTTAAATTAGCTGATGTTCTTCTTTGACTCCCTATCGTTGTCCTTACACCATTTTTGTCGGCCATTGCATCAAGACGATTGTCTATATGGTTCTATAACATGTACTCTCGCATTTGATATGACCAGCGACTTGTGACTCCATGACTTGCGAGGTACTTTCTAATCTTAGGTAGCACTGCTGTCTTGCTATTCATAGGCACACTATCTCCCTTTCCTTTGGAGATCATTGAACTCCCTATACTTATTCCTCTTGCTAAAACTTTCATCTCTTCTAGTGCTAAGATTTCCCTTTCTTGAGCTTCGGAATATTGTAGCTCATCTTAGAACTGAATTTGTTCTTCCACCCCCCCTCCTCCCTTTAAAGGATGTTTTCATATACTGTAACCTTTGAGTGTTAACCGTCTTTGATAGTCATCTGACCGACCTTAGCGATCCTTCAACTCCTCTATTCCATATAATGCCGGAGTTCTTTTCATCGCATGGTTTAACTTGTTTTCCTTTTTGCTAGTTGAGTTCTTATATCAAATCAAAATGCTTATACATATCGGATACAATCCAAACGCCTTCTTTATTGTCTTTTCACTTCTACCTCTCATGACTATTAGTCCCATAGGTTAATGAATTAATGGGTACATCGGAATTCATTAAGCCCTTTATGGAGTGTCTGACTATACCACGCTCTTTTAGCCCTAGTCTTTCTCCATGACTATCTTCTTAATATCCTTGAAATTCTCCTTGCTCTAGGTTCCGAATTCCTATTTATGTCTATACTATACCATTGGAAGTTGATATTCAATACCATCCATTCCCACGACTCGTCCTTTCATGATCTTCGCTCATTTGTCCCATAATTCTCCTTAACTACTCGTTTGCATCGCAGCTATGCATCATAGTCCTTCTAGTGTTCTGTCAGCTCTTGTTCTTAACATGAAATCCTCCCAAAGTACACCATTTCCTTTCTTCTTTCGTCGAGTCTTCATCTTCCTTTATGATACTACAACTTGTGCACACACATATACATATATAACTAAAAAAAATCGATTTTCTTCATGATCGCATCTTAAAAAATTCAGTTTTCTTCATGATCGCATCTTTGCATCTTTCACATAACTATTGTCTTATAATTTCAATTTGTTTTCCCTTGGGCAAGCTTACTGATTCATTAACCTTCTCCTTGTTGTCGGCAGCCGCATAATTCCCTTTAACCATTTCATTGACACCTTCTCCATCCTTTAGTCCTCATAGTTTCTTTTACTTGTACAATGCCTATTTCCATTAGTCATCCTTTACTCTTAGGTTAGGAAACTTTGGAGTGTTTCGTTACGAGTGCGAATCCCTTTTAACACTGAAAATCTCTTTTTGCCCTGAGTTCTCCTTCCATTTAGGTCTATACCGTACCATCCCGTCACTATTCCATGCCCTTCCATCCACTGTTAGTCCTTCCACCTGTTTAGCTCATTTAATCGCAATTCTTCCTATCGTGTTGCAGCCGTACATCAAGATTTCCTAGTGTCCTACTACTTCTTGCTCTTAGCATAGAATTCTTACAGTTTACACTCTCTCCATGCTTTATTCATCGAGCCTTTATCCGTCTTTCTGAAGCTACAGCCGAGTTGTTTTCCATACACGTTCCTTATATTTCATTCTACTCCCTCTATGACCGAATCTCTTGGCCTTTACCGGAATTCTTGTCCCATTCCATTAATTTTCTATCATTTGTGTTGTCCCATCATCCTTGTTCTTATCTCGATGATTGATCGGTTTATTACAGCTAAATCGCTAAAGCATCCTGTGTACCCCCGGGGTTAAAGATTTCCAGTTACTTTACTCATAAATGCTCTCCTCCTTTCCTCATATTATAACATTGACCCTAAAGTTCATAGAATATCCTTTTAGAGTTGCAGATCTGTTTTATTTCCAAATCATCTTTTAGGAGGGCTTCCTCCCTTTCCAAGGTGATTATGTCTGCTTGGCCGTGCCTTTAGTTCCTCGATTGCTTCTCAAGAACTGGGAATCCCCTAACATTGTTACCGAACCTGCTTATTCTTCCTCACTTCCCCTTCCTCTTCGTGGTTACTTCCCTTCAGTCCTACTTACCAGTATTTGTTCTCCTAATTCTGTACGTTCATTTCCTGTCCATGCTATCATACCCTATTCCTTTCACACACCTACTCCCAAATTTTATCCAAATAGTCCCTTGTTTGGCCCGTCATCTCTCTTGAAAGCTTCACTCACCCTCGTTTCTCACTTCTTTCCTCTTTTCTCAAGACATTATAATCTCTTCTCTTCCTATATATACTCACTTTCTTCCTTTCTCCGATGTTATTGCATTAGGACCTTTCAACTCTAACCTGCAGTAAGAATAACATTAACTTACCTTGTAACATTCGTACCATTTTTGCCACTTGAACTTCGTTACCTTATTCGATTAATGCCTTCCATATACTGCAACGTCGGTTGCTGGGATACGCATACCCATTGGTACAACCACATATGAGATATCATACGCATACGCATATATTTTGTAACTCCTTGCTCACAAGTACATCCGAATACTTTTCAAACCTATCATAATTCTAAAACTGTGTTGCGCCTTCCTTCTCTTTGCCAATCTTAGTCCGCCTAATTCTTCACGATTTTTTAGAGTTTCCAACCACTTCGCATACTTCATTTTCCTTTAAGCTATTCTATCTTCTCATTTGTCTTTTATGTCTGAATTTATAGAACTTTTAGTACGCCTCCCAGGGTCACCCATCCTAGTATTTCTCTTACCCCAGCACGCTTAACCTTAAAACTATAATAAAATCCAGTGTGTTAGTGCTGATATAATTCCATCCACCTTACTGCATGACCTTCATCACCTAATCTCGAGCAAGTTAAGGTCTTAACAGATTCCAAAACATTCTCGTAACGCATCTCCCTTCGAATTAGAAAGGATCTCTTATTCTTCCGACTACACAATTACTACCTTGGCCTTTTTAATCCTCAATATCTAACTTTCACCTGTATGTATGACTACTTTCCATCCTAGATTTCAAAATTCCCCATGGTGACGAAAACACCTTGGTCGCCGTTACTTATAAATACTTGGTTGTCGGCCCCTTTTGATTTCGGCTCGCCACTATTAGGTAATAATCTACAGCAAATGCACATACATAGGAAATTCCAATAAAGTCTCACATACCTGTAGTCGATCGGTCTCTAGTCTGATCTAGTGATCTATAAGGTGAAGTGTGCTCTTCAACATTGTCTACCCACCATCTGCTCGTTTGGCCTTCATCATCTCTCTTCTCCGAGTTCGAGGGATATGGATAATTGGGCAACTCCTGGTTTACCGACGGCCAGGATAGGGGGCTGGAGTAATCCGTAACACTTACCGGGGAAGCTGGTCTGACGTAGTGCTCTACCATAGGAGCAGCTGGTACAACCTCGAGGATCTCCTCCTCCGGTGTCCCGGACGAATACTCAGATGAATCTGTGTCATAACTGTCCTCCTCCCTGGAGTCAAAAGATCTGGAGGAATCGTCGCTGGGTCCTCCGAGGGATCAGTCTCAATGGAATAACTGAGGCTCCTCCTACTCGGTCCTGGAGCTTGGGGTCCTGGGTCTAATCTAGGGGCCTTCTTAGCACCCCCATTATCCGAAGTTGGTATCTTCATCTCTCGTCAGTCTGCACTTACCTACAGAAAAAGGATCAGAAGCGATCTTTCCTAGACTCTGGCTCTATCGCACGATCTAAGATAGAAAGAAAGATCAATGATTCCTAAATGCCCTGTAGCCTCCTGTTTATAAGTGTGGCCGGCTTCACACTCATAAACAGGACTCTACTGAACACAGTCTGTAGACAATCCCTAGGACGAACTGTTCTAATACCACTTTTGTCACGACCCAAACCGATGGGCCATGACCAGTGCCCGAATTGGACACTCGTATATGAACCTGCTCGATATGATCAGACCGAAACTGGAAACAATATGGAAATCTGTAAAAGCACGCTGTAAACTCATCATATCATACATCAAAAAGAACCTGTCTCTTGAGAAGCCACAGCTAACCAAACATAACAAAATATGCAAGCCAATAAGGCTGCCACTATGCACGGGAAGCTCCAAAACGAACTACATCTGCATAGCTGATCAAACCGTATATACGCAACCCACATATGTATACAAACCTCAAAGAGTATAACAAAGCTATGTCAAAGAATCTGTACCAAAACGACTATAGCTCCGGAACAATAGAGCCCTCCAAGCAGCTGAGCTGAAGTCCTAAACTGGAGGATCACCAAACTAAGTGTCTGTACCTGCGGGCATGAAACGCACACTACAAGAAAAACTATATTTGGCAACAAATTTTTGTTTGTTGCCATAGATTGATTGTTGTTGGAAAAAGTACTTTTGGCAACAAAAAAAAAATTGTTGCACGAACTTTTCCCAACGGCTGTTATTGCAACAACGTGCAACAATTTTTTTTTTTTTTTGCCAAAAGTACTTTTTGCAACAATAATCAATACTATGGCAACAAAATTAAATTCTTTGGCAACAAAAAAATCATTTGCCAACAATAAAACTAAATTGTTGCCAAATGTAAAAAAAATTGTTGCGATTTCTATGCTTCTTGTAGTGGCAGCCCCCGAAGAAAGGGGTCAGTACAAATAGTGTACTGAGTATGTAAGGCATGAAATCAACATGTACATAAAATCCTAGAAAACATTTGAGACATGTCAATGAATGAGCAAAATAAATGCATCAGTACAGCTATATCAAAGAAACACATATATATCCATAGAAGTATCATGACAATGGCCACAGCATCACCCCCTGTCAACTGTGCCATATATATACACGCCACAACAAAGGCCACAGCGTCACCCCCTGTCAACTGTGCCATACATATACACATCACAACAAAGGCCACAACGCCACCCCCTGTCAACTGTGCCATACATATACACATCACAACAAAGGTCAGATCGTCACCCCCTGTCAACTGTGCCATACATATACGCATCCCAACAATGGCCACAGTGTCACCCCCCTGTCAACTGTGCCATATATTCACACAACAAAGGTCACAGCGTCACCCCCTGTCAATTGTGCCTTATATATATACAACAAAGGTCACAGCATCACCCCGTGTCAACTATGCCTTATATATACATGACGAATGAAAATGAGTGTAGTGCATAATCAAAATGAAATAATAGAACTCTGTAATGTCACAAAATAGCTATATACATATATTATACTCATGGCATGCATAGGAGTTCAACTAAAAACTATCGCTCTATCCCACCTTGAAGGAACAATTTCTAAGGTGAGATCAACAATAATGAAATTAATCGAGGAAATCATGAAATAGCTTAACAGTTTTACATCGTCGTTGAAATCATATTTGAGACCTTTAAGCATAAAATCATCCTCAACGTAATCCTCATAAAAACATTCTAATTTTTAACATCATAAGAAGCTTTAAGAGTCATAAACTTCTAGCTTTTGAAATCAAGGAGGTTATGGAAACACTTATGGACTCATACCATAGGAATCATTCCTTTGAAAGAAAAGGGACGAGCCTTAACATACCTTTCGGTCGCCTTAGTCGTCAAACGTTTCTCCTTCCAAGCTCATAAATCTACATATAAAGCATTCATACTATTATTAGGCTCAATGTCATACGCTCATCTTAAGCCTTCAATTTAATTCCGTTTAGAATCTGCCGAAATTCGGGCAGCACCTCCCCTGTTTATATGCCTAGCCCGAAATCACAATCCAACAACCAACAACAACAAAAACAATACCAACATCACAAAAATATTATCAACTCCAATAGGCTCCATAAAACAGCCCACATGCTGTTTTTCAACTTCCATAACTAACCAACTTACTACACAATTATTTAACAACTTTGTCTCCGAGAATAAGCCTTAAATAATACCAAAAGAGAAAGATTCATACCTTTTTTTCTTGTTAAGACAGCAATATCCTCAATATCCACGCTTAAATCCACCACAAAACAATACCAGAATCACAACCATGCGTTACCCGGACCTAAACTACTACTACTCCGCTACTTGAAAATTTCTCACTTTTTGTTTCCCTCTCTCTCTCTCTCTCTCTTCAATTTCTGGAATTTTCTGGCAAAATCTTATTACAAAGGGGGTTTTTACCCTTTATATAAGGGTCAAATTCGGGTCGGGGTCACTCTAGCATTTTTAACTGTAGCAGTATTGTTGCAGGCGGTACTGTAGCAGAACTGTAGCACGCGTTTCTGCTCTGTCAGTTGAACTTGTAACGTCCATAATTCTCTACTCCGATGTCTTATCGATGAGCAGTTTGTTACGTTGGAAACTAGACTCGACGAACTTCATTTTAGGCTTTTTTTTCACTTCAAAACACTTCATATGCTAAGAGATATTCGTCCCTCAAGTTGGACCAAAATTTTTACACAAAACATTACCCATCCTTTCTCCAAAGTTGTACTACGTGGTAATGGTCATGTCCTTTGGTTTCAATGTTGTCCTTCCCGGTTACAACTTACGAGATCATAATTTATCCTTTACTTCTGTTATACCCCGTATTTTTATACATTGGATTACTCGTAAGCTAATCGATATACGTTCAAGGAAAAGATAAATTGTGGGGTTTGAGATGAGGACTTTTAATCCCCGATTTTTAATAAGTGCACGACTTGCTTATAAATTTCAATTGGTGTAGAAATATTAGTGGAGATTAGGGATTAATTAACCATAATTAGATTATTAAGTGGGGATTAGTAATTAATTAAGATTAATTAAGCCTAAGTAGTGCCAAATGGACCCCACTATAGCATGGCCAAATCTAATTGGTCCATGCCATAGTGGGACACTTGTCCACTTCATAGGCAGCATATATAAACCAATTTGATGACTAAGTGATACCATTATTCATTCACAAAGTGAAATAGGAGAGAGAAGCATTTCATCTTCACAAAGTGAGCTAGAGAGAGTCACGGCCAGCCATGGCAGCCACCTAGTGAAGCTCACGGCCAGCTCCTCCCCCCCACCTTCTACACAATTGAGTTAATGAATTTCAAGTCCAATTAGAGGAGAAAAAAATAAAGATTACAACAGCCATGGCAACTCACGGCCATGGCTGATCTTGAGGGAGTTCAAGTTTTTGTTAATAAAAGCTTAGTTTTAAGGTGTTCTACACATTTCAAGGTGATTAATAACGTGAATTAATCCATTGGGGGCAGCAAGAACGTTTGTTATTTGAAGCTACAAATTTCAGCAACGTTAAGGATCCAAGCTTGTTAAGGTAAGATTTAATTCCCTCTTGCATGTTTTAGAGGTGATTTGGACTTTGCATAAATTGGTAGATATGAAATTGGATGTAAGAAATGGTATGTTGATGTTGAGGTTTTGTTTGGGCCGTGGGGGGCTGTTTTAATTTAGAAATGATGGGTTAATTTTAATTAGTATTGTTGTTGTTGTTGTTGTCATGGATTAAATGATGACAGTAAAGGAATTTGATGGTTAAAGTTGAAGTTATATTTATTTAGTGGGCTGTTTTAAGAACTTCAGTAATTAGAGGCTGCTTTGAGCGTGTTGTTGTCATTGTTGAATTGGAGTATTAAGTGTAGTTAAGATTATGCATTGTGATGTTGTAATTGTTGGGATGTTATAAGAACGTTTCGATGAAGTGTTATGGCTATAGATTATTAAGAATAACTTGAATATGTCGTAGTCGTTATGGTGGCGATTAACGAATGTTGGAATGGTGTGGGCTGTTTGGATATCCTTGGGTCTTGTTTTAACTAATTCTTGATACGATAACTTAGACGTGCCTTGGTTGATGCTATGTTGGTTGTTGTATAGTTAGCTTAAATGCGAGGGAATTGAGCGATATAGGGGAAGTGCTGCCCAACTGTCCAGAAATAAGCTACTAACGTTGAAGTACGTTTTATGCCTTTCCGTAGCTTAACCATAGTCTTGATGTTTTAATATAGGTTGAGACACTTCGGGCAGCGTATACGTATTGTATCGCGGATAAGCATTAAAGGTATGTAAAGCTAACCCTTCTTTCTTTTTGGCATGATTACATGAAATGAACAAACGACGAATGTATAAGCTCCTATTCTTAGAGACACTAGGGTGGTTAATGTTCTTGATTTCCATAAGTTATTTCATATTATCTCGATACGTGTCTATGGTTCCTGAAGTTCCTTTTGACATAATTCATAATGACGTTCGAGGGATACTTGATATGACTGTCTCCGTTGTTACTCAAGTGTTAGTTCATTCTACCTATTATATTGAGTCTCAAATGATTATTTGATTTGCATATGGTTACTCACTACTCTGCTCGTGCATACTGTTATTATATCTTTCACCGAGTCCCGGGTCGGGTATGTTCTCGTGCACAGTGTCACTGCATTGCTCACCGAGTCCCTCACTAGAGGGTTGGGTACGGTATATATATATATATGATGTGCTGATATGATCGTGTGATTATGGCGCCAAGGATGGTATGTGATGACTTTATTCACCGAGTCCCATAATGGGCTGGTATGATATTGATATGCATGATTTACATTTCATAAGGCAAGTGTATTGGTATTTGAATGTCATACTTGTTCCCTATAATCTCTATTTCAGTCATGATTCTCTTTATTGTATTTCATGTTTTATATACTCAGTACATATATCGTACTGACCCCCTTTCTTTGGGGGGCTGCGTTTCATGCCCGCAGGTACAGATACTCGATTTGGTGATCCTCTAGCTTAGGATTTCTACTCAGCTGTCTTGGAGAGCTCCATTGTTCCGGAGCCTAGACTATTGGTACAGATCTTTTGATGTATATATATATATATTTATCCAGGGGTACGGCGAGGCCCTGTCCCGTCATATTTCACTATCGATACTCTTAGAGGACTGTAGACATGTGTGTGGGTTGTATATGGATTTTGTTCAGCCGCGTCTATATGGTTTGCTATGGATATTCCCGCTTGTAGTGGCAGCCCTGTCGGCTTGCGTATTGTATTGATATGTAGTGGCAGCCTTGTCGGCTTGCGTATTGTATTGATATGTAGTGGCAGCCTTGTCGGCTTGCGTATTGTATTGATATGTAGTGGCAGCCTTGTCGGCTTGCATGTTATATTGACATGTAGTGGCAGCCCTGTCGGCTTGCGTATTGTATTGATATGTAGTGGCAGCCTTGTCGGCTTGCGTATTGTATTGATATGTAGTGGCAGCCTTGTCGGCTTGCGTATTGTATTGATATGTAGTGGCAGCCTTGTCGGCTTGCATGTTATATTGACATGTAGTGGCAGCCTTGTCGGCTTGCGTATCATATTACGTTTTGATTAATTGTGACTCCTCAGGAGACAGGTTGTCTTGATATGCATATGACATTATGAACCTTTAGAGTTTTTACAAGTTTCCATATTGTTCCTAGTTCAGTCTGACTATATCTAACAGGTACGTATACGAGTGTCCAGCTCGGGCACTAGTCATGGCCCACGGGGTTGGGTCGTGACAACTTCCTTGTTACGAACTTCCCACGGCTTGTACCTTCCAAAATTTCATGGAAGGTCTCTGATACTCCATTAATATGGTGAAGTACGTGGCATGCTCATGCTATGAGAATGCGAAGTGTAACATAAGGGCTCGTTTGGTTGGAAACAGCTTATCCCGGGATAAGTTATCCCGAGATTAGTTATTCCATCGTCAAAGTGGGATAAAAAAATACTCTTATCCCTTATGACCGAATCTAATGAAACTCAAAGTTATTCGAGAAGCTGAGCAAACTTCTTCCTTTATTTTATTTTATTTATTTTATTTTATTTTATTTTAAGTGATATTATTTTTTTACTAGTTAATTTGAAAAAGGATCACATTTTTTATTTAAAATAAAATTTCGTTATTACTCTTAAAATAACATACTTTTATAATCAGTAAAATATCATAATACATTAAAATTAAAACTTCCTAAAATTTTGATTCCTTTCTTAATTGTGGTGTTTCAAGCTAAGCTACGTAAATCGAAACACAAGTAAGAGTAATTAATGGGAAGCACAAATAGGAGTGCTGCATGGAACTAGAAATTACGAGTAGTTGTAAAAAAGAAGGCATGCATGGGGAAGTTAAACGCCGTTGTATCATTCCCCAAATGACAGTCCATAAAATTCCACTCTGCTGCTGAAAGATTTTCAGGGATTTTATTTGTTTTCTAAGGGCGGGCCCCCTTTCCTGACTATGCGTGCAAAGCGGGACTTGGACAAACGTACCAATGTATAAGCGTAAAATGATATGATTGCTTTCTTTTACCAATCGATCAATCTTCATGATCCATCAATACTACATCTAATAATACCCCCTTTTCTACTGCGTTCATCTTAACGCCACTTATTACTCTATGGTATTTCATTCGTCTCATAATAGGTGTCATCTAAATTAAATTTTTTTATCTCATAATAAATGTCATCTTAGAAAATCAATGCATATATTGATCAGTATTTTTCAACTTTGCCCTTGGACAAAAGAAGTAGTAGTATTACAAATGATGATGATTGGATTTCTAATGTCAAAAGACGGACTACTTGTACATGTTCTAATCATCAAGAGGAAAAAGTAATTTTTTTTACTTTTTTTTACATAAGGATAACTTGATAAACTTCACACTTTATCATTAATTTTTAATGTGCGCGTTTTTTTATTAAAGTGACACTTATTATGAGACGGAGGAAGTATATGATCTGGATCTGAACTGAGGAAAAGGATTGTACTACAATTTAATGAGATATTTACCGTTGGGATTGAGATAATTAGGTGTTATGCTGAAACTAATTATAAAATAAATCAAGACAACGATAAATAATACAAGAAAGGTGTGCTAAAAGAAATTTAATAATTTAATATGATTTGCTCAATTCACTTATATATGAACATTTAATACATAGAAAAAAAAACATAAGAAAATCAAGAGAAAAATTCTCCAACTCTAAAGGACTATATTGTGGATGTGGTTGTAGGGCGAGAAGGAAAGGTGTTTAATTTATAGAGGTCTAAAGCAATGACGGAGTCAGAATTTTCATTCAGGAGTTTAGAAATATGTAGTAAATATACGAAGAAACCAAGGGGGTTCGACATCTATTATATATACATAAAAAATAATTTTAACAATATATATACAGTGTAATTTTCGGTTCATCCGAACCCCCTCAACTCTACCTAGTTCCGCCCCTGGTCTAAAGTCTTTTTCTCCAAGAAAAGAATAAGTCAAATATAATAGAGATTTATGTTTTTTATAGGAAAAAAAATAATTATAATAAATATTTTGCTCTTCATTCAAGGAAAAAAATATCCAAATAAGTCAAGAAAATTATGGCAAACTCTAATATATACTTCGTGTAAGAGATTTTTTGCTTCATTTTGTGCAAATCAATGTTGCAAAGAGCAATATATACAGCTAAAAATTCTTCGGACCTCGTGGCTTTGTCAAGTTTTTGTCACTCAGATATTAATTTGTACGGTGTGTCTTATTTTAGTTTAATTAATTAAAATAACTGACTAGAGAATTATTAGAGTATCTATATACGTAGATATAGCATTTATGAATAACAGTTTATGGTTAATTATACTATAATAGATATGTGATCACTGAGTGATGAAGTTGAAATCCATTGCTACTACTGTCCAATATTTGATTGGTTATTTCCAGTAGTACAAGTGGTGCTCGGTTTGCAAAAAACAAATTCAAATATACTTGTACCAGCTTCGGCATACGGAGGACATAACTGAAAGAGATTAATTCCGTGATTATTCTCATTGATTGAATTGGTAAATATACAATCTTTACAACGTAATATTAGGCTACAAAATATACTAACCTAAAATAGAATATACTAACCTAAAATAGAAGATTTACAAAATATTCTTTGACTAAATATTTACATTATCTATCACACCCCGCAGTCGAAACGGGAGGTTTACGAACGCTTAGACTGTCCCGAAAATCTTCAAATAAGACCTGTGGCAGTCCTTTAGTGAAAATGTCGGCGAGCTGATAGCGGGACGGAACATGAAGGACACGCACGTGTCCGCGCGCCACCTTCTCACGAACAAAATGGATATCCATTTCAATGTGCTTGGTGCGCTCATGTTGAACTGGATTTCCTGAAAGGTAAATGGCACTGACATTATCACAATAGATCAAAGTAGCCTTACGGACCGGACAATGTAGTTCCAAGAGGAGGTTACGTATCCAGCATGATTCAGAAACAACATTAGCAACCCCCCTATATTCTGCTTCCGCACTAGAGCGGGATAGAGTAGGTTGGCGCTTGAATGACCAAGATATCAAATTATCTCCCAAAAACACGCAATAACCCGACGTTGAACGTCGTGTGTCGGGACATCCATCCCAATCAACATCAGTTTAGCAAACCAAATCAGTAACTGAAGATGGGTAGAGGTGCAAACCATGATCAAGAGTACCCTGAATATACCGAATAATCCGTTTAAGAGCAAGCATATGCGTATCTCGTGGAGCATGCATATGGAGACAAATCTGCTGTACGGCATAAGAAATATCCGGTCGGGTCAAAGTAAGATACTAAAGAGCACCTGCAAGACTCCGGAAATGAGGGGGATCTTCACAAAGATCGCCAGAAGAGGCACTGACCTTCGGTTTAGTGTCAACCGGAGTGGAAGAAGGCTTACACGATGACATTCCTGCACGTTCAATAATCTCCGCAGCATAATTTCGTTGTGAAAGAAACATGCCACCCTTGTGACGAGTCACAGCAATGCCAAGAAAATAATTCAAAGGACCTAAGTCCTTCATAGCAAATTCTAAGCCAAAAAGAGCCATAATGGAACAGCGGAGAGCATCTGAAGAAGCAGTAAGAATAATATCATCCACATATAGTAAAATGTAAGCCATGTCGTGCCCCTTGCGGTAGATGAACAAGGAGTGGTCAGACCTGCTATTAGTAAAACCAATGGAAGAGAAAAAGTCAGCAAATCTTTTATACCAAGCTCCCGGTGCTTGTTTAAGCCCATATAAGGACTTGCGCAACAAACACACATAATCGGGATGAGATGGGTCTCTAAAACCCATTGGTTGATGCATATATACTGTCTCCTTGAGCTCGCCATGAAGAAATGCATTTTTGACATCCAACTGATGAATGGGCCAATGCTTAGATAGAGATAGACTTAAGACAGTGCGGATAGTTGCTGGCTTCACTACCGGACTGAAAGTCTCACCACAATCAACGCCAACCTGCTGTGTTTTTCCATCACCTACAAGACGGGCTTTATGCCTCTCAAAATCACCATTAGACTTTTCTTTATGAGTAAAAATATACATAGACCGAATAACATTCACATTAGGTGGACGGGGTACCAAATCCCACGTCTTATTTTTAATTAGAGCATCATATTCATCATCCATGGCCAATTTCTAATTCGGGTCACGTAGCGCATCCAACGGTTTACGAGGTATGGGGGACTTGGTAACCGCCGTATGTAGATTAAATGGGTGCTTGGGCTTAAAAATCCCGCGCTGACTACGAGTAACCATGCGTGGTTGGGTATTGGGCTGCTGGACAGGAGGTGGAATGGGTGAGTTGTGTGGGCTGGGGGCATGCTGGTGGGCCAGATTTGCGGGCTGGTTTAGAGGAGAGGACGACGGACGCTGCTGCCCAGGTGAGCAGGGGTCTGTGTGGGCCTGATTAGCAGGCGGCCCAACAGAAAGTGGCGTGGGCAGCTGGCCCAAACCAGGCAGCGGTGTTGGGCTGATTATGAGATGATGGACCAAGTAAGGGGAAAGGCCATCATCAAGGAAGTCATAAGTGGTGGCAGTTGGAGTGTGGATTTTAGAAAACGGAAATTGAGTCTCATCAAATAAAACGTGACGACAAATAATGATTTTATTTGAGGATAAATCAAAACATTTGTAGCCACGATGGTTTGGTGGATATCCCAAAAAGACACATGGAGTTGACCGAGGTTGCAACTTGTGAATAGTAGTAGACGGAAAAAAGGGGATAACATAAACACCCAAAGACCCGGAGATGAGAATAAGATGGTTTCCGTTGGTAAAGGACTTCTAAAGGTGATTTTTGACCCAATAACTAGCTTGGTAAAATATTAAGGAGATAAGTCGCCATTTGCAATGCATGATGCCAAAAAGATGGAGGAATGGAGGCATGAGCAAGAAGAGTCCGGATGACATTATTTATTGAACGAATTTTTCTTTCAGCTTTCCCATTTTGAGAGGATGTATGAGGACACGAAAGATGAAAAGACATCCCATTTGACTCACAAAATTTTCCAAATTGACCATTATCATATTCCCTCCCATTATCACATTGGACATTCTTGATAGGACGTTCAAATTGAGTATGAAAGTGGGACTTAAAAGCTAAGAATTTTGAGTAAACATCAGATTTTCTAGCCAAAGGGAAAGTCCACAAATAGTTGGTAAAATCGTCCAAAAAAAGAACATAATAACGATGCCCCACAGAACTCAAAATGGGAGAAGTCCACAAATCACTATGAATAATGTCAAAAGGAAATAAAGTTTTGGAAATAGAACTAGCAAAAGGAAACTTAACATGTTTACCAAGTACGCAAGAATGACAAATACTAGATGAACTAGAACTATTACATTCAATACTTTTATTGTGCCTAAGAAAATTCAAAATAGAAGCTCTCGGGTGACCCAGACGATCATGCCAACGTGTAGAAGACAAGGCAGCAAAAGTTGATGGTGAATTTGTGGTATATTTGATGGTGGATAATGGATAAAGATCACCGCTACTATGACATCTCATGAGAGCCATCCCCGTCCGGAAATCCTTCACAGAAAACCCATAAGGATCAAATTCAACACTTACAAAGTTATCAGTAGTAAATTTACGAACCGATATTAAATTCTTTTTGAGTTTTGGATCATGAAGGACATTGTTTAAAAATATTGGAGGGTTCGGGGGAGGCAATTTAGCATGACCATAACCACGAATTGGAATTGAATTACCATTACCAACAACAATGCCAGTATTATGATTGCTCAAATTAAAATAAGACGAGAGAGTACCTTTTGTGGAAGTCATATGGGATGTGGCGCCGGTATCCATATACCAATTGGGGTCGGGTTGGCTCAAAGTCATTGTGTGCAAGGCCGATTCAATATCAGTTAGAGCCCCCTGCGTTGTTGGACCTGCTGCTGTGGTCGTGAGCCCAACATCCCTGGTTGGGCCATCGTCCTTGGGCCAGAAGGTGGACGAGCCCACTGTTGGGTTAGATACGGGCAAGGGGGAGCCCAGTGAGGCATCCATCCCCATGGCCACGGTGAAGAAGGATGCTGCCACTGCTGCTGCACCGGTACCTGCTGCCTGTCGCCGGAGCTACGACCACCAGCGCGACGGTTGCCACTGCCACCGCCAGAACCACGGCCACCGCTGGTCCTTTTCCCGCCGCCAGAACCACGATTTTTGTGGTTATTTTTGCCCCGATGATGGTGAGAATGACTCGAATTTTCCAGAGAATGAGAGTCATCAAACTCACGTTGGGAAGCAGCCACCATAGCCGTCGGCGAGTCATCATGCAGTTCAGCCAACGCCTTTTCCTCAAGGCACAGACTCGATCGAGCTTCGGAGAATGGTGGAAGGGGCTTACTTTGACGGATATAAGTGCCCAGGTTCTCTTACGCCTCGGTGAGGCCAGCCACCAGTTGAAGAACGAGGCGGTTGTCGGTTACCGGAGCCCCCACGCTTTTGAGTTGATCGGCCAGGGTCTTGAGTCGTTGACAATACGCCGAAGCGTTCGGAAAATCCCGCATCTTGACGTGAGAGAAGTCGTGTTCCAAGGCAACGGTACGAGAGTTCTTGTTGTCTTGAAAAAGATTACGGAGGCGATCCCAGGCCTCCTTTGCCGAGAGATCTTCTTCGATGATCGTATGCAACAAGTCGGTGGAGATGGTTGCATACACCTATTGAAGTACCGTGGCATCCAAGGTGGACCACAACTCCTTTTCGTCGTCGGTGGAAGGAGCCTTCTCCTTTCCGCTAGGCAGAATGTGGGAAAGGACACGGTGAGACCGGGCATGAAGCTTAAATAATTCGGCCCAAGCCGAATAATGATCCGTGTCCGTCTCAAGGGTGATCGGAATGTGATTCTTGATGTTGGAGACAGCCAAAGCAGGGTGGAACTTGGTGTCTGCCATTGATGGAAGGCAAGAAAGTGGATGGAAAACAGAAGAGAAAGAAGGAGACTAGGGCAGCGGAAGATGAGGGTGTAGAGAAGGAAGAGAAACCCTAGTATCTGATACCATGAAAGAGATTAATTCCGTGATTATTCTCATTGATTGAATTGGTAAATATACAATCTTTACAACGTAATATTAGGCTACAAAATATACTAACCTAAAATAGAATATACTAACCTAAAATAGAAGATTTACAAAATATCCTTTGACTAAATATTTACATTATCTATCATTAACTTTAGAACGGATTAGGGTAAAAGTGAGTTAGGTAATTGAGTGTTATCTCGCTTATCCTTCCATACTAGTAGTCGTAGTATTACTGATAGTTTCTTGTAAAATAAATTTGCAGACAATACCCCCTTTACCATGTAGTAGTTTCAACTAATTATGTTCACAATCCTTCATCATCAGACGTTTTTTCTATTAGGGGTTCTTTTATAAAATAGTAATACAAAAATAAGGGATTCAGTGAGCAGTATTACATGGGTAGATATGATATATTGTGACTGATAGTTGATTTCCAGATTTTACTTTTCATTCCTGATTTCTGGTACTCAATGTGCGCTCTATTTCTTGGTCTCCTATACAACTGATTTTCAAACCTGACTAAGCAGACGGGCTCCTTATCTGCAAGGCTGGTACATCTCAAATAAGAAGCCCAAATAGCACTAGTAACTAAAAAAATATTCTGGGTAAGACACGAGAATTTCCGATTAAATTTAGTATAGAGAAGGATTTACAAGAATAGATGTATTTAATCATGCAACTTGAATCAAGCAGCAGCAAATTAACTTTGAACTCGAACTTCTAGCAGGAACGTGAAGCTTTATGCGATTTCTTGCTGAATTTGACATGATAGTGTTATGGAAGTTTCGGGTAATTTTGTTATCCCTAGGAACGTATGTCTCTCCGTTTGCTCGTACTGTTTCCTTCGAGCTTATTTCTCCAGGAAGCATATATATGAACTGACTCGCCATTGGTGCACCTTAACTTTACAAAAGTCCAAATCTGTACTGATTCAAGTAGAAAGCAGAACAACATCAGCACCAAAGACGATGAGGCTAACCACAACTAGAGTAACGAGAAAAGATGAACACTAGCTATAAAAGTTCAAAGAATCAATAAATCTATATATAATATAAAGCTAGACATAAAAACGGTGATGTGGCACTCTCTAAAGCCAAGAAACCTATTTATCTTTTTTCTCCATTTTTTGCAATTTTTTCCTCCATCCTATTAATTTAGCTTATTTAAAACATCCACAATCATTTTTATTTTTCTAATTAAACTGAACATTTAATACATATTCAAGTCTATGCCTTTTAATTTCATCTGTTTTGCTCTTTTTTTTGGTTCATGGGTCAACATTCAACAACCATTTTAATCTTCAATTAAATTGAGCAATTAATACAGTTTACTGTCTATGCTTTTTATCTTCTTTCATATTAGTTTCTCCTCACATTTTTCGTTCATTTGGCTTCACGCCCAAAAGGGGTGGCACTGCCTTCTATGACACCATCTCAAACGCAACATTTTATATTTTAATGTTTTCTTGATTTGAAATTGTGGAGAAGATTGAGGTGTTGGATTGTGATAAATTGAAGAAGGAAAAGATTGTGTCTGAGGGTAAAAACGGAGAGGTTTTCGGAAGAGAGTGAGTAAGAGGGAGTTGCATGGCTGCCAAAAGAGAAAACAAGAAGTGCAATATGAAGTTTAGTAGTCATTTTTTTGTTCTTCTTCAGCAGTTTGATCACGTGAATGTTTAGGCCTTTCCCAAGTTTAATTTTGTAATAAGTTCGTTCTCTATTATTATTAATGTATGGTAAAGTGTATGTAGTTGTTTCAATAAATTATTTGATTTTTTATTATTTTGTGTTAGATTGAGATAAGATTATGTATATTATGTTCAAGAAGATAGGGAAGTCAAAGGAAGAATGTTGATCTTTACTTGTCATGGTCACTGTATTTTACTTTTTATTTTGCATAATCACATTTTATTTTGTGAGATTCATGTTGTTTACCCCGGATTTGGATAATCAATTAAAATTGTAGGTGAGGTATAGGATATGTGGCTATATCTTGTACTTATTTGATAGAGAGAAGAAATATAAGAATATGCTATAAAGGAGCAACTGATGATCAATGGTTAGATATAGACTCGTGTATCTACTAGTACATGAGCGTTATTTGATTTGAGAAACATAAGAAATAAGCACAACAAATACGGATCGAATCTGATGTATGAGAGGGAGATTTTGTATATATATTGCTATTACAAAAGTTCTTGGAAATGTAGAAGACAACCCCCTAAAAGGAGGACAATGCCCCTTATTTATAGTACTGCCCCATGGGCTTCATACAATATGAAAAAAATAAAATAATAAGGAGAGAGCTCTGAGTTGGAGTAGGTTGGATTAGGTTGACCGTACGATCTGACATTCATACGATTGACAGTTGAACACGGCAGGACGTTATCGATGCGTGGCAGCCGCGCAATGGATCTACCGGACCAACGGCCTAGATCAAACCGGTCATGGGGGAACCGGACCAAATGACGCCCTTCCGTTGCTTCGGTCCAAACATTCCCCCGGTTCAGAACGGGAGCCTTCGTGTACGTTCTTGTTCCTTTCTTCCCTCGGCCTCTGGTCTCACCGGTTTAACATATACCCGATTTTTACCGTATACAGATAGTCCCCAAACTTTCCGGATCGAAGTTTTACCGGAGTAACGGGAAGTGGATGAATCAAGAAACCGGTGACCCCATTGGCCCGTAGTTATCTCTTTATTTTGGCGGGAACAGTTGCGTCACGTTCCCCTTTCATCAGCCACGTGTCTTATCCCGGGTGGTCCGTTCTGACAACCGCCGCACGCACGTCGTTTCAAGTCATCCCCTATTAATTATGGGGACACGTGGCGCCCCTGGATTGGCCGGGGAATTGTAACCGTCACAGTCCCAGACCTATATAAGGCTCTTTCATCTCTTCATTTGAACATTTTACCTCTTCGATTAATCTTTCTGCTTTAAGTTTTCTGCCTCTTACACATTCTATATCTCTACTCATAATCATCTGAAAAACTCAGTTCTGGTTGATCTGCTGCTTGTACTACGTGAAATGAACCGATACCGCCACCTTCTCCACTCGTCATTCTCGCCTGTTGCTGCTTCCTCCTGTTGCTTTTGCCATTTTTGAACTCTTTGACTGTTTCCTTTGCTCTTTCACCTTCCTTTTCAAATCCATTCAACTTCTTCTTTTCACATTTCCAAATGTCTGAAACCACTTCCCACGATATTCCCTCGGTTTCATCTCAAGGAACCGAGCCTGTATCTCCGGCTAAAGAGAAGAGCTCCTTCGAGCCTACTGCCTCGGACATTATATTGGCCAAACCCAATTTCAACAAAGACCTCGAGGTCGAAAAACCTTCTTCGGTATCCGATAGGGGGTATGATGTGAGGCGATACCCCTCATCCATTACTGAGGAGAGACTCGACATAGTCCGGCCTGACTGCGGGTGGGACACCCGTCCGGTTCGGGTTTTTGCCCACGGGCCAAGTGAATCAGTCACTGACCACCGGGAAGGTTTTTTGTATATGTATACTTATCCTTTCACTCTCAAGCTCGACCCTCCGGTCGATCCGGTCATCCTGGACATGTGCCGGACCTACGACGTGACCTTGGCCTAGATCGGTCCGATCGTTTGGAGGGTCGTAGCATGCCTCAGGTTGTTGGCCAACAATGCTGGGAAGGAGCTCACGCTGGCCCACCTGATACGCTTATACTCCCCGAGGCTGTTCCGGGGTGGCGTAATAAAACTCGCCAAGCGTAGCCGGAATCCGTTTTTCTCAAAAATGGACGAAGACAGAGACAGGGGCTGGCTGGAGCGATATGTCCGGGTGAGGACCGAGGACATTATTCCGGCCAATTACATGCCCTTCCCGGAGAAGTGGAACAACAAGCGTAAGTCTGAATCTTCAAGTAATTGCTTTTGTATGCTTCATCAAACTTTGATCCCACTTTCTCACCGTTTTTCTTCTTTATATTAGCCAATGGATATATTCCTCCGGTAGTCCGGAACCTGATCGAATGGGTCACTGCACTCCTAAGCCAACATATTCACAACGACCGGACGTGGGGCCACCTGTCACGCGGCCGATGGGTCGCCCAGAACCACGGTAATACTTTGCCCTTACCCGTGTTCACTGCATCTTCTACTACCCGTATTCATTGTGTCTTTGATTTTCAGGTTTTCCCAAGGGCTCGGTGGATCCCAGACCGGAGACGACAGCCGAACCTACACCCTCGGTACCCGAGTTTGATTCAGCAGGTGCATCCCGCATCCTTGCTGCTGCCAAAAGAAAAAGGCCCTCAGACAAAGGGCAGAAAACTAAAAAAAGGGCGAGGAGCGTCGTTAGGACTCTCCGGGACGAAGCAGAGCCCGAGCTTCTAGTCCGGAGTATCGGTGCGGCCCCTGCCGTGGCTCCTGTTCCGGAGGAGGATGTCACCGCTTCTCCACCTCCTTCGGCCGGTGAAGGGCCTTTAGTCCCGGCGCTACCTACAGGTGCAGAAGAAGTTCTTCACCCGGCTCCTCTAAGGTCGATTGATTTCGTCGACATTTCAGGTGAGGCTTCCTCCGAAGAGACCCCCCTGCAACGGGCAAGTAGATCTGGGGGGGGCGGCTACTGTCGAAGCTGCTCAAAGAACAGAGCCGGCCCCCGAGAGCGAAGCTCCACCGGTCATTGGCCCGTTACCCGATTATGAGACCGCTGCAACTACGGAGCCCCCTTTCATTGTTGAAGCTGCTGAGGTTGCTCCAAGTTCTTCAACCCCGGCTCCGAGGCCTGACGAATTTGAGGATATGTTCTCGGGCACTCCTCCCGCTACCGGCGAAGCTGCAGGATTCGGGCATCTTCTGATCCCTCGGGCCAAAAGTTCGGCCAGCCAGACCTCCGAATCTGGGACCAGGGACAGCTTGGTGCGTATCTTTCCGGCCCTAAGCGTGGAGCCGAGGAGAACAAAATCGGTTATGGGCACCATCCCCGAGGACTGCAGCTTTCTTTCTCGCCCGGTGGGTGTGGCGAGCTATCTGAGGCCTCTTGTCTTGGACTCGGACAAGCGGAAGATGACCGGGGTCTCTTGGTAGTGCCTCATTAATGAAGGTATGCATGCGGGCAACCGGGTAAGACTTTTAGCTGTCCTTGCATAACTTTACTGCGAATCTTAGCCTTGTTTTGTTCAAGTTTTTAAATTGCTTTATTTGCAGAGTGTGGTGCTCGTCAACGAAGCCTTTATCCCGGCTCAGCAAGAGATGGACGATCTTAAGGGCCAATTGGATGCCCAGGGCCGGGAAACGGAGAAATATCTGCACCTTCTTCAGGAGAAGGAGGAGGAGTTGAACCGAGTAGTCGCTCTTTCCAATCTCCGACCCGAGCTTGACGCAGCGAAGGCCGAAAATCGTCAGTTAAGGAGTGAGCTGGCCACGATGGCCGAATACAATCGGAGTCTCGAAGCTGATAAGATCGGCCTTAGCCGAGACAACGCTCAAATTTCCTCGAGGCTTGGTGAGCTCGAAACCACCTTCTCCCAACTCCGAGAGGAGCTGGATTTGGTGAAGTCGGATGCTGCGAGCTTGGCCGAGAGGAATCGGCTGCTCGAATCTAAGAGTGCCCGATACCAAGAGCGTGCAAGGGTGTTCAAGGAGAAGGCGGAGATGAGGTCCCAGATGTGTGATGATCTGAAAAACGAGCTTAAGGAGGCGGCTGATGCAAATGACACTCTCCAGGCTGAGCTTCAATCGGCCATCCAAATGCAGAATGTTCTTGGAGAGGCTCGGGATGCTCTAGCGGCGAAGTTAGCCCAGGCCGAGGCTGATTTGGACGAAGCTTTGAAGAGCGTCGAGGCCGCCGAGGCTCATGCTACCATTGCCGCTGAATACGAAAAATGGAAGTCTCGGAGGATCACCCTTGAGCAAGCCGAGCGTGGTTTTACAGATCTGCCGGCCCTTATTCTCGAGGCAAAAAGAATCGAGGAAGAGGAAAAGGGTGCCCTCGGGACCGACTCTGATGACTCCGAGCGGACAGTGTCCGAGCACTCAGGCTCCAGCCATTCCGGATAGATTAGGGCCTGTACTTAGCCTTTTGTTATTTTTTGTCTTTGTAGGAGTTTTCAATGTAAAAATCCTTCGTTATAAATGGAACATGTATTTTCCTTGACTCTTCACTTTGCTTGAATGTTTTGTTATGGTTTCCGCCCGAATTGTCGGTTTCGTTTTTAAGGAGTCGTTATTTCTGACTGTGCCTATATATCGGCATTTTGCCTCATCCGGTACATTTTGTCCGAGAATTTTATTTAGTTTTTGCCCATGGGACTTATCTTATGCTTTGTGAATAAGGACTTCTCCGAATCACAACGGGCATTTTTAGGGCCGGAATTTTTCGGCTATTTTACCTTTTAGGGCCGATATTTTTCGGACACCTGAATCTTAGCCTTAGCTGAATTTTGATGTAGAAGTCCCCGTCTGTGGGGCTACCAATTTTGGCTCGGTTCACTATGACCTTGTTGCCTTTGCCGAATTTCGACTGTAGCGCCCGGTATCGGGTATATATGAACGAAGTAGTGCCGAAATACGGCAGTAATCCCCGGGGTAAAGTGTTTTACCAGAAAGACATTTCGAGAATATTATCCAAACTTTCGATAATTTTTGCATTGCAAGTATTTGTATACATGAGAACGAACTTTTTCCTCCTGCCTTTGCCGTAGCAAGTACTAAATGAACACGATTCATTCCGATTGTTTGGTCCTTACATCGAAACCTAATGCAGAATGTCCGGTTCTTTGTTTTGCCGTAGCAAATATTGCGTGAACACGATTCATTTTGATCGTTTGGTCCTTACATCGGAACCTAATGCAGAATGTCCAGTTTTGTTTGTTGAGGGCGGCCTCCGATTTCGGCTAACCGGGGCAAACTCCAGAGTGGGTGTGATAGTCCCCTAGCCCTTAGTCGGGCTGCAAGATCGGATGATTGCTATTAAGTCTCCATTCGTTGGGTGTGACCCCGAGAATCCGGACGTTTGTCCTTTATCTTTGTCAAGTAACACGCTGTACTTGTTGCCTCATTAAAAACCTTGTCGGAAAACCCATTTTGGGACAAAACCGTACTAAGGAAAAGAGTGCAACACGTGTTTTCAGAATTAGGCTCTTTTCTTTGCCCGGTACTCGGTTTCCTGCAAAAAAAAAGGGTCAAAATAGAAAAGCATGGGGAGTTCATACCTCAACAGCAGTATCTTTTCAGATGAGCCACATTCCAATTATTGCGCAACCGTTGCCCGTCCATGGATTCCAGTTGGTATGATCCTTTACCCGTTACCTTGGTTATCTTGTACGGTCCTTCCCAGTTCGGACCCAGTTTTCCTTCGTTGGGATTCTTGGTGTTCAAGGTAACTTTTCGAAGCACCAAGTCTCCAACCTGGAAATGACGAAAATTGGTTCTCCGATTGTAGCACCTTTCCACCCTCTGTTTCTGGGCTGTAATACGCACCGCCGCGCTTTTGCGAAGTTCATCCGTGAGGTCGAGTCTAATGCCCATGGCCTCCTCGTTTAACTCCTCGGTTGTATATCGGAACCAGAGGGTCGGTTTTCGAACTTCCACGGGAATAAGGGCTTCGGCCCCGTAGACCAACGAGAAAGGAGTTTCCCCCGTGCTTGATTTCGATGTGGTTCTGTAAGCCCATAATACCTCCGGCAATATTTCTCTCCAATGATGCTTTGATGCTTCAAGTCTTTTCCTCAGATTTTGGATTATTGTCTTGTTCGTGGATTCCGTCTGTCCGTTCGCACACGGGTGATACGGAGTTGATACAATTTTCTTGATTTTGAACCCTTCGAGGAATTTGTTGACTTTGCCACTGTTATATCCCGTATTTTTATACGTCGAGTTATTCGCAAGAGAATCGACTCAAGTTAAAGACGGGATCATTTTCGGGCACGAAACAGAAAATCTTTAATTTCCGGTCTCTATTAGAAAATGAATTGTTTATGAATTTTACTTAGTGTAAAAATATTAATGGAAAGTTGGGATTAATTTACCATGATTAGATTATTAAGTGGGGATTAAAAATTTAATTATTCATTAAACAAGTCACTAGTGCACTAAGTGGGCCCCACCAAGACATGTGGCCAAATTTAATTGGCTCAAGCCTTGAGTGGGACACTTGTCACTCCTAGGGGCTGAAAATATAGTGAAAAATCTGTGCCCAAACCCTCATTTTCATCTTCCACAATAAGCTAGAGAGAGAGAGAGAAAACAAAAGCCATGGCATTCGGCCATGGCTAGCAAATTGGAGCTCAAATTTGTTGATCCAAAAAATCAGATTTTTCCAAGTATTCCAACCAGTTAGGAAGGCTATAATAACGTGGAGTAGTCATTTGGAGCAACAAGAACAAGTATTAGTTTATTTCACAACTTCTAGCCAAATTAAGAAGCCAACTTGTTAAGGTAAGAATTGATCATATTTCTATGTGTTTGAGGATGAAGTTGGACATGTGGTGAATGTGTAAATGTAAATTGTATGTGTGAAATTATATGTGTTGGTGTTGAAGCATGGTTGAAGCCATGAAATTATGTATCTTGTTGTTGAATGCCGTAGGGGCTGTTTTTAATTGAGATTGATAGACTGATTTGAATTAACATTTTGGTTGTTGTAATCATGGATTATGTGATGAGAATGAAGGAATTTAATGGTTAGAGTTGGAGTTAAAATTGTTGTGGGTTGTTGTAATGGATCTATTAAGTTGTATTATGTGAAGTTGGAAGTAAGAAAAAATTGTTTGATTAAAGTTGGCATTAAAAGTGGGCAGATTTGGAGTTGTTTTAATTGGGTTGAGTTTGATTAGTGTTGTCATTATTATGGTATGATATTTGTAGATAATTTGTTTATGTTGAAGGGTTGGAAATATGGTTATTGACATGTATATGGGCCGTTGTCAATGGTAAAAATTACACTTGATTCCATGTGTTTGTAATTTTGTGGAATAAAGGTCGAAAATTGTATTTCGATGTTGTAGTGTTGATGGACTGTTTTGGGTTTGCTATTGAAACGAAATTGAAGTAATTTATTGTACATGGATGGTTGTTGTTATTAATGTTATGGATTATGTGTAAAAGGTGAAAGGGAAGTTTAAATCATGTTAGAACTTGTTGTGAAATTAGAGCAGTTTCCTTGTACATAATAGTTGATGTTGTTGTTGTTGTGGGCTGTTTTGATAAGGTTTTTGGTGGAAAATCTCATGTGATTATATGGCTATTTGAGGTTGTCATTGTTATGGTTAAATTGTAGTTAGGGGATGTTCTCGAGGAATTGGAGAACTAAGGATAGTTAAGAATTGTATTGTGACGTTATAATGGATGGGGCTGTTTTAGAACTTGTTGTAATGTTACGATAGTTTTCTTGCATATAGAGGTTGATGTTGTTGCTGTGTTGTTGCTGATGTGAATCATCAAACTTGGAGGAAAGAAGCGTATAAAATATCGTATGCGAAGTGTGTCGATCTGCTTGGTATATTCTTAGATGTTCGTGAGATTATCGGTCATTGTTATGTGGTAACTAAGGGCTGTTTTGTAATAAATTTTGTGGCTGTTTTGTGATGAATTTCATGGCTGTTTTGTGATGAATTTTGTGGCTGTTTTGGGGCTGCTTGTTATAAATTTCGTGGCTGTTTTGTAGTGACATTTTGGGGGCTGTTTGTTGTAATTTTCGTGGCTGCTCTTGTTGAGTCGAAATGCAGGGATTATAGTTATGATTATGTACAATATATGTAGTATATTTGCTGGAGTATGGGCTGTTCTTGATGGCTGGTCTAACATTGTTAAAGGGGCTGGATAAACATAAGGAATTAGTGTATTAATCACTTTGTTGTTGTGGTTGTTGTACTCCATGGATGTAAAGAGAAAGAATGATAGCAATGGTGTATGTAGTGCATATGGGGCTGATTTTGTTATGTCCTTGAGTTGTGTCTTGTTATTGATGTTGTTGACCTCGTATGTGAGTTGTGGATGTATGCAAGTAGTGGAAGTGTTGCCCACTTGTTTTTATACAAGAATGAGTTATCGTTTACTAGCAACCACCAATTTGACGGACATGCTACCATTGTTATAGGTTGAAGTGCCAATCGAGACGAGTTTAAATTATTGAATTGGTACAGACGACAAACGGTATGTAAAGCCTACCTTTCCTTCTTTTGGCATGACCTTTATGAAAAGAACAAATAACGTATATGTATGCTTCTAAAGAAAATCCTATTCTTAGAGCCACTAGGATGGCTAACATCTTTGACTTCCATAAGCTATTCCATATGACTTGATACGTATTTATGATGTTCGAAGATTCTAGTTGTTATGTTTCCGAATGTTGTTCGAAAGAAAATCGAGATGACTAAAGTCTTTGATGAATACTTTGATATGTAAATATGGTCTTAAAGTCTCCATTTGATTTGATCCATAATGTTGTTCGAAAGTTTTCTAATATGAATGATACTTGAATTTCCAAGTATGGCTTATGAAATGTTTTTCAGAAGGTTCTGTACTTCAAAAGCTCGTAACTTTCTTATACTAATTCCGATTGACCCGAATCTTATTTTTGAGCCTTCAGATGTCGGTAAATATATTTGTCCATCGAGGTTTGAAATTTATTTATGTACTTATATGCATATGGTTTCCTCACTACTCCGCTCGTGCTTACTACTATGATATCGTTCGCCGGATCCTGGGCCGGTTTTGTGATCGTGCGCACTATGATATATTCGGCAGTATGCTGTGTTACGGTTCCCGAGACCTCGCCATAGGGTCGGGTTCCGTTTATGGAGTTATGTTGTGATATGGCTTATGATTTGTTGTGATGATGTGTTATGTACGGGGTTGTACGGAGATTTGAAACCTTCTGGAGTTATGCTGTGTTGTGGCACCAGCGTCGGAGTGGTGACCACATTCCTGAGCCTTATGCATGATTTTGATTTGCATTACTTACACATATGATTTCCGTACCGGTTTTGATATACTGATTCGGTATTCCCTTCTGTACCTTATGCTTCAGTTATGGTTGGATTTCTGTATCTTATGCTTTGCATACTCAGTACATATTTCGTACTGACCCCCTTTCTTCGGGGGGGGGGGGCGGGGGGGATGCGTTTCATGCCCGCAGGTGCAGACGTTCGTTCTGGCGAACCGCCAGTGTAGGATCCCTATTCTTTTGGAGTACTCCTTTGATCCGGAGACCATATATTTGGTACATATCTTTTGTTGTACATGTTTCTGTATATATGACTATTTGGGGTACGGCGGGGCCCTGTCCCGTCATATGTTTCTGTTGTGGTTTGTAGAGGCCTGTAGACATATATGTGGGTCATGGGTCGTGTTTGTTCGGTTATGTCTGTGACTTGTGCCTTAAGCGGTCCCGTTTGCTATTATGGCCGAAACGGCCCATATATTTGTATTTGTATGTATATTCGGGCGATGTGTATTCCGCCAGCCTGCCGGCTTTTGTATGATATTTCTGTTACGGGTGACCGCTTAAGACGACGTCTGTTCTCAGTATTTGTGCAAAATAACGCATGTTAAATATGAATAAGTCTTTGATATGTCGATTTGGTAAGTGAATGATTATGGGTGTCTAGTTAGGGCACTAGTCACGGTCCACGGGGTTGGGTCGTGACAACCACCCACGAACTGGGGCCCGTTATCACAAGTTATCTCAGCGGGGATGCCGAAACAACAAATGATGTGATCCCATATGAAGTCAATGACTTCCTTCTCTTTGATTTTTTCAAAGGCCTGCGCTTCAACCCATTTGGAGAAATAATCAGTCATAAACAGAATAAAACGGGCTTTACCTGGTGCCCATGGTAATGGACCGACGATGTCCATTCCCCACTTCATGAAAGGCCAGGGCGACACCACCGAATGCAACAACTCCCCGGGCTGATGAATCATCATAGCATGTCTCTAACACCTGTCGCATTTACGGACAAAATGCCTCGAGTCTTCCTCCATCCGGTTTCAGTAATAACCGGCCCTGATAATCTTTCGGACCAGAGCATCGGCACCAGAGTGATTGCCACAGGTTCCTTCGTGCACCTCTCTCATCACATACTCCGTCTCTCCGGGACCCAAACACTTAGCCAGGGGTCCGAAGAAAGACCGTCGATACAATTGGCCGTCTACCAAGGAAAAATGCGCAGCTTTGGTCCTTAATGACCGTGATTCTTTTAGGTCGTTCGGGAGCTTCCCATCACACAAGTATTCGATGTACTTGTTGCGCCAATCCCAAGTTACACCCATTGTGTTTATTTCGGCATGTCCGTTTTTAACAAGTGCACCGTTGTCCCGGGGTTGATTTCCTCCCCTTCGACCGAGGATCCCAAATTTGCTAATGCATCGGCTTCGCTATTCTGCTCCCTCGGTATGTGTTGTATGGTCCATTCTTTAAATCGATGTAGTATCACTTGGATTTTTTCAAGATACCTCTGCATCCGTTCGTCCTTGACCTCGAAGACGTCGTTAACCTGGTTTACGACCAAAAGCGAATCGCACTTTGCCTCGATTATTTCGGCCCCCATACCTCAGGCCAGTTCTAAACCTGCAATCATAGCCTCATACTCGGCTTCATTGTTAGTCAATTTAGCAGTTCTAATGGACTGTCGAATGGCATCCCAGGCCGGGGTTCTAAGGACGATTCCCAGCCTGGAACCTTTGAGGTTCGAGGCCCCGTCCGTATGTAGCGACCAAATACCCGAGGCCTTTCCCGGGGTCAACAGAAGTTCTTTCTCGACCTCGGGGACCATAGCCGGGGCGAAATCTGCCACGAAGTCGGCCAAGATCTGGGACTTGATGGTCGTTTGAGGTTTGTACTCGATATCATACCCGCTAATTTCTACAGCCCATTTAGTTAGTCTACCCGATAATTCTGGTTTATGCATGATGTTTTTTAGGGGGTAAGTTGTTACTACACATATCGGATGGCATTGAAACTAGGGCTTGAGCTTTCTAGAAGCGCTTACCAATGCCAATGCCAATTTTTCCAAGTGGGGATAACGGGTCTCCGTATCCCCCAAAGTTCTACTAACGTAATAGATAGGGAATTGTGTACCCGATTCTTCTCGGACCAAAACGCCACTTACCGCTACTTCGGAGACAACAAGGTAGAGAAAAAGCGGCTCGTCCGCCTTCGGTGTGTGCAGCAGCGGGGGGCTAGACAAGTACCTCTTCTATTCTTATAAAGCTTTTTGACACTCCGGTGTCCAAGCGAAGTCGTTCTTCTTCCTTAGTAAGGAGAAGAAATGATGACTCTTGTCTGAGGACCTCGATATGAAGCGACTCAACGGCGCTATCCTTCCGGTGAGCCTCTGTACTCCTTTGACGTTATTCACCACCTCGATATCCTCGATGGATTTGATCTTGTCCGGGTTGATTTCAATTCCCCCGGTTTGACACCATGAAACCCAAAAATTCGCCAGACCTTACCCCGAAGGCACATTTTTCCGGGTTGAGCTTCATGTTATACTTGCGGAGCACGTCGAAGGTTTCCTGCAAATGTTTTAAATGGTCCTCTGTTTCCAGGGACTTGACTACCATGTCGTCAATATAAACTTCTATTGTTTTCCTATTTTTTCTTCGAACATCTCATTAACTAGGCGTTGATAAGTTGCACCGGTATTTTTTAATCCAAAAGGCATGGCATTGTAACAGTAAGTCCCATACCGGGTAATGAAGGATGTTTCTCTTGATCCTCCGGGTGCATCCGAATTTGGTTATACCTGGAGTAAGCATCAAGAAAACTTAACATCTCATGCCCGGCCGTTGCATCGATCATTCTGTCGATGTGAGGCAACGAAAATGAATCCTTCAGGCATGCTTTATTTAAATCCTTGTAATCAACACACATTCGAAATTTATTACTTTTCTTGGGCACCACTACCACATTAGCTAGCCAATCCGGGTACTTTACCTCTTGGATAGAACCTATTTTTAAAAGCTTTGTTACCTCGTCTTTTACGAAGGCGTGTTTTGCTTCCGCCATGGGCCTTCTCTTCTGCTTCACCGGGGGAAACTTCCCGTCCAAGCTAAGCTTGTGAGCTGCTACTTCTGGTGATATACCTGTCATATCTATATGGGACCATGCGAAGCAATCTGCGTTAACTCGAAGAAATTCAATTAACTCGTTCCTGAGCTCCGGGGTTAGCCCCGTGCCCAGGTATACCTTTATGTCCGGTAGGTACTCGAACAAGATGATATGCTCCAGCTCCTCTACAGTCGACTTGGTTGCATCCGAGTCATCCGGCATGACAAACGATCTGGGTACATCGAAATCATCCCCTTCACACCCCGGATCCGACCCGGTGTGCTTTGATTGCTATTTGGTGTCCTCTCCTCCAATTAGATCTTCTTCCTTCTGAAAAGATTCTTTGGGCTAAGGTGTTTCTTCCTCAACTGCGAACATCTCCCTTGCAGCGGGTTGTTCACCTCAGATGGTTTTTATCCCTTCCGGGGTGGGGAATTTCAGTAGCTGATGCAGTGTTGAGAGCACAGCCCTCATGCTATGTATCCAGGGTCTACCCAGCAATGCATTATACTTCATGTCCCCTTCAATTACATAGAACACCGTTTGCTGGATAGTGCCATCGATGTTCACAGGCAACGAGATCTCCCCTTTTGTGGTTTCACTCGCCATGTTGAACCCACTGAGTACCCGGGCTACCGGAACGATCTGATCAAGCAGCCCTAGCAGTTCGACCACTCTCCACCGAATGATGTTGGCCGAGCTACCTGGGTCAATCAAAATACGTTTAACCTTAGTTTTAAAGATAAGTACAGAAATTACCAATGCATCATTGTGCAGTTGAATGATGCCCTCTGCATCCTCGTTGCTGAAAGAGATAGAACCCTCGGGTAAATGATCCCGGCTGCGCTTTTCGTGAACAACAGAAACCTTGGCCCGTTTCATCACCGGCCCCCGAGGGGCATCGATACCCCCAACTATCATGTTGATTATATTCTGGGGTTCTACTGGCTCGGCCCTTCGATGAGCTTCCCTTTCCTTGTAGTGACTTTTGGCTCGTTCACTCAGCAGTTCTCGGAGATGACCATTCTTCAGTAACCGGGCTACCTCCTCTCTCAACTGACGACAATCCTCGGTTCTGTGACCATGGGTTCCATGGTATTCACACACCATGATCGGGTCCCGTTGGCCTGGATCCGACCTTAGAGGTCTCGGCCATCTTACATCCGGGACACGTCCGATGGCCGAGATGAGACCCAAGGTACTGACGTTGAAGTTGTACTCCGATATCTTTGGTGAGTCCTTGTTGCCGGCAGAGCTTCCGGCATCGCTCCTGAATGAGAGACCCCGGCTGTTCGATGGGCGCTCGACCCGTTTACTACCCCGACCGGAGAAACGGCTTGGGCTCACCCTTGATTTTTCTGACCTAAAACTTTTCTTCTCCGAATGGGAGTATGGCCGATACCTTTCTTTCGACGATTCGGCCTTTGTTTCGTAACCCTTCCTTGGTCTCTCAAAACTTTTATTCACATTTATTGGCCCCGGGAGGAGCTCGAATTGATCATCCTCCACCGGAATCTTCGACTCGTATCGGTTATGGACATCAGCCCATGTCATAGCCTCGTATTCCAGCAAGCTTTCTTTTAATTTGAACGAAGCTGTTGAACTCTGAACATTGAGCCCCTTTGTGAAAACTTATGCAGCCCATTCTTCTGGAACCGGGGGGAGTTCCATCCGTTCCTTTTGGAATAGGTTGACGAATTCACGCAGTAACTCGTCGTCTCTTTGGGTTATACGAAAAATGTCGGCCTTACGGGCCTGCACCTTTTTGGCACCGGCGTGAACTTTGATGAAGGTATCGGTGAGCATTTCGAAAGAGGTGATCGAATGTTCGGGTAAATGGTCGTACCATGTCAATGCTCCTTTTGACAAAGGTTCCCCGAATTTTTTCAGCAACACCGATTCAATTTCGTCCTCCTCCATATCATTGCCTTTTATGGCGCATGTGTATGAGGTCACGTGTTCGTATGCGTCCGTTGTGCCGTCATATTTTTGGATATCCGGCATTTTAAACCTCTTCGGGATTAATTTCGGGGCTGCACTCGGAGGAAAAGGCCTTTGGATGTACCTTTTCGAATCCGGCCCTTTCAGTAAAGGCGGAGCCCTCGGTATTTGCTCCACCCGAGAGTTGTATGTTTTGACCCTCTTTTCGGTCGAGTCTACCCGTTTTGCCAAAGTTTCGAGCATTTTTAGAACCTTGGTGGAGGAGCCATCCCCGGATCCATTACTCTCGATAACGCGTGTCTCGTCCCTTCTGGGTTCAGCAACACCGCTCGTCTTCTCCGGGGTCGTTGTATCCCCTCGGGTTTGCAACTGGGCAATTGCGATCCGTTGCTCGGCAATCGTTGTTCTCTGTTCCTGCAACATTTCAAAGATCAAACGTAAGCCAATATTGTCATTAGGTGTACCCAGTTCTTTCCGGCCCTGTGCCCGGGACAAAGTAACAGAATTGTGAGTATTTAGAGGATTAGTGGCCGGTAAGGTGGCATTCTCCTGGTCCACGGTGTTTTGACGGTTGAGGCCCTCCCTCGAATTAACGGGGTTAGGGTCATCATGGTTCGGCAATCCTCGTGGCCCACTGCTTTCGTTTTCGGCCATGATCTCGTTGTTGTTAACGTGACCAGATTGCCCACTGTCAGTCGTTTAGTCCGTTTTTTCAGAGACGAACAGAAGGTGTTTTTTGGTTTAAATGGGTAAGGTAGAGATCAAGATAAAAGACCACTATTATCCTAGCCCCACGGTGGGCGCCAAACTGTTTACCCCGGATTTGGATAATCAATTAAAATTGTAGGTGAGGTATAGGATATGTGGCTATATCTTGTACTTATTTGATAGAGAGAAGAAATATAAGAATATGCAATAAAGGAGCAACTGATGATCAATGGTTAGCTATAGACTCGTGTATCTACTAGTACATGAGCGTTATTTGATTTGAGAAACATAAGAAATAAGCACAACAAATACGGATCGAATCTGATGTATGAGAGGGAGATTTTGTATATATATTGCTATTACAAGAGTTCTTGGAAATGTAGAAGCCAACCCCCTAAAAGGAGGACAATGCCCCTTATTTATAGTACTGCCCCATGGGCTTCATACAATATAAAAAAAATAAAATAATAAGGAGAGAGCTCTGAGTTGGAGTAGGTTGGATTAGGTTGACTGTACGATCTGACATTCGTACGATTGGCAGTTGAACACGACAGGACGTTATCGACGCGTGGCAGCCGCGCAACGGATCTAACGGACCAACGGCCTAGATCAAACCGGTCATGGGGGAACCGGACCAAATGACGCCCTTCCCTTGCTTCGGTCCAAACATTCCCCCGGTTCAGAGCGGGAGCCTTCGTGCACATTCTTGTTCCTTTCTTCCCTCGGCCTCTGGTCTCACCGGTTTAACATATACCCGATTTTTACCGTATACACATGTGAAAGGTATGCAACATTTTGGTTGAAAACTTTACTCTTTGACTCTCATAATTAATCTTACTCAACATTTGCTAAATTATTTGTGCTATGCCATCTACATCGAGGAGCAGGCTCGATGGTATCTACCTCAACATTGGATGCATTTCTTCTAAGGTAAATTATATACTCTTTAAATTCATTATTTTTTCTACTTCTTAGTTTGCTATAATTTCTTTTACCAAGAACAATTTTTTTTCCGATTAGATATGTTTTGGATATGATTAATTAGATCTGTTCAAAAATTGACACAATGTAATTTTAAAGCTATTTTGAAACTTAATATATGAAAAAAAGAGGGAAAAATCTAATTTCTTAACAAGAAATGATGATTTGCCTAATATTAATGTGTGAATCTCAATAATCATCAACCAAACATAAGTCACAATTGCATAGCAATTAAAAAGACCTAAGCTTATGGTAAATCAAAAATTTTAAAAAGAAGGAAGCGGCTACCAACACGAAGAAGACCTCCGGATTAATATTATTGTTTTAAGAAAATTTGTTATATTAATATTTAATGATCAAGAAGAAAAGTCATTAAACTTATTTCTCATATTTTGTTGGGTTCTTTTCGTATTCCTAATGATTTGTTCACCAATTAAATTGTTTATTCTTTTTCTGTTTCTAACTGTATCGGTTATTTCATATTCTCTAATTAAATTGAATAAATAATGTGTAATAATATCCATGGTTATCGATATTTTATGATATATTTTTATGCAATATTTATTTAATATATTTTCTTATAGTTCATGTTGAGATTTGAGAATAATATATTTCGGTTTGTTATTTTTATTGTTAGGAAGTTAAAAGAGAAAGAAAATTAAATTTGATTTTTTTTTTTTTTAAATGAGTGATTGTGTAGGGAAGTAAAAAGGTCAAAAAGGGAAAAGAAAAATAGATATAAAGGTTAAAAATGGGAAAAGAAAAGAAAAGAATAAGCTAAGAATTACATAAGAGATTCATATAATTAGATAGTTAAATATTTTAAAGTTTGAATATATATGCACAAAAATAGATTGGTTTTTGTTGAATACTTTATTTCTTTACTTTATTTTAAGAAAAATAAAAAAATTGTTTCACTTGTACTTAGACTATACAAGTAATTATTGAAGACTAAAAACTCTTAAGTGACGGAAATCACATAAAAATATATATATTAAGCGCTTATAATATAATTGGTTATAATTTAATTTATTTTACTTTGAAAAATAAAAAGCTAAGAAATTTAATATTTAAAAGGAAAATTCGCGAGAAACGCGGATAAATTCACTAGTGACGTAATAAGCAGTACAGAAACCATGTTTCCTAACTTCTACGCCTCATTAAGAAGTCAATGAAATCTTTCCAAATTCCATATTTACATAAGCAGAAACGACGATTTTCACCTTGTCTATCTATATACTGCCCCCTTACTGGAATGTCTCTGTTGAGAGGTACATCGTATAAATTATGCAATACCTTAGTAGGATATTACCGTCGAGCAAAATTACTTCATGGAAGACAGGATACTTTCGCATTAATAAAGATATGGTCCAATAAGAATATCAGTATTAGGATTCAAACATAATATGATTATGATAGGCGAAATTCCAATAAGACTATCAATATTAGGATTCAAATAATAGTATGATTATAATAGGCAGAATTCCAATAAGATTATCAGTGTTAGGATTCAAATTTTAATAAGATTATGATAGGGGAAATTAAAAGGATGAAATGACACTTACAAGTAGGCAAGTTCAAGACATGTACAGTTCGATAACCTATTTAGTATTCGTAGCTTTCAACCAACACGCATGCCAAAATCACTGAATGTATCCAAAGGCGACAACTAAGGTTGGAAAATATTCTTGCAAATAGCCCCCTTTCTCTTAAATTGTTACCAGAATGGTAACCCAATTACTTATTTGTACTAAAATGTCAAGGAAATTCTTTTTCCAATTATAATAATTTAATGCTCTCATCAAAGGCTTCCAGCATATGTGTTTCGCAGCTTTCGCTACAAGGCACAAATTTAAAGATAGAACCCTGCTAAGACTCAGGGTTAGCATCTCCAATAGAATTAACAAGGTTATCATGGCAGTCACCGGTCTCAAGAGAATGTAGTTGTTAGATTGTCAAATTACTTTTTACAGCATTTTTATAAGGCTGGACTATATTGCTTGTCAACAAGTAAAACGCTGCTTTCACACAACCCCCCATTAGATTTCATCACTAGATGGAAATATGATTCTAATTTGGTATCTTGGATATGTGATAAAAGACTACCAAAAACAACATTAACGTGGAGATTGCCTGCAAAATGTCTTGTGAGCACAAATATCAAAGGGGGCCTCCACCATAAATCCCACTTCTCAACTGAGATTTTCTTTGCAACACACAAAATGGATTATTTTAAAACAAGTGGAGGTTCCTCTTACTTTAAGCAGGTAAGCCGAAATTACCAGTTTGTTCATTTAATTACCCCAGAATTAGAGATCTATCACTAGGGGACAGGTACCTACACTTTGCTTAGTTGATTGTTGTTCACATGACTATCATAAGTTAAAGTATCTTTTCCCACATCAGAACTGGCTAACGTCCTCCGTGATGACAAAGCTGGAGGTTCACCAGTCTTTCAGCATGCTAAGAACTTATCCATAGATCTTCTACGAATCTAAACACATACACAACCAAGTCATCATGTAATAAATAAAATAAAAAATTGATAGGATATCATGTAATAAATAAATTAGAAGAGATCCAAACTCCGATCAAATGGATGTTGATCTTCAGTTAACTTAGACACTTTACCACTCAGACTAAATGACCTTAAGGGTCGTTTGGTTGGGAAACAAGTTATCCCAGGATTACTTATCCTATGATTAGTTATCTCGGGATTAGTTATCCTGGGATAAATTATCCCAGGATTAGTTATCCCACTCTCCAGAAGGATAAAATAACACTACAATCCCGGGATTAGTTATACTGTAATTTTATCCCAACAAAACGTGGGATAAACTCATCTCAAATTTAATCCTGGGATTATTTATCCCTTATCCCTCGTATCAAACGAGCCCTAAGAGTTGAATTATCTCCATTGCTCAGATCAATAACCATCCCCCCAATAGAGTTATGCTAATGCTCATCTGCAATGAGGAAAATATGGTACAAATGAAATAAAAAGACACTTCTCAATTTGATTTACCAAGTTGGTGACATCAAAACAGAAAAATACAACTGAATCCGCATATTATCTAACAATAGACATGCCAAAAGTAGGCTTTATCCAAGTTGAATTTATAGAGTAAAATATTGTATTGTGAAGGTTTATTATATGCATCTTCTTGGAGCCTCTCTCGCACCCCCACCATTGGAAGAGAACAAGAAGAGAAAGAAGAAAAGTATACCAAATAAATTACTAACTCTGTCCCAAAAAGAAAGGCTGGTTCGAGGTGCGAGGATGAATATATCTAATTTTTTGTGTGAATTTGGACATAGAATCCTTAATTTGTTTAATAGAAATTCAATGTTTAGAAACTACATAAAAAATATCATAAATAACAATCACCGCTATCCATCGCAGATCCAAGATAAAGTAGTTTTTTTACTATTTGTTTATTATTTAATTTCATAAATATCACTAAATATATCCTTAATAAGGGTTTGGTATAGTTGGTCGTGATAGTGTAGTGATTCTATCCCTCCCCTATGTTTGTTGCAGCTTAAATATCAAGAAAATCTTTGAATGAATTGGAGTCAAAGAAAAATCTTTTTACTCCCCAAAGAGTAATAGTGCCAAAATTAGGATACAGAGAATAATAAACATTAAGAGGATGAACAACCACTTCTATATATGCTCTTATATTTCTTATATATATGGTCAATATTGTTTCTTTCCTTTTTGGTCTAAGAACAAAATGAAAAACATTTCTGCAGGACGTTAATCACCAGATTTATCTTCTTTAACTCCCTACTTTAAAGATAAGTCGCAGATGCATCTATACACAATTTTCAGCAGCTCTACTTAGTCGACTGCTCTACAACGGGCTTTCTTATTTTTCTTGGCTTTGCTTGCTTGTCTAAACTCCAACTCAGCAAGTGGAAAAATATTATATCCATCGAAAATGTGTAAATGATAGTCGAAATAATCTAAATGATAAATTATGCAATCGGATGTACTACTAAGCAATCATTTCACATCGGATTACAGGTGACACAGTTTAACATACAGTAATGCTCCAACTCCGTATTAGGTTCTTAAATGGGTGAAGCTGAAGCACTTCAGAACCTAAGGTCATTTTTTAGTACTGCTATTTAAGCACTATCTTTTCTAAAAGCTTAAGCTATTAAAGACGAATACTTCTATTTACTTAATTATGTCTGTGACACGACCTTTCATGTGTGATGCAGCTTCTATCTTTTGGCCAAACACATGGCAATTCTATCACACCCTAATCTTGATAGGGCATGACGGGCACCCGACTCTCATCAGAGTCGAGCGAACGCTTAGACATTCGCACTATCAAAACCTGTCATTTCAAAAACTTTTAAAACGTGAAACTTTTTCACATAGAGATCATTATCTTTATAATGATTATAAAAACTTTCAATCAATTGAGTACTTTAAACCAATTGAAATCGTCTAAAATACATACTCTTTTAAAATCTACAAATGATTCGCACTTCTCGATGCCCTATCCACAAGACATTGTCTGCAAAGTCTCTAACATATACAAGATACCATGACATAAGTACTTTGACCCGGCAACACTCCGAACTGAGATGGAGCTCGCCAATCCAGCTGGTAGCATGGGAACATCCTATAGCCAATGTCTTCCACTCATCTGCATACACCTGCGTGGCATGAAACGCAGCGCCCCCAGGCAAAAGGGACGTCATTACGGGCAATGTACTGAGTATGTAAGGCGGTAACAAATCATAACCATAGCTTGATTTAGGAGAGAAGAAATCACAATCAAACTCAATACCTGCAGTCTTCGCTGGAAGAAGCATAAATGTATACACGAGGTCTCAAAACAATCCTTAAGTAAATAATGCAAGCGAACACACATTCTTTAAGTAAATGATGCGATCTAACACACGTGCCGCTTCCGACATGCTAACAAAACAGTCCCTTCGGACTGCCGCTTCCGGCATAGTAATGATGGCCCCTTCGGGCATACCGCTTCGGGCATGCCGCTTCCGGCATAATAATAATGATGGCCCTTTCAGGCATGCCGCTTCCGGCATAATAATAATGATGGCCCCTTCGGGCATGCCGCGTCCGGCATAATAATAATGATGGCCCCTTCGGGCATGCCGCTTCCGGCATAATAATAATGATGATGGTGTCAACCCAACTTAATCCACGAATATCATTACAAAGAAATGATGCTATGGAGTGTAAACATGAATCATAATTGAAACGAAATAGTAAAATCTCGCACCCCCTTCGGAGTGGTTTTGAAAATCAACTTTATGTTTCTTTTAGTACAAAACTAATTTTCTCGAAATCATTAGTAAGCCATAAGCACGTTTCAAGTCAATCCGAGTTAGCATAAGAAAGTTATGGACTTTATTCATCATAGAAACCTCCATGAACGTTTCCAAAACAATCCGAGACCGTCTACGAAAGTTAGGGACATTACTACTTACCGAACTCTTTTTAAAAAAAATAAGAACTCTTTATGTTTTGCTTGTTATTCAATCGTACAATAGGCTCGACTATACTAAGTATACTCATATCAAGAAGTAAACAAGAATCATTAACAAGCTCGGAATCAAGAATAGAGTTACCCCAAGATACATATCATAACTTTCTTAGCTCTAGGACATGCCAAAAGAAAGAAAAGGTAGGCCTTACATACCTTGTCCGCTTCCTAAGCTAATCCGAACTTAGGTCTCGGCTTTTCCAAGATCCTTACTCTTTCACTTCTCAACTTGATTAGGGTTGGTAAATTGCACAAATGAATGCTTTGCTTGATCCAACCACTACTCCACGTTGTTAGGGACGTTCCAATTGCTTGGAATACTAGAAGAAAATTATTTTTCTTGATCAATCCTATGGCATCATTTTCCTCTAGCCATGGCCGAATATGGCTCTTTCTTTTTCTTGAAGTTTCTCCAAATTTCTTAAGTTGGAAAAGATGACTAATAATCTTGCTTGGTCATCACCCACCTATATATATATATACACATGGCCTACACATAATGGACACATGCCTCACCTCATGGCTTGAGGCGATTGGCCAAGCCATGGCTGGGGACCACACGGCCATGTGCCTTATCATGAACTCTTTTTTTTTTTTTTTTGCATTTCCCATTTTGCCCCTAGCCTTCCACAATATTACCATAAACCACCTTGTGAATTTCCCTTTTTACCCTTAGCCTTTCTCAACATTTCCATACTAATGAGCAACTTGTATATTAAATAACTTTGGAAAATAGTCTTGCCCTCAACTCACCACGACTATCTTGAAATATCCGAATGTACAAAATACGGGTTATAACATTCTCCCCCCTTTAGAACATTCGTCCTCGAATGTTCAACTGGCCTCATGGGGTGTTATAATACTTCGGGAGGGTCCCTCTTATAGTTGTCCTTTCCTTCATGCCCATTCCTTATCTTTTCCCCCATTTTTTTTTTAATCTAACTTCTCGGTCTTTACATGAGTCCTCATTCCGTGTCATGGGTTTTCTAATCCACTTCGCCAACTCATCATCCTTGTCCTTCCCAGGTCATCTCTTCTCTGTAATTGTTCCATATTACCGCACTTTATCCTTTTCACGTGCCTATCTTTGAATCTTTACCCAAGTAGTCTCGTGCTTTGCCGGTAATTTCTCTCAGGAACTTCACTCACTGAGGTTTCTTACCTTTCACCCTTTTCCGACATCTTGATCTCCTTGCCTTCCGTTTACTCACTCTCTTTCTTTTCCGAATATCGTTGTATTAGAACTTTTCATTCTTAACCTGTAGTGAAAATAACATCAGCTTACTTTATAACACTTGTACCATTTATTTTTGCTGTCATTTGAACTTCGGTACCTTTACTCGATTGCTGCCTTCCATATCGTAGCACCGGTTGTTGGGACACACATGCCCACCGATACAATCCCATGTGGGATATCATACGCATTCATATATATGTATATATAATTTCTACCATCTCGCCTACCGAATACCTTCAAACACTATTCAAGCTCATCCTAATTCCAGAGCTGTGATGCACTTTCTGTCTCTTCACCGGTCTAGTCTGCCTCGTCCCACGCGACCTCTTATGGTTTTCAACCATTCCGTATACTCTAGTTTCCCTTAGGCTACTCTAGCTTCTCATTTGTCTCTTATGTCTAAATCTATAGGGCTTTTAGTACACTTCCCAAGGGGTCACCCATCCTAATATTTCTCTCACCTTAGCACGCTTAACCTTGAAACTTCGATGAAATCCGGTGCATTAATGTCGATATAATCGCATCCACCTCTCCGCGTGACCTTCGTTACATGATCTAGAGCAAGTCGAAGTCTTAACAGATTCCGAGACATTCTCGTAACACATTCTTGGAGTTCGTTTATTTGCTGGGTCCGTTTAGATGATAAGGATCTTCATCACTACCATAAACATCATCACTATCATGTATTACTTTGGATGATCCATAACATAAACTGAGGCCATATGTTATATAGCACGCTCAGACACGTCATGAAATTATCTAGAAATTTAGGCTTGAAATTCTCTAGGATCGGAGTCATCGTAAGATTTTTCAGAAACTATAGACTTCTGGCATTTCTAGGGGTAAAAATATTATGGATGTCATGTATGGAATCAAAACATAGGAATCATGTCTTTTCAATCCCCAACATTCACCTTCACTTTCATCCCCCAATCTTACATTTCAATCATATTTCAATATTCTTACCTAATCCAACATGCCTCTTCCGCACCGTTACTTATCACTGTACATTGTAACTGCTAATGTCATCGGTCGTTTTCTTCTGTCGATGTCGTCCTTTAGCTGAAATCAAAGGTTAGTACAAGGGACTTCATTTCCTACGACTGGGCTCTATCGCAAGATCTTAGGTATGAAAGAAAGAATGACACCCTATTAATGTCTCGCAGCCTCCTGTTTATAGATGTGGTGCACAACACACCGATAAACAAGACTAAACTAGACACTACTTTGCAGACAATCCCCTAGGACAACTTTGCTCTGATACCACTTTGTCACACCCTAATCTTGATAGGGCATGACGGGCACCCGACTCTCATCAGAGTCGAGCGAACCCTTAGACATTCGCTCTATCAAAACCTGTCATTTCAAAAACTTTTAAAACGTGGAACTTTTTCACATAGAGATCATTATCTTTATAATGATTTTGAAAACTTTCAATCAATTGAGTACTTTAAACCAATTGAAATCGTCTAAAATACATACTCTTTTAAAATCTACAAATGATTCGCACTTCTCGACGCCCTATCCACATGACATTGTCTGCAAAGTCTCTAACATATACAAGATACCATGACATAAGTACTTTGACCCGACAACACTCTGAACTGAGATGGAGCTCGCCAAACCAGTTGGTAGCATGGGAACATCCTATAGCCAATGTCTTCCACTCATCTGTATACACCTGCGTGGCATGAAACGCAGCGCCCCAGGCAAAAGGGACGTCAGTACGGGCACTGTACTGAGTATGTAAGGCGGTAACAAATCATAACCATAGCTTGATTTAGGAGAGAAGAAATCACAATCAATCTCAATACATGTAGCCTTCGCTGGAAGAAGCATAAATGTATACACGAGGTCTCAAAACAATCCTTAAATAAATAATGCAAGCGAACACACATTCTTTAAGTAAATGATGCGATCTAACACACGTGCCGCTTCCGACATGCTAACAAAACAGTCCCTTCGGACGGCCGCTTCTGGCATAGTAATGATGGCCCCTTCGGGCATGCCGCTTCCGGCATAATAATAATGATGGCCCCTTCGGGCATGCCGCTTCCGGCATAATAATAATGATGGCCCCTTCGGGCATGCCGCGTCCGGCATAATAATAATGATGGCCCCTTCGGGCATGCCGCTTCCGGCATAATAATAATGATGGCCCCTTCGGGCATGTCGCTTCCGGCATAATAATAATGATGATGGTGTCAACCCAACTTAATCCACGAATATCATTACAAAGAAATGATGCTATGGAGTGTAAACATGAATCATAATTGAAACGAAATAGTAAAATCTCGCACCCCCTTCGGAGTGGTTTTGAAAATCAACTTTATGTTTCTTTTAGTACAAAACTAATTTTCTCGAAATCATTAGTAAGTCATAAGCACGTTTCAAGTCAATCCGAGTTAGCATAAAAAAGTTATGGACATTATTCATCATAGAAACCTCCATGAACGTTTCCAAAACAATCCGAGACCGTCTACGAAAGTTAGGGACATTACTACTTACCGAACTCTTTTTAAAAAAAATAAGAACTCTTTATGTTTTGCTTGTTATTCAATCGTACAATAGGCTCGACTATACTAAGTATACTCATATCAAGAAGTAAATAAGAATCATTAACAAGCTCGGAATCAAGAATAGAGTTACCCCAAGATACATATCATAACTTACTTAGCTCTAGGACATGCCAAAAGAAAGAAAGGGTAGGCCTTACATACCTTGTCCGCTTCCTAAGCTAATCCGAACTTAGGTCTCGGCTTTTCCAAGATCCTTACTCTTTCACTTCTCAACTTGATTAGGGTTGGTAAATTGCACAAATGAATGCTTTGCTTGATCCAACCACTACTCCACGTTGTTAGGGACGTTCCAATTGCTTGGAATACTAGAAGAAAATTATTTTTCTTGATCAATCCTATGGCATCATTTTCCTCTAGCCATGGCCGAATATGGCTCTTTCTTTTTCTTGAAGTTTCTCCAAATTTCTTGAGTTGGAAAAGATGACTAATAATCTTGCTTGGTCATCACCCACCTATATATATATATATACACATAGCCTACACATAATGGACACATGCCTCACCTCATGGCTTGAGGCGATTGGCCAAGCCATGGCTGGGGACCACACGGCCATGTGCCTTATCATGAACTCTTTTTTTTTTTTTTTTTGCATTTCCCATTTTACCCCTAGCCTTCCACAATATTACCATAAACCACCTTGTGAATTTCCCTTTTTACCCTTAGCCTTTCTCAACATTTCCATACTAATGAGCAACTTGTATATTAAATAACTTTGGAAAATAGTCTTGCCCTCAACTCACCACGACTATCTTGAAATATCCGAATGTACAAAATACGGGTTATAACATTCTCCCCCCTTTAGAACATTCGTCCTCGAATGTTCAACTGGCCTCATGGGGTGTTATAATACTTCGGGAGGGTCCCTCTTATAGTTGTCCTTTCCTTCATGCCTATTCCTTATCTTTTCCCCTATTTTTTTTTTTAATCTAACTTCTCGGTCTTTACATGAGTCCTCATTCCGTGTCATGGGTTTTCTAATCCACTTCGCCAACTCATCATCCTTGTCCTTCCCAGGTCATCTCTTCTCTGTAATTGTTCCATATTACCGCACTTTATCCTTTTCACGTGCCTATCTTTGAATCTTTACCCAAGTAGTCTCGTGCTTTGCCGGTAATTTCTCTCAGGAACTTCACTCACTGAGGTTTCTTACCTTTCACCCTTTTCCGACATCTTGATCTCCTTGCCTTCCGTTTACTCACTCTCTTTCTTTTCCGAATATCGTTGTATTAGAACTTTTCATTCTTAACCTGTAGTGAAAATAACATCAGCTTACTTTATAACACTTGTACCATTTATTTTTGCTGTCACTTGAACTTCGGTACCTTTACTCGATTGCTGCCTTCCATATCGTAGCACCGGTTGCTGGGACACACATGCCCACCGATACAATCCCATGTGGGATATCATACGCATTCATATATATGTATATATAATTGCTACCATCTCGCCTACCGAATACCTTCAAACACTATTCATGCTCATCCTAATTCCAGAGTTGTGATGCACTTTCTGTCCCTTCACCGGTCTAGTCTGCCTCGTCCCACGCGACCTCTTATGGTTTTCAACCATTCCGTATACTCTAGTTTCCCTTAGGCTACTCTAGCTTCTCATTTGTCTCTTATGTCTAAATCTATAGGGCTTTTAGTACACTTCCCAGGGGGTCACCCATCCTAATATTTCTCTCACCTTAGCACGCTTAACCTTGAAACTTCGATGAAATCCGGTGCATTAATGCCGATATAATCGCATCCATCTCTCCGCGTGACCTTCATTACATGATCTGGAGCAAGTCGAAGTCTTAACAGATTCCGAGACATTCTCGTAACACATTCTTGGAGTTCGTTTATTTGCTGGGTCCGTTTAGATGATAAGGATCTTCATCACTACCATAAATATCATCACTATCATGTATTACTTTGGATGATCCATAACATAAACTGAGGTCATATGTTATATAGCACGCTCAGACACGTCATGAAATTATCTAGAAACTTAGGCTTGAAATTCTCTAGGATCGGAGTCATCGTAAGATTTTTCAGAAACTATAGACTTCTGGCATTTCTAGGGGTAAAAATATTATGGATGTCATGTATGGAATCAAAACATAGGAATCATGTCTTTTCAATCCCCAACATTCACCTTCACTTTCATCCCCCAATCTTACATTTCAATCATATTTCAATATTCTTACTTTATCCAACATGCCTCTTCCGCACCGTTACTTATCACTGTACATTGCAACTGCTAATGTCATCGGTCGCTTTCTTCTGTCGATGTCGTCCTTTAGCTGAAATCAAAGGTTAGTACAAGGGACTTCATTTCCTACGACTGGGCTCTATCGCACGATCTTAGGTATGAAAGAAAGAATGACACCCTATTAATGTCTCGTAGCCTCCTGTTTATAGATGTGGTGCACAACACACCGATAAACAAGACTAAACTAGACACGACTTTGCAGACAATCCCCTAGGACAACTTTGCTCTGATACCACTTTGTCACACCCTAATCTTGATAGGGCATGACGGGCACCCGACTCTCATCAGAGTCGAGCGAACCCTTAGACATTCGCTCTATCAAAACCTGTCATTTCAAAAACTTTTAAAATGTGGAACTTTTTCACATAGAGATCATTATCTTTATAATGATTTTGAAAACTTTCAATCAATTGAGTACTTTAAACCAATTGAAATCGTCTAAAATACATACTCTTTTAAAATCTACAAATGATTCGCACTTCTCGACGCCCTATCCACAGGACACTGTCTGCAAAGTCTCTAACATATACAAGATACCATGACATAAGTACTTTGACCCGGCAACACTCCGAACTGAGATGGAGCTCGCCAAACCAGCTGGTAGCATGGGAACATCCTATAGCCAATGTCCTCCACTCATCTGTATACACCTGCGTGGCATGAAACGCAGGGCCCCCAGGCAAAAGGGACGCCAGTACGGGCAATGTACTGAGTATGTAAGGCGGTAACAAATCATAACCATAGCTTGATTTAGGAGAGAAGAAATCACAATCAAACTCAATACCTGCAGTCTTCGCTGGAAGAAGCATAAATGTATACACGAGGTCTCAAAACAATCCTTAAGTAAATAATGCAAGCGAACACACATTCTTTAAGTAAATGATGCAATCTAACACACGTGCCGCTTCCGACATGCTAACAAAACAGTCCCTTCGGACGGCCGCTTCCGGCATAGTAATGATGGCCCCTTCGGGCATGCCGCTTCCGGCATAATAATAATGATGGCCCCTTCGGGCATGCCGCTTGCGGCATAATAATAATGATGGCCCCTTCGGGCATGCTGCGTCCGGCATAATAATAATGATGGTCCCTTCGGGCATGCCGCTTCCTGCATAATAATAATGATGATGGTGTCAACACAACTTAATCCACGAATATCATTACAAAGAAATGATGCTATGAAGTGTAAACATGAATCATAATTGAAACGAAATAGTAAAATCTCGCACCCCCTTCGGAGTGGTTTTGGAAATCAACTTTATGTTTCTTTTAGAACAAAACTAATGTTCTCGAAATCATTAGTAAGCCATAAGCACGTTTCAAGTCAATCCGAGTTAGCATAAAAAAATTATGGACATTATTCATCATAGAAACCTCCATGAACGTTTCCAAAACAATCCGAGACCGTCTACGAAAGTTAGGGACATTACTACTTACCGAACTCTTTTTAAAAAAAACAAGAACTCTTTATGCTTTGCTTGTTATTCAATCGTACAATAGACTCGACTATACTAAGTATACTCATATCAAGAAGTAAATAAGAATCATTAACAAGCTCGGAATCAAGAATAGAGTTACCCCAAGATACATATCATAACTTACTTAGCTCTAGGACATGCCAAAAGAAAGAAAAGGTAGGCCTTACATACCTTGTCCGCTTCCTAAGCTAATCCGAACTTAGGTCTCGGCTTTTCCAAGATCCTTACTCTTTCACTTCTCAACTTGATTAGGGTTGGTAAATTGCACAAATGAATGCTTTGTTTGATCCAACCACTACTCCACGTTGTTAGGGACGTTCCAATTGCTTGGAATACTAGAAGAAATTATTTTTCTTGATCAATCCTATGGCATCATTTTCCTCTAGCCATGGCCGAATATGGCTCTTTCTTTTTCTTGAAGTTTCTCCAAATTTCTTGAGTTGGAAAAGATGACTAATAATCTTGCTTGGTCATCACCCACCTATATATATATATATATATACACATGGCCTATACATAATGGACACATGCCTCACCTCATGGCTTGAGGCGATTGGCCAAGCCATGGCTGGGGACCACACGGCCATGTGCCTTCTCATGAACTCTTTTTTTTTTTTTTGCATTTCCCATTTTGCCCCTAGCCTTCCACAATATTACCATGAACCACCATGTGAATTTCCCTTTTTACTCTTAGCCTTTCTCAACATTTCCATACTAATGAGCAACTTGTATATTAAATAACTTTGGAAAATAGTCTTGCTTTCAACTCACCACGACTATCTTGCAATATCCGAATGTACAAAATACGGGTTATAACAAATTCATTGATAATGGATGGTGGTAAGACGTGAACCTAGAACCTCTATTTGTTTTGCATGTTGAACTGTGTGTATTAAGTATTTAAGTTATACAAAAGCTTTTTTGTTCTTCTTGACCATATAAGTTACCCAAGGTGGGGGTAAGGTCTGCGTACACTTAACCCTCCCCAACCGCACATTATGGGATTCAACTAGGTATGTTGTTGTTGTTGACCATATAAGTTACATAAAAACTTAAGTTATAAGATATCGGACCCTTCCTTTTATTTATTTATTTTTTGATAAGTCACTTTCATTTATTTTATATACTACCAATTAGTTTGTCACACTAGCAACCATGCAGGAGGGACTATATCACAGATGCCCTTATAATTTGGCTTCAAAAGATTACACAAGCACATTTTATCATCAGAAGAGCTAGTCATCACAGAGTCAGAATAAGGACATTTGCCTTTTTCATAAACAAGTAACCAGACAGGAGAGAGTTGCACACTCGTTTTGAACTACTAACAGAACATTTCAATTCAGATTTCAACAGAACTAATAGGCAAGTATACAGCTACTTAACACGTAAATGTTTACAGCCACACATGTCATGTTAAACCAAAGAGTTATGCACAGTACATAAGGGATGCAAAATAATACCCGTGCACTTTCCACCTGTGCAATTATTGCACAACGGGCTGATTCAGGTCGTGATTAATGCTGTTCTGCAATTTCCCCACTATATCAGAATTGGAAACATTTCTCAACTTGAATGAAAACTACTGCAGTCAAATGATCTATATACCAAATATATCCGTATTCGCCTACTGAAGAAAAGGAAACATATCTCTGTTTCTCAACAATGTATGAAATCAATGTAGTACGCATAGCTCAACTAAGGCATTGCCAACTTCAACATTTGAGATGCTGGCATACAAGATCAGAATGCATCTCCTCAGAGGTAAGAGGAAAAAGTTTATCCTAGTAGAAGTATCAGTGAAAAATTATTGTAAGATTGATGTTGGATACTCATTGATGTTGGATACTCGGACCTACAATCTGTTGAATCCCAAGATGTTCGATCCCGAAGAGAAGGAGGAGATCAGATAAATTTGTCTCGAGTTATAGGTTATCAGGTATGGAAATCAGCAAAAAGTAGCTTCTCAAGACACAGGGCTGGAAGTCACTAGGAAATAGAAACAGGAAGAGCAAAGATTGAAGAGTCATCCCTGGGATTGCTAAGTGGATAACATGGATTGAAAGAGTCGAAGAGCCCTGAAGAAAAAGCTTAAGAGTCCAGACAAATATTAACCTGCACCAGTTGAGAGATTTAGAGGAAAAGAATAGTAGAATACTTCTCCAGGAAATGCAACAATTCCATATACTTGGCTTCCATAATATAATTGCATCTGTAAGGGAAAGTCATTTGATTTATCCAGAACATGTCCTTTTAAAGCTGAAAATTTAAAGAGCTCAAACCAGGACTAAGTTTGTCATCTTGGAGTAGATTCATTCAAAATGCAGCTGGCTTGATCTGTCTGTGATAGTTCAATAAATATGCCAAATTCCAGACATGCAGTTCTGCAAGCTACTATTGATGGGCTTCATAAGACTAACGCAGCTCTCTGCTCATAGTTTACTCAAAATGACCTTCCAAGAATAACCAACAGGCCGACAGTTCTTTTGTTGCAAGAACAAAAGATTTGTTTATTAGACCTGTATAACAGACCAACAGCCGCACCTTTGCAAGCGACTGCTAAATTAGACTTGTACTAGCAAGACTAAATAAAGTACATATTTATTATAACAGCACAAACTTTTCATTCAAGAAAAACCTTGGAATAAATTGTCAAAATTAAGAAACACGTATATAATAGGGTTATTGCAGGAATTTTTTTTTTAAAAAAAACAATAGCGTTATTGTGATACCTTCCCAAGGTTTTGTTCATAAGCTCTGTAGTGGTTTCAAATGTCATGCCAACTATCCTTCTTTTAACTTTTGTGCTCCTAATATTATTTTAATCACCTTATTGACAGCTTTGCACTTCTTGAAAATTAACTCAACTCTTTCTTCCACTTTGTGTAACAAACTAACCTTGTCTATTCATGAAATTATAAATCTAATCCTGTCATGCCATTTTCATTGAAATAAGTTCTTAGCTCATTATATTTATAGATACAAAGAAGAACAAATCAGAAAAATGAAATGAATACAAAATAAACAGTAGCTTAAACAGGGTGTATTGAAGATAAACTGTGAGCTCTTTCGGTGGAGACAACGTGGTGGGTTAAAGAGTAAGGCTAAGAAGCAGGTCAAAATCTCCTTGGCAAGATAGATGACGCAAGAGAAAAAGTATAGAGGGCCTTGGGAGGGATGGTAGCCAAAAAGGAGGGAAATATTTTTTTTGGAAAAAAGTAAAATTCATATAGACTTAAGGCAAGTAGTCAACTTATAGGTCAAACTATATTTTAAAAGAATACAGGCTTGTCTGAAACCTGGGAAGCTAACTGTTATAAACCACAAATTAACACAACAGAGCAAGTTTCTTAAGATGAGTAGAACTGATATCTTCACTATCTTACCAGTATCAACCTCCATGCTAGTCAAAGTTAGCGCATCTTCAATTAGTCTCAATCTCTTTAGTCATTCTTGGACATCACTGTATCATCCTGGCAGACATGCAAAAGAAATCTTATCATTTTTGTCCTTTTCTTACCGATATCCATAGACTTGCGCCAATTTTCAGCAATGTCTCTAACAGCATCAGTTTGGTAAAATTTCAGACTAATTTATCAGAATTTTGCACATGAAGCCTCCTCTAATTGTGTTAATCATATTAAGATTTCATGATGTAGTATAGAAGTAGCTAAAAAAGGTCTGCATAATTAATATTTATCTAATTGGGAGGCTACTACTAAGGAACACCTCTGTTATAAAGGATTAGACTACTTTCATCTTTACCTGCACAGGTTTCACGTCCAGAGTAAGGAAATGGGAACCAACAGAGGACCAATGATGGAGCAACTTCAGTATCAATGCTTGAGAGGCCAAAACAGGCAAGTTCCATATAGATAGATACATAGACAGCCTAGGAGTTTGAGGCTTATTACCAGTAATCACCACATGAACAAGCTCCATTTTGGAAGTGGTGAAACCTATTTATATCTCTTATAACAATTTCTCGCTGCACAAGTGTTGATATAAACTTGATTGCTGCATGACAGTCCAAACATATTCGTAGATTTTTAATAATCCGAATTGGACTTCCAGGTGGCGTTCTTAGTAAAGCAAATGCTAAAGCTAATCTCTCACTATGTAACCACAGGAGGCGTGTCTTTTCATCATCATCTACATCAAGTAGAACAACATCACAATTAGGAACGTAACCTCCCCCCTTACTTTTCAAGTTAAACCATTCCAACATTCCATGTATAAGTTTGATATCAGGATGTGAAGCCTCACCAACAGAAAAATAATGAACACTGCCCTGGTTTTCAACCCAACTAAGTCCTGGTTCCTTCTTTAGTCGTTTCTTCTTCATGCTTTTCCGAACAAAAGCTACATTATTCCACCTTTTCGAAGTGGCATACATATTTGATAATAACACATAAGTCGCATCATCTTGTGGTTCCAATTCAAGCACACGCTGAGCAGCTGTTTTACCAAGCTCAACTTCATTATGAAGAACACAGGCACCAAGCAAAGCACGCCATACCATGACACTTGGCTCAAATGGAATGTCTTCAATCAACTTAACAGCCTTATCGAGCTGACCTAAGCGCCCCAAAAGTGATACCATGCATGTGTAATGCTCAACGCAAGGTTCAATACCATAATCATCCAACATTAAAGAGAGATAGGCATATCCTTGATTCAAAGATCCTGAATTGCTACATGCTGAAAGAACACCAAGAAATGTTAATTGATTAGGCTTGACATCCGTTCTGCGCATTCTCTCAAAGATATTGAGAGCCTCATTCCCAAGACCATGCATGGCATATGCTGAAACCATAGCATTCCATGAAACAACATCACGCTCGTTCATTGTTTCAAACACCAAACGAGCATCCTTAATACTCCCACATTTTGCATACATATCCACTAAAGCATTTCCAACAGCAAGATCTTGATCGTAAATGGTTTTTATAGTCAACGAGTGAATTTGAAGACCTGGCTCCAATGCAGCCAGGGTTGCACAACCACGCAGCAGAGAAGAATACGTCACCGATGAAGCTCGTACTTGAGCTTCAAGCATATCAACAAACAAAGCTAGCGCCTTCTCTCCATATCCACATTGTACATGGCCAACAATAATAGTGTTCCATGATACCTCATTTTTGTTTTCAGTCTCCAGAAACACGTCTACGGTATTTTCCACCTTTCCGCATTTAGCATACACATCCATGAGGGCATTTCTAACAAACACATCTGAATCAAGACCATACTTTGTCACGTAGCAATGGATTTGCATCCCAAGGTCTAAAGCTTGCACAGATGCACATGCCTGCAGCACACTAGCAAAAGTAAACTGATTTGGAGCAGCCAATGCTCTCCTCATTTGTGAAAAAAACTCCAGTGCCTCATTACAGCGGTCACTCTGTGAATATCGCGCTATAATAAAACTCCAATGAACTACATCACGCTCAGGAATATCTTGAAACACACGCGCAGCGTCATTCAGATCTCCAGATTTACAGTATAAGTCAAGCAACGAAATACCAACAGAAGGATCCATCTCATACCTAGTTTTTAATACACATCCGTGAACACTCTTGCCCACATCAATGGCCTGTAGACCAAGGCAAGCCTTTATAACACTCGCGAATGTATAGTTGTTTGGCATCCAACCTTCCAGCCTCATTTGGGAGAAGCAACACAGTGCTTCTTCAAACTTATCATTTTCTGCATAACAAGTAACCATGCCTGTCCAAGAAACCATGTCCTTGTCAATAATGCCATAAAAAACGCTCCTCGAAAAATCGACATGTCCAGAAACAGAGTAAGCATCAATGAGGGCAGTGCTGACAAAAGGATTAGAGTCATGTCCAAGCTTATAAATACAAGCATGAATGCTCCAACCCATCTCTGCTTCATCCATACTCACAAGCACTTTCAAGATTGTTGTAAATACAAACGGGTTCAGCTCATGACCTTCTCTATGCAATCTAATAAATAATTCAACAGCTCCAATGTATTGCTCAGCCTGCAAATGAACCTGAAGTAAAGTAACAAATGAAACCACGTTTCTTGTAGACATTTCGTCGAACAGCTGAACTGCATCATGTAATAACTCAGTCTTGACGTACAAGTTAAGCAGAATGTTCTGCCCAAATAGGTCTAGACATCCGCCTCTCTTTAAAATGTCGCAGTGGAGTGCCTTTCCTGGGATGAAATCTCTGTTCTTTATGCAATTCTGAAGCATATTGGCGTATGTAGAAGAATCGAATGATGGAGTTTCTAAATTCGTGTACACTTGTTTGGTGAAGTGGGGGAATTGGGATGAGAATTGGGATGGTGAAGAGGTTGCAAATGGCGTCCATGGCAATTTTCTGCCCACTACGTATCTCAGCATGCGTGTGGTTTTCCTTCTGGCCAGCCAACTAAATTTCAGATTAATCGGTTATGGGCTTGCTTAGAGGGGGTTTCCGCGGGAAAAGAGCGTGAGTAGGCAGTTTTTTAAAAATTATTAGATGTACATAGCAATATTAATTGATGACATCTAAAATATTTCCTATAATAACAATTTTATAGAAGAAAATTGATCTAACGAATTTTCATTAAGATTAAGACGTCTGAATCTGAATACACGTCTGAATTTTGAGATGTGCATCACACCTGAATTTTAAGATGTGCATTAAGAATCTGAATACTAAGATGTAGTCTCTAGATCTGAACACTGAATGATTAAGACTGTTTATTTTCAATATCTGAATGTGCAGGAATTACACTATTTCAATAAAATATTATAAAAATCTCATTTCAAGAAAATAAATTTATTTTTGATAAAAAGTTTAAACTATCGGAAATGCAAATAAAATTTAACTATCAATATCAAAAAGGGATAAGGCACTATTACTCCCCTGAACTATACCCGAAGTTGCTACGACACACCTTACCTTTCCCTGGGTCCTATTACCCCTAAACTTATTTAAAACGGAATAATAACTCCTCTAAATGCTGACGTGGCAAGAAGAATGTGTTTCACTCTGAAAAACATAAAAAAAGGGAAAACTTAATTTTTTTTCGTAAAAATCTGTATTTTCTTAAAATATGAAACTAAATCTAGTTTTTCAAATTTAGGTTTAAAAAACGGGGTTTCCACATTTTAAAAAAATAATTAAATTTTCCAAAATTTTATAAAAAATCAGTTTTTTCACATTTTGACAAGAAAAATATTTTTTCCGAATTTTATTTGAAAAATAAAAGTGTCCTAAGAAAATGAAATCATGAAAATCAAGATTTTTTAAGACATTTTAAAAAAACAATCAAGTTTTCCATATTTTTAACAAATCTATTTTCCATATTTTAAAAAAATTCATGTTTGCAGTTTTTTTTTTTTTAAAAGGGTTTTAAAAAACATTTTTTTAAAAGAAAATTCAGTTTTATAATCCATGTTTTCAGTTTTTCTTTTTCTTAAAAAAAAATCAATTTTTCAAATATTTTTTAAAAAACGGGTTTTAAAAATCATTTTTTTAAAAGAAAATTCAGTTGTTTATTTAAAAAAAAAAATCAACACGTAAGCTGAAATAAATAAATAAATACACATGTGGCAAGGAGAGTGTATGTCACTCTCCCAGCATCAGCGTTTAAGGAGGTAATTATTCTGTTTTAAATAAGTTTAGGAGGGTAATAGAATCCAGGGAAAGGTAAGGTGTGTCGTAGCAACTTCGGGTATAGTTCAGGGCGTAATAGTGTTTTATCCCTATAAGAAATTATTGTAACAAGTTAACATGATTTTCTTTAAGAATTCAACATAAGTTATCTTTTATTAAAGAAAATTAGCAGAGAATGGAACCACCAATTTCTCTGGCGTGCATCTTCCAGGGAGCCCTAAACTCATAAATTTCTATAGCCGCACTAATCTCAACACTGAAGTTCAAACCCAGAAAATAAAGTTTCTTATTACCCCTAAATTGAGCAAAAAGTTAGTCTTTTTGCAACAGAAACATTTAACAATGTTGTATCTGCAAAAGACCTCAATCCCATAAGGTAAAGTTCTTTTGTTGTTTCTTCTTAAGGGCAACAAAAAGAACGCAGTAGCAAAATTGAGAAATTTCTTACGGCTAAAATAAGATTGGGCATGTTGTCATCACAACACGAAGGGTTAATTACACTCGCAGTGGATTAATGATACAAAAAAAAAAGGAACTTCTACTTTTATTGCACATGAATAATTATAATTGATTTTTCTGAATGCAAAATGGACTATAACTCGGTAAAGATACATAGGATTTCAAACAAATTTTTGACAGCTTCAAGAAAATGATTTTTATTTTTTATTTTTTTGGTTAAATAAAATGATTTTGTTGTTATAGTTAATCAATTAATATTTGTGGCATCAAAAGTTCTTGATAAAGATCAATACACCCCAAAATAATTGTGTGAATATAAGAAATACTAGAGAAAATGTTCGTAAAGATTATAAAAACTTAGCAGTTCAGGTGGGGAAAATGGTATTTGGTTGAAGGACCAATTGTGGTTATAACTCCATGAAATTAAGGATAATAACTAATTAGACTATGGGTAATGTAATTTCGCCCTTAAACTCCGGTTTTGCCCTTGAGGTTCGTTAGGGGTATTTTGGGGATCTTGGGTAACTTTCAAACCCGATTCTTTTTTCGTATAGTTGAATATTCTATGGTCATTTACTTACTTAGAATTGGTAATTGTTAGACTTCGATCATTCTGAGGCACTTCACCAAGGGAAGTCCTAGGTGGAGTAGTTCGTGGCACCAGTTCGGCAATTGAGGTAGGTTATGGCTTACTTTAGTTAGACTTTGATTAGCGAATCGTATGTATGCGTAGATTTAACGGGAGAAAGCATGTTAGGTCTTCAGACATGATGTTGGGACGGATATACAATTAGGTTGGTATGACTTCTGATTATGTGGGCTTGTCACCATTATTTTACACATTCTTGACATGTGGTGTATTTGCTTATGTGATCATAGTGGTGTGATGTGGCAGATTCATTATGGTGATTGAAACTCGATGTTGATTCCATTTCCATGGTTGTTGTGATTTATGTAAGACTTGATGTGGCTTATGGTGTTTATGACCTCCATAGCATGTTCATTGGCATTGATTGCATTTGATTTGACATTTTTGCATTCATACACTCATACAAGATAGAAATGGTGTGGAAATGATTTGATGAAAGAAATATGGTATTGATGATGAAACATTTATGGCAACTATCCTTTGATGAAATCATTATGTGAATCTGTGATCCGGGACTGTTTCGCGAGCAGAAGGTATGTGTGCTTATGATCCGATGAGACATTCCAGAGCGTGCGGTAAATGGACGCCATGGGTCCCCTGCGGCTCATGACTGTCGAGACATCGATTTTCTATCCAGAGCATATGTGTACAGAGTGAGTATTGTCTGAGTATTGTCCATTGCATTTCATGAAGTCCATTTCATTGCATTACATATATCATCATCTCATTATACATCGATTGACTAGATTGTTGGTTGTATTCATGTTGTGGTTACTTTGAGGAAATATTGGAAACTTGACAGACTTGTGTTTAGGTGTTTCACCTTAGGCGATGATTTGGTTGTGCGATATTCTGAGACTTGAGTGGTGATTATGTGCCTATCTATTTATGTTATATGCGTAAACTAATCTTAGAACATAAGTGTAAACTAATCTTAGTTGGCCTATGATGCTTACTAGCATATGTGTGTACTGATACTACTCTTGCCGCACTTTTCCTGAGTGTATATTTTGAGCAGGACCTTTTTCCAGACCCCATTTCTAGCCTTGAGGCTATTTGCTGCCAGGATTCCGAGGGTGAGCTACCTACCTGCCATGCGACCCAGGAGTTCATTCCTATTTGTCTACTACTATTCCACTAGACATTTTCATTTTTATTCAGACATACGTATTTACTCTTAGACACCGTTGGTTAGCTGTTCTTGTATGGTGACTTCATTTCTAGGGATTGTATTATGTCTTAGTAGTATCTTCCGCACTTTATATTTATGGTATTGACTTAGACTTATTATGATTTGATCTTGTTATTTAAGTCTTTTCGTAATTAAATAAGTAATGAATTAAGGGGATGGTTCGCCACCAGAGGGGTTAGTGTGGGTGCCATCATAATGGTATTTTGGGTCGTGACAGTTGGTATCAGAGCTCTAAGTTCACCAATCTCACCTGTATAAGAACATGTCTAATAAAGTCTTGTGGATCGGTATGGAGACGTCTGTACTTATCTTTGAGAGGTTATGGGCACTAGGAAAACTCCAATTCTTTCTTTCCTTTCGTGCTACTTGATTTTAATTGGTATCTAGTTGGTTCAAATTAGTATCTAATTATCCTTCTATTCTCTCACAGATAGTGAGGACTCGTGCTAGAGTAGTGATGTGCCGTGAATTTTAGCACATTTTATGCCTTTGTAACTAGACATGTTGCTTGATTTTAAGTGTTTTTACATTGTTTCTTATGTTATTTTTGTGTTTTATAAGGTTGATTAACTAAGGATCGGAAATGAGAAGTAATGCTCAAAAAACGGACAAATTGGAGCTAAGCGACGCTCCGTAACTCATGTTACGGACCGTAACTCATGTTACGGACCGTAACAGGGTCCGTAACTCATGTTACGGTCCGTACCTTTGAACCGTAACAGGGCCTGAATTTCCAAAAAGTTTTCATTGAAACCATCAGTGTTACGGTGGAGTGTTACGGTCCGTAACTCATGTTACGGTCCGTAACATGTCACCGTAACATGAGCTAAATTTCCAGAGAGTTTCAATAAAACCTTCAGTGTTACGGTTTAGTGTTACGGTCCATAACCCTTCACCGTAACATCATCCAAAATTCCAGAGAGTTGCCAAGTAATTGTCACCACTTACGCTTCAGAAGGACGGACCGTAACACAGGGTACGGTCCGTCGCATGGTGGCCGTAACGTCAAAGTGGTCAAATGACGAAATGAAGGACGGACCGTAACCTGAGTTACGGTCCGTAACAATGCGGCGTAAGGGCATTTTTGTCCAGAAACTTGGCGCGATTTTTGGCTCTATAAATACATAATGTAGGGTTTTAATTCATTATTCAGATTTTATTTTAGAGGCATAAACCCTAGGTTTTTAATCTTGAAGTGGTTGGAGCATTTAAGGCAACAACTCCACTCTCATTCCATCTTGTATTAGTATTGTAAGTGTATTATGTTAATCTTTAAGCTTTTTCTATCAAGAAACATTATGAGTAGCTAATTTCAATTCTAAGGTTGTGAATCCCATGATGGGTATTATGTGAATGGGTTTCTATTATTGATATATGCATAATGGTTGTTGTTATTTATTCTATCTTTGAGTTGTAACGTTGGGTAATGATTGCAAGCATTAGCCGAAGCCATTATATTGACTTTTCTTGGGAAAGAGAGTCAATATTGGTAAGATTGAATAACAATGACTCGAGGCGTTAACCCTCGTTTAATAGACTAACTTAGGAATAAGAATAAGTCTAAATTGGCATCATTGGTCGCTCTTCGATTGTAACTCTTTTATATTCGGAAGAATCATAAAGAGGAAATACTGCTTAACTGTTGGGAAACATTAAGAAGTCTTTAAGAGACCAAGTGCATATTCATAGAACAACGATTAGAAGTATATCACTTTGAAACCTGAAGCATAATATCTAATCAAATTGGGGAACACAACCTTAGTCTCTCTCTCTCACATTAATTACATTTTAAGTCAAAGTATTAAATTACATTATTCAACAATCAATTCAAACTATCCGGAATAGGATTAAAGCATTTAAAGACCGGTATCGCATACGATTAGTACTCTTTTCTCTCCATATTCCCTGTGGGATTCGACCCCAACCTTGTTGGGTTACTATATTTGACAACGTCCGCTTTACGCCATTAATAGGTGTAATTTGAGCGTATCAAATTTTGGCGCCGCTGCCGGGGAATACGGTTCAGAAATTACTAATTGTTGTGTACTATTCTTTAAAACTTTTTCTATTCCATCACACCCCGTTTGCTGTTTTAGTGAACCAGGTGAGCATGGCTGGAAGACCCCATCACAATCAAGGGAACCAAGGGGGGATCCAAGTGAACCATCCTGCACCAGAAGAAGAGGAGGATGAGAATGTATTTGCATAATTCATCGACGAAGCTGATTATGCTTCTGCTGTAGTTCCCCCGAGAACAGGAAATGGTAATTTCAAAATTGATAGTTCTATCTATCAGCTATTGAAACTTGAAGGCTATTTCCGAAATTCTTCGGAGGACTATCCACTTCGACACCTAAAGAATTTCGTGCATGTATGTTCCCAACAATCTCAAGGTGCTGTTCCTGCTGATGCACTGCGACTGCGGGTTTTCAAATATTCCTTAGCTGGCCAAGCTAGGGAATGGTATGAAAAGCTCCCGAGCAATACTATTCATACCTGGAATGAGCTGGCCAATATCTTTCTAAAAAAATGGTTCCCACCCAGCAAAAAGGCTGAGCTTCGGGATAAGATTTTTGGGTTTAAACAACTTCCAGGGGAACAACTATATGCTGCATGGGAGAGGTTCAAATATTATCTAGCTCAATCTCCGACTCATGGATTTCCAGATGCAATTCTCACAGAGAAGTTCTACAAGGGGCTAGATACAATGAATCAAATAGCTGTCAACACTGCAGCTGGGGGATGCTTCATGGACAAATCCTTTGTCAACATCACCCGGTTGCTCGACAAGCTTACTACCCATAATCAAGCCTGGCATTCGAGTGATAGCGAATTCCTATCATATGGTAGTCCCTCTGTGGCCGCGGTGGCCAAAGAAAATCATGAGCGAGATCATACGTTCGCTCAATTGCAAACCACCGTGGATTTATTATCCAAAAGGCTTATGGAGAAAGAGGCCAAATGTGTAAATGTTGTCGATGAGATGCCACCTCATGCTTCCGGAATGTATCAAGTTTCTGACGAAACTTATCTTGAGGGGCAGCCACAATATGAGGATGCGAATTATGTCAATAACTCGCAAGGGGGTTATCAATGACAAAACTACCAAGGTCCCGGTAATCACCCATGGCAAAGGCCTCAACAAAATTACCAAGGAAATAATTATGGAAGAACTGATCAGGGTAATCCCAATCAAGGGAATTACAATAACAATAATTATGGCAACAAGAGCTCTAACCCCTATATTCCACCTAGGGGGCAAGCATCCAATTCCCAGCCATGGAAAGATAATTCAGCGACTAACTCTGCTGGCAACACGTCTAATGATTCTGCAGAACTGAAGAGTATGATGCAGAAAATGCTGATGAATCAAGACAGAACAGAGAGCACAATCAAGGGAATGTCCCAGGTCCAACTATCGCATTCAGCTTCCATTCAGAAGCTTGAAGCGCAATTCAGAGACCTTTCCCGATAAGTGCATACTCCTCAACGGGGACAATTACCGAGTGATACAGTTCCTAATCCAAAAGGTAGTGGAGTGAACTCTGTGGAGAATGTACTTGCCATTAGCACCAGAAGTGGAAAAATACTTCAGGGTGACAATAAAAAGCCAATTGATCAGGAACCAATTGTTGAAAAAGAAGCGCAGCCTAATGTATTGGATGATATTGTCGAGGAAGAAGCAGGGGAGGAAGTCTCCATTGTAGTTTAAGAAGAGCTGAATCTTAATAAACCAAAGGAACCGGTGGAAAACCAGGAAAAGAGGAAGGCAAAACGTTTCGGTGCTCTTCGCCCTTTGAGCCAATTGTTCAAATCTTCACCACCTTTTCCTCAAAGGCTGGTGAGAAAAACAGAAGATGAGAAGTGCTTGCGATTTTATGATCAACTCAAGCAGTTAACGATGAATTTTCCGTTCATGGATGTTGTCCAAGAAATGCCTGGCTTTGCTAAGTATTTGAAGGACCTTTTAACAAAGAAGAAAAAACCATTGAAACATGACACTGTGGGCATCACTCACCGCGTTAGTGCCATTCTTTCCAAGACCACAGTGCAAAAGAGGGAAGATCCTGGAGCATTCACAATTCCATGCACCATAGGGCAGCAAAATTTTGCTAGGGCTTTATGTGATAACGGGGCTAGCATAAATCTTATGCCCCTGGAAATTTTTATGAGATCAGGGTTAGCGATGCCGAGGCCAACTACCATGAGATTGCAGATGGCTGACAGATCGATAAAAAGGCCAGTGGGGGTAGTTGATGATGTACTGGTTCAAATCGGGAAATTCCTTCTGCCGGCAGATTTCGTGATTCTTGATTGTGCTATTGATCAAGAAATTCCTATTATTCTGGGAAGACCTTTCCTTGCCACAGGGAGAGCTCTTATGGATTCCGAGAAGCACGAAATAAAGTTCCGGGTGAACGATAAGGAGGTGACTTTCCACGCAAGCAGAGGTATGAAATTACCTAGTCCTTATCAAAGTATTTCTGTCATCAATTCTGTTGATGAGGTGGATGATGCTGTGGAATTCAAAATGGAGGAAGAATGTTTGAGTGAAGCACTATCGGCCATCTTGGTAAATTTTGATGCTGAACAAATGGAGGGATATACTGAGACAATAAATGCACTCATCGGTCTGGGGTCTTACTCTTATGAGCCCAAGAAACTATCTCTTGATCTAGAGAAGCGAACAACTCCTCCAGCAAAACCCTCAATTATTGAGCCACCGAAGTTGGATCTCAAGCAACTTCCAGCTCATCTTAAATATGTGTTTCTTGAAACGAATGCCACCCTCCCAGTTATTGTGTCATCACTTCTGAATGAGGGCTAAATCCAAAGACTCATCGAAGTATTGAGAAAGCATTTAAGAGCTTTGGGATGGACTATTGCAGACATCCGGGGGATTCCCGCCAGAATTTGTGAGCACTGAATACAGTTGGAGGAGGAAAGTTCACCGAGTGTTGAGCATCAGCGAAGATTAAATCCACCGATGCAAGAGGTGGTGAAGAAGGAGATAATTAAGTGGTTAGATGCTGGGGTGGTTTACCCGATTGCCAACAGTCCATGGGTAAGCCCAGTTCAGTGTGTGCCAAAGAAAGGGGGCATCACTGTTGTCCCTAACTCTAAAAATGAGTTGATTCCGACAAGGACTGTCACCGGTTGGAGAGTGTGTATGGACTATCGGAAGCTGAATACCGCATCTTGCAAGGACCACTTCCCTATGCCTTTTATTGATCAAATGCTTGATCGGTTAGCCGGAAGATCTTATTACTGTTTCTTGGATGGGTACTCAGGATACAACCAGATCAACATTGCATTGGAAGACCAAGAAAATACTACTTTCACTTGTCCCTATGGGACATTCGCTTTCAGCCGGATGCCATTTGGTCTTTGCAATGCACCAGCTACCTTCCAACGATGCATGATGTCCATATTCTCTGATATGGTTGAAAACTTTCTTGAAGTTTTCATGGATGATTTCTCTGTGGTGGGAGATTCATTCGATGAATGTTTGGGTCATCTTGATCGGGTGCTGCAACGGTGTGAGGAAACCAACCTCGTGCTCAACTGGGAGAAGTGTCATTTTATGGTCAAGGAGGGCATTGTCCTTGGCCATAAGATTTCAGAAAAAGGGATTGAGGTTGATCAAGCTAAAATCGATGTGATTTCACAACTCCCTCCGCCCGTTTCAGTAAAAGGAGTTCGGAGTTTCTTGGGGCATGCCGGATTCTATAGAAGGTTTATCAAAGACTTCTCAAAAATTGCAAATCCCATGTGCAAACTCTTAGAAAAAGAATCCAAATTCAATTTTGATGAGAAGTGCATCAAGGCGTTTGACGAGTTGAAGCTAAAATTATCCTCCGCACCGATTGTGGTGTCCCCAGATTGGTCACTTCCCTTTGAATTAATGTGTGACGCCAGTAGTCTTGCAATTGGTGCTGTGCTGGGTCAGCAGCTAAACAAAATCCTACACCTAATTTATTATGCCAGCAAAACATTGAATGGAGCCCAGCTGAACTATACAGTAACGGAGCAAGAATTACTTGCTATTGTTTATGCTTTTGAAAAGTTCCGGGCTTATTTGTTGGGTGCCAAGGTAGTGGTTCACACTGACCATGCTGCATTGCGCTATTTGATGGCGAAGAAGGATGCTAAGCCTCGGTTGATAAGATGGGTGTTGTTGCTACAGGAATTTGACTTTGAAGTCAAAGACCGGAAAGGGTCAGAAAATCAAGTAGCTGACCATCTTTCCAGACTGGAAGCACCAGGGAGACCGAGTGAGGTGCTAGATATTGATGACACTTTCCCGGATGAAAGAGTTTTGGTCATTTCCAATGATGTGGCACCATGGTATGCCGATATTGCCAATTATTTGGTAACTGGCATCGTTCCTGAAGAGTTGAAGACATATCAAAAGAAGAAGTTCTTGAGAGACTGCCGACAGTATTGTTGGGATGAGCCTTACTTATTCAGAACGTGTGCTGACAATATGATCCGGAGATGTGTGGCGGAATCTGAGGTGATGGACATTTTGAAAGCGTGCCATGATTCTCCAGTTGGTGGACATCACAGTGGAAATCGAACAGCAGCCAAGGTGCTAGAGTGTGGCTACTACTGGCCAGCCATTTATCGTGATGCAAATATGTTGGCACGCTCTTGTGATAAATGCCAACGCCAGGGCACAATAGGTCGGAGGTATGAAACTCCGATGAACTTTGTTCTTGAGGTGGAGCTATTTGATGTATGGGGAATTGATTTTATGGGGCCCTTCGTGAGCTCCTACGGCCTGAAATACATTCTTGTCGCAGTGGATTATGTCTCCAAATGGGTGGAGGCGGTGGCCTTGCCTAACAATGATGGTAGGAGAGTCAATGTGTTTCTCAAAAAGAACATCTTTACTAGATTTGGCACTCCTAGAGCTATTATTAGCGATGGTGGATCTCATTTCTGCAATAAACCATTTGCTGATCTTCTTGAAAAATATGGCGTGCATCACAGGGTTGCCACTCCATATCATCCTCAGACGAGTGGTCAGGTTGAGGTCTCAAACAGAGAAATAAAAAGCATCTTGGCAAAGACGGTCAATGTGAATCGCACTGACTGGTCTAAAAAGTTGGATGATGCTTTATGGGCATATCGCACGACATTCAAAACGCCTATAGGGACTTCACCGTATAAGTTGGTATTTGGGAAGGCATGTCATTTGCCTATTGAGCTTGAGCATAAAGCCCTTTGGGCATTGAAAAAGCTGAATATGGATTGGCATGAAGCAACCAAGCTGCGGCTGTTTCAAATCAACGAGATGGATGAATTTAGGAACAATGCCTATGAAAGTGCAACACTGTACAAAGAAAAGATGAAATACTATCATGACTCGAAGATCCTAAAAAGGGATTTTCAGCCAAAAGACTTGGTCTTGTTGTACAATTCACGCCTGAAGTTCTTTCCAGGCAAGTTAAAGTCCCGTTGGTCTGGCCCTTTTGAAATTGTGAGTGTATCCCCAAATGGAAGCGTCATTGAGGTGAAATCCGAGGATGGCACTCGGACGTTTAAGGTGAATGCACAAATAGTGAAGCATTACCATTGGTGTATTGATGATGGTAAGGTCGTGGATAGGTATCGTTTGAAATATGGCTCCTGAACTCGAAAATGAGGTACCACGTCGAGCTGTGACGTTAAACCAAGCGCTGTGTGGGAGGCAACCCACATTTACCGCTTTGTAAGTAGTTTAAAGTTTGTATTTTCCTTGTATTCTTTTGTGTTGTTGATGTGCTAATGTGGTGGGATTTTGAGAACTGAAGGGACCAAATAACTGCTGAATGATCCAAGGCGAGACGCTCCATGTTACGGCCCGTAACTCATGTTACGGTCCGTATCATGAAGCGTAACAGGCAAAAAGAAAAAAAGAAAAAAATCACTGAAGGATGAGGAAGAGTGTTACGGTACAAGTTACGGTCCGTCGTACGTGTTACGGACCGTAACACTGGGTCGTAACTTTGATACAAAATCTGGGCTTCACTGGAAATTTTCAACATGTTAAGCCAGGTGATACGGACCGTAACACGAGTTACGGTCCGTCGATTGGACTGCCAGGTCATTAATGAATAAGTGAAACGGGGTCGTTTGATGGACCGTAACACAAGATACGGTCCGTATCTCAGGATACGGTCCGTAACAGGTAACGTAATTGTCGGAAATGTTTAAATACATTACCGACGGTTCCCATTTCATATTAAAAGGATTCTTAAAACGTTTTTCAACTCCCTCTCCCTCATAAATCCTCTCTTCTCTTCTTCACATCCTCCTCTCTTCATCTTTCCATTCTCCCCCATATTTCTCTAAAAATCTCTTTACTATCTTCTTATCACAATCCCTGTTGTAAGTTTGAGTTTCATCCTTACAATTGCCAACGATCAGGTATTACATGTCTTTGCTCTTTTCTTTTAGCTATCAATACGAGTTCTATGATGCTCATGAGTAATTTCGTATAATATGCGTTGAAATTCGTGTTTTGGGCTGTGTTGGTTGAGTTTGAATTTCAATTGATAAGTTATGGGGGATTTGACAATGGTTGGGGGTTGGGATTGGTATTGGTGCTGTTTAAAAGATTCTTGGGCACGAGCAATTGCTTCCTACTGAATTGGAGGGCAAATCCGGTTAAAGGTTTCATTTGTGAAATTACTAAATCGGTTTGCCCACCAACTGTTCGATAAAAGTCCCTAATAAAAACTTTAATAAAACCGGGTGAAGTCTGAGTAACCCGAGGCATGTGAGGGGATATAATATTGTTTTACAACATACCCATGGGACATTAAGTCAAAAATCTTGGCCTCGTGCTTAAAACGAGAAAATTTGGCCAAGTCATTTGTTTGCTAATCTGTTGCCCATCATTATGTGTTACGGACCGTAACGTATGTTACGGACCGTAACATCGCACCGTAACACCGATAATTTCCATGAAAACTTTCTGGAAATTTGGCTGATGTTACGGTGGGATGTTACGGTCCGTATCCTATGTTACGGACCGTAACACCACACCGTAACATCGATGGATTCCATGAAAACCTTTTGGAATTTTGACAGACGTTACGGTGAGGTGTTACGGACCGTAACACGAGTGACGGACCGTAGCATCATACCGTAACACCTCTCAAATTTCCAGTAACTTTTCTGGAAATTTTGATCATGTTACGGTGAGACGTTACGAACCGTATCCTACTATACGGACCGTCGACTGTGTTACGGTCCCTTTGCTTAATTGAACCATTTCAGTTACGGTTGAAGATACGGCCCGTAACACCATCGACGGTCCGTCGACTGTGTTACGGTACCTGACCTAATTAAAGTCCTTAGCTTAAATTCATAAGGTGTAAATTTTTTTTTTAACAACTTCTCGTACATCATATCTAACTTTTCCTTCCACAGGTATGGGTAAACCACGACAATCAAAGAAGGCTTCACCTAAGGTCGCGCAAAAAGGAAAAGGTCGTGCTGCAAGCAAGGTAACCTCACGGCTGCGCGACGACTATCTGATCAAGGACGCCAGGCCTAAAAAGAGGTCGGTCGCACCTAGCAAGCCACCCCCACCAGTTGCACCCAGCCAACCAGACCCACAATTAGAAAGTTCCTCCTCGACTGAGGAGTTAAGAGAGTCGAGCTCGTCGAGTTCGTCGAGCCAAAGTGAACCCCAGCGGGCTATCACACCAACACACCGACCTCAACCACCCATTAGACAGCCTACTGCGGAGGAGCGCGAAAAAGAGCGCGAATAGGAAAGAAGGAAACTTGACATTCGGCTGCAAGCTATGACTGAGAAGATCCTCCGGTTTAATGTGGAGGGATTTGAAGATTTGTATAACAAGGGGTGTGAGCGGGTAAAAGGTGAGGGAATGGACCCAAGGCGGAGTATTTTCGAGGAACGGAATGTCATCTTCGATGGAATAGAAGGATATCCCGGCATTAGTGATACTATCCGATTCCACAAGTTGGAGTTTTTGAAAAACCCCGTTGGGTCCTACATATCGGTTTTTGTTAGGGAATTCTACGCTTCATATGGGGCAGCTGTATTCAAAGTAGTGAAGAAAGGGCAGCGACCAACTCAAGTACCGGCAATGAATGAGGTTGTATTCCGGACAAAGACGATAGATGTCTCTCCATCGGCTATAAATAAAACACTATTCGGGGAAGATTATATGGAGCCTACAGCAGCGGAAGAAGGGGAGTTTGCCTACAAAATTGAACAGAAGGATACAATCCCCGTCCGAAAATGGGTAGCTTCTGTTATTGCACGGACAACAGATCCTGAATGGGCCATAGTGCCAAAGTTGACAGCCACCACGCGAATTTGGAAAAACACCCTAACGCCAGAGGCAAAGTTTTGGTGGCAAATTGTTCTGTTCCGCATCCGTCCTACCCAATCAGATAATTATTTGACTCCAGACAGGGCTGTTCTTGTGGCTTCCATAATGTCGCGATATAAGATTAACTTCGGACGACTGATAGCCGAAGACCTCCGAGAGAGAGCCACCCAGCCGGCCACTTCCCTCATTCATCCATGCCTGCTTACGCTACTATGCTTGCGTGCAGAACCAGAACCCCTACCCCATATCGATCACAGTGTGATTTCCAACCATATTTATGACATCACAAAAGGGAAAGATGAGGTGTTCAGCCAGAGTTCGTTGCCCTCTGCATCGGTTTCTGAGGTGCCGGAGGGGCCTACGGGGTCAGATGTTATACCCTTGGCTATCATGGGTGAAGAGGGAGCGGTTGCGGATCAGCCCACAGATTCTGAGGCTCCACCGGCTGATCATGCTACACAGCCTATGCCACCTCCAGCCGCACCTACTTCGGGTGGTCCTACCTCTTCCACTGGAGCAAGCCCAGCACCACCGCAGGCAATACCAGGAGTCCCACCCGAGCTTGCGAGAAAAATGATGTTCAACCGGGACAAATTTGGGGCAGTGGTCCTGCAAGCGGATCGCACAGATAGGCAGGTCAAGCAGATCATGACTGAGCTAAAATTATACACAAAAAGGGCTATTGATGCAGCGCTGCGACCGATAAAAGAACAAATGGCTGCGGACCACCTACAAATCCACTCCCGAATAGATGGTATTGAGGGCAGGATGACTGAGCTGACTAGGACACACCCTACATTAGAATTGGGCGCTATTCGGAGTGAGTTGCGGTATGTCAAGGATGATGTGCAGAAATTGAAGGCCCAGGAAGTGGCTGTGGCGATAGAACAGGTTCCTAAAGTACACACAGAGTTGGTACAGAGCCTATACCAGCCGGTTCAGAGCCTACTAGGGGATGATGACAACGAAGACACGGTTGAGGAACAGCACGACGAGGAGTTGGAGGAGGATATCCCCTCTGCGGACAAAGGGAAGCGAAGCAGAGCATCGCCAGATCTCGAGCCCATTCTCCAAAGTCTTGATCCATATGCTGAGTTGCGCCCACAGAATGAGGAAGAGGAGCGGCGTACTTTGAAAAGAATCCGCCAGGAGTCCCGGTTAAGTTCCGACACCGCAGGAGCTACTTCTAGCTCAGCTCAGCCCATTGAGCCGGCTCACCGTATTTCTCCCCCACCCACTGCTCCACCCCATGATGCTGCGACAGATCCGAGTACCTAATGCGCTCCAGGGAGGCCCTCCATTTTTTTTAATGCGTTATCTTGATGCTTTGAGGGCAATGCATGCTTTTAAGTTGGGGGTGTAGTATTTACTGATTGGTTGTTGGGATTGCTGTTTTAGTATACTGGAGATTGTTTTTAGTATTTTTGTTTTGATGGGTATTTTATCCCAAAATTGTGATAATAAGCATGTGTTTAAGACAATTGTTATTGTTTTGTTTTGTTGGTATTATTTTTATTAGCAAGTATGTGTTAGGACGTTCTTCGGCTGTTCTTTGCTATGTGTTTATATTCCCGAAGAATGCTATGTGTATGTTAAACCTAGCATGTTTAGGATGTTTAATATAGAAGTAAAGTAATGATGACTTAAGTGGTAGTGGTCCGTGTTTCTAGCATAGATATAAATGGTTTTTACAAGTTCAATGATATCCCTCCGAAAAATAATTTGTGATATACATAAAAAATGAGTTGTTGATATTGACATGTATGGTTCTTTTAATGACATTGCAAAGAAAGGGTGTTTATGCATATGAAATCTTCAAACGGAAATGAAGTCGGAATATTTAAACAATCCTTATACCATTGTGTGGTGAGTTTTTAGCTTCTATTTGCATATGATGCTTGCAATCTAGAACTTGCCCGGTTGGTCGTGCGTGAATTCTAAGGAGAATTTGATTGTGAAGTGATCTTAGGCTTTCTTTGTATTAACCCCCAAGTATCTTAAATGAGCCTGGCCCGTACAGAAAATGATCCCTAGTCTCCCATTTTTGAGCCTATAGACTTTTTCTTCGATTAACCATGAACTAACCTATTTCCCTTCTGTGAATAATCCCATTTGGCACCAAGTCCCTCCTTGACACGGAAGAATGACAAATGAGGCTAAAAGCCTAAGTTGGGGGTGACAAGTCAAAAGTGCGGAAAATGAGGCTAAAAGCCTAAGTTAGGGGTGATAAGTCAAGATGCGGAAAATGAGGCCAAAGGCCTGTTGGGGGTGATCACGAATATAAAGGGACATAATTCAGCGTGGATATAAAAAAAAAAAATTAGATATATAGGTATATAAGCTCTAAATAAATCCACGCTAAAGATGGAGGGTCGGAAATGATAGGAAGAATGATGAATGAAGTCAAAAAGAAGTGTCGAGGAGAGTGAGTCACCGATACCCAAATATTCATCCTACCCGTCCCTAAGCCAACGTTACAAGCCCAAAAAGTCCTAATGTGATCACGATCAAATTGTTCAGAGTTGAATGCATGGAAAATAAAGGCAAGCCTATGGTTTGTGCACGCATGGTATGCAAATTTCTTTGTGAGTGTGAGTGTTCTTCTGTCTCTTTAGTCTTCTGTCCCATTTATGTCATAAATGTGTGTTGGGACATTCTTTGGTCAATGTGAGGGCATAAGGATTGTAGGTTTCAAAGTAACTGGCTTCCCGGAAGTTGAAATTCATGTGCATAGAGACCCCCGTACTATGATTGTGTCATTAATTGAGGTTGCATAGTTAATTGAAATTTTTCTGAAATGTGCGTTTTGTGTCACAAACAAGAGATGGATAAGAGCCTAAATATTTTTCTTGGATCGAAGAGTCCGTGCTAACAACACATGTCAAACCCACCGTAGTCATTCTTATTTTGCTAAGATGTCGTGTGTTAGTAGCGAGTATTGTTGTAGTTGCTTGAGGACAAGCAAAAGCTTAAGTTGGGGGTGTTGATGTGCCGTGAATTTTAGCACATTTTATGCCTTTGTAACTAGACATGTTGCTTAATTTTAAGTGTTTTTACATTGTTTCTTATGTTATTTTTGTGTTTTATAGGGTTGATTAACTAAGGATCGGAAATAAGAAGTAATGCTGAAAAAACGGACAAATTGGAGCTAAGCGACGCTCCGTAACTCATGTTACGGACCGTAACTCATGTTACGGGCCGTAACAGGGTCCGTAACTCATGTTACGGTCCGTACCTTTGAACCGTAACAGGGCCTGAATTTCCAAAAAGTTTTCATTGAAACCATCAGTGTTACGGTGGAGTGTTACGGTCCGTAACTCATGTTACGGTCCGTAACATGTCACCGTAACATGAGCTAAATTTCCAGAGAGTTTCAATAAAACCTTCAGTGTTACGGTTTAGTGTTACGGTCCGTAACTCATGTTACGGTCCGTAACCCTTCACCGTAACATCATCCAAAATTCCAGAGAGTTGCCAAGTAATTGTCACCACTTACGCTTCAGAAGGACGGACCGTAACACAGGGTATGGTCCGTCGCATGGTGGCCGTAACGTCAAAGTGGTCAAATGACGAAATGAAGGACGGACCGTAACCTGAGTTACGGTCCGTAACAATGCGGCGTAAGGGCATTTTTGTCCAGAAACTTGACGCGATTTTTGGCTCTATAAATACATAATGTAGGGTTTTAATTCATTATTCAGATTTTATTTTAGAGGCATAAACCCTAGGTTTTTAATCTTGAAGTGGTTGGAGCATTTAAGGCAACAACTTCACTCTCATTCCATCTTGTATTAGTATTGTAAGTGTATTATGTTAATCTTTAAGCTTTTTCTATCAAGAAACATTATGAGTAGCTAATTTCAATTCTAAGGTTGTGAATCCCATGATGGGTATTATGTGAATGGGTTTCTATTATTGATATATGCATAATGGTTGTTGTTATTTATTCTATCTTTGAGTTGTAACGTTGGGTAATGATTGCAAGCGTTAGCCGAAGCCATTATATTGACTTTTCTTGGGAAAGAGAGTCAATATTGGTAAGATTGAATAACAATGACTCGAGGCGTTAACCCTCGTTTAATAGACTAACTTAGGAATAAGAATAAGTCTAAATTGGCATCATTGGTCGCTCTTCGATTGTAACTCTTTTATATTCGGAAGAATCATAAAGAGGAAATACTGCTTAACTGTTGGGAAACATTAAGAAGTCTTTAAGAGACCAAGTGCATATTCATAGAACAACCATTAGAAGTATATCACTTTGAAACCTGAAGCATAATATCTAATCAAATTGGGGAACACAACCTTAGTCTCTCTCTCTCTCTCACATTAATTACATTTTAAGTCAAAGTATTAAATTACATTATTCAACAATCAATTCAAACTATTCAGAATAGGATTAAAGCATTTCAAGACCGGTATCGCATACGATTAGTACTCTTTTCTCTCCATATTCCCTGTGGGATTCGACCCCAACCTTGTTGGGTTACTATATTTGACAACGTCCGCTTTACGCCATTAATAGGTGTAATTTGAGCGTATCAAGTAGCAATTGATGAGGCGCCAGTGCCAGCCGTTGGGGCCGTGACACATGGTAGCGGCTATTGACACCCAATTTTGTCCCGCCTCTCCTCCGAAATACCTATTTACGCTTCTAATATTTTTTGGTAAATTAAAAAATATATTTGTATATTTACTATAATTAATAGCCTCTTATCAATACCGGCGTTTCATCATTCTATTACAGTTACTAGCTATTATGATTATTATTATTATTATTATGTTACCAGTACTATTATAATTCACATTTTTTATCATTGCAACACTTTTTTACCAGCTTACGCACACACATAGCATTTATCTTCGCATAATTAAATAATAGTGTTTATTTACTGTGGACTTTCGAAATATTATTGCATAGCTATTACGACGACATATAATTTTATTATCTGAGCATTAATAATTACACATTTTATATTAAGTAATATTTTAACACACTTTAGTATAGAGTTATTTAAATAGGTACTTTATTTAAATGTAGTAGCCCAATCAACCCATATTATTTCGGACCAATTCATAAAATCAGCCCACATTTTATTCCTAGCCCACGTTTTCAGCCAATTCAGCCCAAATAATTACCCAAACGGACCAGCCCATACCCGTTTAATTTGTACCCGACCCGGCCCAACTACCCTTTTAACAAAATATGAAACCTTAGGGTTTCATATTTTTCCTTCAGCCGACACCCCCCTTTCGTTTTTCTCCTCTCTCTCTCTCTCTCTCTCTCTCTCTCTCTTTGCTCCTTCATCATCTTCATCCCCCACCACCGCGGCCTACACCCCGCTCCCACTTCCCTCTGTTCCCCACTTCGTCTTGTCCCCCTGCTCCTCTTTCTCTTCGTCACAAGAAACCCTAGCTCGCAACTATAAATACCAGTCCTTGCATCCATTTGAGGGGGAGTTTTGGATTGATGAAATTCCCCAAGAACTAGATCTTCTTTTCAGTCGCAAAAACCCCCAAAATATTGAGTTCTTTCAGCCGTTGAATTAGTTTTGCTTTTTTAGCACTCATAGTATCGACTAATGTCGGTTAAAGTATAAAATGTTTTCCTTTTTTATTGCTTCGATTTCGAGTGATACCAACTCAAGAGTTTGTGGTGTTTCAAGGTAGATCGGAGATTCGAGGCCTCACTTCGCTGCACACAAAAGAGGTAAACCTCGATACATTTATTACTCATAGTCTTTAATTTCTGTTTTGGTTAAGATTTTAGTTTATTTAGCTATATGTTTAGTGGTTATGTAGTTTCTTTGTCGTCGCATTATTTGTTTGATGTTTGGGAGCTGTTAGGATAGGATATCAATCGTTAATTGAATTTGAAAGATGTCTATTGTAGTTCGGATGTTTAAGACTGAATTTCCAAGACTCAGGACACACCCAAAACCGAATATACATAGGATATACAGTGGGTTAACAAGATAAAAAGAAGATATACATTCGATATACACCAGATATACACACCCTGATATGTATATTTTAGGTATATTATATATATGTTTAAAACAGTTCTGAACTATCCCTCTTTACTCTATTTGTTCTAAGTAATGTACCCTGCGACGAATGTAATCTGCTTAGATTTAAATACGATAAAGTGATTATACAACATGTCGATGTTGGTTGCTGAATTCTGTTTGGTCCTGTTCTTTTTCATCATTTTCTAGTTCGGTGGTTAGTGTACGTGTTTGGTTCAGTTGTCATTTGAGTTAAGGGATTAGTTTGCTCCTCCTTCATATTTTAGAAAATGAGGCTTGTATGAAATTTATGATTCTGTTTTAGTTGCGTAAGGATTAAATTCGGATGATGTTGTGCTTGTTTCCCTGCTGGTTTCTTTATCTGCTTAAGTTGTGATGAAATACGAGGGTGTGAGCTTAAATGTTTATTTTCAGTATTGCCTTTCTTATTCAGCCTCCACTATGTTGTTAAATAAGACTAAGCATAAAACTGATACAAATGATCAGTCAATATCTGTGCACTTATCTGATTTACGATATGTCAATGACAGTTTAAGGTCTGGCCTGTGCCTAAGTGTTGTTGGAACTGCTTTATACTTGTTTTGACTGTTCAGTAGCTCACTTAAGGCTAAACATCTGAGTCTTATGAGTTAAATGCTTACCCTGTTTAATCTATCATTTTTGGTCATGGAATAATTCAGTTTCTCAGTTTTCCCCTCTGGTTACTGAGCAGTCGAAACAGTTTACATATAGCACCGTTAATAGTTTAGCATTACAAGGTTTCCCTTTTTTAATATGGTGTCGTTCATTTATGTTATGGATATTATATGATTAGTATAATTAGTTTTGCGTCATAGACAGTTTGCATCAGTCCAGTTTGCACATACAACCCTACAACAACATACCGAGTTTGCACATGTCACTCTAAATCGGTCTTTTGTGTCCAAATTCATATGATGAATCACCCACAATTTCGTGGTATATTTGATTAAGACCTGCTGCCTAATATTTAAGACTCTGGCTGTTTTATTCTTATCGTGTTATACCTCCCCCTTTCTTCTCTGATATTTTCCTTTGTTATTGCCAAACTGCCTTATAAGCATGTGATTTGTTTGAACCGAAATATTTAAGCAACCAGTTTTTTTGTTTGGGTTGAAGTATTTAACTATCATTTCAGTTTATGAAAATAAGACATTTGCACATTTATGTTGGAATTATCTAAAAGAAATGAATAGGATAAAGACCCATTCTTAAGCAATTAGCTAACACAAAGTTTCAACCATACACTCTTTAAATGATACTTGGAATGATTGTTTTAACATTTTTGTCCCATGTTTGATCTGAGCTGCAGATGCTTCCCAAAATCAAAAGGCCATCATTGCTAATGTTATTTAAATCATTCATACCCCCTGTAATTCAAAATTTCTTTTCCAGTATGCTTAAGTGACTTCCCTGTTCGTTAACTAATATACACTTTGGGTCAAGCTAGCATGTCAAAGTTCTGCTTTTGTCTGCTATTTACGTGGTGTTTTACTTTGTTTCAGCCATTGATTTCCTTTCATTTGAAGTACTAGTCTTATAAATTCCCACATTACTAATCCTTTTCCTTTCATTTTATGCATGACTATCGCATACGAGTCCGAGGGACTTGTCTTCCGCATTCGGTGTTGGGCCAAGGCCCAACGAAATACAATTTCCCCCTTTTTGCCCAGTTCTGTCCGCAGCCAAAGAAATAAAAAGTGGAGTTCTGGGCCAAAGCCTAATAGCATGAATAGTGCGCAGCAGTTGGGCCTGGAAAATGGGCCAGATCCATTCAATTTTCTTCCCCTCTTATCTTGTTTTATTGTTGTATATTTTTATTTGCTTTGTATGACTAACCTTATCTTATTTTATTTTCTTAATTTAGACAAACCTTAGTGAAATTAGTAGGTTTAGTTTTAGTAATGGGTAGTTAAACCAATAATTAATTCTATAAGTTTTTATTCTCTTCTTTTCATGTTAAAAATGTCTAATATTTATTTTATTTGGAATAATTGATTTGCAAAATGGCATGACTATATATTTTAAGTAAAGGGAATCATATTTTATTCTTACCATCATATACATTTCAAGACATCACTAATATGTAAGTATAAACTCAAGTATATTTATAGGTAACTCTTCAAGTTGAATCAATCATGCATATTTTAGTTAAGCATAATTAATAAAAAATAATAAAAAGGAGAAAGAAAAACTCACTTCCTTTTGAGTCCTATTTATAAGCCTAGATTTTTCTACATTGCTACATTCATATAACATAATTTATTCAAAGTTCAAAATTGCTAAATCTTTTTCTCAAAAGCTATTATTTATGGGCAAAATATCATATTTTCATCAAGTCTCATCTTTGAATAGTATTTATTATACTTTCATTTAAAGCCTTAACAACCTTTATAAGTCTTATTTCAAAAATGGCATTTAAAGTTTTCTTTTTATACAAATTATTATATTTTCTGTAAATCTTATTTTAACTAACATTATTTTCTTTTTTAAAAAACTTTGGCAATATTTTTAAGTCATTTTCTAAAATTTAAGCACTGTATTTAATCTAATTAATTAACCTAAGTTTGGTCGGATAGCCGTAGTTAGTGGATTCTAAAGGATGCCTAATCCCTTCCCTTTAGGATAATATAGAGCCCTTACCTAGAATCACATTGGTTAAGCAGACTATTAACAGAGGTTTAGTTTTAACTTTACCTTAGTTAACATCTGGGTGTCCTAATTCACCGTTAAATTAATTAGGTGACGACTCCTTAAACAAAACAAAAATAGGAATCACCAATATGTTGTACTCTAATTATAACCCGGTTAAAATGGGGTATAACAGCTTGGCGACTTCACTGGGGACATTTAGGTTCTTAACCATAACAACATAGGTTAATAATTAATTAATTGGATGTTTTGGGTGTTTTGCCTTTATTTTTGCTTTGTTGTTTTCTTATGTGCTTTTAAATGGTTGTTTTATTATGTGAAAATTTTCTATGCAACAATATGTTACTGCTTTCCTTAAAATGGCATTCTGTTCATACTTCCTCCACTCCTGAAAAATTCACACAAATTCACACACTCAAAGCGGTTTCGCGGTTCGCGGTCGTGCACTACTAAATTGCCCTTTTAGTTGGATCGATCTTGTGGATTTAGTCGATCGGCGGTGCAGTCGACGGCCACGGACTTTTCACTCTCAAGTTGTCCGCTTGGGGGAGCCTTGTGTCATAGGAAAACCACTCTTAGTCTACCTAGGTAGAGCGAAAACCAAAACCTTGTAAGGACATGCATCATTTTAAACCTAGGAGGCTTAATACCCTTGGTGTATTAAGTTCATTAGTCAACCTTACCAAATGTCCAAACGAGTCTATGACTCTAAGTGACACTATTCACTATCTATGTGCATTATTTGAAGGACAAATATGTGGAATATGTGGACCTAGGACTCTATAGATAAATATTTCAGGAAAAACTGACATTTTGTTGCAGGTTGTCGTGGAGCATCCAATTAATGCCGGAGGATTGAACACAACTAAAAGAAATTAGTGGAGATGAAGTGTTAGATATCTTAGATTAACTTTGAATTGTATTATTAAACTGACATGTAATAAATTTTTATTATTCTTGTAATTAGTTTTAGGAAGAGTTGTGGAATGATACATAAAAGACATATTTGTCCTTCAAATGTTCGTTAGGCCTACCTCTGGCATAAAGAGGTCCTTTGCATTATAGAACGCGATATATTATGTGTAATAATGTGTTTATGTGCAATAACATGTCCTTACCGTATACTGACTCGTTTTTCTTTTTCTTTTCTTGTTTTATCTTTTTCTCTTTTAAACTCATTTTCAAAAAAAAGGTTGACTTGTGCTAAAGGGGAACTGGCGGAGCATCCATATTTCACACGGTCTAGAGCCAAGAAATCAGACTCTGACTCATCACTAATCACCTGGTTAACTAAAAAGACTCGTTCTAAAATGGAGCAAAGTTTGATCAATGCAACCACTTCATCTGAGCCATCTCTTAGTTTACCGATCACGAGTGATCCCACATCCTCTAATGAACCAGAAACACATTTGGAGATCATTGCTCGTCTGGAGCGACGAGTTGCTGAACTAAGTCACATGGTACTTCAAAATCGATCATTTTCTCAAACTCCACCACATATGACTCCATCTCATGGGGTTCGTCAGACTTTGCCTATGCCACCTCCATTCCCAAACTTGGATGAACTTAACCAAACAAACTATTTTACCACTTCTCAACTAGTTCATTCCGAACCCCTCGCCCACCTAGTTACTCAAAATGCTCCTCTTTTGTTTACAACCGCCTCTTCAAAGGCTCAGTTCATACCGCCAACACATGATGTTACCAATGCGCATCAAGTTCCGCCGGTATATACTTATACCACAGCTCCACCCATGACACAAACCCAAGGACTATGTCACACAGATATTGATCATTATGTCGAAGTCGAAAATGAGGCACGGTCAGTTAATGATGAAATGATAAATAGAAAGCTCAAAAGTTTGGAGGATGCTATGAGAAGTTTGCGTGGACTTGGTAGTAACCAAAGCGTGAGGTATGAGGAATTATGTGCATTTCCTAAGGTTGAATTGCCACCAGGTTACAAGATTCCAAAATTTGAGAAGTTTGATGGGTCGGGAAATCCTTTCTTCCATTTGAAGGTCTATTGTGAAAAGTTGATTGGTGTGGGGAAGAATGAAGGGATAAGAGTCAAACTATTTAATCAGAGTTTGAGTGGAAAAGCTTTGGAATGGTATTCCAAGCAAGATACAGCCAAATGGCGTACTTGGGATGACTTGGCAAATGCTTTTGTCGATCATTACAAGTTTCATGTTGAGATCGCTCCTGACAGAATCTCAATTACAAAGTTAAAGAAGAAGTTAACCGAATCATTCCGAGAATATGCTATACGGTGGAGGGAGGAAGCATCTAGGGTACACCCGCCCATGGAGGAAACAAAAATGGTTACTTTCTTCATTCAGGCACTAGAACCAGAGTACTATGAACATTTGGTGACAATGGGCGGAAAAACTTTTGCAGAAGTGATCAAAGCCGGGGACATGATCGAAGATGGCATTAAGACAGGGAGAATAACAAGTCTAGCAGCATTGCAGTCTACCAGTAAGGCCATACAAACTGGTGCCCTTGGAAATGGAAAGAAAAAAGAAAAGGACGCGGCAGCGGTAATGGCTCTAGGAAGCACCTCATACCACCACCAACAACCTCCGCGATACAAGTCTAACGCTCTCCACTCACAATATTTCCAATATTCATCACATCCATACAACCAAGCTTTGTCATCTTACCCGTCTCAATCACCACAAATTTCCTACCCCGTCTACAACACACAGCCAACATATCGAGCTCCACGACCACCAACATACCCAGCTCCACCATCACAATCTCATCATCCAAACAATGCATCCGCACCTCGCCCAAATAGACCTTTCCGCAATTTTACACCGTTAGGAGAGCCATTGAGCATTGTTTTTGAAAGACTGCAAACTTCAGGCTTATTATATCCTGTGGAAGGTAGAATTCCAGATCCACTACCTAGAAGTTTTGATCCCACTAAAACGTATGCATATCATTCTGGGGTAAAAGGCCATTCCACTGATCGTTGTTACGCATTGAAACACAAGGTTGAAGATCTTATTGAAGCAAAACAGATCATGGTTAAACAACCGGCACCAAACGTGGTTAACAATCCACTCCCGACCCATGATGGGGCAACGATAAATATGATTGGAATAGATGAAAATGATGACGATCCAGCCAAATTCATCGTGCCTGTGAATAGCATGGAAGATCATGGTCTTATAGCTGTTGCTTCTCCGGCTATAGTAATAAGAGGTTGTGTGCCTGTCGAGATATTAGGAGCTTCATCAACCCCTGTGGAGGTAGTTCAAGCGCCAAATCCGTTTCCAGTGCTCGATACTAAAGTCGTACCATGGAATTATCAACAATCTATGATGGAGTGTCGAGGAAAGGAAACGATCACTGACAAGACTAAGACGTCAGGAATGACAAGGTCCGGGAAGGTGATATACCCCTGAAGAGCTAGCTAGATTGAGGCAAACTAAAGAAAGCAATGTGCCCCCCAAAAGGGTTGTGACAGAAGCCGAGGCAGAAGATTTTTTTAGGAAGATTAAGGCCAGTGAGTACTCAGTTGTGGATCAGTTGAAAAAGACCAATGCCCATATTCCTATCCTTTCTTTGCTTTTGAGTTCGGATGTACACAGAAATGCACTCTTGAAGATTTTGAGTGATGCATATGTTCCAAGCGAAAAAACTAGTGAGACGTTAGCTGGAATAGTTGGGCGCGTGCTTGACAGTCATCGAATCAGCTTCGATAATGAAGAACTGCCACCAGAGGGATGTAGTCACAACAAAGCACTCCATATAACTGTCAAGTGTCGTAACATGTTTGTGTCTAAAGTGTTGATTGATGGGGGCTCTGGCCTTAACATTTGTCTACTAACAAGTCTGAAGAAGATCGGATATAATATTAGCGAGCTCAAGACAAGTGATATGAATATTCGAGCATTTGATGGGGCTCAAAGGTGTCCTATTGGAGAAATAGAGTCGAACGTGCTGATTGGACCTGTTGAGTTCATCATGGATTTTCAAGTACTTGATATCTCCACGACATACAACATGTTGTTAGGAAGACCGTGGATCCATTTGGCTGGAGCTGTGCCATCTACTTTGCACCAGACTGTCAAATTTGAGTGGGATCAACAACAAATATGCATACATGGAGAAGGTGACACGTCTATCTATCGAGAGCAATCTATCCCATTCATCGAGGCAACATGAGGGTTTGATAGAACAACTTACCATGCTTGGGAGGTTGTGAATGTTACTAGAGTGGGTGAAGTGTGTCAAACTCAAGAGTCAAAAAGGTCATGCGCCGCAATCATGGTTGCAAAGGAAATGCTGAAAAATGGGTACCAACCTGGATTTAGGTTAGGGAAGACTTTAAATGGGCGAGTTGTAGTACTCCCTGCGCAACAGTTTACATTTGGTTTGGGATATGAACCAACTGAGGAAGAAGTGAAGAAAGCACGAAAGAATAAAGGAAAGGGGATTTTCTTGCCAAAACCCATTCCTACCATCGATCAAACTTTCTCAAAACCTGCCATCTCCAAAATTTCAGATTTAACTGTTGAAGTTGCCTATGATGATATTGTGGAAGGGATCAAGAACTTGTTCGTGGAAGATGAAGATGATCATGCCGTGGTAATCGAAGACATTGTGGAAGCACCAACCTTATAGGCTGCCGAGCCAGGACCTGAGTTGAAGAATTGGATTTTTATCTTAGCCCCGGTTCGCCGGGAGTTTCAGTAATTTAAGTTTAAATTTCCTTTTGTAATAGGCCGGAGGCATAAGCTAGAACCTTTAGTTTCTTTTTGTCATGTCGCCTCTATGTTTTGTTACGGCCTTTCTAAATTAAGACTTTGTCATTTGTTGCAATGAACTACGTTTGGCCTGACTTTCTTTTGGATACGTAGGCAGCCCACATCGGGTTCGGCCACTCTTTTCAAAATATTTCAGTGTCTTTGTTTTGTGGGTAATGAACTACGTTTGGCCTGACTTCCTTTTGGGTACGTAGGCAACCCATATCGGGTTCGGCCACTCTTTTCAAAATATTTTAGTGTCTTTGTTTTGTAGGTTTGAACTACGTGTGGCCTGATTTACTTTTGGATACATAGGCAACCCACATCGGGTTCGGCCCTCCTTTTATTAAAAAAAAAACCTCAAAAGTTCTTATTTTTATTCACGAACTACGTCTGGCCTAATTCCTTTGGGATACGTAGGCAACCTAAGGCGGGTTCGGCCCTTCTATTTTAAAATTTCCAATATCTTCGGTTTGTCCAACCATTTTGGTCCCTATGAGATACATAAGGATTTTTATGTAAGATTTTGATCTGCCCACTGTTTAAATTCATGTGTCCTAGTATCTTGAAACTGGGACAAATTTTTGAAGTCGGTCAAATCGCTTCCAAAAACTTTCATTATAAGTTCTCACTTTTCAAGCGCCTCCAGGACTGGAAACTGGGACAATTTTTTAGAAGTAGCACAAAAGTGGTCTTAAACGAAGTTCGTTCATGTCTTTCTAAAATGTTGATAAGTTTGAATTCGAGTCTTCGTAATCATTTTATCTATTAGAGCCACTAAGTATCCTCTTTCGAAGTTATCCAAATCTCATTACTCTTAACTTCAATAGACGTTCTTTATTACCTATTACTGAAACTCCTTGGCAAAGCAAAATATCTGGTGGGGCCCCGAAGAACGTGGACGCGACTGAGACAAGAATCAATTCAAGGACCAAGTTCCCCGATATGCACAAGTCAACAAATGTTCTTTTAAAACTCGCAATTGTTTCTTTGATGAGACAGGTTCAATTAACATGAATGTGACGCATATTTGACTCTTCTTCAAATTTTAATTATGGACGTGATCAAAGAGTAAGTTTTCTTCAAAAGGCAAATATTCTTCAATATGGATGTAAAGTTAGCTTGCGCTAAGCGGTGGACGCTGTTTCAGTCTTCATGAAATTTGGATCGCAACAGTGGACATGAATTTATCTTCTCAACCAAGGGTTGTGAGCGTAATTCTTTCAAACCCAGCTATTTACATATTTTTATCACTAACAGTTGTTTTAGCTCGTGCCACTTCTCGAGGGACCAAGGGCACATGATCGTGGAGTTAACCTTTTTTCAAAGTGGATACGGACAGGGTTACCTGTTATCGGTTTAAATTCCTCGACTTTATCATCACTTCATACATCTTTATTTATTTCAAGTCGCTAACAAGTTCTTTTTAGAATGTGGTATTTAATGAGATGACAGGATCGAAATCTTGCATCATATGTTAAATCGTGGGGACAATTGTAGATTTAACTTCCGTCACAACGGGACATGGATGTGGAATCATATCTCTTCACGAATGGTTTTGTGGATGTGGACATAAACGTGGATAAACATTTCTACATTACAAATTATGAAAGCAGTCATGGATTTATATTTCAGTATCATGGATTATGTGAACGTGGATTTATTTTCTGTGATGAGGATATTGTGGATGTGGACGTAGATATATCTTTCTGCATTATGAGCATTGTGGACGTGGACGCGCATTTATCTTTCTCGCATTATAAATTTTGTGAAAGTGGATTTACGTTTTCGCACTAATGACTTCGTGGATGTGGACGTGGAAGTGGATTTATATTTCTACATCATAAAATTTGTGGGAGTGGACGTGGATTTATGTTTTGCATGATGAATCTTGTGGACATGGACATGAAATTCTACATTATAAAATTTGTAGAAGTGGATGTGGACGTGGACGTGGATTTTTATTTTGTACCACGGAAGTGGATGTGGATTTATATTGCACCGTGGAAGGGGATGTGGATTTACATTTTGTACAGTGGAAGTGGATGTGGATTTATATTTTTGTGCCGTGGAAGTGGATGTGGATTTATATTTTTGTACCGTGGAAGTGGATGTGGATTTATATTTTTGTACCGTGGAAGTGGATGTGGATTTATATTTTGTACCACGGAAGTGGATGTGAATTTATATTTTTTGCACCGTGGAAGTGGATGTGGATTTATATTTTATACCGTGGAAGTGGATGTGGATTTATATTTTTGTACCGTGGAAGCGGATGTGGATTTATATTTTTGTACCGTGGAATGCGGACGTGGAAGTGGATTTATTTTTTTCTCCCTTAAAGTCTGTGGAAGTGGATGTGGATTTATATTTTTGTACCGTGGAATGCGGATGTGGACATGGATTTATTTTTCTACATTATAAAGTTCGTGGAAGTGGACGTGAATTTATTTTGCATTGTGGATTTTGGGCATAAACATGGATTTAAATTCCAGCATAGTGAACTCCGTGGACGTGGATTTATTTTTTTACATTATAGATCTTGTGGACGTGGAGGTAGATTTATCTCTTTGCACTTAAAGTTTGTAAAAGTGGAGGTGGATTTATATTTTGTACCGTGGAATGTGGACGTGAATGCGGATTTATATTTGGGCATAGTGGATCTTTGGACGTGGACATGAATTCATTTTTCTACATCATGAGTTTTATGATATGGGCATGGATTCCATGAATGAGGACGTGGATTACTATTTACGCACTATGGATTTGAATGTGATCATAAATTAGACTTCCTCAAAAGCGGACATCATCATGGTTTTAGATTTCCTTAAAAACAAACGTGGATGTGGATTTAGCTTTCGTTAAAGTGGATATCAATGCCGACTTAATTCTTCTGCAAGTGGAAGCCATAAATTTAATTCCTCTCCAAAGTATGTTGTGGATTCAACTTTCGAAACAGGGGTTACAAGTGCAAACTTCTCCAACCCTGTCTTATTTACACATATATTTCTTTATTGCTAACAATTGTCTTTAGCTTGTGGCATTTTGACAATATTAAAGTTGGCGTCACACATCAACTCGTGGAACTATTTCTTCGGCAGCGAACTGGGGCAATGCGTTGGGAAGGATAAGCAGACTTCCCGACACGGGTCAAGGATCTACCTCGAACACTCGTCTCCAATCCCAAATATTCCACTTGCATTCCAGCAATTCAATTTTCAGAATTCTCGAGTTCTATCATAATACCCAGTGTCATCATAATTCGACACTGGGACAATATTTTGCAAAGATTCGCGCCAATCGGGATTTGCCAGTCATAGGTGTCGTAGTCATCCCAGAACTACACACGGCCTGATTCTCATGCAGCCCGAGATATGTAGGCAACTCGGAGACCAGAGTTCGGTCGTAATTCTCTCCAATTTTCTTTATCCTTAGCCTCCAAAATCCTTTAGCCGGGACAAAATAGGCTACTGAGTCAACATCTTTGCCCGAAAATTCTTTCATCATTACCGGGCAAAGAGGGACAAGTTGTTGACACCCAATTTTGTCCCGCCTCTCCTCCGAAATACCTATTTACGCTTCTAATATTTTTTTGGTAAATTAAAAAATATATTTGTATTTTTACTATAATTAATAGCCTCTTATCAATACCGACGTTTCATCATTCTATTACAGTTACTAGCTATTATGATTATTATTATTATTATTATTATTATTATTATTATTATTATTATTATTATTATTATTATTATTATTATTATTATTATTATTATGTTACCAGTACTATTATAATTCACATTTTTTATCATCGCAACACTTTTTTACCAGCTTACGCACACGCAGAACATTTATCTTCGCATAATTAAATAATAGTGTTTATTTACTGTGGACTTTCGAAATATTATTGCACAACTATTACGATGGCATATAATTTTATTATCTGAGCATTAATAATTACACATTTTATATTAAGTAATATTTTAACACACTTTAGTATAGAGTTATTTAAATAGGTACTTTATTTAAACGTAGTAGCCCAATCAACCCATATTGTTTTGGACCAATTCATAAAATCAGCCCACATTTTATTCCCAGCCCACGTTTTCAGCCAATTCAGCCCAAATAATTACCCAAACGGACCAGCCCGTACCCGTTTAATTTGTACCCGACCTGGCCCAACTACCCTTTTAACAAAATATGAAACCTTAGGGTTTCATATTTTTCCTTCAACCGACACCCCCCTTTCTTTTTTCTCAATGGATAACCTCAAATGGGCAAAGGTACCTTGAGCTCAACTTGCCCCTCTTTCAAAATCGCATAACACCCTTCGTGGGTGAGATCTTCAGAAGCACCTGCTCGCCCACCGTAAAATCTAAGTCCCGAACCTTCCGGTCCGCATACATCTTCTGTCGACTCTGGGTTGCTAGAAGCTTTTCCTGAATAAACTTCACCCTGTCCACGGACTCCCTCAACAAAGTTGTGCCGCACGGGCGAATCTCAAAAGCATCAAACCACCCAATTGGAGAATTACACCTCCTACCATACAAAGCCTCGAACGATGCTATATTAATACTCGAATGGTAGCTATTATTGTACGCAAACTCCGCTTAAGGCAAGAACTGGTTCCAATGACCACCAAAATCAGTGACACGTGCTCTCAAAATATCCTCGAGCACCTAAATAGTCTTCTCGGACTGACCATTAGTCTGGGGATGAAAAGTTATACTATGGTCCAACTGAGTACCCAACTCTGCTTGAAAAGCCCTCCAGAAATTGGAAGTAAACTGGGGACCTCGATCTGAAACAATAGAAATAGAGACCCCGTATAGTCGCACAATATCACAAATGTAAATCTTGGCTAACTTCTCCACAGTATAAGTGACCTGAATTGGAATGAAATGAGCGGACTTAGTTAACCGATCAACAATAACCCACACTGAATCAAACTTGCCCAGGGTCTTCGGAAGACCCATAACAAAATCCATGGCAATCCTCTCACACTTCCACTCGAGAATGGGCATCCTCTGAAGCACACCAACAGGTATCTAGGGCTCATACTTGACTTCCTGACAATTCCCACACTTAGCTATAAAATCTGCAATATCTCACTTCATCCTCCCCCACCAGTAGTGTTGCCTTAGATCTCGATACATCTTCGTCGCACTCGGATGAATGGATTATCTGGAGCTATGGGCCTCCTCCAGAATCAAACGAATCAAATCACTAATACGAGGAGCGCACACGCCTCCCTTGATCCTCAAAATACCTTTACTATCAAGCATGGCCCCCTTGGCCTCACTTCTCAGAACCTTATCACGAATCTTACAAACTGGGTATCCTCAAACTGCTGGGCCCTAATCTGCTCCAAGAGGGATGACCTTGCCTCAACACAAGCTAAGCTCTGCCCGAAATTGAGATATCAAGGCGCACAAAACTGTTAGCGGGAGCTATGGGCCTCCTCCAGAATCAAACGAATCAAATCACTAATACGAGGAGCGCACACGCCTCCCTTGATCCTCAAAATACCTTTACTATCAAGCATGGCCCCCTTGGCCTCACTTCTCAGAACCTTATCACGAATCTTACAAACTGGGTATCCTCAAACTGCTGGGCCCTAATCTGCTCGAAGAGGGATGACCTTGCCTCAACACAAGCTAAGCTCTGCCCGAAATTGAGATATCAAGGCGCACAAAACTGTTAGCGGGAGTCTGAACCTCCATGGCTAACAGACACTTAGAACCAACCAATTGGGCTAAGCTACCCATACTCATTGCCTTGCGACTCAAGGCATTATCTACTACATTGGTCTTTCCCGGATGATAGAGAATGGTGATGTTATAGTCCTTCAGAAGCTCCATCTACCTACGCTGTCTGGAATTTACATCTCTCTAACTCAACACGTGCTGAAGGTTGCGGCGATCAGTGAATACCTCACAATGGACTCTATATAGATAGTGCCTCCAAATCTTCAAGGCGAAGAATACTGCTAATAACTCCAGATCATGGGTAGTGTAGTTCTTCTCGTGGATCTTCAACTGATGGGATGCATAGGCAGTGACTCTACCCTCCCGCATCAACACAGTACCCAAACCAACATGGGATGCATCAGAATACACTGAGAAATCCTTACCCTCCACAGGTAATGCCAGAATCGGGCTGAAGTCAAAAGGTTCTTGAGCTGTTGAAAGCTCTCTTCATAAGTATCAGACCACTGAAAGGGAACCTCCTTCTGAGTCAATCTAGTCAACGAAGTAGTAATAGAAGGAAAACCCTTCATCAATTGGCGGTAATAGCTGGCTAGCCCCATGAAGCTATGAATCACAATCACAGTAGTAGGCCTTGCCCAATCACTAACAGCCTCAATCTTTTTTGGATCAACCATGATCCCATCCTTAGACACAACGTGGCCCAGGAATGCCATAGACTTAAGCCAGAACTCACACTTGGAAAACTTAGCATAAAGCTCCTTCTCCTTTAATAACCCAAGGACAATCCTCAAATAATGATCATGATCATCCCTACTCTTCGAATACACCAAGATATCATCGATGAACACAATAATGAAGGAATCAAGATATGGCTTGAAAATGCCATTCATCAAAGTCATGAACACAGCTGGGGCATTCGTAAGCCCAAATGACATCACAAGGAACTTGTAATGACTATAACGAGTCTTAAATGCGGTCTTCGGAACATCCTCGGCCCGAATCTTCAGTTAATGGTAGGCTGACCTCAAATCAATCTTCGAAAATACCGAAGCACCCTAAAGTTGGTCGAACAAGTCATCAATGCGAGAAATGGGATACATATTATGAATAGTGACCTTGTTCAACTGACGGTAATCTATGTACATCGTCATCGTACCATCCTTTTTGTTCACAAACAAAATAGAAGCACCCCAAGGGGAGACACTCGGTCTAATAAATCCCTTACTCAACAGATCCTGTAGCTTCTCCTTCAGCTCCCTTTACTCAGCGGTGCTATCCTATTGGGAGGAATAAAAATGGGGCGCGTTCCCAAATCCAAATCGATACAGAAATCAGTGTCGCGGTCGGATGGCATACTTGGCAAATCAGAAAGAAAAACCTCCGCGAACTCACATACAATGGGCACGGACCCAAAGGGTGGAGAATCAACGCTATTATCATGAACATGGGCTAAGTAAGCCAAACACCTCTTGCAAACCAACTTCTTCGCACGGAGATAAGAAATGATCTTCTTCGAAGCGGGGCTCGGAGTGCCCTTCCACTCTAATCTAGGAATCCCATGCATAGCTAATATGACTGTCTTGGCATGACAGTTCAAGATCGCATGATACGGTGAAAACTAAGTCATACTCAAGATAATATCAAATTCTACCATATCTACTATCATCGAATCTACCCAAGTATTATACCTCATAAAAGCAACTAAGCAAGACTAAAAGACTCGATCAACAATAACTGAGTCTCCTATCAGAGTAGATACATGAACAGGCACATCAAGACGATCACTAGTTAAATCCCAACCAACACAATGATAGACAAATACATATGAGAAAGTAGACCCCGAATCAAATAAGACTGAAGCAGGTCGATGACGAATAGAAATAGTATCTAAGATCACAGCATTAGAGGCCTCAGCCTCGGGCCTATCTGGAAAGGACTAGCAAAGACCACCACCACGTCCACTCTGGCCCGACAGTGCCCTCTCTCTGGAGTCCTGAGAACCGCCTCTACCTGACTGGTTTCCACCCCTAGAAAGATGAGATCCGCCGCGGCCTGACTGAGCACTTCCTCTGGCTGAAGAAACACCTCGGCCACTAGATGGCGCCAGAGTCCTCGGAGTCTAGAACTGGGAAACCTGCTGGGATCCACTCTATCCGGCTCTGGGACAATCTCTCATAAAGTGGCCAGATTCACCACAAACATAGCAAGATCTGGGGGCTGGAGGCTGATGTACGAAAGCTGATGAACTAGAAGGACCACCACGAGAAAGTGGATGAGAGTACGAACCACCATGGGATTGTCCATTTCTATAACCACTGGGTCTAGAAGGGCCACCTGGTGAAGCCTGTAATGCTGACTGAACAGGGCGGCTGGGGGCTGACTGATAAGGCCTGGATGCCTGTCCCCCACCCTGGTAACTAGAACCACTATGATGATGCGGACTCATCTCTACGCTCATCCCTCAAAGTACGAGGCACGTACTTCTCTAAGAAGTCCTGGTGGAACTGGGTCCAAGTAAGTGGAGGTGCACCTACGAGTCGGCTCTCAATAAAAGTCCTCCACAAAGTCTTCGCGTCACCACGAAATTGAAATGATACATGATCAACCCCGTGAGACTCCATAATAAGCATCTTATAAAGCCTCTCATGCATCTCCATAATAAACCCGTATGCATCCTCACTACGCAAGCCTAAGAACTTGGGTGGATCCATCTTCAGAAACCTCCCAACAAGCTCCTGATCCTCAACGGTCAAAGGCTAGACTGCCACGAATCTGGGAGCACCCTTAGGGACTAGAAGACCACCTAAACGAGGGCCATAGCAGCAGCAGGATGCATCTCTATAGTCTGGCCCTTCTCGGGAGACTGTACCCCCACTCGTGTCTGGGAACCATATGAAGCAGTAGCACTCTTTACGGCATGCTGGCCGTCAATATGAAAAAGTACACGAGCCATGATATCCTGGAATGCTTGATCGGCATGGCATCACGGTGAGTCTAGTCTGGTCCCACACCTCCCCTGGCTGCCTGTGCCCTCTCGAGCTGCTGCACTGGAGAAGCTGAACGTGCTCGCCTTTATCCAACCACAGAGGCCCCACACCTAGCTGATGCAGCTTCATGACCTCTAGCTCGACCGCGACCTCTCTCCTGTGCTCGTCCTCTGGTGCGTGCCCTAGTAGCGGGCCCGGGCAGTTCGTCCCTCGCGATGGTAGCTCGTGTCCTCACTATCTGTGAAAGAATAGAAGTGGATCAGATACCAATTAGAAAAAAAAGCCAAATACCAATTTGAATAAAGTAGCACGAAGGAATGAAAGAATATGAAGTTTCCTAAATGTCCTGTAGCCTCCCGCATATAGGTACGGAGTTCATCATACCAATTTGCAAAACTCTACTAGACATGCTCTTGTACTTATAGACCGGGTAACCTAGCCAACTAGGGGAACGTGCGGGCACCTACCATTTCTCCACCTTGGTAGGCGAACCCATCCCTTAATCAACAACCAATATCAATACAGAAAATTAAACACCTAATAATAACATAATAGGTCTAGCATAAATAGGAAATACTACAAGTCTGGAAATACATCAATCCCAAAATCTGGTATGAATAGTACAAGAGCTACTAATAATACAAGTCTGGGGTAGTCAGCATGTCTCATAATAGAAATAGTGTCTCGAAACTAGAAAAGACAAGTAAGTGCAAGAATCTCCGAGCTGCAGAATCCATCAAGCAAGTTCTCCCCGGGGGTACGAAAGTAATGGAGATATGAGCGAATAATTATTTTGGTTTGCGAGGGCACACGCATTCGTATCCCTTAGAAACTCTGATAGGAAGCCTTGGGATCAGCCTCATGGAATAGACGACTATCCAACAACGTACTCTGCACTCATAGAAAAAGTACATACAAGTAGTATCAGGACAAAACCACAGTACTGAGTAGGCATCATAGGCCGACAACAGTTAGAAAATCATATATCTATATCTATCTATATTATAGTAAAGGGAAAATGGTCAATTATACCCCTTTACTTTAGTTTATTGGTAAAATTTTCCCTCCGTTAGTCAAAGTAGTCAAATATACCCCTCTGTTAGCCAAAGTATACACATATACCCCTTTATTAGATGTAAAACCCAAATCATCCAAAATTACCCAATTTCAATTAAAATGATCCGACCCATCTCTTATAACCCGACCCGCGACCCCATCTCTTCTCCCTCAATGTTGTTTGCTCCATAGCCATCATTGTCGGCGAGCTCGTGACACCGGAGCTCCAGCGAGCTTCTCCAAATCAGAGCTTCTCCAATCATACAGAGTCACACCACCAATCAAACCATGGCCAAGATACATCACTCATAAAACACTGATCTCATTAATCAAACCCCAATGCGATGTTAACCTTTCACTCCAAATCTTTCACCATGCTGGCAATTTCCACCCTAGTTTTTCCCATAATTACGAAACATACCACTCCATTATCAACAAGATTTGTCGTGCACATGAGTTCGATAAAGTAGAGAACCTTTTAGAAGAATTAAGGAATTCTAGTATGAAATGTGGGGAAGTTTTGTTTGTTAATGTGATTAGGAACTATGGGATTGCTAGTAAGCCTAAATTGGCACTTACAACCTTTTTAAGAATTGAGAAGTTTGGTGTTCAGAGGTCAGTGAGGTCATTTAATGCTTTGTTGAATACTTTAGTACAGAATAAATAGTACGATTTGGTTTATGCTTTGTTTAAAAGAATTGCCAGAAGAAGTTGGATATAATGCCTAGTGTGTTTACTTGTAATATCTTGTTGAATGCTTTGTGTAAGAAAGGCAATATTGATAGTGCGATTAAGGTTCTTGATGAGATACATGTGATGGGAATAGTTCCCTATGTGGTTAGCTACACGACAATTCTGGGTTGCTATGTGACACTTGGTAATTTGGTGGGTGCGAAGACAATGTTTGATGAAATTGTGGATAGAGGGTGGTTGCCTGATGTGACGACGTATACTATCTTGATGGCTATGGAGCAAGCAAGTAGCAACAGTGAGGGAGAAGAGATGGGGTCGCAGGTCGGGTTATACGAGACGGGTTGGATCATTTTAATTGAAATTAGGTAATTTTGGATGATTTGGGGTTTTCCATCCAATAAGGGGTATATGTGTATACTTTGGCTAACAGAGGGGTATATTTGACTACTTTGACTAACGGATGGCAAATTTAAGCAATAAACTAAAGTAGAGAGGTATATTTGACCCTTTTCCCTATATTAAAAGCATGAACTCCTAAACATAAATGTTAAATTACCAAAATACCATTTTTGAAAAATCCTAATTACCCTATCTATTTTATTAAAAATAGAAAGTCATGCGCTGAAACATGCTCGCAACCTTCCCTTCGGTACGAATCGATGTGTATTTTTCTAAATTCATTAATTGCTTGTAATGCTGCCGCTCCAAGATTAACTTATCCTTAATCCGTTTTGGCCAAAAGTGGCTTGGTTGTGAATTATTCTCTGTCGCTTCGATATCAACTGCTTTCAGGCTAAAAAAATTGCTTGTCAATTTGCCTTGTAAGTATTATTTTCATGTATTGATCATTATCACCAAGTTTTATTCGTTGATAGTTTACTTTTTGTCACGTATTGTTCTTCAATTTCTACTTTCTAAAAGAGATGGTTTATTTAGAAAAACAAATTTTGATGATTTTGAATTGGACTCACTCGACCAGTCGGCAGAAAGTGTGAAAGGATTATAGTTACAGGAAAAATTCAATCTAAATGATTATAGCCAGGGATTGTATTCATTAAATCAACAACTGGGCTATAATGATGATGATTATCCATGTACCTTTGAGTTCATCTTAATCAATTTAATTAACCATTCACAATATTCAATATTAAAAATGATAAAAGTTCATAGTCTTAATTCGAGAATTCAAGTTAACATGGTGCATTAATTGTGTAAGGTGACCAACAGACTATGAACGAACGACAAAAATTAAAATAAATATATATTTATAACCTTTTTTGGCCAAGCTTATTTTTCTCCAAAAGTATATATTTTTTTCCAATAAGTGCTATTTAAAAAACGTGAGGTGTTTGGCCAAACTTTTGAGAGAAAATAAGTGCTTTTGAAGAGTAGCAAAATCAGTTTTTGAGAAGCTAAAAAATTAGCTCCTACCCAAAAACACTTTTTTGAAAAGCACTTTTGAAATAAATACACTTAGAAATACTTTTTAAAAGCTTGGCCAAACACAAAGTGTTTTTCACCAAAAGTAATTACACAAAGTGTTTTTCACCAAAAGTAATTCTTTTGTAAGCACTTTTGAAAAAAGAACTTTTCAAAATAAGCTGATTTATTAAGCTTGACCAAACAGGCTAGTATACTCATCATTCAATTCGATGTCAAATACTTATATGGACGTGAATCAGAAGTCTATCAGTAGTATTAATATTAGCAAGGAATGGGTTGGTCTTGCACCAGTGTCACTGTAAGCGTATTTGGCAAGAGAAACTTTTTAGGTTGGAGGGAAAATACTCATTGAACTGAAATATACTCTTCGAAATGGTATAATTTGGAGATGATTAAAGTTTAAGTGGATTTAAATTTTCCATCTTAGCTTTCTCTATTTCTTTAATTTGCTTGATTGTTCATCTTTGTAGGTTCAGATGATATCCTTTTATCTTGATTTTGACAAATAAAACAGCATACGATGATCCATATGGATCCTTCATAGAAATTTATACTTTTATCTTTTATGTTTAATTATTTGGTGTATCAATTCTAGAAAAGGTTGTGTATTTTCTTGTGTAACTAACTTTTCCTTCAACATTAGTTTAAATCACTAGTAAGCTATAGGATTTTTTTAACTAAGTTTTGTATATAGAAAGCTTTTGTAGAAGTCTTTCAAGGTACAGTAATATGATATCCTTCTTTATAGATAACTCGATAGTCTATACGAGACACCATCGATCTATACGAGACACCATCGACATTAAAACTAAATGTATTCACCCAGCATATGTGTTTCTCCAATTTTTTGAAGACGACAAGATGCAACACCAAGTCATGGTAAAAGAACAAATAACGTGAATAATTTGGACATTATAATCGGTTGTTTCTATATGTTCATTATCTTAAAAGGACATGACATAGAAAGTCAATTGATAACTCTAGATAATTTCTTGCACTACGATTATAATTTTTATTCCTACTTTAAAATTCCATATAAAAGTAGACATTTGTTAACCAAGAGAAAATGAAATGAAAGATACACATTAACATCCTTGCTAAAGGCTAATAAATAAACATAACAGAAAAAACTATTTTGAATTGACAAAATTAACTACCACTGACTTTTTTCCATTTAAACATATCTAACTCTTGAAGGGGAGCTTTGAAGCATCGGTAGAGTCGTCTCGGTGTGATTATAGGTCACAGGTTCAAGCCGTGGAAGCAGCCATTAATGTTTGAATTAGGATAAGTTGTCTACATCACATCCCTTAGAGTGCGGTCCTTTTCCGCACTCTGCTAGCGCAAATGCTTAATTTGTGCGCTGCCCTTAAACATGTCAACTCTTAGCAAACTACAGTATTATTTTCATAGAATCTTCTTCGTGAGATATAAAGCAGTAGTTGTTTCTTTGCTTTCGGTAAAATTATATTTCGTTCCTTCAATTGTACTATATTTTATTCTTTCTATTAGTATGAATTCTAGTGGTAACATAAATTAGATAATACAATCTTTTGAGTAGTCAATATTACATCATGTGAATAAAATTATTATTTTAACCAATGACACTGTATGAGAAAGTTACTATCCCAAACATAGTTTCCTGAAAGGCTTGCCCATACATATTTCATTTCATATTTTACATAATATACCCTGCATCATTTCAATCTTTTGAATTATTTCTCAATATTTCTACCACAAAATTATACTTTACATTTTTCAGATGTTTTTATTACTGGTACTATGCATTAACAATCTTTTCTTTGACAGACTCAACTGGTATTAATGCCATCCAATTAACTGCATACCATTATGGATTTCTTTATGGCCTTTGGCTCTAGAAGTCAAGTTTCATATTCTTATGTATGTATATAATATTTCGCTCTTTGATTCGGGGTTTATGAAGAATTTCATGTCGCTCTACAAAATATGCTATGTTGACTTTAGTTTTGAATAAAAAGGGATATATTTTCAAAAGTTATCTCAAACATGGTGATAGGTTTAAAATGTCTCTATTTTGATAATTTTAACATTAATATCTAATCGTTTTGACCTTAAGAAATAACAACTATACGGCGATCCATATTGATCATTCACAAAATTAAATCATATTTTAATCTTTCAAGTTTAATTGCTTACTCAAACCTTTATTTTACTGATATTGAAACTACTTTATAAAATCGTGTATTACATAACGGGCATACACGTGCAACGCATGTTTCGAGAACTAGTATAAGAAAGAGATTGAAAAAGTAGGCATGCTCACAATCAGATAAACTCAACGCAGTCCAAATATCGAATTCAGCACCAATCACAAAGTCTAGTATATCCCCTCCAATTCCACTATAAGCCTGAAACACTAACTCAAGAACCACTATCAAGTACACGTATCACCAAAGATCAACCAACAAGTCCAATACAATGCTGTAAGTAAGTATGAGATGAATGCAATGCAAATGCAATGATACACACACGCTTCAAGCGGAATGTCTCGTCGGCTCGACAGTCATGACCCATGGAGGACCGCTAAGTCCATGTATCTTTTGTGGCGCACAGCCCGATCCAATAGTCAGTGTCGCGGAACGTGCTACCCAATCCCAGTTAGTGTTGTGGTACGTGCAAGCCGATCCAAGTAAGTGTTGCGGAACCCGATCCTAGAATATGTATAAATGAGTGAATGCATGATAATAATGCCGACAAGAATATATGAATCAATAGTGTCGCACATGGACACAAATCTCACTCGCAATATCAATATCATAACCTTTCTTTCCTTTCCAACAATTCAATCATGATAAATATGCTTTTCGACACACAAGTAATCACTAAGCATCAACTCTAGATTCAATCACATGGCTACAAGCCGACAACTCACAAATATGCAACAATCCATTAGAACACAAGAGGCGACAAGCCATAATCAACAATAATACAAACTAAAGTATTCCATCCCAACTTCATACCCGAAGGTTTACATGCTTTCTCCAACAATCACTAACTCTACATATGACTCGCTAACTGAAATCTAACCAAAAGGTAAGCCGTAACCTACCCGGAAGGCCGAACAGGAGCCACGAACCATCACACCTTAGCCTTTCCCTTTCGCAGCGCCTCCAAATACTCAAAGTCTATTCATAATCGAATTCTCTATTAAAAACCATAAATAACGACACCCATATTGCTATACTTCTAATTCGGTCAAATTCTAACCCAATGAATTGGGGAAATGGGCCCACAAGGGTAAAACAGGAAATTGAAAGATGGAACATGCAATTCAAGCTCTAGGTGATCAAACCCACTAAGAAATTGCTAAAACAACTCAAGATTAAGAGCCCGTTTGGATTGACTTATAAGTTGTTTATAAGTTACTTATAAGTTGTTTTTAGCTTTTTTGAGTGTTTGGCTGGCCAGCTTATAGTCATTTTGTGCTTAAAATAAGCTCAAAAAAATAATTGGGCCCATTTGACTTAACTTATCTAAAGCAGCTTATAAGCTGAAAATAGCTTATAAGCTTAAAAAAAAAAAGTTAGACTACCCCAACTTATTTTTTTTAGCTTATAAGCTACAAACAGCTTATAGGCATAAGCCCATCCAAACAGGCTCTAAGCCTAATTCAGATTGAAAGTAAAACCCCAAATTTGGGTATGAACCCTAATTCTTCAATCCTCAAATTAACCATTAATAATGAAAGAAATAAGCTTAACAACAAGGAATTCATCAAATTCTATGGTTATACTAGTCAATTTCACCATCAATTTCTACTTTAGAAGTCTAAACCCATTTCAAGAAATTTATCATAAGACTCATCTTCTCTATTTTGATTCTAGTGATTCTAAGCATGGATTAGGAATCTAGGAAGGTAAATGATGAAGTCTAGGGTCATAGGTCTTACCTCCAAGAAGATTCAGCCAACAAGTTGATCAATTCTCCTAAAGAGTGCTTAGAAAGTGCTGAAAAGGAAGTGATAGGGTTTTAACTTGAGAAAAAGAATATAATTCTGCCCGACATCGGCTACGACGGTCATAGGAACCGCTGCAGCGCAAGTGCTATGGCACCACATGGCCCGCTATGGCGGCCATCCCCAAAACCCACAAGCTGCTGTAGCAGCAAAAATACCGCTACTGCGAGCACGCCATGGCGGTTGGCATGACCGCTATGGTGGCTCGTCACCAAACAACAGGATTGCTATAGCCGTTGGCCTATCACTATAGCGGGACCGCCATGGCGGTTTCTAGTCTACTACAACGTTTACACCATATATTAGAAAGTTCTGGTTTTGACCAATCTTGACCCGAAATTCAATTATCACCCGAGGCCCCACAAATACAAAACAAACATACAAACACACATAAAAATGCGCTACGAACTAACCCTTGGTCTCAGATTTCCTAACGGAGGTCTATTTGACCAAGTCAACCCCCAACGGCCTAAAGCCGAGTTTCTAACCCAAGTTCTAAAATGCTTCCAATTGCATTAGAAACTAAACCCAACACACTACCAAGTCATAAATGACCATCCGGACCTCTCGGAAGCGACGAAATTCTGAAAAAGGTCCATTTACTCAAAAGTCAACTTTGGGTCAAACGAATTCCATTTTGAGGTTCAAACCTCCATAGGTTACTCCAAAGCCTGCCCGATGACCTAGGGAAAGGGTCAACAGGGGTGAAAAGGTCATTAGACCCATAACGACCAATCATGTCGTTACAAGCTCGATTCAGTAGCATTCTTATGGCATATTGTGTTTAAAGACGGGATTATGGTGGATCCCAAGAAGATTGAGGTAGTCTGAGATTAGATTATGCTAGGCCCACTTCAGTTACTAAAATCCAGAGTGTTGTGGGTTTTGCCAGTTATTACTGTCAGTTTGTGAAGGGCTTTTCTTCGATCGCTTTCTATTTGACTCGTTTAACTCAGAAAAATGTGCCTTTTCAGTGGTCTGATGAGTGTGAGGAGTGCTTTCAAAAGCTCAAGAATTTTTTGACTTCGTCTCCTGTTCTATCTTTACCAGTCGAGGGGAAAGATTTCACCGTGTAATGTGATGCTTCGCGTATAGGTTTGGGTTATGCTCTTGTCACGACCCGACTGGTGGGCCGTGACGGGTAGCCGAAGCTGGCTATCGAGCACCACTTATCATGCTAACCATCACCCAACTGTACAGACTTATTCTCCAAGGAAATACACATATATATACATAAGCCCTCACGGCTACAAAAATGATATACAAAATATACACCTGAGTGTTCATAAGTCATCTACTACCCACACATACGTATCTACGAGCCTCTAACTGAAGTAATGAAATCATGAGGGCGGGACAGGACCCCGCCATGCTCCAATATATACGCAAATAATATACTAAGAGGTGGCAACTCTGAAGTAGTGGAGTGCTCCTGCAAATCTGCTGAGTAAGCTCCTAAGCGTCTGCGCTATCTCTCTGTCTACCTGTGGGCATGAACACAACATCCAAAAAGAAAAGGACGTCAGTACGAACAATTTACTGAGTATGTAAGGCATACACAACAACATGATAGAGAGATGTAAGAACATAAGACAAAGGGATAACCTGTAACTGTTTGCCTCTTAAAGCGGAGTCATGCATGCTAACTTATATAGTAATCAAATATAACTGCCCGACCATATAGGTACGGTGTGATCATTATTAGCCCATGTCCAGGCCTTCCGTGTCCGGGGTAAACATCTCATGCCGCCCACTAGTGGTGTCTGCCCATGCCATTTAGACATAGTGTAATCATCATCATATCTGCCCACTACGCCTATCGTAGTGGTGTCTGCCTGGTCAATTAGGCACGGTGTAATCTTACATATACTTAATCTAAAGCATGCATGAGAGCTCAAGTAAAAGCTATATCTCTATCGGAGTGACATAAGGTCGGGAGCCTCCGATTACATTATGGAACATCATGATCGTCATGTCTCACCTTGAAGGAACTAGCGTTATAAGGTGAGGCTATCAACAATGAATAGCGTCAAGGAATCATGTAAAGATCATTAGCATCATATCGTTATCATGAAACATATCTCATCTCTATCTCGTAGGAAACTTTTAATACTCTTTAGCTTTCATCTTTTGGGATGTAAGAAGGTCATGGGAATTACCGGAGAGAAATCACAATATATAAGAATCATGCCTTTGAAAGAAGGGCTATCCTTACATACCTTTATATCTTTTTAACTCTATTGCCTACTTGCTTGCTTTTCGAGCACGCGATTCTACCTTCAAGAGAATTTGTACTAAGATTAGACAACCGGAAACATACTTAAACTTAAGCTAAAGCAACTAAGAGTTAATGAAAATTTAGCAAAATTTCCTTTGTTTCGACAGCTTCTTCCATAAAATAAGACAACCCTCAAACATCAATAAGAACACTCATAATAACATAATCAATAAATTCTTCAAGTTAAATATTGTTTACTTCTTAAATCCACCTTCAAAATCTTTCATAACCATACCTCTAACACAACATCATATTCATTCTCATATAATACTCCGTTAACTTCATTTGTATTATTCACCACAAGATTGTACTCATAACATGTCAAGAACTATTATTCAAGTCAAGTCATCATTCAAGAATATCCCTATTTCAATATTTGCACTCCATATTCTTCTTCCTTCCATAATCCAAGTCTTTCAACCACTCAATATTCTTAATAATGTGAATTGAATATAACACTCACCTTTGATGATGTAGGAATAGACTTTGGATGAAAGTACTCCACTTGGAGAAAGCCCCACTTCAATACAAAAAGACTTTTTGATCTCTACAAACCCTAGTGAGCATCCATACACTTGATTTTTTTTACTAATTCTTGGTGTTTACTCCTTGATTTCCCTTGGATATATGATAATATGGTGTGAGTAATATTCTAGAGCTTTCAAGACTTGTGAGAAGGCGAGATCTAAAAATTAGGAGTATGACTCGTCTATTTATAGCTGAAACTGGAAGGTTCTAGAGAAGTGCTTCGACGAGCGGGTTGACGACCCAAAGACGTGTCGACGGTCCATCGACTGCTTAGTCGACTTATGCCTGAAAATCCCTGATTGCAGAAACATGTTGATGGTTGGGTCGATGGTCCTGTCGACGTGTCGACGGTCCGTCAACATGGTCTGTCGACTTGTGCCTACAGGTCTTAGTCTATAGAAACATGTTGGCGGTGTACAGTAACGGTCCGTCGACACGGCGACGGCCTGTCATCACTTACTGGTGTCTGTAGATTTTCCTGAATCCTTTCAGATTGCGTCGATTCGATTTGTTAAACTTGTAACCCCGTAAATCACCATGAATACCTGCTAGTACGTTGTGTTCGGGGTAAGATATTCTCTATCTTAACTTTATCCAACAAGATTTCTTCTCCCTCCTCAATGTCTTTGGAATCTTAATTAGAATCATTAAGTATCCCTTCTTACTCGTAGGAACATCATATACACCTTAACTTACGTTAGTCTATTCTCTGCCTGGCAGCCCGAAATTCTGAGTTGTAACAACTTTGATGCAAGATGTTAAAGTTATTGCCTATGCTTCTAGGCAATTGAAGGTTCATGAGAATAACTACCCCACCCATGACTTAGAGTTTGTGGAGGTAGTATTTGCTTTGCAGATTTAGAGGCACTACTTCATTAGGGTTCATTGTGAGATTTTCACCGATCACCATAGTCTTTAGCATGTGTTCGATCAGTGGGATTTGAACTCCAGACGGTGCAGATTGATGTATTTTCTCAAGGATTATGATTTGACCATTTTGTTTCATCTGGGCAAGGCTAATATAGTGGCAGATGCTTTGAGCTGTAAGGCGATGAATATGGTTAGTTTAGCCTGATTGGTATCTAAGGAGAGGCCTTTGGCTAGGGAGGGCAAATGGGTTGGTGAGACTTGATATTTCAGATTCAGGTAGAGTTTTGGCTTGTCTTGAGGTGAGGTCATAGATTTTGGATTAGATTAAGGCAAAGCAATTCGAGGATGCTAAGTTGTTCAAGATTCGCGATAAAGTGTTGAGTAGAGAGGCGAAGGAAGAAATTCTAGGTTGTGAGGGGGTTTTGAGGACTAAGAGGCGTGTTTGTGTTCCTCGGGTTTGTGGCTTGATCATGTTGATTTTAGAGGAGGCTCACAGTTCAAGATATTCTATTCACTCTGGTCTTACCAAGATGTATCATGATTTGAGACAACACTACTGGTGGGTAGGATGAAGTATGATATTGTTGAGTTCGTTTCTCAATGTTTGAATTACCAGTAGATTAGGTATGAGCATCATAGACCGGGGGTACGCTTCAGAGGATGCCTATTCTAGAGTGGAAGTGGGAGAGGATAGCCATGGATTTTGTGGTAGGTTTTTCGAAGACCTTGGGCAAATTCGATTCGATTTGGGTTATTGTTGCTAGGTTCACTAAGTCTGCGCACTTCATTCCAGTTTAGATGACATATAATGCAAAGAAGTTGGCCAAGATCTATATCCGAGAGATTATTCAATTGCATGGAGTGCCCATTTCCATTTTCTCTGACAGAGTCACTTAGTTCATGTCTCATCTTTGGAGGACTTTTCAAGCCGAGAAGGAGACTCAGTTGGATTTTAGTACTGCTTTTCAACCTCAGATGGATGGTTAGTCTAAGCAGACGATTAAGGTTTTGGATGATATGCTCCGAGCTTGTGTTATCGACTTTGGTGGTCATTGGGACCAGTTTTTACCTTTGGAAGAGTTTGCGTAAAGCAATAGCTATCATTCGAGTATCGACATGGCTCCATTCGAGGCCTTATATGGGAGGAGATGCCGATCTCCGATTAGCTGGTTTGATGCTTTTGAGGTGAGACCTTGGGTTACCGATCTTTTGAAATAGTCGTTAGATAAGGTGAAGTTGATTTAAAAAAAAGCTTTTAGCGACTCAGAGTAGGCAGAAAGAGTATGTAGACCGGAAGCTCTGAGATCTAGAGTTCATGGTTGGGGAGCAAGTTCTGTTGAAGGTTTTTCCCATGAAGAGTATGATGAGATTTGGAAAGACGGGAAAGTTTAGCCCTAGGTTCATTGGTCCATTTGAGATCCTTCGTCGTGTGGGAGAGGTAGCTTATGAGTTGGAATTACCTATAGGTTTTTCAGGTGTTCAGCTAGTGTTTCATGTGTCCATACTGAAGAAATTCCATTCGGATAGGTCTTCTATCTTTCAGTGGGATTCAGTTCTATTTGATCAGAATTTACCTTATAAAGAGGAACCGATAGACATCTTGGATAGGGAGGCTCGAAAGTTGAGGTCAAAGGAGTTAGTTTCGATGAAGGTTCAGTGGAAGCACTGTCCAATCGAAGAGGCTATGTGGGAGACTGAGGCTGATATGCATAGTAGATATCCCCAGCTTTTCACCCAGTCAGGTACCTTTCCTTCGTTTCATTCCTTATCCGTTCAAGGTAGAACGGTTGTTTAATTAATATCTGATGTAACGACTCATTCGGTCATTTTGTGTGTCATGACCATATTACCCCTATCGACCCAATTCCCTAGATATTCGGGCAATTCAACTGGAAATTGGAAGAATTAGAACTCTTAAGTTAAAACGTTTGACCAATAGTTGACTTTTTGTAAATAGACCTTTTTTGAAATTTCATCGATTTCGTGAGGTCCGAAGGATCGTTTATGACTTAGTGGGGTAGCTAGTTCGGTTCCCGAGGCTTTTGTGGGCGATTTAGGTGCTTGGCTGAAAACTTAATTTTAGCCGTTTGGCGGTTGACCGAGTCAAGGTGACCTCCATTGGGAATTTTGAGGTCACAGATGGGTTCATAGCATGTTTTTACTTGTTTCTGCATGTTTGGTTTGTATCCTAGATGGCTCGGATGGATTTCGAGATTTTGGGTTGAAACCAGAAAATTCTGGTTTCTAATGTCTCGCTCTAGCGGAGTAGGTTCGCCTAAGCGGGACTTAGCCCGCAGGAGTGAAAAGTCGAGTCATTTAATGATGTCCGACCAAGTGGATGAGTATCCGCTGAGGCGGGATTGCGAAAGCGGGACTTCTTCCACTCCTGCGATGATCGCTGAATCAGAAACCTTATTTCATTTCCCAACTTCGAATCATTTATCCCATTCACCAAAAACCTAATCCAAAGGAGTATTGTGGGCGATTTCTGAAGAAATGTTGGTGTAATCGTCTTGGGCAAGTCTTTGTGACTTATTGTAGTATTTAATCATGCTTAATTAGTATCCACGGTGGTTAATGACTAATGAGGGTGATAGGTTATGGAAGCCTAGATTGTTGAATATTAAATGCCATAATCTAATTGAATATTGTTGTTCTAATTTTTGATTCCTATTATCTAGATTGTGGATTAATAGATTCTAGGTTTGGATCTCCTTTGGCTTCTAAAATCAATTCTTGGATTTAGGGTTCTTTCTGATTTGGGGATTTTGGTGTAATTAGTTAAATTGAAGGACCAATTGTGGTTAGAACTCCATGAAATTGAGGATAATGATTAATTAGACTATGGATAGTGTAATTATCCTTTAAACTCCGATTTTTCCCTTGAGGTTCGTTAGGTTAATTTGGTGATCTTGGGTAACTTTAACACCCGATTCTTTTTCCAAATAGTTGAATACTATGTGGTCATTTACTTACTTAGAATTGGTAATTGTTAGACTTCGATCGTTTCGAGGCACTTTGGAAAGGGAAGGCCTAGGTGGAGTAGTTCGTGGCATCAGTTCTGCAATTGAGGTCGGTTACGGCTTGCTTTAGTTAGACTTTGATTAGTGAATAGTATGTATGCATAGAATTGACGGGACAAAACATGTTAGGTCTTCAGACATGATGTTAGAATGGATATACAATTAGGTGGGTATGACTTCTGATTATGTGGGTTCGTCGCCGTTATTTTACACATTGATGACATGTGGTGTATTTGTTTATATGATCAAAGTGGTGTGATTGTTGACACCTAATTTTCACCTCATAAAACGCGTAAAATTTTCAAATTTTTCGAGTCCAAGACGAAGTAAGGAGGTCTTTTAAAAATTTAAAATTCAAAAATCCCAAGAAATTGCAAAAGTTGACGTTTAATTATTATTTTCATAAAAAATTAACAATTACAAGAAATTATGAGTTATTTACTTTCACAAACGTGATTTGAAAAGAAATACATATCCCGCTCCGTCTAACTCAAAAAATTATTAATTAAAACTACGTGTGAGTTACGGTTCTTTTTTACCGCATTTTTCACATCCCTAAATATTATCCGGAACTATATTAATATTAGGCTCGTTTTGAAGCTAATTTTCAAAATTTACGAGTTTTAAATATTAAATTAGCCTAAAATAATTATTTTACTTAGTTATATGTTGTTTATATTATTTAGTTATTAGTTGATTTAAATTAAGAGGGAGGGGGGGTGTCACGACCCAACCCCATGGGCCATGACTAGTGCCCGAACTGGACACTCGTATACGAACCTGTCAATTATAGTCAAACTGAAAACTTATAAAAACAAACGAAGGATTCACAACGCCACATATCATAAAACTGTCTCCCCTGAAGTCACGGCTAACCACAGCATAACAATAACACAATACGCAAGCCGACAAGGCTGCCACTATACACGGGGATATCCAAAGCAAACCATATAGAAACAACTGACCAAAACCTATATACAACCCACACATGTCTACAGACCTCTAAGGGTAAAAAGTGAAATATGACGGGACAGGGGCCCGCCGTACCCCTGGACATATACATAAGTCTATATCAGAAGATCTGTACCAAAATATCTAGGCTCCGGACAATGGAGCTCTCCAAACAGCTGAGCAGAAGTCCTAAGCTGGAGGATCACCGGACTGAGTGTCTGTACCTGCGGACATGAAACTGTTACATCCCGTATTCTCATGCGTTGGAAAGTGTGCGAGTTAAATGATATTAGTAACGGAAGTGCGGTTATCCCTCAATCTCATAGGTGGTTAGAGTGATGGTACAGATGCATTCGAAGGGTTAGAAGTCAAAAGAATCGGATAAAATAAGTTTCGTCGAGGTTTAAAATTTATTTGAGTGAAATACGGTCCAAGCTATAATATCTCATATTTTGGACTAGGAAATTGAACCGTTCATCATGAGCAAATTGAAGCAGGAAAATCAAAGAACTCGGTGTATATAAGGAATAAAGTCCCGAAATGATTTAAGACGAAAAAGTGGGACGACGATGATTGCAAATAATATTGTATGCATGGCAAATGAGACTATGGACTAGTATTACATTATATGGTCATGGCAATGGGTATATGGAGTATGCTAAAGGTGATCACAGTTTAAGTGTATTGAGATCAAAAAATTAATTATGTGTATAATTAATTAAATTGGGGTTTGTAGTGAAAAATAAGAATTAAATTAAGATAAATAAATAAGTTAGGTGGACCAAACAATGTGGGTGACATGTGGCAACAAGGGGCAGCATATAAACTTGTAAATAGAATTGTGATGACAAAGCTTAAGATGGGCTTATAGTATTACACGTGTGAATATAAAAGCCACCCTAAGAAACCATTGATTATTTTTATTTCTTGAATTGTGCTCTCAAGGATAAGGCAGCAACTTTTTTTATTGAATAGAATCACATACTTGATTATCTCTTATCAAAAAAAAAATTAAATATCCCACCCAAGTATGTAATGAAAAGGAAGGGAAAACAGCAAGCAGTACGTATTGCACCAAAATAACTCCATTGTTGGAGAAATGGAGAAATTGACGTGACAAAAATAATGACCAGCAAATCATTACCGAGCAGCAACAATACACACAAATATACGTTTCCGATCACCGGTAACGTGATTCTAACGTCGTGTTCCTTTGGATTCTAGCAAATCAGGGATTTCTTTGAAGTGAAGTAAGGTGGAAGAAGGGAAGTTCTTGGCATATAAGGTAATAATTCTCCTCTCCTAGGTATATTTAAATTCATCCAGGTCATAGCTAAATTGTGAAATGAAAACTACCGAATTAATGGTGGGAAGTCGTATAAGTTGTTGGGATTGTTGTCGTGTAGGTTGTTGGTGGTTGTTTGAGTATGTTATGGGCTGAATTTTAAGGATTAATTTGATATGATTATTTCTGTTATCGTTGTTGCTGGTATTGTTGTGATAATCGGAGCAATTAGAAATTCGGGATAGGCGAATATATAGGGGAAGTGCTGCCCGATTTTCGTTAAGTCCTTAGATAATAGAAAACCCCCCCAAAAAAAACGAAAATATGTGAACTAAAGGATAAGTTCTATGAAGCGATGGGCTACGCATTTACGAGCTAGAAAATATAGTTACTGACGATAACGTTACTCTTATATTAAATAGGCTAAAAGAGCGACAAGGCCAACGGTTTTGCAGTTAGTCGTCAACAGGTATGTAAAGCTGTCCTTTCCTTCTTTTTGGCATGATCTATGACAAGTGCGAAGCGTAACGATATCCATAATGAATTCATTCCTAGATGTAGGATATCCTGAGTTCTTTGACCTCTTAAGCCCAAAGGGGCATTCTCAAGTTGTGCGAATTCATAATGTTGACTAAATCCCGAAGGGGACATTCATAAGGTCTTTCTCTTACCTATGCATTTTATATTTAAATTTGTGAGTCTCGAAGGAGACAAATAAAAAGGGTTTGATTGCATACATGATGTCCATAATAGTTTTTTTTTTTTTAAATGATTTCATGACGCGACTGAGCGCGCTATATAACGTATGGCCTCGACTTAAGTCTGAGTGTGCTATGGCCTCAGCTGATCACTGAGTGTGCTATGGCCTCAACTTATGTCTGAGCGTGTTATATAACATATGGCCTCAGTTTACGTTATGCCAATTGAGTTGTGCATATGGTTTCACCAATAATTTCGAGGAAATTAGTTTTGTACTAAAGGAAACATAAAGTTAGATTTGAATAATGTCCATAACTTTCTTATGCCAACTCGGATTGACTTGAAACGTGTTTATGATTTTACTAATGATTTCGAGAAAACTAGTTTTATACTAAAGGAAATATAAAGTTTGATTTTTCAAAACCACTCCGAACGGGGTGCGAGGTTTTACTATTTCATTCCATTTATGACTTATGTTTACTTTGCATATCATCACTATTATGCCGGAAGCGGCATGCCCGAAGGGGCCATCATTATTATTATGTCGGAAGCGGCATGCCCGAAGGGGCCATCGTTATTATTAAGCCGGAAGCGGCTGCCCGAAGGGGCCATCATTATTATGCCGGAAACGGCCGTCCGAAGGGACTATTGTGATACTATATTTATATTGTGTATTCTAGAATTTGCGTATGCTGTATTTATATTGTGCATGCTAGAATTTGGGTAAAGGCCACAGGATTTGGTTCAGAATGCTGTTTCAGGTTACTTACAGTTTGATTTCTAAACTTGTTTACTGCTGCACCTTCTTGTGCTATGATTCAGTGTTGCTTTACATGCTCGGTACATATTCCGTACTGACCCCCATTCTTCGGGGGCTGCGTTTCATGCCGCGCAGGTGTATACAGATGAGTAGAGGATATTGGTAGAAGATGTTCCAGCTGAATTGGTGAGCTCCATTTCCTTCCGGAGTGTTTCCGAGTCAGAGTACTTACGTTATGGTATTTCGTCTATATTAGAGACTTTGCAGACAGTGTCTTGTGGTATGTTTGTCGAGATGTCGACAGAGTGATGTCAGCAGAACCATTTGTGTACTTTAAAAGAGCATGCATTTTAGATGATTTTAATTGGGTTAAAGTACTTATTTGATTGAACGTTTTCATAATCGTTATAGAGATAATGATTTCTAATTGAACAAATTTTATATTCTTAAAAGTTTTTGAAATGACAGGTTTTAATAGAGCGAATGTCCAAGGGTTCGCTCGACTCTGATGAGAGTCGGGTGCCCGTCATGCCCTATCAGGACTAGGGTGTGACAGAAACGAAGCCCCCCGAAGAAAAGGGGGTCAGTACGAGATATGTACTGAGTATATAAAGCATGAAATACCATAAAGAAGATCATGACTGAAATAAAGATTACAGGAGACAAGTATGACAATCAAGATACCACTGTACTTGTGCCTTATGAAGTGAAAATCATGCATAGCTATATCATATACCATATCCGGCCCATTATGGACTCGGTGAATAAAGTCGTATACATGTATACCATGCCCAGCCCATCAGGGGTCTCAGTGCCATCATCACATCATCATATCATCATCATCATATGTGTATATATATATATATATATATATATATATATATATATACTGTACCTGGCCCTCTAGTGAGGGACTCGGTGAACAATGCAGTGAAACTGTGCACGAAAACATACCCGGCCCAGGACTCGGTGAAAGATATATGAACAGTATGCACGAGCAGAGTAGTGAGCAACCATATGCAAACTAAATCATCATCTGAGACTCAATAGAATAAGTAGAATAAACTAACACTTGAGTATCAAAGACAACAATTATGTCAAATGCCCCTCGAATGTCATTATGGATCATATCAAATAGAACTTCAGGAATCATAGACACGTATCAAAACATAATGAAATAGGTTCTGGAAATCAAAGACATTAGCCATCCTAGTGTCCCTAAGAATAGGAATTTCTTTGGAGTTATATGCTCGTCGTCTGTTTGTTTATAAAGATCATGCCAAAAAGAAGGAAGAGATACCTTCACATACCTGTCGTAGATCAACCGTAACCAAGCTTCCTTCGTCGTCCCTTTAGCCTATTTAATACGAGAGTAACACTATTGTTAACAAACTACGACTTCCCAAACTTATAAATCTACAACCAATCACTTCTTAGTTCATACTTCTTGATTAGTATTTTGATTAGTTAAGAACTTAACGGAAATCGGGCAGCATTTCCTCTATATAACTCGCCTAACCCAAACATCCAATTACTCTCCGATTATCACAACAATACCAACAACAACAATAATAGAAATAACCATATCAAATCTTTAAAATTCAGCCCATAAACAACTCAAACAACCCAATAACCTCTCTTAATCCTTTTTCAATCCAAATCATTAACATCTAAGACTATACACCAAACAAACCAACATACGCTTCGTTTACGATACTTATACACTTGTTTTCTTCCAAATTTATGAACCACATCAACAACAACACGACAACAACATCAACTACCATCCATGTACAAGAAAATTACTCCAATATCGTTTCAGTAGCAAGTTCAAAACAGTCCATCGAAACCACAACATCGAAATACAATCTTCGACCTTTACTTCGCAAAATCACAAACACATGAAAACGAGTCTAATATTACTATGAACACAGCACCCATACATATCTATAACTATATTTCCAGCCCTTCAACCTAAACAAATTACCTTCAAATACAATACCATAATAACGACAATACCAATCAAACTTAATCCACCATTATTAAATTGGAACAACCTCAACACGGTCCAAACAGAACCTTAACATTAACGTATACATTTCCTTGCATCCAATTCCACTTAATAAGAGTTAATCTCTCAATTACAATATCATCTACTCCAATTACACCATAAGAAGAAGAAATCTTACCTTAATTTAATTAGGACAGATCCTATAATCACTTGCACCAATTACACCGCTTCTTCTTCCTCAATTCAATATCCTTATGTTGCTGCCTCCTTGAACACGTAAAGCACCTTGGAGATTTAATCTAGATTTTTTTTTCAAAGTCAAGGCTGGCCGTGAGCATTGGCAGCCATGGCTGTTCATGCTCTTGCTTCAATTGGATTTTTTTTGTGAAGAAGAATGTAAATATTAGTCATCACATGTAATATTTATAGGCAGCCCATCCATAGGACACGTGCCCCACTAGCATGCCCATGTTTTATTATATATATTTTTTAATAACTAAATCTGGTGGGGCCCACTTAATGGTCTAATTAACTTAATTAATCCCTAATCTTCACTAATATTTCCACCCTAATTACAATTGATTAGCAGATCATGCATTTATTAAAATCGGGATTAAAAGGTCCTTGTCCTATATCTCAAAAATAACCTTGTCCTTGAACTTATGTCGATTAGCTTACGAATAATCCATCGTGCAAAAATACGGGATATAACAGGGGGGGAGGGGGTTTAAATTAACCCTTTTAAAAGCTTAAGGGGGGATTTGTTTAAAAAAAGGGGATGAAACCTTGTAAAATATAAAATTTCATCCCCCTCCTCCCCCCCCCCCCCCCCCCCCCACTTTCATTTCTTTTTGCCCGACTCCCCTTCTCAAGCGATTTGAAAGGCGATACTAGGGTTCCGCCCTTGGCGGCCCATTCACGGCAATTTATGGCCATTCTTGGCCAGACTTTTGAGGGTTTTTGTTCCTTCTCACGAGTTTTTGTGATTCCCAGGTTTATTTTCCTCGAATCTGTGCTTTTATGCCTAATTGAATCCTAATTTATGAAGTTACTGTAGATTCCTTCGTGCTATGGTTGCCATGAGCAGAGCCACGAACTCTTTGCCATCTTGTGCCCCATAACACTTAAGGAAGGAACCTAAGGAGGAATTTCCTACGTGGGTTAGTGGTTGGGTACGATTTTAAGGGGATTCTATCCTATTTGTACTGTGGTACCGCTAGAATGTAGCATTTTTTTGTTTTATTATTGACGAGGCGTACTATTCTGTTGATTCTTAGTTTTATGGGATTTTTACTTGAATTTTTGGTAGAATATGCTGTGTTTTTGTTGTATTTTGTGATGTGTACCATTTCTGATTGGTGATGGTGCTAATTGTGGAAATTTTGTTGAAAACATTCCTTTGTCCTTTGCTAAATTTCCAATTTGTTTGAATTTAAGGTTTAAAATTTAAGGGGGAATCTGTGGGAGTGTTTTTTTTACCCCCTTTGCTCCTAAACCCTAGTCTTAATACTATATATAGAAAGTATCATGACCATTGGAGGGATCCCAATTTTTTTCTAAGAAAATTCATGGCAAAAAAAACAAAAAAAACAAATCCTACTAAGTCTTTACCTTCCTACAAAAAATACTATATCATCTAATTACTACCATAATACTACTATTATACTACCATTATACTATTATTACACTATACTACAAAGGTTACACTACTCTAAAATACCTACATTACAAAATATTAGAAGAAACTAGGTTGTTTGGGGTTCTTTTGGTTGTTGGCTTGAGGTGTTGATCCAATCTCCACCCTTTGATCCTTAGGTTGCCCCAACAAAAGGTAACATTCTTGTTTTTACCTTATTCACTCTATTTTTGAAGTTGTTTTTATTTAATGAAAGTTACTTATTGAATGTTGAATGAACTTATATGTATATGAATGTTGTTGTATTGTTGCTATTAGTTGATGATAAGGTGTAAAAAATAACTAAAAATAGGAGAAGAAATGGAGTCGTACGACTGGTGTTTACTGTTCCATTGATATTCTTAGTTTTTCTGGAATTTATTTGAAATTGGTCCTGTGTTTGGAAGTTGTTTAATGGCCATGCTTAATACTGCTTTGATAATGAAAGATTTTAAAACAAAGAAAATAGATAGTGTAGTCCAATGTTGTTGTTTTCAGTATCTATAGGTTTGTTTTGGTGAATATATTAATGTAAAAAAGGGGTTAAAGAGTCTTTGGAAGGTTCATTATAGGATAATAAGGCTAAAAAAAGCAAATGGATGAAGAGTTGAGTTTGTATCTTGCTTGCAATCTCCTATTTTTGGTCAAAAAATGAAGGCTGAAGTGACACTCCTCTATTTAGCTATTATTTGTTTGGAGAGTTGCTATTTCTGATTGCTTTTAGTCCTGTCACATGTGTTTAGCTTACACTTGGTATATTAGATGGTTTTTGGTGAGATTCAACCTACTTGTTTCTCTTTTTGGGGTTGCCTGCTAGTGCCTGCTACATTTGTAATCTTCCCAGGACAAGTATGTGTCCACATACTTGTTATAGATAGTTGAAAACTTGGCATGATGGAATTCTGAGTTGACTTGAAGATTTCTGCTACTATTTTGAGTACTCAATCATCATTCTGTGAACTATGTGCTTTCAAATCTTTATGGTGATTTGTCTAGGCTTATTCCAAGTGGTTAATCCTAAATAAGTTAAGTCTAACTTGATTGAGGCTTTTAAAATAGTTAAGTTTCTTTATATAATAGAGGGTTAGTACAAAAAGTGAAATTGAATCTGTCTTTTCTTTACAAACAACCTGATGGTGTGTCTCACTGAGGATTGTTGAGGTTTGCTTTTGTGTATTGGTCCTATATGGCTGCAGAGGTTTGGTTTAAGTCTGGAAAATGGTTTTAAAACATAAAATGTGCTGAACCTCTCTACACTTTCTATAGTCTTGAATTTAGGATGTTCTGGGACATTGGCTCTCAATGTTGAGTTGTTTGAACTTTTGTTCATCCTTTAGGCTAGTTTCCCTTTATTTCTTCTTGTTTAGACTAAGTCTAATGAATGATATGGTAGGGAAATCCCTTTTGTATGCCTCTATTACTATCTAGTTCCATTTGAATATTTCTCTGTGTCCTGCTAAAGTGTTTAAAAGAGAATAAATGGTATAACTTTACTAGCTTGTGAATTTTTAAACTGTCAAACATACATGGAAATTCTCTAAACACTGGGAAGTTTGCTAAGGGAAACTTGTCTGACCTCATAACTTGGTTATTTAACTTGTTTTAAGATGACTTGCATACCTCTCTTGTTTTTTATATGAAATCTGACTGCATTCACTCTTATTGCTCCTATCTTGCTGGAAAAGATGTTTGACCCATGTTTGTTTCATTCTTTAGTTTGATAAGATCTTTGTCTGTGTTCAGTATACCACCATCTTGGCTCTTGTCCATTAAGTTTATCATCTATATTGAAGATCAGTCCATTCTAAGCTTAACTGAAGTCTAAAACTTATCATCTCACACTACGACTCCATCAAAACTCACTTATTTGAGTAGTATGAAGTTCAATCTCTCTTCTTTTATTATATTTGAACTCTGCTGGCCTGTGCCAATGCTTGTCACAAGTAATTACATAAACAAAGACACACTACCCTTTTGAGTAATTGATTCAACTTGTAAATCTGGTTTCTTACACACTATTTGTCCACATTGCTCATAAATATATCATTATGTGACCTAGGAGAAGTAACATGAATCTTTCCTGATCATTTTGTGGATACTGAGTCATCTCTTCTCTGTGCATTTATCATTAGCTGAATGATTAGCATAAATAGCCATGTGTGCATTATTTACATTGTTGGACCACACTAATTTTCTGAGAGTAGTTTGTAACCAGGTTATCCTTTGGGTTCTAATTTAAACTTGCAGGACTGGTAAACTTAATATAATGCTAAAACTGAAATCATGCTTAGGTGGTCCTGTTTGTGCCTAACTTGCTTGTAATACTAGCACCTGACCTGGTTGGTTTGTTGGAAATTAAGTCTTGTCTAGTGAATCATCCCCTGCACTTAGGACAGTACCCTGATCTTTTTTTTTCTTTGTGTCTCAGTTCTTGGAATTCTTGAAATCTGTCACCTCCTCCCCCCCCCCTCACCTGAAGTTCTTTTCCACTTCTGATTTGCTTATGAATCACAAACTGTTTGTCTTTTTTCATGTTGGTCATCTGTTTATTCATGTTGGTTTGTTGCTGGTGACTGGCATTTTACATTTGGAATTTTCTTAAAGACTAGTTGGTCCTCTCTACTCAATATGATCACTTAAAGAAACTAGGTGTGGGAATCTAAAGTTGTTGATTGCTTCTTTTTGTGACTCACCTCTTTTGTCATTTGCTTGTGAAATCTAAGATTGCTTATCATATGTGCACCCACTCTCCTCTTCCTTTTAAATTTATTGATAATACATTGGTCTTTGTGACTTCTAAGTGAATACTTGCAAACATGGGTGTAACTTGAGTGTATCTTTGTCATTTTGTAATCCTAAGTTGACTGCTTAACTAATGTGAGATTCATCTGCATGAAACTTAGTTCAAAACTGCCATCTTTAAACCCTATAGAAATTGCTCTTAAAGACTGCTTATATTGATTGGTTCTGCTGATTACCTTGATTCATTATCGGACATAAATTTGATATCTTAAAATTTGGAAGATCATTAGTAGGCCTGGAGCTTTGAATATGTTAGATTTTAGGCTGTTTGAGATTGAAGTTGGGAACAAAAAAAAAAAAAAAAGACTTTGTGGAACTTACACTTGTATCCTGTGCCATAACTTGCCATGCTTAATGTTCTGGACTTGTTAAATGCTTATTTGTGGCTAGATTTCTTGTCTAAAACTGCTTATGTCAAATCTGGACATAAAATGAGCTTAGTATAGTGTCATTTAGAAATTAAAATAGCCCTTAATTGTTTGTGTCCATCTTAAGGTCTTCTTTGGTGAATCTGTGAAGTTTTTGTGTATGTTCCCTACTGTTACTTGTTATGTGCTTAGTGTTTCCTTATTTGGCTCATCATGTGTGTCATGAACATTTAGAACTTGCATTATAACCCCTCTACTATATTGTGACATTGCTATAACTTGTTCTCATATATGCTAATTGACATGTACTATGCATTAGATCATTTATCTTACCTATTATGTCCAGTGAACTTTGGTCTTGCTGAATATTTTCTCATTAATCTGATTCCAAGTTGTGTTTATTTGGCTGTGTTTTATTAAGTTTGAGGGCACAAATCTGAGTATAAATGCATAATATGATGTGAGTTGTTTTAGGTGGATATAAGAGGGTATGCTCCTCTTGGTGGTTTTGCCCTCTATATCCTAGGTATATTGAGGTATATCAGGTATAGTAAGTTGCCTATACTTAGTAAATTTCAGAGAAAAGCGTTGTATTTAAATGGTATATTGATGTATATCACACTCTCTATACTTAGAAATTTTAAGGGGAATAAGGGTGTATGTCAGTGGTGTTGACACCTAATTTTGGCTCGCCATGCTTAAAATTAACGTTTATTTTTTTTGGGGGGGGGGGGGGGGGGGGGGCTAATTCGTTAAAGAGCACGAAACAACATTTTTGCATTTTTCGATAATTATCCTTATTTTAGGAATTTTATAAATTTATTGTCATTTTCGAGAAACATTATTTTGGCACATGTACAGCGTAATACTACCATTTTTTGTGCAGATCATAATTGTTTCTTAATTTAATAGCCTGTATATTTTGATATCTTATACATTAATATTTATATTTTATACATACATTATTATTACTAGTTAACTATATTTTAGTACAGTCTGTCAGTGCAGAGAAAACCAGAGCAATTAACTTTTTAACGCAGAGCAAAAATTCAATCAAGTCAAGGTCTCGTCACCTTTTAAAAACTTGACATTTGAGGTGAAGGGTTGAGTTCTTGATCCATTGGTTAATATATTTTTACACATGGGTTAAAAGGGGTAAAGGGGACAAGGGGTGGCATTCTTTTATTTTTTGAATAATAAATGTGGTCATTTTATATTATAGGTAAAAGGGAGGGGGCATTTCTATTTTTGATGTACATATTTTCATATTTTTGTTTAGATTTCTCTAACAAGCTCAACACCTCTCTCTTTCCTCTCACAAAGACCACTTCACACTACCTCACATATATTTTTTCTTCTCTCTTCACTCTCCATATTTTTTCTCTTCATAGGAAGACTAGCATCTTCCTCTTCTCTTTATATTTTTTTTTTTCTCTCTTCTTTTTTCATACATTGTATTTATATTTTTTATATAAATTGCCTTTAAATTTATTACATACATTATCTTTATATTTATTCATGCATTCGTGTTTACATTCATTCACACATTTGTCTTTTTTCATACATTGTCTTTATATTTACTCATGCATTTGTCTTTACATTACTCATGCATTTGTCTATACATTTATTCATGAATTGTCTTTACATTTATTCATGCATTTTGTTTATATTGTCTATATTTTCATCATATATTTTCTCTACATTTTTCTTTACATTTTCCTTACACCTTTCTCCCACTTTAACCCACACTTTTTCCTTTACATCATTTTACATCTCCATATTCTTTGACATATGTTTGTACCATACATTATATACACATACATGTACATACTTACATTACTTAACCACTTAGTGAAAAAGGGATAAATTTTTCTTTAAAGGGAATGCACTTTATTGTCTCTACATTATCTTTACATTTTTCATTCAATATCTTTACATTTTTGTTATATTGTCTCTATAATTTTATTTATTTTTATATATGTATAAATTTTCAAGCATTTTCTTTTACATTTTTTTATATCATCACACTACATGCCTATTTAATTGTTTCTCTACATCACATTTATATTTACATATATTTTCATTTTAATTCTTATGTTCTTTTTACCTACATCATTCACATATACATTTTTACATTACATATATTACAATAATACTAGGGTCAAATCAAGTTTCATCCTCTTTTTTTTTTTTTTTTTTTTTTTTTTTATCAAATCACTCTTTTAAAGACTTTATGTCATGTCACTTACTTTTTGACTTTTTCAAATTATTTTAACTAACACATTTTTCTTTCATCTTGCAATTTATTACAAATACTATATTTGTGGCCGATGAAGAAATTTCCGTCGATTTCTAAAGTCTCCCATGTACAAAAAACGGGTTTTTATTTGAAGTTTATTCATTATTTCTTTAATTCATTCGACAGATATTTATTCTCTTACTAATACTTTTACTAAGTGTTTATACAGGTACCCGGAGACACATCCCGAAGACGATACTCGGACGAAACCCGAAGACTTCATCGAATCCTTGTTTGTATTTACTTTCGCGCGTTATTTAAAATTGTAAAGAACATAAACTTGGAGTAGTGAAAACTTCACTTTAATGTTGGGCGGGGATATTTAATTACTTGTCGCTCATATGTTTAATTTAAAGTTCGTTATTTGCTTTAGGCAAGACCTAGCCGTCTACACTTTCATAAATTGATTAGATTGACTCGATATAAATACTTTGCTAATTAAATTCACACTTTTGGCGTTTAGGCAAAAATACTAGTCCATCCTTTATTTTATATTCTTTATACACTTTTAATACAACACACATTTTATATTGTTTCGTATACGCCAATACATATTTTAGTTAAGTTAAATCCACATTTTTGATGCGAGGTAAATACTAGGCCGTTCATTTACAAATCTTTTATTCTTTAAAGGCATTATATATTTTCACTCATTTTTTATACATAATTACTTATACTTATTTTTTACCAAAGCTTTTTACTATCCTTTTGTTCCTTATTCTTTTGATAGAATATTCATTAAATGAACACTCTTTTTAACTATACGGTAGAAACAAGTCAAATCAACTTCACTTTAATTTTGTTATATAAACTCTTTACACCAATGAATATTCGTAGATTATTTTTACATTCTTTATGCACTAATATACCTAGTTATACAGTTCTTTAGACATTTTATGTTTGGATATACACTCTTTTATACTTGAAATGCGTTCTTTATATGTTTAATATACATACATTCTTTTAATATACATAGACACACTTTCTTTAAATACTTTATATACCCATTTTACACACTCTTATATTTTTTATACATCTTCTATATTGTTGTATACATTATTTACACCAACTGATATACATTTGTGCCAACAGATATATATTCATTTTACTAACAAATACACTACTATCGAATGAGGTATATTTTCTTTACACTCCTTTGTACATTCCTATCGATATACATTCTTTATAAATACTTGATTCTTGGTATAACTACATTTTTTATACATTGTATATACTTAGCATATAATCACCTTGTGTAGTTTTTAATGAAATCACAACATTTTGAAAACAGGTAATAATAATGATAAACAGATAGATAATCCTCCTCTAGTGTTCAGTTAAACTAAGTTTAAGGACTGTTTTCGGACAGACTCTGAGGGATGCTTAATACCTTCCTCTCGGGGGTAAATAAAACCCTTATCTAAAATCTCATAGGTTTCCTGGACTAAAATTGAGTAGTCACACAAATACATATAGGTTTCCTGATTTTCCTAAAAAATAAGGTGGTGACTCTAACCCTTTTTAAACCAGTTAGAAGAACTGGGAAATTGCAAACTATATTGGACCCTTTCAAAATAGGGCATAACAGAATGACGACTCTGCTGGGGATAACCTAGGTTTTGACCTTAACAGACTTAGTTTAAGTGAGAACTTGAGGGAAATGTGATTATTTATGTATTTTTGTTTATTGTTATTACTTGTTATATATATATATATATATATATATATATATATATATATATATATATATATATATATATATATATATATATATATATATATATATATCATGAACTGCTGCAATATTATCTTTGAAAGGACGCAAGCCAAAGCCAAACTTGTGTTCCTTATTGGTTCGAAGACACTACATGTTACTACTTTCTTTATACTGTCATCGCACTTTCAATTGAGTCTTTGGCCGTACACATACACACATTGTGCACCCGAGTTGTGCTTTGCGCTCCTCCGAATCTTCTTCAAACTGCTTAGTTTTAGAGATTGGTGGGCTAGTCTTACTACTTGCCATCTTGCAATTGTCCGAATATTCTTTATCAGCTTAGATGAATCTACTCTTAGAATTCTTAGGCCGTTATATATATAATTTTGATACTGCTCTAGCCGGATTAATTTCATTCTTTATTTGCTACATGCTCTTTGTATATTACATATTCTTTATTTGTTTTACATACTGAATTTATTAGACATTCTTTAGTTGTACATATATATTAGATATACCTTCTTCCTCCTCGTCTGCTTTATCGTACAATTTTGGTTGACTTGTGTTGAGATTGGAACCTTTCCAAACCCTCACACCCATTTTTTGGTCTTCACAACCACCGTCACAGCCACATTATTTTTCATACCCATTTCCGGTCTTTGTACCATTGTTTTGACTTTACCATTTTTTTTATTACAAAACGGCCTTGTACATTCTTTCCATCTCCGGAACACACTTTTCCAGACCCGAATTCTTGTTCGTAGCCTCACTTCTTTCAATACAACCACTAATTCAAAGAAATCATACAAATCACATACAACATCGTATCTGCTTGAACTACGTCTGACCTGATTCTTGTCCTGACAAGATACGTAGGCAACCCTACATAAGGGTTTGGTCTGCCCACTGTTTCAAAATAATTCACAGGAATAAAAAACTAGGACAATTATTTTGGAACAGTTCCAAGATGCTCTCCAAAAAGGCTTCTAAGAGCGTCAATCAACCCCTTGAAATCCAAAACCCAACAATGCCAATACCAGCCTTACCCCAACCATCACCTGGCTTTGGTCCCAAAATTTTGGATATAAGCTTTTCTTCTTCTGCCAAGCATCGCAGGCCAAGGAACTTTGGGCGTGTCGGCCTTTATTTTTCAACCACAAGGGTTCAACACAAGTAAATCCTTCCCCCCTCAACTATACAATAATTGTGCCAACTGACAAGAAGTAATGTCAAAGCTCCACAAACAGTTTGACACCCAATCATTACAATTTTACCGATGGGCGCGGAGTATTTTTTAGAAACTCCGTAAAGGTCGGCATCCCCTCTTATCACCTTGCCAGCGAACGCGGATTATTTTAAAAGCTCCGCCGACGTTGACATTTCCTCATAGCCAACCATGCCAATAGATGCAGAGTAGTGTCAAAGATATGCCAACGTCCGACCTTCTCCTCCATAACAATCATGTCAACATACTGGAGTAATGTCAAGGCTCCATCTACAGTTGACATCCGTCTTCTCGGCCGCTGTTAGAGTATTTTCAAAGCTCTGGCTGTGATCGGCTCATTTTTTCTGACCGCCTGTCAAGATATTTTCAAAGCTCTGAGCCTACGATTGGTCCCTTCCTGGATAATTTTCAAAACCTGTACCTACGATTGGCACACCCTTCTGTCGTCTGTTGGAGTACCTGCAAAACTCTGCCTTCAATCGGCATCTCTTCTTATATCTTATCTGCAAGAACTACGCACACCTGATTCTCTTCTTTGATGAGATACGTAGGCATCCCTTTTGGGTTCGGTATTCATTATTCAAAAAATCACAAAAAAAAACTTTATTTTGAAAAATCACAAAAATATTTTATTTCTTTCTTTCTATACTATCTGAATGAACTACGCCCACCTGATTCTCATCAAAGATGAGACAAGTAGGCAACCCTTCTTGGGTTCGGTACCCCATATTCAAAAAATATAAAACTATTTTTTAGATTCATATCTTTGACTTGGTTGGTACCAACACAGTTAGGAGTGTGCATAGGAAATAAATAAGTAATGATTGATATGATGGAAAGGACTGACTTCGTGGTAAACCATAGATTCTTTTGGTACCTCTCTTCACACCTTAAGTGACACTTGAAAAATTCTCTTTCATACTTGTAAAACAAGAACAAAACAAACCTCATTATTTCATGTGCATTGTGTCCTGAGCTTTAGACAGCATTCAATTGCATTGCATTGTGATCTAGAACTTGGCCTGAATGTATGTTGAGGCGAAATTATGAGTAACACTCGGTATAGGAAAGGATCGTAGGCCTTCTTTGACCCGTTTGAGCCTTTTTGACCTACCAAATAATATTATCCCTAGCATTCCCCTTTGAGCCTAAAGCCTTTTCTTTGACAACCACATCATAAGACTATACAATTTATAAGTGCTTACACGCATTATCCCTCTCTTGGCCCAACCTCCCTGAGCGCACTAGAAACGTGCAGCCGCGGATAGAGATCCAAGCTGAAGCTTCCAAAAAAAAAAAGATTCAATAGTCCCAGAAAAACAAAGATGAAGAACGACCTTTGAAGCAAGAAGGATCCCACAAAAAAATCAGTCATTCGGGATCTCGGACATATAACCCGTTATTCCTTTTTATTTTTCACACTCCGGCATACAACTCGGAATTAGCATCAAGACTTTGGGCATACAACCCAGGCAATTCTCTTAATCCCCATAGAGTCTCGGGCATACAACCCCGAACTCCAAAAAAAAAAAAAAAAGCTCCAACTTACAAAAGAAGTTGCACAAGTACAAAAGAAAGGGACAATAAAACGAAGCAGATCAGCATCAGAGCACAGAAATACCAAGCACGGAGGTAGTGCAATGCTTAGGGAAGGATTAGTCACTCATTACCCAAATGATATCCTACCCTTTTCCTAAGCCTACATTACAAGGGTTCTCACATTAGTGGATACTTACATGACGACCAAGCTTATTGTTACACCTCATAAATTTCCCCGCGAACGTACAACGAATAGACTAGCGAAGGATACGGGTATAAGGTGTTTTAATCAGAAGGGAATGACGTTTGACGACCCTAAGTAAGATTTCAAAGGCAATGGGAATAAGGGATAAGGTTATGCTCCACAATGACTAATTATAGGTTTTGAAGACTTGAAAGTTACAGATTTGCACTTTGGCCCAGTTGGGCGTAAAATGAAATACTGACCGTAAAGTAGTATACGGCCCGTAAACCACCATGTCATATTTCAACTCGCAAAACTTCAACTTTCTGTCAAATGTTCAAATGGTTAAATACGACTTGGAATACGGATCATAAATTGAAATACAACCCGTAAACTGCGATCGTAAATCACCATGATCCTCATCATACCTTTCTGGTTTTGATATGCTTAAATATGACCACGATATACGGCCCGTAAACTAGAATACGGACCGTAAACTGGGTTTACGACCACTGTGCACTTCAACTACTGTTCATTCCGGATCAGATTTTAAGTCATTAAAAGAAGACCCAAGCTCATTAAATTCATTTCATCTTCACGATATTTCTCTCTAGAAACCTCTAGAATAGTCTCTACTGTTCAACTACAAGAATTCAAAGGAAATTAGTGATCAACTACTTGAAACCCACGAAATCAAGTGTAAGAACCACACTAAAGTTCATCTTTCTCAAGAAAACCCAAAAGAAGTGAAGTAGGGTTTTGGTGCTAAAGGAGTAATTCCATTCAAGGCTTGTTCAACCATCATCTAAGGTAAGTTTCATGACTAAAACATGTTTTTTAAGGTATTGGAAGGTTAAGATGCTTGAATTGTAAAAAGACATAGGAAATGGGTCATTTATGAGTCAATAGTGTCATGGTTGGATAGTAGTTGGGTTGAATCATGAATGTTGGTGTGTTGTTATTATGAATGCATTATAAATGACATTTAGATCATGAAATAAGTATTATATATGAGGAAACGCGATAGTAAGATATAACCATAAAGGTGGAGAAATGGAAGAGAAATGGTGGATTGTGGTCGATGTATACAAATGACGATTGTTGATTTCAATATTGTGAATATTGTTGTGAGCATGTGGGAGTTGATATATAATATGGGAAGGTAGTATAAACGAAGGCTGTCCATTTTTCCCTAGAATTAGTAACGCGTTCTTATAGTCGAATTAAATAACGATAGTGCGAATTCCCTCTTGAAGGTAGAAAGTGATGTCAAAGGATAACAAGCAAGCGATAGCTTAGTTAAACATCAAAGGTATGTGAGGCTAGTCCCTTCTTTCTAATGGCATGAATATTCTAGCATGATTTTCCTTCCTCCTCATGAGTTCCTATATTCCGGAAAGCTAAAAGCCTATATCTATGAATGGTAATATAAGATAAGAGATATGACATGATGATCCTAAAATGGCATGATGTTATTTATTGCTCACACTCACCTTATATGTTAGTTCCTTCAAGGTGAGGCAGGATGTCGATAATTTCTGCATAATGAAATCGGGGGATCACGACCTTACGTCACCCCGATAAAGTAAAGTTGTTCTCAAGCCTTTTTGCATATATTATGATAAGTATGTTATGATAAGTATATTATGATGAGCATGCATGATGATGATATAACACCGCGCCTACTTGGCCGGGCAGTCACCGCTAAGGCTGGCAGCTATACGATACACCATGGCCAAATGGCATGGGCAGACACCACTAGTGGGCGGCATGAGATGATACCCCGGATGCGGGAGGCCTGGACGCAGGCTAATGTTATGATTATCACTCCGATCCGATATGGACGGGCAGTTTATGCATTATCACACCGTACCTATATGGGCGAGCATCTTATATATTTATGCATACATAACATGATGATGATTATGAGTAAGCCAGCATGCATTATTTCTTTTACGCTTGACAGTCGGATACAACTATTCCATATTGATACTTCTTTTATGTCATTGTTCTATTTCCTTGTTTATGCCTCTCATACTCAGTACAATGTTCATACTGACGTCCGTTTTCTTTGGACGCTGTGATCATGCCCACAGGTAGACAGGGAGAAGAGCTCGACCCAGACCAGTAGTAGCTGTCAGCTGATTGAAAGCACTCCTTTGTTCGGAGGTGCTTATGAAGATTCTTTTGTGTATATTCATGTATATGTATTTTTGGGCAGGACGGGGTCTTGTCCCGTCCTTATGTATAGCACTCCAGTTGAGGCTCGTAGATGCGCAGTGTGGGTTAGATGTTTTCACGATTTATTACTATGTATGTATATATTATTTTGATAGCCGAGAGGCCTATGCATATAAGAGTATTTTCATGTTCTCAAATGAAAGATGACTTTTCCTACGATTTGAATATGAATTGATAAAAAAGCACTAAATGAGTAAGATGAGTAGTAGAACGAGTGGTGCTCGGTGGCTAGCCCCTGGTACCCGTCGCGGCCCCTAGTCGGGTCGTGACAAAAGTGGTGTCAGAGCTGTTCAGTCCTAGGAAGTGTCTACGAGCCGTGTCTAGTAGAGTCTTGTTTATGGTGTGTTGCGCGCCACATCAATAAACAAGAGGCTACAGGGCATTTAGGAAAAATGACCATCCTTCTTCTTATGAAATCGTGTGATAGAGCCGTGTATAAGATTTTATCCTCCCTAATAGTGTGTTATGATTTCAGAATGCCGCCAAAGGGAAAGGCTACAGCCGCCCAGAAGGGCAAGGCTACGACAAAGAGGCTGGTAGAAAGAGAGCCTCCGATGAATATAGAAGAAGGAAAAATCACATAATGAGCCTTGTCTAATACTTCTCCCACCCCGCCTAATGTGGAAGACAAGGAGGAGCTCCAGCTCTAATTCCTCCACCGGTTGCTTCGGGTCAACAAATGACCGAGGCCATACATCTATTGACCCAATTGGTCGCCGCACAGGCACAACGATAAAATTCAAGTTCAAGTGATCGGGCAGCAAGTACCAAAGCCCGTGATTTTATGAGTCTAAATCCTCCGGAGTTTTTCGGGTCAAAGCCGGATGAAGACCCGCAAGGTTTCATAGATGAGTTGTTGAGGACATTGAAGATTGTCCATGCCTCCGAAACTGAATCCGTGGAGTTGGCATCTTATAGACTCCGGGATGTGGCTGTTTTGTGGTACAACAATTGGGTATTATCAAGAGGAGAGAATGCGCCTCCTCCGGTTTAGCAAGAATTCGTGGATGCTTTTATTCGTCACTATTTTCCACCCGAGGTCCGCCGAGCTAGAGCGGATAGATTTCTAAATCTGAGGCAAGGAAATATGAGTGTCGGGGAGTATAGCATGCAATTTAATTCTTTGGCTAGATATGCCCCGGCTGTTGTGGCGAACATGGGAGATCGGGTACATAGATTTGTAAGTGGCCTAGGGCCACATTTATTCAGAGATTGTTTGACGGCTTCCTTGCAAGACGGGATGGATATTTCCCGCATACAGTCCCATGCTCAGAATTTAGAGGGGCGAAAACAACCACAAAGAAGTGACCGCGATAGTGATAGAATGCAAGGCAAGAGGACTAGATCTATAGGAGCAGGTAGTGGTTATAGAGGGGGATCAAGACAGACATATTCTGGGAACTCAGGCCAGTCGGTGACCAGTGCACCTCCTCGATTTACAGGTAGGAGATTTGATCGCTCCTTCCGTTCAAGACAGGGTCAGAGTTCGAGGGCCCCAGATTCCCAAATCAGGGAAGATTATAGTCAGAGGAGACCCCTAGTACCGCGATGCAGCCAGTGCGGTAGATTACATTCCGGACAGTGTCGCCAGGGTTCGGACGCCTGCTATACTTGAGGCCAAGTTGGGCACATGATGAGAGATTGCCCGTCGATGAGTGGTAGAGTTGGGGTTCAGCCCATAGGTTCAGCAGCTGGTTCTTCCTCAGCACGCCCGGCAGGACAGATTTCCCAGATGTCAGCCGACTAAGGTAGAGGTAGAGGGGCAGCATCTACTTCAGGTGCCACTCAGCCCCGTGTATATGCTTTAGCCGGACGGCAGGATCTTGAGTCCTCCCCGAATGTGGTTACAGGTACATTGTCTGTATTCACCCATGATGTATATGCACTAATAGATCCGGGTTCTACTTTTTCTTATATTAATCCATATGTTGCTGGTTGTATTGGGGTGAAACCTGAGCCAATCAAAACTTTTGAGGTATCTACACCGGTTGGTGATCCCGTGATAGCAAGACAAGTGTATAAAAATTGTGTAGTTGTGATGTGTGATCGCCAGACCAAAGCTGATTTGATTGAGTTGGAAATGTTAGATTTCGATGTAATTATGGGCATGGATTGGTTGGCATCGTGTTACGCTAATGTTGATTGCCGAACGAAAGTGGTTCGATTTCGATTTCCGGGAGAGCCCGTGCTTGAATGGCAAGGTAATACAGCATCTCCAAAGGGCAGGTTTATTTCCTACCTTAAGGCAAGGAAGATGATAGCCAAGGGTTATATTTATCGCTTAGTTCGGGTTCATAACACCGAGTCAAAGCCACCAACTTTCCAATCAGTTCCGGTAGTGAATGAATTCCCAGATGTATTTCCTGAGGAGATTCCAGGCCTTCCTCCAGAAAGAGAAATTGACTTCACCATTGATGTGTTGCCGGACACCCAGCCTATTTCTATTCCTCCTTATCGAATGGCTCCGGCAGAATTAAAAGAGCTAAAGGCGCAGTTGAAAGACTTGCTTGAAAAAGGGTTTATTAAACCCAATTTATCACTGTGGGGATCCCTAGTCTTGTTTGTAAGGAAGAATGATGGATCTCTACGAATGTGCATCGATTATAGGCAGTTGAACAAGGTGACGATAAAGAACAGATATCCTCTTCCGTTGATTGATGACTTATTTGATCAGCTACATGGTGCCAAATGGTTTTCAAAAATAGATTTGAGATCAGGTTATCATCAAGTGAGAGTTAGAGAAGCGGATATTCCCAAGATGGCCTTCAGAACGAGATATAGCCACTATGAATTCAGAGAGATGTCGTTTGGGTTGACTAATGCTCTGGCCGTGTTTATGAACTTGATGAACAATGTATTCAGGCCTCTCTTGGATTTATTTGTGATAGTATTTATTGATGATATTCTGGTGTATTATCGTATGGAATCAGAACATGCAAATCACTTGCGAATTGTTCTTGGCATTCTTCGAGCCCGAGAATTGTATGCAAAATTTTCAAAGTGCGAGTTTTGGCTAAATTCTGTGACATTTCTGGGCCACGTTATCTCAGATGATGGCATTAGAGTTGACACTCATAAAATTGAAGCTGTGAAGACTTGGCCGAGGCCTACGACGCCTACAGAAGTTCATAGCTTTCTGGGGTTGGCAGGTTATTATAGAAGATTCGTAGAGGGCTTTTCATCTATTTTAGCCCCATTGACGAAACTAACCCAGAAGTCAGCCAAATTTCTGTGGAATGATGCTTGTGAGCGCAGTTTCCATGAGTTGAAAGGCAGATTGACCTTAGCTCCGGTCTTAACACTTCCAGAAGGGCCAGATGGCTATGTTGTGTATTGTGACGCTTCCGGTGTTGGACTAGGATGCGTATTGATGCAGCATGGGAAAGTTATTGCATATGCTTCGAGATAATTACGGAAACATGAAAAGAATTATCCAACTCATGATCTCGAATTGGCTGCGGTTATTCATGCCTTAAAAATATGGAGGCATTATTTGTATGGTGTGCATGTTGATATTTATACAGATCACAAAAGTCTTCAGTACATTTTCAAGAAAAAGGACTTGAACCTGCGACAAAGGCGATGGTTAGAATTGTTAAAAGATTATGATGTGAACATTTTGTACCACCCCGGAAAAGCGAATGTAGTAGCCGATGCGCTTAGCCACCGATCAATGGGCAGTTTATGTGAAGTCCCTCCGGAAAAGAAAGAGATGGTTCATGAGCTCCACCAATTAGCTAATCTGGGAGTACGTGTAATTGATTCAGGTAATGCAGGGATTAGCATCAATGACCCCACAACTTCGCCTTTGGATATGGAAGTGAAAGAACGGCAATATGACGATCCTCAATTGTGTCGTTACAGGGACACATCTCATGGAAAAGAGAAATCTTCATTTGATGTTTCTATGGACGGAATTCTTAGGTACCGAGGCAGATTATGTGTGCCGAATGTAGCAGAATTGTGCCAACGAATTCTAGAAGAAGCACATTGTTCTCGGTATTCTATTCATCCAGGTGCAACCAAAATGTATCGTGATCTCAAGATGATGTATTGGTGGGATGGCATGAAGAGAGACATAGCTGAATTTGTAGCACAGTGTCCAAATTGCCAACAAGTAAAGATCAAACATCAAAAGCCAGGAGGCTTATTACAAGAAATGGAAATCCCTACTTGGAAATGGGAAGTGATTAACATGGATTTTATTGTGGGATTACCTCGTTCTCGAGGCAAGTATGATTCGATATGGGTGATTGTGGACAGACTCACAAAAGCAGCCCATTTTCTTCCAGTTAGAACCAAGTACTCAGCAGAAGACTAAGCGAGGTTGTATCTCAAGGAAATTGTGCGACTCCATGGTATACCATTATCTATTATTACAGATAGAGGAGCACAGTTTACAGCCAAGTTTTGGAAGTCCTTCCAAGAAGGTCTAGGCACTCAAGTGAAGCTTAGCACGGCATTTCATCCGCAGACCGACGGACAAGCCGAGCGTACTATTCAGACCTTGGAAGATATGCTACGAACGTGTGTTCTAGATTTCGGTGGAAGTTGGGACGATCATTTACCGCTAATCGAATTTGCATACAATAATAGTTATCATTCCAGCATTCAAATGGCTCTATATGAAGCTTTATATAGAAGGAAATGTAGATCCCCAATCGGATGGTTCGAAATAGGGGAAGCACAACTAGTAGGCCCTGAATTAATTCAACAAGCGGTGGAAAAAGTTAAGGTGATCCGAGATTGATTGTTAACAGCCCAAAGTCGCCAAAAGTCTTATACAGACAATCGCCGACAAGACTTGGAATTTCAGGTTGATGATTGGGTATTTTTGAAAGTGTCGCTAATGAAAGGAGTGATGAGATTTGGTAAAAGAGGGAAGCTAAGTCCTAGATACGTTGGACCCTATAGAATTATCCGCAAGGTAGGTCATGTAGCCTATGAACTGGATTTGCCTTCGGAGCTTGAATCAGTCCATCCAGTCTTCCATGTTTCGATGCTCCTTTAGTGTATTGGAGATCCCACAAAGATTGTCCCGATAGATGATGTGCAAGTAATAGAAAAGCTAACCTATGAAGAGATGCCTATTGCTATTCTAGACAGGCAAGTGCGGAGACTTCAAAATAAAGAGGTAGCTTCAGTTAAAGTCCTGTGACGAAACAATAGCCGAGAAGAAATGACTTGGGAAGCGGAAGAGGGTATGAAGTCCAAGTACCCGCATTTATTTCAACCCCCAGAAGAGACTCAAGATGGAACGCCAATAATATGAGGTAAGTATGCAATAAATGAAGTGTAATAATTAGAGTATCTGAACACCCCTATTTCCATCATTACACAGATATTATATCCCCTATTTTCGGGAGCTTTCGTAAGTCTTTCTTAGAATTTATTTTGTGTTGTGGCCCTGTGAGGCAATGATATTATGGGTTGTTGTGGCAGGATGGTAGTGCCATATTACAGGGGAAACTCTGGCGAAATATTCGCAGAATACCGAGTGTTTAACATTCGAGGATGAATGTTCCAAACGGGGGGGGAGAGTGTTACACCTCGTAAATTTCCCCGCGAACGTACAACGAATAGACAAGCGAAGGATACGGGTATATGGTGTTTTAATCAGAAGGGAATGACGTTTGACGACCCTAAGTAAGATTTCAAAGGCAATGGGAATAAGGGATAAGGTTATGCTCCACAATGACTAATTATAGGTTTTGAAGACTTGAAAGTTACAGATTTGCACTTTGGCCCAGTTGGTCGTAAAATAAAATACGGACCGTAAAGTAGTATACGGCCCGTAAACCACCATGTCGTATTTCAACTCACAAACTTAAACTTTCTGTCAAATGTTCAAATGGTTAAATACGACATGGAATACGGACCGTAAATTGAAATACGGCCCGTAAACTGCGATCGTAAATCACCATGATCCTCAGCATACCTTTCTGGTTTTGATATGCTTAAATACGACCACGATATACGACCCGTAAACTGGAATATGAACCGTAAACTGGGTTTACGACCACTGTGCACTTCGACTACTGTTCATTCCGGATCAGATTTTAAGTCATTAAAAGGAGACCCAAGCTCATTAAATTCATTTCATCTTCACGATATTTCTCTCTAGAAACCTCTAGAATACTCTCTACTCTTCAACTACAAGAATTCAAAGGAAATTAGTGATCAACTACATGAAACCCACGAAATCAAGTGTAAGAATCACACTAAAGTTCATCTTTCTCAAGAAAACCCAAAAGAAGTGAAGTAGGGTTTTGGTGCTAACGGAGTAATTCCGTTCAAGGCTTGTTCAACCATCATCTAAGGTAAGTTTCATGACTAAAACATGTTGTTTAAGGTATTGGAAGGTTAAGATACTTGAATTGTAAAAAGACATAGGAAATGGGTCATTTATGAGTGAATAGCATCATGGTTGGATAGTAGTTGGGTTGAATCATGAATTTTGGTGTTGTGATTATGAATGCGTTATAAATGACATTTAGACCATGAAATAAGTATTATATACAAGGAAACGAGATAGTAAGCTATAACCATAAAGGTGGACAAATGGAAGAGAACTGATGGATTGTGGTCGATGTATACAAATGACGATTGTTGATTTCAATATTGTGAATGTTGTTGTGAGCATGTGGGAGTTGATATAGAATATGGGAAAGTTGTATAAACGAAGGAAGTGCTGTCCTTTTTTCCCTAGAATTAGTAACGCGTTCTTATAGTCGAATTAACTAACGATAGTGCGAATTCCCTCTTGAAGGTAGAAAGTGATATCAAAGGAGAACAAGCAAGCGATAGCTTAGTTAACCATCAAAGGTATGTGAGGCTAGTCCCTTCTTTCTAATGGCATGAATATTCTAGCATGATTTTCCTTCCTCTTCATGAGTTCCTATATTCCGGAAAGCTAAAAGCCTATATCTATGAATGGTAATATAAGATAAGAGATATGACATGATGATCCTAAAATGGCATGATGTTATTTATTGCTCACACTCACCTTATATGTTAGTTCCTTCAAGGTGAGGAAGGATGCCGATAATTGCTCCACAATGAAATCGGGGGATCACGACCTTACGTCACCCCGATAAAGTAAAGTTGTTCTCAAGCCTTTTGGCATGTATTATGATAAGTATGTTATGATAAGTATATTTTGATGAGCATGCATGATGATGATATAACACCGCGCCAACTTGGCCGGGCAGTCACCGCTAAGGCGGGTAGCTATACGATACACCATGGCCAAATGGTATGGGCAGACACCTCTAGTGGGCGGCATGAGATGATACCCCGGACGCGGGAGGCCTAGACGCAGGCTAATGTTATGATTATCACACCGATCTGATGTGGACGGGCAGTTTATGCATTATCACACCGTACCTATATGGGCGGGCAGCTTATATATTTATGCATACATGACATAATGATGATTATGAGTAAGCCAGCAAGCATTATTTCTTTTACGCTTGACAGTCGGATACAGCTATTCCATATTGATACTTCTTTTATGTCATTGTTCGATTTCATTGTTTATGCCTCTCATACTCAGTACAATGTTCGTACTGACGTCCGTTTTCTTTGGACGCTGTGATCATGCCCACAGGTAGACAGGGAGGAGAGCTCGACCCAGACCAGTAGTAGCTGTCAGCTGATTGAAAGCACTCATTTGTTCGGAGGTGCTTATGACGATTCTTTTGTGTATATTCATGTATATGTATTTTTAGGCATGACGGGGTCTTGTCCCATCCTTATGTATAGCAATCCAGTAGAGGCTCGTAGATGCACAGTGCGGGTTAGATGTTTTCACGATTTATTATTATGTATGTATATATTATTTCGATAGCCGAGAGGCCTATGCATATAAGAGTATTTTCATGTTCTCAAATGAAAGATGACTTTTCCTACGATTTGAATACGAATTGATAAAAGAGCACTAAATGAGTACGATGAGTAGTAGAACGAGTGGTGCTCGGTGGCTAGCCCCGGGTACCCGTCGCGGCCCCTAGTCGGGTCGTGACACTTATGGTATCAAAATTGCGTGCATTGAACATCTTTCTGAGTATGAGTGTATTCCTCTAGAAGTCCCAAAGTTAAAAAAAAATACTGAAATATGTGTGATAAAGGGACTTTCTTTAAGGTGAGGGCACTTGAAACATGAGGATAGGTATAGTTCAAAACCTTTGCTTGAAGCAAGACGAACAAATCTTGTCGATACTTAGGTATGTCTGAGGTACCACTTGAAGCTATAGGAATTATCCCCAGTCAATCTTGGTTAGCTGGGAAGAAATTGACGGAATTTTTATGCACAAAACTAATTGTTGGTACCAACTGAAGTCAAGACATGATTCTCTTCACTTCTGCATTTCCCAATATTCTTTACAACAAAAACAACGAAAAATGCATCAAAATATTTTTTATAGGAGCCCACCTTCTAATGCGGGTATTTCAATTCTAGTTCAAGTGCCCACCTTCTAATGTGGGTATTTTTAATTTCAGTTCAGGCGCCCACTTCAAAATACGGGTATTTTAATTTCAATCAGGTGCCCACCTCATAATGAGAGTATTTTAATTTCAGTCAGGCGCCCACCTTCCAATGCGGGTATTTTATATTTCAGTCAGGCACTCACCTCATAATGAGGGTATTTTAATTTCAATCAGGCGCCCACCTTCCAATGCGGGTATTTTAATTTCAGTTCAGGCGCCCAGCTTTTAATGCGGGTATTTTAATTTCAGTCAGGCGCCCACCTCATAATGCGGTTATTTTAATTTATGTTAGGCGCCCTCCTTCTAATGCGGGTATTTCAATTCTAGTTCAAGTGCCCACCTTCTAATTTGGGTATTTTTAATTCCAGTTCAGGCGCCCACTTCATAATACGGGTATTTTAATTTCAATCAGGCGCCCACCTCATAATGAGGGTATTTTAATTTCAGTCAGGCGCTCACCTTCCAATGCGGCTATTTTAATTTCAGTTCAGGCGCCCACCTTCAAATACGGGTATATTAGTTTTACTTTTTACAGGCGCCCACCTTCAAATACGGGTATTCCATTTCAAAGCTCTGGCACACAAAGCAGAGTATACATCAGGATCTCGGCACACAACACGAGACTTCATTTCATTTCGAGGCTCCGGCACATAAACCGGAGTATGCATCAAGATCCTCATACACAATTCAGGACCCCTCTACATTCAAAGCTTTGGCACACAACTCGATGTTTTCATCAGGGTCCTGACATATAACTTTGTAGTCCATTTCAATCCATGGCTCTGAGTTCGGTCGCCCCTCTAGCAATGAATCATTTTCCTCCCCAACAAATTATCCCGAACTACAATCAGTCCGACTCCCATCTCAGGGATATGTAGGTAGCTCGAATTCTAGCACGACCGTTCTTTGTCCTACACTTGCTAGGACCACTCCAACAACACTGGGGAAAAAATTTGATCGAACGATCAAAATTTGCCACAACATCCATTAGTTATCATTTTTCGAACTACATTGACCCGATTCTCGTGATGGACGAGATATGTAGGAAACTCTAAGCAGAGTTCAGTCACATCGGGGCGAGAATCATTCTTTTCCCAGCAAGAATACAATCTTGCACCCTCCCAGCGTCTCGTAGCTCGACATTGGGAAAATTTTAGAAGCGATGACATGGGTACATAAATGTTTTTCAGCCCTGAACAATCCTTCCCTTTTTATCATTTTCCTTTTTATCACAACCCTGCCAACGGACGAAGAGTATTGTCAAAGTTCTATCAACGTCTGGCTTCTTTCTCCGTACATATCCCTTTAGTAATTCTTTGCCGAGCCAAAATAGGCTACACGTCAACGTCTTCGTCCGAAAACACTTTCATCATCTTCGGTCGAAGAGGGACAAGCTGTTGACACCTAATTTTGGCTCGCCATGCTTAAAATTAACGTTTTGGCGGGGGGCTAATTCGTTAAAGAGCACGGAACAACATTTTTGCATTTTTCGACAATTTTTCGATAATTATCCTTATTTTAGGAATTTTATAAATTTATTGTCATTTTCGAGAAATATTATTTTGGCACATGTATAGCGTAATACTACCATTTTCTGTGCAGATCATAATCGTTTCTTAATTTTATAGCCTGTATATTTTGATATCTTATACATTAATATTTATATTTTATACATACATTATTATTTATACATATACTAGTTAACTATATTTTAGTACAGTCCGTCAGTGCAGAGAAAACTGGAGAAATTAACTTTTTAACGCAGAGCAAAATTTCGATCAAGTCAAGGTCTCGTCACCTTTTAAAAAGTTCACATTTGAGGTGATGGGTTGGGTTCTTGATCCATTGGTTAATATATTTTTACACATGAGTTAAAAGGGGTAAAGGGGACAAGGGGGGGGGGGGGGGGATTCTTTTATTTTTTGGATAATAAATGGGGTCATTTTATATTATAAGTAAAAGGGAGGGGGGGCATTTCTATTTTTGATGTACATATTTTCAGATTTTTGTGAATGTTGTTGTGAGCATGTGGGAGTTGATATAGAATATGGGAAAGTAGTATAAACGAAGGAAGTGCTGTCCATTTTTCCCTAGAATTAGTAACGCGTTCTTATAGTCGAATTAGCTAACGATAGTGTGAATTCCCTCTTGAAGGTAGAAAGTGATGTATAAGGAGAACAAGCAAGCGATAGCTTAGTTAACCATCAAAGGTATGTGAGGCTAGTCCCTTCTTTCTAATGGCATGAATATTCTAGCATGATTTTCCTTCCTCTTCATGAGTTCCTATATTCCGGAAAGCTAAAAGCCTATATCTATGAATGGTAATATAAGATAAGAGATATGACATGATGATCCTAAAATGGCATGATGTTATTTATTGCTCACAGTCACCTTATATGTTAGTTCTTTCAAGGTGAGGCAGGATTCCGATAATTGCTCCATAAGGAAATAGGGGGATCACGACCTTACGTCACCCCGATAAAGTAAAGTTGTTCTCAAGCCTTTTTGCATGTATTATGATAAGTATGTTATGATAAGTATATTATGATGAGCATGCATGATGATGATATAACACCGCACCAACTTGGCCGGGCAGTCACCGCTAAGGTGGGCAGCTATACGATACACTATGGCCAAATGGCATGGGCAGACACCTCTAGTGGGCGGCATGAGATGATACCCCAGACGCGGGAGGCCTGGACGCAGGCTAATGTTATGATTATCACACCGATCCGATATGGACGGGCAATTTATGCATTATCACACCGTATCTATATGGGCGGGCAGCTTATATATTTATGCATACATGACATGATGATGATTATGAGTAAGCCAGCAAGCATTATTTCTTTTACAATTGACAGTCGGATACAGCTATTCCATATTGATACTTCTTTTATGTCATTGTTTGATTTCATTGTTCATGCCTCTCATACTCAGTACAATGTTCGTACTGACGTCCGTTTTCTTTGGACGTTGTGATCATGCCCACAGGTAGACAGGGAGGAGAGCTCGACCCAGACCAGTAGTAGCTGTCAGCTGATTGAAAGCACTCCTTTGTTCGGAGGTGCTTGTGACTATTCTTTTGTTTATATTCATGTATATGTATTTTTGGGCATGACGGGGTCTTGTCCCGTCCTTATGTATAGCACTCCAGTAGAGGCTCGTAGATGCACAGTGTGGGTTAGATGTTTTCACGATTTATTACTATGTATGTATATATTATTTCGATAGCCGAGAGGCCTATGCATATAAGAGTATTTTCATGTTCTCAAATGAAAGATGACTTTTCCTACGATTTGAATACGAATTGATAAAAGAGCACTAAATGAGTACGATGAGTAGTAGAACGAGTGGTGCTCGGTGGCTAGCCCCGGGTACCCGTCGCGGCCCCTAGTCGGGTCGTGACACTTATGGTATCACAATTGCGTGCATTGAACATCTTTCTGAGTATGAGTGTACTTCTCTAGAAGTCCCAAAGTTAAAAAAAATACTGAAATATGTGTGATAAAGGGACTTTCTTTCGGGTGAGGGCACTTGAAACATGAGGATAGGTATAGTTCAAAACCTTTGCTTGAAGCAAGACGAACAAATCTTGTCGATACTTAGGTATGTCTGAGGTACCACTTGAAGCTATAGGAATTATCCCCAGTCAATCTTGGTTAGCTGGGAAGAAATTGACGGAATTTTTATGCACAAAACTAATAGTTGGTAGCAACTGAAGTCAAGACATGATTCTCTTCACTTCTTCATTTCCCAATATTCTTTACAACAAAAACAGCGAAAAATGCATCAAAAAAAAAAATTATAGGCGCCCTCCTTCTAATGCCGGTATTTCAATTCTAGTTCAAGTGCCCACCTTCTAATATGGGTATTTTTAATTCCAGTTCAGGCGCCCACTTCATAAGACGGGTATTTTAATTTCAATCAGGCGCCCACCTCATAATGAGGGTATTTTAATTTCAGTCAGGCGCCCACCTTCCAATGCAGGTATTTTAATTTCAGTCAGGCGCCCACCTCATAATGAGGGTATTTTAATTTCAATCAGGCGCCCACCTTCCAATGCGGGTATTTTAATTTCAGTTCAGGCGCCCACCTTTTAATACGAGTATTTTAATTTCAGTCAGGCGCCCACCTCATAATGCGGGTATTTTAATTTATGTTAGGCGCCCACCTTCTAATGCGGGTATTTTCATTTCAGTCAGGCACCTACCTTCTAATGCGGGTATTTTAATTCCAGTTCAGGCACCCACCTTCTAATGCGAGTATTTTAATTCCAGTTCAGGCGCCCACCTTTTAATGCGGGTATTTTAATTTCAGTCAGGCGCCCACCTTCCAATGCGGATATTGTAATTTCAGTTCAGGCGCCCATCTTCATATACGGGTATATTAGTTTTACTTTTTACAGGCGCTCACCTTCAAATACGGGTATTCCATTTCAAAGCTCTGGCACACAAAGCAGAGTATACATCAGAATCTCGGCACACAACACGAGACTTCATTTCATTTCAAGGCTCCGGCACACAAACCGGAGTATGCATCAAGGTCCTCATACACAATTCAGGACCCCTCTACATTCAAAGCTTTGGCACACAACCCGATGTTTTCATCAGGGTCCTGACATATAACTTTGTAGTCCATTTCAATCCATGGCTCTGAGTTCGGTCGCCCCTCTAGCAATGAATCATTTTCCTCCCCAACAAATTTTCCCGAACTACATTCGGTCCGACTCCCATCTCAGGGATATGTAGGTAGCTCGAATTCTAGCACGACCGTTCTTTGTCCTACACTTGCTAGGACCACTCCAACAACACTGGGGAAAAAATTTGATCGAACGATCAAAATTTGCCACAACATCCATTAGTTATCATTTTTCGAACTACATTGACCCGATTCTCGTGATGGACGAGATATGTAGGAAACTCTAAGCAGAGTTCAGTCACATCGGGGCGAGAATCATTCTTTTCCCAACAAGAATACAATCTTGCACCCTCCCAGCGTCTCGTAGCTCGACACTGGGAAAATTTTGGAAGCGATGACATGGGTACATAAATGTTTTTCAGCCCTGAACAATCCTTCCCTTTTTATCATTTTCCTTTTTATCACAACCCCGCCAACAGACGAAAAGTATTGTCAAAGCTCTATCAACGTCTGGCTTCTTTCTCCGTACATATCCCTTTAGTAATTCTTTGCCGAACCAAAATAGGCTACACGTCAACGTCTTCGTCCGAAAACACTTTCATCATCTTTGGTCGAAGAGGGACAAGCTGTTGACACCTAATTTTGGCTCGCCATGCTTAAAATTAACGTTTTGGGGGGGGGGGGGGGGGGGGGCTAATTCGTTAAAGAGCACGGAACAACATTTTTGCATTTTTTGACAATTTTTCGATAATTATTCTTATTTTAGGAATTTTATAAATTTATTGTCATTTTCGAGAAATATTATTTTGGCACATGTATAGCGTAATACTACCATTTTCTGTGCAGATCATAATCGTTTCTTAATTTTATAGCCTGTATATTTTGATATCTTATACATTAATATTTATATTTTATACATACATTATTATTTATACATATACTAGTTAACTATATTTTAGTACAGTCCGTCAGTGCAGAGAAAACTGGAGAAATTAACTTTTTAACGCAGAGCAAAAATTCGATCAAGTCAAGGTCTCGTCACCTTTTAAAAAGTTCACATTTGAGGTGATGGGTTGAGTTCTTGATCCATTGGTTAATATATTTTTACACATGAGTTAAAAGGGGTAAAGGGGACAAGGGGGGGGGGGGGATTCTTTTATTTTTTGGATAATAAATGGGGTCATTTTATATTATAAGTAAAAGGGAGGGGGCATTTCTATTTTCGATGTACATATTTTCAGATTTTTGTGAATGTTTTCTCTAACAAGCTCAACATCTCTCTCATTGCTCTCACAAAGACCACTTCACACTACCTCACATATATTTTTTCTTCTCTCTTCACTCTCCATATTTTTTCTCTTCATAGGAAGACTAGCAAGGCTAACATCTTCCTCTTCTCTTTAAATTTTTTTTTCCTCTCTTCTTTTTTCATACATTGTCTTTATATTTTTTATATACATTGCCTTTAAATTTATTACATATATTATCTTTATATTTATTCATGCCTTTGTGTTTACATTCATTCACACATTTGTCTTTATTCATACATTGTCTTTACATTTACTCATGCATTTGTCTTTACATTACTCATGCATTTGTCTCTACATTTATTCATGAATTGTCTTTACATTTATTCATGCATTTTGTTTATATTGTCTCTACATTTTCATCATATATTTTCTCTACATGTTTCTTTACATTTTCCTTACACCTTTCTCCCACTTTAACCCACACGTTTTCCTTTACATCATTCTACATCTCCATATTCTTTGACATATGTTTATATCATACATTATATACACATACATGTACATACTTACATTACTTAACCACTTAGTGAAGAAGGGAGAAATTTTCCTTAAAGGGAACGCACTTTATTGTCTCTACATTATCTTTACATTTTTCATTCAATATCTTTACATTTTTGTTATGTTGCCTCTATAATTTTATTTATTTTTATATATGTATAAATTTTCAAGCATTTTCTTTTACATTTTTTTGTACCATCACACTACATGCCTATTTTTATTTTTTTCTCTACATCATATTTATATTTACATATATTTTCATTTTAATTCTTATGTTCTTTTTACCTACATCATTCACATATACATTTTTACATTACTTATACTACACTAATACTAGGGTCAAATCAAGTTTCATACTCTTTTTTTTTTTTTAATCAAATCACTCTTTTAAAGACTTTATGTCATGTCACTTACTTTTTGACTTTTTCAAATTATTTTAACTAACACAGTTTTCTTTCATCTTGCAATTTATTACAAATACTATATTTGTGGCCGATGAAGAAATTTCCGTCGATTTTCAAGGCCTCCCATGTACAAAAGACGGGTTTTTATTTGAAGTTTATTCATTATTTCTTTAATTCATTCGACAGTTATTTATTCTCTTACTAACACTTTTACTAAGTGTTTATACAGGTACTCGGAGACACATCCCGAAGACGATACTCGGAAGAAACCCGAAGACTTCATCGAATCCTTATTTGTATTTACTTTCACGCGTTATTTAAAATTGTACAAAACATAAACTTGGAGTAGTGAAAACTTCACTTTAATGTTGGGCGGGGATATTTAATTACTTGTCGCTCATATGTTTAATTTAAAGTTCGTTATTCGCTTTAGGCAAGACATAGCTGTCTACACTTTCATAAATTGATTAGATTGACTCGATATAAATACTTTGCTAATTAAATTCACACTTTTGGTGTTTAGGCAAAAATACTAGTCCATCCTTTATTTTATATTCTTTATACACTTTTAATACAACACACATTTTATATTGTTTCGTATACGCCAATACAAATTTTAGTTAAGTTAAATCCACATTTTTTATGTGAGGTAAATACTAGGCCGTTCATTTACAAATCTTTTATTCTTTAAAGGCATTATATATTTTTACTCATTTTTTATACATAATTCCTTATACTTATTTTTTACCAAAACTTTTTACTATCGTTTTGTTCCTTATTCTTTTGATAGGATATTCATTAAATGAACACTCTTTTTAACTATACGGTAGAAACAAGTCAAATCAACTTCACTTTAATTTTGTTATATAAACTCTTTACACCAATGAATATTCGTAGATTATTTTTACATTCTTTATGCACTAATATACCTAGTTATACAGTTCTTTAGACATTTTATGTTTGGATATACACTCTTTTATACTTGAAATATGTTCTTTATATGTTTAATATACATACATTCTTTTAATATACATAGACACACATTCTTTAAATACTTTATATACCTATTTTACACACTCTTATATTTTTTATACATCTTCTATATTGTTGTATACATTATTTACACCAACTAATATACCTTTGTGCCAACAGATATATATTCATTTTACTAATAAATACACTACTATCGAATGAGGTATATTTTCTTTACATTCCTTTGTACATTCCTATCGATATACATTCTTTATAAATACTTGATACTTGGTATAACTACATTTTTTATACACTGTATATACTTAGCATATAATCACCTAGTGTAGTTTTTAATGAAATCACAACATTTTGAAAACAGGTAATAATAATGATAAAAAGATAGATAATCCCCCTCTAGTATTCAGTTAAAGTAAGTTTAAGGACTGTTTTCAGACAGGCTCTGAGGGATGCTTAATACCTTCCTCTCGGGGTAAATAAAACCCTTATCTAGAATCTCATAGGTTTCGTGGACAAAAATGGGGTAGACACCCAAATACATATAGGTTTCCTGATTTTCCTAAAAAATAAGGTGGCGACTCTAACCCTTTTTAAACCAGTTAAAAGAACCGGGAAATCGCAAACTATATTGGACCCTTTCAAAATAGGGCGTAACAAGTGGTATATCTGTGTATACCATGCTTCCACACTTAGATAAAATTAAAAGATGAAACTGCTGTTTGGGCCAGTAAATGGGCTTGGCCTTGTGAAACTATTTTCAGTCCATTTATGCCTACTTTTGGGCCACTGCATCGTTCAGATTTGATCTCTTATTATTATTGGGTTTAGCCCAAGAGTTGTAATTTATTTTTCGCTTTGTAATAATTGATTATAGTCTAAATTCCGTGCTTAGTTTAAATTATTGAATGCATACTAATGTACTTACCCTTTTGAATTTGACCTCCAAAAACCGTTGGTGGGCTTCTACGAGGCCCACTACGTATCTAGATTGAATCAACCCAACTTGGAGCAAAAATGGAGCATACGTTTTGGACCCGAGGATTTCCCCAAATTCATAACATATTCTTATTGGGCTTGGTCGGCCCAATATCCCTATCTCTTTATTTATTTATGCATTTAAATTCTATACTTGTGTATTTATCTATAAATTGGAACCCTTAAGGTTACCCCATATTTAAAGTTTCCTAAACCCGAATTTTAAAACTATGTAAAATCAATTTTTCCAACTTTGATAAGACTTATGACTTCAAATAGGTTGACTTAATATGATTTGGACTAAAAATGACCGATTTCATAAAATTATGGGACTGATGTGGACGTTTACGAAACATATGGACTTGAACGTATGGACTGATTTGGACTAAACTTGTGGGACTAATTGTGACTATTTAGACTTAAGTTAAAAAATAAAATTTGGCTAAAACTCGACCAAAACATAGAATAAAAATAGACTATATAGTATACTATTAATATATGAATTATAATAGTATGCCTAAAAATTATTTTTTATTAAAAACTATTTTTGGGTGGACTATTTTTCAAAACTATTTTGGGTGGACTTACATAGGGTCGTACTTAGGCTAAGAGCCTTTGGGTATTAGCCTAAGTGGTCTAGTTCGACACCCCAAACGCCCAATTTTGGGCAAACCTTTACCACTTTTGATTCTTGAAATGCGCTATTTTTTTGCATAAATTACTAATATTTATTTGCGAAAATATTAAACAGAAACTATTTTTATCACAAACCAATTATATATATATATAAACATATTATTAGAACCCGTAGGTAAACCGCAATTGAGCGGGCCCTTAATACCGGAGTGCATAAAACCTTCCCCGGGGGATCACCAGAACCCTTACCCATACTTTAAAAATCACTCTAGAATAATTAGCGTAGAGCGAAGCCAAATCCCTACTGATGTAGCGCATGCTAACCATAGACTAGTTTGGGTATCTCAGACCTACCTGAATCGGACAGGAAAGACACCTTACTGTGTTCAGATGGTGTAAAAGCCTGAAAACACTGCATCCCACTATTTGCTATTTGGATGCATTATTGTGCTATGTGTGAAATAAATTACTGTTCCTGGGGGCGGGGAACTAATAGTGTTTTGTCTTGCAGATGTCTCATGATGTGTAGTTTGATATAGTTGTGGGTCCACCACCAGGTTTAGTGATATGGTGGAAAGGTTTGACTAATGATCAAAAGAAAGAAATCAAGAGTTGTGTGGGGCATCTGCCTTTATTAATGGATATGACAAGGGATTCCGGTGTTACACCCTGGAAAATTTCGCGTTACCAAGACTGTAGACGACTTAGTATGAGCTCAAGGGAGAGCAGAGTTATACAAGGATTAGGGATGAAGATTATATTATCTGAGTACAAGAATATATATATGACATTTAGAGATTGTATGGAGTAAATCAGTTAACACGTTACTCAATGATAACCCTCGTAACCATAAGGTAAGGTGGGGCCCACATGTCGGGATTTTGTAAAGGACATTTGAAAAGTGATATGAGTAGTATATGGAAAGTTGAGCAAATCTTAAGAAGGACCCTTAAGCCAAATATGGGCATAAGCCCTCCAAAAGGATGATTTAAAGATACGTTTTCGGATGACCTGACTTGGAGGGGCCAAAACGCTCTTATAAGTTTGGAACTTGGAAAAACACCAAGAATGAAAGTTGTAGATAATTGAAAGATCTTTCCAACCGTAGGTCGTGGGCCCTCACACAACATCGGGATCAAAAGTTAAGGCAATTTCTAGATCAAGACCCTAAGCTGCAAAAAGGCTCCGCGGGCCCCACTTGAGGAAGTCGGTGAAACCGACCTAGGAGGGGTATAAATATCCCATGAACCCCGTTTGTTTCAGCAAATAACATTCTAAAGAGTCCTAGAAATTTCTCCACACCTCCCCCAAACATTATAGTCCGATAAATCAAGAATCTAACAAGATTACGCTAAATTAGTCCACGAAAGGTGATTGTTCTTACTTCTACTTAAGTTTGGTGTTGGAAAAAGTTGATGTGGCTGAGTTTCTTCAAGCATAAAGTATGTTTTTCATCCTATCTCTTATGTTGAGTTTATTTGAAGGTTTAGCAAGCCGGAAAAGTGAAAATAGTTATGGAGGAAAGGTCATAAGTGTTGTGTTGTAGTTGTTGTGTTTATGGGCTTTTTTGAACACGTTGTGGCCGTGTGGCTGGGCTGATTTATATGTATAGAAATGGTATCTAACATTTTTGGTGTGTTGATGAGATTATACTCCTTGATTGGGATGAAAGGAAGTGTATATTGTTGTTGTATGTTGAAAAACATCGTGTGGGATGTTTATTGAATATATTGGTATAGATAATAGTGTTGTTGATGTTTGTATTGTTGTTGTTTTTGATTGGTTGCTGAATTGTAATTTTGGGATAGGCATATAAACAGGGGAGATGCTGCCCGATTTTCGGCAGAGTATAGAATAGTTTGATTTGAAACCTGGAACAAGTGTGCAATAAAGAGTCTAACGTTAGTATAACTCCTCTTAAATGTAGACTTGCGAGCTCAGACGAATAAGCGTAGCTAATAGGAGGTCTAACAGGTATGTTAAGGCTCGTCCCTTTCTTTCAAAGGCATGATTCCTATGGTATGATTCCATAAGTGTTTCTATAACCTCTATGATTTCAAAAGCTAGAAGTTTATGACTCTTAAAGCTTCTTATGATGTTAAAAATGAGATGTTTTTATGAGGATTACGTTGAGGATGATTTTACGCTTAAAGGTCTCAAATATGATTTCAACGATGATATGAAAATGTTAAGCTATTACATGATTTTCTCAATTTATCTTATTGTTGTTGATCTCACCTTATAAATTGTTCCTCCAAGGTGGGATGGAGCGGTAGTTTTCATTTGAACTCCTATGCATGTCATGAGCATAATATATGTATATGGTTATTTTGTGACATTATAGAGTTCTAATATTTCATTTTGATCGTGCACTGCACTCATTTTCATTCATCATGTATATATAAGGCACATTTGATAGGGGGTGACGCTGTGACTTTTGTTGTCTGTATATATGGCACAGTTGACAGGGGGTGACGCTGTGGCCTTTATTGTGATGTGTATGTGTATGGCACAGTTGACAGGGACTGACGCTGTGGCATTTGTTGTGATGTGTGTATATAAGGCACAGTTGACAGGGGGTGACGCTGTGGCCTTTATTGTGATGTGTATGTGTATGGCACAATTGACAAGGGCTAATGCTGTGGCCTTAGTTGTGATGTGTGTATATAAGGCACAGTTGAAAGGGGGTGACGCTGTGGCCTTTATTGTGATGTGTATGTGTATAGCACAGTTGACAGGGGGTGACGCTGTGGCCTTTATTGTGATGTGTATGGCACAGTTGACAGGGGGTGACGTTGTGGCCTTTGTTGTGATGTGTATATATAAGGCACAGTTGACAGGGGGGTGACGCTGTGGCCTTTGTTTTGGTATTCCTATGGATATATGTGTTTCTTTGATGTAGCTATACTGATGCATCTATGTTGTCCATTCATTGTCATGTCTCAAATGTTTTCCAGGACTTTATGTATATATTGATTTCATGCCTTACATACTCAGTACACTATTCGTACTGACCCCCTTTCTTCGGGGGCTGCGTTTCATGCCACGCAGGTGTATATAGATGAGTAGAGGATATTGCTAGAGGATGTCCTAGCTGGATTGGCGAGCTCCATTTCCTTCCGGAGTGCTGCCGAGTCAGGATATCTATGTTATAGTATATTGATTTATGTTACAGACTTTGCAGACAAAGTCACGTATATAGCATGTCTGTCTGACAAGCGGCTCTGCAAGACGATGTATCATTATGCTTTATGTTACAAATTTCATATGATTACAAATGCTACTTGATTTGAGAAAGACGAAAGGGATGTTTTTTAAAAGCTTTCATTATGCCTTTCACTTTGTGATTTAAGGGTCCAGTGAGATTATGAATATAATGAGAACCAGCGGGTTAGCTCGACTCTAAGTAAAGGGTCGGGTGCCCCTCATGCCCTATTAGGACTGGGGTATGACAAATTGGTATCAGAGCAGTTCGTCCTAGGGGTTGTCTGCAAAGTCGTGTCCAGTAGAGTCCTGTTTATGGTGTGAAGCGCGCCACATTTATAAACAGAAGGCTACGGGGCATCTAGGGTGGTTACTCTTCTTTCACATCTAAGATCGTGCGATAGAGCCAAGTCATAGGAAATGAGATTCCTTATACTAACTTTCGATCTCAGCAGAAGCACAGTATCGACGGAAGAAAGTGAGCGATGATATGGGAAGTCACAGAGGTCAGTTGCTTCGCTGAGACTACGTTATCAGAATATATATATATATATACATGATAATGAATCGGTACAAAGGTAAGCAATGGCACGAAGGATGTGTGTCGGGTAAGGTAAGAATATTGCATGTATGATTGAGGTGTAAAGCTGAAGAATGAAAAGGGAAGTTAAACAAGAAGATATAACGGGGCAGATCGCTAAAGGATCAGGTACATCTCGAGTGTGATATATGAGGTAAGTTTTGATATTTTTGTTCTTTTACCTGAAATTGGGAGCCTTGGGTGGCTGGGATATGTCGTATACATAGATATACCCTGTGAGGCATTGCTGGTATTTGCTGCATGCAGGTTTTGGATAGTAAGAATTGTAAAGGAGACTCTGCCAGAATTTTTCAAAATCAGGTCATTTAGTTAGGTACACTTAACAGGAAGAAGCGTGGAAAGGAAATATCGTAAATAGACAATAAGTGTTACACCTCGTAAATTTCCCCGTGAATGCACAACGAATAGACTAACGAAGAATAAGAGTATATGGTATTTTAATCAGAAGGGAATGACGTTTGACGACCCTAAGTAATATTTCAAAGGCAATGGGAATAAGAGATAAGGTTATGCTCCACAATGACTAATTATAGGTTCTGAAGACGTGAAAGTTGTACATTTGCACTTTGGCCCAGTCGGTCGTAAAATGAAATACGGACCGTAAAGTAGTATACAGTCCGTAAACCACCATGCCATATTCCAACTTACAAAACTTCAACTTTCTGCCAAATGATCAAATGGTTAAATACGATTTGGAATACGGACCGTAAATTGAAATACGACCCGTAAACCGCGATCGTAAATCGCCATGATCCCTAGCATACCTTTCTGGTTTTGATATGCTTAAATATGACCACAAAATACGGCCCGTAAATTGGAATACGGACCGTAAACTGGGTTTACGACCACTGTGCACTTCAGCTACTGTTCATTCTGGATCAGATTTTAAGTCATTAAAAAGAGATCCAAGCTCATTAAATTCATTTCATCCCACGACATTTCTCTCTAGAAGCCTCTAGAATACTCTCCACTCTTCACTTACAAAAAAATCAAGGGAAATCCATGATCAATAACACCAAATCCATGAGACAAAGGGTATGAAACCTAGCTAAAGCTCATCTCTTTCAAGAAAACCTAAAGGAAGTAAAGTAGGGTTTTGATGCTAGAGGAGTAATTCCATTCAAGGCTTGTTCAACCATCATCTAAGGTACATTTCATGACTAAACCATGTTGTTTAAGGTATTGGAAGGTTAAGATACTTGAAATGTAAAAAGACATAGGAAATGGGTCATTCATGAGTGAATAGTGTTATGGTTGGATGGTAGTTGGGTTGAATTATGAATGTTGGAGTGTTGTGATTATGAATACATTATAAATGACATTTAGGCTATGAAATAAGTATTATATATGAGGAAACGCGATAGTACGCTATAACCATAAATATGGAGAAATTGAAGAGAAACTGTGGATTGTGGTCAATGTCTATAAATGATGATTGTTGATTGCGATATTGTGAATGTTGTTGTGAGCGTGTGGGAGTTGATATAGCATATGGGAAAAGTAGTATAAACAAAGGAAGCGCTGCCCAATTTTCCCTAGAATTAGTAACGCGTTCTTATAGTCGAATTAACTAACGATAGTGCGAATTCTCTTTTGAAGGTAGAAACGTGATATCGAAGAAGAACAAGCAAGCGATAGCTTAGTTAAATGTCAAAGGTATGTGAGGCTAGTCCTTTCTTTCTAATGGCATGAATCTTCTAGTATGATTTTCCTTCCTCTTCATGAGTTCCTGTATTCTAGAAAGCTAAAAGCCTATGTCTATGAATAGCTATTTAAGATAAGAGACATGTTATGAGCCCTGAAATGATATGATGTTATTTATTACTCACACTCACCTTATATGTTAGTTCCTTCAAGGTGAGGCAGAATGTCAATGATTACTCCATAATGAAATCGGGGGATCACGACCTTGCGTCACCCCGATAAAGTAAAGTTGTTCATAAGCCTTATGCATGTATTATGATAAGTATGTTACGATAAACATATTATGAAGAGCATGTATGATGATGATATAACACCGTGCCTATTTGGCCGGGTAGTCACCGCCAAGACGGGCAACTATATGATACACCATGGACAAATGGCATGGGCAGACACCACTAGTGGGCGGCATGAGATGATACCCCGGACGCGGGAGGCCTGGACGCAGGCTAGTGTTATGATTATCACACCGATCCGATATGGACGGGCAGCTTATATATATTACTACACCGTACCTATATGGGTGGGCAGCTTATACATTATTCGTATATGACAGGATGATGATTATGAGTAAGCCAGCATGCATTATTTCTTTTACACTTGACAGTCAGATACAGTTATTACATATGATACTTCTTTTATATCATTGCCTAATTTCTTTGTGTATGCCTCCCATACTCAGTACAATGTTCGTACTGACGTCCGTTTTCTTTGGACGCTGTGTTCATGCCCACAGGTAAACAGGGAGGAGAGCTTGACCCAGATCCGTAGCAGCTGTCAGCTGATTGACAGCACTCCTTTTTTCAGAGGTACTTATGATGATTCCTTTTGTGTATAGTCATATATATGTATTTTTGGGCATGACGGGGTCTTGTCCCGTCCTTATGTGTAGCACTCCAGTAGAGGCTCGTAGATGCGCAGTGTGGGTTAGATGGTTTCACGAGATGCTATTATATATATATTATTTTGATGGCCGAGAGGCACATGTATATAAAAGTAATTATGTTTCCACATGAAATACGATTTTCTTACCATTTGAGTATAAAAGTTGATAAAAGAGCATTAAATGAGAAAGAAGAGTAGCAGAGCAAGTGGTGCTCGGTGGCTAGCCCCGGTACTCGTCACGGCCCCTAGCTAGGTCATGAAAAAAGTGGTATCAGAGCGGTTCAGTCGTAGGAAGTGTCTACGAGCCGTGTCTAGTAGAGTCTTGTTTGTGGTGTGTTGCGCGCCACATCAATAAATGAGAGGCTACAGGGCATTTAGGAAAAATAACCATCTTTCTTCTATGAGATCGTGCGATAGAGCCATGTCTATGATTTTACCCTCCCTAATAGTGTGTTGTGGTTTCAGAATGCCGCCAAAGGGAAAGGCTACAGCCGCTCAGAAGGGCAAGACTACGGCAAAGAGGCGGGTAGAAAGAGAGCCTCCGATGAATGTAGTAGAAGGCGAATCACATAATGAGGCATTGTCTAACACTTCTTCTACCCCGCCTAATGTGGAAGAACAAGGAGGAGCTCCAGCTCCAATTCCTCCACCGGTTGCTTCGGGTCAACAAATGACCGAGGCCATACATCTATTGACACAATTGGTCTTCGTACAGGCACAACGACAAAATGCGAGTTCAAGTGATCGGGCAGCAAGTACCAAAGCCCGTGATTTTATGAGTCTAAATCCTCCGGAGTTCTTCGAGACAAAATCGGATGAAGACCCGCAAGGTTTCATAGATGAGTTGTTGAGGACATTGAAGATTGTCCATGCCTCCGAAACTGAATCTGTACAGTTGGCATCTTATAGACTCCGAGATGTGGCAGTTTTATGGTACAACAACTGGGTATTATCAAGAGGAGAGAATGCGCCTCCTCCGGTTTGGCAAGAATTCGTGGATGCTTTTATTCGTCACTATTTGCCACCCGAGGTCCGCCGAGCTAGAGCGGATAGATTTCTAATTTGAGGCAAGGGAGTATGAGTGCCCGGGAGTATAGCATGCAATTTAATTCTTTGGCTAGTTATGACCCGGCTATGGTGGCCGACATGGGAGACCGGGTACATAGATTCGTGAGTGGCTTAGGGCTATATTTATTCAGAGATTGTTTGACGACTTCCTTGCAAGACGGGATGGATATTTCCCGAATACAGGCCCATGCTCAGAATTTGGAAGGGCGACAACAACAAAGAGGTGACCGTGATATTGATAGGAGGCAAGGTAAAAGGGCCAGATCTATGGGGACAGGTGGCGATTATAGAAGGGGATCGAGGCAGACTTACTCCCAACATTCTGGACAGTCAGTGACCAGTGCACCTCCTCAATTTACAGGTATGATATTTGTCGCTCCTTCCGTTTAGGACAGGGTCAGAGTTCGAGGGCCCAGATTCCCAGTTCAGGGAAAATTATAGTCAGATGAGACCCCCAGTACCGCGATGCAGCCAGTGCGGTAGATTGCATTCGGGACAGTGTCTCCAGGGTTCGGACGCTTGCTATACTTGTTGCCAAGTTGGGCACATGATGAGGGATTGCCCGTCCATGAGTGGTAGAGTTGGAGTTCAGCCTATAGGTTCAGTAGCTGGTTCTTCCTCAGCACGCCCGGCAGGACAGATTCCCCAGATGTCAGCAGGCCGAGGTAGAGGTAGAGGGGCAGCATCTACTTCAGGTGCCGCTCAGCCCCGTGTATATGCTTTAGCCAGACAGCAGGGTCTTGAGTCCTCCCCGGATGTGGTTACAGGTACATTGTCTATATTCTCCCGTGATGTATATGTACTGATAGATCCGGGTTCTACTATTTCTTATATTACCCCATATGTTGCTGGTTTTATTGGGGTGAAACCTGAGCCAATCAAACCTTTTGAGGTGTCTACTCCGGTTGGTGATCCCGTGACAGCAAAGCAAGTGTATAAAAATTGTGTAGTTGTGATATGTGATCGCCAAACCACGGCTGATTTGATCGAGTTGGAAATGTTAGATTTCGACGTAATTTTGGGTATGGATTGGTTGGCATCATGTTATGCTAATGTCGATTTCCGAACGAATGTGGTGTGATTTCAATTTTCGGGGGAGCCCGTGCTTGAATGGAAGGGTAATACAGCATCTCCAAAGGGTAGGTTTATTTCCTACCTTGAGGCAAGAAAGATGATAGCTAAATGCTATATTTATCACTTAGTTCGGGTTCGTGACATCGAGGCAAAGCTGCCAACTTTCAAATCCGTTCCAGTAGTGAATGAATTCCCAGATGTATTTCCTGATGAGCTTCCAGGTCTTCCCCCAGAAAGAGAAATTGATTTTGCTATTAATGTGTTGTCGGACACCAAGCCTATTTCTATTCCTCCTTATCGAATGGCTCCGGCGGAATTGAAGGAACTAAAGGTGCAGTTGAAAGATTTGCTTGAAAAGAGGTTTATTTGACCCAGTTCATCACCATGGGGAGTATCAGTCTTGTTCGTAAGAAAGAAAGACGGGTCCCTGCGAATGTGCATCGATTATAGGAAATTGAACAAAGTGACGATAAAGAACAAATATCCTCTCCCAAGGATTGATGACTTATTCGATCAATTTCAAGGTGCCAAGTGGTTTTCTAAAGTAGATTTGAGGTCGGTCTACCATCAAGTGAGAGTCAGAGAAGCGGATATTCCCAAAACGGCTTTCAAAACGAGATATGGCCATTATGAATTCCGAGTGATGTCATTTGGATTGACTAACGCTCCGGCCGTGTTTATGAATTTGATGAACAATGTATTCAGGCCTCTCTTGGACTTATTTGTGATAGTATTTATTGATGATATTCTGGTGTATTCTCGCACGGAATCAGAACATGCAGATCATTTGCGAATTGTTCTTGGCATTCTTCGAGCCCGAGAATTGTATGCAAAATTTTCAAAGTGCGAGTTCTGGCTAAATTCTGTGACATTTTTGGGCCATGTTATTTCAAATGATGGCATTCGAGTCGACACTCAGAAAATTGAAGCTGTGAAGACTTGGCCAAGGCCTACGACGCCTACAGAAGTTCGTAGTTTTCTGGGTTTAGCAGGTTATTATAGAAGATTCATAGAGGGCTTCTCATCTATTTCAGCCCCATTGACGAAGCTAACCCAGAAGTCAGCCAAATTTCAGTGGAATGATGCTTGTGAATGTAGCTTCCAAGAGTTGGAAGGCAGATTGACCTCAGCCCCGGTCTTAACACTTCCAGAAGGGCCAGATGGCTACGTGGTATATTGTGATGCTTCCGGTGTTGGATTAGGATGTGTATTGATGCAGCATGGTAAAGTTATTGCATATGCTTCGAGACAATTGTGGAAACATGAAAAGAATTATCCAACTCATGATCTCGAATTGGCTGCAGTTATTTATGCCTTAAAAATATGGAGGCATTACTTGTATGGTGTGCACGTTGATATCTATACAGATTACAAAAGTCTTCAATACATTTTCAAGCAAAAGGAGTTGAACCTGTGACAGAGGTGATGGTTAGAATTGTTAAAAGATTATGATGTGAACATTTGTACCACCCTGGAAAAGCGAATGTAGTAGCTGATGCGCTTAGCCGCCGGTCAATGGGCAGTTTATGTGAAGTCCCTCCAGAAAAGAAAGAGATAGTTCATGAGCTCCACCAATTAGCTAATCTTGGAGTACGTGTAATCGATTCGGGTAATGTGGGGATTAGTATTAATGACCCACAATTTCGTCCTTAGACATCGAAGTGAAAGAACGGCAAAATGAAGATCCTCAATTGTGTCGTTACAGAGACACATCTTATGGAAAGGAGAAGTCTCCATTTGAAGTTTCTATGGACAGAATTTTTAGATACCGAGGCAGATTATGTGTGCCGAATGTAGCAGAATTGCGCCGACGAATTCTAGAAGAAGCACACTGTTCTCGGTAATCTATTCACCCAGGTGCAACCAAAATGTATCATGATCTTAAGATGATGTACTGGGGGGATGGTATGAAGAGAGACATAGCGGAATTTGTAGCACAGTGCCCAAATTGTCAACAAGTAAAAGTTGAACATTAGAAGCCAGGAGGCTTATTGCAAGCAATAGAAATCCCTACTTGCAAATGGGAAGTGATCAACATGGATTTTATTGTGGGGTTACCTCGTTCCCGCGGCAAGTATGGCTCTATATGTGTGATCGTGGATAGATTGACGAAAGCAGCCCATTTTCTCCCAGTTAAGACTACATACTCAGCCGAAGATTATGCGAGGTTATATCTCAAAGAAATTGTGCGAATTCATGGTATTCCATTATCCATTATCACAGATAGAGGAGCACACCTTACAGCCAAGTTTTGGAAGTCCTTCCAAGAAGGTCTAGGCACTCATGTGAAGCTTAGCACGACATTTCATCCGCAGACCGATGGACAAGCCGAGCGTACTATTCAGACCTTCGAAGATATGCTACGAGCGTGTGTGCTGGATTTCGGTGGTAGTTGGGACGACCACTTGCCGTTAATCGAATTTGCATATAACAATAGCTATCATTCCAGTATTCAAATGGATCCATATGAAGCTTTATATGGAAGGAAATGTAGATCTCCAATCAGATGGTTTGAAATAGGAGAAGTACAACTAGTAGGCCCTGAATTGATTCAGCAGGCGGTGGAAAACGTTAAGGTGATCTGAGATCGATTGTTAACAGCCCAAAGTCGCCAAAAGTCTTATGCGGACAATCGCCGACGAGACTTGGAATTTCAAGGGGGTGATTGGGTATTTTTGAAAGTATCCCCAATGAAAGGGGTGATGAGATTTGGCAACAAAGGGAAGCTAAGTCCTAGATATATTGGACCCTACAAAATTATCCACAAGGTGGGTCAGGTAGCTTACGAATTGGACTTGCCTTCGGAGCTTGAATCAGTCCATCCGGTCTTCCACGTTTCGATGCTCCGCAAGTGTATTGGAGATCCCACAAAGATTGCCCCGATAGATGATGTGCAAGTGACAGGGAAGCTAACCTATGAAGAAGTGCCTGTTGCTATTCCAGACAGGCAAGTGCGAAGACTTCGAAATAAAGAGGTAGCTTCAGTTAAAGTCTTGTGGCGAAACAATAACCGGGAAGAAATGACTTGGGAAGCGGAAGAGAGTATGAAGTCCAAGTACCTGGATTTATTTCAACCCCCAGGGGAGATTCAAGATGAAACGCGAACGATATAAGGTATGTATGCTTACATTTCATGCTTTTGGTCGCGTGTGGCCCTAGATATGTTGCTATTATGTTGAAGCCCTGTGAGGCAATGATATTATGGGTTGTTGTGACAGGATAGTAGTGCCGTATTACAGGGGAAACTCTGGCGAAATTTTCGTAGGATCCCGAGTGTTTAACATTCGAGGACGAATGTTCCAAAAGGGGGGGAGAGTGTTACACCTCCAAGTTTCCCATGAACGCACAACGAATAGACTAATGAAGAATATGAGTATATGGTGTTTTAATCAGAAGGGAATGACGTTTGACGACCCTAAGTAAGATTTCAAAGGCAATAGGAATAAGAGATAAGTTTATGCTCCACAATGACTAATTATAGGTTCTGAAGACGTGAAAGTTGCAGATTTGCACTTTGGCCCAGTCGGTCGTAAAATGAAATACGGACCGTAAAGTAGTATACGGCCCGTAAACCACCATGTCGTATTCCAACTTACAAAACTTCAACTTTCAGCCAAATGATCAAATGGTTAAATACGATTTGGAATATGGACCGTAAATTGTAATACGGCCCGTAAACAGCGATCGTAAATCGCCATAATCCCCAGTACACCTTTCTGGTTTTGATATGCTTAAATACAACCACTAAATACCGCCCGTAAACTGGGTTTATGACCACTGTGCAGTTCAGTTACTGTTCATTCTGGATCAGATTTTAAGTCATTAAAAAGAGACCCAAGCTCATTAAATTCATTTCATCCCACGACATTTCTCTCTAGAAGCCTCTAGAATACTCTCCACTCTTCACTTACAATAAAATCAAGGGAAATCCATGATCAATAACACCAAATCAATGAGACAAAGGGTATGAAACCTAGTTAAAGCTCATCTCTTTCAAGAAAACCCAAAGCAAGTAAAGTAGGGTTTTGATGCTAGAGGAGTAATTCCATTCAAGGCTTGTTCAACCATCATCTAAGGTACATTTCATGACTAAACCATGTTGTTTAAGGTATTGGAAGGTTAAGATACTTGAAATGTAAAAAGACATAGGAAATGGGTCATTCATGAGTGAATAGTGTTATGGTTGGATGGTAGTTGGGTTGAATTATGAATGTTGGTGTGTTGTGATTATGAATACATTATAAATGACATTTAGGATATGAAATAAGTATTATATATGAGGAAACGCGATAGTAAGCTATAACCATAAATATGAAGAAATTGAAGAGAAATGGTGGATTGTGGTCAATGTATATAAATGATGATTGTTGATTGCGATATTGTGAATGTTGTTGTGAGCGTGTGGGAATTGATATAGCATATGGGAAAAGTAGTATAAACAAAGGAAGCGCTGCCCAAATTTCCCTAGAATTAGTAACACGTTCTTACAGTCGAATTAACTAACGATAGTGCGAATTCTCTTTTGAAGGTAGAAACGTGATATCGAAGGAGAACAAGCAAGTGATAGCTTAGTTAAATGTCAAAGGTATGTGAGGCTAGTCCTTTCTTTCTAATGGCATGAATCTTCTAGCATGATTTTCCTTCCTCTTCATGAGTTCCTATATTCTAGAAAGCTAAAAGCCTATGTCTATGAATAGCTATATAACATAAGAGACATGTTATGAGCCCTGAACTGATATGATGGTATTTATTACTCACACTCACCTTATATGTTAGTTCCTTCAAGGTGAGGCAGAATGTCAATGATTACTCCATAATGAAATCGGGGGATCACGACCTTACGTCACCCCGATAAAGTAAAGTTGTTCATAAGCCTTATGCATGTATTATGATAAGTATGTTATGATAAGCATATTATGATGAGCATGTATGATGATGATATAACACCGCGCCTATTTGGCCGGGCAGTCACCGCCAAGGCGGGCAGCTTTATGATACACCATGGCCAAATGGCATGGGCAGACACCACTAGTGGGCGGCATGAGATGATACCCCGGACGCGGGAGGCCTGGACGCAGGCTAGTGTTATGATTATCACACCGATTCGATATGGACGGGAAGCTTATATATATATTACTACACCGTACCTATTTAGGCGGACAACTTATACATTATGCATATATGACAGGATGATGATTATGAGTAAGCCAGCATGCATTATTTCTTTTACACTTTACAGTCAGATACAGTTATTCCATAGTGATATTTCTTTTATATCATTGCTTTATTTCTTTGTGTATGCCTCTCATACTCAGTACAATGTTCGTACTGACGTCCGTTTTCTTTGGACGTTGTGTTCATGCCCACAGGTAGACAGGGAGGAGAGCTTGACCCAGATCCGTAGTAGTTGTCAGCTGATTGAAAGCACTCCTTTGTTCGGAGGTTCTTATGATGATTCCTTTTGTGTATAGTCATATATATGTATTTTTGGGCATGACGGGGTCTTGTCCCGTCCTTATGTGTAGCACTCCAGTAGAGGCTCGTAGATGCGCAGTGTGGGTTAGATGGTTTCACGAGATGCTATTATATATATATTATTTTGATGGCCGAGAGGCACATGTATATAAAAGTAATTATGTTTCCACATGAAATATGATTTTCTTACCATTTGAGTATAAAAGTTGATAAAAGAGCATTAAATGAGAAAGAGGAGTAGTAGAGCGAGTGGTGCTCGGTGGCTAGCCCCGGGTACCCGTCACGGCCCCTAGCTGGGTCGTGATAATAAGTGGGATGCGTTGCTTTAGAGGAGTTATGGATTTGGCATGGCATGAAGAATGATTATGAGGAAGACGATTTGCAGTCCGAAGGATTAAAATAGGTTACATTGGATGTATAGTAGGATCAAGGTCTATTGGGGAATTCAGGGAAAGTCGACAAACGAGTTCTGTTGTAGATTTCTATATAAGAGTGGCGAGCGGAAACCCAAAGAGGCTGATAACCGAGTATTTATAAGTAACGGCGACGAAGGTGTGTTCGCTACCATCGGGAATCTGGAAATCTAGGATGGAAAGTAGTCATACACACAGATGAAAGGTGAATATTGAGAATTAAAAAGGCCAAAATAGTAATTGTGTACTCGGAAGAGTGAGAGACCCTTTCTAATTAGAAGGGAGGTACGTTACGAGAACGTTTTGGAATCTGTCAAGACTTCAACTTGATTTAGATTATGTGGTGAAGGTCATGCGGTGAGGTGGATACGATTATACCAGCATTAACGCACCGGATTTCTTCAGAGTTTCAAGGTTAAGCGTGCTGGGGTGAGAGAAATAGTAGGATGGGTGACCCCCTGGGAAGTGTACAAAAGTCCTATAAATTTAGACATAAAACATGAATAAGAAGCTAAAGTAGACTAAGGGAAATTAGAGTGTGCGGAGTAGTTGGAAACCTCAAGAGGTCGCGTAGAATGAGGCAGACTAGACCGGTGAAGAGAAAGAAAGTGCATTACAGCTCTAGAATTAGGATGAGTTTAAGTAGCGCTTGGAAATACCTTGCAAGCGAGGCCTTAGAAAATGTACATATGTATGCATATAATATCCCATCTATGGCTGTATCAGCCGGTATGTGTATCCCGTTAACTGGCGTTACGGTATCTTGAAGACATTAATCGAACAGGGTAATAAAGTGCAGGTTATAAAAGAACGCTACCAGGTAAGCTGATTTACTTTCACTACAGGATAGGTTTGGAGTGTTCTAATGCAATGACATTTGGAAAAGAAAGAAAGTGAAAATCCGGAAGGAAAGGAGATCCAAGTGTTGAGAAAGTAAAAAGTAAGAAACATGAGTAAACGAAGCCTCCGAGAGAGATGACGGGCAAAACGCGAGACTATTTGGGTAAATATTCAAAGATAGGCATGCGAAAGGGGTAAAGTGTGGTAGTATGGAACAAAAGAGGAACGGTAGGGTTCGAGAACCGAATTCGATAAGTAGGGCTAAAAGGATAGTGACCACGACAAGGAATGTGAAGTAAGAGAAAGAATGATTAAGCCTTGCAACGATGCTAAGAGATTTTCAACCCTCGAAAGGTATATAAAGGGATAAGTGTGTGGTCAAATTAAGACGGTTGCCTCGGAAATGGAGAAGCTTTTCAAAAAGATAACTTAAGAATAGAACGGATTTGCGCGTTTAAAGAAATATTTCACGAACTTCAGAGCCGATACCACAAATAACAAGAGAAGAAAGGTACTCGAGGAGGAAGAAACCCAAGAAAGGTTAAGGACGAAAGTAGGAAAGGTATACTAATGGGTTGGTCGAAGGAAGAGGAGATCATTTAGGAGTAAAGTAACTGGAAATCTTTAACCATGGGATTAAGAAGGATACTTTACTTTAACGAGTTGGCGGTAGGAAACCAATTACTCATCGAAGAAAGAACGAGGATGATGAGTCGACACAATTGATTAGAAAATAAACGACATAGAATAAGAATTCATGTGAAGACCGAGAGATTTGATCATAGAAGAAATGGAATGAAATGTAAGGAACATGCATGGAAGACCGCTCGACTGTAGCATCATAAAGATAGATAGAGGTTCAATAAACGAGGATGGAGAGAGTGTACATTGTAGGAATTCCGTGCTAAGAGCAAGAAGTAGTAGGACGCTCGGAAAACTCGAATGCATAGCTGCAACACAAACACGTAGTTAAGAAGAATTATGAGTAAGCTAGCTAATTGGGCGAAAGGACTAGTAGTTGATGGAGGGGTAAGGAAATATTGACAAAATGATGATATAGACATAAATGGCAGAAGAACTCAGGGTAAGAAGTTTTAGAGATGTCATAAGCAAAGTCGGGAATAGCGAAACAAGGAGTAAGGTATAATCAGAGACTTCATAAAGAAATCTCGATGTCCCCATTAGCTGGCAGGTTCGAAAAAACTGCTAGTCATGAAAAGACAGAGGTGCGAAAAGATAGAAAAGAAGGCATCGAAATTGGATCTAACCCTTCTAAGTATTCCGATTGGATACAAGACTGTAACTAGCAAAAAGATAGACAAGCCAGACCATACGATGACGGAACCCCGACCTTAAGAAGATTGTGAAGGGCGGCAGATAATTATCGACGACGACGGTTACTCGAAGGCTATGGGCGTATAAGGACCTCCTTAATAAGGGGGGAAGGACATACTAGACTGGAAAAGAACATAACCATTAGGTTCACTAGCGGTGAGGTCATGTTGGATAAACACTCGGAATGTAAGCGTAAGAGAGATGGTGACAAGGATGTAGGGACTAATGAAGTTGACCAATGAACTACAAGGAATCAATACGACATATATCTAAGATCAACGGGTACAAAAAGGATAGCCCGATATGGCACCGAAGGAGTAAACGCAAAGAGGGCGCCGTAGAGAGAGAAAGGTAGCAGCCCACTAACAAATAAAATAAAGGAGAAGAGAGTACTTACAGGACGATGAATAGTTACGGCACGGCAAATCAAGATTACCATAATGGAGAAAGAACAAGAGCGAGATGCTAGTTAATTTCCGATCATGTACATGAGGACAAAGAAGTGAAAGAAGATGACTGAAGACAATAAAAGAGTTAAGAAATGAAGTCTAGGTACCCGCATCTATTTCAGCCTCCAAAGGATATGCAAACAGAGCCCTCAGTACCCTCAGGTATGTAATGCTTCTGTAAAGTGATTTCTTGGTCGTGTGTGGCCAGTATGGATATTGATGTTGTAGCCCAGTGGGGTGATTATATGTTTTGGGTAGTTGTGGCAGAATCATAGTGGTACAATTACAAGGAAACCTCTGGAGAAACTTTCGTAGGAATCCCTAAGAACTTAACATTCGAGGACGAATGTTCCTAAGGGGGGAAGGATGTTACACCCTGGAAAATTTCGCGTTACCAAGACTGTAGACGGCTTAGTATGAGCTCAAGGGAGAGCAGAGTTATACAAGGATTAGGGATGAAGATTATATTATCTGAGTATATATATATATATATATATATATGACATTTGGAGATTGTATTGAGTAAATCAGTTAACACGTTACTCGATGATAACCCTCGTAACCATAAGGTAAGGTGGGGCCCACATGTCGGGATTTTGTAAAGGACATATAAAAAGTGATATGAGTAGAATATGAAAAGTTGAGCAAATCTTAAGAAGGACCCTTAAGCCAAATATGGGCATAAGCCCTCCAAAAGGATGATTTAAAGATACGTTTTCGGATGACCTGACTTGGAGGGGCCAAAACGCTATTATATGTTTGGAATTTGGAAAAACACCAAGAATGAAAGTTATAGATAATTGAAAGATATTTCCAACCGTAGGTCGTGGGCCCTCACACAACATCAGGATCAAAGGTTATGGCCATTTTAAGATCAAGACCCTAAGCTGCAAAAAGGATCCGCGGGCCCCACTCGAGGAAGTCGGTGAAACCGACCTAGGAGGGGTATAAATATCCCATGAACCCCGTATTTTTCAGAAAATAACATTCTAAAGAGTCCTAGAAATTTCTCCACACCTCCCCCAAACATTATAGTCCGATAAATCAAGAATCTAACAAGATTACGCTAAATTAGTCCACGAAAGGTGATTGTTCTTCCTTCTACTGAAGTTTGGTGTTGGAAAAAGTTGATGTGGCTGAGTTTCTTCAATTGTAAGGTATGTTTTTCATTCTATCTCTTATGTTGAGTTTATTTGAAGGTTTGGCAAGCCGGAAAAGTGAAAATAGTTAGGGAGGAAAGGTCATAAAGTGTTGTGTTGTAGTTGTTGTGTTTATGGGCTGTTTTGAACACGTTGTGGTCGTGTGGATGGGCTGATTTATATGTATAGAAATGGTATCTAACATTGTTGGTGTGTTGATGAGATTATACTCCTTGATTGGGATGAAAGGAAGTGTATATTGTTGTTGTATGTTGAAAAACATCGTGTGGGATGTTTATGGAATATATTAGTATAGATAATAGTGTTGTTGATGTTGGTATTGTTGTTGTTGTTGATTGGTTGCTGAATTGTAATTTTGGGCTAGGCATATAAACAGGAGAGATGCTGCCCGATTTTCGACAGAGTATAGAATAGTTTGATTTGAGACCTGGAACAAGTGTGCAATAAAGAGTCTAACGTTAGTATAACTCCTCTTAAATGTAGACTTGCGAGCTCGGACGAATAAGCATAGCTAATAGGAGGTCGAACAGGTATGTTAAGGCTCGTCCCTTTCTTTCAAAGGCATGATTCCTATGGTATGATTCCATAAGTGTTTCCATAACATCTATGATTTCAAAAGCTTGAAGTTTATGACTCTTAAAGATTCTTCCGATGTTAAAAATGAGATGTTTTTATAAGGATTACGTTGAGGATGATTTTACGCTTAAAGGTCTCAAATATGATTTCAACGACGATATGAAAATGTTAAGCTATTACATGATTTTCTCGATTTATCTCATTGTTGTTGATCTCACCTAATAAATTGTTCCTCCAAAGTGGGATGGAGCGGTAGTTTTCATTTGAACTCTTATGCATGTCATGAGCATAATATATGTATATGGTTATTTTGTGATATTACAGAGTTCTAATATTTCATTTTGATCGTGCACTGCACTCATTTTCATTCATCATGTATATATAAGGCACAGTTGACAGGGGGTGATGCTGTGACTTTTGTTGTGTGTATATATGGAACAGTTGACAGGGGATGCCATCCCATGTAGCCATTCAGACTGCCCTTCGAAGGGCCAAGAAGGCGCGAGATAATAGAGAGCATATTTTTGTCCGTGGAGCGGACTTTTTCTGATTATTGCATTTACTTTTAAAAGCCTTGTAATCCCACTTGGGAGAATATCATTAATGAAAAGCACTGGGATTTTATCTTTGGGAACAATACATTTATTTTACATATGGCACAATTTTGCTTCATATGCTAGTAGCCTAGGAGCAACGAGGTATAGGAAAGCGAATTATATATTACCCAAATGCTTACTTGATATACTGCTTTGTGTGAAAATCATATATTGTCGACACTCTTGATTGGTCCCCATTCCGATCACTACCCAAAATAAAAACCAAAGAAAATAACTATCAAAACCAATTTAGCTCCACTTTTAAAAGGTTGATTTGCTAATAGGAAAAAGAGACTCCAGACAGCATGAGTGCAACTTCACCTAACGTCAACCTACTCAGTGACGACAAGAGCATGGAAGCAATAAGTGAGAAAAACCGACAATGGGATGATAGAATGGCCCTAGACACTGCTAGAATGAAAGAGGCTGTACAAACCACTAAGGCGGCCAATGAGAAAATTAAAGAAGCAAAAACACTCCTAGCTTATGTTGAGGAACTAACAAAGCAACACCCTGCCGATCGGGTAAAATGGGGAAAGGCACCTGAAGCACCACTTGGGAGTTATGTCCCACTCAGTCAACAAGAAGGGATTGACCCCATACCATATGGAAATGACGAACTACTTATCCCCAATCTGAAATCCTATGGAGACCTGCACGAATCTCAGCTCGAGGAATCTCCAGCTTCGTGCGCAATTGTTCTTAAAGGCACAAGATCACACAATTGGGGTACGCCAGTAGAGCTGTCAAAACAAGAACTCTTGGGGACTTTGGGAAGCATTGGAGTGTACACACAAAGCCCAAATTTGTTGCCACCATACGCTCCTTCTATGATTTATGGAAAATGCCTCTACCATCGAAGTCAGTTAGGACATACCGTCAATGAGTGTGGAGCATTGGAAAGAAAGCTTATCCAATGGATTGACCAAGGGAGAATTAGCCAACAATGGGGACTCCACTCTCTCCTGACTCATGACCAAGGAAGAAACCACCCAGAAAGGATATCAAAGGTTAGGTTCTGGAGGAGCGAATTTTCCAAATTCGAAGAGTCATACGCCAGAATCCACTCCCTACTATGTAGCATGAAAAAGATAAGGGCAGTGCCACAAACCTATTAGGGTCGCCCAGGATCTCCGAAAGAAAGGGTTTGTGTGTATCAACATGGCCGCCCCGGCCACGACATTAAAGAATGTGTGAATTTCAAGCATCAGCTGGAACGCCTTGTGAATGAAGGGCATGTTTGGATTGTCGCGGAAGGATGAGGATAGAAGATGAAGATAAAGAAGACAGTGCATATCGGCTTAATATGGTTGGGTAGAAAACATAAGTATCCCTTTACTTCTTTCAATAAGATAGACTATAAGATGGACTATCCCTTACCCTTTTTATGTAAACGGAACCACGCTGAACTGATGTCCCGTTGGGGATACGTGGGAAGCCTATATAAGGCCTCGTCAGGGTAGAAAAACTAAGTTTCGGGTAGCATAGGAAAAAACCTTTTCTATGTATGCCTGCACTACGGTCGGACCTGATTTCCCTTTGGTGGGATACGTAGGCATTCTATTTAAGACTCGGTCCTTTTATAATAAAAACCTAAAATCCCCCTTAGTATAGGACGGGTAGAAGCAAATCAACCATACAAACTAGTTACCAAAAATCAGTAGTCTAAAAACTACAAAAAGACCAAAATACCCTTGGAATGTGAATGGATCAAGAAGTTGAACAAAATATATGATTATATGTGCTATAAACTGTAAACAACGTGATATTTTTTGTTTCGTGCTTAAAACTAACGCTAACTTGGGAGATTTTGAGTTGTTTTCTCTTATAGGCAGGAGTCGATTCGCTGGCACCAGTTACTCGATCAAAAGCTGCCGCAGCGTCCTTAAACTCTCAAGAAGAAAACATACCTGAACTCCACCACCGAACATAAATGCTTTAGTAGAAGGTACAATAATAGCTGACATAGCCGGAATGCATTTAGAAGAGGCTATCAGTCTACTGATGAGATAATTAGCTGAAGCCAGAGAAGAAGCAGACCGCCTGAGGACCGAGAAAGAAAATACTACTAATGCTAAGGCTAGGAGACCTCCACCCACTTTCCCAAATTTGGATTTACCAATTCCGGATCATTTCCCTTAAACCCAGAATGGGGATACCTTTCAAACTCCACTACACTGAAATACTACCCATGTGGGCAGTTCCTCCCACCAAACCCCAGCTTTTCAAGCACCAGCTCACGCTACAAACACAAATGCTTATCAAGCTCCTCTGGCAACAAGAGTTCCTATGACCCGTCCCATATAGCCAACTGTTACTTTTCAAGACCATGTCACCCATATTGACTCTTCGCCAGAATTGGAGAACATAGAAATGTTCTTTGAAATAAGAATAGACAAAATAGAGAAGGAGATAGGGAAGAAAATCGCTGAACTGGAACATGGCTCTAAAAATAAAGAGGGGTTAAGATACTCTGATTTGTGCATACGTCCAGACCTGGGTCTGCCAGAAGGCTTCAAAATTCCCAAGTTTGATCACTTTAATGGGTCGGGCAATCTCAAGGCTCACTTAAAGGATTACTGCGACCAGTTGGTTGGAAATGGTGGAAACTAAGCTTTGCTCATGAGGTTGTTTAGTCGAAGTCTATTAGGAACGACTATGGAATGGCTTATCTCTCAAGACATCAGCTAATGGAAAACATGTGAAGAAATGGCAAGTTCATTCATGGAAAGATTCTGTTTCAATATGGAAAATGTGCCTGATCACTTCTCATTGGAGAAAATTCATCAGAAATCGACTGAAACCTACCGAGAATATGCTAGTCGCTGGAGAGACGAAGAAACGCGTGTGCAACCACCCATGACTGAAGCTGAGCTGATCGTCGCATTCATACGGTACCAAGAAGCTGATTGCTTTGACAAGATGATAACTATGAAAGGGAGTTCCTTTGCAGATTCAGTTGTCGTTGGAGAAGATATCGAGCATGGCCTCAAGACCGGAAGAATTGTTAGTGTACTAAACAGATCATATGCATCTGGCTCCATGGGTGGCAAAAAAAAAGATGTAGCCTATGTTTCTAGAGCTACTAGCCCGAAAAGCCGAGGAAAAGAGATGACCCAAAAAATTTTAGATAATTACCAATCACCTCCACCAACCAACTACATAACCACCTCATCCCGATATAGCCCAATGTTTATGTGCTACGCACAACCCGGCTACCAAGATTCACAACCAAACTATCAAAAACCAGCACCAAGCAATCGACCTCCATGACCAAATTATCGAATGCCAGCACCCAATAACCAAGCCCCACAAAATCAGACTTTCCAGAGCCAGCCTCCTCCAACAAACTATGAGGCACCACAAAGGAAACCTATGAGAGTATTCACTCCTTTGCCAGAACCAAAGACAAGTTTATTTGCCAAGCTAAGAGATGTCGAGCGAATAAGCATTGTCCCACCAAAACCTGCTAATTCCACGGATCAATGGTACAGGCCAGATCTAACTTGCGCTTATCATTCTAACCAAGTTGGTCATGCCACCGAATATTGCATAAACCTAAGGCACAAATTACAGGATATGATTAACAAGCATGCGCTTATCCTAGAACCAACACCTCTAAATGTGGACACAAATCCGCTCTCAAAGCATGGAGGAAACCAAATTCACATGATAGAAAAAGGTGATGAATGGAAAGAGAGCCCGGTGATAATTCGTCCAGATATGGAAGGGCTAGAGAGCACCGTCCCTCGTCATGTTTACAGGAGCAGGAAGAAGTGCTAAGCCCTTTGACAAAGAAGTTTGAGATATCTGCCATAGCCAAAAGAGAGCCTTTCGTGCTCAAATATCCCTCAACAATCGTTCGAATTCATAACGAGCCATTCATACTCAAAACATTAGGATCAATTGAGAATGCACCCTTTGTGATCAAACCACCGCACCAAATGATGGTCAATAAAGAAAAAGAGATCGCTGTTGTGGTTCAGGGTATGACTAGGTCAGGAAGGTGTTATGCCCCAGAAGAACCTGTACCCGAAGTGCCACGTTGCAAAAACCCTCAGTAAAGACTAATCACCGAAGGTGAAGCTGAAAACTTCTAAAGGCAAATGCCAGTCAAGGATTATTCGATTGTTGAGCACCTGCATAAGACTCCTGCCAGGATATCGGTAATGTCATTGCTAATTAGTTCATCGCAACATCACTTGGCTTTGATGAAATGCCTTGGATGAAGTCCAAGTACCCGCCGGCACTACAAGTGAAATATTGCCCGAGATTGTGGGGTATGTTGTACGAGCGCATAGGCTGTCATTTTCTGATGATGAATTACTAAGAGAAGGTAAGGCTCACAATAAGACTTTGCAAGTGTCGTGACAAGATCATTCCTCAAGTGCTAATTGATGGAGGAGCTGGGTTGAATGTATGCCCTGTGACGACTCTGAAACAACTCGGGTATGATATTGGCAAGATTCGTCAGAGTCGAACAAACGTAAAAGCTTATGATGGCGTGACTAGCGATCCAATTGGAGAAATAGATCTACACATACAAATGGGCTTCGCGGAGTTCGTGGTGGAGTTTGTCATCATGGATATCAAAACAAGCTATAACCTGTTGTTGGGCCGACCATGGTTGCATGCCACTGGAGTTGTGGAATCCTCGTTGCACCAGTCTCTCAAGTTCATATGGGATGATTAAGAAGTCTTGATTCACGGCAAACAAAGTGTCCACAACTATCCAGATAACTCTGTACCAGTCATTAGAGAAATCACCAGTGGGTGTTGATTTTCACACTATTGAGCTAACCGTGGTAGATTGTAGGGGAGATTATGAAGATATCCCTATGCCATTGTTCTACAAAATGGTCGCTACAACTATGATAAGGAGTGGTCTTGAGCCCGGGAAAGGTCTAGGAAAGAACTTATAAGGAATCAGAGAACTAATGAGTATCAAACATGGGAAGTATCGATTTGGGGTTGGATATGAGCCATATGAGGCAGAAGAAGAAGAAGAAGAAGAAGAAGAAGAAGAAGAAGAAGAAGCAGAATATGGGCTGAGAGGTCCCGTTGAGATGAGAAAGTCGTTCCCTCACCTATACTAGTCCTTCACAGCATACCCATTGGGTCACAACAGCGAGGATCCAGAAGAGGGTTTAAGGACATTGTTTTGGGATGAAGAATGTGCAGCCATCATTGAAGAATGCTTTGAAGCATTAGAGATTCGCCATGCTGAACCAGGAGAAACAACAAGCGGATGGACTTCTACCCCATTGTTCACTCTGCGGTAAAAAGAATGCTCATTTTCAGAAAAACGACGAAAGTCGGCTTTGAGGCCTGGCTTATCACCTTTTTATGTTTTATTTACGTCTTTTTTAATAACAGAAATGGCTCGATGTTCCATTCCGAGTCAGGATCACAGTTTGTGTCACTCTTTCAAATTTCAATAAAAACGCCTCAAAGATCATAATAAAGACAAAATTGTTTTACTATACCTATATAAATATATGTATATGTGTGTGTGTGTGTGTGATTATATATAATACATAGTTAAAATTGATTTTGCATTATTAATAACCGTGTTATTTTGCTTTACAGTAATAATACAGAGGCCACAAATAATGTCATGACATGTTACGAAACAAGTAAAAATGACGATCAAGAAGAAGAGATAACTGAACCAGAAGGGTTGATAGATGTCGAAGAAGAATATGAGAACAGACCAACGCCAAACCTAGAGGAAACATAGGCAGTTAATCTAGGAAGTGAGGAATTGGCTCGGGAAACTAGGATAAGTGTGCACTTGACAAAAGCTGAAAAAGAAGGGTATCGGAGTCTACTGAAAAAGTATGAAGATGTCTTCGCTTGGTCATACGCCGATATGCCGGGTTTGAGTTGTTGCCCATAGGTTGCCGATCCTCGAAGGATTTTCCTTGGAAAAAACAGAAAATCAGGCAGCCTAAGCTCGATGTCAGCATTCAGATTAAAGAAGAAGTAGAAAAGAATATTCAGTTAGGGGTTGTCGAGATGACACCGTACTCGACATGGTTGGCAAACATAGTCCCGGTACCAAAGAAATATGGGAAATTAAGGATGCGTGTGGACTACCGTGATCTCAACCGCGCTAGCCCAAAGGTTAATTTTTCACTCCCAAATATTCACATATTTATTGATAACTGCACTAAGCATGAGGTGCAATCTTTTGTGGATTGTTACGCAGGCTATCATCAGATATTGAAGGATGAATAAGATGCTCAAAAGACAGCATTCATCACACCATGGGGAGTGTATCATTACCGAGTAATGCCTTTTGGTTTCAAGAATGCCAGCGCTACTTACATGAGGGCGATGACCGCCGTCTTTCATGATATGATGCACAAAGAGATTGAGGTGTATGTGGACGATGTCGTCATCAAATCCCGGGTAGGTGAAAACCACCTCGAACATTTAAGAAGATTCTTTGACAGACTCCGCAAGTACGATTTGAAGTTGAATCCTGCAAAATGTGCATTCGGAGTGCCTGCTAGAAAATTGCTAGGGTTCATAGTCAGTCGTCGTGGTATTGAGTTAGATCCCACCAAGATCAAAGAAATCCAAGAGCTTCCACCACCGAGAACAAAGAAAGAGGTCATGAGTTTTTTAGGAAGGTTGAATTACATTGGACGCTTCATCCCCCAGTCCACAGTGATCATAGAACCAATCCTCAAGCTCTTCAAGAAAGATGCTCCAACCAAATGGACGGAGGACTGTCAGAAAGCCTTTGACACAATCAAAAGATACCTATCAAATCCACCTGTTTTGGTCCCACCAAGGCCAGGAAGTCCTTTGCTGCTATACATGTCGGTATCAGAAAATGCTTTTGGATGCAGGTTAGCACAAAACGATGAGATGGGCAAGAAAGAAAGAGCCGTCTATTACATCAGTAAAAAGTTCACACCTTGCGAATCCAGATACTCCTTGGTGGAAAAGACGTGTTGCGCTCTAACCTGGGTATCTCAGAAGCTGAGACATTCTATGGCTGTATACACGACTCATCTGATCTCAAGAATGGATCCACTGAGGTACATCTTTCGCCAGCCTATGCCCATAGGGAAGTTGGCCAAATGGAAAATGTTGTTAAGTGAGTTCGACATCCAATACATTGCGCAGAAAGCAGTGAAAGGGCAAGCATTGGCAGATCTACTGGCAGGAAGCCCGATAGATGACAATCCCGTACCTTTATGGACTTACTTCCCGGATGAAGAGATAATGACAATTGAAGGCGAAGAAAGTGAAGACGAGGCGGGATGGAAAGTATAATTTGATGGAGCAATCAACTTTAAAGGATCAGGAATCAGTGTTGTCTTAGTTTCAGACTCGGGCCAATATTATCTTGTGGCGGCCCAGTTAAGCTTCAATTGCACCAACAACATGGCCGAATACGAAGCCTATATCTTGGGTATACGTTTATCTCTCAACATAGATATGAAATATCTTTAGGTAATTTGTGACTCGGATTTGCTAATTCATCAAGTTCGAGGAGAGTGGGCCACCAAAAACGAAAAGATCATACCATATATTGGACTTGTGCAAAGATTGGCAGACCGGTTCCAAGAGATCAAGTTCAAACACATACCAAGAACCCAGAATGATTTTTCTGATGCATTGGCAACAATAGCATCCATGATTCAGCATCCCGACAGTAGATACATTGATCCTGTCAAAATCGAAATCAAAGATCAACCAGCTCACTGTGCTTTTGTAGAGGCTGAGACTGATGGAAAACCTTGGTACGTTGACATTAAAATGTTCTTGGAAAAAGGGGAATATCCCGAAGGAATCACCTTAAATCAGAAGAAGACTATTAGGAAGTTAGCAAATGGTTTCTTCCTCAACAAAATGTCCTGTACTAATGTAACACTCCGTAAATTGGGGTTAGGTGTGAATATGTAAAAATCTAGTGTTAAGATGATATTATATCTATATGAATCCATTCTTGATGAATTTGGGTGGAAGATGGTCGTTTTGAAGTCAAACCAACAATTGAAGTTCTTAAGGGCTCTTAAATTAGCCTAAGTTTTAGTAGGTCTGTCTTCTGGGAGATTTTCATGAAAATGTGTTGTGAATTTGGAAAAACTTTCTTGATTAAAGTTGTATATATTTGAAATATATTTCCAATGGTAGGTCGCCCAGCCCGAGCAAAGGTATGTACAAAATTTTATGTCCGTTTTACTGAAGGGCACAAAGGCTGGAGATTTCGCTCAAAGTACGCCCGGAAATTACGGGACGTCCTTTAAAGTGCGGAACGTCCTTTTAGGACGTACTTCTTCAGTTTCTGGAAGAAAATGGGGTTTAAAATGGGTATGGTCTTATTTTTTTCCCATTGTTTTCCATCCTTCCAAACCCTCAGGACGAAAATCATCCCTCCAAGTCTTCAAATCAAAGGTAAGAACACCCTTAACATTACTAATCTATTCTAACATCAAACCCATTATTCTTAACATGATTCTTGTGACCAAAACCTAGGGTTTGCATCATAACTCTTCCCAAAGTGATTCAAGTTAGGGTTTGGGTGTTCTTCATTACAAAAGTGAATTGTTAAACTTTGTTTAATGTATTAAGGTATGTCTTTTTTAAAAATCATTTTTTGACTATAAGGATGATTTGTGTGTCTCTCCTTTTGAAAAGTTATTTTGAATGAAAATCACTTTTGAACCTATTGTTGGAAGTACAAATTTTATTCAAGATTCTTCAATGAATGAAAGGAAAAGTAATCTTTTCATGTTTCTTGAACTCTAATTCATGTCTAAATAGTAGTTAATGTGTGTGAGGGGACAAACCAATATTAAACCTAGATTGTAACAAACCCTATATATGTATAAGATATTGTCAATGTTTTCCTCTATGAGAGATGCTTAATAATGATGGTTAAGAGTTGGTAATGACATTCTTATTGATGAATTGGGACATGGAAATATTTTGTAAAGAGGTTATACGTTTTTAAAACATTGATTGAAATGACTTAATCTTTACGATATGGCATAATGAATTTTAATGTTAATTGATGGTGTGACATACCTTGAGACAAATTGTGAATCAGCTTCTATGCTATGAACTTTGTTGTTGTGTTTGGTCTAGCTACTGGGGAGGAAGGGTAGCCACTATGGATCCTAGTGTGGTAATTGCCTAGCCATTCGGGAGGAAGAGTAGCCACTACCGGGTTCGCTACCCGGAGTGCGATTAATGCCTAGCTATTCGGGAGAAAGGATAGCCACCGAGAATTCCATATTCCGGTATGGTGCGCTGTGATAAGGGAACCTCTACGGTCACCCCTTCGATGTGATTGATTCTTGCGCCTGTATTGACATGTGTGATATTCTTATTCTCTCATGGAACTGTTGTTGACAATCATGATCAATTTGAAAGGCATAATTGAAAGTTGTAACTTGCCAAAAGGCTTTATAATCGGTTTTGACAATTCTCATTGAGATACACAAGCTGAACACCTGTTTTTATATTGATTAATGGTTTTGTAAACTGTTTAACAAATGATATTAAGAATCATAAAATGGAATGGCCGTTTTTATACTATCTTTCCAGAACAGATTTCTTTATGCATTATTATATTTTATTTTTATATTACTTGTTGTCCCCGAGGCACTCACTGAGTACGAAAGTAATCAGGCATACCATTGTTATTTTTGATGGTATGTTAGGTAACGGAGAAAAGCTGGTTTGTGATACTCTCGACGCTTAGGAGAACTTGCGGCTGCTGTTGATTTGGTGATCCCACATCCTTGTTCGTGGGACACTTCCTATTTCATTTATTATTCTAGATTTCCGGGCTGCGTCTCGAAGTTAGATGATTGTTGTCTCTTAGAAGCTCCATAGATAGTTGTTAGAATTGTGGGCAGAATGTTAAAGTCTCGTACGACTTAATGGGTGTTTGCCACATTTATGAATATTTACTTATATTAGTCTTCCGCTGATTTTATTCCTTAATTATGATCCTCATATATGAAGTTAATTATAACTTAGTTTAATTTAATAAGGAAAGATTATTAAAAAGAAACTTGATGTTACATTTATTTTATAAACTATTGGAGGCAAGTATTGAACCTAGCGGGTTCAAAAAGGAACTTGATGTTTAATTATTTTATAAGGTGCTTCCGGTGTTGTTTATAGCATCGGATGCCTGTTACGTCTAGGGTGTGTTTTGAGGCGTGACAACAAAGAACTCTAGATTTGGGATTACTTAGGTGTGTTGACTCAGTTGAAGCTACAAAATTGATTGAAGAAGTGCATGCTGGAACCTGTGGGCCTCACATAAATGGGTGCTAGCAAAGAAAATCTTGAGAACAGGCTATTACTGGCTGACCATAGAAAATGACTGTAGCAAATTTGTCCAGAAATGCCACAAGTGTCAAATTCATGGAGACTTGATAAAGGTCCCTCCAACAGAACTAAATGCTATGACATCACCTTGGCCATTCACCGCTTAAGGCATAGATGTCATAGGACCGATTGAGCCAGATGCATCCAACAAACATCGTTTCATTTCAGTCGCCATAGACTACTTCACCAAGTGGGTGGAAGCAGCATCTTATTCATCGGTGACAAAGAAAGTGGTCACAGACTTTGTGCGCAACAGCATCATATGTCAATTTGCCATCCCAGAATCAATCATAATAGACAATGGGGCTAACTTGAATAGCCACTTGATGAAAGACATGTGTGCACAGTTCCGGATCACTCACCGAAATTCAACCGCATATCGACCACAAATGAATGGAGCTGTGGAAGCTGCCAACAAAAACATTAAGAAAATCCTCCGAAAGATGATTGATAACTACAAAGACTGGCATGAACAATTGCCTTATGCATTGCTGGGATACCGCACTACTTCCAGGACTTTGACTGAAGCCACCCCATACCTGTTGGAGTATGGCACTGAAGCAGTGATACCAGCCGAAGTAGAAATCCCTTCACTTCAAATAATAAAATAAGCTGAGTTGGACGATGCAAACTTGATCCGTAAAAGGTATGAGCAACTAGCTCTCATAGATGAAAAGAGGAAGATTGTTGTTTGTCATGGTCAGCTATACCAACACAGAATGGCGCGTGCTTTTAACAAATATGTGAGAACTCGGGTGTTTCAAATTGGGCAATTGGTACTCAAACGAATATTCCCTAATCAAGAAGAATACAAAGGAAAGTTTGCACTAAACTGGCGAGGGCCCTATATGGTGCGAAAAGTACTATCAGGAGGATCCGTAGTACTTGCTGAAATGGATGGTCAAGAGGAGCCAAAAACGATAAATTCAAATGCCATCAAAAGATACTACGTGTGAAAAAGAAGGCAACTGCGAAGATTTAAAGTTTCCATAGTTTAGGTTTTTCTTTTAGTTATGTTTCCTTTGCTTGTAATTTTGCACTTTTTTAGAAAAACCAAACTCAAAATTATGTAGGAACTACGCAAGGACCTGATTTTCTGTACTTATAAGGGGATACGTAGGCGCTTTTCCAAGCTCGGTCGCTTTAACCCAAAAATCCAAAATAGTGTATGTTGAACTACGTCATGACCTGATTCCCACTTTCGGGATACATAGGAGCTCTTTTGAGTTCGGTTTCACAAAAAATTCCAATATGTTTACCCCGAACTACGTTTTGACTTGATTCCCGAAACAGGATACATAAGCGCACTCCCGAGCTTGGTCATTCCAAATAAAATTCCCAATAAACCCTAGGAAACCTCATAAGTGATTCGGCGAGAGAAAGATGAAAGTAACCCCACAAGGAAACTGGGGCAGAATTTTTGGGAGGACCTAAAGAATTCTTTATATATACCAATTCTGAGGAACGGACTGATTAAAATTCCTACATTGGGGCAGAATTTTTGAGAAAGATCTCAAAAATTCCTCCAGCCCAGCAAAATTAAGAAACGACAAGTACACACTTACACTGGGGCAAAATATTTGAGAGGGTCTCAAAAATTCCTTCGACATAGCGAGACTCGAGTTGGTACAAAGACGCACAAAAACTGGGGTAAAATTTTTGAAAGGGATTTGAAAATTTCACAAGTCATCAAAAGGAGGAAAGAGGCGAAAGACCTTGCTTGAGTAACCAATGTCATGACATTAAAAGAGGCGTATGTAAAATATTATTTTTCAAAACACATATAATGTACCGAAGTATACATATTTTCCAAAATCACCGTAGAAATTTTTCCAGCTCTGCTAGAAAACAAAAGATTTAAGGAAAATGAGCATCCTTTCCTGTCAAAATGTGAAAAGGAGGAAGTCCAAACGCCGGGAGAGCGGTCGATCATATAGGAAACTGACAAATTTTTCTGTGGATGCAGGAACAAACAGGCATGGACGTTTTACACTAACTCATTTGCCGGAATGTTTAAAATAGGGTAGTGATGATGAGCCAAGTGAAGGAGAAGCGTCAAAAAATAGCAGCACAAATGAGTGTACGAAAGGGTAACGAAGCCCTCCCCAAGTAAAGTTTCTCTACGCTGATAAGTTTGTTCATTTTGCAGAACACGAAAATTTTACAAAAAGAAAATTTTAAGACTACTGAAGGATATAATCACGATACCAAAAGTTGGGTCTCCACTAAAAACAGTTTTGTATCAAGGTATTGAGACCCCTGCCTAGACATCGCATGGCTTGCCTTGATACAGTGGCTGAGTGGACGTCCACGGTAAGCCTCATTCCTCAAAATAACGATATGGATTAAACGACTACGTGTCAAAGGGGATGAGTCATCATCCATAGATATAGCCAAAAATAGGTAGCATAATTCCGTCCATGATGTCCGCAATCGTTGAAATACGAATGTGATTCCTACATCAAGATTTGCGGTCGCTATTGCAGTCTCTTTCAAGTTAACATAATCATGGTTCAGGGATAGTGGCAGTCATGAGAAAAGGCTCCGAACTTGAATATGTAGTAGTTAACTTAAAAATTCAGACTAAATGTTGTAATTCTGGACATAGGGGTTAGCGGTCATCATGAGAGGAATATGATACTGCACTCTGATGTGCAGTCAACATTTGAGTATTTTTTACTATAGGTGATGCTAGACCAACTGGTATACCATGGTCACCGTATGCGGATAACAGGACATGCGACACCAGATTTGGACAGTCATCGCGATATGCAACCATGATGTGACGCCAAATTTTCGAGGGTAGTGGACGTCGTAAGAAATAAAAATGGCCCCGCACAAGAAAACATGAGTTTCATGATTGACATATCGACTTACGAAAATGACAACCAGACTGGGGTGTGTAGGTTCGCAGAAATGCGGTATAGCCCGACCTAGATCCCAATAGAAGTTATCATTGAATGATGAAAACACCTAAAAACGACGAAAAAAGAGTCGGTCAAAGTATCGTGATTATTATCCAGAGTAGATCATTTTTTTAAAAAAAAATTATACACGAAAAACACGCACTTACAGGAGAAAAGAGACAAGACGGACAAGCATTTGCGAGAAGACGGATGTAATAGCGGAGGATGATTTCAATGTCAGCAAAATGGCAAAATACCATTCAGGTATGGCTACATTAAAATTAAAATTTTCAAAAAAAAAAAAAACTAACACGCAGGACTCAACATTTGGAAACGAGCTAGAAGCTACCAAAGAAGGAAGCAAAAGCCAAATTCAAAATATGTGAAGCACACGTGGAACTTTTCTTGGGCAACCAGTCAAAAACCGTGTATGAGAATCAAGCTTTCTACACCAGGGATTGGAGATCACTTCAAGCATCAACACTAATAAGCCCTTTCTCAAAAACCGCCTCGGGTTCGGATTTTCAACTGGAAATGGTCGAAGGGGTTCCCGCAATAAAGGGATATTCTTTTTCGGGCTATCGAATCGAACTACAATTGGTCTGACTCCCAAAGACTAGGGATATGTAGGCTACTCAAGTTTCGAGGTTCGGACATATTCCTATAATTATCTTGGGACATCCCGGGATAGTTTAAAGAAAACTCTTTATTTCATAGCCCTCATAGAGTTAGAACTACAAACATCCTGAATTCTCATTTAGCCTGAGATATGTAGGAAGCCCAGAAACTAGGGTCCGGGCATACTTCTGAAATATTGCACAAAAAGGGCTGTAATTTCTATTATTTGGTAAAAATTAGGTTCGTCAAATTTGTAGCTCAAGGATGGACTTGCCATCCTTGAACTTCGAAGGAGCAATTGTTGACACCTAATTTTCGCCTCATAAAACGCGTATTCTAATTTTTAAATTTCCCTAGTCCAAGACGGAGTAAGGAGGCCTTTTAAAAAATTTAAAATTCAAAAATCCCGAGAAATTACGAAAGTTGACGTTTAATTATTAGTTTCATAAAAAATTAACAATCACAAGAAATTATGAGTTATTTACTTTCACAAACGTAATTTGAAAAGAAAATACATATCCCTCTCCGTCTAACTCGAAAAAATTGTTAATTAAAACTAGTGTGAATTACGGTTCATTTTTTACCGCATTTTTGCACATCCCTAAATATTATCTGAAACTATATACATATTAGGCTCGTTTTTTAAGCTAATTTTCTAAATTTATGAGTTTTAAATTTTAAATTAGCCTAAAATAACTATTTTACTTAGTTATATGTTGTTTATATTATTTAGTTATTATTGATTTAAATTGGGGGGGGGGGGGGGGGGGGGGTTTAAATTAACCCTTTTCAAAGCTTAAGGGGGGATTTATTAAAAAAAAAAGGGGGGGGGGGGGGGGGGGGGATGAAAGCTTGTAAAATACAAACTTTCACCCCCCCACCCCAACTTTCATTTCTTTTTGCCCGGCTCCCCTTCCCCTTCTCAGGCGATTTGAAAGGCGATACTAGGGTTCCGCCCTTGGCGGCCCATTCACGGCGATTTATGGCCATTCTTGGCCAGACTTTTGAGGGTTTTTTATCCTTCTCATGAGTTTTTGTGATTCCCAGGTTTATTTTCCTCGAATTTGTGCTTATATGCCTAATTGAATCCTAATTTAGGAAGTTACTCTAGGTTCCTTCGTGCTATGGTTGCCATGGGCAGAGCCACGAGCTCTTTGCCATCTTGTGCCCCATAACACTTAAGGAAGGAACCTAAGGGGGAATTTCCTACGTGGGTCAGTAGTTGGGTATGATTTTGAGGGGATTCTATCCTGTTTGTACTGTGGTACCGTTAGAATGTAGCATATTGTTTTTGTTTTATTATTGACGAGGCGTACTATTCTGTTGATTCTTAGTTTTATGGGATTTTTACTTGAATTTTTGGTACAATAGGCTGTAGTTTTGTTGTATTGTGTGATGTGTACCATTTCTGATTGGTCATGGTACTAATTGTGGAAATTTTGTTGAAAAAATTCCTTTGTCGTTTGCTAAATTTTGAATTTGTTTGAATTTAAGGTTTAAAAGTTAAGGGGGAATCTATGGGAGTGATTTTTTACCCCCTTTGCCCCTAAACCCTATTCATACTACTACATATAGAAAGTATCATGACCATTGGAGGGATCCCAATTTTTTTTTGAGAAAATTCATGGCAAAAAAAAAATCCTACTAAGTCTTTACCTTCCTACAAAAAATACTACATCATCTAAATACTACTATTATACTACCATTATACTATGATTACACTATACTACAAAGGTTACACTGCTCTAAAACACCTACATTACAAAATATTAGAAGAAACTAGGCTATTTGGGGTTCTTATGGTTGTTGGCTTGAGGTGTTGATCTAATCTCCACCCTTTGATTCTTAGGTTGCCCCAACAAAAGGTAACATTCTTGTTTTTACCTTATTCACTCTATTTTTGAAGTTGTTTTTATTTCATGAAAGTTACTTATTGAATGTTGAATGAACTTATATGTATATGAATGTTGTTGTATTGTTGTTGTTAGCTGATGATAAGGTTTAAAAAATAACTAAAAAATGGAGAAGAAATAGAATCGTACGACTGGTGTTTACTGTTCCATTGTTATTCTTAGTTTTTTCTGGAATTTATTTGAAATGGGTCCTGTGTTTGGAAGTTGTTTAATGGCCATGCTTAATACTGCTTTGATAATAAAAGATTTTAAAACAAAGAAAATATATAGTGTAGTCCAATGTTGTTGTTTTCAGTATCTATAGGTTTGTTTTGGTTAATATATTAGTGTAAAAAAGGGGTTAAAGAGTCTTTGGAAGGTTCATTATAGGATAATAAGGCTAAAACAAGTAAATGGATGAAGAGTTGAGTTTGCATCCTGCTTGTAATCTCATGTTTTTGGTCAAAAAATGAAGGCTGAAGTGACACTCCTCTATTGAGCTATTATTTGTTTGAAGAGTTGCTATTTCTGAGTGCTTTTAGTCCTGTCACATCTGCTTAGCTTACACTTGGTATATTGGATGGTTATTGGTGACATTCAGCCTACTTGTTTCTCTCTTTACGGTTGCCTCCTAGTGCTTGCTACATTTGTAATCTTCCCAGGACAAGTATGTGTCCATATACTTGTTATAGATAGTTGAAAACTTGGCATGATGGAATTCTGTGTTGACCTGAAGATTTCTGCTACTATTTTGAGTACTCCATCATCATTCTGTGAACTATGTGCTTTCTAATCTTTACGGTGATTTGTCTAGGCTTATTCCAAGTGGTTAATCCCAAATAAGTTAAGTCTAACTTGATTGAGGCTTTTAAAATAGTTAAGTTTCTTTATATAACAGAGGGTTAGTACAAAAAGTGAAATTGAATCTGTCTTTTCTTTACAAACAACCAGATGGTGTATCTCACTAAGGATTGTTGAGGTTTGCTTTTGTGTATTGGTCCTATATGGCTGCAGAGGTTTGGTTTAAGTCCGGAAAATGGTTTTAAAACATAAAATGTGTTGAACCTCTCTGCACTTTCTATAGTCTTGAATTTAGGGTGTTCTGGGACATTGACTCTCAGTGTTGAGTTGTTTGAACTTTTGTTTATCCTTTAGGCTAGTTTCCCTTTATTCCTTCTTGTTGACACTAAGTCTAATAAATGATAGGGCAAGGAAATCCCTTTTATGTGCCTTTATGACTATCTAGTTTCATTTGAATGTTTCTCTGAGTCCTGCTAAAGTGTTTAAAAAAGAATAAACGGTACAACTTTACTTGCTTGTGAATTTTTAAACTGTCAAACATACATGGAAATTCTCTAAAAACTGGGAAGTTTGCTAAGGGAAACTTGGCTGACCTTATAACTTGGTTATTTAACTTGTTTTAAGGTGACTTGCATTCCTATCTTGTTTTGTATCTTAAATCTGACTGCATTCACTCTTATTGCTCCTATCTTGCTGGACAAGATGTTTGACCCATGTTTGTTTCATTCTTTAGTTTGATAAGATCTTTGTCCGTGTTCAGAATGCCACCATCTTGGTTCTTGTCCATTAAGTTTATCATCTATATTGAAGATCAGTCCATTCTAAGCTTAACTAAAGTCTAAAACTTATCATCTCTCACTATGACTGCATCAGAACTCACTTATTTGAGTAGTAGGAAGTCCAATCTCTCTTCTTTTATTATATTTGAACTCTGCTTGTCTGTGTCAATGCTTGTCACAAGCAATTACCTAAACAAAGACACACTACCCTTTTGAGTAATTGATTCAACTTGTAAATCTGGTTCCTTGCACACTGTTTGCCCACATTGCTCATAAATATATCATTATATGACCTAGGAGAAGTAACATGAATCTTTCTTGATCATTTTGTGGATACTGAGTCATCTCTTCTCTGTGCATTTGTCTTTAGCTGAATGATTGGCATAAATAGCCATGTGTGCATTACTTGTATTGTTGGACCATACTAATTTTCTGAGAGTAGTTTGTAACCAGATTATTCTTTGAGGTTCTAATTTAAACTTGCAAGACTGGTAACACTTAATATAATGCTAAAACTGAAATTATGCTTCAGTGGTCCTGTTTGTGCCTAACTTGCTTGTAATACTAGCACCTGACCTTGTTGGTTTGTTGGAAATTAAGTCTTGTCTAGTGAATCATCCCCGGCACTTAGGACAGTGCCCTGATCTTTTTTTTCTTTGTGTCTCAGTTCTTGGAATTCTTGAAATCTGTAACCCCCCCCCCCCCCCCCCCCCTTGAAGTTCCTTTCCACTTCTGATTTGCTTATGAATCACAGACTGTTTGTCTTGTCTCATGTTGGTTATCTGTTTATTCATGTTAGTTTGTTGCTGGTGACTGGCATGTTACATTTGGAATTGCTTAAAGACTAGTTGGTCCTCTCTACTCAATATGATCACTTAAATAAACTAGGTATGGGAATCTAAATCAAGACTAAAGCTGTTGCTTGCTTCTTTTTGTGACTCACCTCTTTTGTCATTTGCTTGTGAAATCTAAGATTGATTATCATATGTGCACCCACTCTCCTCTTCCTTTTAAATTTATTGATAATACATTGGTCTTTGTGACTTCTACGTGAAACTTGCAAACTTGGGTGTAACTTCAGTGTATCTTTGTCATTTTGTAATCCTAAGTTGACTGCTTAACTAATGTGAGATTCATCTGCATGAAACTTAGTTCAAACTACCATGTTTAAACCCAATAGAAATTTCTCTTAAAGATTACTTATATTGATTGGTACTGCTGAGCACCTTGACTCATTATTGAACTTAAATTTGATATCTTAAAATTTGGAAGATCATTAGTAGGCCTGGAGCTTTGAATATGTTAGGTTTTAGGCTGTTTGAGATTGAAGTTGGGAACAAAAAAATGACTTTGTGGAACTTACACTTGTATCCTGTGCCATAACTTGCCATGCTTAATGTTCTGGACTTGTTAAATGCTAATTTGTGACTAGATTTCTTGTCTAAAACTGCTTATGTCAAATCTGGACATAAAATGAGCTTAGTATAGTGTCATTTAGAAACTAAAATACCTCTTAAGTGTTTGTGTCCATCTTAAGGATTTCTCTGGTGAATCTGTGAAGTTTTAGTGTATGTTCCCTACTGTTACTTGTTATGTGCTTAGTGTTTCCTTATTTGGCTCATCATGTGTGTCATGAACACTTAGAACTTGCATTATAACCCCTCTACTGTATTGTTACATTGTTATAACTTGCCCTCATATATGCTAATTGACATGTACTATGCATTAGATCATTTATTGTACCTATTGTGTCCAGTGAACTTTGGTCTTGCTGAATGTTTCCTCATTAATCTGATTCCAAGTTGTGTTTATTTGGCTATGTTTATTAAGTTTGAGGGAACAAATCGGAGTATAAATGCATAATATGATGTGAGTTTTTTTAGGTGGATATAAGAGGGTATACTACTCTTGGTGGTTTTGCCCTCTATATCCTAGGTATATGAGAGGTATATCAGGTATAGTAAGTTGCCTATACTTAGTAAATTTCATAGAAAAGGGTTGTATTTAAATGGTATATTGACGCATATCACACTCTCTATACTTAGAAATTTTAAGTTGAATAAGGGAGTAAGTTAGTGGTACATCTGTGTATACCAGCTTCCACACTTACAAAGAATTAAAAGACGAAATTTTTGTTTGGGATTGGCCTTGTGAAACTATTTTCAGTCCATTTATGCCTACTTTTGGGCCACTACATTGTTCAGATTTGATCTCTTATTATTATTGGGTCTAGCCCAAGAGTTGTAATTTATTTTTCGTTTTGTAATAATTGATTATAGTCTAAATTCTGTGCTTAGTTTAAATTATTGAATGCATACTAATGTACTTGTATACCCTTTTGAATTTGACCCCCAAAAATCGTTGGTGGGCTTCTACGAGGCCCACTACGTATCTAGATCGAGTCAACCCAACTTGAAGCAAAAATGGAGCATACGTTTTGGACCCGAGGATTTCCCCAAATGCATAACATATTCTTGTTGGGCTTGGTCGGACCAATATCCCTATCTCTTTATTTATTTATGCATTTAAATTCTATACTTGTGTAAATATCTATAAATTGAAACCCTTAAGGTTACCCCATATTTAAAGTTGCCTAAACCCAATTTTTAAAACTATGTAGAATCAATTTTGCAAACTTTAATAAGACTTATGACTTCAAACGGATTGACTTAATATGATTTGGACTAAAAATGACCGATTTTATAAAATTATGGGACTGATTTGGACGTTTACGAAACATATGGACTTGAACGTATGGACTGATTTGGACTAAACTTGTGGGACTAATTGTGACTATTTAGACTTAAAATAAAAAATAAAATTTGGCTAAAACTTGACCAAAACATAGAATAAAAATAGATTATATAGTATACTATTAATATATGAATTATAATAGTATGCCTAAAAATTATTTTTTATTAAAAACTATTTTCTGTACTAAAATACTTAGGCTAAGAGCCTTCGGGTATTAGCCTAAGTGTTCTAGTCCGACATCCTAAACACCCAATTTTGGGAAGTTTTTTATTGCTTTTGATTCTTGAAATGCGCTATTTTTTGCATAAATGACTAATATTTATTTGCGAAATATTAAACAGAAACTATTTTTATCACAAACCAATTTGTATCTATATAAACATATTATTAGAACCCGTAGGTAAACCGTCATTGAGCGGATCCTTAATACCGGGACGCCTAATACCTTCCCCGGGGGATCACCAGAACTCTTACCCATACTTTGGTTAGATTAGATTTCTTTTAAAATTTAACCGTTTTAAATGAACCCTTTTCGAATTGATTTTTTCTAATTTCCTAAAAATTAGGTGACGACTCTAAAAAAAAATAAGTCCATTTAGAGTCCCTTTAAGTGGAAGTATATTTTTTCCTTTTTCCCGGTACGATACAACCGTGCTTCCCCGTGACACTTTCCTTTTTAAATGAGTCAAATGCAAATACGAATCGGAAAAAATACGACACGCTACAGTGATGTGATAGATTCATTATGGTGATTGAAACTCCAAGTTGATTCCATTTCCGTGGTTGTTGTGATTTATTCAAGACTTGATGTGGCTTATGGTGTTTGTGACTTCCATAGCATGCTCATTAGCATTGATTGCGTTCATACACTCATACATGATGAAAATGGTGTGGAAATGATTTGATGAAAGAAATGTGGTACTGCTGATGATAAATTTATGGCAACTATGAAAGAAAATGTGACACCTTTGATGAAAGCAATATGTGAATCCATGATCTGAGGTTGTTTCCAGAGCGAAATGTATGTGTGCTCGTGATCCGATGGGACATTCTGGAGCGAGCGGTACATGGCCGCCATGGGTCCCCTGCTGCTCATGACTGTCGAGATGTCGATATTCTGTCCGGAGCATGTGTGTACAGAGTGAGTATTGGCCATGCATTGCATGATGTCCATTTCATTGCATTGCATATATCATCATCACATTATACATCGAGTGAATGGATTGTTGGTTGTATTCGTGTTATGGTTACTTTAAGGAAATATTGTAAACTTGACAGAATTGTGTTTAGGTGCTTCACTTTAGGCAATGATTTGGTTGTACGATATTCTGAGACTTGAGTAGTGATTATGTGCCTATTTGTTTATCTTGTTAATTTTGTGCTTATATGTGTAACCTAATCTTAGGAGGCCTATGATGCTTACTAGTACTTGTGTATACTTATACTACTCTTGTTACACTTTTCCTGAGTGCAGATTTTGTGGCAGGAGTTCTAGATCCCATTTCTAGCCTCGAGGCTACTTGCTGCCAGGTTTCCGAGGGTGAGGTACCTACCTGCCATGCAGCCCTAAAGTTCCTTCCTATTTGTCTACTACTATTCCATTAGACATTTTCATTTGTATTCAGACATATGTATTTACTCTTAGACATCGTTGGTTAGTTGTTCTTGTATGGTGACTTCATTTCTGGGGATGGTATTATGACTTAGTATCTTCCGCACTTTATATTTATGGTACTGACTTAGACTTATTATGATTTGATCTTGTTATTTAAGTTTTTTCGTAATTGAGTAAGTAATGAATTAAGGGGATAGTTCACCCACTAGGGAGGTTAGTGTGGGTGCCATCACGACGGTATTTTGAGTCATGACACATGCTGCTATAGATATATAGGATCGGGTTGTACTCTGCAACAAATATATGGACCTCACGAGTCCCCCATGGGTCATGACTATATTGGCATGGCCTATAGCATGTGTGTACCGGGATAGTTATTGGCCAATGCATTGCATTCATTCATTCTACTACTTTTTTTCTATTTGATTATGTGCTTATCTACTGTCTTTACATGAAATATGATTCCTCGGTCATAACTAGGTGGTATAATTGTGTTAGTCCAATATTTGTTGTGTGTTCAGTCTTTATATGCTTTATATGTGTCTCCTTCATTGTCGGCTTATGATACCTACAGAGTACTAGTGCTTGTACTCATACAACACTTCTGCACTTTGTGTAGATCCCAATCTATGTTCTAGTTCGAGACCTCGTAGTTGATCCCGAGGCACACCATCTGAGACCTTCAGGGTGAGCTACATGGCTGATCCGTGGCCCCTGGACCTCTCCTCTTACTTTTTTTCTATTTTGAAATTTTATAGACAGTCTCGCTTCGTCCTATGGGACTTGTATCAGATTTGTTATTCTCTTGTACGACTTAGACCCGGTTTGGGGATGTATTGACTAAGCTCCTTTTTGCATATTTCTAAATATTGAAGATCAGTTGATGAGGCTTTATGTACTTATTTCTTCCGCATTTCCTTTTCAAAATGATGGACAACTTGGGGATGGTTCGCCTATCGGTGGAAAAGTGTAGGTGCCATCATGACCCGTGATTTGGATCGTGACAAAAATCTATGCTATAGATTTGTAATAATTTAGCTACTATTTGAGAGAATCAAATTGATGAAATGGGAGTAAAATTTTAGAATTGTGAATTACTTAAATAACTTTCGGAAGATCTATATGTAAAAAGTATTGGGAATCATTGAAATTCACTTGTGATATTCTTATAATAAAATCTCAATCTCTACTTATATCTCACTAAAGGATAATTGCTTATTGATAATACAAATCATGTAACACTCCTTGAGATTGTGTATATTAACTGATATACAACTAGTTGCGATAAGACCAGAATATGTTTCATGCCTGAATTGTGCAAAAGAATAGTAAAGGCCTCTTGAGATTATCTTCACCAAAAATCAATGAAATTGCTTACGATAATTTTTCCTTGAAAATTAAAACTGCAGTGGCAAAAATCAAGATTTGAAATGCCAGATATCCAAAAAATACCATTCATCTACCAATTTATCACAAGTCATTATGCATTGATTTTACTTCGTGAGAATTACAAAATGTATACAATAACAACTTAGCAATAAACCAGATACACGTGTTCAATTAAAACCTAACATTCCAACACAATATAGAAATGAAACTAGAAAATATCGGGGTAAAGAATGTATTAAAACTAAGAGATTTATTATAAATATATATCAAGCTTTATCAACTATCCCAACAAAAAGATACTATTCTATTAAGGAGTATTTGAATCTAATAAAGAAAATGATTTCTATAATATTGGCCATATTGCCAATACTTTGAGAAGTTCTTAAAGTTACAAGAAGAAGTAAAGGAAAAAAGAAATTGTAAGTATATAATATATATTATTTATATAATATAATTGTAAGTATATAATATATATTATTTATATCCATCAAGTCCCCCACACTTAAATCTTTGCTCGTCCTCGTGGAGAATAATATTATTCGTAATTTTTTTATTTTTTTTGTAGAGTAGAAAAGTAAGAGAATAAAAATTCACATAATATTCAAAACCTACAAGTTTTTCAAGTTTACTAGATCATTTACCTTGTTTCGGCTTCAGCTTTTATTTGACCAAAAAAAAACTTTCATCTCCTCTTCTTGATGAACCTCTTGAGATTGATAACATTATGATCACAGTCTTTGAATTTCTCAAACTTTGTCCATAAGATTGCCTTTCATGTCAGTCTCCACTAAGGTAGAATCAACACTGATTTCTAAAATCTTTTCAGGACTTTTTCAGGCTAGTAATATTAGGTTTAATGCGGATAAGGATAAAAGATATACTTATAATGACTTTGTTCCTTCCATCCTTTTCATCAGAGCTGATTGTTTTACCAAAATAACTATGTACTGCTCAATATAAAGTACATAAACTCTAGAGATTAAGCAAAAAACTCCAATTTCTAGTTCAGCAACTAACTCCAGTTAAGCCGACATTCCTTTCACATAAACATCCTCTACGAGTTCAAACCTCTCGAACAAAGAACTTATTCCATAAGTATGTATGCATATATTTTTTTCACTCATATTTTTTACTTTCATATATACATGAAATTGCTTTTCTCTTAAATAAATTTTATACATATAAATAGCTATGGACAGAGAGGCTAAAGAGGTGAAACAAAGAAGGCCTAATTTCATTTAAAAATTAGCGTTGTCTATAATTTTGCCTCGATAGAGATTCGAGACAATATCTAGCAGAGATCTCTTGATTTTACCTGTTGAGATCATAATGCTTCTCAATTTCAATAAGTTCCCATATTTGGAGACACTCAATCTTGCCTTCACAAAACCAAAATCATAAACTTGATAGTTATATGGCATAAAAAACTAATATTTGAAACTATGCAAATATTTATTTCAAGAACTTTAATACGGCATTGGACCAATAATTAGAAACAAAATAAAAGATGATGTTATTTATATATATAAATACCAGAATTTAAAAATAAAAAAAAATAAAAATAAAAAATAAAAAAAACTTCAAGAAAGATTCGAAGTTGAAGAAACAAATAAGCTTCAGCCATGAATAAGATGAGGATTTTCTTCGAACAGCATATAAAGTTCACATATATGGCTTGCATAAAAATTAAATTTTTTTCCTCACCATGTTGGTTTTGGTTACAGGGCATCATAGAATTGTGACTTGATTTACATGGGAAGTTTGATGATTCCTCAGAGTTTACCTTCACAACTCTTGATTTGGTATCCTGTTCTTGATCTCCCATTCTTTCTGCTCACTTATACATTTTTTTATTTAAGCATGAAAGTTTCTGTCCTTTTTCTTTTCCTTTCGAGGTATTTTTATAGAAGAACTCATGAATGCCATGAAGAAAAGTTTTCACCTTGGAGCGTCTGTTATTTTCCCACCACATATATAGTCCTCATCCTCACTATTGGAAGTCTTATGCTTCTGTCATAATCTCCTTTCCCTTTACAACTGTTTCTCCCGGCTTCTTTACCTTTTTCTAATGTGTAACACATTCTTTTATCACAATCTTAACGGAGGCTGAAAATTTTCTACAAGGTCAACAAAAGAAGTATTTTCTATATCTGCCAAATTTTTGAAAATATTACTATTTTGGATAGACATTGCATCTGATCTAGTTGGGACAGGAGGTGGTACCAGTCATTCGCCTATTTAATCAATTAATGATAGTTGATTTTGCAAGTCGTTTTATTAAAAGAACTGTGGAATTGGTGTGGTAGCAGGATCAACCCATCTCACTGCTAGAAAAAAGGACAAATTAAGAAATATGTAAGATTCACCCATAGCGCCCATCATTTTAGAAAAATCACAATTCAGGCTAGAATTGTATATGATGCTTTGCATCGTAATATGCTCAATTCGATGGAATCCTCTGTCCATTTACTCTTCCATTCGACCCATCCTCTCAACCATATTGTCTTCCACCTATCATTTTTCTCAATAGGTCACGTAATTTGTTGAACTATACATCAAACTGAAGTGATAATTGCCTCATGAGTGTCAACTGTGCATTTAGATAAGATTGCCTTTGATTTTCTCATTGTCCCGGTTCCTTCTTTGGACCATTAGTTTCATCACATATGTTCCAAAAAAAAATTGTTATTCATCATAGAAGAAGGTGTGAAAAATAGTGGATACACGCCAAGGTGTCTTGTTCCGTACAAGCTGTTATCGTTGAAGGGTAGAAAATACTCCTCACACTTGATTCATTTACACATGTCTTGATATTTGTATTGATGATTTTTCCAACATCAACTGGAAAATGAGTGCAAATGAGTACAAATGGCATAAATGAGGAGCACTCGAGATGTCATCATTGTTGAGGTATTTGTATTTGGCAACAGTGTGCCCGTTACAAAGCCTATCCATGGTCAATAACAATAAGAGATATTTATTTCAAGTACTTATTTTCGCTCTCCATAAGGCTTCGTCACCCAATTCGCATCAAATGGACACAATTTTTCTTCAACCTCCTTCCAATTAGGTGCAACAAACAAAATCTATGTCAACTCGTCATTAACTGACTTTAAACCAAAAAGTCGGTTAATGCTCTCAGGTGAGAAGTTGATTTCCTTTCTCATGACCACAGATTCGTTGGAATTTTGATTAAGATTCCTATAAAATCTATATATAATCTAGATATATAATAAAGTTAGGCATAAACAAGTTGATGTGGCACCTCTCTATGGCCACCATTCCTATTTATTTATTTTCTCCCCTTTTTTGGGGCATTTCTCTTATTTTTAAGTCTACTTTTCATGTCAAATACTATTTATTTCCCATTTCATTTGAAAGTAATGACCTACATATTTGTTAAATGTCATGTTAACTATCCGAACGTAACCGCATTAGTCCTTCTAACTTCTTTCTTTTACTCTTCCCCTCTTTAATGTATTGAATGACACCATAAGTGCTGCTAAGTTTACATTTCAAGCTTTGCCAAAACATATCCTCCCATTTTTCGTCTTCCTCTTCTTTATTGTATTAGCTGAACCCATAAATGGTGTAAAAAGTTACATCTCATCCTCTGATATATATATATAGACAAAGAGAGAGAGCTAATCACTTCTTCTTCTTCAAAATGAAAAATCCTATTCTTAACCAATGTATTTATTGACACAAAATTCTTAAGAAACTGACAATTGTAGGAAAATGTCTGTCACAAATAGAGACGCGGAGGGAAGAGGTGGAGCGCGGAGGTGAATCGTGTTAAGGTTACATCTCATCCTCTACAAATATATATTGAACTAACCATACTATCTTCCTATTCCTAACCAATGTGTTTGCCGACACATCATTGAAACAGCAAAAACAATTTTACACCAAACATCCATGCCTCGAATGTTTTGCTCATTTGCCTGTCAACAAGCCACATTCTTGATTAACAGACTCCCACCCGCACACATAATTATGATCTCCATACCAATGATTATTTGGAGAAATTCCAATTATCAATCTATTCACACTTTTGGTTGCCTATGTTATCCGTGGCTTAAACCACATGCCAAACACAAATTAGAACCTAGGTCCATTCCCTGTGTATATTTGGGCTACACAGCCATCAGTGTTATGATCCTGTTTCACAAAAGATATATATCTCACGAGATGTTGTTTTTTATGAAAATAAATTTTCTTTTTCTAATATATTTTCACACTTCAAAGATAGAAGAATTTCAAAGTTAGAGTAGGATATCCTGTACAAAGAGTCGAACGACTCCAATGTCAAATTTGTGGCTCCAACAGATTATGAGATTCCACCGCCAATCAAGGTTGCTCCAAAATTGTCAACGACTTCTCCTGCAGGTCATCTTCAAGTTCGTCTCTAGCAGCAGCGCGAACTCCTATCACTGTCTCAGACTCCTCCACACAACCACCAGTTGACCCAATACATTCTAATGATGTCCCACCTACAACGCAACCACTTATCCAGTATCAACACCGAAATCGGCACACCCGGACCACCCAAACTACTACTACAAGCCCTTCATCTATAACAACCTCAAGCCTCTCCTCCTCAAACCACCCTGTCCCCACGCCCATCCCATAACCCAATCTTCACCATTACTCTACCATAGCTATCCCACATACCCAAAAACCCTCCACTCACTGACCTGTTACTCGTTCGCAAAACAATATCACTAAACCCAAGCAAGCATTTAATTATCTTGTAGTTGCATCCACCAAGCCACTTCCCACCACTTATAGCCAAGCCTAAAAGAGTGCACACTGGAGAGAAGCCATGAAGATTGAGTTTGAGGCATTGATGAACAACAAGACGTGGGAGCTCGTACCGACATCCTCTTCTCAAAATGTCGATGATTGCAAATGGCTCTATCGTATCAAAACTAAACCAGATGGATGTGTGGATAGGTACAAAGCTCGGCTAGTTGCAAAGGGTTTTAAACAACGAACGGGTGTGGATTATCACTCTATATTTATTCCAGTGACAAACCTGTTACTGTTAGACTCATCTTGTCGCTTGCCATTCAGAACAATTGGCATTTGCACCAATTGGATGTGAATAACGCATTTCTTCAAGGACACCTGGATGAAGATCTTTATATTCGTCAACCTCCTGGGTATGGTCATCCTGATTTTCCTCATTACGTGTGCAAATTAAAGAAAGCAATTTATGGACTTAAGCAGGTTTCTCGAACCTGGTACTCTAAGTCAAAGAAATTTTTGGTTCAGATTGGCTTTCAAAAGTCTAACTCTGACTCCTTTCTGTTCATTCGTCATCAAAATGGAGTGTTGGTCTACATTCTTGTATACATTGATGACATAATTATCACTGGGTCCAGCTCTGATGCTATCAAGAAAACTATACAGGTTCTTTCAGCCAGATTCTTTCTCACAGACCCCAAATAACTGCACTATTTTTTGGGTATTGAGATTCTCCGCACAAAAGAAGAGATCGTTCTTTCTCAGGCCAATTATGTTTGTGATATTCTTGCGGCTCATAATATGTCTGAATGTAAGCCTGTTCAAACACCCATGAGCTACTACTTCACTAACCTTAAAGGATGATACACCTCTTGCGGATGCCACTTTATATCGTCAAGTACTTGGTAAACTTCAATACTTGTCGTTTACCAGACTAGATATAAGCTTCGCAGTTAATAAATTATCTCAATTCATGCATGTCCCTACCCAAACACATTGGTATTTTGTTTAGCGCCTTCTGCGGTACCTCCAACAAGCCAAAAATCATGGCTTACAAATAACGAGCAAGACATGTCCTAGATTGTTTATGTATTCAGATGCAAATTGGGCCGGTGACATTAATGACAGGACTTCCACTTCTAGATATATCTTGTACCTTGGTGCATGTCACGACCCATTTTAGGATTGCGCGGGCACCTACCATTCCCACCTTGGTAGCCGAACCCTCAACCCAAAACAAAAGCATTTACAAGTAAAGAACGAGATTTATTATCCTTCAAGATATGTTATAATCGAAAATGGAAGTCAAACCAATATATTTAATCGAAATAGCGGAAGTGTTTACAACTATTTAATAAATACACTAACTCATTTTCCATGACCTGGTCTAGATTAGGATAAGAGCGACTAAGATTGAACACTGAATACAACAATAAATCTAAGACCAAACCTCCATCTTAGAATGAAAATGATGGAGGCCTTCAAGATAGGCACCGTGCATCTTCCAAAAAACTCCAATCAACCAATATCCTGAAAACCTCTACATCCGAAAAGGGATGTATCAAGAGTAGTTTCAGTACAACACTAGTACTGGTAAGTATCATAGGCCGACAATGGTTAGAAAAACATATCAGTAATAGAATTCACAAATAAGCATGGTAGGTAAAACTAGGTCAATAGTGCACATTAACTACTGCTCGTCGCAACAAATAAAGATTCTTATTCTCATCAACTCTTCCCTAGTGTTCCCTTTTTCCTTACTTACATTATACTCCCTTCTAGCTCATCTAACATACAATAGACAATTTGGCTCAAGTATCACAAGTCAACTACCATTACCCTATCCACTCTTAGTATCAGGAAGTTATCTTGTCATTCTCATATTCATTATTCACCTAAATTTAGGAAGCCAAACATATACAATAGAGGCAACTAGTATCAAACATAAGTAATTCAAGATCATGGCCTATGGTTATTGTTACGGTTCACTTTCACGCGGGAGCATAAAAGCTACTATGAGGTTGTTGGTGCTCTAATTGGATTTTACGTTTTTTAGAGTCGTTACCTAATTTATTTAAGGAAAACTAGGAAAACAGGGTAAAAACGATTTTTCAAGCAAGAGAGAAATCTTTTGGTACCAAAGTTCGAGGTAAGGGTTCTGGTGATCCCCTTGGGAAGGATTTACGCACCCTAGTATTAAAGATCCGTAGAATATGGTTGACCTACGAGCTTCAATGTGTGATTATTGTAATTATTTGCTTAAAGATGTTTAAGTTTCCGCAAAAAAAAAAAGTGTCATTTAATCATATCATAAGTTCAAGAAAAATTTCGCCAAAAAGTCCCCTTAGGAAATGGGGGTTTTGGTTAAAAAATCCACATAAGTATTCAACTCACTTCATTTCCATACTAAGACACACTCGAAATTTCTTCCGACTAGAGTCACTATTATTTTTGTCCAAATGAAATGGGCTTAGTACTTATGGATTTTATTATACATATAAGAAAGTATGGAATATATCTCCCTTTTTAGTATATATATATATATATATATATATATATATATATATATATATATAGGAATTTGAAAGTTTTTACTAATTCCATTTCTTAATCAATTGAAGTTCAATAAGTCAACTTGTATTCCACCAAAGCCATCATCTGAATTTCGGTCAAAGTAGATCTCTTCTCATTTTTGATCCACAGGTTTTTGGGCCTTTAGCCCAACAGTCTCAAAACCATTTATCAAGTCCCAATTTCACACGGTGCTGAAGCCTCAATTTTCAGATTTCCAGAATTTACTCAAAAACATTTGAAGTGTTCTTTATCAAAATAGTTTTGTTTTCCAATCGGTCTTCAAGTTACTACTTTGTTTTTGCCCCAAAACTCCCTTTTTTATGTTCAATAAACAGTCATGTTTCATCAGTTGGGCTTAAGGCCCAAAACAGTTTTCATAGCCGCTGATTGGTTACCAATTTCCACAAAGGGGTGGAAGGCCCAAATTATGTACTAATTTAACTATTTTGAAAACTGTTTTATCTTTCATTCCAAATGCTGAACTAGTTTAAAACTTTAGCCAAAATCAAGTTAAGTCCCATTTTTTCTTGCAAAGCTCAATTTAGTCGAGTTTTGGAAAAGTGTTTCAGACGACTTTCTAAAATACTAAGCATACATAAGGGTTTTAATATTTCATATGTTTTTACGATTACATATACATATGAATAAAAATAAAGAAGAAAGTTAGGCTGGTGGGCCTATCTAAGCCCACCAGTTGGCTATTTTCACCCATAGCTGGGCCTTCAAAGTATCAATATTTGCTTCCCTTTCTATTTTCCTTTGTTGGACTCGATCAAGAGTAGAGGTTTAGCCTCTGGCCCAACAGGCTTTAATGCGAGGAAACGGCCCAAGTGGCCCGATAAGTATTCACATGAAGCACATAAGAAGATAAGGATTAGGGACATGCTTGAGGTTGGTTTACTAAACTATAAGTAAAACTAATCATAGCTGATCACACACTTATGCAGTTCCATACTTAATAAATTAAGTCAACACGGCATAAGCGCTGGCCCAAAACACAGATGGTCCAAATGGACTGAAAGATGACAGCATTTAAAAGGAAATGGGCGGAAGGCCCATATGCAAAAGGAAAACAGATAAAGAGGACAAATAATCAAGCCCAATACACCAAAGTAAATTAAAGAAATACACCTGCACTAAATCCTTTAACCAAAATGAGCCACAAATTAGTTATGACAAAAGAGTATACCTCAAATACACTAGGTATACAAGCTCATACACACGCAGGGCATATAGAGTTTTAGAGTATTCTTGGTATATTTCGGTATATCCCTTGTGTATTCAGCTTATATTCAAACAGACTGCCATGCAAACTTCACAGAAAGGACTTGACCCATCATGTTACATCTAACAAGGAACTCAAAGGACATTTACAAGACATCCTACCAGATGTATACATCTCATATACTTGAATATACACACCATCATATACCAAAACGTACAAGATTTGTACACCCTATACATATTTGAGTATACCTCATACATATTGAAATATAGATTCCTATCTAGCCAAAAACAACATATGTGTTTTAGCTCATGTGATATGCATGGGACTGTTTTCTAAGTACAAGTTAGATTCCATAAAAGAGACACAGTACTCAACAAAACAGTCAAACGAGCACATATAAAAATCCATTTTTTGACATATCATGCATCAGATATTCAAAGGAGCAGGAGAATGTCCCAGAGGATCAAAGAGAAAAATGCAAAATGAGATGAACTCAAATACAGGTTTAAACAACAGCACTGAAATGCAGATGACTACACATAATGCAAGTTCACAGGTCCTCTTTATAACATCTATAAGCATACTGAGTTATCTTATATGAGTGCAGGCAGAAATCAAGCAGGCAAGCAGTAGTCAAGTGTGGCTTAAAAGTTACTGATGCTATGTTCTCAACATAGTAAGGATAGATTTATCAATCAAATGGCATGAAGATGCAGTCATACAGAATTACCATTAAGAATGTACTAAACAAGGACCCTAGCAGGCACAAGATCACTGAGATACATATTCACGTGCTAAATCTTGACTAGGATAGTCTTAAACTAACAATACCACATAAGACAGGATTGGAATGTTCCTTAAACATGTTTAGACTTCTCAAATAAGAACCCATGAAATAAGAACCCGTGACCTAAATAGGATTAACATTCAACTTATGCACACCTAATTTGAGTAACAGCATCATTAATACACTAATAAGCTCACATAATCAAATTTAAACTAACAAAAGCATTACAAACTGAATATAACCTCATCATACTCTCAATGTAGGACATATACTAGCCATATGTAGACTAGCAGCATGATTTTAAGACCAACAGTACTAGTTTTAATACATGATGCACATAATCAAACACATATTTGACTAGAACTTAGATAATAAGCATGCTAATCACATAGTTAAACTGAACTAAGCACATGGATATGGATTAATACTAACCATTAATACCTAATCAAACACATAAGCAGGCTTAACAACTAATCTAAACTAACAACCAACAAGCAACATGATTAACACACTAAACAACCATCAAGAAACACTAAAACACAATTAAATTAGGCTTAACTAGAAACAGAAAAATAACTCACATAAATAGCAAAACATAAAGAAAAAATGAACTAAAAGGGAGAGGAGAATTACCATTTTGGAGTGTAGCCGCTTGTCGAGATTGAATTTGGAAGATCCTAGCCTCCTTTCACCCTCAACTCAGCCACAAAACCACACAAGAACAAAGAAAGTATTTAAATTTTTTAACTTAACTCAAACTATCAAAGTTTTAAAGAAAAATGCCCAAAAACTTAAGTATTTCGAGTTTTGTGAATGTGCAGAGATATTCCGTGTTCAAGTCTGTCTAAAAATGCAATTTGTGAGAATCAAGTCTCACTTTGAGTATCAACGGTCCAGATTCGAGCAAATCAACGAATAAAGGATCAGATTTAAACTAAACGAAGTCAATCCTCATGGTTCCTCATGAACCAATGAAAATAAAGGATTCAAAATCACAAACAACCAAAAAACAATTAAGGAATTGCAGAATATTACCGTTGAAATTGTAAAAAAAAGTGAAGGAAACAGAGAGATAATACCATGTTTGGGCGGTGTTAGGTGAAAATGAGTTGAAGCATTTAATGCTTTACTCGTTCTAGCATACCAGTCCTCGAAAAGCTCATTTCGCCTGAACATTTGCCATACCAGGCCTCGAAAGGCCCTAATTGAACTAACAATTAGTTATTCCAATTGTAGTCATTATTTGCCACATAGTGAACAATTTATAGAACTAATCACAATTAGATACTCAATTAATCATGATAAAATTCTAATAAATTGAATATGTAAAAATTGAAAATTGAGGAGTAAAATGATTAATTTATTTAATTAACCAAATTCCTTGAATTAAACAAATTAAAATACTTGCTAATTGACAATTTAATAATTTAAACAATTAAATAATTGTTGTAAATTGCTTTTCTCTTGGTTAAATTCAGCAAATATATCAGAAAACTTGCAATAACATGTAAAAATATGTAAATTGATTTCTAAATGATTTATAATTTTATAGAAATTATTTTACCAAATAAGAATGGTAAAATATTATCTAAAAAATCATTTTGACTTTTAAAAATACATATTTCATTCTATTTAATATCCAAGGACTCTAAGTAATTAAAATAAATTATGAGAGGTCAAAAATTAGGTATCAACAGTTATAGCAACTAAGCCCAACTGTGTCAAGTATCAATACACACAATCTGAATTTGTATATCTAAACTATAACACAAGAATATCACAAGAATATCACGAGAAGCCAAAAGGTACAATGCAATGCAATAATGTATTAAATATGGATGCAACGCATATGCACCATACACATGTACTCCGATGACGGAACATCATATCTCGGCAGCACAACCCATGGGGGGGCCCACGAAGTCCATGTACCCTCACGATTCCGACAAAGACCTCGGCAATCGCTACCAGCACTCATACGTCAATTCTGAGATAAACATCGGAGATCGGTCCTCACGTCACTCTTATCCCCTTGAGCCCAGCTCATAACAATGTTTCCTTGCATATCATCAATGTATCAATAGTATATCAAGAAGGATGAAAATGCGTGCAAATTTATGAGTTCAATATCAATAATCAAATGAACCTCATCATTACCTCATATGGTACACCAATAGTATCAATGAAAGGCTACACATAAACCACAATAGGATCACAATCCTCAACTCAATACCAACAAGTAAGGTACTACAATATCATAATCAAGATTACCACTAGTCACCAATGCCCAACACGGACAAAATCACAATAACAACATCACCTCATTCCTGTACTTCCTAACGACATCAACATATGATAAATACACTTTCTAACTCATAAAGTCAACGACTAAGCATCCAGTCTAGAATCATTCCATGTTCTATTGACTCGTTTATCAACTTCAATACCAAATTATGATTCAATATTAATAAACATATGACATGATTATGCACATCATGCGGGACATCCTCATCAACAGAACATAATAAGTCAAGCACCGTACAACTAGTCTTCCAAGTCACATAAAATTTACTAATACGCAAGGAACGCCAACACATGAACCTAGGGAATCTACAGGCCACAAACACGAACACATAAATCACATAACAGTACCAACCTAAGATTTCCATCCTAGTCTCTAAAATCCTATACATGCATTCTCCGTTTCATCTGATACATGAATAAGTAAGTCTAACTGGAGTCTACCAAAGAAAGGAAGCCGTAACCTACCTGGGGCTGAACAGGTGTGCGAACATCCACTTGGATTCCATCCTCCATCTTCATAGGGAATTTGTAGATCCAAGAGGTCTAAGAACGATGGATACGTTGGAGTAAGCAACAATTGAGGAAATCGGGTCATAGGGGTGAAATCGTTATTTCTAAAATAATCATTCTAGATTCTTGATTATTGCTATTTCACCTCTTTTATGGAAAACAAGGTTTACCTAAGATAAACATACATCAATAATTCACATAAGACAATATTAGCAACTTAACAAGTTAACCCATTTGAGAAATAGCAAGGAATTAGGCTTAGAATTAGTTATTAAACTAATTCTTGCAATGAGGAGCCATCTTAGCGTTACTAATTATTCTAGGTCAATCATTACAACAACTTCTCAAGAATCTCATAAGAATTTTGAAGAAAGAAACTTCATTTAATGCTTTTCCATAATCATAAATGGTGAAAGAAGAAATGAGGAAATTAAAGGAAGAAGAAATGAGAGATTTAAGGAGGTTACCTTCCCAACACTTAGGTCTCAATAAGCTGAAAATGTCTTCAGTTGGCGGTTGTAACTTGGGGAAATGAACATTAGGTCAAGTCAATAAATGGAGTTTAAATAGGTCAATCATTAGTCATCTAATGCTTCAACGGACGGTCTACCGCTTCTGCGGCCTCGAGACCGCTTCCGCGGTCTGATGAAATTTTTTTGCCTTCGCTTCAGCGGGAAATGGGTCGCCGGAAGTGACCGCTATGGCGGTCAGCCTAGCGCTAGGGCGGTCTGACTGGGCCCTAGGGCCAAAATTCGATATTTAATTCCTATTTGCAAAATAGTCCAGTTAGGCTAGATGTTCACCGGAGACACATAACGAACCGAACAAGTTCGGGATGACCAAGTTGTGAATCTTCGGGATTTAGGTAACGACTACACGGGTCATTACATTGCAAATCCTATTAGTTGGTCATCCAAGAAGAAACACACTGTTGCGCGCTCCTCCACTGAAGCAGAGTATCGTGCAGTAGCTTCTGCACTTGCTGAGGTCAATTGGGTTCAAAAACTTCTTGTAGAGCTACATATGCAGCTGCCTGCTCCACCATAATCTATTGTGATAATGTTTACGCTACCTATCTTTGTCAAAATCCGGTATTACATAGTAGGATGAAACACATTGAAGTCAATTTTCACTTTGTTAGAGATCAAGTGCAGCAAAAACAGGTGCTTGTTCAGCATTTACATGCAACTGATCAGCTTGCAGACACACTTATAAAGACTTTACTTCGTCTACTTTTTCATCAACAGCTATCCAAGTTAAAGGTTATTGATCCCACCTTCAACTTGTAGGGGCGTATTGAAGCATGACCGATTGTGTAGAATATTGTGCTGATTTTGTTTCCTTTATTTGTGCATAACTAGCTGTATATTAGTGGTTATTTACAACTGTATATTAGCTTGTCATTTACAGCAATATACTCCTATAATTTAGGAGTTAATCTTGGTCTATCCATTGTTTATAAATTGATGTGCACATAGTGAATAATATACAAGGCAGTAATATTCTTCTTTGTCTCTTGAACATTTAATATGTAGTCCATATTGTTTACCCCGAATTTGGATAATCAATTAAATTTGTGGGTGAGGTATAGGATATGTGTTTATGTCTTGAATCCCTTTGACAAAGAAAAGAAATATATGTGTATACTATGAGGAAGCAACAAATAATCGGCGGTTTGCTATGTACTTGTATGTTTACTAATATATGTGTGTTACTTGATTGGAGAGATGTAACGGGGATGAAGACAATGAATTCGGATTGCAACACAATAATAAGAGAGATATTTGTATATATTTCTAGTACAATGGAATGTTCTTGATGTTAAGGAGCCAACCCCTTACAAATGAGCAATGACCCTTATTTATAGTGTTGTCTCATGGGCTCCATACAATAAGAGAAAACTAAAAAATAAAGAAAACTCTGACTTGGATTAGGTTGGGTTAGGTTGGCCGTACGGTCTGACACCCGTACGATTGGCAGTTGAGCGTGGCAGGACGTTATCGACGCATGGCAATCGCCCAAACGGATCTCCCGGACCAACGACCACGAATAAACGGACAAACGGCAACAACCAAACGGACAAACGGCAACGACCAACTCAACCATGAAGGAAACCGAACCAAATGATGCCCTACCTTGGCCTCGGTCCGGGCGTTCCTCCGGTTCAGAACGAAAGTCTTCATGCACGTTCTTGTCCTCTCCTTCCCTCGGTTCCGGGTCTCACCGGTTTAACGCATATCCGGTTTTTACCGTATACACATATGAAAGTTGGGAGCAAGAGGCAAACTACGAAAAATATTTCTCTTTTTATTTTGATGTATATATAATAATTAAGAGGACATTTTTTTTTTCTAGAAGCAAATCAGATTCCTTTTACAGCTATATGTCGGATGTTCCATTTCGCTCTTTGAAATTTTAGGGAGGAAAAATGAGAGCGCAAATGGTAGGCTGATCAAAAGACTTATAACTAAGAAATAATAGGGTGACATCTTAGATTTGCATCCTTCAAATGATGCATCGCCGTTTCTTTTATCTATTTTAGATTAGAGTTGATTTTTCATATTTTCTTATTGAAGCATTGATTTTTTTCTTACTGGTTTTATTAAAATAATATTATGTATGATGTCAAAAGAATCATGCAGATATGGTAGGATAATGAAAGGTGTTTGATTAGTACAGAATAATCTTTTCAGGAAACTATAATTATCTCGAGTTGTTTTTGCCTCTTATTTTTAACCTGCAGATTTTTTTCTTATCCATTGTTATATTTTGATCCTTTTTTATGATCGTAATGCTGACAAATTTTATTAATAACATTTAGACAAAAAGGGAAGGTGTGTATATAAATATTTTCCTTATACAGTTGTGTCACGACCTATTTTTCCTAAGCCGTGCGGGCACCTACCTTCCCACCTCGGTAAGCGAACCCTCAACCCAACAATAAATAAAGTCACAAACATAGCGAATTAAGCAGAAAGAATAGATAAATAAGTCTCACGATAGATATATATATATATAGTAGTAGAATAGTGCGGAATAATAGCAATACCCCAGGGTCTAGTCTGAATAACACAAGAGGATCTAAAAAGGAAAATAGTACAAATCTGGAATACTAATACATAAGTGTCTATGTCTCTGAATAAAATAAGACATAAGAAAAAAAAGTCTTTAAGGCAGCGGACGGCCATGCTCACCTTGAAAACTCAAGAGAAAGTTGAAGCGACTATCAGCCACGCGTTACGGAAGTGGATCCAACCTGATACTCTACATTCATAAAAAAATGCAACAAGTGCAGGTCAGTACAAGACAACAGTACTGGTAGGCATCATCGGCCGACTAAGCATAGCTAACATAATCCAGATAATAAAGCAGATAAGTAGATAACCCCACAAGTATAAATCAAATGTAATCGAATCCAAGTACACTTCATTACCTAAGGAAGCATCTAATCCCAAATGTGCCAAGTCTGAATATATCAAGTCCGAAATCCAACATCACAAGTACAACACCAAGACATCTCAAAATCAAGCCATAATGCAATGCAATGTAGTAGTATATGAATGCAATGCCATGCAAATGCGGTGTACACATGTACTCCGGACGGAAATATCAACGTCTCGGTAGCACAACCTAGCATGACTCGTGAAGTCTAAGTGCCACCCATTCCGGATCTTTTTCCAATAGACAGACGGGACCCCGAATCTTTGCCCACGAGGGGTTCTCACCGGCACCACCCTGGGGGGCCCTCGGAGTCCATGCACTAACAACGATTCCGAAACTAACATCGGATATCGGCCATGCAACAACGATTCCGGAATGAACATCGAATATCGGCCATCTCACATAACTCAAGTAAAAGAGTTTCATCAAGTATCCATTTCACACAATCAACGATTCCGGAATGAACATCGGATATCGGCCGTCTCACGTCACTTAAGTAAAAGAGTTTTACCATTGTCATCGGTATCTCAACATGTATCATGAGAATGAGAGTGCGTGCAATGCATGTATCAACATCAACAATCATGCTCAATATCACAAGTACCAACGGTAGGCAGGCCAACAATAAATCCAAATCACAAATACCAACAGTGGGTATGCCAACAATGCATCCAAACTACAAATACCAACAAAAGGTATGCCAACAATATATCCGAATCACAAATACCAACAGTGGGTATGCCAACAATATCGTAATCAAGACGATAAATAGAGTCTAATATCTATCAACAACTCATGGCATCAAGCCAACACAATAGAGCTATCAAACACAACACAACGGGGTGGCTAGTCCCAACACATAACAGGGCCCAACCTAAGGCAATATCCAACCAACTTCATACCCGAAGGTTCACATGCTGTCTCCGACAATATTATCTAAATATGCGCTTCACTAGATGAAGTCTCACCAAGGGTAAGCCATAACCTACCTGGATGGCCGAACCGCAACACCAACAATTCACTCCTTTGCCTTGCCTTGCCTTTCCGTTGAACCTCAGAACCAAAGTAGTCTAAGCAAAATCGAAATCTAGATTAGAAATCATGAAGAATGATACTAATACTGCTACTATTCAATCTAGGTCAATTCTAACCCTAGAAATTAGGGAAACGAGCTCACAAGGGTAAAATGGGAAATTCGGAAGCAAATGTCAAATTAAGTATTAGGTGATCATAACCCAACCACTAATTGTTGATTTAACTCAAGGATTAGCCTAATTTCTGATTTCAAGCAAAACTCCCAAATTGGGTATAAACCCTAACTCTTTGATTCCAGAATTCAATACTAGAAAGGGAAGATATATGATTAACAAGCTTAGATTCATCAAAATCTAACATGTACATCATTAATTTATCATTACTAAGCCTAGAGAAAGTGTTCATCAAAATCCTCTTCCAACTTCCATCACTAAGGGGTTATTAAAGGGGGGAGGGGGGAATTTAGGATGATTATGATTAAAGGAAAAGTAGGGGAATGAGCAAGATTTACCTCCAAGAATATCTCCAAGAACTGTTCCTCCAAAGCTCTAATTTCGAGATGGGAAATAATGAGGGTCCAAAGGCTTATTTAAATCACACTTAATGAAATAACAGGCCCATTACCGTCACGGCGGACAACACATCGCAACAGCGGTGCCGCTGGGACGGCACTGGTGCTGCCACATCGGGCACCAGGTACCAGAATTCCTCCAATTTTTCTAAGTCTCAATCGAAATCCCGAGCCATTCCCGAGGCCATCTGCTCACAAACCACATACACAGACCCACACAAAATAAACTACGAACGCGCTCGTGGCCTCGGAATTCCCAACGGAGGTCTCGTTGATCGAGTTAGCCGCCGATGCCTTAATTCCAGTTTCCCAACCCAAGTCCCAAAATGCATCCGAGTGCATTGGGTACAGAACCGAATACACACAAAAGTCATAAACAACCATCCGGACCTCTCGGAATCGACGGATTTTCGAAAAAGGTCCGTTTACCCAAAAGTAAACTTTAGGTCAAACATTTTTCACTCTAAGCCTATATTTCACAAAAGTTGCCCGAATCCGGTCTAGACACCTCGGGAAGCGTGTCATCGGTCCCCTCTGGTAAAAAAATGAGCTAATCACTGCTCGGGAATGGGCGAAATGCCGAAAAGACTATAACAACCAAACAGATCGTTACAAGTTGTCATTTTATTTTGATTATACATTGTTATATTTGATCCTTTTTTATGATCGTAAAGTGCTGACAAATTTCTATGAATAACATTGAAACAAGAAGTGAATGTGTGTGCATTTGCTTATAATAGTGTGTGTATATATATATATATATTAAAAATTTATGACTTTTATCACGACTAAATGGGTAAAAAATATTTTAGTCCTCCAACTTTACTTTAAAAACCAAAGACCTCCCCCAACATTGAACAATCGACATTTTCATCCTCTTATCTCAACTTTAGGCCATTGACCGGTAACTTTATATTATTTGACCGATCATCAAGGGGTAAAAAAGAAATTTCACTCATATTTTTAATTAATTAGTGATTACCCTAATTAATAATATATATAAAATTTTCAGAGTTTCCTCCATTAATTAATTCTAACGTTTTCTGCCGTCTTCAATTTTTCTCCACAACCTAAGCATTTCTTCATATTTCCACCGTTCAAACCCTTGTAACCATGTGATCTTAGCGCTAATTCCCAAATAGATAAATCTTGGTGCAATTCCATTTTCAAAGTCTCTATATTTTTATGAAGCCTACTGCATCTGACGAGAAGCTGGATGATAAAACAATGATGTTATTTGGATTACAAGGAACAAGCTTTTCCTTTGGCTGACAATGGTGATTCGATGAAGATGAAGATGAAGATGATAAACAGTTTCAAACCTTTTCAATATATAAGTGAAACAAAGTAGATCATGTGTCTGTGAGAAGTGACACATAATTGTAGTGAAAGTAAAAAAATATGTAAAGTATTTCTTACTGTGACTTAGTTCTTCGGACAGTGAAATTGAAGTTCAGCGTTATTTGGGTGCCTAGATTCACAAACATTTGTTTACAGGGTTTGAAAGTTCTCTGAAATATGAAGAACTGCTTAGGATGTGGATAAAAATTGAAGACGACAAAAAGTGTTAGAATTAATTAACGGAGGAAGTGGAAAATATATATTATTAGTTAAGATAATCACTAATTAATTAAAAATATAAGTGAAATCCCGTTTTACCCCTTTATGATCGGTCAAATAATATAAAGTTACCGGTCAATGGCCGGAAGTTGAGATAAAGGGATGAAAATGTCGATTGTTCAATGTTGGGGGAGGTCTTTAATTTTTAAAGTAAAGTTGGAAGACTAAAATGATTTTTACCCCGACTAAATTTATTAAGAAAAAAAATAGTTTACGAATATATTAATTTCAAACCTCGCTATGTGCCCGTAAATTGACTAGTATGTAATATAAAGTTAGGCATAGATAAGGTCATGTGTCACCTCTCTATGACCTAGAAACCTACTTATCTTTTTTCTCCTTTTTTGAATTTTTCCTCGTTTTTAATAATGTGTTATATATTAAAAATCCAAAATGTTACTATCTTAATTCTATTAATTACACCTCTTAATTCTCTTAATTACATTTTTTGCAAAATAATTAAAAATTCTTTAATATTGACGTTGGTTTAACAGGAATTCATCCACCGGTGAAAAAGACCAGCAATGTCGTTTGTTGACCATTTCTCTTTCAACAATTCATTTGCCATATGAATATATTGTATTTACATTACAATAGATCAGGGAAGTAATGGGTTCCAATGGGAAGGAACGTGTGGGTGAAAATAATAGGGGAATTAATTGATATACCATGATAGTGTCAGTTTAAGTCAGGGCCGGTCTAAGGGTAAGGCAAATGAAGCCTTTGCCTTAGGGCCTCAAAATTACTGAAATACTAGGTATTATACTATTTTATTTAACACATAAATTATGTATTATTATTAATAATTAAAGTTTTATACTTTTGTTTTAGTTTAGTTGAGGTTGTACAGATAAGTGAGTAAATAACGATAATTTTTTTCATTAAACTAAATAGTATATTTATATTCCTTGTTAATTCTAATTTTTCCTTCTCTATAAACACTCATTTCTCTTTCATGTGATTGATGATTTTACTTTCGAATTTCAACTCGATTTTTCTAAATTAGCTACTTAATTTCGTCATGTTTGATTCATGCATCAGAAATCAAGTACATTTAGGTCATGTCATCTTTTTAAACTGAGAAACCACTGAAAGCAGGTGACACAAAGTTAGAAACTCGGTGGATAATAGGCATGTTTTTCGACCTTTCTACACTTAATCACCATGCTTTTGCCCACGGTAGAGTTCAGAACTGCGATGTGCATGCTCTTACTGTTAGATAAAAAATTTGGCAGTTCTTTTGTGTCTCATTATAAATTTTATTAATTTTACGAAATAAATTTAAGGCCGTGTTAATATATTTTCGCTTTAGGCCACCAACATCATTGAGCTGCCCCTGAGTTTAACCGTTGTAATTTGTAAGCATACTTTTCATTATTTGAATGGCTGCAATTGTAATATTAGAAATGACAAGAGCCAACAACGATTTGTAATTCTCATTGTAGTGAATTTGTGGCATAATTTTAGAGGCACTGGATGGCATCATTGAAGTGGCTGAAAATGGAACAAATAAGCGGAGGAGCAAAGCAATGACGGTGTTCAAGTCTTGAAGATGCTTGATGCGAGTTCTTGTATGTTTTAAGAGGAGAAGATGGGCTGCTTATCAAACCTCTCATTATTAGTATGTCAAATATATCTCTTTGTTTATGCTTGTAGATATTATTATTTAGGTACTAATTTTTTGCCACATGCGTTGCACGTGTATGTCTAATCATGTAGTCTATGGTATTGTAAAATAATATCGACATTATTAATATAAAACTTGAATAAATAATTATACATAAAAAAAAATAGCAAGTTTCTGTGAATGATCAATGTGGATCGTTGTCTATGACTTGTTTTGTTGAGGTCAAAATTATCAGATATCATCTGAACCTACGAAGTTAACAATCAAAATTTAATTAGATATATGTAATTTGACCTATATGGCCAAGGTTTTCTTCTTGATTATAGTTGTTAGTATCCTTTTCTACGAACTTAAAAAAAAAATGATTAACAACATTTGGTTACTTAAAAAAAAAATTGATTAACAACATTTGGTTTAGGCAATCTATATGATCAAACTAAGTTTTAGCTGTCTTACCAGTAGCAATTTAACCAATACATGCAGTGCAGCTGTTCCAAGAAGTAGATTTTCCAAGCATGCCTCATTGTATCAGAAGTGTTTGATGACAGAACTAATTAGATATACAAAAGATCTAAACATATCAACTTTTGAGGACATAAGAAGATTGTGCCAAGAACTGGTTTATGCTTTTCATATGTTACAAGAACAATTTTATCGTCAGAGTCATCTAAATGGCAATTTGGTGTGCTAAGCTTCAGCTAAGCACGAAATCTATAAAAGGGCTAGACCACATTAGATTTTACGTACACAACCTTACCTCGAGTTTTTGTAGAAGAAGTTGTTTCTGGGGCTTGGACTCGTGACCTCTTTGTTTACGACAATAATTTTTATCGTCACGACAAGGCCCCCCTTTATTCAAAATCATCTAAAGTGGATTTATATTTGGACTTCTCCATCTAAATCAGTTTCTGGAAATATGAAGAAAATGACATTTCCTTTGAGGCATATTTAGCGAAGAAATCATGAAATGTCAATAATTAAGCTCCAGCAATAACTATATCACAACTCAAGCAAATTACATTATATAGAACTCCTTTCACCAACTAAACAAGGTAAACCACTCAAGAATAAAATAAATGTCAACCGATACTAATGAATAAGAGTAAAGGTACTTAATTTTAAAAATATGTTCAATTTTTTTCATAAAATCTAGCTCTTACAGACTATCCATTTAGTGAACCAAAGAAAGATTACTATATTGAAGAATCAAAACACATCTCTCACTGCAGGAGAGGAAATTATTCACGAAAACAGAAGAACTTTTTTATTTAGGGATAAATTTCATAGATGGTCACGTAACTATCATTCTTTTTCCCCCAAAAGTCAAATAACTATCTTTTCTAACAAAAAATCACTAAAGTTTGAGTGTACTCACACAAAAATCCCACTATTGGAAAATCCTAACATTCGATGGATAACTCCTCTTTACTTTTTTTTAATCTAATAAATAAAAATAATAAAAAAGATCTAACCCCGAAACACATATGAAGAAATTAAACTTTTATTTATTTTTTCTCTATAATTTAGTACACACACTTTTACATTACATCATATTCACATAAATAATACATAATTTTTTAAATAAATAAATGCAAATATTCTTAAGTATATCCAACCAAACACTGCATTACTTATGTTAAGATTATTTTTTAAATATGTAAAGGTTAATTTTCCTAATCTGTTAAAAGAAATGATATCGTATTACTTAATTTAATCTGAGATTATTTTTCTTTATCCCTACGCCTAAGATTATAGGATAACCATTATATGTTAAGGTAACATGATGCATCATATAAAAATGACGAACGTATATTCTTAAAACTATTAATTAAAGATCAATTTACTTGAACTTATATTTTTTTAAAAGACAAACATTTTGAGAAACAAACAATATACCGATTGTTATTTTTCATATTTTAATTTGTCGACTCAACAAACCAGAGTGAAATCAATATTTTTTAATTAAAAGTTTAATTTCTTCGTATGGGTTTTGGGTCGGGTCGGTTTGAATCTTTTCAATTGAGTTTTTATTTATTAGTTTTTTTTTTTTTTAAAAAGAGTTATCCATGAAAAGTTAGGCTTTTCCGGCGGTGTGATTTTTGTATTAGTATACTCAAAGTTTTGTTATTTATATGTTAGAAAAACATACCACATAACATGAAATCAACAAATGACAATGGTTAGAATTCCCCAGGTGATGAATCGTCTATCATCATGGACAAATTCTTCATCAAAAAATTATATTAAAAAGGGTATAAGAAGAAAGAACCGTGCCTAACACTAATAGGGAAAAATCAATGCTTAAAGGAACCCACGTATGAACCCAAAGCATAAACGTTTGGTGGAAAAAAACTAGAAAAAAAGTAGAAGAAGAAATCTTCTAATAGTCCATGATATCAGAGAAGACTGCCACATCTAATTAGACCACGGAGTGCTAGAAGTTATTAAATATGAAGTGTTGTGGTTGTTGGTTTAAAAGAGAATACTAAAGATCACAACTCTTCGTTAACATTAGAATGTGAAGAAGTGGCTTCTCTTCGTACGCATTCAGTTTTTATTAAATAAAAAATTATTTAGATTTATAAGAGGGTTATTTATGTAATTTAACTTTTAAATTAGGGAGTTCATGTTTTTAATATAATATAGATTTAGACGTTTAATTTTACCTAATATGCATCTTATATGTGCTTTTTTTTTTTTCTTTTTCCTTTGTTTGTTTTCGTGAGTGATCACGGAGATGATAAATAATCCATGAATGAGAATGTTAAAAAGGAAATTCTCTCACGGTGTAGGCATTAGTTGATTGACATTATTTCTCAAAACATTAGATACCAGAAAGATTGATCTAAGTTTTTAAAAAATAATGTGAAGAAAATTATACTTTCTTGTAGACAAAGTTGGTTGATTGAGAAAAAATTTAGACTTAACCCGCCATGACTGGCACCCTCACTAACTCCTAGTGGGCGAACCAATATGCTTAATAATCTACTCATTCAAATTCATTTTTACTCAATTCATTCAGTTCACAATAAATTAAATGCAATATTAATCAAAAGTAGTCATGCCATAAAACCATAATGTAAATGCGGAAGTCCTAACTATTACAACCCCAAAATCCGAAAATTACCGTACAATGACTCTACTCCAAAACGTGTCTAAGGAATTTATACTGTCTGAAATGAATAAACATCAATGTCTGGAGAGGAAATGGACATTAGATAAAGGAAGATCTTCAGGCGGCCTGGCATGAATAGGAGCTCACCCTCAATCTATCAGCAAATTGCCTCAAGCAAAATATGAGGTCGAGTAGCAGTCTCTGGATCACAATCTGCACTCAAAAGAATGAGGCAAGGTAGTATCAGTACAAACACTATGTACCGGTAGATATCATAGGCCCACTAAGGTTAGTGTCATGCATGAATCATAAAATCAATAAAATAGACAGACCAGTCAACAACACATAATCAGATAGCCAAAACCAAGTCAATCAATGATATTAACAAATCAAGTCCACCAATGATATTATCAATCAAGTCCACCAATGATATTAACAATCAAGTCAACCAATCATATTAACAATCAAGTCAACGGGAAGCAAGCAATGGAATAAACCTCCCAACAACATTCTCACTTACTAAGTCACTGATCACTCATGTACATACATGCTAGTTGATGTCTTTGCCCAATAGCTATGACCTGCAGGGGACCATGGTGTCCATGTACCACTAGCTCCGGAACTGACCTCGGATCACAAGCCCATAATCTAGGGCACATCACCCCCGTCAAATGTATCTTTTCATATATATATATATATATATATTGTCACATCACTTTCAATGATCGATTATCAAGTAGTATCTCATTTTCATCAAGAAGATCATATTAACTCCACACCACAATTGTCATCGAAATAAAAATCACAACACATCAAATAATGGCATTAAGCCCACATTATCACTGAATCAATAGCCTATAGGAATTCCAACCACACATTATGCCCAAAGACTAGTCATGCTTTCTCCTATCAATCTCATAACACATACAATCAACTAATCAAAGTCTAACTCAAGTAAACTGTAACCTACCTCAACTGCAGAGCTGGAACAATGCGAATCACTCCGCTATAGTGTTACACCCCGAAAATTTTTCGTTAACGTACAGTAAGTAGACTAACGAAGGGCACGACGTATACGATGTTTTGATAAGTAAGAAATAACAATTGATGGTTCTAAATAAGATTTCAAAGACATGGGAGGTAGGAGACAAAGGTTGTTAAGGAAAACAAGGTACATGTTGTGTGTCGATTTACGAGTATCGAATTAATGATAGCTTAAATATGTTTTAGAGAAAAGTTATAATGTCCCTTAGATTGTTAACGAGGTGTTAAACAAGCATCAAGAAGGTTCCATAAGTATTTGAGGCCAAACGAAGTGACGAGGACAAGATCAAAGAAAAGATGGGTTCTACGGTCGATTATACGGTCCGTATAATGGTCCGCAGAATCATCACAGTGAAGGTCCCTCACTGATGGAATTATACGGTCACTTATACGGACCGTATAATGTGTCGTATAATGGTCACAGAATGAGTTGTTGATGGGGTTATTTCACGGTCACTTATACGGACCGTATAATGTGCCGTATAATTGACACAAAAAGGGATGATTGCTGAAGCGATTTCACGGTCACTTATACGGACCGTATAAGTGTCCGTATAATTTCATCGGGACAGATTTTTAAAAGTTGATATAAGGACCTCAACACATTTATTTCATTTCATTTTTCTTCTCCACAACTCAAGAATTCTCTAGAACCTTCCACACACTCCATATACAAGAACTCATGAGAAATTGATGATCAACTTCATCAAATCAACAAAACTAAGTGTGAGAAACACATCAAAATTCATCCAAGTCAAGAAATTCCATGGGAAGTGGAACTAGGGTTTTGCTCAAGTGAAGTATTGCCACTTAAAGCTCATTCCCACACTATCAAAGGTAAGTTTTATGGTATTTACATGTTATTTAAGGTGTTGAAAAGTTGAAACACTTGGATTGTGGAAGGGTATAGAAAATGGGTCATGAAAGTAAGAATAGTGTAAATTTTGAGTAATAGTTTGGAATGAATCATGAATATTGATATGTTGTGATTGTAATTACGTTATGAATGATGTCAAGAGAATGATAGACACATTAGATGAGAATGAATGTAATGTTGTGCTATGATCATGATTATGGATGACCTTGAGAGGAAATTGTGGGGATTGGATAATGATGAATTTGACAAAAGTTATTGATGATGATATTATGAATGTTGTTATTGACGTTTGGGGGTTGATATATGATATGGAGAAAGTAGTATAAAGAAAGGAGATGCTGCTCAGTTTTCTATAGCTTTAGTTCAAACACGCTTATGTTATCGATTATCTAATATGAGTATAAACTCTCTTGAAGGTAGAAACGTGAATATTAGAGAGGAACGTTCAAGCGGTAGAGTAGCTAAACGAAAAGGTATGTAAGTTTAGTCCCTTCTTTCTAAGGCATGATTCTTATGACACGAAGTTCCCTATCTCTTCATGACTTTCCTACATCCCGAAAATTATAAGTCAATCTTAGTAAAGAGCTTCACATGAGATGAGATAAGATAAGAGATATGTTACGAGCATGATAATGATGATGATAAGTCTAAGTCTAAAGAGTCTAAGGCCATGATATTATGTTCCTACAAGCTAATGATTCTTATTATGATCCATTGATGTTGTTCATCGTATACACTCACCTTATATGTTAATTCCTTCAAGGTGAGGCAGAATGCTTATGAATACTCCATAATGAAATCGGGGGTTCACAACCTTACGTCACTCCGATAGATGTATAGTCTGTCTTGAGTTTTATGCATGATTCATGATAAGTATGTGATTATGGTATTACACCGCGCCTACATGGCCGGGCAGACACCGCTAAAGCGGGCAGCGTATACACCATGTCTAGATGGCATGGGCAGACACCACTAGTGAGCGGCATGAGATGGTACCCCGGACGCGGGAGGCCTGGACGCAGGCTAATGATTATCACACCGTACCTATATGGTCGGGCAGCTTATACATATATGCATACATGATATGATGATGATTATGAAGTAAGTTAGCATGCATTATTTCAGTTTTAAGTGATAGTCAGTTACAGATCGCTCTTCACTCGATGTCTCTGTATTTCATTGATATACCATTATTGTTTATGGCTTACATACTCAGTACAATATTCGTACTGACGTCCTTTCTTCTTGGACGCTGTGTTCATGCCCACAGGTAGACAGGGAGATGGTGCAGATCCATAGGGGCTACCAGCAGATTTACAGGAGCACTCCATTATTCCGGAGGTGCTATTTGGTTTATTCTTTTGTGTGTATATATATGTATTTTGGGCACCACGGGGTCTTGTCCCGTCCATATGTCTAGTACTCTAGTACAGAGCATTTAGGAAAAATGACCATCTTTCATCTTAAGAGATCGTGCGATAGAGCTGTGTTATAAGATTTTCTCCGCCTTAATAGTGTGCTATGATTTTAGAAATGCCGCCAAAGGGAAAAGCTACAGCCGCCCAGAAGGGCAAGACTACGATGAAAAGGCGGGTAGAAAGAGAGCCGCCAATGAATGTAGAAGAGGGCAAGTCACATAATGAGGCTCCAACTAATACCTCCTCCGCTCCGCCTATTATAGAAGAACAAGAAGGGACATCAGCTCCAGCTCCTATGCCTCCAGTTCCTCCACCGGGTGCTTCGGGTCAACAAGTGACCGAGGCTATTCATCTATTGACGCAGTTAGTTGCCGCCCAGGCACAGCGGCAGAATGCGGGTCCAAGTGATCGGGCAACTAGTACCAGAGCCCGTGATTTTATGAGTTTGAATCCTCCGGAGTTTTTCGGGTCAAAGCTGGATGAAGACCCGCAAAGTTTTATTGATGAGATGTTGAGGACGTTGAAGATTATTCATGCCTCCAAAACTGAATCTGTGGAATTGGCATCTTATAGACTCTGAGATGTGGCGGTATTATGGTACAATAATTGGCTATCATCAAGAAAAGAGAATGCACCTCCTCCCGTTTGGCAAGAATTTATAGATGCCTTCATCCGCCACTATTTGCCACCCGAGGTCCGCCGAGCTAGAGTGGATAGATTTTTAAATTTAAAACAAGGAAGCATGAGTGCCCAGGAGTATAGCCTTCAGTTCAATTCATTGGCTAGATATACCCCAACTATGGTGGCCGACATGGGAGATAGGGTGCACAGGTTTGTGAGTGGCTTAGGGCCACATTTATTTAAGAATTGTTTGATGGCTTCGCTGCAAAATGGGATGGATATTTCCCGAATTCAAGCCCATGCCCAGAATTTAGAAGGACAACAACATCCGCAAAGGGGTGATCGTGGTATTGACAAAAGTCAAAGCAAGAGGGCCAGATCTATGGAGGCCGAAAATGATTATAGAGGGGGATCAATGCAGGCATATTCTAGACATTCGGGCCAATCGGCGACTAGTGCGCCTCCACGGTTTGCAGGTAGGAGATTTGATCGCTCCTTTCGTTCAGGATGAGGTTAGAGTTTGAGGGCCTTAGATTCTCAGCTCAGGGGAGATTATAGCCAGAGGAGACCCCCAGTACCGCGATGCAGCCAGTGCGGTAGACTACATTCCGGAAAGTGTCGCCAAGGTTCAGATTTCTTGCTATGCCTGTGGCCAGGTTGGGCGCATGATGCGAGATTGCCCGTCGATGAGTGGTAGAGTTGGGGTTCAGCCCACAGGATCAGCGGCTGGTTCATCTTCAGTACGCCTGGTAGGGCACACTCCCCAGATTCCAGCAGGCCGAGGTAGAGGCAGAGGGGGAGCATCTACTTCAGGTGCCACTCAGCCCCGTATGTATGCATTGATAGATCCGGGTTCTACCCTGTCTTATATTACTCCGTATGTTGCTGGTCGTATTGGGGTGAAACCAGAGCCAATAAAACCTTTTGAGGTATCTACTCCGGTTGATGATCCCGTGATAGCTAGACAAGTGTATAAAAATTGTGTAATTGTGATATGCGACCGCCAGACTAAAGCTGATCTAATTGAGCTGGAAATGTTAGATTTTGATGTGATTATAGGTATGGATTTGTTGGCCTCATGTTATGCTAATGTTGATTGCCGAATGAAAGTAGTTCGATTTCAATTTCCGGGAGAGCCCGTGTTTGAATGGAAGGGTATTACAACCTCTCCAAAAGGTAGGTTTATTTCCTACCTTAAGGCAAGGAAGATGATAGCTAGGGGCTATATTTATCACTTAGTCCGAGTTCATGACACCGAAGCAAAGTCGCCAACTTTCCAGTCCGTTCCGGTAGTGAATGAATTCCCGGATGTATTTCTAGATCTTCCACCGGAAAGAGAGATTGATTTTTCCATTGACGTGTTGACGGACACTAAGCCTATCTCTATTCCTCCGTACCGAATGGCTCTGGCAGAATTGAGAAAATTAAAGGCACAGTTGAAAGATTTGCTTGAGAAGGGGTTTATTAGACCCATTCATCACCGTGGGGAGCACCAGTCCTATTCGTGAGGAAGAAGGATGGTTCCCTACGAATGTGCATCGATTATAGGCAGTTGAACAAGGTGACGATAAAGAACAAATATCCTCTCCCAAGGATTGATGGTTTGTTTGATCAACTACAGGGTGCCAAGTGGTTTTCCAAAATAGACTTGAGGTCAGGTTATCACCAAGTGAGAGTTAAAGAAGAAGATATTCCCAAAACAGCTTTCAGAACGAGATATGGCCATTATGAATTCCGGGTGATGTCATTTGGGTTAACCAATGCTCCGACAGTGTTCATGAATTTGATGAATAACGTATTCAGGCCTCTCTTGGATTTATTCGTAATAGTGTTTATTGATGACATTCTGGTATACTCTCCGACAGAATTAGAACATGCAGATCATTTACGCATTGTTCTTGGCATTCTTTGAACCCGAGAATTGTATGCAAAAATTTCAAAGTGCGAGTTTTGGCTGAATTCTATGACATTTCTGGGACATGTTATTTCAGATAATGGCATTCGAGTCGATACTCAGAAAATTGAAGCTGTGAAGACTTGGCCAAGGCCTATGACGCCTACAGAAGTCCGTAGTTTTCTAGGATTGGCAGGGTACTATAGAAGGTTCGTAGAGGGATTTTCCTCTATTTCAGCCCCATTGACCAAACTAACCCAAAAGTCAGTTAAATTTCAATGGAATGATGCTTGTGAACGCAGTTTCCAAGAGTTGAAGGACAGATTAACCTCAACCCCAGTCTTGACACTCCCAGAAGGGCCAGATGGTTACGTTGTATATTGTGATGCTTCCGGTGTTGGGTTAGGATGTGTGTTAATGCAACACGGTAAAGTCATCGCTTATGCTTCGAGACAGTTGCGCAAACATGAAAAGAACTACCCAACTCATGATCTCGAATTGGCTGCAGTTATTCATGCATTAAAGATGTGGAGACATTACTTGTATGGTGTGCATGTCGATATCTATACAGATCACAAGAGTCTTCAATGCATTTTCAAACAAAAGGAATTGAATCTGCGGCAGAGACGGCGGTTAGAATTATTGAAATATTATAATGTGAGTATTTTATACCACCCCGGAAGGGCAAATGTAGTAGCTGATGCGCTTAGCCGCCGATCAATGGGCAGCCTATGTAAAGTTCCTCTGGAAAAGAAAGAATTAATTCATGAGCTCCACCAACTAGCTAATCCTGGAGTACATCTAATTGATTCAGGTAGTGCAGGAATTGGTATTAATGATCCCACGGTTTCGTCCCTGAATGTGGAAGTGAAAGAGTGCCAGTATGAAGATCCTTAGTTGAGCCAGTATAGAGACACACTTCATGAAAGGGAGAAGTCTCCATTTAAAACTTCGATGGGTGGAATTCTTAGATACCGAGGCAGGCTATGTGTTCCGAATGTTGCAGAATTGCGCCTTCGAATTCTAGAAGAAGCTCATTATTCTCGGTATTCTATTCACCCAGGTGCAACAAAGATGTATCATGATCTCAAGTTGATATATTGGTGGGATGGAATGAAGAGAGACATAGCAGAATTTGTAGCTCAATGTCCAAATTGCCAGCAGGTGAAAATCGAACATCAAAAGCCAGGAGGATTATTGCAAGCAATAGAGATCCCTACTTGGAAATGGGAAGTGATCAACATGGATTTTGTTGTGGGGTTACCTCGTTCCCGAAGCAAGTATGACTCTATATGGGTAATTGTGGATAGATTGACGAAAGCAGCTCATTTTCTTCCAGTCAGAACCACGTACTCAGCAGAAGATTATGCAAGGTTGTATCTTAAGGAGATTGTGTGACTCCATGGTATTTCGATATCCATTATCACAGATAGAGGAGCGCAATTTACAGCCAAGTTCTAGAAATCCTTCCAAGAAGGTCTAGGTACTCAATTGAAGCTTAGCACGGCATTTCATCCACAGACTCATGGGCAAGCCGAACGTACCATTCAGACCTTGGAGGATATGCTAAGAGCATGTGGCTAGATTTCGGTGGTAGTTGGGATGACCACTTACCTCTAATCAAGTTTGCATACAACAATAGCTACCATTCCAGTATCCAAATGGCTCCGTATGAAGCTCTATATGGAAGGAAGTGTAGATCCCTGATTGGATGGTTTGAAATAGGAGAAGTACAGCTAATAGGCCCTGAGTTGATTCAGCAAGCCGTAGAAAAAGTCAAAGTGATTCGAAATCGATTATTGACAGCCCAAAGTCGCCAAAAATCTTATGCGGACAACCGCCGGCGAGACTTAGAATTTCAAGTTGATGATTGGGTATTCTTGAAGGTGTCACCGATGAAAGGTGTGATGAGATTTGGCAAGAAAGGAAATTTAAGTCCTCGATACATTCGACCTTATAAGATTATCCGCAAGGTGGGTCAAGTAGCTTATGAATTGGACTTGCCCCCAGAACTTGAATTGGTCCATCAAGTTTTCCATGTCTCAATGCTTCGCAAGTGTGTTAGGGATCCTACAAGAATTGTCCCAATAGATGATGTTCAAGTAACAGAAAAGCTAGCATATGAAGAAATGCCCATTGCCATATTAGATAGGCAAGTACGAAGACTTTGAAATAAGGAAGTAGCCGCAGTTAAAGTCTTATGGTGGAATGACAACCGAGAGAAAATGACTTTGGAAGCAGAAGAGAGTATGAACTCCAGGTACCCGCACTTATTCCAACCCCAGAAGAAATCCACGATGAAACATCGAGACTATGAGGTATGTATGCTTTCTCTTTATGCATATGGGTCGTGTGTGGCCAGCTTATGTTGTTATTGTGTTGTGGCCCTGTGAGGCAATGTTATTGTGGGCTGTTGTGACCGGATGATAGTGCCATATTACAGGGGAAACTCTGGCGAAATTTTCATAGAATTCCGGAGTGCTTAACATTCGAGGACGAATGTTCCAAAAGGGGGGAAGAATGTTACACCCCAAATTTTTTTTGTTAACGTACAGTAAGAAGACTAACGAAGGGCACGACATATACGATGTTTCGATAAGTAAGAAATAACAATTGTTGGTTCTAAATGATATTTCAAAGACATGGGAGGTAGGAGACAAAGGTTGTTAAGGAAAACAAGGTGCATGTTGTGTGTCGATTTACGAGTATCGAATTAATGATAGCTTAAAGATGTTTTAGAGAAAAGTTATAATGTCCCTTAGATTGTTAACGAAGTGTTAAACAAGTATCAAGAAGGTTCCATAAGTATTTTAGGTCAAACGAATTGACGAGGACAACATCGGAGAAAAGATGGGTTCTACGGTCGATTATACGGTCCGTATAATGGTCCGCAAAATCATCACAGTGAAGGTCCCTCACTGATGGGATTATACGGTCACTTATACGGACCGTATAAAATTATACGGACCGTATAATGTGTCATATAATGGTCACATAATGAGTTGTTGATGGGGTTATTTCACGGTCACTTATACGGACCTTATAAAATTATACGGACAATATAATGTGCCGTATAATTGACACAAAAAGGGATGATTGCTGAAGCGATTTCACGGTCACTTATACGGACCGTATAAGTGTCCGTATAATTTCGTCAGGAAAGATTTTTAACAGTTGATATAAGGACCTCAACACATTTATTTCATTTCATTTTTCTTCTCCAGAACTCAATAATTCTCTAGAACCTTCCATACATTCCATATACAAGAACTCATGAGAAATTGATGATCAACTTCATCAAATCAACAAAACTAAGTGTAAGAAACACATCAAAGTTCATCCAAGTCAAGAAATTTCATGGGAAGTGGAACTAGGGTTTTGCTCAAGTGAAGTATTTCCACTTAAAGCTCATTCCCACACTATCAAAGGTAAGTTTTATGGTATTTACATGTTATTTAAGGTGTTGAAAAGTTGAAACACTTGGATTGTGGAAGGGTATAGGAATGGGTCATGAAAGTGGGAATAGTGTAAATTTTGAGTAATAGTTTGGAATGAATCATGAATATTGATATGTTGTGATTGTAATTACGTTATGAATGATGTCAAGAGAATGATAGAAACATTAGATGAGAATGAATGTAATATTGTGCTATGATCATGATTATGGATGACCTTAAGAGGACATTGTGGGGATTGGATAATGATGAATTTGATAAAAGTTATTGATGATGATATTATGAATGTTGTTATTGACGTTTGGGGGTTGATATATGTCACGCCCCAATTCCACTAGGGTGTTGTCACGCCCCAAAACCCACCTTAGACGTGACCGGCATCCGACGTCACGAACAACATCGGAAGAACCTAAACAACACAATAATGATACTTGAACCCGCCAGGTTCAACATTCGCCTCCAACAATTTATAAATTAAATGCAACACATCATGAACACATGAATTAAATCAGCGGAAGTCTTTATAAGTAATAGCCATCAACGTGGCAAACACCCATTAAGTCGTACGAGACTTTTGACAATCTACCCACAATTCTGACAACTATCTATAGAGCTTCTAAGAGACATAACAATCGTCAAACTTCGGGACGCAGCCCGGAAATCTAGAATAATAAATGAAACAGGAAGTGTCCCACGAACAAGGATGTGAGCTCACCGAATCCACAGCAGTAGCAAGTCCTCTTAAGCGTCGAAAGTATCACGAACCTGCTCTTCTTCGTTACCTAACATACCATCAAAAACAACAATGGTATGCCTGAGTACTTTCGTACTCAGTGAGTGCCTCGGGACAACAAGTGTTATGAAAATAAAATATAATGATATATAAAGAAATCAGTTCTGAAAAGATAGCATAAAAACAGTCATTCCACTTTGTGATTCTCAATATCATTTGTTAAACAGTTTACAAAGCCATTTATCAATATAGAAAAAAGTATTCAACATGTGTATCTCTATAAGAATTATCAAAACCGATTATGAAGTCTTTTGTTAAGTTACAACTTTTAATTATGCCTTTCAAATTGATCATGATTGTCAACAACAGTTCTATGAGAGATTACGAATATTACACACACCAACACAAGCCCAAGAATCAATCACATCGAGGGGATGACCGTAGGGTTCCCTTGTCACAACGCACCACACCAAATTACAAAGTCTCGGTGACCACTCATCCTCCCGAATGGCTAGGCATAAACACACCGGAATATGAAATCCCCGGTGACCACTCATCCTCCCGAATGGCTAGGCGTAAGCACACCGGAATATAAACCTCGGTGACCACTTATCCTCCCGAATGGCTAGGCGTAAGCATATCGGAATATGAAATTCCCGATGACCACTCATCTTCCCGAATGGCTAGGCATAAGCACACCGGAATATGAAATTCCCGGTGACCACTCATCCTCCCGAATGGCTAGGAATAAATACATCAACAGAGTTCATAGCTTAAAAGCCGAATTACAATTCATCTTAAAGCAGTCACATCACCATTTACCATTAAGGTTCGTTATGCCATATCGTAAAGATAAATCATTCCAATCAATGTTTTGAAAACATACAACTTCTTTACAAAGATTTCCATGTCCTAATTCACCAATGGGAATGTCATTACCAACTCTTAACTAGCATTACTAAGCATCTCTCATAGAGGAAAACATTCATAATATCTTATACATAAATAGAGTTTATTACAATCTAAGTTTAATGTGGGTTTGTCCCCTCACACACATTAACCACCATTTAAAACATGAATTAGAGTTCAAGGAACATGAAAAGATTGCTTTTCATTTGATTCATTAAAGGATCTTGAAATTAAATCCATCCTTAAATTACTTCCAAAACAGCCCACTATACCTTCGGATGCCAATGCTTGTATACACTTCTTTATTTCCGTATATCCATAGTATAACAACAACAAAATATAAAACAGCCCCAAAATACACGAAAATCATATAAAACAGCCCCAAAATATTGTCACAAAACAGCCACGAAATCATATAAACAGCCCCCAAATATATAGTCACAAAACAGCCCGGTATACGCTTTGTATACAATATATTCATACACTTTATTCTCTCAATTTCAAGAACAACAACTTATCAACAACATCAACAACAATATCAACAATTATTTTATATCAATATCCAACTAATCCTATCCATTTAATCATACCAAAACAGCCCACAAATCATTTGATATCCAAAAATTATAACCGAACTTCCAATGTCATTTTCTCTATTCTAACTCGTCAAATCTATCAATGGTAAGGATAAAAACATCATTAAAATCTTAGGCATACCTTATATGAGCAGATACCACGAAAACAACATCCCCCAAGTTCAATTTTTAGCTTAGAACGACGGCAACAACTTGTTCTACACTTTATCCTTCACGAGCCTCGGGATTCGAGGCCTTGAACTTGATCGATTCTCCACTTTCTCTCTCTAAATATCCTCTCTCTCTCTCTCTAAAAATTCTGAACCTTTGGTAGGGGAAATGTGGCTGCTAGGGCTGAACATTTCCCTTAAATACCAAGGGAAATGGGCCTGACCCGGTTTTGAATTGGGTTGGGCCAACAGCTTGACCTTTCTGTCTTAAAACGTTACCCCGATGTCACATGGAGTCCCACGACCTATGGTTGGAAAGGTATTTCAATTATCTACAACTTTCGTTCTTTGAGGTTTCCCAAATTCGCAATAAATAATGGGGTTATGGCCTCCCGAAGTCAGATCAGCCAAAAACGTACTTGACGGGCCAAGTTACGGCCCAAAGGGACGGTCCGTAACACGTGTTACGGCCCGTAACTTGGCACCGTAACTTGGTGAAAATTTTCAGTGAGTTTCTGGAAATTTTTGGGACGTTACGGCCCCAAGGGACGGTCCGTAACGCAGACCAAATTTCCAGTGCGGACAGGCTTCAGTAAAACGGTCATAACGTTTTGTACATAACTCCGTTCAAGGCCCATAATATACCGTTGGAAAGCTCTTTCAAAGATCTACAACTTGTATTTGAGGAACATTTTCCAAATTCTTAACAGATGTTCACGTAAATCGCCTAGAAGGCAGACCTATCAAAACTTAGGCGAATTTAAGAGCCCTTAAGAACCTCGATTGTTGGTTTGACTTCAAAACGACCATTTTCCACCCGAAATCATCAAGAATGGGTTCACATAGATAAAATATCATATTGACACTAGATATTTACATACTCACACCTAGTTCAAGTTTACGGCGTGTTACAGGTGTGATGGGCACCCAGCCCCATATCCGAAGCCGAGCGAACCCACAGACATTTAGGACATACAAAATCTTATTAGGCTTTTAAATCAAATAAAATAAAATACACAATAAACTCTCAAAATGTTCTTGTCCGATGTTTTCCAAATCAAACAGAATCTATGATCATACAGAATTTAACGCATAATACAGAAGGACATATTGGCTGATAAAGCTGCATACACAACTGACATACTATACCCACGACTCTGTCTGCAAAGTCTCTACATCAATCCAGAAGAACCACACATACAAAATCTGACTCGGCAGCACTCCAGGAACAGATGGAGTTTGCCAACTCTGCTAGAACATCTTCTATAGTAACTTCACATCATCTGGGTGTACCTGCGCGACATGAAACACAGCCCCCGAAGAAAAGGAGGTCAGTACGGAATATGCACTGAGTATGTAAAGCACAAGGTACAATAAACAGAATCATAATCTGAACAGGGGATACATAAAATGAGTGTAGTAACCGGAGTATCAAAAATGCTTACTCATAAAACATAGGTAATGCATGTCAGAACATATGCCATATCCGGCCCCATTATGGGACACGGTGAACAGAACGTGGTCGCCACCCCGTCACTGGCGCCACAACACAGCATAACTTCAGAGTAGGGAATATCTCCGTAACATATCATAACATATCAGATGGCCATATCATATCAAATATCAGAGTGTGCACATATCATATCATATCATCAAATGTCAGAATATATGTACATGGCACAGCATAACTCCAGAACCCATGTACATGTCATACCTGCCCCCTTACATCGAGGCACGGCGAACAATGCAGTGGAATACGCGTGATAACATATCCTGGCCCGGGCTCAATGAAAGAAGCATTGAGGCATTCACGAGTGGAGTAGTGAGAAACTAAATGCAATATAAAATATAATACATTTACAAAGACTCGATGGGACATCTTGAATAACGAATCTTAATAATGGAATCGGACGATAATTTTTGTGTATATTTCGAATGTCACAATAGGTTACGTAAAAATAATTTTTCTGGGATTGTTTCCATGTTCCAAAACAATTCATAAGACTCAACAGAATATTTACAACAATTTTTATTTAGTAGTTAGAAGAGTAGTTAAAACGCTTCCTTTAAAATCGTTCGAAAATAAGTCAATACACAATAGGGGAGGAATCGGGGAAAGTGGGCCCGCCTCGGGTCAAATGAGGTGGCGCCCACAATTTACGTACGTTACATTTCATGACGTCACCTGTGGGAGTTTTAAGGTAGTCGGGTCCTATTTGTGCAAGTTCTAGATGTTTAGACATCTTTTTTCAACTATTCATAACATATTCAATTCAATTCTACTGAATGAAAAAGGGACAAATTTAGGCGCGGATTCCTAAGAGTAGAGTCGTCCCCGAGGCTCGTATCCAAACCTATTACACCAAAGACATGCCAAGAGAAGGAAAGGTAAAGCTTTACATACCTTATTCGCTCCTTACGCCTCTCCAAACTCAATTCCCGTTTCCTCCAAAATCTACAATTGGTCGCAATTACCAAATGTTAACTATAAGACTTTAGGACTTGAATCTTAAATTAACAATTTTCTACAGAAATTTGGGCAGCATCTCCCCTATAAATTCAACATCCCCGAGATTTTAACTCGGCTCAAATGTCAACAACCATACCAACAACAATACCAATAATCATCAACAATCGATTTGAAACGCATTCTAGCGTAAATTGTCTTCTTTTCAAATAGTGCAACAACTTCCAATCCAATTTTGCACTTCCAAATTAATATCAACATTTCCATATTCATACACTAATTTAAGATCATTCAAACATAGGCCAAGAACATTCCAAGCACTCTATACAATATTCAACAATTCCATCAATTCCATATTCTACTTGAATTCCTACATACGCAACAAAACTATCACGACGCATTTTCTACTTTCAAATTCATAATCAACAACAACAATCCACACTTTAACAACTTCATTTCCACAATATCATAAAATCGTACTAAAATGACATAATCTTCTACAATCAATTTCAATGCCAACTTAAACCATTTAACCTTCATTTACATTATAAGGATCACAACAACACAACTAACATATTAAACAAAATTAATTCATTTCCATTTTTCTCTCCCACACCACACCACACGGCCATATTCCATATTTCCAACCTCAACCAAATTCATTCAACTTTCATTTCCAATATGAAGTCCACCATAACCACAACTAGAATAATACATAAAATTCAACTCATCTTATTTATACAACATTACACACACACGGCCACATGCACACCCACTTTGCAAACTTTCATATTTTCATAAATTCTACTCATTTCTATATACCACAACATAAACAAACCTTCATAACATAATAAAAGGGAATTAATTCTTACCTTTTTCTTCAATCTTCTTCACTTGACAAAAGTGTCAAATTGACGAAACAAGCTCTCTATCTTCCAAAATAACTACACCAAGTCGTAGAGGGCCCTTGAATTAGTAGGAATACCACAAGAAAATAATTTTTGGAACAAGATTTTAAGGGGATAAAATTCCATGGTCATGGCCGAATGGCCTTGTTTCTTTTGCTCTTCTTGTTTTGTTTTCTCTCTTTCTCAACTTGTCTTGAAACTTCTAATGATAATGCTCCCTTATATTTAATTATCACATGGAAAATTCACTTGGGCTTGGGTCCTTTTTATGGACCATGGCCGGATGGCCCCTATTGGGCCTCTTTTTTTTTTTTTTTTTTTTGTCATGGGCCTAACCCGGTGGGCCCCGAGTTGGGCCTAGGCCACTGACCTTGCGACCTTAAAACGTTCATATCTCCTTGTACCGACGTCACCTGCGAACCCACGACCTATGGTTGGAAACCTAATTCAATTATCTACAACTTCTATGTCATGGTATTTTTCCAAATTCCAAACTTATAATACCGTTTTTGCCCCTCAAAGTCGGGTCACCCGAAAACGTTTTCTTAAAAATATTCGTTTGGAGGGCTTCCACTTTGATTTGCCCCAAGGGTCCTTCATGAGTTGTGTTTAACTTTACATATGTGATTCATATAACTTGTCACATGTTTCAAAAAAAATCTTGACGTGTGGGCCCCACCTCAGCTTACAAATAATCCGACGTTCAAAAATACGGGATACAACACTATCAACGTGAGTTTAAATTTTGTAGCAACAACATGATTGTCAATTTTTTGAGGAAGCACGTGTCACGCTCATGCTCTGAAAATGCGGGATATAACATCCTTCCCCCCTTTAAAACATTCGTCCTCGAATGTTCAGCTGCCCTTATGGGATCTTATAACACTTTTGGGGGGGGGGGGGGGGTCCCTCTTCTAGTTATCCTTGTTTTCATGCCCATTCCTTATCTTCTACCATATTTTCCTTTATAATCAATCTTCTCGGTCTTTACGTGAATCCTTATTCCGTATCATGGGTTTTCTAACCCACCATACCAAGTTAGTATCCTTGTCCTTCCAAAGTCATCTCTTCTCTGTTATTGTTTCGTCACAAGGCTTTATCGTTCTTTTTCTTACTTCACATTCCTTGTCGTAGTCACTATTTCTTTAGTCCCATTTTTTTTTTAAAATTGGTTCTCGAACCTCACACATTCCTGTTTTGCTCCATATGACCGCTTCTTATCCTTTTCATATGCCTATCTTCTAACTTTTGTTCAAATAGTCTCGTACTTTGCCGGTAATTTCTCTCGAGCTTCCCTTACCAAGATTTCTTACCTTTTTCTGACATTTTGGTCTCTTTGTCTTCCACTTACCCACACTTTCCTTTCCCAATATTGTTGTGTTAAAATTTCCAATCTTAATCTGTGGTGAAAATAATAGCACCTCATCTCGTAGCACTCGTACCATTTACCTTTGTTGTTATTTGGAGTTCAGTATCCTTATTCAATTTGGGGTCTTCCTTATCGTCGCACCAGTAGCTGGACGCATGTGTCCACTGATACAATCACAAACGAAATATCGTAGTCATTCATATATATATATATATATACATATAATTATTACCAACTAGCCCACAAAACGCTTCCAAACGTCATTCAAGCCTATCCAAATTCCAAGTTGTGGCGTACTTTCTGTCTCTCTTCTAGTCTAGCCTATCGCGTGCTGTGTGGCCTTTTATGGTCTCCAACCATCCCGCATACTCTAATTTCCCTTTTTGGTTACTCTAGTTTTTCATTTGTCTTTTATGGCTAAATCTTCGGGATTTCTTGCATACTTCCCAGGGGGTTACCCATCCTAAAATTACTCCCACCTTAGCACGCTTAACCACGAAACTTTGGCGGAATCCGGTGCCTTAATACTGATATAATCGCGTCCCCTTTCTCATACGGCCTTTATTACATGATTTGAGGCCAGTCGAGATCTCACAGGTTCCGAGACATTTTCGTATTACGTCCTTCTTTGTACAATTACTATTCTACCCTTTTCACTTATGTGTATGATTATTACTTGTCCTGGGCTTCCAGATTACTAATGGTGGCGGACATACCTTCGTCGCCATTACCTATAAGTACTCAGGTATCCATATGTCCAGATTTTTCTCTTACCATCCGTACATACTAATCTACAGCAAAACTGATTATTAACTTTCTCTGAATCATCCAACAAACCTTGTTCTTACTAACCTCGAATTTTTATCCCTTTCTAACTCTTCGGACTGTTAATCATCTTTCTTACAATCGTTCTTCACATCGTGCCCAAATCTGTAGCTTCTCCAAAATGTCACATCCCACTTATCGTCTATTTACGATGTTCCCATTCCATACTTCTTCCTGTTAGGTATACCTAGTTAAATGACCACATTTTGAATATTTGACCGAGTCTCCTTTACCATCCTTACTATTCAGAATCTATACGCGACAAATATCAACAATACCTTACAAAGCATACAGCTATATAACACATTCCAGCCATCCTGAACTTTCAATTTCAGATAACAAAACAAATACTTCAAGACTTACCTTTATGACTTTCCATGTCATCCCTTACCTTCTCCCGTCGTATGTAAAGCTCATATAAGGAATTTCATTTTCCTACAATTCAGCTCTATCGCACGATCTAAGATAGCAAGAAGGTCAACAATCCCTAGATGCCCCGTAGCCTCCTGTTTATAAATGTGGCGCGCTTCACACCATAAACAGGACTCTACCGGACACGACTTTGCAGACAACCCCTAGGACAGACCTGCTCTGATACCACTTTGTCACGCCCCAATTCCACTAGGGTATGATGGGCACCCGGCCCCATATCCGGAGCCGAGCGAACCCACAGACCTTTAGGACATACAAAATCTTATTAGGCTTTTAAATAAAATAAAATAAAATACACAATAAACTCTCAAAATGTTCTTGTCCGATGTTTTCCAAATCAAACAGAATCTATGATCATACAGAATTTAACGCATAATACAGAAGGACATATTGGCTGATGAAGCCGCATACACAACTGACATACTATACCCACGACTCTGTCTGCAAAGTCTCTACATCAATCCAGAAGAACCACACATACAAAATCTGACTCGGCAGCACTCCAGGAGCATATGGAGTTTGCCAACTCTGCTAGAACATCTTCTATAGTAACTTCACATCATCTGGGTGTACCTGCGCGGCATGAAACGCAGCCCCCGAAGAAAAGGAGGTCAGTACGGAATATGTACTGAGTATGTAAAACACAAGGTACAATAAACAGAATCATAATCTGAACAGGGGATACATAAAATGAGTGTAGTAACCGGAGTATCAAAAATGCTTACTCATAAAACATAGGTAATGCATGTCAGAACATATGCCATATCCGGCCCCATTATGGGACACGGTGAACAGAACGTGGTCGCCACCCCGTCACTGGCGCCACAACACAGCATAACTTCAGAGTAGGGAATATCTCCGTAACATATCATAACATATCAGATGGCCATATCATATCAAATATCAGAGTGTGCACATATCATATCATATCATCAAATGTCAGAATATATGTACATGGCACAACATAACTCCAGAACCCATGTACATGTCATACCTGCCCCCTTACATCGAGGCACGGCGAACAATGCAGTGGAATACGCGTGATAACATATCCTGGCCCGGGCTCAGTGAAAGAAGCATTGAGGCATCCACGAGTGGAGTAGTGAGAAACTAAATGCAATATAAAATATAATACATTTACAAAGACTCGATGGGACATCTTGAATAACGAATCTTAATAATGGAATCGGACGATAATTTTTGTGTATATTTCGAATGTCACAATAGGTTACGTAAAAATAATTTTTCTGGGATTGTTTCCATGTTCCAAAACAATTCATAAGACTCAACAGAATATTTACAACAATTTTTATTTAGTAGTTAGAAGAGTAGTTAAAACGCTTCCTTTAAAATCGTTCGAAAATAAGTCAATACAGAATAGGGGAGGAATCGGGGAAAGTGGGCCCGCCTCGGGTCAAATGAGGTGGCGCCCACAATTTACGTACGTTACATTTCATGACGTCACCTGTGGGAGTTTTAAGGTAGTCGGGTCCTATTTGTGCAAGTTCTAGATGTTTAGACATCTTTTTTCAACTATTCATAACATATTCAATTCAATTCTACTGAATGAAAAAGGGACAAATTTAGGCGTGGATTCCTAAGAGTAGAGTCGTCCCCGAGGCTCGTATCCAAACCTATTACACCAAAGACATGCCAAGAGAAGGAAAGGTAAAGCTTTACATACCTTATTCGCTCCTTACGCCTCTCCAAACTCAATTCCCGTTTCCTCCAAAATCTACAATTGGTCGCAATTACCAAATGTTAACTATAAGACTTTAGGACTTGAATCTTAAATTAACAATTTTCTACAGAAATTTGGGCAGCATCTCCCCTATAAATTCAACATCCCCGAGATTTTAACTCGGCTCAAATGTCAACAACCATACCAACAACAATACCAATAATCATCAACAATCGATTTGAAACGCATTCTAGCGTAAATTGTCTTCTTTTCAAATAGTGCAACAACTTCCAATCCAATTTTGCACTTCCAAATTAATATCAACATTTCCATATTCATACACTAATTTAAGATCATTCAAACATAGGCCAAGAACATTCCAAGCACTCTATACAATATTCAACAATTCCATCAATTCCATATTCTACTTGAATTCCTACATACGCAACAAAACTATCACGACGCATTTTCTACTTTCAAATTCATAATCAACAACAACAATCCACACTTTAACAACTTCATTTCCACAATATCATAAAATCGTACTAAAATGACATAATCTTCTACAATCAATTTCAATGCCAACTTAAACCATTTAACCTTCATTTACATTATAAGGATCACAACAACACAACTAACATATTAAACAAAATTAATTCATTTCCATTTTTCTCTCCCACACCACACCACACGGCCATATTCCATATTTCCAACCTCAACCAAATTCATTCAACTTTCATTTCCAATATGAAGTCCACCATAACCACAACTAGAATAATACATAAAATTCAACTCATCTTATTTATACAACATTACACACACACGGCCACATGCACACCCACTTTGCAAACTTTCATATTTTCATAAATTCTACTCATTTCTATATACCACAACATAAACAAACCTTCATAACATAATAAAAGGGAATTAATTCTTACCTTTTTCTTCAATCTTCTTCACTTGACTAAAGTGTCAAATTGACGAAACTAGCTCCCTATCTTCCAAAATAACTACACCAAGTCGTAGAGGGCCCTTGAATTAGTAGGAATACCACAAGAAAATAATTTTTGGAACAAGATTTTAAGGGGCTAAAATTCCACGGTCATGGCCGAATGGCCTTGTTTCTTTTGCTCTTCTTGTTTTGTTTTCTCTCTTTCTCAACTTGTCTTGAAACTTCTAATGATAATGCTCCCTTATATTTAATTATCACATGGAAAACTCACTTGGGCTTGGGTCATTTTTATGGACCATGGCCGGATGGCCCCTATTGGGCCTCTTTTTTTTTTTTTTTTGTCATGGGCCTAACCCGGTGGGCCCCGAGTTGGGCCTAGCCCACTGACCTTTCGACCTTAAAAAGTCCATATCTCCTTGTACCGACGTCACCTGGGAACCCACGACCTATGGTTAGAAACCTAATTCAATTATCTACAACTTCTATTTCTTGGTAGTTTTCCAAATTCCAAACTTATAATACCATTTTTTCCCCTCAAAGACGGGTCACCCGAAAACGTTTTCTTAAAAATATTCGTTTGGAGGGCTTCCACTTTGATTTGGCCCAAGGGTCCTTCATGAGTTGTGTTTAACTTTACTTATGTGATTCATATAACTTGTCACATATTTCAAAAAAAATCTTGACGTGTGGGCCCCACCTCAGCTTACAAATAATCCGACGTTCAAAAATACGGGATACAATACTATCAACGTGAGTTTAAATTATGTAGCAACAACATGATTGTCAATTTTTTGAGGAAGCACGTGTCACGCTCATGCTCTGAAAATTATGAGGCAATATTAGTAAAGAGCTTCACATGAGATAAGATAAGAGATATGTTACGAGCATGATAATGATGATGATGAGTCTAAGTCTAAAGAGTCCAAGGACATGATATTATGTTCCTACAAGCTAATGATTCTTATTATGATCCATTGATGTTGTTCATCGTATACACTCACCTTATATGCTAATTCCTTCAAGGTGAGGCAGAATACTTATGAATACTCCATAATGAAATTGGGGGTTCACGACCTTACGTCACCCCAATAGATGTATAGTCTGTCTTGCGTTTTATGCATGATTCATGATAAGTATGTGATTATGGTATTACACCGCGCCTACATGGCCGGGCAGACACCGCTAAAGCGGGCAGCGTATACACCATGTCTAGATGGCATGGGCAGACACCACTAGTGAGCGGCATGAGATGGTACCCCGGACGCGGGAGGCCTGGACGCAGGCTAATGATTATCACACCGTACCTATATGGTCGGGCAGCTTATACATATATGCATACATGATATGATGATGATTATGAAGTAAGTTAGCATGCATTATTTCAGTTTTAAGTGATAGTCAGTTACAGATCGCTCTTCACTCGATGTCTCTGTATTTCATTGATATACCATTATTGTTTATGGCTTACATACTCAGTACAATATTCGTACTGACGTCCTTTCTTCTTAGACGTTGTGTTCATGCCCACAGGTAGACAGGGAGACGGTGCAGATCCATAGGAGCTACCAGCAGATTTACAGGAGCACTCCATTATTCCGGAGGTGCTATTTGGTTTATTCTTTTGTGTGTGTGTATATATATACGACGGGATCTTGTCCCGTCCATATGTGTAGTACTCTAGTAGAGGCTCGTAGATACGCATGTGTGGGTAGTATGGTCTCACGATGTTACGATTGTATATATATATATATATATATATATATATATATATATATATATATATATATTATTATTTTGATAGCCGAAGGGCTTGTGTTCATAAAAGTAATTATGTTTCCAAATGAAAAATGGTTTTCCTATGAATTGAGTATATAATTAATGATTGTACGCTTAATGAGTTTGATGAGTAATAGAATGAGTGGTGCTCGGTGGTTAGCCCCGGGTACCCGTCATGGCCCCTAGTCGGGTCGTGACATATAGCCTTTCCCTTCCGAAATGCCTCAGAACGCTCAAAGTCTAGAAATTAAGATGCTAAATAAGTCACAACACTCTAGTCAACAATATCAATTTAATGAACACGCTTCCACTTTACTCTTTTCTAATGGGTGAATGCTTACTAAGTGTAAATCATCCTAACATTGGCCTTAGCAACTATAAACTATCAATTCATAAGGTTATTCCTTCAAGTTATCTCTTACAAGCAATTTCTATGGTCAAACTGTCATTTTTATGAAACCCTAAGTCTTAATTCACTTAGTTCATGTGTCTAACGCTTCAATTCTTGATTAGAAAGTGATAACCCAAGCCTTTAGATGATAACCACACAATAATATCCATAACCCACCAACTATTAAAGGTCTATTAAGTTCTAGGGTTACTAGTCTCAATTTACCATTGTAGACCCATTAGAATGATGATAATCTTAGAGACGAATACGTAATGAAGGGAGGAATGGTTGAGACTTACCTCTCAAGAATATTCTTGCCCTAGCCTTAGAATTTCGCCCTAGGTATTCCTTGGAAATTGTGTTGGAGTTTTATGAATAAAGAATTTGGACTAAGTGTTTAAAAACACTGCATATTGCCCCCGTCGACCGCTGCTGCAGTCGTTCTGTCACTGCAGCGGTCTCGCTATAGCAAGCAAGGGCCTGCTATAGCGAACCTCCAACTTTCGTCCACCTCCGCTGTGGCGAGAATGGACCCGCCATAGCGCAAGCGCTACAGTGGTCCAATGTCCGCCATAGCGGACATCCCTGTTTCCCTTATGTTCGCGACGACAAACATCACGCCGCTACGGTGGCCTCACTGCAGCGGTACACCGTTCGCTGCAGTGGTGCCTCTGAACCAGTGGGCTCGTTAATTCTACCAATATTTCACTCTACCACACAACACTTCATCCGAGGCCTCATAAACACAAACAAAACGTGCACATTAATGTAAAAACACCATACAGACTCACCCGTAGCCTCGGAATCCCCAACAGAGGTCTAAATTCCTACGTCACTCCCCAATGGACTCAACACAACCAAACAATAATCACAAATAAGCCAAGTTTTCATTTCTTAGACTTCTGCATTTGAGTTTCTATTAGCTCGTTCTACCTTGGAAGGGTTCTATTTGGTAGGGTGATCCTAGATTTTCCATAATGACTGGAAGGGTCGTTACACTTAAATTTGCCATATTTAAAGTTTCAAAATTTAGTTTCAATAAAAAAGAGTGAATTGTGTTCAAATAGCCGTTTTTTTTTTTAATTTGAATAATCTCATTTTACTATACAATGAATTTGTAATTTACAAGAGTAATTTAAATATGGGGTTCATTATAAATTGTTTTAACAAATAAAAAAAAACTGAGATGAATTACCATTGCTATTTTTGAATTTATCCAAGTACATGGGAGTTTGATCAAACGTAAAATGTTAAGAATATGTCGAGATTCTTAGATTTTCTTTTGAGATTCATTACTTTTGAGGAACTCAATATTGTACTTAGTTAATTTGCTATATGCTTGCTCTTATTGCATAAATCGGAGGTAAAATTTGTTAAATGTCTTATTTGCAAACTCTTATTTTGATATAAGTTTCGTATTATTTTTAATGAAGTTAATTTGTGATAAATCATGACATGGCGGTGCAGGTTCTTATTGCATTATTCGGAAGCTATATTAGTTAGATGTCGTATTTGCAAACTCCTATCTGGACATAATATTCATAATGTTGTTATTGAACTTAATTTGTGATAGACGGTGATAGGTGGTACTGAAATTGGTTGAAAAATTATAAAAGTATGTCCTCTTAATGTATGGTTTTTTTTTTATTTGTATGGAAATTTGTAGTTTCGAGATGAAATTTATACAATTTTACATTTAATTTTTGTTTTACATTTTTATTCTTTAATACTCCTTGAATCATTACTTAAATATGTTTTATTGATAATGTATTGCAAGGCATACTACGTACAAATACATATATAATTAATTATACTTTACATAAAAATCTACATTTTAAATAACCAAATATGTGTATTAACATATGAATTAAATTTAGACCTTAAGTATTTTTCTTTTCATATAAAAGAATGATAGTATTTTAATTCATTATTAAGCCATTATGTCCAATATAATACAAAAGGGAATAGATGAAATGAAAACAATCGGTAATATATATTTTGTTTTACTGCTTAAAATTGCATTACTCCTTATTTGTTTGGCGCTGAATGTGTTGGGTTGGATTTTCTGACATTAATCTTTAGAATATTATTAGAACCATAGATAGTGTTATTTTTGGAATGTAGAGAGAAGAAAAAAAAATTAATCAAAGAGTTAAGATTAATTTACTCAATTACAAAAACTAAAATTATTATTATTATTATTATTATTATTATTATTATTATTATTATTATTATCCTTATTTTAATTTTCTTTAATTTCTGAGCGAAGCGCGGATAAATTCACTAGTTCTAGAATAAGATTCAAACAAAGGTCTCCAGGAGGAAGCACAAAAGTTTCCCATTCATAGAATTTTATTGTATCAACTATGGACTCATCAAAATCACCATCATCAGCAAAAAATTCCATCCTTTTTTCTTCTAAGTCTAGGACCCTTTTATCAATTTTTGCTTGAAGATTTATGAAGAAAATTCATTTTGTTTTCCATTTGAGAATACCGATGAGAGATTTGTAGAAGAGAAAGTGGAAGATAAAAGAGTAAAGAATGGCAGAAAAAAGACTACTACAACAACAACAACAAGCCGAGTATAATCCCGCCATGTGGGGTCTGGGGAGGGTAGAGTGTATGCAGACCTAACCCCCACCTTGAAAGGTAGGGCGGTTATTTCCGAAAGACCCTCGGCTCAAGAGAGGAGAACAAGAGAGGAAAAACAAGACAAAAGGTCAGATAGGACCAAGCATATCGAAAACAATATGAAAACAAGGAATAACAAAAGCGAGAAAGTCATAGTAGGAAGAAAAAAGACTAAAGAACATAAGTAGAAGCGTTGAGGAAGACAGAAATTTAGGGCACAATATTCTCTAGAAAGAGACTTTACTTTATAAAACCAAAAGAAAATTGAATAAAGAGAAAATATAGGGATTCAAAACGCATATCAGGGATGGCCTTCGTTCCGTACCAATTGTACCTATGCGTTCTATTTCTTCCAAAATCTTCTTTTCTGTTATATAACAATAAACTAAACCAATTATATATGTAGAACAAGAGAGAAGAGAGTTCTTATTTCTTATAAGGGATGAAATACAATGAAGAGAATCTCTCTATTTATAGGAGAGAATTGACTTGGTGTCAAAGTCACAAACCCTAAAATTCCTCCTAAAGATAGACATCACAATATTATAATAATATTTATAACACTCCCCCTTGATGTCTATTTCGATAGATAATGTGCCGCGTTAAAACCTTACTAGAAAAAACCCAGTGGGAAAAATTCTAGTGAAGGAAAAAGAGTACACATTTCTAATAATAAGTCATTTGGTTGCCTCATTAAAAACCTTACAAGGAAAAACCCAGTAGGACAAAAACCTTGAAAGGGAAAAAGAGTACAACACGTATTAACTCCCCCTGATGAGAACTTCAATCCAAAAACTTGAATCTTAACATCTCAATCTTGTGCACCATCTTCTCGAAAGTTGCAGTTGGTAGAGACTTGGTGAATAACTCTGTCATATTATCGCTCGAAAAAATTTCTTGCACGTTGATATCACCATTCTTCTGGAGCTCGTGTGTGAAGAACAACTTTGATGAAACATGCCTTGTGCTTTTATGAATCCTCTCTTTTGTTGGACTATGTATGCTGTTGTATCTTCAGTCGTTGGATAGAGTTGCATCGGCATATAATATTATTGAAATCACTCCAAGTGTATTCCTGACTTGCTTTATAAATAGATGTTATCTTTATATGATTTGACTGTCATGTAGAACAACATTGTATGACTATAATCCTTCATAGTCATAGAAAAATATATAAATGCATCAATTGCATAAAGATATGACACTTCAGGACCAAAGAATTCTGCAAGTTTCTCATTTCAACTACTTTCAGCAGATAATCTATTTCTTGTGGAAACTCTTTGAGAGTTCCAATAATATTCAAGTAATCAACTTGGACCAATAATGTGACAAATTTTGCTTTCCACAAAGACGTAAGGATAAATAGAGTCCTTTGTTCCCTTAGTCAGTAAATATTCATTAAGGTGATAAAATCACGTTCACCTTGCTTAACTTAATTCATATAAGAATTATGAACAAATTTCTACAACTTGTATATGCTTCAGGCATTTAAAATTCTTCAGGAATTTTCATATAACTTTGTCAAGTAATTCATATAGGTTGTGACAACATCTATTTCTATTTAAATATGTGACATCTTCTGGTGTCTGGACAACAGGTCCAATAAGCTTTACGCTTACCAAGATGCATCATTTCACTTGATAATAATTTCTACGTTAGCATGCTTTAATAAACGTAGAATTTAGATCCTCACAATCTTTTATAATATTGCGCTATACTGTACCAAAGATATCGTCGACGATATATCATTTGTATCGGTTCGCAATGTGACATAATTTATTGAGATCTCAGCACTTCCATTATTTTTAGGTACCTAAACCTCTCATGAGGTTTCATGAAGTGCTATGTCGTAGGCTCTTCAAGAGCACATTGCCTCCTTAAAATGATCATTAATCATTTGCTCCGTTTTTCTTTTGAATGATTATTACGTTTGGAACCGATTAGTCTACCACGCTTCATGCATGCTATATACTCTATCCTTCAGGGACATGAATTTAATAAGAGCATTTTGCAGCTGAAATTAGAAATTAATTTTGGGTCAACAAATGCTTCTAGCATTTGAGTTGAATTATCCTTTAAATGAGGATCATACTAATGATAATTTATAACATATTTCATAACTGCTTATTGCTCCCCCTTATGTTAGATAAACGAACACATAACCCATATTCTTTGAGGGAATCCATCTTCGCACATCATGGTAGATTAATCAATCATATACCATACATAAAAACAGTTAGATGGAAATACTTGGTTCCTAATCCTGAACCAATTGTGAGGGGAGAATTTACTAGAATTTGTTGGTCCGAAGCATACAAGTGATGTTGTAAACCATATATCATATCTCAAACCAGCACATAAAGTTTTGTTCTCATAAACAATGGTTTAGCTATTTATCGGAGGCATTCAACACCAAACCAGCTTGAATATAAACCAACGTTAACAAGATGAATTATCTTGATTACACATTCTGAAAATTGTGCTCTCAACTCAATTATTTTGAGCAAGTAACTTTGCATATGTCAAACTGCAGGTTGACAATAAACACACATGTGACTGTCTTATCGATGCATCTATTTGAGATATCACATAATAGGTGAACGGGCCCATATTCACCTTTTATATTTTTTTCAGATTTAGGAAATTCAATCCCAACATTAGCCAGTATAATCCACTTATCACGAGAACAAGCAACAAAAATAAATTCTTGAAGAATCTTCTGGTTCTTCAATATATGCCAAATACTCAATCTGCACATTATATTTGAATCGGGATGGCCAAACCGCTCATGCCGACTAATAAAATTTATTTATACTAGTAAACGTCAAGTTTACCATGCCATGTTTGTTTTAGTAAACTTCTGGTTTACTATGACATGAACTCCTATTTTGTATCAATAAACTTCTGGTTTATCATGGCATATGATTTCATCATGCTTATATTTGTGTAGTACCATTTGGAGAATAGAGAGGGTAACTTTTCACTTACATATGTCTTACACACTATGATTTTTAAGATATTTAATCCTCCAATCATTTATAGCTTCAATATGATAGTCATTTACTTTAGTAAACTTCGGGTTACTACAACTTGTGTTTTGATCATAACACCTTCATATATTACAATGTAGAACGAATGACATAATACTATACGAGCTCTTCAGAAGCCTTTAATTTATTTCCCATAATCACACATTGTTTGGACAGTACTAGTGCCATGATCTTCTAGATAAATAGTTAGCTCTTCTGGACCCCTTAATTGATTTTGTACTAACAAACATGACCTTCACATCGCTTTTGGAAACTTGATTATTTAGATGAGATTTATACATGAGTTTCAATAGCTTATTATTTCTCTCAACCATAAGAAAACGCCGCTTCAATATATTTCTGAATCCTTTTTTTTTTCTACTTGCAAAAAGTCATACCAATACTTCTAGACTGCCAAAAGACATATAGAACTATTCCTTAATAGTACATCCCAACATTTTAAGAAAATTAAAGCAAATTAAATATAAACATTTCCTGAAAGCACAACAAGTGCACCATAGATAATTCAGAAATACGTCAAACCATTTTGTTTAGTAAATAAGGTAATACTATTGCACCTCACAATGTATTTGAGCCGATCAATTGTGAGCAAAATGCTTCATAAAAAAAATCAAGAGTAATAAGCATGTTATTTTTATTTTATTTTTTAATTTTTTTTTAATACCCCTCCATCTAATCGGAGGAGTTTAACATTCCTATCATAGTTTTGTTTTCGAGATTAAACATTCCGATTACAGAAAAATCAAATATATTTCTATTAGCAAATTCTACATGCCAATTGGTAATCAAGGATGTCATATATAACCTCAAATTAATGGTAAATCATTATACATGCAAACTTAGTGAAAAATAAAGCACCAACTTAGGATAGATAAGTTTTGATTTCATTACACAGCTATGAATTGATTCTAACATCACAATTGGTGAATTGGCCGTGATATAAATACAGGCCATACATTTTGCTGGCTTACTCCAATATATTAGTTAAGATAAATCACTAACACATATGGGTAAGATTGGGATCTTATCAATTGAAGGCAAACAGATAAGAATCAAGGAGTCAATGCTTAATACATAGTGAATACTTAAATAACCAAAACTGAAGCTTGCAGAAAAGTAAGAAAACTCTTTACATGCATTATAAAGCCACAACAAATTTTAGGGAGAAAATTTCATTATTTTACTAATGTAGAAGTAAATTTCAAAGTTGAACTTTTTCGAGAGTAAAGTTCAAAACCTTATTATTTTGAGAGTAAAGTTCAAAATCTAATTACTTCAGGAATAATTTTTAAAGTTTTACTACGTCAGGAGTAAATTTTAAAGTTCTACTATTTCAGAAGTAAATTTAAGTATTTTACTACTTCATGAGTAAATTTCAAATTCTTACTACTTCGAGAGTAAGTTTCAGGGTTCTACTACTTCGAGGGTAAATTTCAGAATCATACCACTTCGGGAGTAAATCTCAAAGTTTATCTCTTCAGGAGTAATTTCAAAATTTGCCTCTTCAAGAGTAAATTTTAATGTTTACTACTTCAGGATTAAAGAATACAATATTCAGATATTTCTTCTCAATTATTCTACCTCTTCTGGAGGTAAGGCGTGATATTCTCACTACTTAGAGCACCTCTGTATTTATAGTCTTTACTAAATATTGTCACATTCACTTTAGGGAATGGATCTGTGTTTATACCATCAAAAGTTCTATTCTTCATGAACAAATCATAATCATCTGAACTTGCCTTAACCATATAAAATTGTGATCACTTAGAACCTCCTTTAAGATATTGCTACTTCAGGAGCAAATCGAGGCATAAATACAATATTTCTCTAACATATCTTCCTTTATAATCACAATAATCCTATGAAAATATCACCACTTCCCAGTGGTCATAAACATAACTATAAGATTATCATGTAAAAGCATAATTGGAATTTTAGATAATTCAAATAGTACATATACGAGGCCTTACAAACTAATTAACGTTTTGCTATCCTGTAATTAAATATCCACTAAAATGAATGGATACAAATATTCAAGGCCTTTATGTAGTTCATTGTCAAGGAAAATATTGTTGTTCTTTTACATGTAGTACGTAAGCATAATGTCCACCAGACTGTTTTGAGGAAATATGGCAATAGATTTACCAGAGAGAAAATTACTTACCTGTAAGGGTGAGAAAATAAGACTATAAAGTCAAAGCTCAAATCTTGCCTCAGCAAAGCCTTTTGTGGTCAGAGGGACCGAACAATAGCATATTCCAACCAAAAAAAATAACTCATCAATTTTGAATTTCTAGATTAAGAGTGGTAGATTCTCGTGCTGATAACGTGTTATATAACAATAAACTAAAACAAGAATATATGTAGAACAAGAGAGATTAGAGTTCTTATTTCTTATAAGGGATGAAATACAATGAAGAGAACCTCTCTATTTAGAGGAGAGAATTGACTTGGTGTCAAAATCACAAACCTTAAAATTCCTCCTAAAGATAGATATCACAATATTATAATAATATTTATAACATTTTTTGATTTTTTTTGGTTAAGTGCTTCTTTAATATTTCTTTATAAAATACATGAATAGCCAGGCACAAAAAACAATTAGATACATATTACGTAATACCTTTATATATGTAAAAATATTGTCCTCAAATTAATATTTAGATATATACATAAGTATATACATATCCAAACTTTTTAAGATGATAAAAAAAAAAAACATTAAGATATATGTGTGATGAATAACCCAAAATTTAAGGAAAAGAACATGCATCAAAAAGATGTTCATTGAGAAGCTTTGGTATAATTTACTCCCCAAATTAATAATTTACTACTAGATATAAACGACAATGTTGGGTTTTTAGTCGTCCTCACAGGGGTAGGACAGTAATTTTGATTGACTCTTTGATGCAATGAAGTGACTACACATGGTTGCTCAAGTCGTCTTTTCTAGACATATTGCAGTGGGTCCCAATAGATAATTTGTTTGCCCTCTTTCATTCTTTCGCGGTGAAATAATCAATAAGCATACCACCTCATGCAAGACCTTCACCTCCATCTTATTGTAGATCTAGAGCCCGTTTGGATTGATTTATAAGCTGGTTTGACCAACTTATAAGCCTTTTTTAATTTATTTAGGTATTTGATAAAAACAAAAAATAGCTTAAATTAAATTAAAAAGTGATTAAAATAAGTCAAAACCAAGAAGTTGCTTAACCCAATTTTTTTTTATTTGGCTTAAAAGTCATTTTGGTTTGACCAACAACTTTACCCTTTTATCTCTTATATTTTCTGTTAATTTCAATACTACCCTTACTTAAAAAACCATTTAAGCACTTTTATTTAATCACGTAACTGCTTATTTATAAAATAACTTTTAGCACTTAAAAAAATACTTTAAGCACTTATGCTTAAAAGTCACTTTTTTCAGCTAATCCAAATGGGCTCCTACTTTTGCCCCTTATTTTGTTACTCCCTCTGTTTCAAAATATTTATCGTGGTTGTTAAAAATAGTTATCTCAAATTATTTGTCGTTTTAGAAGTTCAAGGCAAAATTAATTATATTTTCCCCCCTTAGTAGAGTTTTGTCATTAGTGAATATGACCATAGAGTAAACATTTATTGAAGAGAGAATGTTATCTAGACATAAATAAGAATAAAATTAGTCAAATATCCCTCCTAATTAATTTTTAAGGGGCGTGTAAAATTAAAAAATGACAAATAATTTGAGACGGAGAGAGTACCTTTTACTTTATTTGTCCATATACAATATCGTAAATGTAGGCAATTTTAGAGAGTCTTTTTTCTAACTTAAATATTTATCAAGTCTCGCTGTAAGTTAAATATATTTCACGTCATCCATACATGTTTTTTTAATCCATACATGTGATTGTAGAGATCTCTCATAAATCATTTTCAGGAATAATATCTAAAAGAAAATTACTTTATAAATTTTCTTGAATTATTAATAATATTCTTATAAAATTACTAGATTTATTTGGAAACATACATTTTGAAATTTTTATTATTAGCTGTAGTTGTTACTTCTTGTTATTTCACCCATTTCTTCTGAAATACCTAATGATGTATTATAAATACTGAAAGCAGAAATCAATAACGAGCAATTTCTTATATGTAGAATTGAAAATGAAGCCGTTATAAGTCAACAATCAAATTATCTTAAAAACCTCTTATTTTATTAACCGAGTAATCTTTTTAATCATAAAATATATATGAAGAGCTAAATTATTTCTTGAGGTTCATTTTAATGATTGATGAATTTAGATTTTTTCTTGAATTTCATCTAAATTTAAGGTCAGATCATCATATTTAACTAGCACAAACCCTTGCCACATGAAATTTTGAGTGAAAAGTTACGCCCCCGTTTCGTATTATTTGATTTTTTAGTTGTTTGTACACATATTAAGAAAGCTACTTCGAAATATTAATTAAGAATGTTTTGACCATATTAACGTTTACCTCTTCTCAAATTTACTTGTAGGAAGTTGCAACCTTTAAGGATAAAAATTATGTAATTAACAAATCTTAATAATTGTTAAGTCTTATCAACAAGACAAATTTAATGCCCACTACATTAAATTAATTATAACAGAAAAGTATGACAAAATATTACACTTCTTTTAATTAAAATCACTACTCTCACCTCATGAGTTTGGGCCTGGGCTTAGCACAGACCTTCTGCTATTAGTATATAAATATTTCAAAATAAATTGGTTCATTTGAATTATAAAATAAAATGTACCACTTGATCATTCCATCAAAAACAGAAAACATTATTGAGTCGTTGAGGTCATTACATGATTCAATTATTAAAAAGATCTCAATTATTAAAAAGATCGACGGAAGCTAAGGGAGACATCAATTTGGACAGATTGCAATCCCCTCCACCTCGGATGAAACAAATTAAGAATTCCTTCTGTTTGGAGAGCCACAGTGGGATATTTTTGTCACCCCCAAATCTGGGAGACGTGGCCGGCATCTAGTACCTTACTTGTCCGAGCGTACCACTTTATAACTCTCGAAATGCCTAATAAGTAAACCAGGGCGGCAAGGCCAATCTGTACATTTGCAAGCAGCAAAACCCAACACAATATATACAAAGGGCCGACAAGGCATCAATACTGACATATTATACTAATAAGACATGTCTACAAGCCTCTAAGGAAATACAACTGTACTGTGGACGGGACAGGGCCCCAGCCTACCCATGCTGTTTGTACGTACACAACGACTCCAACTCTGAACATGGCAACTCCGAATGAAATGGAGCTTACCAATTCGCTAAACTCTGGCACACCTACTGAAGAGTCCTTCTGGCTATCTGTCGGAATCTGCAGGCATGAAATACAACGCCCCGGAAAAAGGGACGTTAGTACGAATAATGTACCGAGCATGTAAGGCAACATAATATAACTATTAGACTATTTTAACCGATAGTTTGCTGAGGAGTCAAGGATAATCTTGACATAAGGAGTCAACGATAATCTTGGCATAACATACCTTTCTGTGACTTCTATAACATAAACAACACTATAAAAGCAGTTGGCCTTATCTATGCGTGGCATGAACATAACTAAACCGTAAAATAGCCCCGAATGCAAATGTAAATAGCCCCGAAGGAAAACTATATCTCTGTATAGCCCCGAAGTCAATGCGCATATCTGTATAGCCCCAAAGGCAAATGTATATGATGATGGATGCATAGCCCCGAAGACAAACTGTATCTTTGTATAGCCTCGAAGGCAATAGCAACATAGCCCCGAAGGCAGCTACTCTAATCTGCATATACTCTCTATCTCAACAGCCAATGACAATAATATATAGACTGAAATATACTCTCGATGAGGGACACACAATGATATGATATTAGTAGTACACTAATGCTTTGAATAGAGATTTCAGTTCTTCTTTCGATAAGCTTGTTCAGATCCTCTCTGAAAATAGAATCATACCGAGCAAAGAAAGGGAATGGCCTTTACATACCTTGATTCAATCTTTACTTACCTTGATTCAATCTCTGAATGACTACGCCAAGTCAAACCTTCCAATATACACTAAATCTTATTTGCTCATACAAGCTCGCGAATGATCGTGGACAATAAATTGTACTCGAGTCTCTTTCTTAAAAGCTAACCATCACTTTACTTCGTCACGAAATAATCCCGAACTTGCTAAGATTCTGAGAAAACCGATGTTATAATCATGAAATAAAGCTATACTTCATCTTGGAAAGAGGAGGAGAACGTTTGCTACTCTTCGTTGAAGGAGAAACATCCAGCAACTTATTTTGCTTGCTATACGTAGGAAAGTGTATGTATATCTAGAGTTTAAGCGGCGGAGGTGTAACAAACGTAAGATGTGGTACGCCTTTCTTCATGAGAAGAAATAAAAAGAACTTAACCTATAAGGACAACCAAAATATTGAAATGAAAAGGGGTAATCTGATGTAACATTGTTTAAATATTAAATGGAGTAGATAAAGAATATTGAAGGGGAAAAAGTAAAGTAAGAATCTACAAAAGTAATTTATGTGTTGGAAGTGGAAATGAAAGCCACGTAATTAATGATAGTGGGCGGTTAATGGAGCTTGATAAGTTGGTATTTTTACCAACTTATCTCTTCTTTAAGCTTAGACTTTTCCTACGTTTGATTGAGAAAATAGTGCATTTAATGACGTTTACTCCTATTTTATAGGTTTATGTGATTTAGAAATGATCAGAAAAGAAATCAAGTGAAAAGAAGTCAAAAAGAGGCAAAATTGAAGAATTGGAAAAAAAAAGTGCAAAAACGGGGCTGATTTGCAAAACTGAAACTTTAGGGTTTATTTTGTCATATTTTGATTTGAAAAAATGGGGGTATTACAAAAGAAAGACTTAGAAGACATTATTTTTCATCTTTGGCAGAAAATACATTTTTAGAGGTTAGGGTTTTTACACCACACTTTGGAGTTGAAGATTTAAAGATTTGGGTTGAGAACTTTCTTAAACTTTTCTCCATTTCTTTGATTCCTTGCTTTGTAATGAATATCTAAATGTGCAGTATTTATTTTCTTCACTTGAATGTTGATTATGGAAATGTTTTATGATTAAAGTGTTGGATGAAACTCTTGTTTTGCTTATGTATTGAATGATTTTTATTGCTAATGAAGCGAGTTAATGTTGTTTTAATTAATCTTGTTCTTTAATGTTTCTTAAGGCATTAGCTAACCCTAAGACCCGCCCCTTTACTTCGATTTGAGCTCGGAAGAGGAAAATTGAGGCTGAGAAAGATTAATTAACAAGAATTTGGGGCTTTAAAATTCATCTAATAACTTGAGCTAGGAATAGGATAGTTACTTGAGATTATATTGATTGTGCTTGATATCACACTCTAAGGCTTGGAAAAGCTTAGAGTGAAATTCATTGATTTGATTGGAAGACTTTCAATGAGATTTTAGAAATCATTATCTAATTAGCATAAACTCACTCTTAATAGTAAAATCGTGAAATATATTGGAGCTTTACTTGAGCGTAATTTCCTTTGTATACTTGTGGCCATTGATCATTTTGCCCGCTTTCTAGTTAGTTTTATCTTTGTTAGTTGTTTAACCAAAAATCAAATATTGAAAAAGTGTTTGGCTTAGCTTAGTTGGTGATAATTCCTTACTTGTTTAAATCCTCTTTATACTGTTCCCTGTGGATTCGACCCTGACTCATAGTTGGGTAAATTATATCGCGACGACCGTGTACACTTTCTCTTTGAGGAGTGGATTTGGACGTTATCAGAGCTATAGACACATATATGCAACTATAAAAACTACGGGGTAAGCATGAAAATGACTATGATGCCCCTACATTAATTTAAAGACTAAAATTGACATATCAATCTCAACTCATCTTGCTGGAATAGTAATACAGTCAAACCTCTCTATAGCGGCAACATTTGTCCGGAAATTTCATGGCTGCTATAGTGAGGTGCTGTTATGCCTGTATACTGGCATTCGATATTTAGATCTCATTTAACTTTTATAAACAAAAGTACGCAAACAATTAACTTTTTGTACTTTTTATGTTATAAACGAAAACAATATACTTGTAAATTTTAGAATCTCAATTGATTTTCATATCTCATAAATTAAAATTTGAAAAGACTAATAAATTACTACTAAATCCATAACTAGTTGTATCACACAGATAAAGAATTAAAATCTATGGAACATATACATTTTAAATTAATTGAGAATTTAAATATTTCAAGTTTGACGAAAGAATTCTACAATTTAGGCTGTTTCGTAAATTCTATTCTCTTAGTGATAATATAATGCTTGAACTGACGAAAAAATTTGTCCAAACTTTCGGCAAAAGGTGATTCAATAACTTTCCCTTGAAGGCTGCCTAAGTACTTAACAGTTGGCTCTTCTATCTCTAAGTAGCAGTAGGTTGAGGCTCTTCATCGACACTTTTGTTATCACATAATATATTTCTTACAAAATATTATTACACGCTATTTGAGTATGACTGTTATAAAGAAGTAATTTTACAAAGAGTGTACCTCTATAATGGATGCCATTGCTATTATAGGCAAAATGCTGTTATAGAGAAGTAAAATATAACATGAAAAATCGATTCTGGAGAAAATCAAGCCGTTATAGTGAAATGTTGTTATAACGAATGACAATTATAGAGAGGTTTGACTGCAGTACTAACGGATTAGCTAACTTATTAAATATAATAATAACAATCTTATCTACTTGATGGGTAATTGTTATACATGGCAACAAAATAAACACACTGATTAATTTCTTGATCTCAATTCACTTAAATATTACACAAAACATATTTTATTAAATTCTAATTTTTTCCAACCTAATATCAAGAGTATAAATTTTTGTACCATAATTTCTCAAAATGGTAAAAAGATAACTTTCCTTTCTTATGAGAAATCAATTTCTATCTTTATAATAAAGAAAATTCCATTTATAAACTTTCTCGTATCATGTGTATAATTTAAATCGTATCCAAAAAGTAGTAATACTAATAACTATATAAAATCATAGTTATCCAACTTTAAAAAAAAAAAAAAAGTTTCACTTAAAAGAAAGAATCAATATCAAGCAATATATAACGTTTTCGAAATTCGTCAAACTTGCGGGGTCTTACATCTAAAACCTCATATACGACCTTAATCCCTTCAAACTCATAAGGATTACTACAGCGCATCTTAACGCCAAGGTACGGGGTGTTACAATTTTCTTTAGCTGCCTTGCCATCATGAAATGCAGAAATAACATTCGTATTTCTCTGCACAATCTGGACATGATAAAAATAAAAGAAGTGTCAAAGAAAGTTTTTTAATATTTCCGTGGCCTTGGATAGTAATCAATATCATACGCATATGCAACTTAAGATAGATATGAATAAAAGAATGTCCGCTAATAATTTTTTTTTTGAGAAAAATAGACTTTCTGATGGAATCAAGAGATATATGATTGTGCACTATAGATCCATCAATGAATGTGAAAAGGCTTGAAAAATATTACACTTACTGTGGAAGATGAAAGAAATAAACAATAAAATAAAAATAGATATGGGTATTACTGTTTCCTTACTATTAATGAGGAAGATGAAGAAAATAAAGAATGAAATAAATGTAGGTAATAAATAGGCAAATTTACTCATGCAATAACTATGGGTAGATGGAAGAATTATCAACATTCACGTTCAATGTACTAAGAAATTGATATAGGATGTGCGTTCACCAAACAGTATGGAGGGACCTGGTTGTGTACCAGTTCCCTTATGCAATGCAGTATGTAAAGGACACAAGATTTTACTGTGAAAAATTCATTGTTCGAGGGATTAAAAATCACGACCTACCCCAGTAGGATTTCAACTCCACTGCACGAGCAACTTCAGGTTACAACTCTATCGTAAGCTAGGAACTAACTCCCATAATCCCTCACCCTTACAATAACGCTTATGCAACCTAGGAACTAACCCCCATAGTCCCTCCACACTTACAATACTCCAATTGCAAGCCACTCTACTTAGCTAACTCTAGCTAAGGATCACTAATACACCTAGACTAACTCTAGCCCAGTGTACCACTCAAGAGCTTGTGGAAACACACTTCCAACAAGTTGACTTTGAGACTTTTAAATACCTACAAACAGCTTCTCAAACAAGAGGAGTAGGTTTACAATTTAAGTACAAATGAAACAAAGCTTAAGACAAACTAAGAGACTTGGATATCTTCAGAGTTAGCATCTGGTCCTTCAGTTTGTTTTCAGCTCTGTTAGTTGAACACTTGGGAATCTTGTGATGGCTACACTTTTTAAAGTGATTTTAGGTTTTCCAAGTGATATACAATATGTGGGGACATGTTGAATAAATATTGGGGGAACATGTGGGATGTGATGGAGACTTCTCGTCCAAAGTTTGACCCGAGGCATGGGCTGCAGCACTGCTGTTGTACGGTCCAGCTTTACAGCTGTTTAAAGCTATGCCATTGAGTGCGCGCGGTATATTCAAAACAGATCGCAGACTAGGTCTCTTGTCGGTTCCCCATCAGTTTGTCAATTATCAAAACATAGGATCATAGGGTACACCTTATTAATTTTCCCCTTTTTGATGATGACAAACTTATAGACGATGTTACCCCTGAGAACCAGCCTCCCACTTGTTCCCCCTGCGAAACAGACCATCATTTTCAAAGCACCTGCAACATGTTAGTAAAAACAAAAAAAAAAAAAATCAACTGGAAGACCAGATCTCCACATTATCAATACATATTTTTTTTGTTCAACATTTCTCCCCCTAGCATTTCTTCCCCTTTTGTTCAGCATTTCTCCCTCCAGTTCATTTGTCTTCTTCCTTTCTTTTCTTCCCCCTTTTGGCATTATCGAAAAGAGTCGAGCTAACATAAGCAAATCAAGAAGTTCAGTAGCATAAACTCAGAGCCACTCGAGCAACATAGCACAGACAATTTGGGAACAATGTGGCAAAAGACAATGCACAAAATAGAGTAATAGCCAAATGAGAATACCTGGAAAATTAGTTGCCAAACAATGGAATTTATAAAAATAAAATTGCCTTATAGCCAAGCCATATGCTAATAAAAGGAGTGTAAAAAGGTACGAGAACAGAAACCAGCCCCATGTGACTCGTGATGGGCGATTGATTATTCTAAGTCGAGATTGCATTCTTCACGTTGTCGAACAGTCAAAATTCTTTTTTTAGTTCAATTTGTAGTCAATATGTTTTATAGAAAAAAGAACCCATGCAACGATAGGAAATCCTCAGGAAGAAGCAGGAGAGGAAAAAGAGGGAACAAAGGTCTGTAAGAGCCAATCAATACGCTCATTGCTAGTGCGCTAATCTTGTAGCATCTGATCACAACGAATATCAATCTTTTGTTGGAGTCGCGCATTCATTGCATGTAGACGTGCATTACAGCGCTGGCATCTTTCGAAGCGCTAGAAAGACCCGATTCCTGTGACCTTTTAGCCTTTGCAAGTTCTCGAATTTTAAGAAACTATGAGCTCGTTAGGATGAAACCAACATTTCCTTGTAAGGTTATTCTCTCGCATTTGGCAATGAGTCCTGGTGCACGTGCCCTGTGACTGCGACATGTTTTTCTCCGTGAGGAACGGGGTCTGGTAATTCGTGTTTTGGTAGCGCACAAGGTACTTCCATCCTTAGTTAGATTTACCTCCGATTTCCTTTTTTGAGGCTGTGCTATCTTGAGAGCACTAACCGTAACATCAGCACATGTAAAAGCATCAACAGCCGCATTCATCACAATACCAGTTGAAGATTTAGAATTTCTTGCAGATAGACTGAGTCCCTCATTTGAATCCACCGATAAGATGGCAACCTTAGACTCCATGCTACTAACGACACTTTCATCATTTCTCATAACTTGCAAGGTTTTTGCCATGATAACTAGAACTTCAGCTTTAGTTTGTAGTAGATCTGATTCACTCATCCCCCGTTTGGAGAAACACCCACATGACTGTGCAGATTAGTTGTCTATGTCTTTATTGGAGAGTTAAATACTTTGAGATGCAGTTCGATCTATAGATTTGCTATTTGGGTTGATTAAGCTGAAGGCAATCAGGGAATCTATGAATTTTCTGGGAGTGTGAATTTTGCAGATTCGAGAGGAGCCGAAGATTTGAGGCTTTGAGGAGAGAGTAGACAGATTGTTCTTGATGAGATTTGAGGATTGAGCCATGGAAGTTGTTAGGGATGACTTCTAGAGAGAAAGAGACAAGGAGGAATTCAGCAGGGTTTCAGATTAGTGGAAGAGAGAGAAACAAGAGGCACGCATTATTGGGAATATTTCAGCAGTTGAGTAGGATGGTATGTGGATGACTTGGCACTTGTAAAAATTTCAAGATTTATACAATCATTGAGTAGACTGCTAACCTGAGCCTCAGAGACCAAGTCTTTGGGCTGTTTCATGATAGATTTTGGTAGAAACTCTGAAATGTGCACTGTCTCGTATGCCAACTTTTCCTTCTAAGACTGCGACTGCTATGCATGTACGCCTGTAACAGTGTAAAAATGAGTTAGATGCTTGTTCAAAAACACTTTATCGCATTGCAGCTCTCCCCTCTACATAGCCAAAAAAAATAAAACAATTAGAGGCTTAGTTAGGCTTGATCAAGCCTAGCTCCAAATGATTTTTTTCAAAATGCTCCCTACTTGATGCTTTTGTGAAGATGTCAACAACTTGGTCCTCTGTCTTGCAGAACTCTACACGTATCAGACCTTTTTCAACATTATCTCTTAGAAAGTGATGTCTGACATTGATGTGTTTGGTTTGTTTATGTTACACCTCGAAAAATTTTCTGTTGATGCACAGTGAATATACTAACGAAGGGCTCGAGGTATACGGTATTTCAATAAGTAAGAAATAGAATTTGATGACCCTAATTGAGATTTCAAAGACATTCGAGATAAGAGAAGAAAGTTTGCCAAGAAAGGCAAGGTATGCGTTATGTATCGGGAAGGATTTGCGAGTAACAAGTTAATGATGGCTTAATGATGTCTGGGAGAAAAGTTATAGCATCCCTTATATTGTTAATGAGATGTTGAACAAGTGTTAAGAAGGTTCCATAAGGATTAGAGATCGAACGAAACGACGGAAACCATTTCAGGGAAGTGGAGTAATACGACCACTTATACGGTCCGTATAACTTTCTACGGTCCGTATAACCCCCAGCAGGAAGGTGATTTCCCTGATAGTGAACCACAGCCACTTATACGAACCGTACAATGTTATACGGACCGTATAAGTGTCCGTATAACACCCGACGGGCTGAGTTATTCTCAAGTGTATAAATGTGATCCAACTTCATTATTTTTATTTTAACACTTCTCCACTTCTCACCAAGTCTTTATAACATTCCATAAATTTCATATACAAGAATACAAAGAAGATCCAAGGCTCATATCTTTAATCTAAGGGAATCAAGCATAAGGAAGCTCTTAAGGGTTGCTAGAGTCAAGAAAACTTTATGGATTGAAGCTAGGGTTTTTCCTCAAGTGAAGTGTATCCACCCAAGTCCATTCCTACACCATCTAAGGTAAGTTTTATGGTCTTTCCATGTTGTTTAAGGTATTAAGAGGTTGAAAAACTTGGATTGTAGAAGGAGATAGAAAATGGGTCATGAATGTGAGAATAGTGGCATTTTTTAGTAGTAGTTTGGAACGAGTCATGATTCTTGATATGTTGTGACTATAATTATGCTATAATTAACATTAATAACATGGGATAGACATTGTATATGAGTGAATGTAATAGTGTGTCATGACCATGGATATGGATGATTTGAAGTGAATTGGGAAATATGGATAAAGTAGGTGAATAAAGACTCTTGCTTATGATGTTGTGAATGTTATTATAGATGTTTGGGAGTTGATATATGATATGGAGGAAGTTGTATAAACAAAGGAGATGCTGCCCAATTTTCTCTAGCTTTAGTTTAGTATGCAAAGCTATAGATTTTCTAATGATAGTGCAAACTCTATTGAAGGTAGAAACGTGAGCATTGAAGGAGAACGTTCAAGCGATAGAATAGCTAAATGAAGAGGTATGTAAGGCTAACCCTTCTTTCAATAAGGCATGGCTCCTTGGCCATATATCTATTCTTTCATGATCCTATGATGTCCTCCAAATGATTCTATCTTTAAAAACTACTAAAGCTCATGGTTCTCGTTATGTTTATGGTTCTACAAAATTCCTTATACGATGAGTGATCCTCTAAGGATAGATGTAATAAAACGACGATAGTAAGGATGTCAAAGATGCTTATGAGCTCTTATGTATATGTCACGACCCGACTAGGGGCCGCGACGAGTACCCGATACTTGTACCGAGCACCCCTTATCTCGTACCATCTTCTTATGCTAAGTGGGCCGTGATACTGATTATTGTCATCCCTCTAGTTAACATTACTAATTACTGCATTATTACAAACATATATTAATATACATTACTAACTTGATATACGAGAACGGGAGCAAACAAGATCATAAAACATCTAACTGTACATAGCTGTCTACGAGCCTCTAATATAATACATATGATAAGAAGATGGGCCGGGTTCCGCCAAGCCCAAGTATGTGCACGAAAGTAATACCACTAAATTGGAGCTCCGGAACAACTGGAGCACTTCAATGTACCGCTGGAGAGCTCCTAGGAGTCGAGTCCGTCAACCTGCTTACCTGCGCGGCATGAAACGCAGCGTCCGCAAGAAGGGACGTCAGTACGAAAAGTGTACCGAGTATGTAAGGCATGAGTAATATCATGAGATCATAATAGAAAACATAAAACACAACATGGGAGAGGGGTATAACCTGTATCGCTGTTTGTCTACCATGATAGATGTTATGCAAGTTAACTTTACCTTCTGGGGTAATGTATAGATACTGCAAGTAAACTGCCCGACCGTGTGGGTACGGTGTGTAACTGCCCGACCATGAAGGTGCGGTGGACTACTGCCGGACCATATAGGTACGGTGGATTACTGCCCGACCATATAGGTACGGTGTAACACTCTCTGAGTAGACCATGAAATAAATGAGTAATCTGTCATCTGAGTGCCCCTTGGGGCGGATGCCATGCATGCTAGCTTTCTAAAAAAAAACCATGTAAATATCTGTAAGTAAACTGCCCGACCACGTAGGATCGGTGTATAGCTGCCCGCCCATATAGGAACGGTGTATAAGCCCGCGTCCAGGCCTCCCGCGTCCGGGGTATAATCTGCCCACTGCAGTGGTGTGTCTGCCCGGCCGCCCGTTGGGCGGCGCGGTGTCATAAAATAAATCATACATATATATGAAGCATGCATGAGAGCCCAAGTGAAAACTGCAACCCCATCGGAGTGACGTAAGGTCGGTAACCTCCGATTCATTATTATGGAACCGTCATGATCGTTATGTCTTACCTTGAAGGAACTAGCATTATAAGGCGAGACTGTCAACTAAGAATAGCGTTAAGGAAGAACGTAGAATGAAGTCATAAACTTCATAAGACGATAATTCATACACTTTGAAGTCTTTTAGAAATTAGTGTCATATCCAAGAAATAGGATTAAGAATCAAAACTAGCTTGACACTTTCATACTCATGTTAAATTCTTAACTTGAAACTCTTAGTCATGGAATCATCCTTATCATACTTGTCATATACATACTCTCTTTCTTAATATCATTGTCATTAACATCATGGAAGTATCCTCATTAGTATGGTTACAATACTTATCGTTTGGCGAACAGGACAGTAAAGGAAAATCTAAGACCAATGGGCCCACCTCAGGTCAACTGAGGCGGCGTATACAATGTACGTATATTACATTTCATGACATCACTTACGAGAGTTTTAGAATGGTCGGACCCTATTCATGCAAGTTCTAGGTATTTAGACGATTCTTTCAACTATTCATAGGCATTTAATTCAATTCTACTGAATGAATAGTAGTCAAATTCAAACTCGAATTTCTAGAATTAGAGTGGCCCCCGAGACACGTATTCAGGCCTACTACGTCTAAGACATGCCAAAGAAGGAAATGAGAAGCCTTACATACCTTTCTTGCTTTTTAAGCACGTCGAAACTCCAATGCCGTTTCGTCAAAAACCTACAAATGGTCACATTTGCCAATTACTATTCATGAAGTTCAAAATTCCAACTTTGGTTTAGTACTTTTCTACCGAAATTTCGGCAGCATCTCCCCTATAAATATGACACCCTGAGAATTTAACTCGGCTCAAATGTCAACAACAACCATGCCAACAACATCAATTATCGACTAAAATCGCTTTCTAACACAAATAGTCCTTTCTCTACATAAAGCAACAACTTCCAAACTAACTTTGCATTTATAAACCATTGTCAATATTTTCATATCCACATACTAATTTAAGATCCTTCCAACATAAACTAAGAGCATTCCAAGCTATATATCCAACATTCAACAATTCCATCAATTTTCATATTCAATCCAAAATCCTTATATATGCAACAAAACCATTCCAGCACATTTTCTACTTACTAATTCATCTCCAGCAACAACAATCTACCCCTTAACAACTTCATTATCTTAATATCATAAAATCATATTAATATGACATAATTCTCTACATTCCGCTTTCATGCCAACTTACCCCATCTATGCTTCATTTACATTGTAATGATCACAACAACACAACTAACATGTGAAACAAAATAAATCTATCACCATCTCATCCACTTATAGGCCACGGCCAACATGCAATTTTTCAACTTCATCCCATTTTCATTCAACTTTCATTTCCATTAAAATTTTCATAATAACCACAACTAGAATACAACATAAAATCAACTAATCTTGCCTACACCACACATGCATACTCACGGCCCCCTCTCTAGAAATTTCTCAAATTAAAACAAAGATGACTTATTTGTCATCTTTTTCATTCTTTTTCTTTTCCCTTTTTTTTTCTAGCATTTTGGGAAATTACCATTTCGCCCTTTGTCTTCCACATTATTTCCATTGGCCATTATGCAAATTTCTCTTTTTACCCTTGGCCTTTCTCAATATTTCCATCCTAATAATAGTCATAAATAATATTCATAGCAACTTGTACATTAAAATCACTTTCGAAAATGACCTTGTCCTTAACTTACCACGACCCTGTCGGATTGTCCGAATGTATGAAATATGGGATATAACATTCTCCCCCCCTTTAGAACATTCGTCCTCGAATGTTCAACTGATCTTATGAGGTCTTGTAACACTTCGGGGGTCCCGTTTGTGGTCGCTCTTTCCTTTGTACCCATTTCTTATCCTTTACCTTATTCTCCTTGGCCTTTACACAAATCCTTAGTTCATGTCATAGGTTTCCCTTCTGGTACTTAAGAATATGGTAATCCCTTTTTGGTCTAACATAGTATGGTCTCCCCCCCTTTAAGGGCTCCTTATACACCAACGGTTTCTCTTATCAACTCCGTGCACAACATAGTAAAATTTCTTATCATAAGTTTTCCTTTCATTTTCCGTCGATACCCTCACATATGAGACATCATACATGTTCATATACATATACACATATAACTAGTATCAACTAACCCACAAAATACTTCCAGACGCTATTCAAGCCTATCCAAATTCCAGAGCCGGACGTACTTTCTGTCTCTTCTCTAATCTGGCCTGTCACGTGCTACGTGGCCTTTTATGGTCTCCAACCACTCTATATACTCCAATTTTCCCTTAGGTTATTCCAACTTCTTGTTTGCCTCTTGGGTCTACATTTGCGAAAATTTTCAGTATACTTCCCAGGGGGTCACCCATCCCAGAATTGCTCTGGCCCCAGCACGCTTAACCTCGAAACTTTAATGAATTTTAATGTCTTAATGCTAATATTTTTGCCTCCCCTCCCTCGGACTTTCTTTATCACGTAATCTGGGGCGAGTTGATGTCTTAACAATTTTTGGAACGCTCCCGTAACGCATCTTTCTTTCTTAATTACTATTTTAGCCTTCGCGATCACTACCATTCACCTTTTTCACTATGTATACAACAACTTTTCATTCTGAATTCTCAATTTCCCCCAATACGCTCAGTAACATAAGGGGCGGTACATGATAAAGTAGAATCTAGGTCAATTAACACATGCATATCATAGAAAATGCCGAAAATGTACCTGTGGTTGCATCTGCGGAAGGTTCAGGATCCTGCCGCCCTGTCAATGCATATATACGGTGGGGAGGACCGGCTGAACTGGATGCTCCTCCTCTGCCTCGACCGCGGCCCGCTGGAGGGTGGGAGGTCTGTCCAGGAGGGCGCACGGACGGGGATGAGCCGGCTACCGATCCCATAGGCTGACTCTCACCTCTACCTCGCATCGAGGGGCAGTCACGCATCATATGTCCCATCTGCCCGCAAGCATAACAAGCATTCGAACCCAGACGGCACTGTCCCGAATGCATCCTACCACACTGGTTGCACTGTGGTGGGGGCGGCCTCGTCTGACCAGATCTGCTGCTGTACTGGGGGCTCGAAATACTGGACTGCTCCTGTGCCTGTCCCCCCTCTATACTCACTTCTAGCTCCAAAAGATCTGGACCTTTTTCTGGAGCTCCTATCCGAATAATGCTCCCTTTTCTGCAACTGATGTCGCTCTTCCAGGTTTTGGGCGTGGGCCTAGATACAGGCAATGGTGATCCCATCCTGAAGTGAAGCTGTCAAACACTCCTTAATTAAGTGTGCCCCCAATCCGCTCACAAACCGGTGTACGTGATCTCCCATATCAGCTATCATGACTGGGGCGTACCTGGCCAACGAGTTAAAACGTAGGCTATATTCCCTGACGCTCATATTTCCCTGTTTAAGATTCAGGAACATATCAGCTCGAGCTCGTCGAACCTCCGGCGGTAGGAAATGTTGTAAAAATGCCTCCGTGAACTCCTGCCAAACCGGGGGAGGGGCATTTGCTCCCCTCGAAGATACCCAACTGTTGTACCACAAGACTGCTACATCTCGTAACCTGTATGACGCCAATTCCACTGACTCTGTGTCCAAAGCATGTATGATCCTTAGTGTCCTCAGCATCTCATCTATGAAATTTTGGGGGTCTTCCTCTGGTTTTGACCCATAAAACTCCGGAGGTTTCAGAGTGATAAAATCACGAGCCCTGGCACTCACCGCCCGGTCTCGCTGGCCCTCATCTTGCCGCTGAACCTGTGCGGCAACTAGCTGGGTCAGCAACTGGATAGCCTCTGCCATCTGCTGGCCCGGAGCTGCTGGCGATGGAACTGGAGGTGCTGGGGCTGGAGCTGGGACTCGTCCCTGCTCTGCTGACACGGGGGGAGCATGAAAAGTCTGAGGAGGAGCCTCGTTATGAGACTCGCCTTCTTCTACTTCCGCTGGTGGCTCCCGTTCAGTTCTTTTCCCGGCCACCGTCTTTCCCTTCTGGGCCGCTGTAGCTTTCCTCTTCACCGGCATTACTGAAACCATAACACATGATTAGGAAAAGAACTTGGGAACCTGGTAACATAGCTCTATCGCACGATCTAGAGTACAAAGAAGGTCATATTTCCTAAATGCCCTGCAGCCTCTTGTCTATAAGTGTGGCGCGCTACACACCCATAAACAGGACTCTACTGGACACGGCTCGTAGACAAACCCCTAGGACCACCTGCTCTGATACCACTTCTGTCACGACCCGACTAGGGGCCGCGACGAGTACCCGATACTTGTACCGAGCACCCCTTATCTCATATCATCTTCTTATGCTAAGTGGGCCGTGATACTGATTATTGTCATCCCTCTAGTTAACATTACTAATTACTGCATTATTACAAACATGTATTAATATACATTACTAACTTGATATACGGGAACGGGAGCAAACAAGATCATAAAACATCTAACTGTACATAGCTGTCTACGAGCCTCTAACACAATACATATGATAAGAAGATGGGCCGGGTTCCGCCAAGCCCAAGTATGTGCACGAAAGTAATACCACTAAACTGGAGCTCCGGAACAACTGGAGCACTTCAATGTACCGCTGGAGAGCTCCTAGGAGTCGAGTCCGTCAACCTGCTTACCTGCGCGGCATGAAACGCAGCGTCCGCAAGAAGGGACGTCAGTACGAAACGTGTACCGAGTATGTAAGGCATGAGTAATATCATGAGATCATAATAGAAAACATAAAACACAACATGGGAGAGGGGTATAACCTGTATCGCTGTTTGTCTACCATGATAGATGTTATGCAAGTTAACTTTACCTTCTGGGGTAATGTATAGATACTGCAAGTAAACTGCCCGACCGTGTGGGTACGGTGTGTAACTGCCGGACAATGAATGTGCGGTGGACTACTGCCCGACCATATAGGTACGGTGGATTACTGCCCGACCGTGTGGGTACGGTGTAACACTCTCTGAGTAGACCATGAAATAAATGAGTAATCTGTCATCTGAGTGCCCCTTGGGGCGGATGCCATGCATGCTAGCTTTCTAAAAAAAAACCATGTAAATATCTGTAAGTAAACTGCCCGACCACGTAGGATCGGTGTATAGCTGCCCGCCCATATAGGAACGGTGTATAAGCCCGCGTCCAGGCCTCCCGCGTCCGGGGTATAATCTGCCCACTGCAGTGGTGTGTCTGCCCGGCCGCCCGTTGGACGGCGCGGTGTCATAAAATAAATCATACATATATATGAAGCATGCATGAGAGCCCAAGTGAAAACTGCAACCCCATCGGAGTGACGTAAGGTCGGTAACCTCCGATTCATTATTATGGAACCGTCATGATCGTTATGTCTTACCTTGAAGGAACTAGCATTATAAGGCGAGACTGTCAACAAAGAATAGCGTTAAGGAAGAACGTAGAATGAAGTCATAAACTTCATAAGACGATAATTCATACACTTTGAAGTCTTTTAGAAATTAGTGTCATATCCAAGAAATAGGATTAAGAATCAAAACTAGCTTGACACTTTCATACTCATGTTAAATTCTTAACTTGAAACTCTTAGTCATGGAATCATCCTTATCATACTTGTCATATACATACTCTCTTTCTTAATATCATTGTCATTAACATCATGGAAGTATCCTCATTAGTATGGTTACAACACTTATCGTTTGGCGAACAGGACAGTAAAGGAAAATCTAAGACCAATGGGCCCACCTCAGGTCAACTGAGGCGGCGTATACAATGTACGTATATTACATTTCATGACATCACTTACGAGAGTTTTAGGATGGTCGGACCCTATTCATGCAAGTTCTAGGTATTTAGACGATTCTTTCAACTATTCATAGGCATTTAATTCAATTCTACTGAATGAATAGTAGTCAAATTCAAACTCGAATTTCTAGAATTAGAGTGGCCCCCGAGACACGTATTCAGGCCTACTACGTCTAAGACATGCCAAAGAAGGAAAGGGGAAGCCTTACATACCTTTCTTGCTTTTTAAGCACGTCGAAACTCCAATGCCGTTTCGTTAAAAACCTACAAATGGTCACATTTGCCAATTATTATTCATGAAGTTCAAAATTCCAACTTTGGTTTAGTACTTTTCTACCGAAATTTCGGCAGCATCTCCCCTATAAATATGACACCCTGAGAATTTAACTCGGCTCAAATGTCAACAACAACCATGCCAACAACATCAATTATCGACTAAAATCGCTTTCTAACACAAATAGTCCTTTCTCTACATAAAGCAACAACTTCCAAACTAACTTTGCATTTATAAACCATTGTCAATATTTTCATATCCACATACTAATTTAAGATCCTTCCAACATAAACTAAGAGCATTCCAAGCTATATATCCAACATTCAACAATTCCATCAATTTTCATATTCAATCCAAAATCCTTATATATGCAACAAAACCATTCCAGCACATTTTCTACTTACTAATTCATCTCCAGCAACAACAATCTACCCCTTAACAACTTCATTATCTTAATATCATAAAATCATATTAATATGACATAATTCTCTACATTCCGCTTTCATGCCAACTTACCCCATCTATGCTTCATTTACATTGTAATGATCACAACAACACAACTAACATGTGAAACAAAATAAATCTATCACCATCTCATCCACTTATAGGCCACGGCCAACATGCAATTTTTCAACTTCATCCCATTTTCATTCAACTTTCATTTCCATTAAAATTTTCATAATAACCACAACTAGAATACAACATAAAATCAACTAATCTTGCCTACACCACACATGCATACTCACGGCCACACCATGCAAATCTCCACAAGTTCATGAATTCTATCCATTCCTTCATACTACAATATAAACAAGCCTTTATAATATCATAAAAAGGATTAAACCTTACCTTTTCCTCACAATTCCTCAACTTGGCTAGGTTGTCAACTTGCAACAAAGAGAGAGATTCTTGCTTCAACAACTATACCATGTTGAAGAGCATCCTTGAATTAGTAGAAACACATGAAGAACCAAATTTTTGGAACAAGATTCCTTGGTCTTCTTTTTCTCCTCTCTTGGCCGAACCTAGGCTTCTTGTTGCTCTTTTTTTTTTTTTTTTTGTTTTGTTCTCTTGAATTTTCTAGAGTTGTAAAATGATGACTTTGTCTCATTTTTTTCCACCACTTCTCTATATATATTTTCCCACAAGCATGTGAGGGGCACATGCCCCCTCTCTAGAAATTTCTCAAATTAAAACAAAGATGACTTATTTGTCATCTTTTTCATTCTTTTTCTTTTCCCTTTTTTTTCTAGCATTTTGGGAAATTACCATTTCGCCCTTTGTCTTCCACATTATTTCCATTGGCCATTATGCAAATTTCTCTTTTTACCCTTGGCCTTTCTCAATATTTCCATCCTAATAATAGTCATAAATAATATTCATAGCAACTTGTACATTAAAATCACTTTCGAAAATGACCTTGTCCTTAACTTACCACGACCCTCTCGGATTGTCCGAATGTATGAAATACGGGATATAACAGTATATGTGTCTATGCATGACTATTAGGTAACACCGAGCTTATATGGCTGGGTATGATATATATTGCACGCGCACCATTGCAGTTGGGTACGGATAACCTTGAGCCTTGGTAGGGCCAGGTATGTATAATCACCAAGCCTTTCCATGGCCGGGTATGTGAAACACCGATCCTTCATGGTCGGGAATGCTATGAATATGAATAAGAATACGATTATGAATATGAATGTGGATATGAGAATGTATACAAATACGAATACGAATATGGATACGGATATGGATGTGTACGTGTATATGTACACAAACACACATTAGAAATGGAAGGTCCCTATGGAAGACAAGTAAGTGTTTATGATGATGGTTCTACTACCTCCCATCTTATGCTATTTCTTATGTTGTCTCTTATACTTCTATAATGATGTTGATTGTGCTTTACATACTCAGTACATTCTTCGTACTGACGTCCTTTTGTTTGTGGACGCTGCGTCATGCCCGTAGGTGGCCAGGGAGACAGGCTTGATCCATAGCTTTATTACTCAAGGACTACATAGAGGAGCTCCATTGCATTCGGAGCTACAACTTTTGGTATCTATTCTTTTGTGTACGTACTTATGGGCACGGCGGGGTCCTGTCGCGCCTATATGATATGACATACTCTCCTTAGAGGCTCGTAGACATGTGTATATGGTTAGATGTATTTAGCCTTGTCGGCTTATATTTTGTATATCATTTTGATAGCCTTGTCGGCTTATGTACATGGATATGAGCATAGTTGTTGATGATGGTCTAAATGTATTGTTGCCTAATGACATTAGTATGGATAATGGATAGAAAGTATGATTTAGCTATGTGGCTCACCTAGATGTAAAATGTGAATGTATGATAAGAGGTGCCCGGGTGGGTTAGCACCGGGTACCCGTCATGGCCTTCCGATTGGGTCATGACAGTTTATGGTGAACTGGATTCTTTGCCTTGTTGAGTGCACTTGTATTGTCACATAGTAAAGGAACACAGTCAGTGAGAACACCGAAGTCTTCAAGTTATTTCTTGATCCACAACAGTTGAGCCCAACAAGAAGCAACATATTCGAATTTGGCAGTTGAAAGAGCAACTGAGTTCTGTTTCTTCGTACCCTAAGATATTAGACACAATCCTAGAAAATGAGCCATTTCGGATGTGCTTTTTCTGTCGACCAAGCAACCAGCATAGTCAACATCTGCATATCCAACCAATTCAAAGCTGTCTCATGTAGGATAGTAAAGGACAAAGTCTGGAATTCCCTTGAGATATCTCAGAATTCTTTTAGCAGCCTTCAAGTGAGATTCCTTGGGACTTGACTGAAATCTAGCACATAATCCGACACTAAATACTATATCAGGCCTGCTGGCTGTTAGATACAGAAGAGATCCTATGATACCCCTATACATTATCTCATTTACTGGATCACCTAATTCATCCGTATCAAGTCGAGTGGCAGTAGCTATCAGAGTGTCGATAGGCTTGGCATTCTCCATTTCAAAACGTTTGAGCTACTCCTTGATGTACTTTTGTTGACTGATCATAGAACCTTTTGGGGTTTGCTTTACTTGCAAACCAAGAAAGAAGTTCAGCTCACCCATAATGCTCATCTCGAATTCACTTCCCATAAGCTTTGCAAAATCTTTACACAATGAGTCATTTGTGGCAAAGATGATGTCATCAATATACACTTGTACAATCAACAGACTTCTTCCTTTCTTCTTCAGGAATAGAGTGTTGTCAATCTTTCCTATGGTGAAACGATTTTCAAGCAAAATTTTTGACAATATTTCATACCAAGCTCAAGGGGCTTGTTTCAGACCATATAAAGCTTTGTCAAGTTTGAACACATGTTCTGGATGTTCATGATTTTCGAAGCCAGGAGTTGCTTGGCAAACACTTCTTCCTTTAAATACCTATTCAGAAAGGCACCCTTAACATCCATTTGGAGCAACTTGAATTCCATATGGGATGCAAAAGCTATAAGAATCCTGATTGCCTCCATTTTGGCCACGGGAACAAACGTCTCATCATAGTCTATTCCTTCTTCTTCATTGTAGCCTTGAACTACCAGTCCTGCCTTGTTTCTGGTGGTATTCCCAAGCTCATCAAGCTTGTTACGGAATACCTTTCTGGTGCCTATGACAATTCTATCTGATGGTCGAGGGACCAGCCCCTATACTTTGTTTCTTTTAAATTGATGAAGCTCTTCTTGCATAGCAGCTATCCAGTCGGCATCCTTTAAGGCTTCTTTGATGTTCTTAGGCTCAATTTGAGTTCGAAATTCTCAAAAGGTAAATAGGTTACTTGCCTTAGATATGGTTTGAGTGCCTGAGTTTAGAGAAGTAATTACATTGTGAAGAGGGTGAGATCCTCTGAGCTTCCAGATGGATGTTTGAACAACAGGAGTAGATGGACCAACTTCTTCATTGTTGGATCCGTTGTTAGCTTCCATTGATCTATTTCCACCACTTCCTTGATCGGCTTCCGGAGTTCCTAATACAGCATCTGTCACTCTATGTACAACTTCTAGGGTAGTGATCTGAGAGGCAGGTTCCTCTGCTTCCTCTAGAGAATTATCAACATTTTCTTCATTGACTGGTTTGATTTGATTCATCAGCTCAATATTCCCGTAGGAGATTTCAATGTCTTCATCTGGAACTTTTGGGAAAACTCGATCTTCCTCTTCATCATGTGAAAACCTGACATCCCCTTGAAAGCTAGACTCAGCGAAAATTACATGCACACTTTCCTCCTCAGTTTATGTCCTTTTGTTGTAGACTTTTGTATGCTTTGCTATTAGAAGTGTACCCGAGGAAGATACCTTTATCACTTTTGGCATCAAATTTTCCTAGAGCTTCCTTGCCATTGTTGAGTACAAAGCATTTGTAGCTAAAAGCTCTTAAGTAAGTCAACTTAGGTTTTCTTCCATTTAACAACTCGTATGGAGTTTTTTCAAGTAGAGACCTGATCATACATCTGTTTATTACATGACAAGCATTGTTCACGGCTTCAGCCCAGAAACTTTTGGACACCCTACTGGCTATTAACATTGTTCTTGCCATATCTTCAAGAGTTACTATTTTGTTTCGCTCCACAACACCATTTTGTTGAGGTGTTCTAGGGGCAGGAAAATTATGACTGATGCCATTTTCAGTACAGAAATCATCGAACTGAGCATTATCAAATTCAGTCCCATAATCAAATCTAATGCTTGTGACAAGGGTCCCAAGCTTTACTTGGATCTGCTTAACAAAGGAGTGAAACACCAGAAATGTCTCATTTTTGCTTTTCAAGTACAAGGTCTAGGTGAACCTAGAGTAGTCATCAACGGTTACAAACACATATTTCTTTCCTCCTCTACTGGGTATTCTCATTGGTCCGTAGATATCCATATGAAGAAGTTCAAGGGGCCTCGAGGTACTTACTTCTTTCATAGGTTTAAAGGAAAATCTCACCTGCTTCCCTCTTAGGCAAGCATCACAACTATTTTGATCCTTAAACTTTGCCTTTGGTAATTGTTACATCTCAGAAATTTTGGGTCGTTGCATTATGAGTAAACTAATGTAATCCTAAAGTGGACATGAGGTCCTTATTAGATTAACGAGAGTATTTGATGACTTTAAGCGAATACATTAAGATTTTGAAGTCATATGAATCGGTGGGATTAAGTTTGTCGAAGGAAGTAGAATTTAAGACATGTTTGGGACGATTTCGCAACAATTGAGTTATACTTTGTTTAGTAGTAACTTGAGGAGGAGCTATAGGGCTCCTTATAGGGTTAATGAAGTGTTACACAATTACCAATAAGGTTTCATAAGGATTGGAAGTCAAACGAATCGAAGCAAGCAGCTTATCGGAAAAGGACATTTTCACGAACCGTAGGGGGTTTGATGGACTGTCAAATGGTGAAGCTTCACCATGAAATAGTCACAGTGAGGACTGCTTGGCTGGGCAGTTTAACGGTGCATTTTGACGGATCGTAGGAATTTTGACAGTCCGTCAAAGGGGGCGTCAAAATGCCCGACGGGTTTTTAAATGCCGCTTTATATATTTCGTGTTACCTCATTTGAACACATTATTTCCCCAAATCAGATTCTAGAACTCTCCAAAACTCTCTCTCAAAGTCCATAAACTAATCCAAGCCAAATCCAAGAAAATCAAGAGACTCAAGTGCTAAGAAGCTTGCTAAGGTTTGTGAAACTCAAGTTTTCCTTTGGTGTTGATGTTGGAGACTTCACTTTAGTGGAGTAAGTTGATCCGAGGCTTGTTCTTGTGTGATTAAGGTTAGGTTTTACATCTTTCGCATATATTTAAGGTTGTTTGGTTGTTATATAATGTGGTTGAACAAAGAAAAGTGAAAAGAGAGTCCAAGTATGAACTTGAGGATAGTATGAGACATAAGTAAACTTGAATTATGATTCTTGGCATGTTAAGAGTATAATCTTGTTATGGGTGGTACTAATGATGTTGAGGAAGTATTGTGTGTAAGTATATGTGGTGTTGTGTTGTAGTTATTGTTATGGGTGATCTTGAAAAAGAGTTTTGGGGATTGAATGAAACCTAATTTGAATGAAGTCTCTTGATTTTGGTATTGTTAATAATGTCATTGTTGTTTAGGAGTTGTTTTGGAATTTGACAGAAGTAGATGAAATAGGGGAAATGCTGCCCAATTTTTGCTAGGTTACGAATTATACTAGCTTGGACTTGAGTGTCACGACCCGTCTAGAGGGCCGCGACGAGCGCCCGGTGCTAGCCCACCCCGGGCACCCCTTGGCTTACACTTCACTTACATTTAGGTGGGCCACATAATTAAACATACATTTCTATTCACCATTCTTGCTAGTCCCATTGGACGACAATGCTTTCATATCATGGTTGGCATCTATACCACGTCAATGTACATGAGCCGTCAAGGCTAGCAAAATAATAAACAAAATATAGGCCGACAAGGCCAGACACATCTAACCATATTCACATGTCTACGAGCCTCTAAGAAGAGTATAACATATCACATAAGCGGGACAGGACCCCGCTATGCCCATAACTATGTACACAAAAGAATAAGTACCCAAAAGCTATAGCTCTGAATGAAGTGGAGCCTTGCTATGTAGTCTCTGAGAATGTAGCTATGGATCAAGCCTGTCTCCCTGTGCATCTGCGGGTATGACGCAGCGTCCACAAACAAAAGGACGTCAGTACGAAGAATGTACTGAGTATGTAAAGTATGATCAATATCAATATAGAAGGATAATGAACATCATGAAAAGTAGCACAAGATGGGAGATGGTAATATCATCGTCATGGGCACTTACTTGCCTTTCATAGGAACTTTCCATTCAAATGCGTATTTGTGCTCATACATCAATATCCGTATCCATACTCATATCCGTTCCATATTAGTACCCGTATTCGTATACATATCCTTATTTACATTCATATCGTATCATATTCATATTCATACTCATTTCTATATCATATACATCATCATATCATATACATAGTATTTACATAGCATACCCGACCATGGAGGATCGGTGTTTCATACATACTTGGCCAACCAAGGCTCAAGGTTCCTCATACCTGGCCCTACCAAGGCTTCAGAGTCACATCTACCTGGCCCTACCAAGGCGTCAGGGTTATCCGTACCATCTGCAGAGGTGTGCGTGCATTACGTAATCATATACATACTTATTTACATATCTTACCTGGCCTCATAAGCTCGGGATTCCATAATAGTCATACATAGACACATATACATAATAGCTCATAAGCATCTTTACTATTTACATCATTATCATAATCGTCATCAATATCATTATTACTATTATCGTCATTCATCACATTTATCTCTATAGGCTTACTCGTCATACGAGGGATTTAGTACAATCGTGACGTATCACGAATCGTGAGCTTACTAGCTCGGAAGATCAAATCATTTGAAGGATATCATAGTCTTATAGAAGATTTAGATACTTGGCCAAAGAACCATGCCTTATGAAAGAAGGGTTAGCCTTACATACCTTTTCCGTTCAACTATTTTACACTTGCGCATTCTCTTCCGATGCTAGCGTTTCTACCGTCATTAAAGTCATACTATCATTAGAATCGATAGCTAGCATATATGACTAAAGCTAGAGAAAATCGGGCAGCATCTCCTCTATTTATACGACATTCCTCCATAGCGTATATCAACTCCCAAATGTCAATAATACATTCACAATACCATAACAATAGTCATTATCCATTCACACTACCCATATCTCTAGACTTACTTTCAATCATCCATACCCACGGTCATATCACACGACTGTGTCCATTCACGTACATTGCTCATCTCATGTTCTCAACATCATTTATAACACATTTACATCACAATACATCAAGACTCATAACTCAATTCAAACTATTTCTCAAAATGGCACTATTCCACATTCATGACCCATTTTTCCATACCTTTCTACAATCCAAGTATTTCAACTCTTAAGTACCTTAAACAACATAGAAATATCATGAATCTTACCTTAGATGTCATAGGAACAAGCCTTGGTTGATAATACTCCACTTGAGCAAAACCCTAGTTTATCTCCAATGAGGTTTCTTGACTTGTATGATCCTTAATAGGTTTTCTTATACTTGATTCACTTAGTTTATGTTGTTGATCACCAAATATCCTTGAATTCTTGTGGAATTTATGTAGAGAGATGTTTTAGAGAGAAGGGTTGTCATGTAGAAGTGAAATGAAATGCAATAATAAACTTGGTCCCCTTTTTAATAACCCAAAATCTGATATGAAATGAACAGTCGTCGAAAGTGCACAGTGGTCGTAAACCCAGTTTACGGGCCGTATTCCAGTTTACGGTCCGTATTCTGTGGGCGTATTTAAGCATCACAGAACCAGAAAGTATGCTGGGGATCATGGTGATTTACAATCGCAGTTTACGGGTCGTATTTCAATTTATGGTCCGTATTCCAAGTCGTATTTAACCATTTGGACATTTGACAGAAAGTGGAAGTTTTGGAAGTCAAAATACGACATGGCAGTTTACGGGCCGTATATTACTTTACGGTCTGTATTTCATTTTACGTTCAACTGGCCAAAGTGCAAATCTGCAACTTTCCACATTTTTTTAGAATCTATAGTTAGTCATCATGGAGCATAACTTATCTCTTATTGCAATCGCCTTTGGAATCTTACTTAGGGCCATCCATGTCATTTCATACTCATGGAAATATCGTATACTCGTACTCCTCACTAGTTCATTAACTAGCGTACCAACGAAAACTTTTCCAAGGTGTAACATGGAGAGTGTCTTTGAGACCTAGCTTTGCTATGAACCCTCTTAAATATAGATCCTTCGGGCTTCGGAGAAGAACGTTAAGTAGCTAAGAAGTCATAAAAGGTATGTAAGGCTAACCCTTCTTTCTTAAGGCATGATCCCATTATTGTAAACCCATATGTGAAATCCATAACGTCTTCCATGACGCCTCAATTTCTAGAAGTGCTAAAGCTCATAAGTCTTGATACTCTCATGATATCGTTAATCTCATCCTACGATAGTTGACCCTCTAAATAAAGATATAGTGATGATGATGATGTTGACGATACTTATGTACTCCTATGTGTGTGTGTGTATATATATATATATATATATATATACATATATGTATGGCTATTATGTAACACCCGAGCTTGTGTGGCCGGGTATGATATTCACTGCGCGCACACCACTACAGTTGGGTACGGTTAACACGGAGCCTTGTTATGGCCGGGTATGTATGACACTGAGCCTACATGATCGGGTATGGTACTACTATATATGTATGCGTATGTATGGAAGGTTCCCATTAGAAAAAGGGTAAGTAAATATGATGAACGTCTCAGGAGGTATAAATGTCTCTCCTATCTCATGGCTCTTCTATCTCATGTTATCCTTTATGCTTTTATTATGTTATTACATAGGCCTCACATACTCAGTGCATTGTTCGTATTGATGTCCTTTTGTTTGTGGACGCTGCATGATGCCCGCAGGTGGACAAGGAGACAGACTCGACCCTTAGGTTTCTATCCAGAGACTGCTTAGAGGAGTTCCATTTGATTCGGAGCTGCAGCTATTGGTACTATTCTTTTGTGTACATATATGGGCATGGCGGGGTCCTGTCCCATCTTTATGATGTTTCATACTCTTTCTAGAGGCTCGTAGACAGTTGTGCATAGCTAGATGTGTCTTAGCCTTGTCGGCTTATGTTTTTGTACATCATTTAATAGCTTTGTCGGCTTGTATATATATATATGGGTATGGTGGTCGATGTTGATATAAAAGCGCCTTAGCCTGATGGAAATTGTATTATTAGTGCATAGAGATTATAAGTAGGCCATGTGGCTCACCTAGATATGATTTTGGAAGTATGATGAGAGGTGCCCGGTGGGTTAGCTCCGGGTGCCCGTCATGGCCCTCCGGGTGGGTCGTGACAAAAGTGGTATCAGAGCAGTTCCGTCCTAGGGTGTGTCTACGAGTCGTGTCCAGTAGAGTCCTGTTTATGAGTGTGTTATGTGCCACACTTATAAACTGGAGCCTGTGGGCATTTAGGAATGAATGACCTTCTTTCTTCATTGATCGCGCGATAGAGCCATGATATGAGTATTTCTCTTTCCTTAACCATGTGTTATGTATTTCAGAGATGCCTGTAAAGAGAAAAGCTACAGTAGCCCAAAAGGGCTAGACAGTGGCAGGGAGGCGTACTGAGAGAGTACCGCCGACAGATATAGAGGAGGGTGAGCCCCAGAATGAGGTTCCATCTCGGTCCTCTCACTCGTTGCCTGTTTCAGAGGAGTATGAGAGAGCCTCAGTCCCAGCTTCAGCACCCTCAGTTCCCTCACCAGATGCTTCGGGTCAAGAGATGAAATTGACCATTCATTTGCTGACACAGTTAGTCGCCGCTCAGGCCCAGCGGCAGGGTATGGGTCATGGTGATAGGGCTGTGAGTGTTAGAGCCTGTGATTTTATTAGCTTGAACCCTCCGGAATTCTTTGGGTCAAAATCGGATGAGGACCCCCAAAGCTTTATTGATGGAATGTTGAGGCCACTTCGGTTAATGCATGCTTCAGACGTCGAATTGGTGGAATTGGCTTCCTATAGACTACGGGATGTTGCGGTTCATTAGTACACAGTTTGGATGTCTTTTAGGGGAGTCAATACACCTCCGCCGATGGCAAGAGTTTGTTGATGCTTTCCTCCGATACTACTTTCCCATAGAGGTTCGTCAGGCTAGAGCCGATAAGTTCTTGAATTTTAGGCAAGGAAGCCTGAGTGCCCTAGAGTATAGCCTCCGCTTCAATTCTTTGGCTAGGTATGCTCCAGCCATGGTAGCGGATATGGGTGATCCAGTGCACCGGTTTGTGAGTGGCTTAGGGCCACATTTCATGGATAAGTGCTTGACTGCGTCACTTCAGGATGGTATGGACATTTCTTGCATTCAAGCCCATACCTAAAATTTGGAGGAAAGCCAACAAGTCGATTGCAGAATGAAAATAGTTCGATTCCAATTCTCAGGAGAACTAGTGCTTGAATGGAAAGTTAATACAGCATCTCCAAGAGGTAGGTTTATTTCCTACCTTAAGGCAATGAAGATGATAGCTAAAGGCTATATTTATCACCTAGTCCGAGTTCATGACATCGAAGCAAAGCCACCGACCTTTCAATCCATCCCGGTAGTGAACAAATTTCCGGATGCATTTCCAGATGAACTTCCAGGCCTTCTTCCGGAAAGAGAAATTGATTTTTCTATTGATGTGTTGCCGAATACTAAGCCTATATCTATCTCTCCTTACCGAATGGCTCCTGCAGAATTGAAAGAGCTAAAGGCACAACCGAAAGATTTGCTTGAGAATGGATTCATTAGGACTAGTTCGTCACCGTGGAGAGCACCTGTCCTATTTGTGAGAAAGAAAGATGGTTCCCTACGAATGTGCATTGACTATAGGCAGTTGAACAAGGTGACAATAAGGAATAAATATCCACTTCCAAGGATCGACGATTTGTTCGATCAGTTACAGGGTGCCAAATGGTTTTCCAAAATTGATCTGAGATCGGGGTATCACCAAGTGAGAGTTAGAGAAGAAGATATTTCCAAAACAGCTTTCAGAACGAGATATGACCACTATGATTTTCGGGTGATGTCATTTGGGTTGACTAATGCTTCGACAGTGTTTATGAATCTGATGAATAATGTATTCAGGCCCTTTCTAGACCTATTTGTGATCATGTTCATCGATGACATCTTAGTATATTCTCGGTCAGAAACGGAGCATGCAGACCACTTGCGTATTGTCCTTGGAATTCTTCGGGCTCGAGATTTGTATGCAAAATTTTCAAAATGCGAGTTTTGGCTAAATTCTGTGACTTTTCTGGGCCATATCATCTCAGCTGATGGCATTCGAGTAGATGTTTAAAAGATTGAGGCTGTGAAGACATGGCCAAGGCCTACAACACCTACAAAATTCCGTAGTTTTCTGGGATTGGTAGGTTACTATAGAAGATTTGTGGAAGGGTTTTCCTCTATTTCAGCACCATTGACGAAGAAAACTCAGAAATCAACGAAATTTCAATGGACTGATGCTTGTGAACGCAATTTCCAGGAATTGAAGGATAGACTAACTTCAGCCCCAGTCCTAACACTCCTGAAAGGGTCAGATGATTATGTTGTGTATTTTGATGCCTCTGGTGTTGGGATAGGTTGTGTATTGATGCAGCATGGTAAAGTCATTACCTATGCTTCCCGGCAGTTGCGAAAACGCAAATAGAACTATCTGACCCATGAACTTGAATTGGTCGCGGTTATTCATGCGCTGAAAATGTGGAGACATTACTTGTACGGCGTACATGTTGATATTTATACAGATCACAAGAGTCTTCAATATATTTTCAAGCAGAAGGAGTTGAATCTTCGGCAGAGGCGGTGGTTAGAGCTACTAAAATATTATGATATGAGTATTTTATACCACCCCAGAAAGGCGAATGTAGTAGCTGATACACTTAGCCGCAAATCAATGGGAAGTCTATGTGAGGCCCCTTTGGAGAAGAAAGAATTAATTTGTGAGCTCCACCAGCTAGTCAGCCTCGGAGTTCGTCTAAATGATTCAGGCAATGCAGGAATTGGTATTCACAACCCAACTATTTCATTCCTAGATGTGGAGGTGAGAGAGCGCCAATATGAAGACCCTCAGTTGAGTCACTATAGAGACACATTTCCTAAGAAAGAGAAGTCACCATTTAAAGTTTCTACAGATGGGGTTCTTAGGTACCAACACAGGCTATGTGTTCCAAATGTTGCCGAACTATGTCGTCAGATTCTAGAAGAAGCTCATTATTCTCGGTATTCTATTCACCCAGGAGCGACGAAGATGCATCACGATCTCAAGTTAATGTATTGGTGGGATGGAATGAAGAAAGACATAGCAGAATTTGTAGCCCAATGTCCAAATTGCCAACAAGTGAAAATTGAGCATCAAAAGCAGGAGGATTATTGCAAGCGATGGAAATTCCAGCTTGGAAATGAGAAGTGATTAACATGGATTTCATTGTAGGTTTGCCTCGTTCTCGGCGAAAATATGACTGCATATGGGTGATTGTTGACATATTCACGAAATCAGCGCATTTTCTTCCAGTCAAAACCATATATTCAGCATACGATTATGCAAGGTTATATCTTAAGGAGATAGTGCGACTTCATGGTGTCCCGATATCTATCATCACAGATAGAGGAGCACAATTTACTGCTAAATTCTGGAAGTCCTTTCAAGAAGGTTTGGGTACTCAAGTAAGGCTTAGCACAACGTTTCATCCACAAACTGATGGACAAGCTGAACACACCATTCAGACCCTGGAAGATATGTTGCAGGCATGTGTGCTAGATTTCGGAGGTAGCTGGGATGACCACTTACCTCTTATTGAGTTTGCATACAACAACAATTATCATTCCAGTATTCAGATGGCCCCGTAAGAAGCTCTATATGGAAGGAAGTGTAGATACCCAATTGGGTGGTTTGAAGTAAAAGGGGTACACCTAATAGGTCCGGAGTTGATTCAACAAGCGGTGGAAAAGATCAAGGTTATTCGAGATCGATGCCAGAAATCTTATGCGGACAACCGTCGGCGAGACTTAGAATTCCAAGTTGATGATTGGGTATTCCTGAAGGTATCACCGCTGAAGGGAGTGATGGGATTTGGCAAGAAGGGAAAATTAAACCCTCGATACATTGGACCTTATAAGATTGTCCGCAAGATAGGCCAAGTGGCTTATGAACTGGATTTTCCCCCAGAACTCGAATCAATCCATCACGTATTAATGCTCCGTAAGTCTGTCGGAGATCCAACTAGAATCGTGCCGGTAGATGATATTCAAGTTACGGAAAAGTTGATTTATGAAGAGGTACCCATTGCCATACTAGATAGGCAAGTGAGACTTAGAAACAAAGAAGTAGCTTCAATCAAGGTCCTATGGAGAAACAATAACCCAGAAGAAATGACTTGAAAAGCAGAAGAAAACATGAAGTCCAAGTACCCGCAATTGTTTCTACCCCCGGAAGAGATTCAAGATGAGACATCAGTATTATAAGGTATGTAATGTTTTCTTTTTAGTGCTTTTAGTCATGTGTGGCCATATTTTCTTGCCATTGTACTGTAGTCCTGTGAGGCATTGTTATTGTAGGATGTTGTGATAGGATGGTAGCACCATATTACAGGGAAAATCTGTCAAAATTTTTGTAGAATTTTTGAGAACTTAACATTCAAGGACGAATGTTTTAAAGGTGGGAAGAGTGTTACACCTCGAAAAATTTCATGTCGTCGTATGGTAGACAGATTAATGCAGGGTGAGAAGTATACAATGTTTTAACAAGTAAGAAGTAGTACTTAACGGTTCTAATTAAGATTCCAAAGACATTTGAGGCGAGAGGAGAAAGTTCATTGAAGAAGGCCAAGCATAAGTCATATTTTGCATAAGGATTTGCAAAGTATCGAGCTAACGTTGACTTAATAATGTCTTAAATAAGAGTTATAACACTCCTTAGATTGTTAATGAAGTGTTAAACAAGTGCTTAGAAGGTTCCATAAGGATTGGAGATCAAACGAAATGACGAGAACAAGTTCAGAGAGAAAGTGGATTAAACGACCATTTATACGGTCCGTATAACCGTTACAGTGAAGTTCCATCACCGATGGAGTTATATGGTCACTTATACAGACTGTATAAAATTATATGGACCGTATAAGGTACCGTATAATGGTTACAGAAATGAGTAATTGTTGGGGCAATTTCACGGTCACTTATACGGACCGTATAAGTTTATACGGACCGTATAAGTGTCCGTATAATTCACGACGGGTCAGATTTTTCCAATTATAAATATAAGACCCCAAGTTATTATTTTCATTTTTCTCACTTCTCCACTTCTCTCTAAACCTCTAGAATATTCCACACTTATTTTATAAGAATTCAAGGGAAATCAAAGATCAATATCATCAAATCAAGGGAATCAAGTGCAAGGAAGCTTTCTAGGGTTGCTAGAAGTCAAGAATCTCTTGGAAGTTGAATCTTGGGTTTTCTCCAAGTGAGGCATTTCTATCCAAACCCATTTATACACAATAAAAGGTGATTTTTATGATCATTTCATGTTATTTAGAATATTTAATGGTTGAAAGACTTAGATTATGGAAGGAGGTAGAATATGGAGCTCAATTATGAAATAATGGTGTTCTTGAATAATAGTTTGACATGAATCATGACTCTTGATACATTATGAGTATGATCTTGTTATAAATGGCATTAAGAATATTGGGGGAGCATTTTATGAGGATGAATGTGGTGTTGTATTATGGCAATGGTTATGAATAACTTTGAGAGGGAATTTTGAAAATTGGATAATGTCAAACTTGTCAAATTATGGATTATGATATTATGAATATTGTTATTGATGTTTGGGAGTTGTTATATTATATGGAGAAATTTATAGAAACAAAGGAGATGTTGTCCAATTTTCATTAGTTTTCGCTTAAGCTTAACAATGTTTCCGATCATCTAATTCTAATACGAATTCTCTTGAATGTAGAATCGCGAACATTGGAGGAAAGCTCTTAGATTGATAAAGTTAGAGCGACATCAAGGTATGTGAGGCTATTCCCTTCTTTTCCTAAGGCATGACTCCTATAATATGACTTCCTTTAACATTCCATGACGTTCTTACATCCCAAAAATTATGACTCTTATGTGTATAAAGAGCTTCTCATGAGTTAAAGATAAGGGATATGTTACGAAGATGATAATGATGATGATGAGTCTAAGTCTAGAGATTCTAAAGTTCATGATATGGTAATTCTGCGAAGCTAATGATTCTTATACGATTCTTTGATGTTACCCATTGTTGTTACACTCACCTTATAATGCTAGTTCTTTCAAGGTGAGGCATGATGAACATGGCTACTCCATAATGGAATCGGAGGTTCTCGACCTTACGTCACCCCGATAGGATTACAGTTTGGCTTTGAGTTCTTATGCATGCTTTATGATGAGTATATGATAATGAGATTACACCGTGCCTATATGGCCGGGCAGACACCGCTAAGGCAGGCGGCATATACACCATGTCGAGAGGGCATGGGCAGACACCACTAGTAGGCGGCATGAGATGTTTACCTTGGACGTGGGCTAATGATGATCACGCCGTACCTATGTGGTCGGGCAGCTTATATGTATACATACTTGATATGATGTTATTTATGATGTAAGTCAACATGCATTATTTTGTCTTAAGTGACATTCAACTACAGGTTGTTTCCTTATTTGATGTTCTCTTATCTCTTTGATATGTTATTATTGTTCATGCCGTACATACTCAGTACAATGTTCGTACTGTCATCCTTTCTTTTTGGACGTTGTGTTCATGCCCACAGGTAGACAAGGAGGTGGTCCATATTCGTAGGAGTCTATTAGCAGCTACACATGAGCACCCCACTATTCCGGAGGTGCCAGTTATTGATGTATTCTTTTGTGTACATATGGGCATGACGGGGTCCTGTCCCGTCCTTATGTGACAGTACTCTAGTAGAGGCTCATAGATACGTGTGTGCGGGTAGCATTGTCTCATGAATCCATCAGTGTATATTTGGTATATCATTTTGCAGCCGTGAGGGCTTACGCATATTTATGCATTATCTTAGAGTCGATATGTGTTTAGGATGAGTAAGATGACTAGCGTAATGAGTGGTGCTCGGTAGTCAGCTCCGTCTACCCATCATGTCCCCAAGTTGGGTCGTGACAAGGAGCTCCAGGTTCTAGTGGTCCTCAGCACCGTATTTATGCACTGGCTGGCGACAGGATCTTGAGTCCTCCTCTAATGTTGTCATAGGTATATTATCGGTATTTTATCATGATGTATATTCATTGATTGATCCAGGCTCCACATTTTTATATGTTACTCCAAATATTGCTGGTCGATTTTGGGTCAAACCAGAGTCAATCAAACCTTTTGAGGTATCGACACCCGTTGGTGTTCCGATAATAGCTAGCCGAGTATATAGAAATTGTGTAGTTGTGATTTTGCGATCATCGTACTATGGTTGATTTACATGAGTTGAAAATGGTGGATTTTGATGTTATCGTGGGCATGGATTGGTTGGCTTCTTGCTATGCCAATGTTGATTGTAGAACAAAAATGGTTCGCTTCTAGTTTCTGGGAGAACCAGTTTTGGAATGGAAAGAGAAATACAGCGTCGCCGAGAGGTAGGTTTATTTCCTATCTCAAGGCAAGGAAGATGATTGCTAAATGTTGTATTTATCATTTAGTCCGAGTTCAAGATATAGAAGCCGAATCGCCGACTCTTCAGTCTAATGTCCGGATGTATTCCCAGATGAGCTTCCAGGCCTTCCCCCAGAGCGGGAGATTGATTTTGCTATTGATGTGCTACCGGATACTAAGCCCATATCTATTCCTCCTTATAGAATGGCTCTGTAGAATTGAAAGAGTTGAAGGAACAATTGAAGGACTTGCTTGAAAAAGGCTTTATTAGGCCTAGTCATCCCCGTGGGGAGCACCCGTGTTGTTTGTAAGAAAGAAAGATGGCTTCTTGCAAATGTGTATTGATTATAGACAACTGAATAAGGTGACGATCAAGAATAAATATCCGCTTCCAAGGATTGATGATTTATTTAATCAATTGCAGGGTGCCAAATGGTTTTCAAAATAGATTTGAGATCCGGGTATCATCAGGTGAGAGTCAGGGAGGAAGATATTCCTAAGACAGCCTTCAGAACCAGATACGGTCCCGGGTAATGTCGTTTGGGTTAACTAATGCACCGGCAGTATTCATGGATTTGATGAATAATATGTTCAAGACTTTCCTAGAATTGTTTGTGATTGTATTCATTGACGATATCCTGGTATACTCTCGGTCCTAGGCAGAACATGCAGACCATTTACGTACTATCCTTAGAGTTCTTAAGGCTCGAAAGCTATATGCAAAATTTTCAAAGTGTGAGTTTTGGTTGAATTTGGTGACTTTTTTTGGGCATGTTATTTTAGCTGATGTATTCGAGTGGATACTTCGAAGATTGAAGTTGTGAAGACTTGGCCGAGACCTACAACACCTACGGAGGTTCGCAGTTTTCTGGGCTTGGCAGGTCATTACAGAAGATTTGTGGAAGACTTTTTTTCTATTTCTGCACCATTAACAAAGCTGACTCAGAAGGCAGCTAAATTTCAATGGATGCTTGTGAACGTAGTTTTGAAGAGTTAAAGAATAGATTAACTTTGGTCCCGGTTCTGACACTTGCTGAAGGCTACATTGTCTATTGCGATGCTTCAAGCGTTGGGTTAAGATGTGTGTTGACGCAGCATGGTAAGGTGATTGCTTATGCTTCAAGGCAATTGCGGTAACATGAGAAAAATTATGCAACCCATGATCTCGAGTTAGCTGCGGTGATCCATGCATTGAAAATGTAGAGGCATTACTTGTATGGTGTCCATGTTGATATTTGTATGGATCACAAGAGCCGTCAATATATTTTCAAGAGGAAAGAATTGAATTTACGGCAAAGGCGATGGTTGGAGTTGTTGAAAGATTATGATGTTAACATCTTATATCATCCTGGGAAGGTGAACGACGTAGCTGATGCTCTTAGCTGTAGATCTATGGGTAGCTTATGTGATGTTCAGCCAGAGAAAAGAGAGTTAGCTCATGAGCTCCAGCAATTAGCTAGCCTAGGAGTTCGAGTAATGGACTCGGGCAATATGGGAGATACCATTCAGAATTCAGTTGTTTCATCACTAGTAGTTGAGGTAAAAGAGCGCCAGTATGAAGATCCCATGCTAGTTCATTATAGAAATACACTTCCTCAGAAGAAAAAGTCATCCTTTGAGATTTCTGGAGATGGAGTTCTTCGACGTTGAGGCAGGTTGTGCGTTCCCGATGTTGCAGGATTACGTCATCAGATATGAAGGAAGCCCGTTGTTTCCGTTATTCTGTTCATCCCGGAGCAACGAAAATGTATCATGATCTTAAATCCATATATTGGTGGAATGGAATGAAGAAAGACATAGCAGAATTCATGGCTCAATGTCCTAAATTCCAGCAGGTGAAGATTGAGCACCAAAAGCCCGATGGATTGTTACAAGCTATGGAAATTATAACTTGAAAATGGGAAGTGATTAATATGGACTTCATCGCAGGCTTACCTCATTCTCAACATAAGTATGGTTCTATATGGGTAATTGTGGATAGACTTACGAAGTCAGCTCATTTCCTGCCAGTCAGAACTACATACATAGCTGAAGATTATGCAAAGGTTTATGTCAAAGAAATAGTACGACTCCACGGTGTTCCCGTATCTATTTTTTTCGATAGAGGGACACAGTTTACAACAAATTTCTGGAAGTCTTTTCAAGAAGGTTTGGGGACTCAGGTGAGGCTACAACATTTCATCCACAGATTGATGAGCAAGCTGAGCGTACCATCCAGACTCTCGAGGGTATGCTACGGGCATGTGTGTTGGATTTTGGAGGTAGTTGGGATGATCACTTACCGCTTATTGAGTTTGTTTATAACAACAATTATCATTCCAACATCCAAATGGCCCCGTATGAGGCTTTATATAGGCGCAAGTGCAGATCGCCAATTGGGTGGTTCGAAGTGGGAGAAACTAAACTGATAGGTCCAGACTTGACCCAACAAGCCATAGAAAAGGTCAAGCTTATACAGGATCGATTATTAACAGCTTAGATTCGTCAGAAATCATACGAAGATAATCGTCGACGAGATTTAGAGTTTCAAGTGAAGGGCTGGATATTCTTGAGGGTGTCGCCAATGAAGGGCGTTATGAGATTTGACAAAAAGGGCAAGTTTAGTCCTCGGTATATTCGGCCTTATGAGATTATATGCAAGGTGGTCCAAGTGGCTTATGAATTAGATCTACCTTCGAATTTGGAGTCAGTCCATCCGGTTTTCCATGTATCGATGCTTTGTAAGTGCATTGGAGATCCATCTAGAATTGTACCGGTAGATGATGTCCAAGTTACTGAGCAATTTTCCTACAAAGAGGTTCCCATTGCCATTCTAGATAGGCAAGTTCGGAGACTCAGAACCAAAGATGTAGCTTCAGTTAAAGTCTTATGGTGAAACAATAATAAAGAGGAAATGACCTGGGAAGCTGACGAAGACATGAAATTCAGGTATCCACATTTATTTCCACCCCCAGAGGAGACTCAGGCAGAGACGCCATTTTCCTCAGGTATGTAATGCTTTCTTTCGATGATTTCTTGGTCGTGTGTGGCCATTGTTGTTGCTGTTGTTGTTGTTGTTGTAGCCCTGTGAGGTGATACATTTTAGGTTGCTGTGACAAGATGGTAGTTCCATATTACAGGGAAAACTCTGGCGAAATTTTTGTAGAATCCCTAAGAGTCTAACATTCGAGGACGAATGTTCCTAAGTGGGGGAGAATGTTACATCTCGAAAATTTTGGGTCGTTGCATTATGAGTAAACTAACGTAAGCCTAAAGTGTACATGAGGTCCTTATGATATTAAGGAGAGTATTTGATGACTTTAAGCGAGTACATTAAGATTTTGAAGTCATATGAATCGGTGGGATTAAGTTTGTCAAAGGAAGTAGAATATAAGCCATGTTTGGGACAATTTCGCAACAATTGAGTTATACTTTTTTTAGTAATGACTTGAGGAGGAGCTATAGGGCTCCTTAGATGGTTAATGAAGTGTTACACAAGTGCCAAGAAGGTTCCATGAGGATTGGACGTCAAACGAATCGAAGCGAGCAACTTATCGGAAAAGGACATTTTGACGGACTGTAGGGGGTTTGACGGCCTGTCAAATAGTGGAGCTCCACCGTGAAACATTCACAGTGAGGTCTGCTTGGCTAGGCAGTTTAACGGTGCATTTTGACAGACCGTAGGAATTTTGACGGTCCGTCAAAGTGGGCGTCAAAATGCCCGACGGGTTTTTAAGTGACGCTTTATATATTTTGTGTTACCTCATTTGGACACATTATTTCCCTAAATCAGATTCTAGAACTCTGCAAAACCCTCTCTCCAAGTCCATAAACTAATCCAAGCCAAATCCAAGAGACTCAAGTGCTAAGAAGCTTGCTAGGGTTTGTGAAACTCAAGTTTTCCTTTGGTGTTGATGTTGGAGACTTCACTTTAGTGGAGTAAGTTGATCCAAGGCTTGTTCTTGTGTGATTAAGGTCAATTTTTACATCTTTTGCATATAGTTAAGGTTGTTTGGTTGTTATATCATGTGGTTGAAGGAAGAAAAGTTAAAAGAGATTCCAAGTATGAACTTGAGGATATTATGAGCTATAAGTTAACTTGAATTATGATTCTTGGCATGTTATGAGTATAATCTTATTGTGGGTTGTACTAATAATGTTGAGGAAGTATTGTATGTAGTATATGTGGTGTTGTGTTGTAGTTATTGTTATGGGTGATCTTGAAAAGGAGTTTTGGGGATTGAATGAAACCTAATTTGAATGAAGTCTCTTGATTATGGTATTGTTAATAATGTCATTGTTGTTTGGGAGTTGTTTTGGAATTTGGTAGACGTAGATGAAATAAGGGAAATGCTGCCCAATTTTTGCTAGCTTACGAATAATACTAGCTTGGACTTGAGAGTGTCTGTGAGACCTAACTTTGCTATGAACCCTCTTAAATGTAGATCCTTCGGGATTCGGAGGAGAACGTTAAGTAGCTAAGAAGTCATAAAAGGTATGTAAGGCTAACCCTTCTTTCTTAAGGCATGATCCCATTATCATATACCCATATGTGAAATCCATAATGTCTTCCATGACGCCTCCATTTCTAGAAGTGCTAAAGCTCATGAGTCTTGATATTCTCATGATATCGTTGATCTCATCCTACGATAGTTGACCCTCTAAAGAAAGATATAGTGATTATGATGATGTTGACGATACTTATGTACTCCTATGTGTGTGTGTGTGTATATATATATATATATATATATATATGGCTATTATGTAACACCGAGCTTGTGTGGCCGGGTATGATATTCACTGCGTGCACACCACTACAGTTAGGTACGGTTAACACCGAGCCTTGTTATGGACGGGTATGTATGACACCGAGCCTACATGTTCGGGTATGGTAGTACTATATATGTATGTGTATGTATGGAAGGTTCCCATTAGAAAAAGGGTAAGTAAATATGATGAACGTCTCAAGAGGTTTTTATTATGTTATTACTTATGCCTCACATACTCAGTGCATTGTTCGTACTGATGTCCTTTTGTTTGTGGACGCTGCGTGATGCCCGCGGGTGGACATGGAGGCAGACTCGACCCTTAGGTTGCTATCCAGAGACTGCTTAGAGGAGATCCATTTGATTCGGAGCTGCAGCTATTGGTACTATTCTTTTGTGTACATATATGGGCATGGCGGGGTCCTGTCCCATCTTTATGATGTTTCAAACTCTTTCTAGAGGCTTGTAGACAGTTGTGTATAGCAAGATGTCTCTTAGCCTTGTCGGCTCATATTTTTGTACATCATTTTGATAGCCTTGTCGGCTTGTATTATATATACATATATGGGTATAGTGGTTGATGTTGATATAAAAGTGCCTTAGCCCGATGGAAATTGTATTATTGGTGCATAGAGATTATGAGTAGGCCATGAGGCTCACATAGATGTGATTGTGGAAGTATGATGAGAAGTGCCCGGTGGGTTAGCTCTGGGTGCCCGTCATAGCCCTCCGGTTGGGTCGTGACAGTAATCCATAAACCAGGTCTTTCACAGCATGTTTGTTTAATAACAAAAAGCTCGCATGCCCTAGTCGTCTATGCCAGAGCTCAGGATCTTCCTCAATAGCACTCAAACAGGTCAAATCACTTCCGTCTTGGGTGCCAAAGTCTGTGACATATACATTTTTGAATCTCTTGGCAACCAGGACCATTTCACCAGTTTTGAGATTTGTGATTGTGCAAGAGCAAGACAGGAACTTGACTTTATTTCCTCTATCACAGTTTTGAGACACGCTTAATAGGCTATACTTTAGACCATTTATGAAGTATACATTTTCTATGGCATGAGCAAGTGTCCTTCCGCCTTTTCCTACTCCAAGAATGTACCATTTCTTACCGTTTCCAAAGGATACACTCCCACCTTGAAAAGCTTTGAGTGAGAGAAAGTTATCCTTTTCACCGGTCATGTGCTTTGATCAGCTGCTATCCATTTAACATTTTTGACCCCCTCTATCTGTTTCATTGTCGACTTTCTCATCTTCACCATCTGGATCTTACTTGGCCATGAGTGAGACGATTGACTCATATTCATCGAATTCTTGCTTGGGAATGAAATTCTTTTTGCTGGATCTTTTGTCCCTTCTAATCATCCTTTGAAATTTGCGGGTGTAATGTTCCATGCTAGACTCATCATTTGCTCGTAGTGGTGTTGTCATCGAGTATCCTTCTTTTGAGTTTAATGGAGCAGCATTAGACTGAGGATCCTTTCTAAGTGTTAGCCTTTTAGAAAGGGCCTGCTCTGATACCAATTAATATAGGTTGTGCGTTCACCAAACAGTATGGAGGGACCTGGTTGTGTACCAGTTCCCTTATGTAATGCAATATGTAAAGGACACAAGATTTTACCATGGAAAATTTCTTACTTAAGGGATTAAAAACCACGACCTATCCCAGTAGGATTTCAACTCCACTACATGAGCAACTTCAGGTTACAACTCTATCGTAAGCTAGGAATTGACTCTCATAATCCCTCACCCTTACAATAATGCTTATGCAACCTAGGACTAACCCCCGTAGTCCCTCCACACTTGCAATACTCCGATTGCAAGCCACTCCACTTAGCTGATTCTAGATAAGGACTACTAATACACCTAGACTAACTCTAGTCTAGCGTACCACTTAAGAGCTTGTGGAAACACACTTTCAACAAGCTGACTTTGAGAATTTTAAATACCTACAAACAGCTTCTCAAACAAGAGGATTAGGGTTACAATTTAAGTACAAATGAAAAAAAGCTTAAGACAAACTAAGAGACTTGGATATCTTCAGAGTTAGCATCTGGTCCTTCAGTTTGTTTTCAACTCTGTTAGTTGAACACTTGGGAATCTTATGACGGCTACACTGTTTAAAGTGATTTTAGGTTTTCCAAGTGATACACAATATGTTGGGACATGTTGAATAAATATTAGGGAACATGTGGGATGTGATGGAGACTTCTCGTCCAAAGTTTGACCCGAGGCATGGGCTGCAGCACTGCTGTTGTGCGGTCTAGCTTTACAGTTGTTTAAACTGTGCCACTGATTGCGTGTTGTATATTTAAAACAGATCGCAGACCAGGTCTCTTGTCGGTTCCCCATCAGTTTGTCGATTATCAAAACATAGGATCATAGGGTACACGTTATTAGAAATAATTCTTTATTCAATCTTTATGTGATTAACGTATTTCTATTTAATTAGATTTTGATTTAATATATGGGAAAAATCGTAATCCAACTTTGAAGATGGAAGCTTCCACTTTTAGTATGTATGTGTATTATTGTCTCAAATAAAAGAAACATAACTTTATATATACTTTTTTAGTTAAAGAAATTATTTTACAAGTAAAAATGAATTTTAATTTTTTCTTGGCTTTCAAAATTTACAATCATAGAAGAAACTTGAAAGAGACTGCGACCACACATGTTCTATGTGCAATATACTGGTTAATTTAAGACCTTATCATTCTTTTGGTCCTAATTATATTAGAAATCAGAAAATTATCCGAGCCAACAATTAATTTGCACAATTAAATGATTAACTAACTAGTTACTTAGGCAAACCGATCACCATGGAACTACTCCGTTGTAGGTGACTTTGTTTTTATAGAGGCCTTTATGAGATGTTCTAGTTGGACAATAATCTGGATATTAACCAGATTAATTAATTAAGCAATTTTTATCCAAATTAATGTTGGGCTTATGAGGTTCCATTGCTTCACCCTCAATGGCTACGGGTCAGAGAGAGTAGTTAAAAATTATGCACCTTCTTTACTCATGGTGTGACGGGTTTCTTTTGATTCTACATACTTTATATTTATCTAAAACATGTATACACATTCATGTATCTGACTCCCTTTTTATGCTTCTATTGAGCCGAGGGTCTCTCGGAAACAGCCATCCTACCTTGGTAGGAGTAAGGTCTGCGTACATTCTACCCTCCCCAGACCCCAAGATGTGGGATTTCACTGGGTTGTTGTTGTTGTTGTATGTATACACATTCACACACATATATTATATATAGAAAAGTGATACTTATATAAAAATAAAGAAGAGATAGTTCTGAGTTTAATGTCATCCACGAGATTTATTTTCTCATTTTTTTGGTGAATAAGAATAGTGAATACTTCCCTTTCAAAATGTCCATTGATGTATGACTTGAGACAATGACCATTGACCTTGAACTTGTCACCCCCTTTCTGTTGTTGAATTTCAAATACTCCGTGACATTTTGAACAATGAAAGGTCCTGTCCAACGCGATTTCAACCTTCCTAGAAATAATCTAAGTCTGTTGTTGTACAGGAGCACAAAATCTCCAATTTCAAAGCTTTTATTACTAATCAACTTGTCATGCCAGTTCTTTGGGACATCTAGAATTTTCGTAGGCATCCAATCTCATTTCTTCCAACTCATTGACCAGCATGAACATGTTCTTTCCAGCTGTTGTTAGTTCACATTTCAGTGCTTTTAGAGCACAAAAGGCTTGATGTTCTAACTCAACTGACAAATGACAAGCTTTTTAAAAGACTATCTTGTATGTGGATGTTCCAATTGATGTTTTAAATGCAGTTTGATATGACCAAAACACATCATTTAATTTTAAAAGCCAGTCTTTTCGAGAGGTTCCAATCGTTTTTAAGTATTCTTTTAACTTGTGATTGAAAACTTGAACTTGCCTTGATTTTGAGCATGAAATTTGTCTCCAATTATACCAGCTTTCCAGTTCTGCCTAACCACATCCACAAAAGCTTCATGTTCAGTTCGGAACTTCAAGAACTTGAATGGCTTAAAGTGTTGTTGAGTCTGAATTCCACATAACAGTAGAAGAGATGAGTGGTCGGAACCTGTTTTAGCCAGATGGTCCATCTCTAGGTGTCTAAACCAATCATGCAACTCCTGATTTACCAACCTACCGTTCAGTCTCTCGAATATATAGTCTACATCAGTTCTTCCATTCCACCCAGTAAATGGAGTACCCTTGAATCCTACCTTTGTCAAGCCACATGAATCAATAAATCAAGCAAAATCTTCATAGTCAGGAGGTTGAACTGAATTACCACCAATCTTTTCTTCTTCATTAAGGAAAATATTGAAATCTTCTCCATTAGTATTCTTTGTTTGCATGTTCCCCCATGTCACCAACAACATGTGAAACAATATCATGCAGAACCTTATAATGTGATTGGGTCCTAATAGGATTCAACGTTCCAGTTTGAGACTCAATTCCTTCAATCATTTTTTTGCAGTGCTAATAACAATATGAAGTATACTGTCAACCTTCTTTCCACATGTAAACAAAGCTGTCTAAGACTCATGTTCCTAAGAATATGCTCCACTGTGATTGGTTAATGCTAGCTCCCCTTTTGTGTTGGCATTACATTCTTATGGCCCCTTATGATCATGAGTATTTGCTTGATTAGTACTGATCTCTTTTAATTTGGTACCCAATGTACACTGTATCTGAACCTCCTTTTCTCTCAGGGTGTCCTTCAGCTCTTCTTTGAGAGGATAGACCTCTTCCTCATTAGTGACCTCTACTTCCTCCACTCTATCTGCCCATTAAGGTGATTCATCAATTGTATCTTTCACTTGTCCCTCAGTGTTCGGTACATTTGCTATATCTGATGCATTTTTTCTTTGGTCAGTAACTGATTCTTCTATTTATGTATTTATCTCCTTATCATTCCCTTGAGAATTCTTGTCTGATATTTCCTCCAATTGCTCTTTTTCTCCATCCTTGGCATTACTTGATTCATCCTCACCGTGACTAGGAAGAACTTTCCCAAAAGAAGCCTCCACCCAAGATTTGGCACTCACCTTCTCTTCACCAAGCTTCTTAGTTTCAGTACATATTCCTTTATCACCTGAATTTGCACCAATTCTATTATCAACATTGTACACAGAAGCTTCTACCCTTGTTGCCACATTTTCCTGATATCCATTGTCTCCATTATCTTCCCCTTCATTATTGAGAGTTGCAAATTTGTTTTGCACCTAGATTTATGATCCTGAATCAAATTTTTTCAGTGATTCAGTCTCTTTCTCCTTATTACCATCATTTGAATCAACACACTTAACTTTTTTGGGATTCCAGGTTCTTGGATCACCAACAATTTTTCCACTTGTCTACATTCTAGCCGGATAGTTCCTTTTTCTTTGTGAATTGTTCTGCTACTTTGGAGGGTTGTCTCTCTTTGTAGCTTGTTTTTCCACCCTGCTGCTGTTTTTCTTTGTCACTCCTCTTTATGTGTTGCTCACCTCCTCTTCAATCTCCTTGGGCTGAGGTTTAGAATACGACATTCCTCCTCATTGTCTCCTTGTAACCTACATTCAAAGCAATACTTAAAAAAATGATCATATCTAATCTTCACAGTTTCAGTCCGTATTGCACCCGTTTTCTCATCTTTAATATCTATGCATACACTCTTTGGCACTCAAATCCACCAATACCTTCACCCTAGCAAAGTTTTAATAATTTTTGCAAGATCTAAATGCAGTGGCTTTCCCACTATTGAAGCTTACGAGAACAAAGATTGCTTCATAAAATAGGTGGCAACAGATTAAGGAAGGAAATCCAACCCATAGCCTTTGTTGTTTCTTCATCATCTGGTAATAGTAGCCATCCTGAGAGTTGATAAAATATGAACCCAATGTGATATTCACAAAATTTTCCACTAATAATAATCGTATGAGCACACGTCGATTCCCAAAAGAACCCCGTTTGACACTCTCCCTTTATACCACATTGAGAAGGGATTATTCTCCTTAGTTCTTCAAGCTCCGGCCATCCATATACACTGAAGGTTCTCAATAACATTCATACGTGATACTTCAGCCTCTGTCCACTTGATTCTTGGTAAACCATTTATGACAGTCACAGTCTTAAGAAGAATCATTCTATAGTTCATCTGCATGGGATCTAGCTTGAAAATTTGCTTCACTGTAGCAAGATGTAGTTGTTGGGTCTTTCAGAAATAGGGTTAGTGCTCATGTAAGTTTGGGTTGTTGCAGTTGTTTGCGTGTTAGGAAGGGGAGGGAATTGCGTGGTAGAAGCTAGTGGCAGAGGCTGGCCAACCGCTGTCAACGACTGGCCAGTGGCCGGCGAGGCCATGATTAGGGTTGAGTTATGCATTTAAGGTTTGGATGGGCTAAAGAGAGTTTTGTGCGCTTCTGTTAGAATATAAATTTCTCTAATTAATTCTTAAAGAGCGTGTAAAGTAAAAAAAAAGAACAAGTAAAATTGAACGGAAAAAGTAGTTATACATTTTAGAGAGATGCATGATTTGCTAATTAAATAATATCTATCTAATACTATAATTTTTTCAATTACATAAAAACACACTTATATATTTAAATAGAGATAAATTTAAAGAAAACGATTAATCTTTTTAATTATTTAAAAAACATATATTTTGGACTAAAATAAAAAGATCAATTGATCCTTTATTATCAACCAAAGGAAGTACTAAATTACTTATATTCTTCTCCAAATATTGGTCGCCTTTTTATATCCATTGTATATATTCATATAACCGGATTTGTGACAGGTGTTAATTATGCCTGTAGTTGAGAGTTCCAACAGCTTTAAAGTGCATAGGTGGCGCCCAGAAGAGTAGCAAAACAAAATGAATAAAATTCTCCAATCCATATCCGAATCACGTTTTGAGTTGTTAATTGTCGGTCAACAATCACCAACTCCACATGTAGAATAAGCCATCACTTTTTTTAGAAAAAACTAAAATTGCAAAAGCTGAAGCAATTGTAGAAAGATTCCTTTATATCTTGCACGATTCAAATGTGATAATAACAAACTATTAAACAAATCCCTCTAGGGTCAACTTAAGTAATAATAGAGATAAGGTAAGATGCTGAAGCAACAAAGAAAGTGCAAGGAAACAGGGCGGGCTTTATGCTAGGCTCCACACAAAACACAAAACAACAAATATTTCTAAGTTAATCCGCAGTACTAAAACGTGGACTAACTTTTCCCTACTACTAGTGATATTCCTTCTTTGACTTGGAAAGAGAGTCACAGAAGTATTCAAGGAATTCCATCTATATATTAAAATCACAAGGTTGATTGAATATACTCGATCGAACATAGCCCAGACCAGGAGGTGGTGGTTGAAGTCGTCGTACAGTTCAATTTATATGTATATAATATACATTACATATGTGCCTCTAGTTCGTATTTCCAGCTTTGTTGCTTGATAATTCATAGCCTTGGTTGAAACCATCAGGTGACACCATAGTCATCCTGCGGTAGAACACAAAGAATTGCACATCATGCTACAGTTTCATGAACTCAAATTTAATTTACCATACCAATATGTTAATCACTTAAAAAAAGGTAGTGATACACGTTATTCGTGGTGCAAACTCTGTAGATTTCAAAAGATATTATTCTATGCAAGTAATTTGAATAATGGTACGTTACCCTGAAAAGGCTCAGTATAGTAATATTAATATCTACAACAGGAATGCATAGTTAGAAAAGGTAATCAACTAATCCACAATCCAGGAAAACAGTAGACATAATTTATTTCATTTTAATTTTCATCTTCTTTTCCATTACATTACTACTATGTGGATTGAAATATGAACATGAACACCAAATGTGTCAAAGCACGAATAAGTAAACGAAGTTTGACCTACCAATTGACATTTAAGCCTAAAGCTACATCAAGAAATTATGGGATTCCTGATAGAGACGCGTTGGGCTTGTGGGAATGGCACAAACTAGCTTTCAGATTTTTTACTGGTTAAGTTTTCATTACTTACTCTAGTTACTAGTAGTACTACATGATAAGACAGTGTCACAGTATATGTCACAGTACGTATAGTATGTACAAGTTGTATTTATGGCACAAGTGTGTCATTCACGGACATATTTTAAATGTTTTGTACATCATTTTTATTACCGTCAAACAATCTTTTTATTTCTTTTCATTTTATATTTCACATAAGAGAACAAAAATTAGCAACTTCTCCTCCTATATTCAGATCTGACTTTGATTACTGTCTTCGGTCTCTACAAGATGAATTTAGATTGGCAATTCACCATTTCATGATTGTCATCAATTACACACCAATTTTGCCGTCAATTCGTGTGAGCGGCAAAGCGTTTTAAGCCTGATGAAAAGATAGCACCAACCCCCCCAGCTTTTGTTTGTTCTTTTTGCTTTTAGGATCCTCCTCCACCTAACTCTTATTGTTCTCATAATTGCGATCCCTGGAATACTTCCTTTTTCTCATAATTTTTTTATATTTGTATTTTAAATAAAAAATACGATAAATCAACATAATTAACAACTCAAAATATTTGCAAGGCATATAAAAAAATAGCGGTAAAAAGAAAAGACGTTTGATTCAATATATCTTAAAAGTAACATTTTTAGACAAACAAGTGAGGGGAGTAATGAAAAGTAACCAACCTCTCTTTTCGCTTCTCAAAGAACCTTTCCAGTGACTTCTTCCTTGTTATGGGTAGATCTACATGCAAAATAAACAAACTGATCAAATCTTCTTTCATCGCAATGATTTTGACATGGTAAAACCATTCTTTTTCAAGTAAATAAATAAATAAATAAATAAAAGAGAAATCTTAGTGGTTACAAATAAAAAGTAGTAAAAGAGAATAAAATTCACCTCCATCTCCATGTGAAGTCTTCAATAACTGTAGATTGCCTCCTTCTGCAAGTCTGAGAATATTTTCCGCCTACAACAAAATAAATAAATAAAATATGGAGAAATTCAAAAGCAAAAGGGAATTAATTAATTTAAAGGAGAGTATGGTTTGGTTTTAGATGAACAAACCTTGTCTCGAGGAACGTCGAAAACAGCAACAGTACCATTATAGAATATAGTCAAAGGAGCGTTATTTTCAGGATCATTTTCCATGACGCAATTACTAGCAATAACGGGCAACGTGGGAATGTTTTTCTCCGCAGAGCGGGAAGCAATTACGTTCTTCAGAACGTCAGGATTGATCTTCGATATCATGCTTTGGATATCTGCAATATTAAAATTTTAATTAAATTATGGAATTAGGACATGAGAAAAGTAACAACAACAACAACCTAGCGTGATCCCACAAGTGAAATTGGGGGAGGATAGAGTGTACGCAGACTTTACTCCTACCTTGAGAAGGTAGAGTGATTGTTGCCGATAGACTCTCGCTCAGAGAAAGGTGAAAAAGGAAGGTAGTAAGCAGTAGCGACAAACATAAACAACAACAAGATAATAGTCTTAAAAAAACTAAAAATATAACAATCGAGATTAAGAAACAAGAAATTGTAAATTAGGACATGAGAAATGGCAATAAAAAGAAAGTACAAATTAAATACTATAATAAGACCTCGAAAGCTTCTTTTTCTTTCAAAAAGTTTAGGAGGGGTAGGCAGCTTAGTCGCAGTAGCCTCTTTCTCTATGCAGAAAAAATCAAGTTCTACCGCGGATCTCGCCATAGTTTGTGGGTGTGATTTTATGTGAATGCCAAAGCAAAGTTATATAAATGAAGCGTAGAGGAAATTAAAGGCAAAGCGAGAGGAGGTCGCGTGTCTCAAGGAGACCACGAGGAAAATAAGTAAACTTGGTCTACTTTGGAGGTTTTGTTTTGTTTTGTGTTTTTTTTTTTTCGTGTAGAGGTCACCTTTTAAGAAGAAGGGATATAACTTAAACACATTAGATTAAATTGTGGTGAATGTCACGGGCTAATGGACATTTGCCCAATCAACTATTGTGTCGCACTCTTGGCACTCTATTTTCCAAGAATGACAAGGTTTAAAGTTAAAAAGTTTAAGACATCTCACCTCAAACATGAAATCAGACATGTATCATTACATTCTTGGATGGCATATAAATTCACGCTTAAATTTGTTCTAAAAATCACTTACGCACTTTAACTTTACCGATAACCTCTTACTCCTTTAATCCCATCGATGTGAAGAGATTTCAAAGGAGAATGTATTTGCCACAGGTTAGAGTTTTGAAAACCCAGACTAATACTTACATGAAGTTGATATGAACTTGGATATTAATTGGTGGAACTTAAGCTCTGCATATAGGGAGTGATGCACTACTAAACAACTGTTAAAAATCGAGAAAACAAAGGACTACATCGGTCCGGAAAACCGACATGAAACCGATTCAGTCCGTCAGTTTTATTCACTATTTTTTATTATTTTCAATTATTTTTTTGTAAAAAATTGACGGACCAAGTCGGTTTTCTTTCACTGAATTTTGCGCATAAAATTCTGCCAAACAATAATATAACCAAACCGATGGTGCATGTTGGTTTCATAAAAAAAAATAGTTTCACTAAAAATAAAAAATATTTACTAGTCGAATTCATTTTTAAATATTAATTAAACAAAATATTTTTAGCTTTTCTTTAAAATCTATCGACGTACTCTGTTGGTTTTTCTATTTTTTCAATTTATATAAAGGTCAAATTGACTGGTCAATCACTTAAAAAAACTGACGGATTGTAACGACCCGCTCGATCTTTTTGAGCATTTGAACTTATTTTCCCCAAATTACCCTTCTCGTAATGTCATCTTGGTGTTTATGACTTGTGGGGATGGGTGGCGCTGTTCCCAAGTCAATCAGGTGGGTTTCGGCTCATATTTAGCAAATTGGAAGTTCTTAATTTTAAAAAATGAAGAAGTTTGACCAAAATCAACATCAGGGGTAAATAGGCCAGTGTCGGAGTTTTGTTGATTCCATGAGGTCCAGAACATTATTTATGACTTAGTAGAGTGGTTAGTTAGGGTCCCGCGGGGTTCGAGTGTGAGTTTTCTCATTGGTTGAGAAACTAGTTAAGTTATGGAATTGGAGTTGATCATAGGAAACATCGGGTCAAGATGACCTCTTTTCAGAGTTTGAGTGCATGAGCTGGTTCATAGCGTGTTTTATGAATGAACCGAAAGGTTTCATATGAGTTTCGGTGTTGGATTCAAATTTGGTAGACACCAGATTTTTCTGATGTCTGGTGTTGGTTTCCTTCTACACGATCGTGTAGAAGGGCTCGCGACCGTGAAGAAAGAGGAGAGAGCAAGTCGTGATAGCGGTGGGTAGGTCACGACTGAAGAACGGATGATGGGCCGGGTCCGGGTTGTGCTTTGCGATTACGATGGTGGGATTCGCGATCGCTAAGGGTATTTATGCCTGCACAAAATATAATTTTCAACTTCGAACTTCATTGTTCATAAATCAATTTTGGGAGCTAGGTAGCTCGAATATGGGTGATTTCAATGGCATTCTTCAAGTTTTGGCTCAGGGGTTATGTAACACCCCGTAAATTTGAACTAGATATGAATATGTAAAAAAATATCAAGTGTTAAGATTATATTTTATCTATATGAATCCATTCTTGATGAATTCGGGTGGAGGATGGTCGTTTTGAAGTCAAACCAACTAGTGAAGTTCTTGAGGGCTCTTAAATTCGCCTAAGTTTTGGTAGGTCTGTCTTCTGGGCGATTTTCGCGAAAATGTGTTAATAATTTGGAAAAACCTTCCTCAATGAAAGTTGTAGGGCTTTGAAATAGCTTTCCAATGGTATATTATGGGGGTCCAACGAACATCTGTGCAAAGAGTTATGCTAGTTTTACTAACGCCTATCCGCACTGGAAATTTGGTCTGCGTTACGCCCACGTTACGGGCCGTAACACGCGTTACGGGACGTAACTTGGGGCCGTAACGTGCCCAAAATTTCCAGAACCTTACTGGAAATTTGGCCAGTGTTACGCTCCAAGTTACGGGCCGTAACACGTGTTACGGACCGTCCCTTGGGGCGTAACACAGTGAAAACAGTACGTTTTCAGGCGATTCTGACTTCGGGAGGCCATAACCCCATTATTTATTGGGAATATGGGAAAACGCAAAGAACGAAAGTTGTAGATAATTGAAATACCTTTCCAACCATAGGTCGTCGGCCTCCATGTGATGTCGGGATGAGGAGATATGGGCGTTTTAAGACAGGAAGGTCAAGCTGTTGGCCCAACCCAATTCAAAACCGGGTCAGGCCCATTTCCCTTGGTATTTAAGGGAAATGTTCAGCCCTAGCAGCCACATTTCCCCTACCAAAACTTCAGATTTTTAGAGAGAGAGAGAGAGAGAGGAGATTTAGAGAGAGAAAGTGGTGAATCAATCAAGTTCGAGGCCCCGAATCCCGAGGCTCGTGAAGGATAAAGTGTAGAACAAGTTGTTGTCGTCGTTCTAAGCTAAAAATTGAACTTGGGGAAGGTTGTTTTCGTGGGGGCTGATCATATAAGGTATGTCTAAGTTTTAATGATGTTTTTATCCTTACCATTATTAGATTTGACGAGTTAGAATAGAGAAAATGGCATTGAAAGTTCGGTTATAATTTTTGGATACCAAATGACTTGGGGACTGTTTTGGTATGATTAAATGGATAGTATTAGTTGGATATTGATATGGAATAATTGTGATATTGTTGTGGTTGTTGTTGATAAGTTGTTGTTCTTGAATTTGGAAGTATAAATGTTATTTAAGATCCGTTAATGAATGAAAGGAAAAGAAATCTTTCCATGTTCCTTGAACTCTAATTCATGTCTAAATGGTGGTTAATGTGTGTGAGGGGACAAACCCACATTAAACCTAGTTTGTAACAAACCCTATATATGTATAAGTTATTAATAATGTTTTTCCTCTATGAGGGATATTTAGTAATGCTAGTTAATTGTTGGTAATGACCTTCTCATTGGTGAATTGGGACATGACAATCTTTGTAAAGAAGTTGTACATTTTCAAAATATTTCTTGGAATGACCTATCATTTCGACATGCATAATGAACTTTAAGGTTATTGATGGTGTGACTACTTTGAGACGAATTGTGAATCGGCTTCTATGCCATGTACTTTGTTGTTGTGTTTGCCTTGCTATTCGGGAGGAAGAGTAGCCACTATGGATCCTAGTGTATTAATTGCCTTGCCATTCGGGAGGAAGAGTGGCCACTTCCGGGTTCGCTACCTGGGGTGCATTAATGGCCTTGCTATTCGGGAGGAAGAGTAGCCACCGTGAATTCATATTCCGATGTATTACGTAGTGTTGTTGATATTGAGTTGGGCTTATATGGGCGGTTGTGATATCCATCTTTATTATGGAACTAAGCATAATTGAAACTGGGATTTTGAAATGGCTTTATAAACTGTGCAATAAGTGATATTAAGAATCATAAAGGGGAATGACAGTTTTTATACTATCTTTTCGGAACTGATTTCTTTATGTATTATTATATTTTATGTTTATATTACTTATTGTCCCCGAGGCACTCACTGAGTACGAAGTACTCAGGCATACCATTGTTGTTTTTGATGGTATGTTAGGTAACGGAGAAGAGCAGGTTCTTGATACTTCAAGCGCTTAGAAAGGACTTGTTGTTGTTGCTGAATTGGTGAGCCCACATGTCCATTCATGGGACACCCTTTTATTTTGTTCATCTATTGTTAGTTTTGGGCCGCGTCCCGATGAGTCAAACTATTACCTCTTATCCTAGAAGCTCCATAGTATACATTCTTGTGGGTAGTTGTTGTGTTTTGTTAACTCTTGGGCGTTTGTTACGTTTTGATTAACTTTTATGATATTAAAGACTTCCGCTGATCTAGTTCATGATTTATGATATGTTACATTTAATTTATAAATTGTTGGAGGTGAATGTTGAACCTGGCGGGTTCAGGTATTATTATGGTGTTGTTTAGGTTCTTCCGATATCGTTCATGACGTCGGATGCCGGTCATGTCTAGGGTGGGTTTTGGGGCGTGACAGGTTAGTTTCTAATCCTAATCTAAGTATTTTCCCGTGATTCCATCCTTTATTTAGCAATTTCATTCATGATTTGATCTTAGAAATTGAGATTTCCATGGAAATGGATTTTCAAGTAAAATGCCAAATTGAAGGTCGATTTGTGGACAGATTTCAATGATTTTCAAGATTCTTAACCTTTAGGCTATAAATAAGCCAATTTTGAAACAAAACTCCAAGAGGCTCAGGGTTACCTTTTTCGATTCATTTTTGGGTTTCGAATTAAATATAGCAATATGGGTATAGTTGGACTCGTTTAACTTTGTAGAGTACTAGTTTGATTAGATTGAACTCGTTTGAAAATTTTGAATACGGTACACCTTCCGGAAGACTTAATCTTTGCTCGGATCGAGATTGGGATCGTTCAAAGGCGTTGAGGAAGAGCAAATCCGTTCGTGAGTATTGGGCTTCAAATCTAAAGCAAATTGAGACTTACTAGACTCTTTATGAAGTGTTTGTGATGGCTAATGTTACTAAGGGGCGTAATGGGAAATTAGGGGTCCCGTACTTGTGAGGTGACGAGCACTTGTACGGGTACCAGTGTCCTAATAGGAGTAATTAATAAAAAATGGAATAATCTTTTGAAGTAAAGAAAGCCAAGCTTATGGGCATTGGTTTGTATTGATAAATCTACTTGTTTGGTATGGTTCTTGATGATATGGGCGTATGATAGCCATGTTTGCTAATACTTATGATATTAATTCATTGTGCATTCATTACTCCACATCTCATATAAATCATGAAAAAGGAACTATATTTGGCATTGAATTGATATTATGCAATTGCATGTTCTACGCATATCCATTTTATACATTTTATGATATTATTGGCATGGTATTGATGAACCATAAGGGATAGTCCATTGACGAGCGAAAAACACAGTATAATTTTCTTAATCACTTCACTAGTAAAAAATAAAATAGATTTAAATCGTCTCCACAAGGATTGGTGTTATTAATAACTCAAACAAAATCTTGATCACTATTATTCAGGAAATCAAATCTTTGGAGTTTTATGGTGTAAACCACGAGTAACAAATTTTACTATTAAACTAAGTGATAACTTAGAAATTGATCAAGGATTACTATGAAATAAGGAAAAATGACAAGACTAGTGCAAGAGAAATAATCAGGATTAATAATCGTTCAAGGTTCTTTTCCTAAGTTTCGTTGACTCTTCCGATTTCAACGAATGATTAGTCTACTTGTGATACTCAAACTCTTCTTTCAAATGAACTAAATATCTTCAAGAATAGACGAATTTAACACTCAAGAACATATGCAAGAACTATCAAATGGATTTAACAGAAGGAAATGTCTCTCCAATATCTTCCTATCTTGATTCAAGGACAATTTAAAGAAGCTCTTACGATTGCTAAAAAGAATTTCACTTCAACGACAATACTCACATAAATATTCATTAAAGTAGTTCTCTTCGATTAAATTAACATAATAAAAATATATGCATAGCGTTCAAAACTCTATATGAGAATTCTAGAAAGGAACGAAGTTAATCCATACATAAGTCTCAAAACACCATGTCAGTCAAAAAATCCTAAGATAAACTACTCCATAATAATAAGATTAAACATAATAGGAGAAGAAAATGAACTAGAAGTTATTACAATGAACTTTCGATCTAAACTTATATATTGAATCGATTGTACAAAATAGCAAAATCCTTCTTCAAACTCTAAGCCGCCTCCCACGATGTAGCCATCCAATCATGTCTTCAAAATCGTGGTTTTATGTAGTTATACCTCCAAAAATAGGCCCGGACCGAAACACCCTTAAAAAACTTGAACTAAAAATTGCAGCAGTTGAACATCACTGTCGCATCGCGGGTTGCCTCGCCTTGTGCCCCGCGGCAGTGCCTTTTTCTGCACCTGAATTTAAGGTTTTTGACTCAGATAAATCAAGCAGCCGTGACGCTGGGTGCATCGCGGCTTGCTTCTTCACATTGTCATCGTTTTTCTTTAATTTTTAGCATGCATATCCGGTCCTCGAACACCGAATCGCTCCCGATTTGTCCGTTGAACTTCTACTCAGACTTAGAAGTCCTACAACCTCAATTTAAGCTCCAAACATGCTCGTTTGATTGGAAACAAATTCTACACAAGAAACACACATAATGCATGTAAAAATATTACGTTAAAGCTCAAATACAATTAAAGTATAGTCAATCAAGATGTGAAATAAGACTAAAAATCCGTGTTTCTAGCCTATCATCAGCACCCTACACTTAGACCATTGCTCGTCCTCGAGCAAACAATTATACTTGACAAGAAGACAATCGTTTTTACTATTCTCCTAACTAGTCATTCCAAGAATATTTAAAACGATTCAAACACCTTATTATAGCTTCCTAGCCTCAATAACTCGACTCACTAAACCGCTTTCTTACTTATTTTGACTAAGAAAACCAAAAATATCATCTCTGCTTTGCAAGTCATATGCCCTCACCAGAAATAAGAGAGTCTCCTAATATTTTCCAATACAAGTATAATTGAATCACATACATGGGTATATAATCAAGAGAAATACTCTCACTCTCACAAAAAAATGCACATGCAACATATGAGGAACCATAGGCTTGCCCTTTGTGTAATAATCTACTAATATAAGTATATCGAGTCTAAGATCCAGTAGGACTTTGAGGGTTGTGATGTAGGCTAAAGGATTGGTAGGAAATTTTTGGTAAAATACTGACTAACATCCCTAAGCACTTTAATACATTACCTTTTCTTAACTTAAGCGCTTTGCTTTAACTTGACAATTATGGTTTAATTCTCCACTTCCAACCACTACTTCCATTTGATTCCCATATCTCATTAAGCACATACTAGCAAGGAGCACTCAATTTCTTCTTCTTCTTCTTCTTTTTTTTTTTTTTCATTTTCTTTATTTTCGCTCCCTACTGGCAACATATATTATTTGTTTCTTCAACAAGTGCACTCTTCCCTTTTTCTTGAATTTCCATCTTCGACTCTCCCTTTTCTTTTCTTTCCAAACTTATTTTAAGCGCTCATTTTAAATTAAAATGCTCTACGAGTATGGGATCAAATTTTTGACCAATTAGAATAAAGGGAATAAGCTAAAAATATGGTTGCCAAGAAATAGGCTGAAGGCTCAATGGGGATGACTACGGATATCAACATAAAGGTAGGTAAAGAGAATGCTCCAAATATGACTAATCAAAGAATAGTCTATATCACTTCGTAGACTCAACAAACTATATTTCGCTTTGTACACACACCAGACAAGCTCTAGACTTCAATATGAATACATGAAAATCAGAATCAAGTTCTCACACACACACATAACACGTAACTCACTTAGAATCGGATCCATCCTGACTTTCTAATAAAAGAAGTTAAACATATATAAATTATTTATTAGATGAGTCAAGAATTGGGCCTAGGTATAATAATCAAGGCACTCACAATTATCTTGGCATAACCAAAATCAAGAGAACTTCAAGAGAATTGAGATTTAAGACTCTTCCTTCAAGAGAGTTATATATTTCAGTTCCATTTTCCTAATGCAATCCGTCATCGGGAAAAGTCATTTTTTCCATATATATATTTTTTATGTTTTTTATATTTTAAAGCATGAAACAAATCAAACAAAGTCAAAGGGAAATAAAAAACAAAGCAGCAAATAAATAACTGCAGCCCCATACTTAAGCTAAGCGTTGTCCTCAATACTAAATAACAAAAAGAACAAGGGTGTAGAAAAGTCGCTGGCCCTAAGGCATGTAATCGACACCATGATAGGTGTCGCTATTCAGATCATCTCCAGTTATTGAGTTGACATCCTCATAAGGTGGCAGATGTGGAGGTTCTCCAAGATCAAGGAATTGGATAGTGTTTGGTGCAAACTGGACGCTACTAGAGCTCCTCAAGATTCCTCTCTGCTCTCGAAGCCCGAATCCGTAAATCCGCCATAAGAAAAAGAATGAACTGCTCAGTGAAGCTGGTCTGCTGCGTGGCAGTGAGCCAAGCACTAGAATCTCCTGTGGACTCCTTTATAGCTGTGAGATCATACTTCTTAGAACTACAGTGCAGTATAACATCACCCACTGGGTTTGTCGGCGCTGAAGCACGTAGGAGCAATTTAGTAATCATTCTTGGGTAGAGCAATCTTCCATTGCCATCATTCCTCATCCGACCCATCTTTATTATCATGATTTTTCCCATGTTGATTGGCATACGGGTTAGGAAGGCATATATCAAACAAACATTCTCTTTCAACATCGTAGAGTTATGATCTGTTGGCATAATTCGACAATTAATAAAACGTAACACGACCTTGACTTCCATATTAAAACCACAAAAATGCATATTCTTATGGCATACCTTAGCATCACAGACCTAGGCAGCCATTGAATTTACTTTGCACAATCTGTGACGAATGGCCTTGTAGTATGGCCTTCACAAGAAAGCATCATAATTGGCGGGTGGTACCTCCAGGAAGCGCATCACTCATTAAGCGCTTGGTATGAGAGTTTTACCCTCTTGTCCCTCACTGGGATAATGTATTCTTGAGTGTATTCTAATCCGGGGAACAGTTAGTGCAGAACTCTCATACAATATCATGGTTTGCATCCCTCTAATGTATGAGTCAAAGATAATAGCCTCAATCGATCAATGCTTTCAAAAGCATCACATAGTTGAGGCACAATTTGATGTGATTGATCGCTTCTTCTAGGGTAGGAGTAAACTTCGGTAGAAATTTAGTGAACCACTATTAACCATGAAATTCTACAATATCCAGTCCAAATCGAGGAGTTTCATCGAAATACTTCTCATCTTCTATGTTGTTCTGAGAAGGTTCTTCCATAGGGGTTGTCACAACCCAGCTAGAGGGCCATGATGGGTATCCAGAGCTAGCCTACCGAGCACCTCTCATCATACTCATCATCATATCCAACTTAGATCAACACACTTTCCAAACAAATCTTACCATGAAATGATCTTCAATCACTCCTCAAAATATACATATATGTACAATGTATAAGCCCATGAGGCTATAAAATGATGTACAAGACATGCACTAAAGAGATCATAAGATATACAAGACATGCACTAAAGAGATCATAAGATATCTACTACCCACATATGTCTACGAACCTCTAACTAGAGTACTGAAAGTCATGAAGACGCGACAGGACCTCGCTATGCCCCAAAAATGAACACAAAAAAATGTACCAATGAACGGCAACTCTGGAGTAGTGGAGTGCTCCTGTGCATCTGCTGAATAAGCTCATAGGAATCTGGATCGTCTCCCTGTCTACCTGCAGGCATGAACACAACATTCACAAAAAAAGGGACGTCAGTACGAATAATGTACTGAGTATGTAAGGCATGAACAATGACATAATAAAGAGATAAGGAACATGAGATAAGGAGATAACCTGCATATATGATTGCCTCTTAAGGCGGATACCAGGCATGCTAATATATATATATATATAAGTCAGCTGTCTGAGTAATACATCATAACGGTATCTCGCGTCCGGGATAGTCATGTCATGCCGCCCACTAGTGGTGACTGACCGGCCAATTAGGCCCGGTGCAACTATCATCAGCCATAAGCCGCCCACTTACGCCCAACGTAGTGGTGTCTGCCCGGCCAACTAGGCCTGGTATAATCATATATAAAATAAGCATGCATGTGAGCCCAATTAAAGCTACAGTCATATCCAAGTGACGTAAGGTCGGTGACCTCCGATTACCTTATGGAATAATCATCATCACTACATCTGACCTCGAAGGAACAAGTAACATAAAGTGAGAGCATAACAATGAGTGAAATCAAGAAAATCATAGGATAAGCTCAATTATCTCACAACATCTTTGCAACCATAAGCTCTGGAACTTCTAGCATTAAAATTGTCATCATCATAGAAAACATCTCCTCTTTCTTCTCGTAAGATGATCTTAAGAATCTTTAACTCTCAACTTTTGGAATGTAAGAAGGTCATAGAAGTATGTAGGAAGTCGCAATGTAAGAGTCATGCCTTTGAAAGAAAGAGGACTAGCCTTAACATACCTTTACGTCTCTTTAACTTTATCGACCAAACGCTTTCCTTCCAAGCTCATAATTCTACATACAAGAGAATTCGTACTAAGGTTAAATCATTAGGAACATGCTCAAGTTTAAGCTAAACCGACTAAAAGGTTAGCGAAAATTGGGTAGCATTTCCTTTGTTTCGTCAACCTTCTCCATATACTAAACAACTCCCAAACATCGACAACAACACTCATAATATCATAATCAATAGATTTCTTCAAATTAAGCCTTGTTTAATTCTTAAGACTCCCTTTCGAAACCATCCATAATTATAGCTACAACACACATCATATTCGCTTTCATATAATACTTCCTCAACATCATTAGTGTCGTTTACAACAAGATTATACTCATAGCATATTAAGAAATATGATTCAATTCAAGTTACTATTCAAGAGTATCATTAAATCTATATTTGAGCTCATATTCTATTTCTTCTCTCATCCAAGTCATTTTGTCACGACCCAAACCGGAGGGCCGCGACTGACACCCAAGACCCTGCTCGGCTGAGTGCCATACTACTATTCCATCCAAGTAAAAAAAAAAAACTCTTTCGTCAAATCAAGGACTTCTCCCTTATCGTTAATTCAAAGAAAACCTTTAGTCACAATAAAATCTTTAAAAATAAAGCATGAAAACACATCGACCTATATGGTCTCTTTACACAACTGTCGACATCTCGACGCACTATCCACAGGACACTGTCTGCAAAAGTCTCTAACATACACGAGATACCATAACATAAGTACTCTGACTCGGCAACACTCCGAACTGAGATGTATCTCACCAATCCAGCTGATAACCTGGGAACATCCTATAGCCAATGTCTTCTACTCATTTGTATACACCTGCGTGGCATGAAACGCAGCCCCCCGATGAAAGAGGGTCAGGACGAATAGTATACTGAGTATGTAAGGCATGAAATCAACATGTACATAAAATCCTGGAAGACATTTGAGGCATGTCAATGAATGGGCAAGATAAATGAATCAGTATGGCTATATCAAAGAAACACATATACATAAACATCACATCATAGGCCACAGCGTCACCTCCTGTCAACTGTACCTTATATATATACATCACAACAAAGGCCACAGCATCACCCCCTGTCAACTGTGCCACATATATATATATATATATACACATCACAATGAAGGCCATAACGTCACCCCCTGTCTACTGTGCCTTATATATATACATCACAACAAAGGCCACAACGTCACCCCTGTCAACTGTGCCTTATATATATATATATATATATATATATATATATATATATATCACAACAAAGGCCACAGCGTCACCCCCTGTCAACTGTGCCTTATATATGTACATGAAGAATGAGAATGAGTACAGTGCATAAGCAAAATGAAATATCAGAAATCGGTAATGTCAAAAATAGCTTTATACATATATTATACTTATAACACGCATGGGTGTTCAAATAAAAGCTACTACTTTAGCGGAGTGACGTAAGGTCAGTAACCTCCGATTATATTATGGAATAATCATCATCGCTCTATCTCACCTTAAAGGAACAACTACTATAAGGTGAGAGCAACAACAATGAATAAAATCGAGAAAATCATGAAATAATCTCATAAAAGCATTGATCTCATAACTTGAGACTTTTAACCATAAAATCATCATCATCATAATCATCGTAGAAAATATTCTCATCTTTGACATCATCATTATCATCCTAAAAAAATTTTCATCACTGTTATCATAAGAGCTTAATGAATCATAAATCTTTGGTTTGGAAAATATGGGCATTTTGGAAAACATTGATGGATTATCGGGAAAGGAATCATGCCTTGGAGTCATAAACTTCTATCTTTTGAAAACAAAGAAGTTATGGAAGCATTTATGAAATCGTACCATCGGGATCATGCCTTTGAAAGAAAGGGAAGAGCCTTAACATACCTGATTGATCTCCTACGAATTAACACTTAATCTCCCGAACTTGCAAATCTACACTTAAGAGAAATTATACTACCGTTAGACTTATCATCATATGCCTATCTCAAGTCCTTAAACCAAACTCCTTTAGAATCTGCCAAAATTCAGGCAGCAACTAACTACAACAACAATAATACCAACATAAACAACAATATTATCAATACCAATATATTCCATAAAACACCCCACACGATGTTTTTCAACATACAACAACAATATATATTTCCTTTCTTCCCAATCAAGAAGCATAATCTCATCAACACAGCAACAACATTAGATACCATCTCTATACATGTAAATCATCCCAGCCACACGGCCACAACATGCTCAAAACAGTCCATAAACATAACAACTACAACACGAAACTTTATGACCTTTCCTCCGTAACTATTTTCACTTTTAAGACTTGCTAAACCTTCAAATCAACTCATCATAAGAGATAGGATGAAGAACATACCTTATACTTGAATAAATTCATCCACACCAACTTTCGTCTAGACGAAACTTACCACAACATCAAGTAGAAGCAAGAACAATCACCTTTAATGGATTAGTTTGGTGTAATCTTGTTAAATTCTTGATTTAATGGGCTATAAATGTTTGGGGTTGTGTTGGGAAGTTTCTAGGACTATTGAGAATGTAAAATGCTGAAAAAATGGAGTTAATGGGGGGTATTTATACCCCTCATAAGTCGGTTCCACCGACCTTCTCAAGTGGGACCCGCGGAATCCATTTGGCAGCGTGGAGTCTTTATCTTAAAATGGCCATAATTTTGTTCCCGATATTGTGTGAGGGTCCACGACCTATGGTTGGAAATATCTTTCAATTATCTACAACTTTAATTTATGGTGTGTTGTTAAATTCCAAACTTATAATAATGTTTTGGCCCCTCCAAGTCAAATCATCCGAAAACGTATCCTTAAATCATCCTTTTGGAGGGCTTATGCCCATATTTGGCTTAAGGGTCTTTCTTAATATTTGCTCAACTTCCCATGTACTACTCATATCACTTTTCATATGTCCTTTATAAAATCCCGGTATGTGGACCCCACCTTAACTTATGGTTACGAGGGTTATTCATCAAGTAACGTGTTAACTAATCTACTCCATACGGTCTCCAAATGTCATATATATATATATATATATATATATATATATATATATATATATATATATATATATTCTTATAGTAAGATAATATAATCTTCATCCTGATCCTTGTATAACTTTGCTCTCCCTTGAGCTCATACTAAGCTGTCTACAGTCTTGGTAACACGAAATTTTCCGGGGTGTAACATCTTTTCCCCCTTAGAAACATTCGTCCTCGAATGTTTAAACTAGTCTTGTACTCTGTCCCTGATCCCATTCTCTGGTAGATCCCCTTATCGAATCATTCTTCCCGTTAACATATCGCATTTAATCGTACCATCGCCATAACAGGTCTCCATTGGTTATTTACTCGCTTTTTTCTACGCTTACTTCTATTCTTCCTGATATCTTATCGTCCATTCCCCAACTTTTAACCTGTTTAGATCCGCTCATACTCTTCACATCCTTCTGCTGAATTTACTAACATCATAGGTTTACAAACCTTTCTCTACTCTCGTAGCTAATCTCTTTGCTCTTGAAACTCATAAGTCAGAAAACATGCTTCTGAAGAAATCACTAACATATCTGGATACCGAACCACGACACTTCTGGCCTCTTAACTGAGTTCTGAACCAATTATGACCTCGTGTACTCCAATAGCTCATATCTTCCTCATTTTTACCTTACTGACCTTTAAATCTCATAACTTGCCTCTTGATACTCTCATAACCCTCGCTCTACAATTGTGTTAACTCTCTAACTAGTCATAGCTCTGCTTAACGTAATCATCTCTGCATCAATGGAAAACATAAGTTCTGACTATACTTCATTTTACTGACAACTCCCGATCTGTAGGAACTAAGTAACACCAATTCACTAATCTAACTTATATAAAATCATCTTAATATCTTCAGCATCCTAAAGTATAACAGGAACAACGCATATCTTTATGAGATCCTTTAACTCAAACTTAACATAATCAATTTCATAATCCTTTCTATAAATCATTTCTTTTGAGTTAGTCGTGAAAACCTTCTCTTTATATTACGCCACAGCAGAACTCATTTGTCGACTTTCCTTGAATCCCCCAATAGACCTTGTTCCTACAAAACCTCAAATGTAACCCATTTTAATCCTTCGGAATACTAATCATCTTTCTCATAAACCATTCATCATGCATACTAAGACTATTTTAAAACTCCCTAGCATTCCCTTCTATTTTCTTGTCATATTCTTCCCATTTTGTGGATATTAAGTTCCCCTACTGGAATATCGTTCAATTTATTTTCTTCCCCACGAATTATTTTCAGTCCAGTCTCAAAAGATACTCTCTAGTTACTCTATTCATTTGCTGACTTGCCTTCAGATTTTGTTAATCTTATTCCCACAACAATTCTTACTTTGAACTATCTCTATAATCGATTCACAATACAACATCTACCACATATTATTTCAGTCCTGGTGTTCGTACCCAAGCTTACTCGCTTGCCCTATTAAAGGCTTTACCTTATGGTGTTGTATTCCACTGCCATTCTCGATCGAAATTTCATCCCATAATAATCCTTTCGTCATCGCTTTTGTTCTTTCACTTACGAATCCTTCAAGTTCCCTACTTGTCATTACCCAAAAAATACTACTTTAAATCTCAAATCTTGCCTATAATAATCCCTAGGGATACTCGAAATAATGATGTACCCAACAATCTGTCCAGCCAGAATAGTACTTTTTATTCCAATAATTAATACCCAATGTCCACTTGTAGTGTCATCTTCATCTCATCATTCCATATCATCTTGTCCCATACGTTCCCATTAATTAATCTATAACAATCATAGACATATAAACTTCGTGATCTCTTAAATCTTTGGTCCTTGTCCTTAAGTTTTTTTTTTTTTTTTTTTATAATTTTAGCGGAGTGCCCATTATAATTCTTACTATCCCAGACCTACACGCAGCCCAGAAAATACATACAATGCCTCACAGGGCAAATATATATACATACTTAGCACACCTTAGCTATACAGGGCTCTCAATATCAAACAGAAATGCAAAGATGACGAAACTTACCTCTTGCGTCACAACTTGGAATATACCTAAACCTTTTTCGATCGTCCTTTTGTACTTTCCTAGTCACTTCCTCTTCCATTCATTAGCTATACATTTCAACCATACTTGCAACATTCTTACCATATCTGACTCATAATCCTTTTGACCAATACTTACCTCTGTACTGATTCCTTCAACTTATATTATCCCTGCAATCCCAATATCATCATTCAGTCCCTTTGCCAGTACCATTCTTCCATTTAAATCAAGGGTTAGTGCAAGGAATTTCACTTCCTATGTCTTGGCTCTTATCACACGATCTTAGATATGAAAGAAAGGTAACCATCCTAAATGCCCTGTAGCCTCCTATTTATAAATGTGGCGCGCAACACACCATAAAAAAGACTCTACTGGACACGACTTTGCAGACAAACCCTAGGACGAACTGCTCTAATACCACTTCTGTCACGACCCAAACCGGAGGGCCGCGACTGATACCTAAGACCCTACTCGGCTGAGTGTCATACTACTATTCCATCCAAGAGTCACAACTCTTTGTGAACCTTTAATCTACGAAACAACGCTTCTGTCAGGTAAATTTGTTTTTTCAATAAAACTCTTTCGTCAAATCAGGGACTTCTCCTTTATCGTTAATTCAAAGAAAATCTTTAGTCACAATAAAATCTTTAAAAATAAAGCATAAAAACACATCGACCTATATGGCCGCTTTACACAACTGTCGACATCTCGATGCACTATCCACAGGACATTGTCTGTAAAAGTCTCTAACATACACGAGATACCATAACATAAGTACTCTGGCTCGGCAACACTCCGAACTGAGATAGAGCTCACCAATCCAGCTGATAGCTTGGGAACATCCTATAGCCAATGTCTTCTACTCATCTGCATACACCTGCGTGGCATGAAACGCGACCCTTGAAGAAAAGGGGTCAGGACGAATAGTTTACTGAGTATGTAAGGCATGAAATCAACATATACATAAAATCCTGGAAGACACTTGAGACATATTTATGAATGGGAAAGATAAATGAATCAGTACGACTATATCAAAGAAACACATATACATAAAAATCACATTATACGCCACAGCGTCACCCCCTGTCAACTGTGTCTTATATATCATCACAACAAAGGCCACAATGTCACCCCCTGTCAACTGTAATGTTACACCCCGGAAAATTCCCCGTTGATGCACAGTGAATAGACTAACAAAAGGAACGAAGTATACGGTATTGAAATAAGTGAGAAATGACACTTGATGACCCTAATAGAGATTTGCAAAGACATTCGGAGTAAGAGGAGAAAGTTTGCCAAGAGAGGGCAAGGCATACGATGTGTATCGGGATGTGCGAGTAATAAGTTAATGATGATTTAATAGTGTCTTGGAGAAGAATTATAATATCCCTTAGATCGTTAATGAGGTGTTAAAAAAGTATCAAGAAGGCTCCATAAGGATTGGAGATCAAACGAAGTGACGAGAACAAGATTAGAAAAAAGATGGGTTACACGGCTGATTATACGGTCCGTATAATGGTCCACAGAATCGTCACAGTGAAGGTCCCTCATTGATGGGATGTTGAAGCGGCGATTTCACAGTCACTTATACGGACCGTATATTTTCCCGACGGATCATATTTTTAAGTTATTAAAAAGGGGACCAAGTTCATTATTTCATTTCATTTTCACCCAACACTTCAAGAACTCTCTAGAACCCTCTCCGCTCTTCATCCATAAGAACTCGAGAAATTTATGATCAACTTCATCAAACTATGAAAACCAAGTGTAAGAAACTCATTAGAGATCATCCAAGTCAAGAAATTTCATTGGAGGTGAACTAGGGTTTTGGCTCAAGTGAAGTATTTCCACCCAAGGCTTATCCCTACGCCATCTAATTAAGTTTTATGGTCTTTCCATGTTATTTAAGGTATTGAGGGGTTGAAAGACTTGGATTGTAGAAGGAGATAGAAATGGGTCATGAATGTAGGAATAGTGTCATTTTTTAGTAGTAGCTTGGATTGAGTCATGATTCTTGATATGTTATGATTATGATCACGTTAGAAATGATATTAAGAACATGGGATAAACATTGTGTATGAGTGAACGTAATAGTGTACTATGACCATGATTATGGAGGAATTGAAGTGAAATTGTGAAATGTGGATAATGTAGATGAATGACGATTGTTGCTTATAATATTGTGAATGTTGTTATGAAGGTTTGATAGTTGATATGTAATATGAGGAAAGTTGTATAAACAAAGGAAATGCTGCCCAATTTTCTCTAGCCTTAGTAAGCATGTTCTTATAATCGATTAACTAATGTTAATACGAACTTTCTTGAAGGTAGAAATGCGAGCATCGAAGGAGAATGATCAAACGATAGAATAGCTAAACGAAGGAGGTATGTAAGGCTAATCCTTTCCTTCTAAGGCATGACTACTATGACATGAATCTTCATATTTTCCATAATCTTCCTAAATTACGGAAATTATGAGTCCATGACTATAAAGAGCTACATACGCACATGATAAAGAAAAGAGATACGATACGAGTATGATAACGATGATGATGAATTTAAGTATAAAGTGTCCTAGAGTAACATACGATGTCCATGAGGTTAATGATCTTAAATATGGTTCCATTGATGCTTTTCTTGTGTACACTCACCTTAAAATGATAGTCCCTTCAAGGTGAGACATAATGATTATGATCACTCCATAATGTAATCGGGGGTTCACGACCTTATGTCACCCCGACATAGACATAGTTTCCTTCAAGTTCTAATGTATGTTTGATGATAAATGTATAATGATGCTAAGCTTATGATATGCCTATGCAATGTATGAAAATGTTAAGTTTACGATGGGTATATGATGATGCGATTCCACCGTGCCTAAATGGCCGGGCATGTCACCGCGAAGGCGGGATGCAAACTATTCCACCGTGCCTAAATGGCCGGGCATGTCACCGCTAAGGCGGACTGCTATGTTTACACCGAGCCTAGAGGGCCAGGCATGACACCACTAGTGGGCGGCATATGATGGTTACCCGGACGCGGGTTAATGATGATGATGTATATGATACGATGATGTATGCGCTATGATGATACATGTACTATGATTATATATGATATATGTATGAAATGCATCCACCCTTAAAAGTTACGCAGGTTATATCTTCATCTTATGTCTTATGATTTCTCCATTATGTTCATTTCATTCATGCCTTACATACTCAGTACAATGTTCGTACTGACGTCTGTTTTCTTTGGACGCTGTGTTCATGCCCACAGGTAGACAGGCAGGTGATCCAGACTAGTAGGAGCTACTAGCAGACTTTGAGAGCACTCCATTGTTCCGAAGGTGCCATTGATTTATTCTTTTGTGCATAGTATATATAGGTTTTTGGCATGACGGGGTCCTGTCTCGTCCATATGTCTAGTACTCTAGTAGAGGCTCGTAGATACACATGTGTGGGTAGTATAGTCTCACGATTCTTCCCACGTGTATATATATATATGTGTGTGTGTGTGTGCATAGATAGCCGAAGGGCTTATGTATATAAAGGTAATTATGTTTCAAAGTGAAAAATGGTTTTCCTATGATTTGAGTATAAGATTAATGAATGAACGCTTGATGTGTACGATGGGTAATGGTATGAGCGGTGCTCGGTGGTTAGCCCCGCGTACCCGTCAGGGCCCCTAGTCGGGTCGTGACAAAAGTGGGATCAGAGCAGTTCAGTCCTCGGAAGTGTCTACGAGCTATATCTAGTAGAGTCTTATTTATAGTGTGTTGCGTGCCACACTAATAAACAGGATGCTACAGGGCATTTAGGAAAAATGACCATTATTCTTCTTATGAGATTGTGCGATAGAGATGTGTTATAATATTATCTCCTCCTTAATAGTGTGCTATGATTTCAGAAATGCCGCCAAAGGGAAAAGCTACAGCCGCCCAGAAGGGCAAGACTACGATGAAAAGACGGGTAGAAAGAGAGCCGCCAATGAATGTAGAAGAGGGCGAATCACATAATGAAGCTCCATCTACTGCTTCTTCTACTTCGCCTATTATAGAAGAACAAGAAGGGGCTTCAGCTCCAGCTCCTATGCCTCCAGTTCCTCCACCGGCTACTTCGGCTCAACAAGTGACTAAGGCTATTCATCTATTGACGCAGTTAGTTTCCGCCCAGGTGCAGCGGCAGGGTTCGGGTTCGAGTGACAGGGTCGTTAGTACTAGAGCCCGTGATTTCATGAGTTTGAATCCTCCGGAGTTCTTCGGGTCAAAGCCGGATGAAGACCCGCAAAGTTTTATCGATGAAATGTTGAGAACATTAAAGATTATTCATGCTTCCGAAACTGAATCTGTGGAGTTGGCATCTTATAGACTCCGAGATATGGCGGTATTATGGTACAATAATTGGATATAATTAAGAAAAGAGAATGCGCGTCCTCCCGTTTGGCAAGAATTTGTAGATGCCTTCATCCGCCACTATTTGCCACCCGAGGTCCGCCGACCTAGAGCAGATAGATTTTTAAATTTGAAACAAGAAAATATGAGTTCTCGGGAGTATAGCCTTCAGTTCAATTCATTGGCTAGATATGCCCCGACTATGGTGGCCGACATGGGAGATAGGGTGCACAGATTGGTGAGTGGATTAGGGCCACAATTGTTCAAAGACTGCTTGACGGCTTCGTTGCAAGATGGGATGGATATTTCCCTCATTCAAGCCCATGCCCAGAATTTAGAAGGACAACAACATCCGCAAATGGGTGATCGTGATATTGATAGAGGGCAAAGCAAGAGGGCCAGATCTATGGGGGCAGGTAGTGATTATAGAGGGGGATCAAGGCAGGCATATCCTAGACACTCAGGCCAATCGGCGACTAGTGCTCCTCCACAATTTGCAGGTAGGAGATTTGATCGCTCTTTTCCTTCAGGACAGGGTCAGAGTTCGAGAGCTTTAGGTTCTCAGTTTGGGGGTGACCATAGTCAGAGGAGACCACCAGTACCGCAATGTAGTCAGTGTAGTAAATTACATTCGGGGCCATATCGCCAGGGCACAGATGCTTGCTATGTTTGTGGACAGACTGGGCACTTGATGCGTGATTGTCCCTCAAGATACGGTAGATGTGGGGTTCAGCCCACAGGATCAGCAGCTGGTTTCTCTTTAGTACGCCCGGTAGGGCAGATTCCCCAAATCCCAGCAGGTCGAGGTAGAGGCAGAGGGGGAGCATTTACTTCAGGTGCCACTCAGCCCCGTATATATGCTTTAGCCGGACAACAGGATCTTGAGTCCTCCCCGGATGTGGTTACAGGTATATTATCTGTATTTTCCCATGATGTGTATGCATTGATAGATTCGGGTTCTACCCTATCTTATATTACTCCGTATGTTGCTGGTCGTATTGGGGTGAAACCCGAGCCAATTAAATCTTTTGAGGTATCTACTCTGGTTGGTGATCCCGTGATAGCTAGACAAGTGTACAAAAAATGTGTAATTGTGATATGCGAACGCTAGACTAAAGCTGATTTAGTTGAGCTGGAAATGTTAGATTTCGATGTGATTATGGGTATGGATTGGTTGGCCTCATGTTATGGTAATGTTGATTGTCGAATGAAAGTAGTTCGATTTTTGAATGGAAGGGTAATACAGCATCTCCAAGAGGTAGGTTTATTTCCTACCTTAAGGCAAGAAAAATGATAGCAAAAGGCTATATTTATCACTTAGTACGAGTTCATGACACCGAAGCAAAGTCGCCAACTTTCCAATCCGTTCCGGTAGTGAATGAATTTCCGGATGTATTTCCAGATGAACTTCCAGGCCTTCCCCCAGAAAGAGAAATTGATTTCGCTATTGATGTATTGCCAGATACCAAGCCTATTTCTATTCCTCCTTACCGAATGGCTCCGACAGAATTGAAAGAGTTAAAGGCACGGTTGAAGGATTTTCTTGAGAAGGGGTTTATTAGACCCAGTTCATCACCGTGGGGAGCACCGGTCCTATTCGTGAGAAAGAAAGATTGTTCCTTACGAATGTGTATCGATTATAGGTAGTTGAATAAGGTGACGGTAAAGAACAAATATCCTCTCCCAAGGATTGATGATTTGTTTGATCAATTAAAAGGTGTCAAGTGGTTTTCCAAAATATACTTGAGGTCAGGTTATCATCAAGTGAGAGTTAGAGAAGAAGATATTCCCAGAACAACTTTTAGAACGAGATATGGCCATTATGAATTCCGGGTGATGTCATTTGGGTTAACTAACGCTCCGGAAGTGTTCATAAATTTGATGAATAATGTATTCAGGCCTCTCTTGGATTTATTCGTAATAGTATTCATTGACGATATTCTGGTATACTCTCGCACAGAATCAGAACATGCAGACCATTTACGTACTGTTCTAGGAATTCTTCGAACTCGAGAATTGTATGCAAAATTCTCAAAGTGCGAGTTTTGGCCGAATTCTGTGACATTTTTGGGTCATGTTATTTCGGATAATGGTATTCGAGTTGATACTCAGAAAATTGAAGTTGTGAAGACTTGGTCATGGCCGACGACGCCTATAGAAGTCCGTAGTTTTCTGGGATTGGCAAGGTACTATAGAAGGTTCGTAGAAGGATTTTCCTCTATTTCAGCCCCATTGATGAAGCTAACCCAAAAGTCAGTTAAATTCCAGTGGAATGATGCTTGTGAACGCAGCTTCCAAGAATTGAAGGATAGATTAACTTCAGCTCCGGTCTTAACACTCCCAGAAGGGCTAGATGGTTATGTTGTATATTGTGATGCTTCCGGTATTGAGTTAGGAAGTGTGTTAATGCAGCACGGTGAAGTCATCGCTTATGCTTTGAGGCAGCTGCGGAAACATGAAAAGAACTACCCAACTCATGATTTCGAATTGGCTGCAATTATTCATGCATTAAAGATGTGGAGACACTACTTGTATGGTGTACATGTCGATATTTATACAGATCATAAGGGTCTTCAATACATTTTCAAACAGAAGGAGTTAAATCTGCGGCAGAGGTGGTGGTTAGAATTATTGAAAGATTATGATGTGAGTATTTATACCACCCAGAAAGGCAAATGTAGTAGCTGATGCGCTTAGCCGCCGATCGATGGGCACCCTATGTGAAGTTCCTCCGGAGAAGAAAGAATTAATTCATGAGCTCCACCAACTAGCTAATCTTGGAGTACGTTTAATTGATGCAGGTAGTGCAGGAATTGGTATTAATAATCCCACAATTTAGTCCCTGAATATGGAAGTAAAAGAGGGTCAATATGAAGATCCTCAGTTGAGCCATTATAGAGACACATTTCATGAAAAAGAGGAGTCTCCATTTGAAACTTCTATGGATGGAAATCTTAGATACCGAGGCAGGCTATGTGTTCCGATTGTTGCAAAATTACGTCATCGAATCCTCGAAGAAGCTCATTATTCTCGGTATTCTATTCACCCAGGTGCAACGAAGATGCATCATGATCTCAAGTTAATATATTGGTGGGATGGCATGAAGACAGACATAGAAAAATTTGTAGCTCAATGTCCAAATTGCCAGCAAGTGAAAATCGAACATCAAAAGCCAGGAGGATTATTGCAAGCAATGGAAATACCTACTTGGAAATAGGAAGTGATTAATATGGATTTTATTGTGGGATTACCTCGTTCCCGAAGCAAGTATGATTCTATATGGGTGATTGTGGATAGATTGATGATAGCAGCTCATTTTCTTCCTGTCAGAACCACATACTCAGCAGAAGATTATGCAAGGTTGTATCTCAAGGATATTGTGCGACTCCATGGTATTCCGATGTCTATTATCACAGATAGAGGAGCACAATTTACAGCTAAGTTATGGAAATATTTCCAAGAAGGTTTGGGTACTCAAGTAAAACTCAGCACGGCATTTCATCCGCAAACTGATGGGCAAGCTGAACGCACTATTCAGACATTGGAAGATATGCTACGGGCATGTGTACTAGATTTTGGTGGTAGCTGGGATGACCACTTACCCCTTATTGAGTTTGCATATAACAATAGCTACCATTCCAGTATCCAAATGGCTCCGTATGAAGCTTTATATGAAAGGAAGTGTAGGTCCCCACTTGGATGGTTTGAAATAGGAGAAGTACAGCTAATAGGCCCTGAGTTAATTCAAGAAGCAGTAGAAAAAGTCAAGGTGATCCGAGATCGATTATTGACAGCCCAAAGTCGCCAAAAATCTTATGCGGACAACCGCCGACGAGACTTATAATTTGAAGTTGATGATTGGGTATTCTTAAAGGTGTCACCAATGAAAGGAGTGATGAGATTTGGTAAGAAAGGAAAGTTAAGTCCTCGATACATTGGACCCTATAAGGTTATCCGCAAGGTGGGTCAAGTAACTTATGAATTGGACCTGCCTCTAGAACTTGAATTAGTCCATCAAGTTTTCTATGTCTCAATGCTTCGAAAGTGTGTTGGAGATCCTACGAGGATTGTTCCAGTAGATGATGTTCAAGTGACAGAAAAACTAGTATATGAAGAAGTGTCCATTGTCATATTAGACAGGCAGGTACGGAGACTTCGAAATAAGGAAGTAGCCTCAGTTAAAGTCTTATGGCGAAATAACAACCGAGAAGAAATCACTTGGGAAGCAGAAGAGAGTATGAAATCCAAATACCCGCACTTATTTCAGCCCCCAGAAGAGATCCACGATGAAACATCGGGATTATGAGTTATGTATGTTTTCTTTTTATGCATATGGGTCGTGTGTGGCCAACTTATATTGTTATTGTGTTATGGCCCTGTGAGACAATGTTATTATGGGTTGTTGTGGCAGGATGGTAGTGCCATATTATAGGGGAAACTCTGGCAAAATTTTCGTAGAATTCCCGAGTGCTTAACATTCGAGGACGAATGTTCCAAAAGGGGGGAAGAATGTTACACTCCGGAAAATTTCCCGTTGATGCACAGTGAATAGACTAACGAAAGGTACGAAGTATACGGTATTGCAATAAGTGAGAAATGACATTTGATGAGCCTAATTGAGATTTGCAAAGACATTTGGAGTAAGAGGAGAAAGTTTGCCAAGAAAGGGCAAGGCATACGATGTGTATCAGAAAGGATGTACGAGTCATAAGTTAATGATGATTTAGTAGTGTCTTGGAGAAGAATTATAACGTCCCTTAGATCTTTAATGAGGTGTTAAGCAAGTATCAAGAAGGTTCCATAAGGATTGGAGATCAAACGAAGTTACGAGAACAAGATCAGAAAAACGATAGGTTACACGGCCGACTATACGGTCCGTATAATGTTATACGGTCCGTATAATGGTCCGCAGAATCGCCACAGTGAAGGTCCCTCACTTATGGGATTATACGGTCACTAATATGAACCGTATAAAATTATACAGACCGTATAATGTGCCGTATAGTGGTCACAGAAGCGAGATGTTGAAGCGGCGATTTCACGGTCACTTATACGGACCGTATAAGTTTATACGGACCGTATAAGTGTCCGTATTTTTTCCCGACGGATCAAATTTTTAGGTTATTAAAAGGGGGACCAAGTTCATTATTTTATTTCATTTTCACCCAACACTTCAAGAAATGTCTAGAACCCTCTCCACTCTTCATCCATAAGAACTCAAGAGAAATTTATGATCAATTTCATCAAACTATGAAAACCAAGTGTAAGAAACTCATTAGAGATCATCCAAGTCAAGAAATTTCATTGGAGGTGAACTAGGGTCTTGGCTCAAGTGAAGTATTTCCACCCAAGGCTTCTCCCTACGCCATCTAAGGTAAGTTTTATGGTCTTTCCATGTTATTTAAGGTACTGAGAGGTTGAAAGACTTGGATGGTAGAAGGAGATAGAAAATGGGTCATGAATGTGGGAATAGTGTCATTTTTGAGTAGTAGCTTGGATTGAGTCATGATTCTTGATATGTTACGATTATGATCACGTTATAAATGATATTAAGAACATGGGATAAACATTGTGTATGAGTGAACGTAATAGTGTACTATGACCATGATTATGGAGGAATTGAAGTGAAATTGTGAAATGTGGATAATGTAGATGAATGACGATTGTTTCTTATAATATTGTGAATGTTGTTATGCGCGTTTGAGAGTTGATATGTAATATGAGGAAAGTTGTATAAACAAAGGAAATGCTGCCCAATTTTCTCTAGCCTTAGTAAGCATGGTCTTATAATCGATTAGCTAATGTTAATACGAACTTTCTTGAAGGTAGAAATGCGAGCATCGAAGGAGAACGATCAAACGATAGAATAGCTAAACGAAGGAGGTATGTAAGGCTAATCCTTTCCTTCTAAGGCATGACTCCTATGGCATGAATCTTCCTATTTTCCATAATCTTCCTAAATAACAGAAATTATGAGTCCATGACTATAAAGAGCTACATACGCACATGATAAAGAAAAGCGATACGATAAGAGTATGATAACGATGATGATGAATTTAAGTATAAAGAATCCTAGCGTAACATACGATGTCCATGAGGTTAATGATCCTAAATATGGGTCCATTGATGCTTTTCTTGTGTACACTCACCTTAAAATGTTAGTCCCTTCAAGGTGAGACATAATGATTATGATCACTCCATAATGTAATCGGGGGTTCACAACCTTATGTCACCCTGACATAGACATAGTTTCCTTCAAGTTCTAATATATGTTTGATGATAAATATATAATGATGCTAAGCTTATGATATGCCTATGAAATGTATGGAAATGTTAAGTTTACAATAGGTATATGACGATGCGATTCCACCGTGCCTAAATGGCCGGGCATGTCACCGCGAAGGCGGGATGCATACTATTCCACCGTGCCTAAATGGCCGAGCATGTCACCGCTAAGGCGGACTGTTATGTTTACACCGAGCCTACGGGGCCGGGCATGACACCACTAGTGGGCGGCATATGATGGTTACCCGTACATGGGTTAATGATGATGATATATATGATACGATGATGTATGCGCTATGATGATACATGTACTATGATTATATATGATATATGTATGAAATGTATCCACCCTTAAAAGTTACGCAGGTTATATCTTCATCTTATGTCTTATGATTTCTACATTTTGTTCATTTCATTCATGCCTTACATACTCAGTACAATGTTCGTACTGACGTCCGTTTTCTTTGGACGCAATGTTCATGCCCACAGGTAGACCGGGAGGTGATCCAGACTCGTAGGAGCTACTAGCAGACTTTGAGAGCACTCCATTGTTCGGAGGTGCCATTGATTTATTCTTTTGTATATAGTATATATATGTTTTGGGCATGACGGGGTCCTGTCCCGTCCATATGTCTAGTACTCTAGTAGAGGCTTGTAGATACGCATGTGTGGGTAGTATGGTCTCACGATTTTTCCCACGTGTATATATATGTGTGTGTGTATATATATATATATATATATATATATATATATATTGATAGCCAAAGGGCTTATGTTTATAAAGGTAATTATGTTTCAAAGTGAAAAATAGTTTTCCTATGATTTGAGTATAAGATTAATGAATGAACGCTTGATGTGTACAATGGGTAATGGTATGAGCGGTGCTCGGTGGTTAGCCCCGCGTACCCGTCATGGCCCCTAGTCGGGTCATGACAGCCAAGGCCACAGCGTCACCCCCTGTCAATTGTGCCTTATATATATACATCACAACAAAGGCCACAGCGTCACCCCGTGTCAACTGTGCGTTATATATATACATCACAACAAAGGCCACAGCGTCACCCCTGTCAACTGTGCCTTATATATATACATCACAACAAAGGCCACAGAGTCACCCACTGTCAACTGTGCCTTATATATGTACATGAAAAATGAGAATGAGTGTAGTGCATAAGAAAAATGAAATGATAGAGCTTGGTAATGTCACAAAATAGCTATATACATATATTATACTTATAACATGCATGGGAGTTCAAATAAAAGCTACTACTTTAGCAGAGTGACATAAGGTCGATAACCTCTGATTATATTATGGAATAATCATCATCGCTCTATCTCATCTTGAAGGAATAATTTTTATAAGGTGAGACCAACAACAATGAATAAAATTGAGAAAATCTTGAAATAAGCTCAATAATCTCATAAAAGCATTGATCTCATAACTTGAGACTTTTAACCATAAAATCATCATCATCATAATCATCGTAGAAAATATTCTCATCTTTGACATCATCATTATCATCGTAAAAATATTTTCATCGCTGTTATCATAAGAGCTCACAGAATCATAAATCTTTGGTTTGGAAAATACGGGAATTTTAGAAAACATTTATGGATTATCAGGAAAGGAATCATGCCTTGGAGTCATAAACTTCTATCTTTTGAAAACAAAGAAGTTATGGAAGCATTTATGAAATCGTACCATATGGATAATGCCTTTGAAAGAAAGGGACGAGGCTTAACATACCTGATTGATCTCCTACGATTTAACGCTTATTCTCCCGAAATTGTAAATCTACACTCATGAGAAATTATACTACCGTTAGACTTATCGTCATATGCCTATCTCAAGTCCTTAAACCAAACTCCTTTAGAATCTGCCAAAATTCGGGGCAACATCTCCCCTGTTTATATGCCTAGCCCGAATTCACAATCCAGCAACCAACAATAACAACAACAATACCAACATCAAAAACAATATTATCAGTACCAATATATTCCATAAAACATCCCACACGATGTTTGTCAACATACAACAACGATATACACTTCCTTTCTTCCCAATCAAGGAGCATAATCTGATCAACACACCAATAAAATTAAATACCATCTCTATACATATAAATCAGCCCATCCACATGGCCACAACATACTCAAAACAGTCCATAACCATAACAACTACAACGCGACACTTTATGACCTTTCCTCCACAACTTTTTTCACTTTTAAGACTTGCTAAACCTTCAAATCAACTCAACATAAAAGATAGGATGAAGAACATGCCTTATACTTGAATAAATTCATCCACAGCAACTTTCTTCAAGACTAAACTTACCACAACCTCTAGTAGAAGCAAGAACAATCACATTTCATGGACTAGTTTGGTGTAATCTTGTTAAATTCTTGATTTAATGGGCTATAAATGTTTGGGGTTGTGTTGGGAAGTTTCTAGGACTATTTAGAATGTAAAATAATTAAAACTGGAGTTAATAGGGTATTTATAGCCCTCATAAGTCGGTTCCACCGACCTTCTCAAGTGCGACCTGCGGAAGCCATTTGGCAGCTTGGAGTCTTTATCTTAAAATGGCCATAAATTTTGATCCCGCTATTGTGTGAGGGCCCACGACCTATGGTTGGAAAGATCTTTCAATTATCTACTACTTTCATTCCCATGTACTACTCATATCACTTTTCATTTGTCCTTTATAAAATCCCAGTATGTGGGCCGTTCCTTAACTTACGGTTACGAGGTCTATTCATCAAGTAACGTGTTAACTAATCTACTCCATACGGTATCCAAATGTAATAATTATATTCTTATACTCAGATCATATAATCCTCATCCCTGATCCTTGTATAACTTTGCTTTCCCTTGAGCTCATACTAAGCTGTCTACAGTCTTGGTAACACAAAATTTTTCGGGGTGTAACATATTCAACCACTCAAATACTCTTAATAACATGAAATAGACATGAAACTCACCTTTGATCACCTAAGGATGAAATTTGGTTGCATATGCTTCACTTGAGAGAAACCCCAACTTTAATACCAAAATATTTCTTGACTTCTACAAACCCTAGAGGGCCTCTCCACACTTGATCCTCTTAATTCTTGGTAATTAATCTTTGATTTCCCTTGGGTCTGTGTTGATATGGTATGGGGAATGTTCTAGACCCTTCAAGAGTTTGGGAGAAGTGAGGAAATGAAAATTTGGAACAAGGGTCGTGCATATATGAAAGGAGAAAAAAAGGGACCCGACCTGGTTATACTTCCAATTATACGGGCCGTATAAATTATACGGTCCTAGACTGTATAATCCTACTAGGGGTCACCCTCCTCTGGAAGTATTCTACCGTCCATTATACGGGCTGTATTAAATTATACGGTCCGTACAAATGGCCGTACAATATGAATTTTCCGGAAACTTGCTTTAGCCGCTTCGTTCAACCTCCAATCCTGCGGAACCTCCTTGGAACTTGTTTAACACTTCATTAACCATCTAAGGAGCCCTATAAATCCTTCCCAATACATTACTAAACAATCGTTACCTCGATAATTGCAAAAGCCTCCCCAAACACAACTTATTCTTCACTTCCTTCAACCTTAGTTTCACCAATTCATATAACTTCAAGATCTTGTTGTATACACTTTAAAGCTACCAAATTCCCTCCTTAAAGTCATAAGGACTTCAAGTACACCTCAAGCTTGCGTTAATCTATTCACAGCACAACAATATGGAATGTCCGAGGTGTAACAGGGGTAGCTCTCTTGCCCGCTGCTCGGCTGCTTGTTGCTCTAGGCAGCCGTGGCTTTTCCTTTGTTGTTACAGCATGGTCGTTGAGACATCGTACCTGCACAAGACGAATTCTATAAGACTAAGATATATAACATAAATAAGTGCTATGAATGGAGACACTACCACACACTTATGCTTTTGCAAGTTCACAGTTATACATATTGAGGGGATTCATACTATCCCTAAACCACAAAACAAATTGTACACTTAGCCACATAATTGTAAAAATAAAATAAAAATTGAAGTCTTCACATAGTGTGGGTGGTGATCGAATGGCACTTGGGGCCATCACATATGATAACTTTATCTCTTTTAGAATAAGACCTACCACCCACACTTAGTTTCAACCATTTCTCTCCAGTTACGGCATATAAAAAAAACTATTTCAACTCTAAATAATACAATTTGTTTGTTGAAGTAATATAACAAACACCTACTATGTCATGATTTGTTGGCATAATTCAACAATTGATAAAATGTAACACGCCCTTGGCTTCCATATTAAAATCACAACGACACATAGTTTGTGGGATCCCTCAACATCACGGACCTAGGCGGCTGTGGAATTTACTTTGCACAATTTGTGACAAATGACTCTGTAATCTGGCCTTCGCAAGAAAGCATCATACTCAGCAGGTGGTACCTCCGTGAAACTTATCAAGTAATTAAGCACTTGGTACGAGAGTTTTACCCTCTTTCCCCTCACTGGGACAGTGTATTCTTGAGTGTATTCTAATCTGGGGATCCAATTAGCGTAGAACTCCCATACCATTTCATGGTTTGCATCCCCCAATTTATGAGTCAAAGAGAATATCCTCAATCGATCAATGCTCCCAAAATATGAGCGTAATTGAGGTGCAGTTTGATGTGATCAGTCGCTTCTTCCGAGGTAAGAGTAACCTTCGGTAGAAATTTGGTGAACCACTTTTAAGCATGTAATTCTACAGCATCCAGTCCAAATTGAGGAGTTTCATCAAAATACTCCTCATCTTCCATGTCGTTCTGAGGTGCTTCCATAGTGGAAACTCTCTTGCTCGCTGCTCAACTGCTTGAGGCAACCGTGACTTTTCTTTTTTGTTTTGTGTAATGACCCATTTGGTCGTTATTATGTTTTTTACCCTTTTACCTATGTTGACTTTTCCTCTAGCCTCGTTAGAGTGTGTTTGAGTTATGGGGATGGGTAGCATTGTTCTTGGAGAGATTAGGTGAGCCTTGTTTGATTTTGAGGAAGTTAGAAGTTCTAAGTTGAATATGTGAAAAACCTTTGGCCAACCGTTGACTTTTGGGTAAATGGACCTTTTTAGAATTCCATTGATTTCATAAGGTCCGAAGGGTCGATTATGTCCTGGTGGGATGTTTGGTTTTATTTTTGAGGCTTTAGAGAACATTTTGTGCCTTTGGTTGGAAACTTGATGTTGGTCGTTTGGGGTTTGACCTATTCATGTTAACCTTCATTGGGAATTTCGAGGGCACGGTTGAGTTCATAGTGTGTTTTTACATGTGTCTTCATGGTTGATTTGTATCCAGGAGGTCTAGGATGGATGTCGGGATTTTGGGGTTAAACTTGGTGAAATCAATTTTTTTGGTTTCTGGTGTTGTCGTTTCTGCGACTGGTTGGTCATGTCTGCGAGCCCGCCTAGGCGAGGCCTATTCTGCAGATGTGAGCCTCTTAGGGGTTGATATTCCCTGCACCTGCGAGGTGATTTCTCGCAGGTGCGCATGCGCATAGCGAGCATCTTCCGCTTTAGCGGAGATGCTGACTGTTTAATGAAATCCGCCTTAGCAGGCTAATATCCGAGGAGGCGGAGTCGCGTAGGTAGACCGGGCTTCGCGGAAGCGGGAAACGTTGAGATCAGAAACTTATATCTTCCTATTCTGAACCATTTCATTCCATACACCAAATTAGAAACCTAGAGAGACTTTGAGGCGATTTGAGAAGTTCTTGGGAGTTAATCTTCAGTTGGGTAAGTCTTCCTACTCTATTTATGTTTATTCAAGTTCTAAATACGAATTCTAAGGTAGAGCTAAAGGAAATAGTTGGGGAAGATAGGTTTACCAACCCTATTATTGATATATGGGTCTTAAGCTGTGAAAATGGGTTCTATTGGTGAATCTTGCTAAATCTAATCATGGAACCTTGTGAAGGACTAGACTCTAAGCTTGAATCTCTATTTTGATTAAGAATTAGATTATGGAAAGTTAGGGTTTCATCCCAAATTGGGGGGGGGGGGGGGGGGGGGTTATCTAATTGGGAAATTGATGATTTCTTAAGTCTATTTTGAAATTGGGAATATTATTGAACTTCTAAAATGTTGAGTTACCGATTTTAATCTTGAAATTCATATTTTTCCCTTGTGGGCCCGATTTTCCTCTTTTAAAGGGTTGTTTTCTATTCATTTATTACTATAGCTTTATGGATATCAATAGTCTCTGTTTCTTACATAGAATGCATTGTTGAATAGACTTCGACTGTTCAAAAGCACTTCAGTAGGGTAAAGCTTTAGCGCGAGGGTTCGTGGCACCCGCTCTATATTGAGGTAGGTTACGACTTACTTTAGTTAGACTTTGATTAGTGAATCGTATGTATGCGTAGAATTGACGGGGAAAGCATGTTAGGTCTTTGGACATGATGTTGGGATGGATATACAATTAGGTTGGTATGATTTCTGATTATGTGGGCTCGTCACCGTTATTTTAAGCATTGTTAACATGTGGTGTATTTGTTTACGTGATTGGAGTGATGGGATGTGATGGATTCATTATGGTGATTGAAACACGTTCCATTTCCATGATTGTTGTGGCGTATGCAAGTCTTGATGTGGCTTATGGTGTTTGTGACCTCCATAGCATGTTCATTGGCATTGATTTCATTTGATTTAGCATTCTTGTATTCATACATTCATACATGATAGAAATGATATGGAAGTGATTTGATGAAATAAATGTGGAAGTGATTTGATGAATGAAATGTGGAAATGATTTGATGAAAGAAATGTGAAATCAGTGTGATGAATTATGGGATCGGGTTGCATACCGCAACGAATATATATATTTATGGAATCGGGTTACACGCCGCAATGGTACATGGACTCCATGAGTTCCTTGCGGGTCATGACTCCGAGACGTCAATATTCTGTCTGGAGCATGTGTGGGCAGAGTGAGTATTGGAAATTGTATTGCATGACATCTGTTGATACCTAATTTTTTAACCTCCCGAAATCTATTTTAAAAGCTCGGAGTCCTTGGACAATAAATAAAATCAGTTGCGCACCTCAAAAGGGATCTAGATATTTTTATGAAATTATTTGGGAGGATATTTCACCCTTTTGAGTTGATAAAGAAACATCCGAGGTATTTTAAATTTTGATTTGTGAAAGAAAATTTTATTGTAATTTATCGAAGGGGCAAGAAAACCCTTTTTGGATAATCATTTGTTTAGTTAATTAAATCAGGTGAATTAGGTTAATGAGCAATTTTATTCTAGTTTCATTGTCCAAGGCATTTTGAGTAATTAAAAGGAATGACCATTTTACCCTTTAAATTCTAATTCTGTGTGCGTTTGCATAGTCGATTAATTTTCTTAACTAAAAAAAAAAACCGATATCTGCAAAATGATTTTCACTGGTATTTAAGGGTTGCATCTTTAAATTATTTAAGTTCTAATGGACTAACAATTAGTTTTTTCATTATTTATTTATATATTAGTCTTTTTTTTTCCGACCCTCTATATATATGTTTGTATATACACCATGTAAATATCAATATACATGGTGCATATACACACATGTATATATACATGGAGACCAGGCCTTTTAAAAAAGCCGATGGACTAGGCCCAGTCCAAAAAGACCGTGACCCGGTCCACTTAACCACTAAAAGGGGGGGGGGGGGGGGAGTCTTATACTCCTCCCCGTTCATTTTTATTTTGCCGTAGGGGCATCGGTGCAAATGAGAGAAGAGGGAGGTGGCTATGGGGAAACCCTAGTGCCACTCCTCTGCACACCACCACCTACCCACCACTATCTCGCGTCGTGTCCCAACAATTTGGAGCGGGTGAAGCAGAGAGAAGGCAAAACATTCAATGCTTTGTCCTTCTCTCCCCCAAAATCAGGGCAAATAAGCCTTAAAGGTATACCCAACCCCCATATTATATGGATCTGTTAGATTTGAGGTGTTTTGAACCTTTGATTTCGATTTTGCTTCAAATCTGAGCCGTGAATTTAGGCTGGTGAGTGAGACTTGCCCAAAACTTGCAAGTTCCACATCGACCGATTGTCGTTCAAGCATTACTTGGGGTTTCTAGAAACCCCCATTCATTAAAGAAAGAGGTAGAATTATTAAGAAATATTAAGGATTTGAGATATTAGTCCTTAAATTTCGTTCAAAGTTTTTTATGGTTTCTTCAATTTGCTCGAAAACCTAGTTCTAAAATTTGTTGTTTTTTATTTCTTGGCATTCTGGGCTTGAGTCTTGGAAGAGGTTCTGTCCAATTTCAATTTTGGTCTAGGCCGTGCCAACAAAAGGTAACACTCAATATTGTTGTTTCTTTTATTTTAATTTTAGTTCATTAATGCTTGTTATAGTTATGTCCTAGAGTTATTGTGGTCTTTGCTAGTTAATTATGATAATAATGGTAGATTATCTAGGCTTGGAGCTTGGTGTTTAATTGTTTGGTGATATTGTTGATTGATTTCTATTTTTGTATCCTTGCAGTTTAGTCTAGTCTAATTTGATATAGACATTGGTAGGACCTATTTGAATCTAGACCATTATGTTCACTAGACTTGTCCCTATTTTCTTTTATATATAAAATGGGTTGTTGATGAAGAAGTGAATAAGTTTAAGCATTTGCCTTTTTGAATTAGTGCACATGGGACTTGTGTTGAGCATATCTAAGACAGTAGTTTAATGGAGTTTCTTTTAGTGATATTTGTCTAATCTTGTTTGTTCTACTTGACTGAGGCTTAGATTAGAGATAGGATTCGTGTTTCAACTTAAAATGTCCATAGTTTTTACTTTTAGTTTTGAAACTAAATGGTCCATGGCTAGGGTAGTTGTTGCTACAGTCTAGCTTGTCTGGTAATTAACCCCTGGGAATTGGTTCTTTTTGTGGATTAGTCTGGTCTGAGTTCATGTGTGACAAGCTTGGTCAATTTGATTGGTCATCTGTAATAATACTGAGTTTCTTGTTCAGTTTGATATCATTTGATCTAGGTGAGGTTAGTTTTGGCTAAGTTGAGATTGGTTTTGCCTGGTATAGGGGTTGTCCATTTTTCTTTCCTTTCTTTCAAGACTGTATTTACATTTATCTGTTTCCTTTTATTTTGAGTTTTGTCTGTTCATGATGGGGTCCTGGTGTCATGACCCAACCGGAGGGCCATGACGGGCACCCAGTGCTAACCAACCCGGGCACCTCTTATGGTACTCTCACATTCACATCTAGGTGAGCCACATGGCTTACTCATAATTTACATACATCAAAAGTGCTAATCTCATTGGGAAACAACACATTTATATCATCATCAATAACAATGCCCATATCCATATACACAAGCCGACAAGGCTATCAAAATGATATACGAAATATGAGCCGACAAGGATACAAGACATCTAACCAAACACAACTGTCTACGAGCCTCTAAGACGAGTAGGTAACATCATATAGGCGGGACAAGACCCCGCCGTGCTCATATGTATGTTCACAAAAGAATAATACCAAAAAGCTGTTGCTCCGGATGAAATGGAGCTCCTCTATGTAGTCCCTGAATAAGAAAGCTATGGATCAAGCCTATCTCCCTGGCCACCTGCGAGCATGACACAACGTCCACAAACAAAAGGACGTCAGTAAAAATAATGTACATAGTATGTAAAGCATAATCAACATCATAGTATGAGCATAAGAGACAGCATAAGGATTAGCATAAGATGGGAGAATCAGGAGGTAATAGAGTCATTTGTACCTCTAATGGCCTTCATCATATCTACTTACTCGTTTTTCGTAGGGACCTTCCATTTCTAATAGTTACTCATGCATATATACGTACATATACATATTTTTACTTATTCATACTCGTATCCATATCATATACATATGTTACCCGACCATGAAGGTTCGGTGGTTCACATACCCGACAATGACAAGGCTCGGTGATTATACATACCTGGCCCTACCAAGGCTCAGTGTTATCCGTACCCAACTGCAGTGGTGTGCGCGCAATAGGTATCATACCCGGCTATATAAGCTCAGTGTTACAGAATAGTCAACATCATTACAATCATCGTTTTCGTTAAGTCCATCCTTGGAGGATCAACTGTCATATAAGGAGTGCAATGGAATCATGAAAGTATCGAGGATCGTGAGCTTTAGTAGCTTTAGAGATAGAATCATTTGGAGGACATTATAGAACTCATGAAAGGATATATATATATATATATATATATATATATATATATATATATATATATATATATATATATATACATAGCCAAGGAACCATGACTTACTGAAAGAAGGGTTAGCCTTACATACCTCTTCGTCTTCTTAACTATTTAACGTTCACCGTTGAAGCTTGAATAATCTACATTTAGAAGGATTCATACCACGGTTAAGCCTTAATGTTACTCTTAAATTCAAACTAGAAAAATTCATGATCTAATGAAAATTGGGCAGCATTTCCCCTATTTCATAAACTTCCACCATACAACAATACCAATCCCAAACATCCACAATAACATCCACAATATCACAATCAAGTAATCAAACTTCATTAAGCCTTCTAAATTCATCCTTATGTTCAATTTATGCCAACGACTCCACACCCATTTTAGCACATTTTCATATAAAGTTTCTTCATCACCCTTATTACCTTCCATAACATGATTATATCCATATCAAACTAAGAATCTTGACTCAATATAGATTACTACTTATAAACATCATAAAAGCTACATTTAGACTTCATTTTCTACTTTCTTCTTATACCCAAGCTTTTGCTACAACCAAACATTCTCATTAATCATGAAATAAGAATGGAAACTAACCTTTTCATCCCATAGAAACAAGATTTGGAGCAGCTACCAACTTTTGCAAAAACCCTAGCCACAATGTCTAAGCTTTCTTGAAATCTACCAACCCTAGGAAGCCTTTTAACACATGAACACTTGATTCGAGCTATTTAATCTTTATAATCACTTGGGTTTGGGTGAAATATTTTTGGAGAAGGGTTTTGGAGCTTTAGAGAGTGTAGAAGAAATGTGGGAAATGAAATAAGGTGAGGGTCGTCCATCCTTATAATATAAAAATTCTGACCCGACCCGATTTATACGGCCTACTATACAGGCCGTATAATTTATACAGTCCGTATAATCAGGCCGTATAATACTACCAGGCTGCACCCTTCTCTGGAGAAAACCTACGGACCATTATACAAGCCGTATAGTTTATACAGTCCGTACAACTAGGATAACCCGATTTTTGTTCTCGTCGACTCGTTTGACTTCCAATCCCCGTGGACCCTTCTTGACACTTATATAATACTTCATTAACCATACAATAGGCCCTATAGCAGCCCCTTAAGATATTTCTACATAAACATTAACTCAATTATAGCGGAAACCTTTCCGAACATGACTTACATTTCGTTCCCTACAACAAACTAGACTTCACATATTTGTATGACTTCGAAATCTTATAGTATGCACCTTAAGCTATCTAATACTTCCCTTAATCTCATAAGGATTTCATAATCACCTTAAGCTCACATTAGCCTATCCACAAGGCAACACATACATAATTTTCGGGGTGTAACATTCTTCCCCCCTTAAGAATATTCGTCCTCGAATGTTAGGTTCTTGGGAATCCTATAAAAATTTCGCCAGAGTTTTCCCTATAATATGGCACTATCATCCTGCACAGCAACCCAAAATACATCGCCTCACAGGGCTACAACAACAACAACAATAATCGTGGCCACACACGACCAGGAAAATATCAAGGGAAAACACTACATACCTAAGGTTAATGGCATCACTGCCTGAATCTCCTCTAAGGGTGAAAATAAATGTGGGTACCTGAACTTCATATCTTCTTTGGCTTCCCAAGTCATTTCCTCTCTATTATTATTCCTCCGTAAAACGTTTACTGAAGCTACCTCTTTGGTCCTGAGCTTCCGTACTTTCCTATCTAAAATGGCAATGAGGACTTTTTCATAAGACAATTGTTTGGTAACTTGGACATCATTTATTGATATAATTATAGAAGGATCCCCGATGCACTTACGAAGCATCGATACATGGAAAACTGGGTGAACTGACTCCAAATCTAATTTGTAGGCCACTTTGCCTACCTTGCGTATAATCTCATAAGGTCCAATGTACTGGGGGCTAAGCTTGCCCTTTTTGCCAAACCTCATAATGCCTTCATTGGAGACACCTTTAAGAATACCCAGTCTATCACTTGGAACTCTTAGTTCTTTCGACGATTATCCGCATAGGACTTCTAACGACTCGGAGCTGTCAATAATTGATCCTGTATAAGCTTGAATTTCTCTACAACTTGTTGGACCAAGTCTGGCCATATCAATTTGGTCTCTTCTACTTCGAACCACCCAATTGGGGATCTGCACTTTCGCCCATATAAAGCCTCATACGGGGCCCTTTGGATGCTAGAATGATAACTGTTGTTATAAGCAAATTCAATAAGTGGTAAGTGATCATCCCAACCACCTCCAAAATCCAATATATATGCCCATAACATATCCTCAAGAGTCTGAATGGTACGTTCAGCTTGCCCATCCGTCTGGGGGTGGCATGTCGTGCTAAGACTCACCTGAGTTCCCAAACCTTCTTGGAAAGATTTCCAAAAATTGGCTGTAAAATGAGTCCCTCTATCAGAGAAAATAGACACGGGAACACCATGAAGCCGCACTATCTCTTTAACATAAAGCTTTGCATAATCTTTTGCTACATATGTAGTTCTGACCGGTAAGAAATGAGCTGACTTCGTGAGTCTATCCACGATTACGCATATAGAATCATACTTACGTCGAGAATGGGGTAAGCTTGTAATGAAGTCCATATTAATTACTTTCCATTTCCAAGTTGGAATTTCTATACCTTGCAACAATCCGCCTGGCTTTTGGTGCTCAATTTTCACTTGCTGATAGTTAGGACATTGAGCTACGAATTCCGCTATATCCTTCTTCATCCCATTCCACCAATATATGGATTTAAGATCATGATACATTTTCGTTGCTTCGGGGTGGACAGAATAACGGGAACAATGAGCTTCTCTTAATATTTGGGGGCGTAATCCTGCAACATCAGGAACACATAACCTGCCTCGACATCGGAGAACTCCATCTCCAGAAATATCAAATGATGACTTCTCCTTCTGAGAGAGCGTATTTCTATAATGAATTAGCATAGGATCTTCGTATTGGCGCTCCTTTACTTCAACTACTAGCGATGAAACCGCTGAATTTTGAATGATAGCTCCCATACTGCCTGAGTCCACTACTCGAACTCCTATGCTAGCTAACTACTGGAGCTCATGAGTTATCTCTCTTTTCTCTGGCTGCACATCGCATAAACCTCCCATGGATCTACAACTAAGAGCATCAGCCACAACATTTGCTTTCCCGAGATAATACAGGATGTCAACATCATAGTCTTTTAACAATTCCAACCACCGCCGTTGCTGCAAATCTAATTCTTTCTGCTTGAAGATATACTGAAGGCTCTTATGATCTGTATAAATATCAATGTGGACGCTATACAAATAATGTCTCCACATCTTCAATGCATGAATCACTGCAGCCAATTCAAGGTCATGGGTCGAATAATTTTTCTCATGTTTTCGTAACAGCCTTGAAGCATACGTAATCATCTTACCATGTTGCATTAACACACAACCTAGCCCAACGCCTGAGGCATCACAATAGATAACATAACCTTCCAATCCCTCTGGAAATGTCGGGACTGGGGCAGAATTTAATCTATCCTTTAGCTCTTGGAAACTACGTTCACAAGCATCTGTCATTGAAAATTAGCTAATTTTTTAGTCAGCTTACTGAGTGGTGCAGAAATAGAAGAAAAACCTTCTACAAATCTCCTGTAGTAACCTGCTAAGCCTAGAAAACTATGAACCTCTGTAGGAGTTGTGGTCCTTTGGCCAAGTCTTCACGGCCTCAATCTTCTGGGTGTCTACTCGAATACCATCAACTGAAATAATATGCCCCAGAAAGGTCACTGAGTTCAACCAAAACTCACACTTAGAAAAATTGGCAAATAACTCTTGAGTCTGAAGAACTCTAAGAGCAGTACGCAAATGATCCGCATGTTCTACCTCGGTCATAGAATATACATGGATATCGTCGATGAACACAATCACAAATAAATCTAGGAACGGCCTGAACACATTGTTCATCAAATCCATAAATATTGCCGGTGCATTAGTTAGCCCAAATGACATTACCCGGAACTCAAAATGGTTGTACTTGGTTCTGAAGCTGTCTTAGGAATATCTTTCTCCCTAACTCGCACTTGGTATTACCCGGATCTCAAATCTATCTTTGAAAACCATTTGACGCCTTGTAATTGGTCAAACAAATCATCAATCCTCGGAAGGGGATATTTATTCTTAATCGTCACTTTATTCAGTTGCCGATAGTCAATGCACATTCGCAAGGAGCCATCTTTCTTTCGCACAAACAACACGGGTGCTCCCCAATGGGAAGAACTAGACCTAATAAAGCCTTTCTCAAGAAAGTCCTTCAATTTCTCCTTCAACTCTTTCAACTTTACGGGAGCCATTCTATGAGGAGGAATAAATATGGGTTTAGTATCCAGTAGCACATTTATAGCAAAATCAATCTCCCGCTCTGGAGGGAGGCCTGGAAGCTCTTCCGGGAATACATCCTAGAACTTATTCACTATGGGGATAGACTGAAAAGTTGGCGGTTCAGCTTCTACATCTCGAACCCGAACTAGATGGAAAATACAACCTTTTGTGATAATTTTCCTTTCCCTTAGATAGGAAATAAACCTACCTTTCGGGGACGCAGTATTTCCTTTCCATTCTAAAACTGGTTCTCTCAGAAACTAGAAGCGAACCATTTTCATTCTACAATAAACATTGGCATAGCAAGAAGCCAACCAATCCATGCCTATGATAACATCAAAATCCACCATTTTTAACTCATGTAAGTCAATCATGGTACGATGGTCACAAATCACAACTACACATTTTCTATATACTCGACTAGCGATTACCGGTTCACCAACAGGTGTAGATACCTCAAAAGGTTTGTTCGACTTCGGTTTGACCCCAAACTGACCCGCAATATATGGAGTAACATATGACAATGTGGATCCCGGGTCTATCAAAGCATATACATCATGAGAAAATACCGATAATATACCTGTAACAACATTAGGAGAAAACTCAAGAACTTGGCGTCCAGCCAAAGCATAAATACGGTGCTGAGGACCGCTAAAACTGGGAACTCCCCCCCTTCCTCTACCATGGCTAAATGGCGCATGTGAACCTGGCCCCATAGGGCGTACAGACGATGAAGACCCGACTACCGATCTTGAAGGCTGGGTCCTACCTCTTCCACCAACCGAGGGGCAATCGCGTATAATATGGCCTGGCCGACCGCATGCATAGAAAACCTCTGAACCTAGACACTGGCCCCAATGTAACTTCCCACACTGGGACCATCGTGGCTCGGGTGGTGTTGCCTGACCCGAATCACTCCTGAACTGAGAACCTGAAGCCTTGAAACTCTGACTCGGCCCGGAATAGGTAGATCTATCAAATCTCTGGCCTGTAAACCGTGGAGGCGCACTAGTCATAGAGTGGCCTGAATGCCTAGAAAACTACTGTCTTGGCCCGCCTCTAAACTCACTCGTCGGACCCGAAGATCTAGCCCTCTTGCTATACCCTCTATCATGCTCACGCTCACTTCTTTGTTGTTGTTGGCTTTCTTCCAAATTCTGGGCATGGGCTTGCATGCGTGAAATATCCATGTTGTTTTGAAGGACGCAGTCAAGCACCTATCCATCAAATGTATCCCTAGGCCCTTCACAAATCGGTGTACTCAGTCGCCCATATCCGCTACCATGGCCGAAGCATACCTAGACAAATAATTGAAGTGGAGATTTTACTCTAAGGCACTCATACTTCCTTGCCTAAGATTCAAGAATTTATCAGCTCTAGCCCGCTGAACCTGTGGAGGCAAGTAATGTCGAAGGAAGGCATCCACAAATTCTTGCCATATCGGGGGAGGTTCATTGACTCCCCGTGAAGCCATCCAAACTGTATACCAATGAACCCCAACATCCCAGAGTTTATAGGATGCTAACTCCACCGATTCAATGTCCAAAGCATGTATTAACCGAAGTGTCCTCAACATCCCATCAATAAAATTCTGAGGGTCCTCATCCGGCTTTAACCCGAAGAATTTTAGAGGGTTCAAGCTAATAAAATCACGGGCCTTGCACTAACAACCCTATCACCATGCCCTGTACCTTGCCGCCGAGTCTGGGTGGCAACCAACTGAGTAAGTAAATGAATGGCCACTTTTACATCGTGGCTCGAAGCATCCGGTGAAAGAGATGGAGGTGTTGGAGCTGGGGCTGAGGCTCTCTGATGCTCCTCAGAAATAGGCACTGAATGAGAGGACTGAGATTGAGCCGCATTCTGGGATTCACCCTCTTCTATATCCGTTAGCGGTGCTCTTTCAGCCCGCTTTTCTGCCCCTGTCTTGCCCTTTTGGGTTGTCGTAGCTTTTCTCTTTACGGGTATTTCTGAAATACATAACACACGGTTAAGGAAATAGAAGTCTTTACATCATGGCTCTATCGCACGATCTTATGAAGAAAGAAGGTCATTCATTCCTAAAATGCCCGCAGCCTCCTGTTTCTAGGCGTGGCGCGCAACACTCCCATAAATAAGACTCTACTGGACACGGCTCGTAGACACACCCTAGGATAGAACTGCTCTGATACCACTTTTGTCAAGACCCAACCGGAGGGCCATGACGGGCACCTGGTGTTAACCCACCCGGGCACCTCTTATCGTACTCCAACATTCATGTCTAGGTGAGCCACATGGCTTACTTATAATTCACATACATCAAAAGTGCTAATCTCGTTGGGCAACAACGCATTTATATGATCATCAATAACAATGCCCATATCCATGTACACAAGCCGATAATGCTATCAAAATAATATACAAAATGTGAGCCGACAAGGCTATAAGACATCTAACTATACGCAACTGTCTACGAGCCTCTAAGAAGAGAAGATAACATCATATAGGTGGGACAGGGCCCTACCGTGCCCATATGTATGTACACAAAAGAATAATACCAAAAAGCTATAACTCCGGATGAAATGGAGCTCCTCTATGTAGTCCCTGAATAAGAAAGTTATGGATCAAGCCTGTCTCCCTGGCCATCTGCGGGCATGACGCAACGTCCACAAACAAAAGGACGTCAGTACAAATAATGTACTGAGTATGTAAACCATAATCAACATCATAGTATGAGCATAAGAGATAGCATAAGGATTAGCATAACATGGGAGAATCAGGAGGTGATAGAGTCATTTGTACCTCTAATAGCCTTCATCATAGCTACTTACTTGTCTTTCGTAGGGACCTTCCATTTCTAAGAATTACTCATGCATATATACGTACATATACATATTCGTATTCATATTTGTACTTATTCATACTCGTATCCATATCATACCCGACCATGAAGGATCGGTGGTTTACATACCCGGCCATGACAAGGCCCAGTGATTATACATACCTCGCCCTACTAAGGCTTAGTGTTATCCCTACCCAACTGCAGTGGTGTGCGCGCAATAGGTATCATACCCGGCTATATAAGCTTGGTGTTACATAATAGTCATACATACTTAGACACGTATACATAAGAGCCCATAAGTATCATCAACATCATTACCATCATCGTTTTCGTTACGTCTATCCTTGGAGGATCAACTGTCATATAAGGGGGGTAATGGAATCATGAAAGTATCGAGGATTGTGAGCTTAAGTAGCTTTAGAGATATAATCATTTTGAGGACATTATAGAACTCATGAAAGGATATATATATATAGCCAAGGAACCATGCCTTATTGAAAGAAGGGTTAGCCTTACGTACCTCTTCCTCTTCTTAACTACTTAACATTCACCGTTGAAGCTTGAATAATCTACATTTAGAAGGATTCATACCACGGTTAAGCCTTAATGTTACTCTTAAATTCAAACTAGAATAATTCATGATCTAATGAAATTTCGGCAGCATTTCCCCATTTCGTCAACTTCCACCATACAACAATACAACTCCTAAACATCCACAATATCATAATCAAGTAATCACACTTCATTAAGCTTTCTAAATTCATCCTTATGTTCAATTTATGCCAACGACTCCACACCCATTTTAGCACATTTTCATATAACATTTCTTCATCACCCTTATTACCTTCCATAAGGTGATTATATCCATATCAAACTAAAAATCTTGACTCAATATAGATTACTACTCATAAACATCATAAAAGATACATTTAGACTTCATTTTCTACTTTCTTCTTATACCCAAGCTTTTGCTACAACCAAACATTCTCATTAATCATGAAATAAGCATGGAAACTAACCTTTTAATCCCATAGAAACAAGCTTTGGAGCAGCTACCAGCTTTTGGCAAAACCCTAGCCACAATGTCTAAGTTTTCTTGAAATCTACCAACCCTAGGAAGCCTTTTAACACATGAACACTTGATTCGAGCTATTTAATCTTTATAATCACGTGGGTTTGGGTGAAATATGTTTGGAGAAGTGTTTTGGATCTTTAGAGAGTGTAGAAGAAATGTGGGAAATGAAATAAGGTGAGGGTCGTCCATCCTTATAATATAAAAATTCTGACCTGTCCCGATTTATACGGCCTACTATACGGGCCGTATAATTTATACGGTCCGTATAATACCACCAGGCTGCACCCTTCTCTGGAGCAAACCTACGAACTATTATACGGGCCGTATAATTTATACGGTCCGTACAAATGGTCGTACAGCTGGGAAAACCCGATTTTTTGTTCTTGTCGACTCGTTTGACTTCCAATCCTCGTGGACCCTTATTGACACTTATATAATACTTCATTAACCATAAAATAGGCCCTATAGCATCCCCTTAAGATATTCATAAATAATTATTTACTCAATTATATCGGAAACCTTTCCGAACATTACTTACATTTCGTTCCCTTCAACAAACTAGACTTCACATATTCGTATGACTTCGAAATCTTATAGTGTCACGACCCGTCTAGAGGGCTGCGACGAGCGTCCGGTGCTAGCCCATCCGGGCACCCGTTGGCTTACACTTACACTTACATATAGGTGAGCCACATAATTAAGCATACATTTCTATTCATCATTCATGCGAGTCCCATTGGACGACAATGCTTTTATATCATGGTTGGCGTCTATACCACGTCAATGTACATGAGCCGACAAAGCTATCAAAATGATATACAAAATATAGGCTGACAAGGCCAGACATATCTAACCATATACACATGTCTATGAGCCTCTAAGGAGAGTATAACATATCATATAGGCGGGACAGGACCCCGCTAAGCCCATAATTATGTACACAAAAGAATAAGTACCCAAAAGCTATGGCTCCGAATGAAGTGGAGCTCTGCTATGTAGTCCATGAGAATATAGCTATGGATCGAGCCTGTCTCCCTGTGCACCTGCGGGCATGACGCAGCTTCCACAAATAAAAGGACGTCAGTACGAAGAATGTACTGAGTATGTAAAGCATGATCAATATCAACATAGAAGCATAATAAGCAACAAAAGAAATAGCACAAGACGGGAGATGGTGAAATCATCGTCATAGGCACTTACTTGCCTTTCATAGGACTTTCCATTTCTAATGCGTATTTACGTGCATACATCTATACCCGTATCTGTTCCATATCTGTACTCGTATTCGTATACATGCCCTTATTCACATTCATATCGTATCATATTCGTATTCCTTCACATATCTATATCATATGCATCATCATATCATATACATAGTATTTACATAGCATACCCAACCATGCAGGTTCAGTGTTTCATACATACTTGGCCAACCAAGGCTCAAGGTTACTCGTACCTGGCCCTACCAAGGCTTCAGGGTTACATCTACCTGGCCCTACCAAGGCATCAGGGTTACATCTACCTGGCCATACCAAGGCATCAGGGTTACATCTACCTGGCCCTACCAAGGCATTAGGGTTACATCTACCTGGCCCTACCAAGGCATCAGGGTTATCCGTACCATCTGCAGAGGTGTGCGCACGTTACATAATCATACACCTACTCATTTACATATCCTACCCGGCCTCATAATCTCGGGGTTCCATAATAGCCATACATAGAGACATATACATAATAGCTCATAAGCATCTTTACTATTTACATCATTATCATAATCGTCATCGTTATCGTCGTCATTATTACCATTATAGTCGTCATCAATATCGTTATCACTATTATTGTCATTAATCTCATCTACCTCAACGGGCCTACTCGTCATACGAGGAACTTAGTACAATTGTAGCGTATCAAGAATCGTGAGCTTACTAGCTCGAAAGATCAAATCATTTGAAGGATATCATAGTCTTATGAAAGAAGGGTTAGCCTTACATACCTTTTCCGTTCAACTATTCTACACTTGCGCGTTCTCCTCCAATGCTAGCGTCTCTACCTTCATTAAAGTCATACTATCATTAGAATCGATGGCTAGCATATATGACTAAAGCTAGAGAAAATCGGACAGCATCTCCTCTATTTATACGACATTCCTCCATAACGTATATCAACTCCCAAACGTCAATAACACATTCACAATACCATAACAATTGTCATTATTCATCCACATTATCTACATTTCTCAATTTGCTTTCAATTACTCATGTCGATGGCTATAACACACGACTATGTCCATTCACGTACATTGCTCATCTCATGTTCTCAACATCATTTATAACATATTTGCATCACAATACATCAAGACTCATAACTCAATTCAAACTATTTCTCAAAATGACACTATTCCACATTCATGACCCATTTTTCTATACCCTTCTACAATCCACGTATTTCAACTTTTAAATAACTCAAACAACATATAAATACCATGAATCTTACCTTAGATGTCGTAGGAACAAGCCTTGGTTGGTAATACTCCACTTGGACAAAAACCCTAGTTTATCTCCATTGGGATTTCTTGACTTGAATGACCTTTAATGGGTTTTCTTATACTTGATTCACTTAGTTTATATTGTTGATCACCAAATATCCTTTAATTCTTATGGAATATATGTAGAGAGATGTTTTAGAGAGAAGGGGTGTCTCGTAGAAATGAAATGAAATAAACCTTGGTCCCTTTATTTAATGACACAAAACCTGCCCGACCGCATATACGGACCAACATACGGTCCGTATAATTTATACGGGCCGTATGTCTGGCCGTATATTTGGTCCATAAACTTTTTCCTCTCTGGGCTGATTATACGGTCCCAATCATACGGACCGTATAATTTATACGGCCAGTATGTTTGGCCGTATAACCCCCAGTGGTTCCGATGTTAGTTTCGTCGATTCGTTTGGTCTCCAATCCTTATGGAACCTTCTTAACACTTGTTCAACACTCCAATACCAATCTAAGGGACGTTGTCACACTTCTCCAAGACATCACTGAGTCCTCATTAACTCGTTACTCTTATTTCCCTTCCGAAACCTATCGTATGGCTTGCCTTATCTTGGCCAACTTTCTCGTCTAACATCGGATGCCTTTGAAATCTTACTTAGGGTCATCAAATGTCGTTTCTTACTCATGGAAGTATCGTACACTCGTACTCCTCACTAGTTCATTCACTTGTGCAAAAACGGAGGATTTTCCGAGGTGTAACATATAGTATGCACCTTAAGCTATCTAATACTTCCCTTAATCTCATAAGGATTTCATAATCACCTTAAGATCACATTAGTCTATCCACAAGGCAACACACACGGAATTTTCGGGGTGTAACACCTGGTCCCTTCCTCTTGAATTTGTTTGATCATGTTGAGTGGATTTTGCGAATTTACTTAATGTAAACCTATAACTGGAACTGGTTGGGTGTGTTTCTATTAAACCAACTTCCTTATTTTCTTTGTTGCCTGATAACTACTGCTTTTTCTTGAAAATAACCTACTTAGAATTTGCTTAAGTGTATGAGATTCATTCCTGACTTGTTTGGATTCTTCTAAGTGGCCTAGAGTGTTTTACTTATAAGAAGACAATTTTCCATATAAATTTACTCCACCTAGACACAGGACAAGATGAAACTGAGGAAAAGGGTTTGAAATGTAGATTGAACTCTAGTTGGTTTTTGTTTTACTCATTTGGTTGAACTACGCTTCGTGGTCAAAGGGTGAAGAGTCAAAGCTGTTTCTTGAATCATCTTCTTTATTAAGTGTTGAGGAATTTTATCAAAAGTTGGCCCAATTTTAGTACTTAGTCCTTTTTATTTGGCCAAACCAGCAATGTAAAGTGGTAGTTGACTTTAAAAGAGGAAGGTCTTATTGCATATGTGCTGTGATCATTTAAGACAAACAATTTTTCTTAAAAGATCAAGTTATGTGTGTGGTCTGGGCTGCTGCTCTAATGGTGTCCTGCTTGTTCCCCCTCCCGTCTGAATTTGATAAAGTCTCTCATTTGGATACAACCACCTTGTATACTAAAAATTTATAAGTAATTCAGAATTAAGGGAGGTTCTATTTCACTTTGCTTGGTTTTCTTTTGTTGTGATCATCTAGCTAACACTAGAAGTTAAGAGAATTGGTTTTGTGCCTTGATTGTTTCACTGTCTATTCTTATCCTCCCCTTTGTGTCCTCCCATTTTAGTCTACATTCACAACATGATCATATTTTGAGTCAAAAGTTTTGCTCAAGTTTGGAAAATATCAAGGACCAGTCCTAGATACTTGCTTTGTTACTGAACTTCCAAAAGAATTTGTCTCTTTAAACTTATGTTTGGTTGACAGATCTTCTTCTGATGCCTGTGTTCATTGTAACTACATGTAGATTGATATTATGTTACAAAACTATTTTACTTCAAACCTTCCTTTCCTGATAAGTTTTTGATAAAAAATAAATATGGCCTCATTGTCCCAGGCTTAACATAGACCATGAGTTCCCCTTTTCTCAGAAAACCTGCAAGTCTTTCAGTTTGTGATTTGGTTCAAGTTTGGTTTTGTGTCATGAAAGTATATTGTTCTTTCTTTGTACTTGTTTGACCTTACTGTGGGATCAATTAGCCAATTAGGCTAAGGTCTCCTGATGATTTATCTTGTTTGGAATTTGGTGAAGTCCCATGGATGTGTTTGTGTGTGCATTTTAGACTTGAAAGCCATTTGGCCTCAGAAAAGGGTGTGTTAATCTTTCCATTTCCTGGGAATGCTACTATGTGTTCTAACTGGTGCTTTTCCCCCTACTTTGCTTTTATTTCAATCTGAAACTTCCCCTTGTGTTACATGGATTTACATTCTTCAAACTGGGAGTTCCTTTTTTGTCTGTTTGACTTTTGCTTTCAAAATCCCCTTCAAATTGTCTTGTGGCCTCTATGTTCACCTGGTATTGGATTCTGTCTTCCTTGTGTGGTTTGATTTTGATAAACAAAAGGTGTGCCCTTTCTTTTTGAATTCTGGTGTGATTAAACAACAAGAGTCTCTCCCCATGTCTTTTCTTGGTTCAGTTTAGAGATGTTAAGATTGATTAGTTTGTTCCCACCTATTGTGTGTCCATGAAAATGCTTGTGCCCAGTACTTGCATTTGGATTTGATGTCAAAAGTCTCTAAAACCTGAACCTGGTCCTCATGAATTAGCTAGTTGCTACTGGTTGATGTGTGCTTCTGAGATGTTTGTTCCCATCATTTACCACTAACTTCAATCATCAGGAGCCTTTAGACCCGGACAATTAAGTCCGCTTAAGTAGGAAGGTATGGAAGGATTGAATGCCTGTAAGTCTGCCTAAGGCATCTGGTGTTGTCACTGGATGATTAGGGTGAGGACATAAGGATGGGTGAGAGGGTTTTAGGAGAGGAAAAACTGAGCCTAGGCATGAGCTGGAGGTAGTGACCAGTGGAGCCCAGGATCCCTTTTTTCTGAAAGGAGACTCAGGAAAAGGAGATGGGGAAGTGATGACCCCTTTCAGGGGTCTGAAACTCTTACTTCCATTTTCTTGGACCTTCCCCTCATGATCCTGGGACTCACAAAGGCTTCAGGTAAGGAGGAGTTGTCTAACTATGCCTAAAAGGGAAGGAAAGATGTGCCTGAAACTAAATCAACTAGCAAATGTTAATCCAGGCTAGGTGCTATGTGATCCCTTTTGCTCTTTTCTGTCTTAAAACCTTTGGTCTGTAGGATCTATGGGTTCCTGAGCTTTGTTTTGTTTGGAATTGGTCTAAAGTATTATTTGAACCTCCACTTGTCCATGGTTGTATGTGTTGCTTCTTTGTTGGTGTCTTGTCTTGGACCCTCCCCTTACATAGAATTAGAACCCAGTTGTCATGAGTCTTCTGAATGTCCCCAGCTTTGTGTGCTTCTCTCCTTTTCTGTTTCTTTTTTTTTTGATTGATTGAAACAACTTTGTATGCTTACTTATATGTGATCACATAACCTCCAAGGTATTTTATTTTTCCCAACATTGCTACATACATTTGATTTTGTACGCCTCCCTCCATTTTAATATGCCTGCTGGACAGGCCAGCTTAAGTTTAGTCTTGTTGGGGCTTCAGTTGATCGAGATTAGTGGGTCCCTACTGAACATGAGATGCTTGTAAATATTTTGGGGTTCGCTGTCATTTGGCTAGACTGTTTGGGCCTATGCAAGTATTTTGGTTTGTTGTGTTTGCCCTTTGGCAATTGTTTATCTCCTTTCTCTGTATTTTTGTTCATAACTACTGGTGCTGCTTGCCTTTTCCCTTTCAAAAGAAATTGTATTTGATTGATCAAGGGTTATTTTGTGATATCTAGTTTTCTCTAGAAGGATTGTTCCAGTTCATATGATTGTATAGTGTCCATGACTGCTCATTGAAGCTACTAGGATATTGCTTGTATATCCATAATATTTTGGTTCTGTGCTCTTTCTGCCCACTCTCAATAGGGCCCGAACGAATCTAAGGCCAACTGTGGTAATTCGGGGTTGTCTTAATCTCTCGGTGTTAGCCATGCCTGGGGTTCCTCGAAACCCCTTGGAACTTGTGCGACATCGGATACACAGGATCCAGACCTAGTCCCCATGCCATGCCTAAGCCTTAGGATAACTTGAGTTTTGTTTGAGTAGGCAAAAGGGCAAGTATGGAACAAGTGTGTGCTGCCTTATATATATGTATATGTGTGCATAGTCTATATCATACATGGGTGTGTATTTATAATTTTAGTTATTTAACTTAGTGATAAGTTCAGCGATTATAAACTAACCGGTGTTTTCTTTCTTTCCCCTCCTCCTCCTTCTATCACGCGACTACTCGGGTCACAAATGCATAAAACCACCCCTTGGGCCTAAGGCCCAGCTAGGAATATTACTTCAAAATAGAGTCTGGGAAGACAAGAAAAGATAGCAAGGCGCACAGAAGGCCCAACCATGGGTGAAAATGGCCAACTAGGGGCGTGGTAAGCCCCTAGTTTAACCCTGTCTCTTTATATTTTTTTTTAAATTTATTTCCAACTTGGTTTACTTGTAAACATGTGTATTCAAACTCATATTATAGTGGAAAAAAACTTATGGTCGGAATTAGACGTCTTAGGACAACTGTTCTTATGCCGTTTAGTCGACTTTAGGTCCTCGTGGGCGTTTTCAAAAACCACGGACTTAAACATGACGTTTATATGACTATGTATAAAATTGGAGCTTCGCAAAGCAATTTTTTCCTCAAAAAAAAAAAAAAAAAACAAACAAACAAACCAATAACTGATTTTTTTCTAAGTCTTAAATGGTAATCAAGTTTTATGGCGAGAGATGTTTCAAAACTGAGTTATTAACTCGATCAGTTTTTACCGTAAAAAAGGATTTTTCCAACTTAGCTTTCAATAAACGGGTTCAACGTCAATGGCTTCAACTTATACACTTTTTCACTAATAAAAATGGTAAATCTTTGACAAGATTGGATCAGTTTTTGAATCTAGAACCAGGTTTTTTCACAAAAAATTGCAAAAATCCGTTTTGTTTAAGTATGAAAATAAACAAGGACTCCTAAGATGTGATGCTGTTTTGGCCCAAAGTAGGCCCAAATAAACGAGTATTTACGGATAAGTTATACTCATTTTTAAAATATGAATACGCCCTTATAACGTATAAAAACTAATTCGTAATATATAATTCCAGATAAGACTGAACGTACTGATACAGACTAATCCAAGACAAGTGTATGAGTATAATATGGACTTAATTTATAAACCAAGACTTTTGTTCTACACTGTCTCTTATAAACATATATACTCCTTGTACATAAAAGGAGGATATTTATACATGGATATTATAAATTCGGTACTACGATACTTCATATATAAAAGGAATATATTCAAAATTTTCCAAAACATATGATATGCATGACAGTTATTTTTAAGGGAAAATAAACACGAAATAAGCAGTTTAAACAAATACTCATACACTGTAATTCGAAGGTCAACCGTTTAGTACGGATCCTTAATACTGTCGTGCCTAACACCTTCCCCAGGGGATCATTAGAACCCTTACCTAGAACTCTGGATTACGAAGGTTTTTTCACTGCATTTGAATAAACCCTTCAAAATCGATTTTCCTAATTTCCTAAAAATTAGGTGGCTACTCTTTTCAAAATAAGTCCGAAAGAGCACTAACGAGTTCGTAGTAGCCTTGTTGCGCCCTAAACCCGCGCGAAAAAGTGAACCGTAACAGATGGCGACTCCGCTGGGGACTTAAAGGTTCTAACCATAAGGATTCCAGTATAATATGAGTATATCTGTTATAAACTTCTTATGTGTTTACTTTCCCCACAATTATTAACTATCATTGCATGCATATCATAACTCAGCCACTCCTAGCATTTATTTTACACTTTGTTCCAAAGGCGACTTCGCAGAGCACGCGGTCATTCCCTCACTATAAAATCAAAATTTTCTCGTGGAACCGTTATGAGGCGGGGTTGGTACGCGGTCGTCCAACAACCCAAACAGTTCAGCCCAATTGTCTGCTCGGGTTTTCGGTCATTAAAAAAAAACTACTTTAGAAAAACTAGGATAGAGCTAAGCAATCTTATGTTTCATATACAGTAAGGTACTCAACAAGGAATAACTCTAAGAAATCTATTAAATGGTTGTTAAATCTTTATTTTGGAACATAAGATCAGTGAAGTCTCAACAAGCATTTCATAGAGTCCAAATGTTAAATAGGCATCACAAGTTCTTTTTGGTGGCTCTGATGGAACCTTTTTAGCATCAGAGACAGATTCAGAAATATAGAAGGAGACTTGGAATGCCTTATGCTAATTTCAACTGTAATGGTAAGATTTGGTTTTTTGTTCAACATAATGTAGATGTTGAGGTTCTTTTGGATACTGAACAATCCATTACTGTAAAGCTGAAGTTTCAAGAATCGAATAGAGACATGGTGGTTGCAATGGTCTATGCAAAATGTTCAGAAGTGGAGATATTGCTGTTATGGGATATTTTATACTTCTTGGCTAGTAACATGACATCTCCTTGGCTGATTGGTGGAGATTTCAATGTTATATTGAATGAAGAAGAAAAAATAGGAGGTTTACTAGTATTTCCACAAGAATATGAAGATTTTTCCTTTTGTTTGAATTCTTGTGAGTTGCATGAGATGACTTTTAAAGGGAGTCATTTCACTTTGGTGGAATGGTGGGGCTGCTAATGACTGCGTTTTTAAGAGGTTGGATAGGATTGTGCATAATGATTCATTCCAGAATTGGTTTGGACATCTTGAAGTGGAGCATTTGTCAAGGACTGCTTCTTATCATGCACCATTACTTTTATCATGTGGAGATCAAGTGGAGAATTTTATCAAACCATTCAGATTTCTTAAATTCTAGGTGGAGCATGATACTTTTCTTGACTTTATTAAGCAGCAATGGGAAGCAGACTTATCTAATGATGTTTTTCTTTCCTTTAAACTCAAAATGAAGAAACTGAAAGTTGCTTTAAGTAAATGGAGTAAGGTTACGTTTGGTAATATTTTTAAGCAACTAGTGATCAGAGAAGATATAGTTAAGATTAAAGAGTAGTTGTTTGAGGAGAACCCTTCTGAAGAAAATAGAATGGTCATGCAATGGGCTCAAGCTGAACATAAACCGTATCTTCACTATGAGGAAGAATTCTGGAGGCAAAAAGCTGGGATGGACTGTTTCTCAGAAGGTGAGAAAAATACAAGATTTTTCCATAGTATGGTAAAAGGAAGAAGGAAAAGAATCCAGATCAAGAGGATTTAAGATGCTGATGGAAATTGGTTAGAGAATGCTGATAAAGTTGCTGGTGAAGCTGTTAACTTTTTTCATAAGCAATTTACTCATGAGGAGGTTAGTGAAGATTCTCCAATTCTTAATCATATTCCTGAACTGATTAGAGAGGAGGATAATATGCTACTTGCTGAACAACCTACTATGGAGGAAGTACAGAAGGCAGTGATTGAATTAAATGGAGATAGTACTTGTGACCCTGATGGCTTTTCTGGGATATTTTATCAGAAGTGTTGGAAGGTGATCAAGGCTGATGTATTTAGTGTTGTTAAAGCTTTCTTTGATGGTCAGACTCTTCCCAAATCAATCACTCACACTAATCTAGTATTGCTGCCAAAGAAGTATGTTGTTAAGTCTTTCTCAAATATGAGACACATAAGTCTTAGCAACTTTAATATTAAGGTCATATCTAGAGTAGTTCATGATAGAATGGACAAATTACTTACAAGGGTGATATCTCCAAATCAATTAGGTTTTGTCAAGGGCAGGAATATAATTGAGAATGTATTGTTGACACAAGAAATTGTAACAGATATAAGGAAGAGAGGAAAACCAGCAAATGTTGTGATTAAGTTGGATATGAAAAAATCATATGACAGGGTCTCATGGTTATATCTCTGTAAGGTGATGAAGAAGATGGGATTTTCTAGAGCTTTCATTGATCTTATATGGAGACTGTTGGAAAATAATTGGTATTATGTGCTTTTAAATGGTCAGGCACATGGTTTCTTTCACTCTACAAGGGGTGTCAAGCTGGGTGATCCACTCTCTCTTGCTATTTTCATCATAGCTGCAGAAGTTCTTTCAAGAGCATTAAACTCTTTGTTTGATCAGCTTGGTTTTGTTGGTTATGGGATGCCAAAGTGGAGTGCTGAGCTGAATCATCTGGCATATGCAGATGATACAATCATCATTTCTGCTGCAGACAACTACTCTTTACAGATGATCATGGATACTCTTCAAGAATATGAGAAGATATCTGGACAGCTAGTAAACAAGAGGAAAAGTTCTTTTTATATGTTCAGCAAAGTTTCAAATGAGTTGAGTTTGCAGGTTGCAGTAGTAACAGGATTTGTGAGAGGGAAATTTCCTTTTACATATCTTGGAGTACCAATTACTCATGCTAGGAAAAGGAAAGTGGACTATACTGAGTTATTGAAGAAAGTCAAAGACAAGTTGCAAACTTGGAAAGGAAAGTTACTGTCTTATGGTGGAAAAGTAGTGTTGATTACAAGTGTTCTTCAAAGTATCCCAATTCATGTTCTATCTGCTATAAGGTCTCCTAAATGTGTTATTAAAGAGCTACACAAGATCTTTGTAAGGTTCTTTTAGAATAATAAGGAGGAGGGAAGATGCAGACACTGGTCATCTTGGCTTAACATGTGCTTTCCTAAACATGAAGGAGGATTGGGATTCAGGTCTATTTATGACATGTCCAAAGCCTTACGTGCTAAACTTTGGTGGAAGTTTAGAACCACTAGTTCACTTTGGGCTAATTTCATGTGGAAAAAATACTGTAAGAAGCAAATTCCTCAGGTGGTTCAATGGAAGGGAGGTTCACAAGTGTGGAAGATGATATTGGAAGCAAGGGAAAGTATTGAGCAGGAAATCTGGTGGGAGCCAAAGATTGGAAGTTCAAACATCTGGTTTGATAATTGGACTAAGTTAGGTGTTCTCAGCTACGTGGTTCCCCAGTCCTAGCATATCAATGATCATGCTGAAGATGTTTCTGAGCTTATTTCAAATGGAAGATGGGATATTAACAAACTCATGCAGCTGTTTCCTGAAGATATAGTGCAGCATACAACACATGAAATTGATATTAAATATGCATCAAATGAATGGGACAGATCTTGGTGGATGATAACAAGTACATGAAGGTTTACAGTAAGTAGTGCATGGAAGCTGTTGAGACAAAAATCTAATGTAACAGTGTCATTTCAGAATATGTGGATTAAAGGTGTGCCTTTTAAAATTTCATTCTTCTTGTGGAGATTGTGGAAGTTTAAAGTGCCAATTGATGAAGTGGTGGCAAGTATTGGCATTCCTATAGTTTCAAAGTGTTATTGCTGCTATACTGCTCAGAATGAGACTATTAACCATTTATTTATGTGTGGAGATTTGGCTACCAAGGTATGGAGAGTCTTTAATGCCGGGGCTAGACTGAGCATGAATTGTATTCAGGTGAAACATGTCATTAGAAGTTGGTGGGAAGCAAAATGCCATTACAAACTGAAGATAACATACAAAGCAGTTCCTGCTTTCATTGTGTGGCAAATATGGAAGCGGAGAAACAATAAGCTACATGATGGCAATATGAATCTGAATAGAGTGATATATGAAATAAATCTGAACATTTACATGTTACGTAAAGTTCAGTTTCCTGGGCTAAATATTCCATCTAGACGGTATCATGTTATTCAATTTTTTGAAGGGTATAAACAAACTATTATCTGCAGAGTTATTAAATGGATGAGACCTGCATCTGGAGTCTACAAGTGTAATACTGATGGAGCTACTAAAGGAAATCCAGGACCAAGTTCTGCTGTATTTTGTATCATAAATGAAGATGGTGATTTGGTGTATGTAGCTGCTAAAACTCTGATTGATGGATCAAATATAGTTGCTGAGACTGAGGCTATTAGAATTGGACTGATGTACTGTGTGGATAAGCAACTCTTTCCATTGATTAGAGAGACTGATTCCATGGCCATGAAGATGATTATCAATGCTGAATGGAAGATCCCTTGGAGCATTTCAATGTTGGTGGATGATATCAAAAGGCTGATGGAAGATCAAAGAGTGACTGTGGTGCATATACACAGAGAAGGAAATGGACTTGCAGACTTTTTAACTAACTTTGTTTTTGATTTTGCAGGTGCAGTTAAGTTTCATAATTTTCAGGAACTACCAAGTCAAGCTAAGAAGATTATGAATTTGGAAAAAATAGGAATTCCTAACTTGAGAGTAAGAACTCTTCAAGACAAAGCACCAGATTAAAGTCCATGATACCTGAAGTAAAAGCCATTGCTAAGTACATAATTACAACAAAATGTGACCTATTGTAGCATATGTATTAGGGTGGTATTAGTTTTCTTGTCATGCTCATTCCTTAATGTAAATGTTGTGATGTTCATGATATAAGTAGCAGCCTGTACTGGTTATGGATCAAGCAAAATAGTGGCCTGGTTTTCATGCAGAACGTGATATACACAGCAATATACAACTACTTTCAAGCTTGCCTGAAGAATGATTCATATGACTTGATGCTTTCCACCCGTGAGAATTTGAAGGTGTGATAGAAGTTATCAAGTCAAGGCTCTCGGATTCTAGTTGGTGATAATCTGTTGATGTCTACTTCTGCTGGCCATAATTCACTAGATTTTCCTTTGTTTTCTGTTATTTTATTTGGATCAATCTTGTTGGATTGATCTTTTCTTATTTTCTATTCTTTGCTTTTAGCTGGATCAATATCTTCTGGAATAATGTGTACATATTTTCTTTATCAATAAAATTCCACCTTAATGGTGGTCTTTACTAAAAAAAAAAGAAAGATAGAGCTAAGCTAAATCCCTACTGAACTAGAGCATTCATACCTAGGCGGGCCTTGGGTATCTCAGACCTACCTAAGGCTCATTTAGAGTGACTACCTCCTATTTGGACAGTTTATGACCCGAAGAACACCGCTTCTCATCTATGTGTTATGTGGAAACATGTTTGTGCCTATGTGATGAACTATTGATACTCTGGGGATGGGGGAAATCTTAACCGTATTTTGTTTTGTAAATGGAACGAAGAATCCGTTTTGACATCGTCACTGAGGCTCCAGAATTGCTGAGGCCCTAGTATGAATGTTTGGGGGATTGTTACACCTCGGAAAATTTTCCGTTGGTACGCACTTGAATGAACTAGTGATAAGTATGGGTGTATGATGTCCATGAGCAAGAAACAACGTTTGATGACCTTAGGCGAGATTTCAATAGAATCCGACGTAAGACGAGAAAGTTGGCTAAGATAAGGCAAGGTGAGGTGAGCAATGCATGTGCATGGATATGGATGATTAAAATGAGAAGTCTAAGAAATATGGAAAGTTGTAGAATTGCAATCTGCCCAGTGGTCGTAAAGTTCAAATACGGACCGTAAACCGGTATACGGACCTAAACTGCCAGGTCGTAAACTAGCATGCAAAACTTCAACTTTCTGCCAGTTGAGGAAATGGTAAAATACGACCTGGTTTACGGACCGTAAAGTGATTTACGGCCCGTAAACCATGGTCGTAAATCACCATGGTTGCAGTCTAAAGTTTCTGGTTCTGGAAATGGTTGAATACGACCACGAGGGACGGTCCGTATACTGCAATACGGGCCGTAAACCATGGTTTACGACCACTGTTCACTTCAACACAGATTTTTAAGTCATTAAATAAGGGGACCAAGACTTGTTTTATTTCATTTCTACATTACACTCCTTCTCTCTAAACCATCTCTCTACATCCATTATACAAGTTTTCAAGGATTATAAGTCATCAACAACATTAAACAAGTGAATCAAGAGTAAGGAAACCATCAAGGGTGATCCAAGGTCAAGAAATCCAAATGGAGATAAACTAGGGTTTTGCTCAAAGTGGGGTATTATCAACTAAAGCTAGTTCCTACAACTTCTAAGGTAAGATTCATGATATTTACATGATGTTTAAGGTATTGGAGAATTAAAATACATGGATTGTAGAAAATATGGTAAGATGGGTTATGAATTATGAATAGTGACATTTTGAGGAATAGTTTGAATTGAATCATGAATGTTGTTGTGTTGTGATATGAACATGTTATAAAAGGTATTAAGATCATGAACTAGAACTTTAGACGAATGGACGAAGTTGGGTGTTATGACCTTGAACATGGGTGGATTAGAAACAAATTGAGAAATCTAGATAATGTGAATGACTAATGGCCATTGTTATGATATTAATGAAGGTAGAAACGCTAACATTGCAAGGGGACGTGCAAGTGTAGAATAGTCCGACGAAAATGTATGTAAGGCTAACCCTTCTTTCATAAGGCATGGTTCTTGGCAAAATTCCTAATTCATCTATATGATCATGTTGTCTCCAAATGATTGATATTCCGAGCTCATAAGCTCACGATCCTTGATATGTACGACGGTTGTACTACGCACCTCATATGACGAGTAAGCCTATGATATAGAAGTAACAATAATGATGATTATGTTAACGATAATGATATTAATAATGATGTTAAGGGTGCCTAAGGGCTATTATACTTATGTGTGCCTATGAAGGGCTATAATGAAACCCTGAGCTTATAACGCCGGGTAGAATATATGTATATGAATATGTATAGAATATGTATACGATTACGAAATGCGCGCACACCTCTGCAGACGGTACGGATAACCCTAAAGCCTTGGTAGGGCCAGGTATGAGTAACCTTGAGCGTTGGTTGGCCAAGTATGTATGAAACACCGATCCTACGAGGTCGGGTATGTTATGTAAATGCTATGTGTATGAAATGACTATGTATATAACAGGAATATGAATGTGATAAGACTATGTATATGAATACGAATAAGGACATGTATACGAATACGAGCACAAGTATGGTACGAGCACTATTATGGGATATGGATGATGATGTATGTGTACTAATACGTATGAGAAATGGAAAGTCCCTATGTAAGAAAAGTAAGTGCCATGACGATGATATTATTGTCTCCCCTCCTATGTTATTTCATATGTTGTTCATTATGCTTATATATCGATGTAGATCATGCTTTACATACTCAGTACATTCTTCGTACTGACACCCTTTTGTTGTGGACGCTCCGTCATGCCCGTAGGTGCACAGGGAGACAGACTTGATCCATATCTGCTTATTCTGAGATCGCATAGCAGAGCTCCATCCCCTCGGAGCCAGAGTGTCACGACCCGACTAGGGGCCGTGACGAGTACCCGATACTTGTACCGAGCACCCCTTCGCTATCCTGTATGAACAGTGGCACATTTTTTTTTATATTTTTTTTTCCATTAACATTAGCAGTAAACTTTCTAATATCGCGTTACACCGGGACGCGAACCATTCAAAATACAATACGTTTAACTGTACATAGCTGACTGTGTATATCTGTCTACGAGCCTCTAGACATAGTACCTTTATACATAGAAAGGGCCGAGTACTGTCGCGCCAAAAATACATACACAAAATAGTACAAATGATATGAGGCTCCGGAACGACTGGAGCGCTGGTCAATGCTGCAGATAGAGCCCTAGAGACCCGGTCCGTATACCTGCTAACCTGCGCGGCATGAACGCAGCGTCCACAAGAAGGGACGTCAGTACGAATAATGTACCGAGTATGTAAGGCATGGAAAACAATGCAAGCAGTAACATAGAGTACAATAAATAATAATATCACGGATCCATAGGGCGTATAACGAGGCAAGAACGTAACCTGTACATAGGAAGGCCCCTCTTTAGGCCGGCTGTCATGTAGGCTTGTCTTTTCATCTTTGAAACGTTTCTTTTCATGGGCATAGGAGTCAACATTTTTATACTTCTTATTCTCGTGTGCAGAAAACAATACATTTCAATAACGGTATCTTTCATTCACATTTACTGACGCCGAATACATCGGCTCTCCCAACCCCCTCCCCAACGGTGACCCAACACATTACATTACATATGTATCATACATCATATATATATATGTATACAGTCGCCGCGTACGGCTCTTCCCATATCCCGCGTCCGGGCATCCCGCGTCCAGGATGGAATCCAGCTGAATCAGGTGCTGATATAACAGTGGCCCTTCCCTTTTCCCCATACACACATACATATACATTTCTTATATACAATTTACTTTATCTTATATATATATACATATCCATACACATATACCCGTTTTATATACATATATCATATAATCACACGAGATAGCCAAGGAAAATCACGTATTCATCGGAGTGACATAAGGTCGGCGATCTCCGATTACATTACCGAATGCTAGTGATAGCTTTGTCTCACCTTGAAGGAACAAGTAATTTTAAGGCGAGACTATCAACGGAGAATAGTGTTACAGTAACCGTAGAATGAAATCGTGGGCATTATAGATGACAGTCATAGGCTTTGGAGTCTTAGAAAATAAAGTTATAACTAGAAGATATAAATACGATTTAGAAAATTAGTTTATCAATTTCATATTCACATTGGATCCTTAGCTTAGAAATCTCAGTCATAGGATCGTTTCGGTCGTACTTATCAAGCGCATTCTCTTGTCTAACATTGTCGTTATCATTATCCCATAGAAACACTCTTGTTAGAGTAGTCATAGTACTTTATCATTCGGTGACAAGATCGGGATCAAAGGTCCCCTTTGAATTCACCTTAAGTAAGTCAACCAAGACTATAGGGGAATCCGAGAGTAACGGGCCCACCTCGGGCCGGATGAAGTAGCGTATACGATTTACGTATGTCACGTGTCATAGCGTTACTTGTATGGGTCTTAGGGTAATCGGGTCCCATTTATACAAGTTATAGGGGTCTAGGAGGTCTTTTCATCACTTTGCACACTTTCTACTTCAATTCGATTGAACGAAAAGTTGAAAACTGTAGGTGCGGATCCCGGGGATTAGGGTTGTCCCCGAGGCGCGTACCTGACTTATTACAACCAAGACATGCCATAGAAAGAAGGGTGAAGCCTTACATACCTCTTTCCGCTCCTTTTGCTATCCCAAATTCACGTCACAATCTCGTCGAAATCTGCGAATTGGTCATTTTTACCAAAACTTTTATTAGTATACTTTGAGTTAAAATCTTAAGGAAACACTTTGCTACCGAAATTTCGGCAGCATTTCCTCTGTAAGTGTACCAATCCCGAGAATAAGGCTCGGCCCCAAATCAACAACAACCATCTGGGAATGTAACCCGGCCAAACCAACAATGATATTAACAACACCAATAAGAGGTTCAAAGCTCATTCTAACATTAATAACTTTTTATTATACCATTCGACGCTATTTCGTTTTCATTCAATCAACCGCATACGATCGACCCAACACCCACGCTCATATGTTCAAGTACCAACATAAACCATTTGAACAAGATTCAAGAATGCCTCGGACAAACCACAAAATAGTCAAACAATTCAAACAACGCACCATAGAATCCAAAATCTTCCAACTTCCATAGGAACCATCACAACACATTCCTTTCTTCAAAATTCATAATCTATACCCACAAACCACTCTCTTACCACATTATTATCATGATTTACAAGAATTATATTAGGTTCGCATTAGTTTCCACAACAAACCATAAACTACTATAATCCCAACTTTGAATCATTAAACTTCTTTTTGCGTTCTAAAATCCACAACGACACAACTAATATACTAAATAAAATTAATTCATCCTTCCTTCAATAAACAACATCACACACGGCCTCAACACTACATACACATTTTCATGCATTCCATCCATTCCTCCACTCTACAACATATACAAATCACCCATAACACAAACAACAATCAAAATACTAAATAAAACAATTGAATCATTGCCTTGCAACTATCTATACACACGGCCACACCTCAACACACACATATTTCACAAATTTCACTCATTTCTACATACTACAACACTTCAACAATATTCATAACACATAAAAGAGGTTTAGTTCTTTACCTTCATTCTTCATCTTCTCCACTCGGTTAAAGCTCATGAATCATCCATATGAGTGCTTTGCTTGCTCCAATAATTCCACCATGTTAAAGAGCATCCTCTACTTAGTATAAAAACCAAAGGAAAATAATTCTCCAACATCAAAATGGAGGGGCTGGTTTCGGCCAGCCCCCTAAACCGAACCCCTCTCTCCCTCTTTCTTTTATTTTTGCTCTTCATTTCTTGTCTTAAATTAGAAGGAACATGTATATATATATATATATATGCCTATAATTGCAAGCATGTGAGGGGCACATGCCCCTCTCTAGAAAATTCTTTAGTTTTCATGAAATTTCTTCTACGATTAAGGATGACTTAAAGTCTTGTCATGCACACTTTGGCCCATACATTTTCCATCACATGGCCAATGTGATCCTTTTGAACCTTCATAATTTTTTTTTGTGAAATTCCCATTTCGTCCCTCGACCTTTCTCAATATGACCATTTTACCCCTAACCTTCCACATTGTTTCCATTGATCATTTTGCAATTTCTCTTCTTGCCCTTAGCCTCTCACAATATTTTCATACTAATAATGGTCATAAATAGTATTCTTAACGACTTGTGCATTAATGTAATATTTGAAAAGGTTTTCGTCCTTAACTTTCCGCGATGACTTTGAAATATTCAAACGTTCAAAATACGGGCCATAACACAGAGCTTTTAGGTACTTATTCTTTTGCATATATGATTATGGGCATAGCGGGGTCCTGTCCTGCTCATGTGTTATGTCATACTCTTCTTAGAGGCTCGTAGTCACGTGTATATGTTTAGATATGTCTGTCCTTGTCAGCCCATGTTTTGTATATCATTTTGTCGGCCACGTTGGCCCATGTACATTTGATGTGGCCTAGATGCCAATTACGATATAACGGTAATATCGCCCAAAGGGGCTAGTTTGATGAATGAGAGGAAATGCATATCTAATTGTGTGGTCCACCTAGATGCGAGCATAAGATTAAGCAAAGGGGTGCCCGGGTGGACTAGCACCGGGTGCTCGTCGCGGCCCCCTAGTCGGGTCGTGACACGGATGCTCACCAGAGAACCATCAACTGCACTTTAGGACACCTGCCCTCCATTATGACAATGAAAGGTCGCCCGGAGCTGATAGAAGTGTTCACGAGGTTTTGGGATGATAAAGAAATGTAGTTTCATTTCGGGGATATCGAAATGACTCCTACCCTAGAAGAGATTAGGGACGCTATAGACAGCAATGGAGCCTGTCTGAGGAGGCGACACAAGCCGAACCACAATCTGGTACACGGTTTGGATGGCTTCACGGGGGGCCAATGCACCTCCCCCGGTATGGAAAGAGTTTTTTGATGCTTTCCTCCGACATTATATGCCTCCAGAAGTTCGGCGAGCTAGAGCCGATAAGTTCTTAAATCTGAGGCAAGATAGCATGAGTGCTTTAGAGTATAGTCTCCGCTTCAATTCTTTAGCTAGGTATGCTTCGGCCATGGTAGCGGATATGGGTGACCGAGTGCACCGATTTGTGAAAGGCCTAGGGCCACATTTGATGGATCGGTGCTTGACTGCGTCCCTTCAGGACAATATGGATATTGCACGCATTCAGGCCCATGCTCAAAACTTAGAAGAAACTCTGCAATAGCAGAGAAGTGAACGTGAGCAGGATAGGGGTCATAGCAAGAGGGCCAGATCTTCAGGTCCGGTGAGTGAGTTCAGAGGTGGGCATAGACAGTAGATTTATAGGTACTCGGGTTATTCTATGACTAGTGCACCTCCACGGTTTTCAGGCCAGAGATTCGATAGATCTACTCGTTCCGAGCCGAGTTAGAGTTTTTCGGGGTCTCAGTTCAGAGATGATTCGGGTCAGGCAGGGCCAATCGTACCACGTTGTTCCCAGTATGGGAAGTTGCATTGTGGTCAATGCCGATTGGGTTCAGAGGGTTGTTATTCATGTGGTTAACCAGGCCATATTATGCGTGATTGCCCCTCGATTCATGGTAGAGGTAGGACCCAGCCTTCAGGGTCGGTAGACGGATCTTCAGCATCTGTACGCCTTATGGGGCCAGGTTCACATGCGCCAGTCGGCCATGGTAGAGGCAGAGGGAGAGCCCCCAGTTCTTGCGGTCCTCAACACCGTATTTATGCTTTGGCTGGACGCCAAGATCTTGAGTCTTCTCTTGATGTGGTCACAGGTATATTATCGGTATTTTCTCATGATGTATATGCTTTGATTGATCCGGGATCCACATTGTCATATGTTACTCCGTATATTGCGGGTCGATTTAGAGTCGAACCGGAGTCGATCAAACCTTTTGAGGTGTCTACGCCCATTGGTGAATCGGTAATTAGAAACTGTATAGTTGTAATTTGTGACCGTCGTACTGTGATTGACTTGCATGAGTTAAAAATGGTGGACTTTGATGTTATTATGGGCATGGGTTGGTTGGCTTCTTGCTATGCCAACGTTGGTTGTAGAATGAAAGTGGTTCGTTTCCAATTTCCGGGAGAACCAATTTTAGAATGGAAAGGGAATACTGCGTCACCAAAGGGTAGGTTTATTTCCTATCTAAAGGCAAGGAAAATGATCACGCAAGGATGCATTTATCATCTAGTTCGGGTTCAAGATGTAGAAGCTGAATCGCCAACTCTTCAGTCAGTTCCCGTGGTGAATGAATTTCCGGAAGAGCTTCTAGGCCTTCCTCCCGAGCGAGAGATTGATTTTTCTATTGATGTGCTACCAGGCACTAAGCCTATATCTATTCCTCCTTATAGAATGGCACCCGTAGAATTGAAAGAGTTGAAGGAGAAATTGAAAGACTTGCTTAAGAAAGGCTTTATTAGGCCTAGTTCATCCCCATGGGGAGCACCCGTATTGTTCGTCCGAAAGAAAGATGTCTCCTTGATAATGTGCATTGACTATCGGCAATTGAATAAGGTGACGATTAAGAACAAATATCCTCTCCCGAGGATTGATGATTTATTTGATCAATTACAAGGTGCCAAATGGTTTTCAAAGATAGATTTGAGGTCCAGGTATCACCAAGTGAGAGTTAGGGAGAAAGATATCCCTAAGACAGCCTTCAGAATAAGATATGGCCATTTTGAGTTCCGGGTAATGTCATTTGGGCTAACTAATGCACCGACAATATTTATGGATTTGGTGAACAATGTGTTCAGGCCCTTCCTAGATCTGTTTGTGATTGTATTCATCGACGATATCTTGGTGTACTCTTGATCCGAGGAAGAACATGCGGATCATTTGCGTACTGTCCTTAGAGTTCATCGAACTCGAGAGTTGTTTGCAAAATTTTCTAAGTGTGAGTTTTGGCTGAACTCAGTGACATTTCTGGGGCAGATTGTTACAGCCGATGGTATTCGGGTGAGGCCGTGAAGACTTGGCCAAGGCCCACAACTCCTACGGAGGTTCGTAGCTTTCTGGGCTTAGCAGGTTATTACAGGAGATTTGTCGAAGGTTTTTCTTCCATTTCCGCACCACTCACAAAGTTGACCCAGAAATCAGCAAAGTTTCAGTGGACAAATGCTTATGAACGTAGCTTCCAAGAGTTGAAAGATAGATTGACTTCGACCCCATTCCTGAAACTTCCAGAGGGATTGGAAGGATATGTTGTTTATTGCGATGCTTCAGGCATTGGTCTAGGATGTTTGTTGATGCAACATGGTAAGGTGATTGCGTATGCTTCAAGGCAATTGCGGAAACATGAAAAGAATTATCCAAGCCATGATGTAGAATTGGTTGCAGTAGTTCATGCATTAAAAATATGGAGACATTATTTATATGCTGTCCATGTGGATATTTGTACAAATCATAAGAGTCTTCAGTATATTTTCAAGCAGAAAGAGTTGAATTTGTGGCAATGACAATGGTTGGAACTGCTAAAGGATTATGATGTTGATATCTTGTATCACCCCGGAAAGGCAAATGTTGTGGTTGATGCTCTTAGCCGTATATCTATGGGAAGTTTGTGTGATGTTCGACCAGAGAAAGGAGAAATGGCTCGCGAGCTCCAGCAGTTAGCTAGCCTAGGAGTTCGAGTAGTGGACTCAGGTAGCAGGGGAACTACCATTCAAAATTCAGCAGTCTCGTCGCTAGTAGCAGAAGTGAAAAAGCGGCAATACGAAGTATCCATGCTAATGCATTACAGAGACACCCTCCCTCAGAAAGAGGAGTCATCATTTGAGCTTTTGAGGAGACGGAGTTCTCCGATGCCGAGGCAGATTATGCGTTCCTGATGTGGCAGGTTTACACCGCCAGATATTGAGAGAAGCTCATTGTTCCTGTTATTCTGTTCACCCCGGTGCGATGAAAATGTATCATGATCTTAAGTCTATATATTGGTGGAATGGGATGAAGAAAGATATAACGGAATTCGTAGCTCAATGTCCCAACTGTCAACAAGTGAAAATCGAGCAGCAAAGGCCAGGCGGATTGTTGCAAACTATGGAAATCCCAACTTGGAAGTGGGAAGTAATTAACATGGACTTCATTACAGGCTTACCCCGTTCTCGACGTAAGTATGACTCTATATGGGTGATCGTAGATAGACTCACAAAGTCAGCTCATTTCTTACCAGTCAGAACAACATATGTGGCAGAAGATTATGCAAGGCTTTATGTTAAAGAGATAGTGCGACTCCATGGTGTTCCAGTATCTATTATCTCGGATAGAGGGACTCACTTTACAGCTAATTTCTGGAAGTCCTTCCAAGAGGGTTTGGGGACCCAAGTGACCCTTAGCACGACATTTCATCCGTAGACCGATGGGCAAGCTGAGCGCACCATTCAGACTCTTGAAGATATGTTGCGGGCATGTATGTTAGATTTTGGAGGTAACTGGGATGATCACTTACCACTTATTGAATTTGCTTATAACAATAGTTATCATTCTAGCATTCAAATGGCACTGTATGAAGCGTTATATGGGCAAAAGTGTAGATCCCCAGTTGGGTGGTTTGAAACGGGAGAGGCTAAATTGATCGGGCCAGACTTGGTCCAGCAAGCCATAGAGAAAGTCAAGTTCATACAAGATCGGTTATTAGCAGCCCAAAGTCATCAAAAGTCCTGTACAGATAATCGTCGAAGAGACTTAGAGTTCCAAGTGAAAGATTGGGTATTCTTGAAGGTGTCACCAATGAAAGGTGTAATGAGATTTGGTAAAAAAGGGAAGCTTAGTCCCCGGTACATTGGACCCTATGAGATTGTGCACAAAGTAGGAAAAGTGGCCTATGAGTTAGATCTACCTCCGGATTTGGAGTCAGTTCATCCAGTTTTCCATGTCTCGAAGCTTCGAAAATGTATTGGAGATCCTACTAGGATCGTGCCAATAAATGATGTACAAGTGACAGAAAAGTTGACTTATGAAAAGGTACCCATTTCCATACTAGATAGGCAAGTACGGAGGCTTAGAAATAAAGAAGTGAACTCAGTTAAGGTTTTATGGAGAAGCAATAAACCAGAAGAAATGACATGGGAAGCAGAAGAAATCATGCGATCCAAGTACCCGCACTTATTTCAACCCCCGGAATAGGGCCAAGATGAGACATCAAGATCATAAGATATGTATGTTTTCCTTTTATGCTTCTTAGTCGTGTGTGGCCAAATTCTGTTGCTATTATGTTGTGGCCCTGTGAGGCATTGTTATTATGGGTTGTTTTGACAGGATGGTAGTGCCATATTATAGGGGAAGCTCTGGCGAAAGTTTCATAGAATCCTCGAGTGCTTAACATTCGAGGACGAATGTTCCTAAGGGGGGAGAATGTTACACCTCAGAAAATCTTCCATTGATGCACAAGTGAATAGACTAGTGACGAGTACGAGCATACGGTACTTCAATAAGTAAGAAATGACATTTAGTGACCCTAAGTAAGATTTCAAAGACATCCAATGTTAGACGAGAAAGTTGTCTTGAGAAGGCAAGAGATACGATAGGTTTTGGAAAGGAATTACGAGTAACGAGTTAATGAGGACTTAATGTTGTCTTGGAGAAGAGTGTTAACGTCCCTTAGATTGGTATTGAGGTGTTGAACAAGTGCTAAGAAGATTCCATAAGGATTGGAGATCAAACGAGTCGACGAAACGAGCTTCAGAATCACTGGGGATTATACGGCCAGACATACTGGCCGTATAAATTATACGGTCCATATGTTGGGACCGTATAATCAGCCCAGAATGGCATAACTTTCTGGACCAAATATACGGCCAAACATACGGCCCGTATAAAATGTACAGACCGTATGTTGGTCCCTATATTGGGTCGGGGATTGAAATGGTTCATTAAATAAGGGACCAAGTTTTATTTAATTTCACTTCCATATCACACCCCTTCTCTCTAAAACATCTCTCTACATTTATTCCACAAGAATTCAAGGATTATTAGTGATCAACAACACAAACCAAGTGTAAGAAAACCCACTAAAGATCATTCAAGTCAAGAAATCTCATTGGAGATGAACTAGGGTTTTTGCTCAAGTGGAGTAGTATCAACCAAGGCTTGTTCCTACAACATCTAAGGTAATATTTATGGTATTTCTATGTTGTCTAAGGTATTTGAGAGTTGAAATACTTGGATTGTAGATGGGTATAGAAAAATGGGTCATGAATATGGAATAGTGCCATTTTGAGTAATAGCTTGAATTGAGTCATGATTCTTGATGTGTTGTGATATAAATATGTTATAAATGACGTTGAGAACATGGGATAAGCAATGTATGTGAATGAACATAGTCGTGTGTTCTAGCCATGGACATGAGTAATTGAAAGCAAATTGAGAAATGTAGATAATGTGGATGAATAATGACTATTGTTATAGTATTGTGAATGTATTATTGACGTTTGGGAGTTGATATACGCTATGGAGGAATGACGTATAAATAAAGGAGATGCTGTCCGATTTTCTATAGTTTTAGTCGTGTATGCTAGCTATCGATTCTAATGATAGTATGACTTTAATGAAGGTAGAAACGTGAGCTTCGGAGGAGAACGTGCAAATGGTAAATAGTTGAACGGAAAGGTATGTAAGGCTAACCCTTCTTTCATAAGGCATGGTTCTTTGGCCAATCATCTAAATCTTCTATAAGATTATGATATCCTTCAAATGATTCTATCTTTCGAGTTATTGAGCTCATGATCCTCGATATGTATTACGATTGTACTAAGTTCCTCATATGACGAGTAAGCTTATAAAGATAGATGTAATGAATGACGATAATAGTGATAATGATATGGATGACGACTATAATGGTAATAGCGATGACGATAACGATGACGATGATGATAGTGATGATAATGGTAAAGATGCTTATAAGCTATTATGTATAAGTATCTATGTATGACTATTACGGAACCCCGAGCTTATAAGGTCGGGTAGAACATGTATGTATGTTTATGTAACGTGTGCGCACCACTGCAGTTGGGTACGGATAACACTGAGCCTTGGTAGCGCCAGGTATGTATAACACTGAGCCTTGGTTGGCCAGGTATGTATGATCACCGAGCCTAGCTATGGTCGGGTACGTGAAATACCGAACCTTCGTGGTCAGGTATGCTATGTGAATAATATGTGTATGACATGAATATGTATGTGCAATGGATAGGTATATGATATAGAGATGAGTATGAATTACGAATATGATATGATTATGAATAAGAATATGTACATGATATGAATACGAATAAGGTATGTAAATGAGTACGGATGTGAATATGGGTGTGGATATGGATATATGTACAAGAATACGCGCTAGAAATGGAAAGTCCCTATGACAAGCCAGTAAGTGCCTATGATGTTGATACTGCTATCTCCCCTCCTATGTTATTTCTCTTATTTCTTATTATGCTTCTATATTGATGTTGATCATGCTTTACATACTCAGTACATTCTTCGTACTGACGTCCTTTTGTTTGTGGGCGCTGCGTCATGCCCGCAGGTGCACAGGGAGACAGACTTGATCCATAGCTACATTCTCAGAGACTACATAGCAGAGCTCCACTTCATTCGGAGCTATAGCTTTTGGGTACTTATTCTTTTGTGTACATAATTATGGGCATAGCGGGGTCCTGTCCCGCCTATATGATATGTTATACTCTCCTTAGAGGCTCGTAGACATGTGTATATGGTTAGGTATGTTTGGCCTTGTCGGCCTATATTTTTCATATCATTTTGTTGGCCTTGTCGGCTTATGTACATTGATACGGTATAGATGCCTATGATGATATAAAAGATGTTGTTGTCCAATGGGGCTAGCATGACGGATAAATAGAAATATATGTTTTATTATGTGGCTTACCTAGATGTAAGTGTAAGTGTAAGCCAAGGGTTGCCCGGGTGGGCTAGCACCGGGTGCCCGTCGCGGCCCCTCTAGTCGGGTCGTGACACTGTGAACTTCTTGCTCAAGTGGTAGATGACACATTCCTTCTTGTCGGTTTTGTCGTGTTGTCCGAACACGCATTTGAAATTGTTGTTTGATACCGACAGGTATAGTAATAACGAACTTCCCGATCAAGGAGGAACTAAGACCGGTGGGTTGGAAAGGTACTTCTTGATATTGTTGAATACTTTTGGACACTCTTCAGTCCATTGTGTCGTCACGTCCTTTTTTAATAATTTGAGTATGGATTCAATAATCACCGTGAAGTGAGCTATGAACCAACCAATGTAATTTAACCTTTCCATAAAACTCATGACCTCTTTCTTGGTTTTCACTGGAAGCAACTCTTGGATAACTTTGATTTTTGACGGATCCAGTCCTATGCCCCTTTGACTGACCATGAACCCAAGCAGTTTTCTGGCAGGCACTCCAAATGGGCACTTGGCTGGGATGAGCTTCTTATTGTACATTCGGAGAATGTCACAGAACTTCTGTAAGTGTGTGATATGAAATTAGCTTTCTCTTGACTTGATTATGACGTCCTCTATCTAAACTTGGATTTCTTTATGGATCATGTCATGAAAGATAGTATTCATAGCTCTTATGTAAGTGGCGCCAACATTCTCGAGGCCGAACGACATTACTCAGTAGTGGTATACTCCCCATGGTGTGATGAAGGACCTTTTTTCACATCCGCTTCACTCATCAATATCTGATGGTATCCCGCGAAGCAATCAACAAATAATTGTAATTCATGTTTCGTGCAATTATCGATTAGTATATGAATGTTCGGGAGTGGGAAATTATCCTTGGGACTAGCTCTGTTGAGATTCTGATAATCCAGATAAATTCAGATTTTACATCTTTCTTCGATACCGACACGATGTTGGCTAACCATGTCGGGTAAGAAGTTACTTCCACTACTCCGGACATGATCTATTTCTCGACTTTATCCTTGATTAGGGTACTCTGATCTGGCTTGAATTGACTGGTTTTCTATTTAATCGGGGCAAAACCTGCGTTGATGGGCAACCTGTAGGCCACTATGTCAGTGCTTAGCCTAGGCATGTCAGTGTAGGGGCAGGCAAAGATATCCACATATTCTCTTAGTAATTCTACTAATTCCTCCTTCTGAGGTTCTTCTAAATGTATGCTTATCCTGGTTTTTTTAATTGTCCCGCCATCTCCTAGATTCATTACTTCAGTTTCATCTAGGTTGGGTTTTTGTTCATTTTCAAATTGTTCTACTTCCTCCATGACACCTTCAGCTAACAGTGTTTCCTCATCATACTTTTCGTATTCCTCTTCTTCTATGTCACTTGACTCGCTCATTTTGTAACATGTCTTGACATTAAGGGTTCTTTTATTATTAGTACGAGGAGCCAAGAGCGGGATAGAGGTCCAATTGGACAGTTTCTCGCTCGGATCAGCATTGCGGATGGTGGGCGCCTCATTGTATTCTACCATGATCACGAGGAAGTTTTCCTCTTAGAAAAGTATCCTTAAGCCTTCCTTTGCATCTTCATTATCAAGCATAGGCATTCTAATCGGAAATGACCGGTACATATTTAGAATTGGTTTGCGCAAGCTTGGAAGACTCCTCCTTTTTCTATAAGCTTCAGAGGCCTCATCACCATTAGGGACATATCCCAGACCAAAACAAAAGTTGTTGTGAGGTCCACTATACCATTCAAATTTCACCTCAAACCTCATCCAGGCTTGAACCCATTTTGGAGAATAGTAGATGCGATCAATTTGTATACCGCTGGAATGGGAATCGGTGCAGAGTCTTTATCAGGACCCAACCCGCCATGACTGGCACCCACACTAACTCTTAATGGGCGAACCAATTTTGATCCAGAGATTGCTACCCGACCTCTTAATCGGTTCATTCCATTTTTACATTAACCAGTTTAATAAAGTTTATTACCCATAAAAGCACAAGATAAATCAAAATCTAGTCATGCCATAAAATAATGAAGTAAATGCGGAAGTCCTAACTATTATGACCCCAAAATCCAAAAGTCATCGTGCAAGGACTCAAATCCAAAACATGTTTAAGGAATGTAGGCTGTCTAAATAAATAACCAACAATGTCTGAAATAAAAATAGACATCATAAAAGAAGATCTTCGGGCGGTCTGGCATGGATAGAAGCTCACACTAAATCTGTCAGCAACGGCCTCAACGCTAGATATGAGGTCGGGTAGCAATCTCTGGATCACAATTTGCACACAAAAAATGCAGCAAGGTAGTATCAGTACAAACACTATGTATTGGTAGATATCATAGGCCGGCTAATATTAGTATCATGCATACATCACAAAAACTAATAAAATAGACAAGCCAGTCAACAACATGAAATCAATAACCCAACAACAAGTCAACCAAGGATATTAAGAATATGATCTACGGAAGCAAACAATGGAATAAGTCTACCAACAATAATCATATACACACTGTACACACATGATAAATGATGTCATTGCTCAGTAATCATGACCTGCAGGGGACCCATGGTGTCCATGTACCACTCATTTCGGATACTCATCGGACCTGAGCCATAAATTCTCCGCTCCGAAAAGAACCTCGAATGTGGGTCCAAATCATGTACCACTCATTTTCGGAATGAACCTCAGACCACGAGCTCATAATCTAGGTCAATTCCTCACTCTCGGTCAAATGTGCCTTTTCATATATATACATTAGTATATCTTGTCCTCTTGTTTTCAATAATCGAATCATCATTTTGTATCCCAATTTCACCGAGAAGATCATATAACTCCTCACCACAACAACATCAAACTATAGCTTCCAACATAATGAATAGTGGCACGATGCCTACATAGTCACTCAATCAATCAGATATAGGAGTTCAACCACACACACATCACGTTTGAAGACTAGACATACTTTCTCCTGTCGATTTCACAACACATACAATCAACTAATCAAACTCTAACTCAAGTAGATTGTAACCTACCTCAAACGTAGAGCTGGAACAATGTGAATCACTCTGCTACAGCCTTTCCTTTTCGTAAAGCCTTAGAACGCTCAAAGTCAAGCAATTAGAATGCTCAATAAGTCATAATTACTCTAGTCATAAAATCAATTTAAGAACACCCTTCCCTTTAGGCCCATTCCCAAGGGTGAATGATTTCTAGGTGTAACACAACCTAACAATTGCCGTAGCAACCACCAATCGTCAATTTATAAAGCTATTTAATCAAAACATCAATTACAAGTAGTGTCCATGGTCAAGCTACAATTTTTATGAAACCCCAAGTCTCAATTCACTAAGTTCATGACTTTGATGGTTCAATTCTTGATTAAAATGAGTTAACCCAAGCCATTAGATGATAATAAAATGAGAACAATCATAACCCATCAACTATATAAGGTCTATTAGGTTCTAGGGTTATTATTTCTAATTCACTATTGTAGAGACATGAAAGGGATAATCATGAAGATGATAACGTAAAGATGGAAGGACTGGTTGAGACTTACTTCTCAAGGTTATTCTTTCCCTAGCTTGAAAATTCTCCCTAGGTGCTTGTGGGGAATTGTTTTGGAGTTTTATGAATAAATAATTCAGAACTAAGTGCTTAAACATCGAGATTCTAGCCCCGTCGACCATTGTGGCGGTTAAATCACCGCTGCAACAGTCTCGCTATAGTAGCCAAGTGCCTGCTATAGTGGACCACAAGAACCCTGACCTCCGCCATGGCGGGCCTGATCCCACTATAGCGACATCGCTATAGCGGTCCAATGCCCGCCATAGCGGACACAAATAAACCCAGCTGACCGCTGCGGTGACAAACTCACCGTTGTAGTGGTTCCGCCGTAGCGGTACCTCCTCCACCGCAGCAGTACCACCGAAACAGTAAGCTCGCAATTTTCCCAATTTTTTAGCTCAACCAGCCAATATTTCATCCGAGGGCTCACAAACACAAACAAAACATACACATATACATAAAAGCACCATGCGAACTCACCCGTGGCCTCGAAATTCCCAACAGAATTCAAATTTCCGACATCACCCCTGGTGGACTAAACACAATCACAAAAAAGCCAAGTTTTTAGTTCTTAGACTTATACAATTGAGTTTCTATTAGCTTGTTCTACCCTTGAGAAGGTTATATTTGGTGGGGTGATCCTTTATTTTCCATAATGACCAAGAGGGTTTTTACACTAGATACCAATTAAAACACCGTTCGTCTCCGAAAAGACAAGGATGAGGAATCTAAGAAGAGTTACCTGACTCGGCGAAAAGTTAAGGGTACTTGCTATGCATATCAGATTCTGTTTCCCAAGTAGCTTCCTCCACCGAACTTTCATGCAGGCTATTTCCCTTGGACCTCAACTTACGAACATCTCTATCTAAGATAGCAACAGGCTCTTCCTCATATGTCAAGTTCTCATCTAGCAAAACCGAATCCCAACAGATTATGTACGAACCATCGTTGTGTACCTTTTCAACATCGAAACGTGAATTACCGGATGAACGCCTGATAGACCTGAAGGTAAAGCCAACTCATACGCCACCTCCACTATATGCTTGAGAATCTCAAACAGCCCAATGTACCTTGGGCTAAGCTTGACCTTCTTTCCAAACTTCATCACACCCTTCATGGGTGAGATTTTCAACAATACTTGCTCTCTCTCTCCAAACTCAACATCTCGGACCTTACGGTCCACATACTCCTTTTGCCTACTCTGTGCCGCCAGAAGCTTAGCTTGAATCACCTTCACCTTCTCTGAGGACTCTCTCAGCAGATCCGTACTCCAAGGTCTTACCTCAAATGCATCGAACAAACCAATAGGAGATCTACACCTTCTCTCATACAATGCTTCAAATAGAGCCATGTCGTTGCTCGAGTGGTTGCTATTATTATATGAAAACTCGACCAATGGTAGGAATTGATCCCAATGACCACCAAAGTCTATCACACAAGCTCGAAGCATATCTTCAAGCACCTTAATAGTCTGCTCGGACTGCTCGTGACTCTGAGGGTGGAAAGCTATACTACGATCCAACCTAGTACCCAATTCCTCATGAAAATGCCCCCAAAATCGAGATGTAAAGGTTGTGCCCCTGTCGGACACAATGGAGATAGGAACCCTTTGTAGCCTAACCACCTCGCGAATTTGGATCTTGGATAATTTCTCCGCGTAATAAGTTATTTGCACTGGAATAAAGTTGGCAAACTTCATCAACCTATCAACAATAACCCAGATAGAATAAGACTTCCCCAAGGTCTTCGGAAGACCAACCACAAAATCCATTGCTATGTTTTCCCACTTCCACTCAGGAATAAGCATTCTCTGAAGTGTACCCCCCAAGTTTCTGATGTTCATACTTTTCCTGTTGGCAATTCAAACAGTTAGAAACAAACTCTACTATATCACGCTTCATCCTAGTCTACCAATAGTGTTGTCTCAAGTCGCGTTACATCTTAGTAGCGCTAGGATGAATAGAGCCCCTCGAAGTGTGAGCCTCTGTCAGAATGGTCTTAATAAAATCACCCACAAGTGGTCGTAAACTCGCCTCTTAATCTGTAACACCCTCTCTTTGTCTATCAAGGCCTCCTTGGCCTCACCAGGCAACACATTGTCACGAATTTTATGCAGCTTACATCCTCAAACTACTTAGCCTTAATCTACTCCAGAAATGATGACCGAGCCTCAACACAAGCTAACACCCTGTCGGTGTTAGAAATATCCAGCCTCATAAATGTGTTAGCCAAAGTCTGAACCTCTCTAGCTAACGAACGCTCCGAAGAGATCAAATGATCCAGACTTCCCATACTAGCCGACTTCCTGCTCAACGCGTCAGCCACCATATTTTCTTTAACAGGATGATACAGAATAGTGATGTCATGATCTTTCACCTGTTCCATCCATCTCCGCTACCTAGAGTTCAGATCCCTCTGAGTGAACACGTGCTGCAAACTGCGGTGATCAGTGTATACATCACAATAGACACCATACAAGTAGTGCCTTCAGATTTTCAACGCGAACACCACTGCTGCCAGTTCTAAGTCATAAGTAGGATAGTTCTTCTCATGCATTTTCAACTGCCAAGAAGCATAAGAAATCACCTTCTTTTCCTGCATCAAAACAACACCCAAACAAAAATGTGAAGCATTATAATAAACAACAAAATCCTTTCCCTCCACGGGCAATGCTAAAATAGGCGCTGTAGGCAACAATGTCTTGAGCTTTTGAAAGCCCTCCGCACACTCATCGGACCACTGAAATGGTACCTCTTTTTGAGTCAAACGAGTCAAATGAGAAGCAATAAAGGAAAACCCTTTCACAAACCGAGGATAATAGCCAGCCAGACCCACGAAACTACGAATTTCAGTCACTAATGTAGGCCTAGCCCATTCCCTGACTATCTGAATTTTCTGCGCATCCACCATAATACCTTCCTTCGAAATTACATGCCCTAAGAAAGACACAGAAGACAACCAGAATTCACACTTGGAGAATTTAGCATATAAGCTCTTCTCCCGCAATACCCCAAAAGCAATCCTCAAATATTTATCATGCTCCCCCTTACTTCTAGAATACACCAGAATATCATCAATGAACACTATTAAGAAAGAGTCTAAAAAGGGCTTAAACACACTGTTCATCAAATCCATGAACGCAGTTGGGGCATTTGTAAACCCAAAAGACATAACCAAGAACTCATATGTCCATACCTGGCCCTGAAAGCTATCTTAGGATCATCCTCTGCCTGAATCTTCAATTGGTGATACCCTGACCTTAAGTCAATTTTAGAGAACACAGAAGCTCCCTATAACTGATCAAACAAGTCATCAATACGGGGGATGGGATACTTGTTTCGGATAGTCACCTTGTTAAGCTGACGGTAATCAATACACATACGCATAGACCCATCCTTCTTCTTAACAAACAACACAGGAGCACCCCAAATAGAGGAACTCGGGCGAATATACCCCTTACTCAAAAGATCTTACAACTGTTCTTTCAATTCTCTTAATTCTACTGGCGCTATCATATAAGGTGGAATAGATATAGGACGAGTCCCTGGGTCTAAATCAATCAAAAAATCAATTTCACGGTCAGGTGGCATACCTGGCAAGTCCGCAAGAAACACATCTGCTAACTCGTGTACCACTGAAACCGAATAAATAGCTGGAATATCTACACTGGTATTACGGATATGTGCCAAATAAGCTAGACAAGCCGACTCCACTAGCTTCCTCGCACGAATGAAGGATATGACTTTCTTAGGGAGGGGACTAAGGTTACCCTTCCACTCAAGTCTAGGTGCCCCGGGCATAGCTAAGCTAAGGGTTTTAGAGTGACAATCAAGAATTGCATAATGCGGGGACAACTAACTCATTCCCAAAATGACATCGAAATCTACCATGTCTAGGATCATCAAATCCACCCAAGTACTATATCCCATAAATGTAATCACGCAAGAAGGGTAGACTATATCTACCACCACCGAATCCCCAACCGGAGTAGATACATAATTAGGGGCATCAAGAATATCACACATCATATCTAAACACAACGCAAAATATGAAGACTTATATGAAAAAGTAAAATTCGGATCAAATAAAACAGAAGACATCCGGTCATAAACTGAGACAGTACCTATGATGACGGCATCGGAGGCCTCAGCCTCGGGTCTACCTGGGAAAGCATACAAATGACTGCGCCCTCTAGTAGCCTGTGAACTACCGTGATTACCCTGTCCAATCGGAGCCCCGCCCCTGTCGAGCTGCTATCTACTCTTCTTGCCTGAGGACCGCCTTAGTTAGGCTGAGCTCTATCCCTACCCATGGTGTGGCCACCCTGCCCTGCCGGTGCACGATCCTTACCTTCTCTACTTAGTGCAAATAGAGCTCGGGGAGCCTGATACTGAGTCCCTTTTCCACCCTGTCCGAGTCTGGGGCAATACCTCTTAATATACTCTACCTCACTGCACTCGTAACATGCACGGTCCAGTGTAGGTCACTGAAAAAAAGCGGGTGAAGTAGTGTAACCCCCATCCTAACCGGAAGCCTGATAATCAGCCCCTGATGGGCCCCAGTAGACACCTACATAGCGGATTAAACCGGACGTCTTGAATACACCTGTGAACTCTGACCCCTCGAGAAGGATTTGCTAAAATTTCCACCCCTTCGAGCTTTCTTCTCTATCTGTTTTGCATGACTCTCCTGTCTAATCCCCTGAAAAACACGAATGTGCTCCACTACCTTCTGGAATAAGCCCCAGTGGCTACAAGTTGAAGAGTTGATAGTTGTAGTACAGTGTTCAATCCCTTCACGAAAAGCCTGATCATCTCCTCCTTAGTAGGCAGCAACTGAAGAGAATAGCGGGACAAGAAATGAAAATGGGACTCATAAACAGCAACCGACAAGTTCCGCCGATTAATATTAGCAAACTCATCTTCTTCTGTCCCTTAGAGTACGCGGGACATACTTATCTAGGAATACTTAATAGAACTGAACCCAAGTCAACGGAGGTGACCCAGCTGGCTTGCACTCTGAATATGCCCTCCACCATAACTTGGCATCACCCAAGAACTGGAAGGTCACAAACTCCACACCGTCCTTGCCCACAACCCCTATCTTATAGAGCCTCTCATGACAATCTAAGATGAACTCGTACACATCCTCTGAGTCAGTACCATAGAAAATCGAAGGCTTCATTTTAGTGAACCTCCAAAACAAATCATGATCCTTACCAGTCACCAGTCATTACCGACCCTGCAACTGGCCTCAAAAAAGCCTTAAAACCCAGAACTTTATCCAAGTTAGGTGCCACTGTTGCGACATGCAGAACTCCCGGATCCTGAACTCTATTCGGACCTAGGGATGCTATCCTTTCGCCCTTACCAGCTGGAACAGCCGGTAATGCCCCGGTCTGTGCTAATCCATGCAACCAATTCAATACCTGCGCCATCGCATCTGGTATACCAGGAGCAGCTGCAGCCCCTAGTGGAATTGGCACTGCCACTGGCTGGGCTAGTGCGGTTGCATCTCCCGCGGCCTCATTAGGAGCTACTGGAGGCACGGGATCAACTGCTGGGACTCCGTCCCCAACCGGTACCGCCCCTTTACTAGCTCTTCTGCCTCCATCTCCGCCTCTAGCTTCCGTCGCACGAGTTCTCGCCATCTGTTAGAGAATGAAGGACAGTCAGATACCAATTTGAATCATCCAGATACCAATTGGAATCAAGTAGCACAACAAAAAGAAAGAGAAGAGAATTTTCCTAGTGTCTGGTAGCCTCTCAAATATAAGTACAGACGTCTCCCTACCGATCCATGAGACTCGACTAGACATGTCCTTGTACGATGAGATCGATTAACCTAAAGCTCTGATACCAACTCTTTCACGACTGACACCCACACTAACTCCTAGTGGGTGATCCAATACGTAAGCCATCTACTCATTCAAGTACATTTTTACATTAACAAGTTTAATATAGTTTATTACCCATTCCAGCACAAGATAAATCAAAATCTAGTCATACCATAAAATAATGAAGTAAATGTGGAGGTCTTAACTATTTTAACCCCAAAATCTGAAAGTCACCGTACAAGGACCCTAATCCAAAACATGTCTAAGAAATGTAAGCTTTCTAAATAAATAACCAACAATGTCTGGAATAAAAATAGACATCATAAAAGAAGAACTTTGGGTAGCCTGACATGGATAGAAGCTCACCCTAAATATGTCAGCAATGGCCTCAACGCTAGCTATGAGGTCGTGTAGTAGTCTCTGGATCACAGTCTGCACTCAAAAGAATGCAACAAGTTAGTATCAGTACAACCACTATGTACCAGTAGATATCATAGGCCGACTAAAATTAGTATCATGCATACACCATAAAAACCAATAAAATAGACAACCCAGTTAACAACACAAAATCAATAACCCAACGACTAGTCAACCAAGGATATTAAGAATCAAATCAATGAAAGCAAACAACGGAATAAGTCTACCAACAATAACCATAACCACGCTGTACACACATACTAACTAATGTCATTGCTCACTAGCCATGACCTGTAGGGGACCTGTGGTGTCCATGTACCACTCATTGTGGATACTCATCGGACTCGAGCCATAAATGCTCCGCTCCAGAAAGAACCTCGAATGCGGGTCCACATCATGTACCACTTATTTTCGAAACGAACCTCACACCACGAGCTCATAATATAGGTCACATCCTCACCCCAAGTAAATGTACCTTTTCATATATATACATTAGTATTTCTTGTCCCCTTGTTTTCAGTAATCGAATCATCATTTTGTATCCCAATTTCACCGAGAAGATCATATTAACTTCTCACCACAACAACATCAAACTGTAGGTTTCAACACAATGAATAGTATCCCGAAGCCCACACAGTCACTCAATCAATTGTCTATAGGAGTTCAACCACACGGATATCATGTTTGAAGACTAGATATGCTTTCTCCTATCGGTTTCACAACACATACAATAACTAATCAAAGTCTTCCTCAAGTAGACCATAACCTACCTCAAACGTAGATCTGGAATAATGCGAATTACCCACTACAACCTTTCCCTTCCGTAAAGCCTCGGAACGCTCAAAGTTTAGCATTTAGAATGCTCATTAAGTCATAATTACTCTAGTCACAAAGGAAATTCATGAACACCCTTCCCTTTAGCCCCATTACCATGGGTGAATGATTTCTAGGTGTAAAACAACCTAGCAATTTCCTTAGCAGCCACCAATCATCAATTTATAAAGCTATTTAATGAAAACATCAATTACAAGCAGTTTCCATGGTCAAGCTACCATTTTTATGAAACCCTAACTCTCAATTCACTTAGTCCATGACTCTAATGATTCAATTCTTAATTTAAAGGAGTTAACCCAAGCCATTAGATGATAATCACATGACAACAATCACAACCCATCAACTATAGAAGGTCTATTAGGTTCGAGGGTTACTACTTCTAATTAACCATTGTAGACCCATGAAAGGGATAATAATCATGAAGATTATGACGTAATGATGGAAGGAATGGTTAAGACTTACCTCTCAAGGTTATTCTTCCCCTAGCTTGGAAATTCGCCGTAGGTGCTTGTGGAGATTTGTTTTGGAGTTTTATGAATAAAGAATTCAAAACTAAGCGTTTAAAAATAGAGATTCTACCCCTGTCGACCGCTACAGCGATCTCGGTATAGGGGCCAAGTGCCCGCTATAGCGAACCACAAGAACCCTGACCTCCGCCATGGCAGGCCTGATCCCGCTATAGCAACATCACTATAGCGGTCCAGTGCTCGCCATAGCGAACACAATAAAACCCAGCTGACCACTGCGGCAACAAACTCACCACTATAGCGGTTCTACCGTAGCGGTACCACCAAAATAGTAAGCTCGCTATTTTCCCAGTTTTCAACTCTACCACCTAACATTTCATCTGAGTCCTCATAAACACAAACAAAACATGCACATAGGCATAAAACACCACACGAACTCACCCGTGGCCACGAAATTCCCAACAGAGTTCAAATTTTCTACGTCAACCCCCAATGGACTCAACACAATTCAAACAACAATAAAAAAACAAGTCAAGTTTTTAGTTCTTAGACTTATACAATCAAGTTTATATTAGCTCGTTCTACCCTTGGGAATGTTTTATTTGGTGGGGTGATCCTATATTTTCCATAGCGATCGGGAGGGTCATTACAATCTTCTTTGTGAGTGGCCCCTACCAGTTCCACTATATGGAAATCTATACCTTTAGGAGCTTCTTCGATCACCGGTAAAGAATTGTTTGGGTAGTTGTGAATGCTACCCTCTTAGTGGATCACGACCTCATGGCCTTCCCACACAAATTTCATAGATTGGTGCATGGAAGATGGTACTGCTCTAGCCATAAGGATCCATAGTCTTCCCAACAATAGATTGGAGTTTAGGCAATTACTATGACTTGGAACTCGGTAGTGAATTCAGCAGGTCGCATTTGGATGCAGAGGTCAACCTCTCCGACATGATCACGTTGGGTTCCATCAAAAGCACTCACATTTGTACGGCTCTGGCATATTTTCCCAACATCATAGCCCAATTGAATGAGCATAGATTCAGGACAGATATTGAGGCCACCAGCACTCTTGCCACGATCTTATCTCCACACTTGACATTATGTACAGCGCTTTGTTGTACACCATTCTTTTTTTAGGAAGCTCCTCTTGAGTGAAGGAGATTTGATGATCTCTTATGACCTAGGCCACCATATCAGCCAACTTCTTATTACTTGTGCCTGCAGGGACATGGACTTCGTCTAGTACTCTCATTAGAGCCTGATGATGTTTTAGGAACTCAGTAACAATGCTAACAGTGATATCTGGGTTGTCGTATCCTTTAAATTCTAAACAATGGAGTATTCTTTGGGTTGCATTCTTCGCTAGAAATCTTTGGTCTAACCTTCTGTGATGGGCCTCTTGTAGTTTGCTTCTTTTCTTGGAGCTCCTTATGCCAATTCTTCGAGAGTATAGCATCTCTGAGATCGAGTCATACTATGGGCGACTACGTCCTGGATGACAAATTGTTTCCTTGGAGCCAGCACTACGTCTTGAGACACTTGTGTTATGACCGGCGTAGGGATCAATACCTTGAATTGAGGGTGTTCTTGAATAGTAAGAGAAGCCACCATTTGCTCAAGAATTTTAACAGGTTCTTGGACCAATGATTTGCATACGGCCAAATCTCCCTTTCTCTCGATCATGTGAATGGTAGTATTTCCATAAGTAGGCAAAGGATTAGTGTTCACATTTGGTACAGCTGTCTGTAGAGTGATTTCTCTTTTGTTGATCAAATCGTGTATCTTGTATTTCAAGTCCATATATTCTTATGTACTGTGTCCATGTCCTCCAGAATGATAAGCATGTGTCTGATCAGCTCAGAAAAAGAGATTTCTGGGATTGGTCGGGTTTGGAGGGACAGTATGAATCAGACCAGCAGCACTCAACCTCTTGAACAATCGAGTTCATGTTTCAATCAGCAGTGTGAATACACGAGGCGGCTTCTTCTCGAAGTTAGGAAATGTTAGACTATATGCGGCAGAGGGTAGTTAATTTTGGTAGTTTAGTTGTTGGTGATTTGTGGAGCACGGTAAATAGGTGCGGGTACTTGATAATTTGGCTGTAGAGCTTGGTAAGTGGGAGCGAGAGTTTGGAAGTTGGGTTTTGGTACACCTCGTCTTTCCCGTACGTCAAAGTTTTGTCTTAAGTCATTTGTCGTAGGCTTGTATTAGAAATCATTTAGGAAGTTGTGTATGTGGCCTATGGGTGCATCTCTGAGCTATATAAGTTCTAAAACATGTTTGGAAAAGAGTATGAAGGTTAGACGTCAAACAAATAGGAAAGAATATGTTTCACTAGATAATAGGACCACAGCAGTTCCACGGCCACTTCCACGGACGGTGAATCCTTTCACGGATCGTGCAAGTGGTGTTGGGCCACCTTGGAATGGTGGCAAAGGGTGGGGCTACTGGAATCATTCAACGGACCAATCCACGGTCCGTGAAAATTTACACGGTCATGAATTGGTGCCGTGAAGTGTATGTCAATTAATTTTTTTTTGGCTATGTATTTAGAGGTGGTTCACGACTTGGACCTCATTTTTTCCCAAAAATTAGAACCCTAAGGTCCTCCAAACTCTCTTAGAAGTTCTCCATCCATCTTAAGCCATCACAAAAGGGATCAAGCTTTAGAACCTTAAGCTGGTTCATGGAAGGTAATTGTTCTTGCTTCTACTTAATGTTGTCGTGAATTTGGTCTTGGAGCAAGTTATATGGGTTGTTGTTCTTCAAGTTATAAGGTATGTTCTTCGTCCTATTTCTTATATAGAATTGACTTGGAGGTTTAACAATGTTATACCCCGTATTTTAAACGCTGAATTTCTCCGTAAGATAGCCGACGTGAAGTTAGTTAGTGAGGTTTTTGTCAAGATTATAGTAGATTCTACGTAATTATGTCTCGTATGCAGGAGTTAGTTGTGTACAAAAAGTATCGGGAAGATTAGGGCCGGAAAAGAAACTGAGTATGACAGCTAAGCAACTCGACGATTTTAAGTCGATGGATCGTCGACTGGTCGACGGATCATCAGCATACACCGTCGAATAACTCTCTGAGAATTAGGGGCTGCTGCCATTCGACAGTTGCGAGTCGATGAACTGTTGACTTGTCAACAGACCATCGACCTTGCCATCGAATTATAGGCAGTGGAAATTTTTTGTCTCCTATAAATTAAAAGGGCCATGACTTAGGATCATTTTCACACCAAAAATCAGAATTTTCTAGACCCTTCAAGCTGTCTCTACTCTCTCTAACTATCCATACACATCCTAAGCCAAATTAAGTGAGAATCAAGCTTTAAAAACCCTAAGCTAACTCATGGATGATGATGGTCCTTGTTTTCAGTTAAGTTGTGAAAGTTTTTGTTGCAAACAGGGTTGGGTAAGTGAGGTTTATTCAAGAATAAGGTATTCTCTCTCTTTATTTCTTATATTGAGTTGATTTGGAGATTTGTAAGTCATAGAGGTGAAGGAAATGGTGGTAGGAAAAGTTATGAGACATTGTGCTGTAGTTGTTGATTATGAATGGAAATTGGAAGTAAGTTTCGGGTTGTTTTAAGTGTAAATTGTATATAATTTCTTAAATATTGAATTGTTGATGTTGTTATTGCTGTTTGGGAGTTGATTTGGAATTTGGTGGAAGTAGATGGAATAGGGAAAATGCTGCCCAATTTTTGATAACTCACAAATTACTCTAGTTTGAACTTATGAGTGTCTTCAAGACTTAACGTTAGTGTAAATCCTCTTGAATGTAGATTTGTGATCTTGGGAGGAGAAACTTTAAGTAGTTAAGAAGACAACGAGGTATGTTAAGGTTAACCCTTTCTTTCTTAAGGCATGACTCCTTTGTTGTGAACCTACATATGATATCCATAATGTTCTATTTCCTAAAAATGCTAGAAACATATGATTCCCAAGATTCTTATGATATCATTGGTGAATGTTCTCCATGATGATGAATCCATCTCTAAAGATACCAAAGCTTATAGTTTTTGATGTTCTCATGATATTATTAAGCTTGTTGCATGACTATCGATCTTGTGCATTGTTGTTGATTTCATCTTATGATAGTTGTTCTTTCAAGGTGAGATATAGCGTTGATGACGATTCCATAATAGAAATCAGAGGTTTACCGACCTTACGTCACTTCGATAGATTTGTAGCTATTATTTGGGCTCTCATGCATGCTATATATATATATATATATATATATATATATATATATATATATATATATATATATATATATATATATATATATATATATATATATATATATATATATATATATATATATGTATATATATATATATGTATGTATATGTATTCTCTCACACTGCGCCTCAGTATAGCCGACCGGGCAGGCACGTAGATAGGCACACCACTGCAGTGGGCAGGTTATGATGATACCCCGAATGCGGGATGCCCCAGATGCGGGATGCACGTTCCGTAGCACCAACACTTGTATATATATATATGAATCAAAATGTTTTTTTTTTAAAAAAAAGCTAAGCATGCATGATATCCGTCTTAGGAGGCAATCAGATGTACATGTTATTTCTCCGATCTTATGTTCCTTCCATATTTTTATTATGTTGTTATTCATGCCTTACATGCTCAGTACATTTATCGTACTGACGCTATTTTGTTTGTGGACGCTGTGTTCATGCCCGCAGGTAGACAGGGAGACGGACCAGACCCCTAGGCTGCTTTATCAGCGACTATACATGAGTGCTCCATTTGTTCTGGAGATACAGTTCAGCTAGTACTATTCTTTTTGTGTATACATATATATGGGTATGGCGGGGTCCTGTCCCGTCCTTATGATGTTTTGCACTCCTTGTAGAGGCTCATAGATACATGCATATAGTTAGATGTTATGTAACATCATATGTTCATATTTTTGTATATCATTTTTGGCAGCCTTGTCGGCTCGTACATATGGGTACAGTTGTTGACGATTATATAGATGTGTTTTATCTTTGAACTCATGCCAATATATATTATAATATTTATGAGTTATCCTTTGTGGTCCACCTAGATATGATTATAAGAAGTTGCTAAGATGTGCTCGGCAGGTTAGTTTCGGGTACCCGTTATGGCCCACCGGTTGGGTCATGACAAAAGTTGTATTAGAGCAGTTCGTCTTAGGAAGTGTCTACGAGCCGTGTCCAGTAGAGTCTTGTTTATGGGTGTGAAGCATGCCACACTTATAAACTGGAGCCTGGGGGCATTTAGGAATGATTGACCTTTCTTTCTCCTCTTAGATCGTACGTTAAAGCCATGTTATAAGAGTTCCATTTTTCCTAATTGCGTGTTGTGATCTCATCGATACCTGTGAAGAGAAAGCTACAGTGGCCTAAAAGAGGAAGTCAGCGACAGGTAGGGGGACTGAACGAGTACCGCTTATAGATATAGAAGAGGGCGAGTCCCAGATTGAGGTTCCATCTTGGTCCTCTCACACTCTGCCCGCTTCAGATGAGCATAGAGGAGCCTTAACTCCAGCTCTAGTACCTCCAATTCCTCAACCAGATGCCTAAGGCTAGGAGATGAGGGAGGCCATTCAGTTTCTGACCTAGTTAGTAGCTGCTCTAGCTCAGCAGCAGGGTACGGGTCATGGTGATAGAGCTATCAGTGCCAGAGTTCATGATTTCATTAACCTAGAACCTCCATAATTCTTTGGGTCAAAACCGGACGAGGACCCGCAGAATTTCATAGATGAGATGTTAAGGACATTGCGGGTAATGCATGCTTCTGATGTTGAGTCGATGGAGTTAGCCTCTTATAGATTGCGAGATGTGGCTATTCATTGGTATAGTACCTGGATGTCTTCTAGAGGGGTAAATCCACTCCACCGGTATGGAAAGAGTTTGTAGACACTATTCTCCGATATTATTTACCACCAGAGGTTCGACGGGCCAGAGCTGATAGATTCCTAAACCTTAAATAGGGGAACATGAGTGCCCGGGAGTATAGCCTTTGTTTTAATTCTTTGGCTAGGTATGCTCCAGCTACGGTAGTTGATATGGGAGACCGCGTCCACCGGTTCGTGAAGCGTTTAGGGCCACATTTGATTGATGATTGTTTGACCGCCTTGCTTCAGGAAGGTATGGATATTTCTTGCATTCACGGGATTAACAGCTGGTTCCTGATCATTGGTACACTCTCTGGGGCAGAGTTCACAGACACTAGCAGGTCATGGTAGGGGTAGAGAGAGAGAGCATCTAGTTCGAGCGGTCCTCAGAACCACATCTATGCACTGGCTGGGCGACAGGATCTTGAGGCTTCGCCTTATGTTGTTACAGGTATATTATCAGTATCTTCTCATGACGTGTATGTATTGATTGATCCAGGTTCTACATTGTCAAATGTTACTCTTTATATTGCTGGTCGGTTTGGTTTGAAACCTGAGTCGATTAAACCTTCAAAGTGTCTACACCCGTTGGTGACCCAGTAATATCTAGACGGGTATATAGAAACTGTGTGGTTGTAGTCTATGACTGTCATATGATGGCTGATTTGATTGAGCTAAATATGGTAGATTTTGATGCTATTATAGGTATGGATTGGTTGGCTTCTTTTTATGCCAATGTTGACTATAGAACGAAAATGGTTCATTTCCAGTCCCCAGGGGAGCCAGTTCTAGAATGGAAGGGTAATACAGCATCTCCGAGAGGTAGGTTTATTTCATATCTCAAAGCAAGAAAGATGATTGCTAAGGGATGCATTTATCATTTAGTCCGAGTCCAAGATACAAAAGCAAAGTTGCCGACTGTTCAATTTATTCCAGTAGTTAATAAGTTTCCAGATGTGTTTCCGGACAAGCTTCCAGGTCTTCCACCAGAACGGGAGATTAATTTTGTCATTGATGTGTTACCGGATACTAAGCCAATATCTATTCCTCCTTATAGAATGGCTCCTGCAAAATTGAGGGAGTTGAAGGAGCAGTTGAAGAATTGACTTAAGAAAGGCTTTATCAGGCCTAGTTCATCGATGTGGGGAGCACCTGTGTTGTTTGTGAGAAAGAAAGATGGCTCCTTACGGATGTGTATCGACCACAGGAAACTGAATAAGGTGACAATAAAGAACAAATATCCATTTCGAAGAATTGATGATTTATTTGATCAGTTGCAGGAGATTTGAGATTCGGGTATCACCAAGTGAGAGTTAGAGAGAAGGAAATTTCAAAAACGGCCTTCAGAACTAGATATGATCACTTTGAATTTCGTGTGATGTCATTCGGATTAACGAACACTCCAGCGGTATTTATGGATTTGATGAACAGTGTATTCAGGCCTTTCCTAGATTCATTTGTGATTGTGTTCATTGATGATATTATGGTGTATTCTCGATCCGAGGCAGAGCATGCAGGTCATTTACGTGTTGTCCTCAGAGTTCTTCAGGCTCGGAAGTTATATGTGAAGTTCTCTAAATGTGAGTTCTAGTTGAATTTTGTGACTTTTCTAGGGCATATTATTATTTCAGCCGATGGTATTCGGGTGGATACCTAGAAGATTGAAGCTGTGAAGACTTGGCCAAGACCTACGACACCTACTGAAGTTCGTAATTTTCTAGGTTTAGCAGGTTATTACAGAAGAATTGTATCTTCCATTTCTGCACCACTGACGAAGCTGACTCAGTAAGTAACTAAGTTTCAATGGACGGATGCTTGAAATCGCAGTTTCTAGGAGTTGAAGAATAGATTGACTTCGGCCCTGGTTCTAACACTTCCAGAAGGATTGGAGGGCTATGTTGTTTATTATGATGCCTCACGCATTGGACTAGGTTGTGTATTGATGCAGCATGGTAAAGTTATTGCTTATGTTTCAAGACAGTTGCGGAAACATGAGAAAAACTATCCAACCCATGATCTAGAATTGGCTATGGAAATTCATGCAATGAAAATTTGGAGGCACTATTTGTAAGGCGTTTATGTTAATATCTATACAGACCACAAGAGCCTCCAGTATGTTTTCAAGTAGAAGGAGATAATTTGCAGCAAAGGTAATGGTTGGAGCTATTGAAAGATTATGATGTTAGTATCCTATATCATCCTGGAAAGGTGAATGTAGTAGCTGATGCTCTTAGCAGCAAATCCATAGGTAGCTTATGTGATGTTAAGCCAGAGAAAAGAGACCTAGCTCGTAAGCTCCAGAAGCTAGCTAGCCTAGGAGTCCGATTACTAGATTCGGGCGATACATGAGTCACTATCCAGGATTCAGCTGTCTCGTCTTTAGTAGTTGAGGTGAAGAAGTGCTAGTATGAGGATCCCGTGTTGATTAATTATAGAGATACATTTCCTCGGAAGGAAAATTCGCCGTTTGAGATTTCTTTAGATGGAGTTCTTAGATACCGAGGTAGACTATGTGTTCTTGATGTAGCAGGGTTACGTCGCCAGATTTTGGGGGACGCCCATTGTTCCCGTTATTCTGTTCATCCGGGAGCGATGAAGATGTATTATTATATTAAGTCAATTTATTAGTGAGATGGAATGAAGAAAGACATAGTAGAATTTGTAGCTTACTGTCCTAACTGTCAGCAAGTAAAGATTGAGCATCAGAAGCTTGGAGGATTGCTACAAGTTATAGAGATTCCAACTTAGAAGTGGGAAGTAATTAATATGGATTTTATTACAGGCTTACCTCGTTCCCAGCGTAAGTATGATTCTATATGGGTAATTGTGGATAGACTCACAAAGTCAGCTTATTTTCTGCCTGTTAGAACTACGTACTCAGCTCAAGATTATGCAAAGCTGTATATCAATGAAATAGTACGACGTCATGGTGTTCCGGTATCCATCATCTCTGATAGAGGAGCGCAATTTATAGCTAATTTCTGGAATTCATTCCAAAATGGTTTGGGAACTCAGATGAGTCTTAGTACAGCATTTCATCCCCACACTGATGGACAAGCTGAGCGCACCATCCAGACTCTCAAAGATATGCTACTGGCATGTGTGCTAGACTTTGGAGGTACTTGGGATGATCACTTTCTGCTCATTGAGTTTTCATACAATAATAGTTATCATTCCAGTATTCAGATGGCTCCATATAAAGCTTTATATGAGCAAAAGTGTAGATCACCAATTGGATGGTTCGAAGTGGGAAAGGCTAAATTAATAGGGCTAGATTTGATCCAGCAACCAGTGGAGAAGGTTAAGCTTATTCAGGACTGATTATTGACAGCCCAAAGTCGACAAAAGTCTTATGCGAACAATCGCTGACGAGATTTATAATTCCAAGTCAATGATTGGTATTCTTGAAGGTGTCTCCTATGAAGGGCATCATGAGATTTGGCGAGAAGGGCAAGATTAGCCCTCGATACATTGGCCCCTACAGGATTGTACACAAAGTATGTCGGTTAGCCAATGAGTTAGATCTACCTTCAGACTTAGAGTCAGTTCACCCAGTTTTCCATGTGTCAATGCTTCAAATGTGTATTGGAGATCCTTCCAGAGTTATACCTATAGCTGATGTTCAGGTTAACTAGCAATTATCTTATGAAGAGGTTCCTGTTGCTATCCTAGATAAACAAGTTCGGAGATTAAGGACTAAAGATGTTGCTTCAATTAAAGTTTTATGGAGAAACAGGAATAAGGAAGAAAGGACTTGGGAAGCTGAAGAAGGTTCCAGGTATCCACACTTGTTTCCACTGCCAGAGGAGATTCAGACAGAGACACCATTGCCTCAGGTGCGTAATGCTTTTTTTTTTTATGATTTCTTTGTCGTGTGAGGTCATTATTGTTGTTGTTGTTGTTGTAGCCCTGTGAGGCATTGTATATTTTAGATTGTTGTGACAGGATGCTGGTGGTATAGTTACAGGGGAAACTCAAGCAAACTTTTTGTAAAATCCCTAAGAGTTCAACATTCGGGGATGAATGTTCTTAATGTGGGAGAATGTTATACCCCGTATTTTATACACTGAGTTTCACCATAAGATAGCCGATGTGAAGTTAGTAAGTGAGGTTTTTCTCAAGATCATAAGAGATTCTAGATGATTATTCCACGTATGCGGGAGTTTAAGTTGTGTACAACAAGTATCGAGAAGATTAGAAACGGAATAAACAAGAAAAACTGAGTATGACAGCTGAGCAACTCGACAGTTGCAAGTCGATGGACCGTCAACTGGTCGACGGACCATCGACTGGTCGACGAATCTTTAATATGCACCGTCGAACAGCTCTCTGGGAATCAGGGGCTGCCGTCATTCAATGGTTGTGAGTGGATGAACCGTCAACTTGTAGATGGGTCGTCGACCTTGCCGTCGAATTACATGGGGTGGAAATTTTCTCTCTCCTATTAATTAAAATGGCCAAGACTTGGATCATTTTCATACCAAAAATCAGAATTTTCTAAACCCTTCAAGCTCTCTCTCGACTCTCTCTAACTATCCATACACATCCTAAGCAAAATTAAGTGAGAATCAAGCTTTAAAAACCCTAAGCTAACTCATAGATGATGATGGTCCTTGTTTTCCGTTAAAGTTGTGATAATTTTGGTTGCAAACAAGGTAGGGTAAGTTAGGGTTCTTCAAGAATAAGGTATTCTCTCTCTTTATTTCTTATATTGAATTGATTAAGAGATTTTTAAGTCATAGAGGTGAAGGAAATTGTGGTAGGAAAAGTTATGAGACATTATGTTGTAGTTGTTGATTATGAATGGAAATTTAAAGGAAGTTTTGGGTTGTTTTAGGTGTAAATTGTACATAATTTCTTAAATATGGAATTGTTGATGTTGTTATTGTTGTTTGGGAGTTGATTTGGAATTTGGTTGAAGTAGATGGAATAGGGAAAATGTTGCCCAATTTTGAATAACTCACAAATTACTCTAGTTTGAACTTATGAGTGTCTTCAAGACTTAACGTTAGTGTGAATCCTCTTGAATGTAGATTTATGAGCTTTGGAGGAGAAACTTTAAGTAGTTGAGGAGACAACGAGGTATGTTAAGGTTGACCCTTTCTTTCTTAAGGTATGACTCCTTTGTTGATATCCATAATGTTCTATTTCCTAAAAATGCTAGAAACTTATGATTCCCAAGATTCTTATGATATCGTTGGTGAATGTTCTCCATGATGATGAATCCATCACTAAAGATGCCAAAGCTTATAGTTCTTGATGTTGTCGTGATATTATTGAGCTTGTTGCATGATTATGGTTCTTGTGCATTGTTGATCTCATGATAGTTCTTTCAAGGTGAGATATAATGATGATGATGATTCCATAATAGAAATCAGAGGTTTATGGACCTTACGTCACTCTGATAGATTTGTAGCAATTATTTGGGCTCTCATGCATGTTATACATATATATATGTATGTATTTTCTCACACCGCGCTGTGTTATAGCCGGTCGTGCATGCATGTAGATACGCACACCACTGCAGTGGGCAGGTTATGATGATACCTCGAACGCGGGATGCCCCGGACGAAGAATGATATGATATATGGATCGAGCTGCACGTTCTGTAGCACTAACAATTATATTATATATGCATGAAAAAGTTTAAAATAAAAAAATAAAAAAAATAAAAATGCTAAGAATACATGATATCCGCCTTAAGAGGCAATTAAATGTACAGATTATTTCTTCTATCTCATGTTCCTTCCATATTTTCATCATGCTGTTATTCATGCCTTACATACTCAGTTCATTTTTCATGATGACACCCTTTTGTTTGTGGATGTTGCGTTCGTGCTCGCAGGTAGAAAGGGAGACGGACCAGACCCCTAGGCTGCTTTATCAGCAACTATACATGAGTGCTCCATTTGTTCTGGACCTAGAGTTCAGCTGGTACTATTCTTTTTCTGTATATTTATATATATATATATATATATATATATATATATATATGGGCATGGCGGGGTCCCTTCCCATCCTTATGATGTTTTGCACTCCTTGCAGAGGCCCATAGACAGATGTATATAGTTAGATGTTCTGTAACTTCATCGGTTCATATTTTTGTATATCATTTTTGGCATCCTTGTCGGCTCGTACAGTTGTTGACGATTATATAGGTGTATTTCATCTTTGAACTCATGTCCTTATAGATTATGATATTTATGAGTTATCCTTTGTGGTCCACCTAGATATGATTATAAGAAGTATGCTAAGAGCTGCTCGGCAGGTAAGCTCCGGGTACCAGTCATGGCCTTTTGGTTGGGTCATGGTAAACAAGTCATAAAGTTGAAGAGAATCGTGGTAGAGAGGTCATAAGGTATTACGTTGAAGTTATTGGCTATGGACTGATTTTGAAAGGAAGTTTTAGATTGATTTGAGTCTAGTTTTAAGGTAATCTCTTGGCTATGGTATTGTTGATGTTGTTAATGACATTTTGGAGTTTTTTTGGAGTTGGGAGGAAGTATATAATATAGAGGAAATGCAGTCCAATTTTCATTAGGTTAATTTGACCTTATAAGCGTTTCAATGACTTAACCTTAGTGTGAATCATCTTGAATATAGATGTGTAAGCTCGAAAAGATAGACGTTGAGTGGTTAAGTAGACGATGAGGTTTGTTAAGGCTCTCCCATTCTTTCGTTTGGCATGATCATATTGATATGAACATATACAAATGACATCCACAATGACTCCATTCCTAGAAAAATTAGAAGCTTATGTTCTTGATCTTCTTATGATGTTATTGATCTTGCTTCATGATTATTGATTTTATCTTTGTGATTGTTGATCACATCTTATAGTCATTGATTCTTCAAGGTGAGATGTTATACCCCGTGTTTTTGCACGTCGGATTATTCGTAAGCTAATAGATGTAAGTTTAAGGACGAGATTACCTTTGGGATATGAGACAAGGGCTTTTAAATCCCTGATTTTTAATGAGTGCACGATTGCTTGTAAAGTTAATTGGTGTAGAAATATTAGTGGAGATTAGGGATCAATTAACCATGATTATATTATTAAGTGGAGATTAATGATTAATTAAGCTAATTAAGTCCACAAAGTGGGCCCCACGAAACATGGCGGAATTTGATTGGTGTCAAGGGAAATTGGACACGTGTCATAAGGGTGGACACGTGTCCACTTTGTAGGCACCATATATAGCCATGACTTGATGACTAAGTCATCAATTATATCTCATTTTCAACTTGGCAAAATACAACTTAGAGAGAGGAGCTATAAGCTCTAGAGAGAGAGAGGGTTCGGCCATAGCTATGGCATGGCTTCATGAAGCTCACAGATAGCCCCCCTACACCATTAAATTGTTAAATTTTCAAGTTCAATTGGAGGAAGAAAGGAGAGAGGAAGCTCACGGCCATGGTGGATAATGAGAGCTTGTCTCTAAGGTAAGATTTAATCCTTATCTACATGTTTTGGAGATGGTTTGAACTTGCTATAATTGGTGGTGGATATGGAATTGAATGCAAGAATTGTGTATGTTGATGTTGAGACTTTGTTAGGCCGTGTAGGAGTTGTTTTAATCTAGCCATGGTAAATTAATTTTAATTAGTATTGTTGTTGTGTTGTCATGGAGAAAATGATGAAAGTAAAGGGGTTTGATGATTAAAAATGGAGTTATATTTGTTTAGTGGGCTGTTCTTGTTGAATTGAGGGATTAAGGGTTAAGATTATGTGTTGTGTTGTTGATCTTGTGAAATTGGAGGATTAAGTGTCGTTAAGACTTGTGTTGTGTTGATTGTAATTGATGGGCTGCTTTAGGACTTGTTGTATGTTAAGATAAATTTTCTTACGTATAAGGGCTGAAGCCATTGTTATGTCGTTGCTAATGTGAATCACTAACTCAATACGAAAGGAATGTATAAAATATCGTATGAGAAATGTATGTGGGCTGTTTTGGAGTATCCTCGGATCTTGTTTCGACTGGTTCTTAATGCGATAACTTAAACGTGCTTGGGTTGTTGCTATGTTGGTTGTATGGTTGGCGTAAATGCGAGGAAATTGAGCGATATAGGTGAAGTGCTGCCAAATTGTCTGGAAACAAGTTACTAACATTAAAGTTCGTTTTATGCCATTTCGTAGCTTAACTCTAGTCTTGACGTCTTAATATAGATTGAGATATTTTGGGCAACGTGTACATATCGAGTCATGGATTAAGCAAGCGCCAAAGGTATGTAAAGTTAACCCTTCTTTCTTTTTGGCATGATCTTCATGAAACGAACAGACGATCTGTATATGATTCCAAAGAAGTTCCTATTCTTAGAGCCACTAGGATGGCTAATGTTCTTGATTTCCAAAAGCTATTTCATTATGTCTTGATACGTGTATATGATTCCAGAAGTTCTATTTGGATATAATCCATAATGATATTGGAAAGGTACATGATATGACTATTGTCTTGATTTTCAAATAATAGTTCGTTTTGATTATTCTATTGAGTCTCAAATATGATTTAATTTGCATATGGTTGCTCACTACTCTACTCGTGCATGCCTCAACATATCTTTCACTGAGTCCCGGGCCAAGATACGTTTTCGTGCACAGTTTCACTACATTGTTCACCGAGTCCCTCACTAGAGGGCCGGGATACGGTATATATATATATATATATATATATATATATATATATATATATATATATAATGGCGTTATGATGTGATGGTGTTATGATTTGTTTATGGCGCCAAGGATGGTATGTGGCGACCTTATTCACTGAGTCCCATAATGGGTCGGGTATGATATATGATATTGACATGCATGATTTATGTTACAAAAGGCAAGTGCTTTGGTATTCTGAATGTTATACTTGTCTCCTGTACTACCTACTCCAGTATGATTCTCTTTACTGTATTTTATGCTTTTTATACTCAGTACATATTCCGTACTGACCCCCTTTCTTCGAGGGGCTGCGTTTCATGCCCGCAGGTACAGATAGTCGGTTTGGTGACCCTTCAGCATAGGACTCCTACTCAGCTGCCTTAGAGAGCTCCGTTGTTCCGGAGCCTAGACATTTGGTACAGATCTTATGATGTATACGTATATGTTTATTCAGGGGTACGGCGGGGCCCTGTCCCGTCATATTTCGCTATCGATACTCTTAGAGGTCTGTAGACATATGTGTTGGTTGTGTATAAGTTCTATTCAGCTGTCTATACGATGTGCTATGATATGATGTTCGTCTGTAGTGGCAGCCTTGTCGGCTTGCTTATGATATTGATATGTAGTGGCAGCCTTGTCGGCTTGCGTATCATCTTATGATTTGATTAGTTGTGACTCCTCAGGAGACAGTTTATCTGGATATATATATATATATATATATATATATGTGACGACGTTATGAACCTTGGAGTTCTTATGCAAGTTTCCATATTGTTCTTAGATTCAGTTTGACTATATCCAACAGGTACGTACGAGTGTCCAGATCAGGCACTAGTCATGGCCCACGGGGTTGGGGCGTGACATGAGATATGTTGATGATGCTAGTTCCATAACAATAATCAGTGGTATACTAACCTTACGTCACTCTGATAGAGTTGTAACATTTTCTTCGAGCTCTCATGCATGATTATATATATTAGGCAAAATACATCAAATCACACTTAAACTATACCCAAAAAGTCGAGTTCACACTGCAACTAATCGGGCGACCTATTTACCCCCTATTCTTCTTTAAACTGGAATTAATACACCCCTATCCGTGACGTGGCAGAGGAATTTTTTTTTATCTTTTTAAGCGCGAGTTAAAATTAAAAAAACATATTAAAAATTGATTAAATTGTACACGTGTCTATTTTTAATGGGTGTCACATAACTAATTGCACTTAATTATTTGTGGGCCCTCTTATCTTTTGTATGCTCTTTTTTTGTTCCTTTGCTTCTTTCTTTTTCCTTTCCTTTTTCTCTGTGCAATGTTTCTTCACCACAGAAACTCCATTTTTGCCGATTCCATCACACCACACAGGATCAACCCACTGCTATGGCCCATGAAAACCCATAAAATCCCTCTTTTGTGAAGGAGATCACCTTTCATCTTTTATAAAGGGACAACATCAACAAATGTAGCCGGAAAATTTATCTAGAAACATTTCCTCAGCAAACTTCCATTTTTTCCGGTCAATCTTCTACCATATTCCTATCTCTCATTCTAATCTTCTTTCTCTTAGAATTATTATGCAAAAAATAATTACCAATAAATTACAAATTATTTTCACAAGTTGAAACCATTTCAAATTCTTAAATCTGAAATCGGTAGTCGAAAATGTTGAATCTAAAATGGGTAATCGAAAATGTAGTTGGGTTACCAATTTTGAATCTGAAATTTTTTTTTGTTGGTGATTTGTTAGTCAAAATTGGTTTGCAAGATAATGGCTAGGATGAAAAAAATGAAGAAGAAGAAGAAGAATGGGGGTCTGGGAGGTGGGGGTGGCATGAAGGTGGTGCTGAAATGAAGAAGACGGGTTTGGGGGTGGGGGTGGCATGAAGGTGGAGGAGAAGAGGGGTGGGGCGGAGGAGTGGGGGGCGGGTGGTGAAATGAAGAAGAAGATGAAAAATCCGTTTTTTTATTAAAATTTAAAAATCATTTTTTACTTTAATTTTGTGAATAAAAAAAGAACAAGTGTGCATTAAAAAAAAGTAAAAAGTATAAATATATTGTATTTCTGGCGTGGGTTGACATGGCGTTGACGTGCGCTGACATGGAGCTGACGTGGTGCGCGTGTGGAGCACCTCACACCATGAGAGTGGTTTTACACCTCATAAGGTGGTATTAATTCCAGTTTAAAGAAGAATAAGGGGTAAATAGGTCGCCCAATTAGTTGGAGTGTAAATTCGAATTTTTGGGTATAGTTTAAGTGTGATTCAATGTATTTTACCTATATATTATGACACTGCATCGCGCTATAGTTGGTCAAGTACGGCACCTATTTTGCACAGCACTGCAGTTGGGTACAGTATGGTGATGATAGCCCCAATAGTGGCTTAATGATGATGATGCAGCCCACTAGTGTTGCTTATATATATATATATGTATGATTTTTTTTTAAAGGAAAGCATGCATGTCATCTGCCTTTAAAGGCATTCAGATGTACAGGTTTTTTCTCTTTTATCTCATGTTACTTTCCTGTCTTTATTATGTTTTTTTCCATGTCTTACATACTTGGTACATTATTCATATTGACGTCCTCTTGTTGGTGGACGCTGCGTTCATGCCCGCAAGTAGATAGAGAGACGATTCACATCCTTAGCGCCTTCTCAGCCCTTGTACTGGAGCACTCCACTTGTTCTGGAGTTGTCGTCTAGCTTGAGATGATTCCTTTGTGTACATTTGGGTATGGCGATGTCACGACCCGACTAGGGGCCATGACGGGTACCCAGGGCTAATCACCAAGCACCACTCATACCATTACCCATCGTACACATCAAGCGTTCATTCATTAATCTTATACTCAAATCATAGGAAAACCATTTGTCACTTTGAAACATAATTACTTTTATATACATAAGCCCTTCGGCTATCAATATATATATATATATATACATGTAGTAAAAATCGTGAGACCATACTACCCACACATGCGAATCTACGAGTCTCTACTAGAGTACTAGACATATGGATGGGACAGGGCCCCGTCGTGCCCAAAATACATATATATACACAAACAAATGAGTCAATGGCACCTCCGGAACAATGGAGTGCTCTCAAGTCAGCTAACAGCTCCTACGAGTCTGGATCACCTCCTTGTCTACCTGTGGGCATGAACACAGCGTCCAAAGAAAATGGACGTCAGTACGAACATTGTACTGAGTATGTAAGGCATGAATGAAATGAATATAATAGAGGAATCATAAAACATAAGATGAAGATATAACCTGCGTAACTTTTAAGGACGCATACATTTCATACATATATCATATATAATCATAGTACATGTATCATCATAGCGCATACATCATCGTAACATATATTTCATCATCGTTAACCCGCGTCCGGGTAACCATCATATGCCGCCCACTAGTGGTGTCATGCCCGGCCCTCTAGGCTCGGTGTAAACACAGCAGCCCTCCTTAGCGGTGACATGCCCGGCCATTTAGGCACGGTGGAATCGTATGCAGCCCGTCTTCGCGGTGACATGCCCGGCCAACTAGGTGCGGTGGAATCGTATCGTCATATAGTCAACATAAACTTATTATTATTATACATCTCATAGGCACATCATGACCTTATCATAACTTAGCATCATTATACATTTATCATCAAAACATACATTAGAGCTTGAAGGCAACTATGGCTATGTCGGGGTGACATAAGGTCGTGAACCCCCGATTACATTATGGAGTGATCATAATAATTATATCTCACCTTGAGGGGACTAGAATTTTAAGGTGAGTGTGCACAAGGAAAAGCATCAATGGAACCATACTTAGGATCATTAACCTCATAGACATCGTATGTTGCTCTAGGATTCTTTATACTTAAGCTCATCATCATCATCATCATGCTCATATATTATCTCTTTTCTTTATCATGTGCGTACGTAGGTCTTTATAGTCATAGACTCATAATTTCCGTTATTTAGGAAGATTATGGAAAATTTGGAAGATTCATCCCATAGGAGTCATGCCTTAAAAGGAAAGGATTAGCCTTACATACCTCTTTTGTTTAACAATTCTATCACTTGATTGTTCTTCTTCAATGCTCACGTTCTACCTTCAAGAGAATTCGCATCAACATTAGCCAATCGATTTTATGAACGTGCTTACTAAAGCCAGAGAAAATTGGGCAGCATTTCCTTTGTTTGTACAACTTTCCTCATTTTACATATTAACTCCCAAACGTCCATAACAACATTCACAATAATCATCAAAACCGTGGTGATAGTTCACTATTGTGTTTTCTCACATATAATGCTTATCCCATGTTCTAAATGTCATTCATAACATACTTACAATTACAACATATCAATATTCAAGATTCACTCCAAACTACTACTCAAAATCTCATTATTCCTATCTTTGTGACCCATTTTCTATATCCTTTTACAATCCAAGTGTTTCAATGTTACACCTCGGAAATTTCTCCGTGAACGTACAATGAATAGACCAACGAAGAGTATGAGTGTACGATGTTTTACTAAGAAGGGGATGACTACTTACGAGTTTTGAAAATGCGAAAGTTGCAGATTTGCACTTCAACCCAGTTGGTCGTAAAATAGAATACGACCCGTAAAGTGGTTTACGGACCGTAAACTGCTATCGTCTTTGAACATTCCGAAACTTCAACTTTCTGCCAAATGTCTAAATGGTTAAATACGACTCAAAATACGAACCGTAAGTCGAAATACGGCCCGTAAACTGTGACCGTAAACCACCATAACCTCCAGCAAACCTTTCTAGTTCTGTTATACTTAAATCCGGTCGTGAAGGACGGACCATAAACTAGAATACGGCCCGTAAACTGGGTTTACGGCCACTGTGCATTTCGACTACTGTTCATAAAAATCAGATTTTAAGTTAAGTATAAAGGACCCTTTCTCATTTCATTCATTTCATTTTCACTCCACACTTCAAGAAACATCTAGAATACTCTCTAATATTCATCCACAAGAGAATCAAAGGAAAATCAAGATCAATAACACTAAATCTATGAAATCAAGAGTGTGAAACTCATCAAAGTTCATCTACACCAAGAAATTGCAAAGGAAGTGAAGTAGGCTTTTTGGTATAGAGGAGTATTGCTACTCAAGGCTTGTTCCTACCATATCTAAGGTAAGTTTTATGACTTTCTCATGATGATTGAAGTATTTATACGTTGAAACACTTGGCTAATAGAAGAATGTAGTAAATGAGTCATAAAATGTGAATAGTGCCATAGTTGAATGATAGTTAGATTAAATTATGAATGTTGATGCGTTGGGAGTAAAAATATGTTATAAATGACGTGTAGACCATTAAATAGGTGTGATGTATGAGAAAATGTGATGAGGAGATAAAACCCATAAATGTGGAGAAATTGGAGAAAAATGCTGGAATGTGGTAAATATAGATAAATGACGATTGTTAATACGATATTGTGAGTGTTGTTGTGAATGTTTGGTAGTTGAAATGAATCATGGGAAAAGTAGTAGAAACAAAGGAAATGTTGCCCAATTTTCCTTAGAAATAGTATAGCGTTCTTCTCGTCGATTGACTAACGATGGTACGAATTCTCACTTGAAGGTAGAGACGTGACATCAAAGGAAATCAAGCAAACGATGGCATAGTTAAACGACAAAGGTATGTGAGGCTTATCTTTTCTTTCAAAAGGCATGAATCCTTTAAGTCTTATATAATCCTTCTACAAAATGAAGCCTATGAGTCCTTCTATATATTGAATTATATATGAATATGATGGTGATGATAACGAGCTAGAGTATAGCGATTCAAGAAATTGTGGCATGTTGTTCCTATAACGCTAACGATGTTATCTTTGTTAACACTCGCCTTATGCTCTATTTCCTTCAAGGCGAGGCACAATGCTCATAAACGTTCATAATATAAGCGGGGGTTCACGACCTTATGTCACCCCGACATAATGTGGTTGCCCTTAAAGCTTAACGTATGCACTTAATGCTAATATATGATATGTCTATAAGACGATTAACAATGCTAGTTTGTAATACGATGATGATATGTATGAGATACCAAGAAATGATAAGATGATGCTATGTTATGGGATTTGTAATAGTGATGTGCTATGATTGATTTTGTGATGATAAGATTCCACCGTGCCTATTTGGCCGGGCATGTCACCGCGAATGCGGGCTGCGTATGATTCCACCGTGCCTATATGGCGGGCATGTCACCGCTAATGCGGGCTGCTATGTTTACACCGAGCCTAGAGGGCCGGGCATGATCACCACTAGTGGGCGGCATATGAGGATTACCCGGACGCGGGTAATGATGCGGAGTATGATATGACGATGTACGTGATGTAATATGTGATGATGTATGTGATGATGAATGTGATGATATATGGGATATGACAAAACATATACTATGATGATGTAAAATATGATATATGTGAAAAGTATGTTACTTATAACACTCAAGCAGGTTATATCTTTTCTTATGATTCATGATGCTTCTATGACATTGTTCATTTCATTCCTGCCTTACATGCTCAGTACAATGTTCGTACTGACGTCTGTTTTCCTTGGACGCTGTGTTTATGCCCACAGGTAGACAGGGAGGAGACCTTGCTCCGGACTCTTAGAAGCTGTTAGCTGACTGAAAGCACTCCCTTGTTCCGGAAGTGCTTATGATGAATCATTTGTGTACAGTTGTATGTGTAATCCAATAAAGTCTCGTAGATACTCAATGTGGGTTATGTGGTTTCACGACGTGGATATTGTGTAAATATATTGATATATGTTACTGTATAAAAACATTATGCTTTGTAGTGAAAAGCAGCTTCTTTTGTAAAATGAGCATGAAATCGATAAATGATTGTTGAATGAGTCTAAGAAGTAATGGTACGAGCGGTGCTCAGTGGTTAGCCCCGGGTACCCGTCGCGGCCCCTAGCTGGGTCGTGACAGAGGTGGTATCAGAGCAGTTCATCCTAGGAAGTGTCTACGAGCCGTGTCTAGTAGAGTCTTGTTTATGGTGTGTTGCGCGCCACAACAATAAACAAGAGGCTACGGGGCATTTAGGAAAATGACCATCCTTCTTCTTATGAGATCGTGCGATAGAGCCGTGTATAAGATTTTATCCTCCCTGATAGTGTGTTGTGATTTCAGAATGCTGCCCAAGGGAAAATCTATAGCCGCCCAGAAAGGCAAGACTACGACAAAGAGGCGGGTACAAAGAGAGCCTCCAGTAAATATTGGAGAAGGCGAGTCACAAAATGAGACTCCATCTAGCACTTCCTCTACCCCGCGTAATGTGGAAGAGCAAGGAGGAGCTCCAGCTCCAATTCCTCTGCCGGTTGCTTCGGGTTAATAAATGACCGAGGCCATTTAGTTATTGACACAGTTGGTTGCCGCCCAGGCACAGCGGAAAAATGAGGGCCCGAGTGATCGATCAGCCAGTACTAGAGCCCGTGACTTCATGACTTTAAATCCTCCGGAGTTCTTTAGGACAAAGTCGGATGGGGATCCGCAAGGCTTTATCGATGAGATGTTGAGGACTTTAATGATTATTCATGCCTCCGAGACTGAATCCGTGGAGTTGGCTTCTTATAGACTCCGGGATGTGGCAGTCTTATGGTATAATAATTGGGTATTATCAAGAGGAGAGAATGTGCCTCCACCCGTATGGCAGGAGTTTGTGGATGCTTTTATTCATCACTACTTACCACCAGAGATTCGCCGAGCTAGGGCGGATAGATTTCTAAATTTGAAGCAAGGAAGTATAAGTGCCCGGGAGCATAGTATGCAATTTAATTCTTTGGCTAGGTACGCCCCGGCTATGGTGGCTGACATGGAAAATCGTGTTCACAGATTTGTTAGTGGCTTGGGACCACATTTATTCAAAGATTTTTTGACGGCTTCATTGCAAGATGGGATGGACATTTCCCGTATACAGGCCCATGCCCAAAACTTAGAGGGGCGACAACAACCATCGAGGAGTGATCGTGATATGGACAGGAGGCAAAGAAAGAGGGCTAGATCTATGGGAGCAAACAGCAAGTACAGAGGGGGATCGAGGCAGAATTATTCTAGGCAGTCAGGCCAGACGGCGACTAGCGCACCTCCCAGATTTTCATATAGAAGATTTGACCGCTCCTTTCGCTCGGGACAGGGTCAGAGCTCGAGGTCTTCAGGTTCCCATTTTGAGGGTGATTATAGTCAAGGGAGACCCCCAGTTCCACGATGCATTCGGTGCCGCAAATTACACTCGGGGCCATATTTCCAGGACATAGATTCCTATTATGTTTGTGGGCAGACTGGGCATATGATGCGAGATTGTCCCTCACGGTATGGTAGAGGTGGGGTTCAGCCCACAGTCTCAGCAACTGGTTCCTCGTCAGCGCGCCCGGTAGGGCAAGCTCCCCAGTTGACAGCAGGCCGAGGTAGAGGCAGAGGGGCAGCATCTACTTCAGGTGCCACCCAGCCCCGCGTATATGCTTTAGCCGGACGACAGGATCTCGAGTCCTCCCTGGATGTGGTTACAGGTATATTGTCTATATTCTCTCCCGTGATGTGTATGCATTGATAGATCCTGGTCCTACATTCTCTTATATTACTCTATATGTTGCTGGTTGTATTGGGGTGAAACTCGAGTCAATTAAACCTTTCGAGGTGCTCACCCCGATTGGTGACCCCATGATAGCCAGGCAAGTGTACCAAAATTGTGTCATTGTGATATGTGATCGTTAGACCAAAGCTGATTTGATTGACCTGAAAATGATAGTTTTAGATGTAATCATGGGTATGGATTGGTTGGCCTCGTGTTATGCAAATGTTGATTGCTGCAAAAAAGTGGTTCGATTTCAATTCCCGGGAGAGCCCGTACTTGAATGGATGGGTAACACAGCATCCCCACAAGGTCGGTTTATTTCCTACCTTAAGGTGAGGAAGATTATAGCGAAAGGCTATATTTCTCCTCTAGTTCGGGTGCATGACACAGGAGCAAAGTCGCCAACATTCCAATCTATTCCGGTGGTGAATGAATTTCCGGATGTATTTCCAGATAAACTCCTAGGTCTTCCCCCCAGAGAGAGAAATTGATTTCGCCATTAATGTGTTGCCGGACATCGAGCCCATTTTTATTCCTCCTTATCGAATGGCTCCGACAGAATTGAAAGAGATAAAGGCACAGTTGAAAGACTTTCTTGACAAGGGGTTTTTTAGACCCAGTTCATCGCTGTGGGGAGCACCAGTCTTGTTCGTGAGAAAGAAGGACGGTTCCCTACGAATGTGCATTGATTACAGACAGCTGAACAAGGTGACGATGAAGAACAAATATCCTCTTCCGAGGATTGATGACTTGTTTGATCAGCTGCAGGGTGCCAAGTGGTTTTCTAAAATCGACTTGAGGTCGGGTTACCATCAGGTGAGAGTTAGAGAAGTGAATATTCCCAAAACGGCTTTCAGAACGAGATATGACCACTATGAATTCCTAGTGATGTCATTTGGGTTGACTAATGCTCCGGCCGTGTTTATGAACTTGATGAATAATGTGTTCAGGCCACTCTTGAATTTATTTGTAATAGTATTTATTGATGATATTCTGGTATATTCTCGCACTGAATCAGAACATGCAGATCATTTGTGAATTATTCTTGGCATTCTTCGAGCCCGGGAATTATATGCGAAATATTCAAAGTGTGAGTTCTGGCTGAATTCTGTAACATTTCTGGGCCATGTCATTTCAAATGATGGCATTCGAGTCGATACTCAGAAAATTGAGGCTATGAAGACTTGGCCAAGGCCTATGACACCTACAGAAGTCCGTAGCTTTATGGGGTTGGCAGGTTATTACAGAAGGTTCGTAGAGGGGTTCTCGTCTATTTCAGCCCCATTGACGAAGCTAACCCAGAAGTTAGAAAAATTTCAGTGGAATGATGCTTGTGAGCGTGGTTTCCAAGAGTTGAAAAACCGATTGACCTCAGCTCCAGTTTTAACACTTCCAGAAGGGTCGGATGGCTATGTTGTGTATTGTGATGCTTCCGGAGTGGGGTTAGGATGTGTACTGATGCAACATGGGAGAGTTATTTTTGCATATGATCGAGACAACTGCAGAAACATAAAAAGAATTATCCGACTCATGATCTTGAATTGGCTGCAGTGATTCATGCGTTGAAGATATGAAGACATTATTTGTATGGTGTGCACGTCGATATCTATACAGATCACAAGGGTCTCCAACATATTTTCAAGCAGAAGGAGTTGAACCTGCGGCAGAGGCGGTGGTTGGAATTGTTGAAAGATTATGATGTGAACATTTTGTACCACCCCGGAAAAGGGAATGTAGTAGCCGACGCGCTTAGCCGCCGATCCATGGGTAGTCTATGTGAAGTTCCTTCAGAAAGGAAAGAGATGATTCGTGAGCTCCTTCAATTAGCTAATCTTGGAGTACGTGTAGTCGATTCAGGTAATGCGAGGGTCAGCATTGACGATCCTGCAGTTTCATCTTTGAATGTAGAATTGAAGGAGCGACAATATGAAGACTCCCAATTGTGCCATTACAAAGACCTATCTCGTGAAATGGAGAAGTTTCCATTTGAAGTTTCTATTGATGGAATTCTTAGGTACCGAGGCAGACTATGTGTGACGAATGTGGCAGAATTGCGCCAGCAAATTCTAGAGGAAGCACATTATTCTCGGTATTCCATTCATCCAGGTGCGACCAAAATGTATCATGATCTCAAGTTGATATATTGGTGGGATAGCATGAAGAGGGACATAGCAGAATTTGTAGCACAGTGTCCAAATTGCCAACAAGTAAAAGCCGAACATTAGAAGCCAGGGGGCTTATTACAAGTGATGGAAATTCCTATATGGAAATGGGAAGTGATTAATATGGATTTTATTGTGGGATTACCCCGTTCACGAGGGAAATATGATTTTACATGGGTGATCGTGGACAGACTCACAAAAGCAGCTCATTTTCTTCCAGTCAGAACCACGTATTCAGCGGAAGATTATGCTAGGTTGTATTTAAAAGAAATTGTGCGACTTCATGGAATTCCATTATCTGTTATTACAGACAGAGGGGCACAGTTTACAGCCAAGTTCTAGAAGTCCTTTCAAGAAGGTCTTGGTACTCAAGTCAAGCTTAGTACGGCGTTCCATCCGCAGACCGATGGACAAGCCGAGCATACTATTCAGACCTTGGAGGATATGCTACGAGCATGTGTGCTGGATTTCGGTGGTAGTTGGGATGACCATTTGCCGCTGATAGAATTTGCATACAATAATAGCTATCATTCTAGTATTCAAATGGCTCCTTATGAAGTGTAGATCTCCAATTGGATGGTTTAAAACAGGAGAAGCACAATTAATAGGCCCCGAATTGATTCAACAAGCAGTCGAAAAAGTCAAGGTGATCCGAGACCGATTGTTAACAGCCCAAAGTCGCCAAAAGTCTTATGCGGACAACTGCCGATGAGACTTGGAATTCCAGGTTAATGATTGGGTATTTCTGAAAGTATCGCCAATGAAAGGGGTGATGAGATTTGGCAAGAAAGGGAAGTTAAGTCCAAGGTACGTTGGACCCTATAAAATTATCCGTAAGGTGGGTCGTGTAGCTTATGAATTGGACTTGCCTTCGGAACTTGAATCAGTTTATCCAGTCTTCCATGTTTCGATGCTCCGCAAGTGTGTTGGAGATCCTACGAAGATTGTTCTAATTGACGACATTCAAGTGACAGAAAAGCTAACCTACGAAGAAGTGCCTATGGCCATTCTAGACAGGCAAGTGCGAAGACTTCGAAATAAAGAAGTAGCTTCAGTCAAAGTGTTGTGGCGAAATAACAACAGGGAAGAAATGACTTGGGAAGCGGAAGAAAAGATGAAATTCAAATACCCGTATTTATTCCAACACTCGGGAGAAATTCGAAGTGAAACGCCAACAACATAAGGTATGCATGCATTAAATAAAGTGTAATAATTAAAGTATCTGAACACCCCTACTCCCATCATTTCTCAGAATTTTATTGTGTTATGGCCCTGTGAGGTAGTGATGTGATATTATGGGTTGTTGCGATGGGGTGGCAGTGCCATATTACGAAGGAAACTCTAGCAAAATTTTTCTAGAATCCTCGCCGACTTAACATTCGGGGACGAATGTTCCAAAAAGGGGGGGGGGGGGGGGGGAGAATGTTACACCTCAAAAATTTCTCCGTGAACGTACAATGAATAGACCAACGAAGAGTATGAGTGTACGATGTTTTAGTAAGAAGGGGATGACTACTTACGAGTTTTGAAAATGCGAAAGTTGTAGATTTGCACTTCAGCCCAGTTGGTCGTACAATAGAATACGTCCCGTAAAGTGGTTTACAGACCGTAAACTGCTATCGTCTTTCAGTATTCCAAAACTTAAACTTTCTGTCAAATGTCTAAATGGTTAAATACGACTCAGAATACGGACCGTAAATCGAAATACGGCCCGTAAACTGTGACTGTAAACCACCATGACCTCCAGCAAACCTTTCTGGTTCTGTTATGCTTAAATACAGTCGTGAAGGATGGACCCGTAAACCAGAATATGGCCCGTAAACTTGGTTTACGGCCACTGTGCATTTCGACTACTGTTCATAAAAATCAGATTTTAAGTTAAGTATAAAGGACCCTTTCTCATTCCATTCATTTCATTTTCACTCCACACTACAAGAAACATCTAGAATACTCTCTAATATTCATCCACAAGAGAATCAAAGGAAAATCAAGATCAACAACACTAAATCTATGAAATCAAGAGTGTGAAACTCATCAAAAGTTCATCTACACCAAAAAATTACAAAGGAAGTGAAGTAGGGTTTTTGGTATAGAGGAGTATTGCTACTCAAGGCTTGTTCCTACCACATCTAAGGTAAGTTTTATGACTTTCTCATGATAATTGAAGTATTTATACGTTGAAACACTTGGATTATAGAAGAGTGTAGTAAATGGGTCATAAAATGTGAATAGTGCCATAGTTGAATGATAGTTGGATTAAATTATGAATGTTGATGAGTTGGGAGTATAAATATGTTATAAATGATGTGTAGACCATGAAATAGGTGTGATGTATGAGAAAATGTGATGAGGAGATAAAACCCATAAATGTGGAGAAATTGGAGAAAAATGGTGGAATGTGGTAAATGTAGATAAATGACGATTGTTAATACGATATTGTGAGTGTTGTTATGAATGTTTGGTAGTTGAAATGAATCATGGGAAAAGTAGTAGAAACAAAGGAAATGCTTCCCAATTTTCCCTAGAAATAGTAGAGCGTTCTTCTCGTCGATTGACTAACGATGGTACGAATTCTCTCTTGAAGGTAGAGACGTGACATCAAAGGAAATCAAGCAAACGATGGCATAGTTAAACGACAGAGGTATGTGAGGCTTATCATTTATTTCAAAAGGCATGAATCCTTCAAGTCTTATATAATCCTTCTACAAAACGAAGCCTATGAGTCCTTCTATATATACAATTATATATGAATATGATGGTGATGATAATGACCTAGAGTATAGCGATTCAAGAAATTGTGGCATGATGTTCCTATAACGCTAACGATGTTATCTTTGTTAACACTCGCCTTATGCTCTATTTCCTTCAAAGAGAGGCACGATATACTATGATGATGTAAAATATGATATATGTGAAAAGTATGTCACTTATAACACTCAAGCAGGTTATATCTTTTCTTATGATTCATGATGCTTCTATGACATTGTTCATTTCATTCCTGCCTTACATACTCAGTACAATGTTCGTACTGACGTCCGTTTTCCTTGGACGTTGTGTTCATGCCCACAGGTAGACAGGGAGGAGACCTTGCTCCGGACTCGTAGAAGCTGTTAGCTGACTAAAAGCACTCCTTTGTTCCGGAGGTGCTTATGATGAATCTTTTGTGTACAGTTGTATGTGTAATCCAATAGAGGCTCGTAGATACTCAATGTGGGTTATGTGGTTTCACGACGTAGATATTGTGTAAATATATTGATATATGTTACTGTATAAAAACATTATGCTTTGTAATGAAAAGCAGCTTCTTTTATAAAATGAGCATGAAATCGATAAATGATTGTTGAATGAGTCTAAGAAGTAATGGTACGAGCGGTGCTCGGTGGTTAGCCCCGGGTACCCGTCGCGGCCCCTAGCTGGGTCGTGACATTCAACTTCTCAATACCTTAAACAAAATGAAAGGATCATAAAACTTACCTTTGATAGTGTAGGAATAAGCCTTGAGTGAAAATACTTCTCTTGCACCAAAACCCTAGTTCACTTCCATTGGAATTCCTTGACTTGGATGAACTTTAATGTGTCTCATACACTTGATTTTGTTGGTTTGAAGAAGTTGATTCTTGTTTAGTCTTAGATTCTTGTAAAAGAAGTGTGTGGAATATTCTTGAGGATTAGAGAGAAGTGGAGAAGTGAGGGAAATGAAAATAATGACATGGGGTCTTATATTTATATTTGGAAAATCTAACCCGTTGGGAAATTATATAGACACTTATACAGTCCGTATAAGTGACCGTGAAATCACCCCATCAACTTCTCGCTTTTGTGACCATTATACGACACATTATACGGTCCGTATAATTTTATACGGTCCCTATAAGTGACTGTATAATCCCATCAGTGAGGGACCTTCACTGTGAAGATTCTGCGGACCATTATACGGCCCGTATAACATTATACGGACTGTATAATTGGTCGTATAATCTATCTTTTCTCCGATTTGTTCTCGTCACTTCGATTGATCTCAGATCCTTATGGAACCTTCTTAGCACTTGTTTAACACTTCATTGACAATATAAGGGGCATTATAACTCTTCTCCAAAACATCATTAAGCCATCATTAATTCGATACTCATAAATCTTTCCTGACACACAACATATACCTTGCTTTCTTTAACAACTTTCGTCTCCTTCCTGAAACGTCTTTGAAATCTCATTTAGAATCATCAAATGTTATTTCTTACTTACCAAAACATCATATACGTTGTGCCCTTCGTTAGTCTATTCACTGTACGTTAACGAAATTTTTTTTCCGGGGTGTAACATTCTTCCCCCCTTTTGGAACATTCGTCCTAGAATGTTAAGCACTTAGGAATTCTACGAAAATTTCGCCAAAGTTTCCCCTGTAATATGGCACTACCATCCTGTCATAACAACCCATAATAACATTGCCTCACAGGGCCACAACACAATAGCACTATAAGTTGGCCACACACGACCCATATGCATAAAAAGAAAACATACATACCTCACAATCTCGATGTTTCATCGTGGATCTCTTTTGGGGGCTGAAATAAGTGCGGGTATTTGGATTTCATACTCTTTTCTGCTTCCCAAGTCATTGGTTCTCGGTTTTTATTTCGCCATAAGACTTTAACTGAGGCCACTTCCTTATTTCAAAGTCTCCGTACTTGCCTGTCTAATATGGCAGTAGGCACTTCTTCAAAGACTAACTTTTCTGTCACTTGAACATCATCTATTGGAACAATCCTCATAGGATCTCCAACACACTTGCAGAGCATTGAGACATGGAAAATTGGATGGACTGATTCAAGTTCTGGAGGCAAGTCCAATTCATAAGCTACTTGACCCACCTTACGGATAATATTATAGGATCCAATGTATCGAGGACTTAACTTTCCTTTCTTACCAAATCTCATCACTCCTTTCATTGGTGACACCTTTAAGAATACCCAATCATCAACTTGAAATTCTATGTCTCGCCGACAGTTTTTCGCATAAGATATTTGGCAACTTTAGGCTGTCAATAATCGATCTCGGATCACCTTGACTTTTTATACTGCTTGTTGAATCAACTCAAGGCCTATTAGCTGTACTTATCCTATTTCAAACCATCTAATTGGGGACCTACACTTCCTTCCATATAAATCTTCATACGGAGCCATTTGGATACTGGAATGGTAGCTATTGTTGTATGCAAACTCAATAAGGGGTAAGTGGTCATCCCAATTACCACCGAAATCTAGTACACATGCCCGTAGCATATCTTCCAAGGTCTGAATAGTACGTTCGGCTTGCCCATCAGTCTGCGGATGAAATGCCGTGCTAAGCTTTACTTGAGTACCTAGACCTTCTTGGAAAGATTTCCGGAACTTGGCTGTAAATTGCGCTCCTCTATCTGTGATAATGGATATCGGAATACCATGGAGTCGCACAATCTCTTTGAGATACAGCCTTGCGTAATCTTCTGCTGAGTATGTGGTTCTAACAGGAAGAAAATGAGCTGCTTTCGTGAGTCTGTCCATGATCATCCATATGGAATCATACTTGCCTTGGGAACGAGGTAACCCCACAAAAAAGTCATGTTGATCACTTTCCATTTCCAAGTAGGGATTTCCATTACTTGCAATAATCCTCCTGGCTTTTGATGTTCGATTTTCACTTGCTGGCAGTTTGGACATTGAGCTACAAATTTTGCTATGTCTCTCTTGTTGTCATCCCACCAATATATCAACTTAAGATCATGATACATCTTCGTTGCACCTGGGTGAATAGAATACCGAGAATAATGAGCTTTTTCTAGAATTCGACGGCGCAATTCTGCAACATTCGGAACACATAGCCTGCCTCGGTATCTAAGAATTCCATCCATAGAAGTTTCAAATGGAGACTTCTCTTCTTCATGAAATGTGTCTCTGTAACGGCTCAACTGAGGATCTTCATATTGGCGCTCTTTCACTTCCATATTCAAGGACGAAACTGTGGGATTATTAATGCCAATTCTTGCACTACCTGAATCAATTAGACGTACTCCGAGATTAGCTAGTTGGTGGAGTTCATGAATTAATTCTTTCTTTTCCGGAGGAGCTTCACATAGGCTGCCCATCGATCCCCGGCTAAGCACATCAACTACTACATTTTCCTTTCCGGGGTGGTATAAAATACTCACATCATAATCTTTCAATAATTCTAACCACCGCCTCTGCCGCAGATTCAATTCCTTCTGTTTGAAAATGTATTGAAGACTCTTCTGATCTGTATAGATATCAACATGCACGCCATACAAGTAATGTCACCACATTTTTAATGCATGAATAACTGCAGCCAATTCGAGATCATGAGTTGGATAGTTTTTTTCATGTTTCCGCAGCTGCCTCGAAGCATAAGCAATGACTTTACCATGCTGCAATAACACACATCCTAACCCAACACCGGAAGCATCACAATATACAACATATCCATCTGGCCCTTCTGGGAGTGTCACGACAGGGGTTGAGGTTAATCTGTCCTTCAACTCTTGGAAGCTGCATTCACAAGCATCATTCCACTGAAACTTAGCTGACTTTTGGGTTAGCTTCGTCAATGGGGCTGAAATAGGAGAAAATCCTTCTACGAACCTTCTATAGTATCCTGCCAATCCCAGAAAACTATGAACTTGTGTGGGCGTCGTAGGCCTTGGCCAAGTCTTCACGGCTTCAATTTTATGAGTATCAACTCGAATGCCATCATCTGAAATAACATGACCTAAGAATGTCACAGAATTCAGCCAAAACTCGCACTTTGAAAATTTAGCATACAATTCTCGGGTTCGAAGAATTCCAAGAACATTACGTAAATGATCTGCATGTTCCAATTCTGTGCGAGAGTATACCAGAATATCGTCAATGAATACTATTGCGAATAAATCCAAGAGAGGCCTGAATACATTAGTCATCAAATTCATGAACACTGCCGGAGCATTGGTTAATCAAAACGACATCACCCGAAATTCATAATGGCCATATCTCGTTCTAAAAGTTGTTTTGGGAATATCTTCTTCTTTAACTCTCACTTGGTGATAACCTGACCTCAACTCTATTTTGGAAAACCACTTGTCACCTTGTAGTTGATCAAACAAATCATCAATCTGTCACGACCCGACTAGGGGCCGTGACGGGTACCCGGGGCTAACCACCGAGCACCACTCCTTCTACTACTCATCATACTCATTAAGCGTTCTTTTATCAAATTCATGCTCAAATCAGAGAAAAATCATTTTTCGTTTGGAAACATAATTACTCTTATATACATAAGCCCTTCGGCTATCAAAATAATATATATATATATATATATATATATATATAATGGTAACATCGTGTGACCATACCACCCACACATGCGTATCTACGAGCCTCTACTAGAGTGCTAGACATAGAGACGGGATAGGACCTCGTCGTGCCCAAAATATACATATGTATACACAAAGGAATAATCAAAGGCACCCCCGGAACAATGGAGTGCTCTCAGGTCAGCTAATAGCTCCTATGAGTCTAGATCACCTCCCTTTCTACCTGTGGGCATGAACCCAGCGTCCAAAGAAAACGGACGTCAGTCCGAACATTGTACTAATTATGAGAGGCATAAGTAATAATAATATGTCAATGAGATAAAGGAAGCATCAAATAAAGAGCAACCTGTAACTGACTGTCAATTATAAAAGAAATAATGCATGCTAGCTTACTTCATAATCATCATCATATCATGTATGCATATATATATATATATATAAGCTGCCCGACCATATAGGTACGGTGTGATAATCATTAGCCTAGGCCTTCCGCGTCCGGGGTACTATCTCATGCCGCCCACTAGTGGTGTCTGCCTATGCCATCTAGACATGGTGTATACGCTGCCTGCCTTAGCGGTGTCTGCCCGGCCATATAGGCACGGTGTAATATCATCAACATGTACTCATCATAATGCATTCATAAAAACTCAAATATAGCTATACTTTATCGAGATGAGGTAACGTTGTGAACCCCCAATCCCATTATGGAGCATTTATAAGTATTCTGCCTCACCTTGAAGGAAATAGTGTATAAGGTGAGTGTATACAATAACAACATCATTAACTTTATAGGAACATCATATCATGAACTCTAGAATCTTTAGACTTTAGCTCATCATCATCATTATTGGGCTCATAATGTATCTCTTATCTCATGTGGCTATTCATGAATATAGACTCTTAGCTTTCCGGGATGTAGAAGATTCATGGAGAAGAAGGAAAAATCCTGCAATAGAAAGAAAGGACTAGCCTCACATACCTTTTCGTCTAGCTACTCTATCGCTTGAATGTTCCTCTTCAATATTCACGTTTCTACCTTCAAGAGAGTTCATACTCGTATTGGATAATCAACAACATAAGCGTGTTTGAACTAAAGTTATAGAAAATTGAGAAGCATCTCCTTTGTTTCTACTACTTTCCCCATATCATATTTCAATTCCCAAACGTCAATAATAACATTCATAATATCATCATCATTGACTTTAGTCAAATTCATCATTATCCAATTCCTACAATTTCCTCTCAAGGTCATCCATAATCATAATCATACTACCATGTTACACTCATTCTCATCTACTGTTTCTCTCACGCTCTTAACATCATTCATAACATAATTACAATCACAACATATCAATATTCATGATTCATATTAATCTACTATTCATAATTGCCACTAATCTCATCTTTTGTAATCCATTTTCTATCTCCTTCCATAATCCAAGTGTTTCAACTTTTCAATACCTTAAGCAACATGGAATAATCATGAAACTCACCTTTGAATGCGTAAGAACGGGTTTTGGGCGGCAATACTTCACTTGAAGAAAACCCTAGCTTCACCTTCCTAGGGATTTCTTGACTCTAGCAACTCCAAGGAGCTTCTTTGCACTCTATTCACTTGAATCTGTGGTATTAACCTTTGATTTCCCCTTGTATTCTTGAAAATGATATGTATGAAATATTCTAGAAGTTTGGAGAGAAGTGGAGAAGTGGAAAGAATGAGAACATAAAGTGGGAACATGTATTTATAGTTGCCACTTAATCAGTCCGTCGGGACTTATACGGACCACTTATACGGTCCGTATAAGTGTCTGTGGTTCACCACCATGGAAAACATTGTTGCTGTCGGGTTATACGGACGAGTATACGGTCCGTATAAAGTTCCACGGGCCGTATAATGTGGTCGTGTAACTCACAGTTTTTCCGAAGTTGTCCTTGTCATTTCGTTTAGTCTCCAATCCTTATACAACCTTCTTGACACTTGTTTAATACTTCATTAATAATCTAAACATCCCTATAACTAGTCCTCAAGACCTTACCAAACAATCCTCAACACAATAATTTACGAAACCTTTCCTAAACCCCACTTATACTCCACTTATCCTTATCAATCCTTATTTCATCAATTCAGATTATTTCAAAATCTTAACGTATGCATCCTAGGACTTACTAAATATCCGTCTTATAGCCTTAAGAACTTCCTATCATCCTTATGCTCTCCTTGGTCCATTCACTACACGACGACATGAAATTTCCAAGGTGTAACACTCTTCGCCCCTTTTGGAACAATCGTCCTCGAATGTTAAACACTCGGGAATTCTACGAACATTTCGCCAGCGTTTCTCCTGTAATATGGCACTACCATCCTGTCACAACAACCCATAATAATATTACCTCACAGGGCCACAACACAATAGCATTATAAATTTGCCACACACGACCAATATGCATTAAAAGAAAGTATACATACCTTATAATCTTGATGTTTCATCTTGGATCTCTTCTGGGGATTGGAACAAGTGCGGGTATGTGGATTTAATTTTCTCTTCCACCTCCCAAGTCATTTCTTCTCGGTTGTTATTTTGCCACAAGACTTTGACTGAAGCTACTTCCTTATTTCGAAGTCTCCGTACTTGCCTGTCTAATATGGTAATGGAAACTTCTTCATATGCTAGCTTTTCTGTCACCTGAACATCATCTATTGGAACAATTTTTGTGGGATCTCCAACACACTTGCGGAGCATTGAAACATGGAAAACTGGATGGACTGATTCAAGCGCTGAAGGCAAGTCCAATTCGTAAGCTACATGACCCACTTAGCGGATAATTTTATAGGGTCCAATGTATCGAGGACTTAACTTACCTTTCTTGCCAAATCTCATCACCCTTTTCATTAGAGATACTTTCAAAAATACCCAGTCATCAATTTGAAATTCTAAATCTCGTCGGCGGTTGTTCGCATAAGATTTTTGGCGACCTTGGGCTGTCAATAATCGATCTCGGATCACCTTTACTTTTTCTACCGCTTGCTGAACCAACTCAGGGCCTATTAGCTGTACTTCTCCTGTTTCAAACCATCCAATTGGGGATATACACTTCCTCCCATATAAAGCTTCATACGGAGCCATTTGGATACTGGAATGATAACTATTGTTATATACAAACTCAATCAGAGGTAAGTGATCATCCCAACTGCCACTGAAATCTAGTACACATGCCCGTAACATATCTTTCAAGGTCTGAATAGTACGTTCGGCTTGCCCATCAGTTTGCGGATGAAATGCTGTGCTAAGCTTCACTTGAGTACCTAGACCTTCTTGAAAAGATTTCCAGAACTTGGCTGTAAATTGCGCTCCTCTATCTCTGATAATGGATATCAGAATACCATAGAGTCGCACAATTTCCTTGAGATACAACCTCGCATAATCTTCTGTTGAGTATGTGGTTCTGACTGGAAGAAAATGAGCTGCTTTCGTTAATCTGTCCACAATCACCCATATAGAATCATACTTTCCTCGAGAACGAGGTAACCCCACGATAAAATCCATGTTGATCACTTCTCATTTCCAAGTAGGGATTTCCATTACTTGCAATAATCCTCCTGGCTTTTGATGTTCGATTTTCACTTGCTGGCAATTTGGACATTGAGCTACAAATTCTGCTATGTCTCTCTTCATGTCATCCCACCAATATATCAACTTGAGATCATGATACATCTTTGTTGCACCAGGGTGAATAGAAAACCGAGAATAATGAACTTCTTCTAGAATTCGACGGCGCAATTCTGTGACATTCGGAACACCTATCCTGCCTCGGTATCTGAAATTTCATCCATAGAAGTTTCAAATGGGGACCTCTCTTTTTCATGAAATACGTCTCTATAATGGCTCAATTGAGGGTCTTCATATTGTTGCTCTTTCACTTCCATATTCAGACACGAAGCTGTGGGATCATTAATATCGATTCCTGCACCACCTGAATCAATTAAACGTACTCCAAGATTAGCCAGCTGATGAAGCTCATGAATCATCTCTTTCTTCTCTGGAGGAACTTCACATAGGCTATCCATTGATCGGCGGCTAAGCGCATCAGCTACTACATTTGCCTTTCCGGGGTAGTATAAAATGCTCACATCATAATCTTTCAATAACTCTAACTACCGTCTCTGCCGCAGATTTAACTCCTTCTGTTTGAAAATGTATTGAAGACTCTTGTGATCTGTATAAATATCGACATGCACACCATACAAGTAATGTCTCCACATTGTTAATGCATGAATGACTGCAGCCAATTCGAGATCATGAGTTGGGTAGTTCTTTTCATGTTTCTGCAGCTGTCTCGAAGCATAAGCAATGACTCTACCGTGCTGCATTAACACACATCCTAACCCAAGATCGGAAGCATCACAATATACAACATAGCCATCTAGCCCTTCTTGGAGCGTTAAGACCGTTGTTGAAGTTAATCTATCCTTCAACTCTTAAAAACTGTGTTCACAAGCATCATTCCACTGAAATTTAGCTGACTTCTGGGTTAGCTTCGTCAATGGGGCTGAAATAGAGGAAAATCCCTCTACGAACCTCCTATAGTACCCTGCCAATCCCAGAAAACTCCGAACTTCTGTGGGCATCGTAGGCCTTGGCCAAGTCTTCACAGCTTGAATTTTCTAGGTATCAACTCGAATACCATCATCTGAACTAGCATGACCTAAGAATGTCACGGTATTCAGCCAAAACTCGCACTTTGAAAATTTTGCATACAATTCTCGAGTTCGAAGAATTCCAAGAACAATACGTAAATGATCTGCATGTTATGATTCTGTGAAAGAGTATACCAGAATATCGTCAATGAATATTATCACAAATAAATCCAAGAGGGGCCTGAATACATTATTCATCAAATTCATGAACACTTCTGGAGCATTAGTCAACCCAAACGACATCACTCGGAACTCATAGTGGCCATATCTCGTTCTAAAAGCTGTTTTGGGAATATCTTCTTCTCTAACTCTCACTTGGTGATAACCCGACCTCAAGTCTATTTTGGAAAACCACTTGGCACCCTATAGTTGATCAAACAAATCATCAATCCTTGGGAGAGGATATTTGTTCTTTATTGTCACCTTATTCAACTGCCTATAATCGATGCACATTCGTAGGGAACCATCTTTCTTTCTCACAGCAAGACTGGTGCTCCCCACGGTGATATACTGGGTCTAATAAACCCCTTCTCAAGAAAATCTTTCAACTGTGCCTTTAGTTCTTTCAATTCTGTCGGAGCCATTATATAAGGACGAATGGAAATAGGCTTAGTGTCCGGCAACACATCAAAAGCAAAGTCAATCTCTCTTTCTGGAGGAAGGCCTGGAAGTTCATCTGGAAATACATCCGGAAATTCACTAACTACTGGAACGGATCGGAAAGTTGGCGACTTTGCTTTGGTATCATGAACTCGGACTAGGTGATAAATATAGCCTTTAGCTATCATCTTTCTTGCTTTAAGGTAGGAAATAAACCTACCTCTTGGAGATGTTGTATTACCCTTTCATTCAAGCATGGGCTCTCCCGAAAATTGGAATCGAACTACTTCATCCGACAATCAACATTAGCATAACATGAGGCCAACCAATTCATACCCATAATGACATCGAAATCTAACATTTCTAGCTCAATTAAATCAGCTTTGGTCTGGCGATTGCATATCACAATTACACAATTTTTATACACTTGTCTAGCTATCACGGGATCACCAATCGGAGTAGACATCTCAAAAGGTTTAATTGGCTCAGGTTTCACCCCAATACAACCAGCAACATATGGAGTAATCTAAGACAAAGTAGAACCCGGATCTATCAATGCATACACATCATGGGAAAATACAGATAATGTACCTGTAACCACATGTGGGAGGATTCAAGATCCTGTCATCTGACTAAAGCATACACACGGGGCTGAGTGGCACCTGAAGTAGATGCTCCCCCTCTGTGTCACGACCCGACTAGAGGGGCCGCGACGAGCACCTGGTGCTAGCCCACCCGGGCACCCCTTGGCTTACTCTTACCCTTACATCTAGGTGAGCCACACAGTTAAACATATGATTCTATTTATTCATCATGCTAGTCCCATTGGACAACTATACCTTTATATCATCACTGGCATCTATGCCACATCAATGTACATGAGCCGTCGAGGCTGTCAAAATGATATACAAAACATAGGCTAACAAGGCCAGACATACCTAATCATATACACATGTCTACAAGCCTCTAAGGAGAGTATAACGTATCACATAAGCGGGGCAGGACCCCGTTATGCCCATAATTATGTACACAAAAGAATAAGTACCCAAAAGCTATAGCTCCGAATGAAATGGAGCTCCGCTATGTAGTCTCTGAGAATGTGGCTATGGATCAAGTCTGTCTCCCTGTGCACCTGCGGGCATGACGCAGCGTCCACAAACAAAAGGACGTCAGTACGAAGAATGCACCGAGATTTATACGTTTGGCCAAAGAACCATGCCTTATGAAAGAAGGGTTAGCCTTACATACCTTTACATTCAACTATTTACCACTTGCACGTTCTCCTTCAACGCTCGCCTTTCTACCTTCATTAAAGTCATACTATCATTAGAAATCGATAGCTAGCATACATGACTAAAATTAGAGAAAATCGGATAGCATCTCCTTTATTTATACGACATTCCTCCATAGCGTATATCAACAACCAAACGTCAACAATACATTCACAATACTATAACGATAGTCATTATTCATCCACATTATCCATATTCTAGACTTACTTTCAATCCCCATATCCATGGCCATAACGCACGACGACGTCCATTCTCATACATTGCTCATCTCATGTTCTCAACATCATTTATAACATATTTACATCACAACACATCAAGAATCGTAACTCAATTTAAGCTATTTCTCAAAATGGCACTACTCCACATTCATGACCCATTTTTCTATACCCTTCTACAATCCAAGTATTTCAACTCTCAAATACCTTAAACAACTTAGAAATATCTTAAATCTTACCTTACATGTCGGAGGAACAAGCCTTGGTTGATAATACTCCACTTGAGCAAGAACCCTAGTTCATCTCCATTGGGATTTCCTAGCTTGAATGATCTCCAATGGGTTTCCTTACACTTGATTCACATGGTTTATGTTGTTGATCACTAATAATCCTTGAATTATTATGGAATAAGTGTAGAGAGATGTTTTAGAGAGAAGGGGTGAAATGTGGAAATGAAATAATAAACTTGGTCCCCTTTTTAATAACCCAAAATCTTATTTGAGATAAAAAGTAGTCGAAAGTGCACAGTGGTCGTAAACTCATTTTACGGTCCGTATTCCAGTTTACGGGCCGTATTTCGTGAACGTATTTAATCATAACAGAACCAGAAAGTCAGGCTGAGACATGGAGATTTACGAACACAGTTTACGGGTCGTATTTCAGTTTACGGTTCATATTTCAAATCGTATTTAACCATTCAAGTCTTTGGCAGAAAGTTGAAGTTTTGGAAGTTGAAATACGACATGGCAGTTTATGGGCCGTATACCACTTTACGGTCCGTATTTCATTTTACGATCAACTGGCCAAAGTGCAAATCTGCAACTTTCCACATTTTCAGAACCTATAGTTAGTCATCATGGAGCATAACCTATCTCTTATTGCAATTGCCTTTGGAATCTTAATTAGGATAGCCAAACGTCATTCCCTTCTTATTAAAACATCGTATACACTATGCCCTTTGTTAGCCGATCCACTGTACGTTCGCGGGGAAATTTTCAAGGTGTAACATTTTCCCCCTTTTTGTAACATTCGTCCTTGAATGTTAAACACTCGGGATCCTGCGAAAATTTCGCCAGAGTTTCCCCTGTAATTTGGCACTACCAACCTGTCACAACAACCCGTAATATCATCGCCTCACAGGGTTATATCACAATATCAACATATCTATGGCCACACACGACCAAAAGCATGAAATGTAAGCATATATACCTTATATCGTTGGTGTTTCATCTTGAATCTCTTCTGGGGGTTGGAATAAATGTGGGTATCTGGATCGCATACTTTCTTCCGCTTCCCATGTCATTTCCTCTCGTTTACTACTCCTTCATAGAACCTTAACTGAGGTCACCTTTTTGTTTCTAAGCCTCCGTACTTGCTTATCTAGTATGACAGTGGGCACTTCTTCATTAGTCAACTTTTCTGTCACTTGCACATCGCTCATTGGCACGATCTTAGTAGGATCTCCAACACATTTTCGAAGCATCGAGACATGGAAAACTGGATGGACTGACTCCAAATCCGGAGGTAGATCTAATTTATAGGCCACTTTTCCCACTTTGCGCACAATCTCATAAGGCCCAACGTATCAGGGACTAAGCTTCCCCTTTTTGTCAAATCTCATAACGCCCTTCAGCGGTGACACTTTCAAGAATACCCAATCCTTCACTTGGAACTCTAAATCTCTTCGACGATTATTCACGTAGGACTTCTGACGACTTTGAGCTGCTAATAACCGATCTTGTATGAGCTTGACTTTATCTATGGCTTGCTGGACAAAGTCTGACCCTATCAACTTAGTCTCTCCTAGTTCAAACCACCCAATTGGGGATCTACACTTTCTCCCATATAAAGCCTCATACGACATTTGAATGCTAGAGTGATAGCTATTATTGTAAGCAAATTCAATGAGTGGCAAATGATCATCCCAATTACCTCCAAAATCTAGCATACATGCCCGTAACATATCTTCAAGAGTCTGAATGGTGCGTTCAGCTTGCCCATCGGTCTGCGGGTGAAATGTCGTGCTAAGGCTCACTTGGGTCCCTAAACCCTCTTGGAAAGACTTCCAAAAATTTGCTGTAAACTAAGTCCCTCTATCAGAGATAATAGATGCTGGAATACCATCGAGTCTCACTATCTCTTTAACAAAAAGCCTTGCATAATCCTCTGCCACATAGGTTGTTCTGACCGGTAAGAAATGAGTTGACTTAGAGAGTCTATCCATAATCACCCATATGGAATCGTACTTACGTCGAGAACGAGGTAAGCCTGTAATGAAGTCCATGTTAATTACTTCCCACTTCCAAGTTGGAGTTCTATAGCTTGCAACAATCCACCCGGTTTTTGGTGCTCGATTTTCACTTGCTGACAGTTGGGACATTGAGCTACGAATTCCGCTATATCTTTCTTCATTCCATTCCACCAATATATAGACTTAAGATCATGATACATTTTCGTCTCACCGGGGTGAACAAAATATCGGGAACAATGAGCTTCTTTCAATATCTGGTGGCGTAAACCTTCCACATCAGGAAAGCATAATCTACCTTGGCATCGGAGAACTCCGTCTCCTGAAATATCAAATGATGACTCCTCTTTCTGAGGGAGTGCATCTCTGTAACGCATTAGCATGAAATCTTCATATTGTCGCTTCTTCACTTCTGCTACTAGCGACGAGACTGTTGAATTTTGAATAGTAGTTCCCTTGCTACCTAAGTCCACTACTCGAACTCCTAGACTAACTAGTTGCTGGAGCTCACGAGCCATTTCTCTTTTCTCTGGTCGTACATCACATAAACTTCCCATAGATCTGCGGCCAAGTCTTCACGGCCTCAATCTTTTGACCATCCACTTGAATACCATCGGTGGCAACAATGTGCCCTAGATATGCCACCGAGTTCAACCAAAACTCACACTTGAAGAATTTCGCAAACAACTCTCGAGTTCGAAGAACTCCAAGGACAGTACGCAAATGATCCCCATGTTCTGCCTCGGATCTAGAATACAGCAAGATATCATCGATGAATACAACCACAAATAAATCCAGGAAGGGCCTGAACACATTGTTCATTAAATCCACAAACACTGCCGGTGCATTAGTTAGCCCAAATGACATTACCCGAAACTCAAAATGATCATATTTTGTTCTGAAGGCTGTCTTAGGGATATCCTTCTCCCTAACTCTCACTTGGTGATACCCGGATCTCAAATCTATCTTTGAAAACCATTTGGCGCCTTGCAATTGATCAAATAAGTCATCAATCCTCGGAAGAGGATATTTATTCTTAATCGTCACCTTATTCAATTACCGATAATCAATGCACATCCTCAAGGAGCAATCTTTCTCTCGGACAAACAATACGGGTGCTCCCCACGGGGATGAACTAGGCCTAATAAAGCCTTTATCAAGCAAGTCTTTCAACTGCTCCTTCAACTTTTTCAATTCTACGGGAGCCATTCTATAAGGAGGAATAGATATAGGCTTAGTGCCTGGTAGCACATCAATAGCAAAATCAATCTCCCACTCGGGAGGAAGGCCTGGAAGTTCTTCCGGAAACACATCCGGAAATTCATTCACCACAGGAACTGACTGAAGAGTTGGCGATTCAGCTTCTACATCTTGAACCTGGACTAGATGGTAGATATCACCCTTTTGTGATCATTTTCTTTGCCTTTAGATAGGAAATGAACCTACCTTTTGGTGACGCCGTATTCCCTTTCTATTCTAAGACTGGTTCTCCCGGAAATTGGAAACGAACCATTTTCATTCAACAATCAACGTTGGCATAGCAAGAAGCCAACCAATCCATGCCCATAATAACATCAAAGTCTACCATTTTTAGCTCATGTAAGTCAACCATAGTACGACGATCACATATCACAATTACACAATTTCTATATACTTGACTAGCTACTACCAATTCACCAATGGGTGTAGACACCTCAAAAGGTTTGATCGACTCTAGTTCGACTCTAAATCGACCCGCAATATACGGAGTAACATATGATAACGTGGAGCCCGGATCAATCAAAGCATATACATCATGAGAGAATACCGATAATATACCTGTGACCACGTCAGGAGAAGACTCAAGATCTTGGTGTCCAACCAAAGCATAAACACGGTGCTGAGGACCGCTAGAACTAGGGACTCTCCCTTTGCCTCTACCATGGACGACTAGCGTATGTGAACCTGGCCCCATAGGGCGCACAGATGCTGAAGACCCGGCTACCGACCCTGAAGGCTGGGTCCTACCTCTACCATGAACTGAGGGGCAATCACGCATGATATGGCTTGGTCGACCACATGAATAGCAAACATCTGAACCCAATCGGCATCGACCCCAATGTAACTTCCCACACTGGGAACATCGTAGTGCGGGTGGCCTTGCCTGACCCGGATCGTCTCTAAACTGAGACCCGGAATAACTCTGACTCGGCCCAGAACGAATAGATCTATCGAATCTCTGGCCGGAAAACTGGGGAGGTGCACTAGTCATAGAATAGCCTGAGTGCCTAGAAATCTACTGCCTGTGCCCACCTCTGAACTCCCTCATCGGACTAGAAGATCTGGCCCTCTTGCTATGACCCCTATCCTGCTCGTGTTCACTTCTCTGCTGTTGTAAACTTTCTTCTAAGTTCTGAGCGTGAGCCTGAATGCGTGCAATATCCATGTTGTCCTGAAGGGACGCAGTCAAGCACCTATCCATCAAATGCGGCCCTAGGCCTTTCACAAATCGGTGCACTCGGTCACCCATATCCGCTACCATGGCCGAAGCATACCTAGCCAAGGAATTGAAGCGGAGACTATACTCTAGAGCACTCATGCTACCTTGCCTCAAATATAAGAACTTATCGGCTCTAGCTCGCTGAACTTCTGGAGGCATATAGTGTTGGAGGAAAGCATCAACAAACTCTTGCCATACCGGGGGAGGTGCATTAGCCCCACGTGAAGCCATCCAAACCGTGTACCACTGGATCGAGACATCTCTCAGCCTATACGACACTAACTCCACCGATTCGGCGTCTAAAGCATGTATCAGTCGAAGCGTCCTCAACATACCATCAATAAAATCCTGAGGGTCCTCCTCCGGCTTTGATCCAAAGAATTTTGGAGGGTTCAAAGTAATGAAGTCGCGGGCCCTTGCACTGACAGCCCTATCACCTTGACCTGCACTTTGCCGCTGAGTCTGAGCAGCAACCAACTGAGTAAGCAAACGTATGGCCTCTTTCACATCCTGGCCTGAAGCATCCAGTGGAGGAGCCGGAGGTGTTGGAGCTGGGGATGAGGCCCCCTCACGCTCCTCTAATATAGGTACTGAACGGGAGGACTGAGATCAAGCCACGCTCTGGGACTCACTTTCCTCAACTACCAGTGGCGGTGCTTTTTCAGCCCGCTTTTCTGCCACCGTCTTGCCTTTTTGGGCTGCTGTAGCCTTTCTCTTTACAGGCATTTCTAAAATACACAACACACGATTAAGGAACAAGAATTTCTTATATCATAGCTCTATCGCACGATTCTTATGAAGAAAGAAGGTCAATCATTCCTAAAATGCCCGCAGCTTCTTGTTTATATGTGTGGCGTGCAACACACCCATAACCAAGACTCTACTAGACATGGCTCGTAGACACACCCTAGGACTGAACTGCCCTGATACCACTTTTGTCACGACCCGACTAGAGGGGCCGCGACGAGCACCCAGTGCTAGCCCACCCGAGCACCCCTTGGCTTACTCATACCCTTACATCTAGGTGAGCCACACAGTTAAACATATGATTCTATTCATTCATCATGCTAGTCCCATTGGACAACCATACCTTTATATCATCACTGGCATCTATGCCACATCAATGTACATGAGCCGTCGAGACTGTCAAAATGATATACAAAATATAGGCCGACAAGGCCAGACATACCTACTATATACACATGTCTACAAGCCTCTAAGGAGAGTATAACGTATCACATAAGCGGGACAAGACCCCACTATGCCTACAATTATGTACACAAAAGAATAAGTACCCAAAAGTTATAGCTCCGAATGAAATGGAGCTCCGCTATGTAGTCCCTGAGAATGTGACTATGGATCAAGTCTGTCTCCCTGTGCACCTGCGAGTATGACGCAGCGTCCACAAACAAAAGGACGTCAGTACGAAGAATGTACTGAGTATGTAAAGCATGATCAATATCAATGTAGAAGCATAATAAGCAACATGAAAAATAGCACAGGATGGGATATAGTAATATCATCGTCATAGGCACTTACTTGCCTTTCATAGGAACTTCCATTTCTAATGCGTAATCTGTACATACATCCATATCCGTATCCATAATCATATCCGTTCCATATTTGTAATCGTATTCGTATACATACCCTTGTTCACATTCATATCGTACCATGTTCGTATTCGTACTCGTATCTATATCATATACATAATCTTATCATATACATAGCATTTACATAGCATACCCGACCATGCAGGATCGGTGTTTCATACATACTTGGCCAGCCAAGGCTCAAGGTTACACATACCTGTCCCTACCAAAGCTTCAGGGATTCATCTACCTGGCCCTACCAAGGCGTCAGGGTTATCCGTACCATCTGCAGAGGTGTGCGCGCATTACATAATCATATACATATTTATTTACATACCCTACCCGGCCTCATAAGCTCGGGGTTCCTTAATAGTCATACATAGATACATATACACAATAGCTCATAAGCATCTTTACTATTATAATTACTATCATCGTCGTCATCGTTATCGTCATCCATCACATCTATCTTTATAGGCTTACTCGTCATACGAGGAACTTAGTACAATCGTAGCGTATCAAGAATCGTGAGCTTACAAGATCGGAAGATCAAATCATTTGAAAGATATCATAGTCTTATAGAAATTTAGACGTTTGACCAAAGAACAATGCCTTATGAAAGAAGGGCTAGCCTTACATACCTTTCCGTTCAACTATTTACCACTTGCACGTTCTCCTTCCATGCTCGCCTTTCTACCTTCATTAATGTCATACTATCATTAGGAATCGATAGCTAGCATACATGACTAAAACTAGAGAAAATCGGACAGCATCTCCTTTATTTATACGACATTCCTCCATAGCGTATAGCAACTCCCAAACGTCAACAATACATTCACAATACTATAACGATAGTCATTATTCATCCACATTATCCATATTCTAGACTTACTTTCAATCCCCATATCCATGGCCATAACGCACGATGACGTCCATTCTCATACCTTGCTCATCTCATGTTCTCAACATCATTTATAACATATTTACATCACAACACATCAAGAATCGTAACTCAATTTAAGCTATTTCTCAAAATGGCACTACTCCACATTCATGACCCATTTTTCTATACCCTTCTACAATCCAAGTATTTCAACTCTCAAATACCTTAAACAACATAGATATATCAAAAATCTTACCTTACATGTCGGAGGAACAAGCCTTGGTTGATAATACTCCACTTGAGCAAGAACCCTAGTTCATCTCCATTGGGACTTCCTAGCTTGAATGATCTCCAATGGGTTTCCTTACACTTGATTCACTTGGTTTATGTTGTTGATCACTAATAATCCTTGAATTCTTGTGGAATAAGTGTAGAGAGATGTTTTAGAGAGAAGGGGTGAAATGTGGAAATGAAATAATAAACGTGGTCCCCTTTTTAATAACCCAAAATCTTATTTGAGATGAACAGTAGTCGAAAGTGCACAGTGGTCGTAAACTCAGTTTACGGTCCGTATTCCAATTTACGGGCCATATTTCGTGGACGTATTTAATCATAACAGAACCAGAAAGTCAGGCTGAGACATGTGATTTACGAACACAGTTTACGGGTCGTATTTCAGTTTACGGTCCGTATTTCAAATCGTATTTAACCATTTAAGTCTTTGGCAGAAAGTTGAAGTTTTGGAAGTTAAAATACGACATGGCAGTTTACGGGCCGTATACCACTTTACGGTCCGTATTTCATTTTACGATCAACTGGCCAAAGTGCAAATCTGCAACTTTCCACATTTTCAGAACCTATAGTTAGTCATCATGGAGCATAACCTATCTCTTATTTCAATTGCCTTTGAAATCTCACTTAGGATAGTCAAACGTCGTTCCCTTCTTATTAAAACATCGTATACACTATGCCCTTTGTTAGCCTATCCACTGTACGTTCGCGGGGAAATTTTTAAGGTGTAACACTCTGCCTCTACCTCGATCTGCTGAAATCTGGGGAGTTTGCCCTACCGGGCGCACTGAAGAGGAACCAGCCGCTAATCCTGTGGGATGAACCCCAACTCTACCACTCACCGATGGGAAATCTCGCATCATATGCCCAACCTGGCCGGAGGCATAGCAAGCATCTGAACCTTGGCGACACTGTCCGGAAGGTAGTCTACCACACTGGCTGCATCGTGGTACTGGGGGTCTCCTGTGGCTATAATTTCCCCCAAACTGATAATCTGAGGCCTTCGAACTTTGACCCTGTCCTGAACGAAAAGAGCTATCATGTCACACCCTAATCTCCCTAGGGTGTGATGGGTAGCCAACCCTTACTTAGGGCCGAGCGAACCCTCTGACCCTTAGTGCACACATAATATTTTTGAACTTTTAAATCAAATAAAGATGAAATACATAGTATAACTTTCAAAAATATTCTTTTTCGTTGTTCTCAAATCAAACAAAATCTGTAATCATATGGAATTCATATCATAACACAAAATGACACATCGGCTGATGGAGCCGCTTACAGAACTGACATTCTATACCCACGACTCTGTCTGCAAAGTCTCTAACATCAATCAGAAATCATAGCACATATGCTCTGACTCGGCAATACTCCAGGAGGAAGTGGAGCTCGCCCATCCCGCTGGAACATCTTCCAGTAATGTCTTCCACTCATCTGGGTGTACCTGCGTGGCATGAAACGCAGCCCCCGAAGAAAGGGGGTCAGTACGGAATATGTACTGAGCATGTAAGGCATGGAATACAGAAATCAGAAACATAACCGGAACAACGGTACAAAAGTAAGTACATTAGCCAGAATACCAAGGTGCTTGTTTTCCGAACGTAAATCATGCGTACCGATGTCATATGTCAGAAGAAGTACAAAAAATAAGTAGATCATCCAGAGTGCCACACTGCTTACTTTCCAAACACAGACCATGCATGCTTAGTGCTGCGGAACGTGCAGCCCGATCCATATACATATATTATATTGCTGCGGGACGTGCAGCCCGATCCACATACATATATTATATTGCTGCGGAACGTGCAGCCCGATCCACAGACATATATTATATTACTGCGGAACGTGCAGCCCGATCCATATAGATATATACATATATACTGTACCCGTCCCTTTAGTGAGGGGCTCGGTGAATGAAATCATGCATGTGAACATCATATATCATATACATACCGTACCCGGCCCTCTAGTGAGGGACTCGGTGAATCAAATCATCATATGCCCTCCTGGCCACCATAACATATCATCATCTCATCATCTCATCATATACATATACCGTACCGGGCCCTCTAGTGAAGGACTCGATGAACAATGCAGTGGAGTGCGTACGATAACATACCCGGCCCGGGACTCGGTGAAAGACGTATTGGGGCGTGCACGAGCAAAGTAGTGAGACACTATATGCATATAAATCAAGACTCGATAGATAGGTGCGCAAATTGAGACTTGAGGATCATAACTGAAATAGAGATTTACCAGAATCAAGCATGATCTTTAAAAACATCAAAGCACTTGCCTTTTTAAAACGAAAATCATGTATGCCATCATCATAAATCATAAATGAAAGTCATGTATCAATATAATGCCGTGGAACGTACGGCCCGATCCATATATCATAATGTATTCATTTAATGTCGTGGAACGTACGACCCGATCCATATATCATAATATGTCAATTCTAAGACTTGATGGACAAGTATACTTACCGACACCTGAAGGCTCAGAAACAAGTTTCGGGTCAATCCGATTTAGTATAAGAAAGTTATGAGCGTTTGAGGTACAAAACCTTCTACGAACGTTTCAGAAGCCATTTTTGGAAAATCAAGGCAACAATCACATCAAGTACCTTTCGAATATCGTTATGGATCAAATCAAATAGAGTGTTTGGAACCATATGTGCGTATCAAAATACATAAAAGACTCAACAGAATAATCAAACGTACTATCATTTGAAAACCAAGACATTAGTCATACCAATTATCTCTCGAATGCCATTCGGAAACATATCAAATGGATCTTCGGACATCATAGATACGCATCAAAGCCATATGAAATAGCTTATGGAAGTCAAGAATATTAGCCACCCTAGTGGCTTTAAGAATAGGAATCTCTTTGAAATCATACATATACGTCATCTGCTCGTTTCATAAAGATCATGCCAAAAGAAAGAAAGGGTCAGCCTTACATACCTGTTTCACGTTCTATTAGCTACGCTTATTTGTCCAAGCTTGCTAGTCTACATTCAAAAGAATCAATAAAATCATTAGACTCATTGTCATACACTTGCCTTAGCTTCTCAAATGAATCCATTTATATTCTATCGAAATTTCGGCAGCATTTCCCCTGTAAATACACCGTCCCTGAGAATACAACTCGGCCATTTATCAACAACAATCCGAGAATTCAACTCGGCCAAAGTATCAACAACAATATCAACAATCGTATCTCCAACTTCAACAATTAATTCCAAATGCATTCTAACATTAGTAATTCCTTTTACATAGTTCGACGACATTTCATTTATATTCAATTCAATCACATACAATCAAGCCAACATCAATACTTACACATACTAGTCCGAGAGCTTCCAAACAAGACTCAAGAACACTTTAACAATCCGCGCAATATTCAAAACGGCCCAAACAATATGCAACACCATCCGAAACCTTCCAACTCCATAAGAACAACATCAACACATTCTTTTCTTCCAAGTTCACAAACTACTCCAACAATCCGCGCATTAGCAAATTTATTCATACAAATATGAGAAACCATACTAATGTCACATTAATTTCTTCCATAACCCCACAATGATCACAACTTCATTTCAAGTTATCAAACCTTCGTTTTCATTATGGAATCCACAACAACAACAATCAAAATACTAGATAGAAATCAATTCATCACATCCTACCATCATTACCCCTATTCGGCCATACCACACATATACATATGTCATGAATTTCATTCATTTCTCAATACTACAACATGCATAAATCATTCCTAACACAAGTAAAAGAAGATTGAACACATACCTTTCTCCACACATCTTCTTCACTTGGCTAGAGTCCACAACTCGCACAACGAATACTTTGCTTACTCCAACAATTACTCCATGTTAAAGAGGACCTTCCAATTAGTTAGAATACTAGAAGAAAATATTTTTTTTGACCAAGATTTTCCAAGGTTCTTCTTGGGTTAGCTATGGCCGAATGGCCCCTTTGGTTTTGTCTCTCCAAGTTTCTTGAATATTCTAAGTAATGAAATGAAAATATGACTACTTGGTCATCTTTTATGAACATGTATTGGGCCTCCATGTGGGCCTTGGCCCACACCAACTTGGGACGGCAACATGGCCCATTATTTCAAGAATCTTCTTTTTTTTTTTTTTGCAATTCATGAAAAATTATTTTTCAAATTCCAAATTTGCCCTTAGCCTTCCTCAATATTACCATGGACCACCTCGTGAATTTCCCTTTTTATCCTTAGCCTTTCTTAATATTTCCATACTAATAAACAACTTGTTCATTAAAATAATTTTGGAAAATAGTCTCGCCCTTAACTTCTCTCAATTATCTTGAATTATCTGAACGTACAAAATACGGGCTATAACATCCTCCCCCCCTTTAGAGCATTCGTCCTCGAATGTTCAACTGATCTTATGGGGTCTTATAATATTTCGGGAGGGTCCCTCTTATAGTTGTCCTTTTCTTCATGTCCATTCCTTATCTTTCACTCTATTTTCTTTATAACCGAACTCCTCAGTCTTTACATGAATCCCCATTCCGTGTCATGGGTTTGTCTAATCCATTGCGCCAACTTATTATCCTTGTCCTTCCCAGGTTATTTCTTGACACAAGTATACTTGTCTTCGATTTATTTGTATTGGCGCTCGTTTCGTCCATCGTTATTTCTTTGTTGACTCTCCGATGTGGATTCTTTACAAATATGATCGAGCATCGCTCCACGTCGATGATTCATATAATTCTATAGCGTATATTCTCATATTCCGTACAAATAAATGGTCCATGAACTATTTTCTAGTATCCGGTGACCGCTTTTATTTCGTTCATGGGCGCTGCATTCTTTCTTTCTTTCAAAAATTTCCAAACTATCAATTGTTGATACTTTCATTACAATAGTCGTTGTCATCCGAAATATCCCTTGAGCCTTATCATTCCCTCCATTATCCTTTGTGAACTTAGCTTGTAGCCTTTTCCCGCTCTTTTATTACTCCTTAAAACATGTCGCTGCGTACTTAGGTACGGCTCAAATTTGCCCGATATGAGGGATTGACATTATGTTCTAAGCATATCATAACTCACGTTGGCATGAAGCATTCTCTTAGAGTGTCTTCCATCATTTCCCTTCATGTCGACCTCACGGTACACTCATTGTCAATTCGTTTCTACTCCTTTCATGTATTCTCTTTATGTGCCCGATATGTTCTAAACTCTGGCCTCAAGCTAATAAATTCCTCCTCTGGAGCCCGAAAATGTTGTGATTCTGTCACGACCCGGCTAGGGGGCCGCGACGAGCACCCAGTGCTACCCCACCCGGGCACCCCTTATCGTACATGACATAACATCTAAGCGAACCATAAATCAAATCAAGCATTATGGTCATTAATCATGTTGGTCCTATTGGACGACCATCATCATTTAACATATCATTGGCATCTATGCCATGTCAAATGTGCAAGGCCGACGAGGCCAACAAAAGATATACAAAACATAGGCCGACATGGCCAAACATCTCTACCCACATACACATGACTACGAGCCTCTAAGAGTGTGACATATCATATGAGCGGGACAGGACCCCGCTATGCCCATAATTATATACACAAAAGAATGAGTACCCAAAAGCTCTAGCTCCGAAGAAATGGAAATCTGCTATGCAATCTCTGGATAAGCAGCTATGGATCAAGTCTGTCTCCCGGTGCACCTGCGGGCATGACGCAGCGTCCACAAACAAAAGAACGTCAGTACGAAGAATGTACTGAGTATGTAAAGCGTGATCAACATCGATATAGAGGCATAATAAGCAACATATGAAATATCATAGGAAAGGAGACATTATTATCGTCATCATGGTACATACTTGCTTTTCCATAGGGACTTCTCATTTCTAATACGTGTCATATGCACATAGTCTTATCACATTCATATTCATATTTTATACATAGTCATTTCATCTACATAGTATTTACATATCATACCCGACCTCGTAGGATCGGTGTTTCACACATACTTGGCCAACCAAGGCTCAAGATCATACATACCTGGCCCTACCAAGGCATCAGGGTCATCCGTACCATCTGCAGAGGTGTGCGCGCATTTTGTAATCGTATACATACTTTATACATAGTCATATACATATATTCTTACCCGGCATCATAAGCTCGGGGTCTTATCATAGCCCTTCATAGGCACACACATACATATATAATAGCTCGTAAGCATCTCTAATCTCATTTTACTCTCATCATCATTACTATCCTCATCATTATCGTTATATCTACATTATAGACTTACTCGTCTTACGAGGAACATAGTATAATCATAGCACATATCAAGGGTCGTGAGCTTATGAGCTCGGAATGTCAACCATGTGAAGACAACATACTCATATAGAGGGATTAGGAATTTGGCCAAGAACCATGCCTTAGGAAAGAAGGGTTAGTCTCACATACCTCTTCGTCGAACTATTCTACACTTGCGCGTACTCCTTCGATGCTCAAGTTTCTACCTTCATTTAATATTATAACAATAGCCATTAGTCATTCATATTATCCACATTCTTCATTTTACCCTCCATTGACCATTTTAGCATATACTTCTACCATCCAAGTATTTCAACTCCCCAATATGTTAACCAACATATAAATATCATGAATCTTACCTTAGATAATGTAGGAACAAGCTTTGGTTGATAATACTTCACTTTGAGCAAAACCCTAGTTTTTCTCCATTTGCACTTCTTGACTTGAATGGTATTTAATGGCTTGCTTACACTTGATTCACTTATTTATGTTGTTGGAGACTTATAATCCATGAAAACTTATAAAATAAATCTAGAGAGATGATTCTAGAGAGAAGTGGTGTAATATAGAAATGAAATAAATCAAGTCTTGGTCCTCACATTTAATGAATTTAAAATCTGTGCTGAGGTGAACAGTGGTCGTCCATGGAGGTTTACGGTCCGTACTGCAGTTTACGGACCGTCCCTCGTGGTCGTCTTTAACCTTAAGCAGAACCAGAAACTTTGGTTGCATGCATGGTGATTTACGACCATGGTTTACGGGCCGTAAATCACTTTACGGTCCGTCCTCCTGGTCGTATTTTACCATTTCTCAACTGGGCAGAAAGTTGAAACCTTGCATGCCAATTTACGACTGCCAGTTTACGGACCGTGTTCCATTTTACGGTCCGTATTTTGCACTTTACGACCACTGGGCAGTTTTGCCAACTTTTAACTTTTCACATTTCTCGACTTTTCATTCTAATCATTCTCGTCCATTTACGCACATTGCTCATGAAACATTATACACTCGCACTCCTCGCACACATCACTAGTTCTCTCACTTGCGTTCCAACGGGGAATTTTCCGAGGTGTAACCTTCTACCCCCCTTAGGAACATTCGTCCTCGAATGTTAAAGGCTTGGGGAATTCTATAAAAATTTCGCCAGAGTTTCCTTTGTAATGTGGCACTACCACCCTGTCATGACAACCCACAATAGCAACGCCTCACAGGGCCACAACATAGCAGCATAAAAAATTTGGCCACACATGACCTAAATGCATAAAAAGGAATCATACATACCTTGTGATCTTGACGCCTCATTTTGGTCCTCGTCCAAAGGCTGAAATAAATGTGGGTATTTGGACCGCATACCTTCTTCCGCTTGCCACGTCATTTCCTCTCGTTTACTGCTTCTCCATAGAATCTTAACTGAGGCCACTTCTTTGTTTCTAAGCCTCCGTACTTGCCTATCTAATATGGCAATGGGTATTTCATCATAAGTCAATCTCTCTGTCACTTGTACATCATTTACTGGGACGATCCTAGTAGGATCTCCAATACATTTTTGAAGCATCGAGACGTGGAATACTGGATGAACTGACTCCAACTCGGAAGGTAGATCTAGCTCATAGGCCACTTTGCCTATCTTGCGTACAATTTCATATGGCCCAACATACCGGGGATTGAGCTTCCCCTTTTTTTCGAATCTCATTACGCCCTTCATCGACGACACTTTCAAGAATACCCAATCCTTCACTTTGAACTTTAAGTCCCTTCGACGGTTATCCGCATAGGATTTTTGACGACTCTGGGCTGTTAACAACCGATCTTGTATGAGCTTAACTTTCTCTATAGCTTGCTGGACCAAGTCTGGTCCTATCAATTTAGTCTCTCCGGTTTCAAACCACCCAATTAGGGATCTACACTTCCGCCCATATAAAGCCTCATACGGTGCCATTTGAATGCTGGAGTGATAACTATTATTGTAGGAAAACTCAATGAGTGGCAAATGATCATCCCAATTCCCTCCAAAATCTATCATACATGCTCGCAACATATCCTCCAGAGTCTGAATAGTACGTTCAGCCTGCTCATCGGTCTGTGGATGAAATGCCGTGCTAAGGCGCACTTGGGTCCCTAAACCCTCTTGGAAAGACCTCCAAAACTTGGCTATAAACTGAGTCCCTCTATCGGAGATAATAGATACTGGAACACCGTGGAGTCTCACTATCTCCTTAAGATAAAGCTTTGCATAATCTTCTGCCACATAGGTCGTTCTGACCTGTAGGAAATGAGCTGATTTGGTGAGTCTATCCACGATCACCCATATGGAATCATATTTACGTCGATAATGGGGTAAGCCTGAAATGAAATCCATATTAATCACTTCCCACTTCCACGTCGGGATTTCTATAGCTTGCAATAATCCCCCCGACTTTTGGTGCTCGATTTTCACTTGTTGGCAATTAGGACATTGAGCCACGAATTCCGCTATATCTCTCTTCATACCATTCCACCAATATACGGACTTAAGATCGTGATACATTTTTTTCGCTCTGGGGTGAACGGAATAATGAGAACAATGAGCTTCTCTCAAAATCTGGTGGCGTAGACTTGCCACATCAGGGACACATAGTCTACCTTGGCATCGGAGAACTCCGTCTCTTGAAATATCAAACTATGACTCCTCTTTCTGGGGGAGTGTATCTCTGTACTGCATTAGCATGGGATCTTCATATTGTCGCTCTTTCACTTCCGCCACTAGCGACGAGACTGCTGAATTATGAATAGTAGCTCCGCTGCTACCCGAGTCCATTACTCGGACTCCTCGGCTAGCTAACTGCTAAAGCTCACGAGTCATTTCCTTCTTTTCTGGTTGTACATCACTTAGGCTTCCCATAGATCTGCGGCTAAGGGCATCAGCCACGACATTTGCCTTTCCGGGGTGATACAAGATATCAACATCATAATCTTTTAGCAACTCCAACCATTGTCGTTGCCGCAAATTTAACTCTTTCTGCTTGAAGATGTATTGAAGACTCTTATGATCTGTGTAGATATCCACATGGACACCATATAAGTAATGTCTCTATATCTTTAATGCATGGACCACCGCGGCCAATTCTAAGTCATGGGTAGGATAATTCTGCTCATGTTTCCGCAATTGCCTTGAAGCATACACAATCACTTTGCCATGTTGCATCAACACACAGCCTAGCCCAACACCTGAAGCATCGCAATAAACAACGAATCCTTCCAATCCCTCTGGAAGTGTCAGAACTGGGGCAGAAGTCAATCGACCCTTTAACTCTTGGAAACTACATTCGCAAGCATCTGTCCATTGAAACTTGGCTGATTTCTGTGTCAACTTTGTGAGTGGTGCAGAAATAGAAGAAAACCCTTCAACGAACCTCCTGTAATAGCCTGCTAATCCCAGAAAGCTACGAACCTCCGTAGGAGTCATGGGCCTTGGCCAAGTCTTCACGGCCTCGATCTTTTGGCTATCCACCCGAATACCATCATCTGCAGCAATATGGCCCAGAAATGATACTGAGTTCAACCTAAACTCACACTTGGAGAATTTCGCATACAACTCTCGAGCTCGTAGAACTTCTAGGACAATGCGCAAATGATCCGCGTTCTCTGCCTCGGATCTAGAATATACCATGATATCGTCGATGAATACAATCACGAATAGATCCAGAAAAGGCCTGAATACATTGTTCATTAAGTCCATAAACACCGTTGGCGCATTAGTTAGCCCAAATGACATCACCCAGAATTCAAAATGACCATATCTTGTTCTAAAAGTTATCTTAGGGATATCTCTTTCCCTAACTCTCACTTGATGATACCCGGACCTCAAATCAATCTTTGAAAACCATTATGCACCTTGCAATTGATCAAATAAATCATCGATCCTCGGAAGAGGATACTTGTTCTTAATCGTCACTTTATTCAATTGCCGATAATCAATGCACATTCTCAAGGAGCCATCTTTCTTTCGGACAAACAGTACGGGTGCTCCCCACGGCGATGAACTAGGCCTAATAAAGCCTTTATCGAGCAAGTCTTTCAATTGCTCTTTCAACTCTTTCAATTCTGCGGGTGCCATCCTATAGGGAGGAATAGATATGGGTTTAGTGTCTGGCAACACATCAATCGCAAAATCGATCTCCCGCTCGGGAGGAAGGCTTGGAGGCTCTTTCGGGAACACGTCCGAAAATTCATTCACTACCGGTACTGACTGGAGAGTTGGCGACTCAACTTCTACATCTTGAACTCGCACTAGGTGATAATTGCACCCTTTCGTGATCATCTTCCTTGCCTTCAGATAGGAAATAAACCTACCTTTTGGTGACGCCGTATTTCCTTTCCATTCTAAAATTGGTTCTCCCGGAAACTGGAAGCGAACCATTTTCATTCTACAATCAACATTGGTGTAGCAAGAAGCCAACCAATCCATGCCCATAATGACATCAAAATCTACCATCTTTAGTTCATGTAAGTCAGCTATAGTACGGCGGTCACATATCATAACTATACAATCTCTATACACTCGGCTAGCTATCACCGATTCACCAACGGGCGTAGACACCTCAAAAGGTTTGATCGACTCAGGCTCGACTATAAATCGACCCGCAATATAAGGAGTAACATAAGACAATGTGGAGCCTGGATCAATCAAAGCATACACATCATGAGAGAATACCGATAATATACCTGTGACCACGTCAGGAGAAGACTCAAGATCTTGGCGTCCAGCCAAAGCATAAATACGGTGCTGAGGATCGCTAGAAGTGGGAGCTCTCCCTCTGCCTCTACCATGGCCAGCTGGCGCATGTGAACCTGGCCCCGTAGGGCGTACAGATGCCGAAGATCAGGCTACCAACCCTGAAGGCTGGGTCCTACCTCTACCATGAACCGAGGGGCACTCACGCATAATATGGCCTGGCCGACCACATGAATAGCAATCATCTGAACCAAATCGGCATCGACCCCAATGCATCTTCCCACAATGGGAACACTGTGGTACGGGTGGCCTTGACTGGCCCAAATCATCTCTGAACTGAGGTCCTGAATAACTCGGACTCGGCCCTGAACGAGCAGATCTATCAAGGCCCTGGCCTGAAAACCGTGGAGGTGGACTGGTCATAGAATAGCCTGAATGGCTGGGAAACTGTTGTCTGTGTCCGCCTCTGGACTCGCTCCTCGAACCCGAAAGTCTAGCCCTCTTGCTATGTCCCCTATCTTGTTCACGTTCATTTCTCCGATGTTGTAGGTGTTCCTCTAATTCCTGAGCATGTGCCTGAATGCGTGCAATATCCATGCCATCCTGAAGGGACGCAGTCAAGCATTTATCCATCAAATGTGGCCCTAGGCCTTTCACAAATTGGTGTACCCGATCGCCCATATCTGCTACCATGGTCGAAGCATACCTAGCCAAGGAATTGAAGTGGAGACTGTACTCTGTAGCACTCATGCTACCTTGCCTCAAATTCAAGAATTTATCGACCCTAGCTCGCCGAACCTCTGGAGGTATATAATGACAGAGGAAAGCATCAACAAACTCTTGCCATACCGGGGGAGGTGCATTAGCTCCCCGTGAATCCATCCAAACTGTATACCACTAGATCGAAACATCCCTCAATCTATATGATGCTAGCTCCACCGACTCAGTGTCTGAAGCATGTATCAATCGAAGCGTCCTCAGCATACCGTCAATGAAGTCCTGAGGATCCTCCTCCGGTTTCGACCCAAAGAATTCTGAAGGTTTTAAAGCAATGAAGTCACGGGCCCTTGCACTAACGGCCCTCTCGCCCTGCCCTGAGCTTGGCCTCTGAGTCTGGGCCGCAACCAACTGAGTCAACAATCTGATGGCCTCTTTTACATCTTGGCCTGACACATCTGGTGGAGGAGCTGGAGCTGGGGCTGTGGCTCCCTCATGCTCCTCAGTAATAGGCACTGTCTGGGAAGACTGAGATTGAGCCGCACTCTAGGACTCACTTTCCTCTAATACCGGTGGCGGTGCTCTTTCAGCCCGCTTTTTCGCCACCGTCTTGCCCTTTTGGGCTGCTGTAGCCTTTTTCTTTTTAGGCATCTCTGAAATACACAACACACGATTTAGGAGCAAGAAAATACTACATCATAGCTCTATCGCACGATTCTTATGAAGAAAGAAGGTCATTTATTCTTAAAATGTCTGCAGCTTCTTGTTTATAAGTGTGGCGCGCAACACACCCATAACCAAAACTCTACTAGACACGGCTCGTAGACACACCCTAGGACTGAACTGCTCTGATACAACTTTTTCCACAACCCGGCTAGGGGACCGCGACGAGCACCCGGTGCTACCCCACCCGGGCACCCCTTATCGTACATGACATAACATCTAAGCGAACCGTAAATCAAATCAAGCATTGTGGTCATTAATCATGTTAGTCCCATTGGACGACCATCATCATTTAACATATCATTGGCATCTATGCCACGTCAAATGTACAAGGCCGACGAGGCCAACAAAAGATATACAAAACATAGGCCGACATGGCCAAACATCTCTACCCACATACACATGACTACGAGCCTCCAAGAGTGTGACATATCATATGAGCCGGACAGGACCCCGCTATGCCCATAATTATATACACAAAAGAATGAGTACCCAAAAGCTCTAGCTCCGAAGAAATGGAAATCTGCTATGCAATCTCTGGATAAGCAGCTATGGGTCAAGTCTGTCTCCCGGTGCACCTGCGGGCATGACGCAGCGTCCACAAACAAAAGGACGTCAGTACGAAGAATGTACTGAGTATGTAAAGCGTGATCAACATCGATATAGAGGCATAATAAGAAACATATGAAATATCATAGGAAATGAGACATTATTATCGTCCTCGTGCTACATACTTGCTTTTCCATAGGGACTTCTAATTTCTAATACGTGTCATATGCACATAGTCTTATCACATTCATATTCATATTTTATACATAGTCATATCATCTACATAGTATTTACATATCATACCCGACCTCGTAGGATCAGTGTTTCATACATACTTGGCCAACCAAGGCTCAAGATCATACATACCTGGCCCTACCAAGGCATCAGGGTCATCCGTACCATCTGCAGAGGTGTGCGCGCGTTTCGTAATCGTATACATACTTTATACATAGTCATATACATATATTCTTACCCGGCATCATAAGCTCGGGGTCTTATCATAGCCCTTCATAGGCACACATATACATATATAATAGCTCGTAAGCAGCTCTAATCTCATTTTACTCTCATCATCATTACTATCCTCATCATTTTCGTTACATCTACATTATGGACTTACTCGGCATACGAGGAACATAGTATAATCATAGCACATATCAAGGGTCGTGAGTTTATGAGCTCGGAATTTCAACCATGTGAAGACAACATACTCATATAAAGGGATTAGGAATTTTGCCAAGAACCATGCCTTAGGAAAGAAGGCTAAGCCTCACATACCTCTTCATGGAACTATTCTACACTTGCGCGTACTCCTTCGATGCTCAAGTTTCTACCTTCATTTAATATTATAACAATAGCCATTAGTCATTCATATTATCCACATTCTTTATTTTACCCTCCATTGACCATTTTAGCATATACTTCTACCATCCAAATATTTCAACTCCGCAATATGTTAACCAACATATAAATATCATGAATCTTACCTTAGATGATGTAGGAACAAGCTTTGGTTGATAATACTTCACTTTGAGAAAAACCCTAGTTTTTCTCCATTTGCACTTCTTGACTTGAATGGTATTTAATGGCTTGCTTACACTTGATTCACTTATTTATGTTGTTGGAGACTTATAATCCTTGAAAACTTATGAAATAAATGTAGAGAGATGATTTTAGAGAGAAGTGGTGTAATGTAGAAATGAAATAAATCAAGTCTTGGACCTCATATTTAATGAATTTAAAATCTGTGCTGAGGTGAACAGTGGTCGTCCATGGAGGTTTACGGTCCGTACTGCAGTTTACGGACCGTCCCTCGTGGTCGTCTTTAACCTTAAGCAGAACCAGAAACTTTGGCTGCATGCATGGTGATTTACGACCATGGTTTACGGGTCGTAAATCACTTTACGGTCCGTCCTCCTGGTCGTATTTTACCATTTCTCAACTGGGCAGAAAGTTGAAACCTTGCATGCCAATTTACGACTGCCAGTTTACTGACCGTGTTCCATTTTAAGGTCCGTATTTTGCACTTTACGACCACTGGGCAGTTTTGCCAACTTTAAACTTTTCACATTTCTTGACTTTTCATTCTAATCATTCTCGTCCATTTACGCACATTGCTCATGAAACATTATACACTCACACTCCTCGCACACATCACTAGTTCGTTCACTTGCGTTCCAACGGGGAATTTTCCGAGGTGTAACAGATTCCTTTAGGGTATGATATAATATGTTCTCCCCCCCCCCCCCCTTTTAAGGGGCTCCTTATACGTCAACAGTCCTCTTGTGAAGTCCTCGTTTATATCTTACTCCTCATCTTTCTTTCCAACTCTGTGCATATCATATCGAAAACTTCTTACCATAAGTTTTCCTTTCATTTCCTATCTATATCATCATTCTGGCCAATCATTCCCATATCTTCCCATCCACTATTAGTCCTGTCACTCATTTAGCTCACTTACTTGTAATTCCTCTTAACTATGCGTTCGCGTTGCAGCTATGCGTCCATATTTTCGAGGGTCCCGCTACTTTTGCTCGCAGCACAGAATCCTTACGGTTTACACTCTCTTTATCCCCGCTCATCGAACCTTTAACTATACTTATGGCATTATGACTTAGCATCCTTCCATGCACATTCCTTGCATTTCATTCCATTTCCTCCAAGATCAAACCTCTCAGACCTCGCATGAATTCTCATTCCATACCATTAATTTCCCAATCACAGTGTCGACCCATCATCCTTGTTCTTTCCTCGATGCGTAATCGGGTTCTTACCGCTAACTCGTTAAGATGTCCTTCTTACTCCTAAGGTTAAAGATTTCCAGTTATTTTGCTCCCAAATGTTCTCCTCTTCGTTCGACTAACCCATTAGTATACTTTTTCTACTTTCTTCCTTAAGCTTCCTTAGGTTCCTCTTCCTCGAACACTTTTCTTCCTTTGCCATTTGTGGCTTCGGATCTGAAGTTCGTAAGATTTTTTACTGTAACGCGCAAATCCATCTTATTCCAAAGTCATCCTTTCAGGAAAGCACTTCCATGTCCGAGATAACCACATTAATATGGCCGCACATTTATCCCTTTATATTCCTTTCAAGGTTCTAAGTCTCTTAACATAGTCGCAAGGCCCAAGCATTCTTTCTCTTATTTCGCATCCCCTGTCCTAGTCACTATTCCTTTATCCCCACTTATTGAAATTGGTTCTCAAACCTCACACATTCCTCTTTTGTTGACCTTATCCTTTTCACGTGCCTGTCCTTGAATTTTTATCCAAGTAGTCTTGTACTTTTGCCGGTAGTTTCTCTCGAGGGTTTCACTCACCGAGGTTTCTTACCTCTCACCTTTTTCCGACATTTTAGTCTTTTTGCCTTCCATTCACTCACTCTCTTTCTTTTCCAAGTGTCATTATGTTAGAACTTTCCAATCTTAACCAGTAGAGAAAATAACATCATCTTACCTTATAACATTTGTGCCGTTTATTCTTGTTGTCACTTGAACTTCGGTACCTTTACTCGATTGAGGCCTTCCATACCGTAGCACCGGTTGCTGGGACATACATCACATGCCCGCCGATACATTCACATGTGGGATATCGTAAGCATTCATATATATATATATATATATATATATATATAATTACTATCAACTAGCCCACAAAATACTTCCAAACGCTATTCAAGCCTATCCTAATTTCAGAGCTGGGAGGTACTTTCTGTCTCTTCACCAGTCTAGTCCACCTCGTCTTACGCGACCTCTTATGGTCTCCAACCTTCCCATATATTTTAATTTCCCTTAGGCTACTCTAACTTTCACTTATCTCTTATAGCTGAATTTACAGAACTTTAGTGCACTTCCCAGGGGGTCACCCATCCTAAGATTTCTTTCACCCCAACACGCTTAACCCCGAAACTTCGATGAAATCGGTGCATTAATGCTGATATAATCGCGTCCACTTCCTCGCACGGCCTTTATTACATGATCTGGAGCAAGTCAAAGTCTCACAGATTTCGAGACACCCACGTAGCACCTCTTTCTCCTTTACAATTACTATTTTACCCTTTTTCGATCCTCAATATTTACCTTTCACTTTCGTGTATAACTACCTTTCGTCCCAGATTCCCAGATTCTCGCTGGTAACGAATATACCTTTATCACCATTACTTGTGAGTACTCAGGTACCAGCTTATTCGGATTTCCACTCACCATCCTTACATAATAATCTACAGCAAAACTGATTGTCGACTTTCTCTGAATCCTCCAGCAGACCCAGCAGACCTTGCTCCTGCTAAGCCTCGAATGTTATCCATTTTAATCCTTCAGACTGCTAATCGTCTTTCTCACGATCATTTTTCACGCCATACCCAAATCCGTAGCTCCTCTAAAATATCACATCCCACTTATCGTCTGTTTACGATATTTCCTTTCCACGCTCCTTCCCGTTAGGCGTACCAAACTAAATAACCTGATTAACAATTTCGGCAGAATCTCTTTTTCCATTCTTACTATTCAATATCTATACGCAGCAAATATCGACAATACCTCACAGAATATACGGTTATATGACACATTCCAGCCATCCAGATCTTCCAATTTCAAATAACAGAACAAATATATCAAGGCTTGCTTCTATAACTTCCCATACCATCACTTACCTTCTTCCGTCATATGTAAGGCTTATATAAGGAGTCTCATTTTCCTGTGACTTGGCTCTATCGCACGATCTAAGACAAAAAGAAGGTCAACAATCCCTAGATGCCCTGTAGCCTCCTGTTTATAAATATGGCGCTCTTCACACCATAAACAGGACTCTACTGGACACGACTTTGCAGACAACCCCTAGGACAACCTGCTCTAATACCACTTTGTCACACCCTAATCTCCCTAAGGTGTGATGGGCACCCGACCCTTACTTAGGGCCGAGCGAACCCTCTGACCCTTAGTGCACACATAATCTTTTTGAACTTTTAAATCAAATAAAGATGAAATACATAGTATAACTTTCAGATATATTCTTTTTCGTTGTTCTCAAATCAAACAAAATCTGTAATCATATGGAATTCATATCATAACACAAAATGACACATCGGCTGATGGAGCCGCTTACAGAACTGACATTCTATACCCACGACTCTGTCTGCAAAGTCTCTAACATCAATCAGAAATCATAGCACATATGCTCTGACTCGGCAATACTCCAGGAGGAAGTGGAGCTCACCCATCCCGCCGGAACATCTTCCAGTAATGTCTTCCACTCATCTGGGTGTACCTGCGTGGCATGAAACGCAGCCCCCGAAGAAAGGGGGTCAGTACGGAATATGTACTGAGCATGTAAGGCATGGAATACAGAAATCAGAAACATAACCGGAACAACGGTACAAAAGTAAGTACATTAGCCAGAATACCAAGGTGCTTGTTTTCCGAACGAAAATCATGCGTACCGATGTCATATGTCAGAAGAAGTACAGAAAATAAGTAGATCATCCAGAGTGCCACACTGCTTACTTTCCCAACACAGACCATGCATGCTTAGTGCTGCGGAACGTGCAGCCCGATCCATATACATATATTATATTGCTGCGGGACGTGCAGCCCGATCCACATACATATATTATATTGCTGCGGAACATGCAGCCTGATCCACATACATATATTATGTTGCTGCGGAACGTGCAGCCCGATCCATATACATATATACATATATACCGTACCCGGCCGTCTAGTGAGGGGATCGGTGAATGAAATCATGCATGTGAGCATCATATATCATATTCATACCGTACCCGGCCCTCTAGTGAGGGACTCAGTGAATCAAATAATCATATGCCCTCCTGGCCACCATAACATATCATCATCTCATCATCTCATCATATACATATACCGTACCCGGCCCTCTAGTGAGGGACTCGGTGAACAATGCAGTGGAGTGCGCACGATAACATACCTGGCCCGGGACTCGGTGAAAGACATATTGTGGCATGCACGAGCACAGTAGTGAGAAACTATATGCATATAAATCAAGACTCGATAGATAGGTGCGCAAATTGACACTTGAGGATCATAACTGAAACAGAGATTTACCAGAATCAAGCATGATCTTTAAAAACATCAAAGCACTTGCCTTTTTAAAACGAAAATCATGTATGTCATCATCATATATCATAAATGAAAGTCATGTATCAATATAATGTCGTGGAACGTACGGCCCGTTCCATATATCATAATGTATTCATATAATGTCGTGGAATGTACGGCCCGATCCATATATCATAATATGTCAATTCTAAGACTCGATGGACAAGTATACTTACCGACACCTGAAGGCTCAGAAACAAGTTTCGGGTCAATCCGATTTAGTATAAGAAAGTTATGAGCGTTTGAGGTACAGAACCTTCTACGAACGTTTCAGAAGCCATTTTTGGAAAATCAAGGCAACAATCATATCAAGTACCTTTTGAATATCGTTATGGATCAAATCAAATAGAGCTTTTGGAACCATATGTACGTATCAAAATACATCAAAGACTCAACGGAATAATCAAACGTACTGTCATTTGAAAATCAAGACATTAGTCATACCAATTATCTCTCGAATGCCATTCGGAAACATATCAAATGGATCTTCGGACATCATAGATACGCATCAAAGCCATATGAAATAGCTTATGGAAGTCAAGAATATTAGCCATCCTAGTGGCTCTAAGAATAGGAATTTCTTTGAAATCATACATATACGTCATCTGCTCGTTTCATAAAGATCATGCCAAAAGAAAGAAAGGGTAAGCCTTACATACCTGTTTCACGTTCTATTAGCTACACTTATTTGTCCAAGCTTGCTAGTCTACATTCAAAAGAATCAACAAAATCATTAGACTCATTGTCATACACTTGCCTTAGCTTCTCAAATGAATCCATTTATATTCTACCGAAATTTCGGCAGCATGTCCCCTGTAAATACACCATCCCCGAGAATACAACTCGGCCATTTATCAACAACAATTCGAGAATTCAACTCGGCCAAAGTATCAACAATCGTATCTCCAACTTCAACAATTAATTCCAAATGCATTCTAACATTAGTAACTCCTTTTACATAGTTCGACGACATTTCATTTATATTCAATTCAATCACATACAATCAAGCCAACATCAATACTTAAACATACTAGTCCGAGAGCTTCCAAACAAGACTCAAGAACACTTTAACAATCCGCGCAATATTCAAAACGGCCCAAACAATATGCAACACCATCCGAAACCTTCCAACTCCATAAGAACAACATCGACACATTCTTTTCTTCCAAGTTCACAAACTACTCCAACAATCCGCGCATTAGCAAATTTATTTATACAAATATGAGAAACCATACTAATGTCACATTAATTTCTTCCATAATCCCACAATGATCACAACTTCATTTCAAGTTATCAAACCTTCGTTTTCGTTATGGAATCCACAACAACAACAATCAAAATACTAGATAGAAATCAATTCATCACATCCTACCATCATTACCCCTATTCGGCCATACCACACATATACATATGTCATGAATTTCATTCATTTCTCAATACTACAACATGCATAAATCATTCCTAACACAAGTAAAAGAAGATTGAACACGTACCTTTCTCCACACATCTTCTTCACTCGGCTAGAGTCCACAACTCGCACAACGAATACTTTGCTTACTCCAACAATTACTCCATGTTAAAGAGGACCTTCCAAATAGTTAGAATACTAGAAGAAAATATTTTTTTTTTACCAAGATTTTCCAAGGTTCTTCTTGGGTTAGCTATGGCCGAATGGCCCCTTTGGTTTTGTCTCTCCAAGTTTCTTGAATATTCTAAGTATTGAAATGAAAATATGACTACTTGGTCATCTTTTATGAACTTGTATTGGGCCTCCATGTGGGCCTTGGCCCACACCAACTTGGTACGGCCACATGGCCAATTATTTCAAGAATCTTCTTTTTTTTTTTTTTTTTGCAATTCATGAAAAATTATTTTCCTAATTCCAAATTTGCCCTTAGCCTTCCTCAATATTACCATGGACCACCTCGTGAATTTCCCTTTTTACCCTTAGCCTTTCTTAATATTTCCATACTAATAAACAACTTGTTCATTAAAATAATTTTGGAAAATAGTCTCGCCCTTAACTTCTCGCAATTATCTTGAATTATCCGAACGTACAAAATGCGGGCTATAACAGATAAAATCTCTTACCCGTAAATCGTGGAGGCACCCTAGTCACTGACTGGCCTGAGTGTCTAGGATGTGTCTACCTTGGTCCACCTCTATAATCGCTTCCTGCCCCCATAGATCTGCCCCTCTTGCTTTGCCTTCTATCGATATCACGATCACCCCTTTGCAGAGGTTCTTGTCCTTCTAAATTCTGGGCAAGGGCTTGTATTCGGGAAATATCCATCCCATCTTGCAACAAAGCCGTCAAACAATCCTTAAATAAATGTGGCCCTAAGCCACTCACAAACCTGTGTACCTTATCTCCCATATCGGCCACCATAGTCGAGGAATATCTAGCCAATGAATTAAACTAAAGGATATATTCCCGGGCACTTATATTTCCTTGCTTTAGATTTAAGAACCTATCCGCTCTAGCTCGGCGGACCTCGGGTGGAAAATAGTGGCGGATGAAAGCATCTACAAATTCTTGCCACACGGGAGGAGGCGCATTTTCTTTTCTTGATGCTAGTCAATTATTGTACCACAATACCACCACATCTCGGAGTCTATAAGATGCCAACTCCACAAATTCAGTTTCGGAGGCATGAATAATCCTCAATGTTCTCAACATCTCATCAATAAAACCTTGCGGGTCTTCATCCGGCTTTGACCCGAAAAACTCCGGAGGATTCAAACTCATGAAGTCACGGGCTCTGGTACTAGCTGCCCTATCACTCGGACCCGCATTCTACCACTGTGCCTGGGTGGCAACTAACTGTGTCAATAGATAGATGGCCCCGGTCACTTGTTGACCCGAAGCAACCTGTGGAGGAACTGGAGCTGAAGCTCCTTCTTGTTCTTCTACATTAGGCGGGGTGGAAGAATTATTAGATGAGGCCTCATTATGTGACTCGCCCTCTTCTACATTCGTTGCCGACTCTCTTTCTACCCGCCCTTTCATCGTAGTCTTGCCCTTCTAGGCGGCTGTAGCTTTTCCCTTTGGCGGCATTTTTGAAATCATAACACACTATTAGGGAGGGGAAAATCTCACAACACAGCTCTATCGCACGATCTCTTAAGATGAAAGATGGTCATTTTTCCAAAATGCCCTGTAGCCTCCTGTTTATTAGTGTGGCGCGCAACACACCATAAACTAGACTACTAGACATGACTCGTAGACACTTTCTAGGACTGAACTGCTCTGATACCACTATTGTCACGACCTGACTAGAGGCCGTGACGGGTACTCGGGGGTAACCACCGAGCACCACTCCTTCTACTACTTATCATACTCATTAAGCGTTCTTTTATCAAATTCATGCTCAAATCATAGAAAAATCATTTTTCGTTTGGAAACATAATTACTCTTATATATATAAGTCTTTCGGCTATCAAAATAATATATATATATAATAATAACATCGTGAGGCCATACCACCCACACATGTGTATCTACGAGCCTCTACTAGAGTGCTAGACATAGAGACGGGACAGGATCCCGTCGTGCCTAAAATATATATATGTATACACAAAAGAATAATCAAAGGCACCTCCGGAACAATGAAGTGCTCTCAGGTCAGCTAATAGCTCCTACGAGTCTGAATCACCTCCCTGTCTACCTGTGGGCATGAACACAACATCCAAAGAAAACGGACGTCAGTACAAACATTGTACTGAGTATGATAGGCATAAGTAATAATAATACGTCAATGAGATAAAGGAAGCATCAAATAAGGAGCAACCTGTAACTGACTGTCAATTATAAAATAAATAATGCATGCTGGCTTACTTCATAATCATCATCATATCATGTATGCATATATATATATATAAGTTTCCCGACCATATAGGTACGGTGTGATAATCATTAGCCTGCGTCCAGGCCTCCCGCGTCCGGGGTACCATCTCATGCCGCCCACTAGTGGTGTCTGCCCATGCCATTTAGACATGGTATATACGCTTCCCGCCTTAGCGGTGTCTGACCGGCCATATAGGCGCGGTGTAAAATCATCAACATGTACTCATCATAATGCATGCATAGAAACTCAAAGATAGCTATACTTTATCTAGGTGACATAAGGTCGTCAACCCCCGATCCCATTATGGAGCATTTATAAGTATTCTGCCTCACCTTGAAGGAAATAGTGTATAAGGTGAGTGTATACAATAACAATATCATTAAATTTATAGGAACATCATATCATGAACTCTAGAATCTTTAGACTTTAGCTCATCATCATCATTATTGGGCTCCTAATGTATCTCTTATCTCATGTGGCTATTCATGAACATAGGCTCTTAGCTTTCCGGGATGTAGAAGATTTTACACCTCGGAAATTTCCAATCTCGTACAGTGAATAGACTAACGAAGAATACGAGTATACGATGTTTTAATAAGAAGGGAACGACGTTTGACGACCCTAAGCAAGATTTCAAAGGCAATGGGAATAAGAGATAGGTTATGCTCCACAATGACTAATTGTAGGTTCTGAAGACGTGAAAGTTGCAGATTTGCACTTCGGCCCAGTCGATCGTAAAATGAAATATGGACCGTAAAGTAGTTTACGGGCCGTAAACTGCCATGTCGTATTTCAACATTCCAAAACTTCAACTTTCTGCCAAAGACTTGAATGGTTAAAGATGACTTGAAATACGGCCCGTAAACTGAGTCGTAAACCACCATGTCCTCAGCCTGACTTTCTGGTTCTATTATGCTTAAATACGCCCATAGAATACGGGCCGTAAACCGAAATACGGACCGTAAACTGGGTTTACGACCACTGTGCACTTCAACTATTGTTCATTTCGAATCAGATTTTAAGTCATTAAAAAGGAGATCCAAGCTCATTAATTCATTTCATTTTCATGTTACTTCTCTCTATAAACCTCTAGAATATTCTCCACTCTTCATCTACAAGAAAACAAAGGAAATCAAAGATCAATATCAAGAATCCAAGTGAATCAAGTGTATGAAACTCATCAAAGTTCATCTAAGTTAAGAAATTTCAAGAGAAGCAAACTAGGGTTTTGGTGCAAGAAGAGTAATACCACTCAAGGCTTGTTCCTACAACATCTAAGGTAAGTTCTATGGTATTTAAATGTTATTTAGAGTATGGGAGAGTTGAAACACTTGGATTATAGAAGGATGTAAGAAATGGGTCACGAAAGTGTGAATAGTAGCAATGTTGAGTAAAGGTTTGAATTGAACCATGATCATTGATAAATTGTGATTATGAAAATGTTATGAATGACATTTAGAACATATAATAAGTATCCTATGTGAGAAAATGCAACAATGAACCATGGCCATGATTATGGAGAAATTGAAGACAAATTGTGAAATACGAATATTGTAAATGAATGATGAGTGTTGTCTATCATATTGACAATGTTGTTATGAACGTTTGAGAGTTGATATAGAATACGGGAAGAGTTGCATAAATGAAAGGAAATGTTGTCCAATTTTCTCTAGCGTTAGTAAGCTGTTTTTATAATCGCTAGCTAATGTCGATAGAAATTCTCTTGAAGGTAGAACGTACGCACTAAAGGAGAACAAGCAAGCGATAGATTAGTAAACGACAAAGGTATGTGAGGCTAGTCCTTTCTTTCTAATGGCATGAATCCTATAGCATGACTTTCTTTCCTCTTCATGAGTTCCTATACTTCGGAAAGTTAAAAGCCTATGTCTATGAGTAATTATGAAAGATAAGAGATATATTACGAGTCCTATAGTGATAATGATAAGTTAAAGTATAGAGAATTTAAAAAGAATGATGTTAGTTATTGCTTACACTCACCTTATATGCTAATTCATTTAAGGTGAGACAGAATGTCAATGATTGCTCCATAATGAAATCGGGGGATCACGACCTTATGTCACCCTGATAAAGTATAGTTGTACTATGGTAAGTATATTATGAGGCTCATATCATGATGAGCATATTATGATGAGCATGTCATGATGAGCATATTATGATGATATACACTGTGTCTATATGGCCGGGCAGTCACCACTAAGGCGGGCAGCGTATACACCATGGCCAGATGGCATGGGCAGACACCACTAGTGGGCTGCATGAGATGATACCCCGGACGCGGGAGGCCTGGACGCAGGCTAATGTTATGATTATCACACCGATCCGATATGGACGGGAAGCTTATACAGTATCACACCGTACCTATATGGACGGGCAGTTTATATTTATACATTATGCATATATGATATGATGGTAAGTATGAGTAAGACAGTATGACTTATTTCCTTTATACTTGACAGTCAGACACAGATGTTGCATATTGATATCTCCTTTATATCATTGACTTATTTCATTGTTTATGCCTCTCATACTCAGTACAATATTCGTACTGACGTCCGTTTTCTTTGGATGCTGTGTTCATGCCCACAGGTTGACAGGGAGTTGATCCTGATCCAGACTCATAGGAGCAAGCGGCTGATTTGAGAGCACTCCATTGTCCGGAGGTGCTTATGATCATTCTTTTGTGTACATGTATATTTTGGGCATGACGGGGTCTTGTCCCGTCCGTATGTTTAGCACTCCAGTAGAGGCTCGTAGATACGCAGTGTGGGTTAGATAGTCTCACGAGATTTCTGCTATGTGTGTGTATATATATTATTTTGATGGCCGAGAGGCATATGTATAAGAAAGTATTTATGTTTTCGAATGGAAGATGATTTTCTCATGATTTGATTATTAAATTGATAAAAGATCATTAAATGAGTAAGGTTAGAAGAAGAACTAGCGGTGCTCAGTGGTTAGCTCCCGGTACCCGTCGTGGCCCCTAGCTGGGTTTTGACAAAAGTGGTATCAAAGTGGTTCACTCCTAGGAAGTGTCTACGAGCTGTGTTTAGTAGAGTCTTTTTTATGGTGGGTAGCGCGCCGCATCAATAAACAAGAGGCTACCGGGCATTTAGGAAAAATGACCATCTTTCTTCTTATGAGATCGTGCAATAGAGCCATGTATAAGATTTTATCCTCCCTAATAGTGTGTTGTGATTCCAGAAATACCGCCAAAGGGAAAAGCTACAGCCGCCCAGAAGGGCATGACTACGATAAAGAGACGGGTAGAAAGAGAGCCTCCGATGAATGTAGAAGAGGGTGAGTCACATAATGAGGCCCCATCTAGTACTTCCTCCACCCCGCCTAATGTAGAAGAACAAGGAGGAGCTTCATCTCCAATTCCTCCACCGGCTGCTTTGGGTCAACAAATGAGCGAAGCTATTCACCTATTAACACAATTGGTTGCCGCAGAGGCACAGCGGCGAAATGTGAGTTCGAGTATCGGGCATCAAGTACCAGAGCCCGTGATTTTATGAGTCTAAATCCTCCGGATTTTTTCGGGTCAAAACCGGATGAAGACCCGTAAGGTTTCATTGATGAAATGTTGAGGACATTGAGGATTGTCCATGCTTCCAAAACTGAATCCGTGGAGTTGGCATCTTATAGACTCCGGGATGTGGCAGTCTTATGGTATAATAACTGGGTATTATCGAGAGGTGAAAATGCACCTCCTCCGATTTGGCATCATTCGTCATTACTTGCCACCCGAGGTGCACCGAGCTAGAGCGGATAGATTCCTAAATTTGAGGCAAGAAAACATGAGTGCCCGGGAATATAGTCTCCAATTTAATTCATTGGCTAGGTATGCCCCGACTATGGTGGCCGACATGGGAGACCGGGTACATAGATTCGTGCGTGGCTTAGGGCCACATTTATTCAAAGATTGCTTGAAAACTTCGCTACAAGATGGGATGGATATTTCCCGGATACAGGCTCATGCTCAGAATTGAGAGGGGCGACAGCAACTACAAAGGAGTGATCGCGACATTGATAGAAGGCAAAGCAAGAGGGCCAGATCTATGGGAGCAGGAAGTGATTATAGAGGGGGATCAAGGCAGACATATTCTAGGCACTCAAGCCAGTCGGTGACGAGTGCACCCCCGTGATTCGCAGGTAGGAGATTCGATCGCTCCTTCCGTTCGGGACAGGGCCAGAGTTCGAGGGCCTCAGATTCCCAGTTCAGGGAAGATTATAGTCAGAGGAGACCCCCAATACCGCGATGCAGCCAGTGCGGTAGATTACATTCCGGACAGTGTCGCCAGGGTTAGGATGCTTGTTATACTTGTGGCCAGGTTGGGCACCTGATGAGAGATTGCCCATCGATGAGTGGTAGAGTTGGTATTCAGCCCACAGGTTCAGCAGCTGGTTCTTCCTCAGTGCGCCGGGTAGGGCAGACTCCCCAGATGACAGCAGGCTAAGGTAGAGGTAGAGGGGCAGCATCTACTTCAGGTGCCACTCAGCCCCGTGTGGTTACAGGTATATTGTCTATATTTGTGTATGCATTGATAGATCCGGGTTCTACATTCTCTTATATTACTCCATATGTTGCTGGTTGTATTGGGGTGAAACCTGAGCCAATCAAACCTTTTGAGGTGTCTACTCCGGTTGGTGAACCCGTGATAGCTAGACAAGTGTATAAAAATTGTGTAATTGTGATATGTGATCGCCAGACAAAAGCTGACCTAATTGAGTTGGAAATGATAGATTTCGATGTAATTATGGGTATGGATTGGTTGGCCTCATGCTATGCCAATGTTGATTGCCGAACGAAGGTAGTTCGATTCCAATTTCCGGGAGAGCCCTTACTTGAATGGAAGGGTAATGCAGCATCTCCAAAAGGCATGTTTATTTCCTACCTTAAGGCAAGAAAAATGGTAGCAAAAGGCTATATTTATCATCTAGTCGGAGTACATGACACAGAGGCAAAGTCGCCAGCTTTCCAATCCTTTCCGGTAGTGAATGAATTTCCGGATGTATTTTCATACGAACTTCCAGGTCTTCCTCCAGAAAGAGAGATTGACTTCGCCATTGATGTGTTGTCGGACACCAAGCCTATTTCTATTCCTCCGTATCGAATGTCTCCAGCAGAATTGAAAGAGCTAAAAGCATAGTTGAAAGATTTTCTTGAAAAGGGGTTTATTAGACCCAGTTCATCACCGTGGGGAGCACCAGTCTTGTTCGTGAGAAAGAAAGACAGATCCCTATGAATGTGCATCGATTATAGGTAGTTGAACAAAGTGATGATAAAGAACAAATATCCTCTCCCAAGGATTGATGATTTATTCGACAATTACAGGGTGCCAAGTGGTTTTCCAAAATAGACTAGAGGTCGGGCTATCATCAAGTGAGGGTTAGAGAAGAAGATATTCCCAAAACAGCATTCAGAACGAGATATGGCCACTAAGATTTCCGAGTAATGTCGTTTGGGCTGACCAATGCTCCGGTCGCGTTTATGAATTTGATGAATAATGTGTTCATCCCACTCTTGGACGTATTTGTGATAGTATTCATTGATGATATTCTGGTGTACTCTCTCACAGAATCGGAACATGCAGATCATTTACGAATTGTTCTTGGCATTCTTCGAGCCCGGGAATTATATGCAAAATTTTCAAAGTGCGAGTTTTGTCTAAATTCTGTAACATTTCTGGGCCATGTTATTTCGGATGATGGCATTCGAGTCGACACTCAGAAAATTGAAGCTGTGAAGACTTGGCTAAGGCCTACGACGCCTACGGAAGTTCGTAGTTTTCTGGGATTGGCAGGTTATTATAGAAGATTCGTAGAGGGCTTCTCATCTATTTCAGCCCCATTGACGAAGCTAACCCAGAAGTCGGCCAAATTTCTGTGGAATGATGCTTGTGAACGCAGCTTCCAAGAGTTGAAGGACAGATTAACCTCAGCTCCAGTTTTAACACTTCCAGAAGGGACATATGGCTACGTCCTGTATTGTGATACTTCTGGTGTTGGGTTAGGATGCGTATTAATGCAACACAGTAGAGTTATTGCACATGCTTCGAGGCAGCTGCGGAAACATGAAAAGAACTATCCAACTCATGATCTTGAATTAGCTACGGTTATTCATGCATTGAAAATGTGGAGACATTATTTGTATGGTATGCATGTTGACATCTATACCGATCATAAAAGCCTCCAGTACATTTTCAAACAGAAGGAGTTAAATCTGCGACAAAGGCGGTGGTTAGAATTGTTGAAAGATTATGATGTGAATATTTTATACCACCCCGGAAAAGCGAATGTAGTAGCCGATGCGCTTAGCCGCCAATCAATGGGCAGTTTATTCGAAGTCCCTCCGGAAAATAAAGAGATCGTTCATGAGCTCCATCAACTAGCTAATCTTGGAGTACGTGTAATTGATTCTGGTAATGCAGGGATTAGTATTAATGATCCCACAGTCTCATCCTTGAACATGGAAGTGAAAGAGCACCAGTATGAGGACCCTAAACTGTTCCATTACAGAGACATATCTCATGGAAAAGAGAAGTCTCCATTTGAAGTTTCTATGGATGGAATTCTTAGATACTGAGGCAGGTTATGTGTGCCGAGAGTGGCAGAATTACGCCGACGAATTCTAGAAGAAGCACATTGTTCTCGGTATTCTATTCACCCAGGTGCAACCAAGATGTATCATGACCTTAAACAAATATATTGGTGGGACGGCATGAAGAGAGATATAGCAGAATTTGTAGCCCAATGTCAAAATTGCCAACAAGTAAAGATTGAACATCAAAAGCCAGGAGGCTTATTGCAAGCAATGGAAATCCCTACTTGGAAATAGGAAGTGATCAACATGGATTTTATTGTGGGGTTACCTCGTTCCCGTGGAAAATATGATTCTATATGGGTGATCGTGGATAGATTGACGAAAGCAGCCCATTTTCTTCCAGTTAGAACCACGTACTCAGCAGAAGATTATGCGAGGTTGTACCTCAAAGAAATTGTGCGACTCCATGGTATTCCGTTATCTATTATTACAGTTAGAGGAGCACAGTTTACAGCCAAGTTCTGGAAGTCCTTCCAAGAAAGTCTAGGCACTCAAGTGAAGCTTAGCACGGCATTTCATCCGCAGACCGATGGACAAGCCGAACGTACTATTCAGACCTTGGAAGATATGCTACGAGCATGTGTGCTGGATTTCGGTGGTAGTTGGGACGATCATTTGCCGCTAATCGAATTCGCATACAACAATAGCTATCATTCCAGTATCCAGATGGCTCCGTATGAAGCATTATATGGAAGGAAGTGTAGATCCCTGATTGGATGGTTCAAAACAGGAGAAGTACAGTTGATAGGTCCTGAATTGATTCAGCAAGCGGTAGAAAAAGTCAAGGTGATCCGAGACCGATTGTTGACAGCCCAAAGTCGCCAAAAGTCTTATGCGGACAATCGTCGATGAGACTTGGAATTTCAGGCTAATGATTGGGTATTTTTGAAAGTGTCGCCAATGAAAAGGGTGATGAGATTTGGCAAGAAAGGGAAGTTAAGTCCTAGATACATTGGACCCTATAAAATTATCCGCAAGGTGGGTCATGTAGCCTATGAATTGGACTTGCCTTCGGAGCTTGAATCAGTCCATCCAGTCTTCCATGTTTCGATGCTCCACAAGTGTGTTGGAGATCCCATAAAGATTGTCCCGATAGATGATGTGCAAGTAACAGAAAAGCTAACCTATGAAGAAGTGCCTATTGCTATTCTAGACAAGCAAGTGTGACGACTTCGAAATAAGGAAGTAGCCTCAGTCAAGGTCTTATGGAGAAATAACAACTGGGAAGAAATGACTTGGGAGGCGGAATAGAAACTAAAATCCACGTACCCGCATTTATTTCAAACCCCAGGAGAGATTCAAGATTAAACGCCAACGAGATGAGGTATATATGCGTACTTTTCATGCTTTTGGTCGTGTGTGGCCATAGATATGTTGATATTGTGATGTGGCCCTGTGAGGCAATGATATTATGGGTTGTTGTGATAGGATGGTAATGCCATATTACAGGGGAAACTCTGGCAAAAATTTTCTAGAATCCCCGATGACTTAACATTCGAGGACGAATGTTCCAAAAGGGGGGAAGGATGTTACACCTCGGAAATTTCCAATCTCGTACAGTGAATAGACTAACGAAGAATATGAGTATACGATGTTTTAATAAGAAGGGAATGACGTTTGACGACCCTAAGTAAGATTTCAAAGGCAATGGGAATAAGAGATAGGTTATGCTCCACAATAACTAATTGTAGGTTCTGAAGACGTGAAAGTTGCAGATTTGCACTTCGGCCCAGTCGATCGTAAAATGAAATACGAAACGTAAAGTAGTTTACGGGCCGTAAACTGCGATGTCGTATTTCAACATTCCAAAAATTCAACTTTCTGCCAAAGACTTGAATAGTTAAAGACCACTTGAAATACGGACCGTAAACTGAAATGCGGCCTGTAAACCGAGTCGTAAACCACCATGTCCTCAGCCTGACTTTCTGGTTCTGTTATGCTTAAATACGCCCACAGAATACGGGCCGTAAACCGAAATACGGACCGTAAACTGGGTTTACGACCACTGCGCCCTTCAACTACTGTTCATTTCGAATCAGATTTTAATTCATTAAAAAGGAGACCCAAGCTCATTAATTCATTTCATTTCCACGTTACTTCTCTTATAAACCTCTAGAATATTCTCCACTCTTTATCTACAAGAAAACAAAGGAAATCAAAGATCAATATCAAGAATCCAAGTGAATCAAGTGTATGAAACTCATCAAAGTTCATCCAAGTTAAGAAATTTCAAGAGAAGCAAACTAGGGTTTTGGTGCAGGAAGAGTAATACCACTCAAGGCTTGTTCCTACAACATCTAAGGTAAGTTCTATGGCATTTACATGTTATTTAGAGTATGGGAGAGTTGAAACACTTGGATTATAGAAGGATGTAAGAAATGGGTCACGAAAGTGTGAATAGTAGCAATGTTGAGTAAAGGTTTGAATTGAACCATGATCATTGATAAATTGTGATTATGAAAATGTTATGAATGACATTTAGAACATGGAATAAGTATCCTATGTGAGAAAATGCAACAATGAACCATGGCCATGATTATGGAGAAATTGAAGACAAATTGTGAAATACGAATATTGTAAATGAATGATGAGTGTTGTCTATCATATTGAGAATGTTGTTATGAACGTTTGAGAGTTGATATAGAATATGGGAAGAGTTGCATAAAAGAAAGGAAATGTTGTCCAATTTTCTCTAGCGTTAGTAAGCTGTTTTTATAATCGCTAGCTAATGTCGATACAAATTCTCTTGAAGGTAGAACGTACGCACTAAAGGAAAACAAGCAAGCGATAGATTAGTAAACGACAAAGGTATGTGAGGCTAGTCCTTTCTTTCTAATGGCATGAATACTATAGCATGACTTTCTTTCCTCTTCATGAGTTCCGATATTTTGGAAAGTTAAAAGCCTATGTCTATGAGTAATTATGAAAGATAAGAGATACATTACGAGTCCTATAGTGATGATGATAAGTTAAAGTATAGAGAATTTAAAATGAATTATGTTACTTATTGCTTACACTCACCTTATATGCTAATTCCTTCAAGGTGAGACAGAATGTCAACGATTGCTCCATAATGAAATCGGGGGATCACGACCTTACGTCACCCCGATAAAGTATAGTTGTTCCTGAGCCTTATGCAGGTACTATGGTAAGTATATTATGAGGCGCATATCCTGATGAGCATATTATGATGATATACACGGTGCCTATATGGTCGGGCAGTCACCGCTAAGGCGAGCAGCGTATACACCATGGCCAGATGGCATTGGCAGACGCCACTAGTGGGCGGCGTGAGATGATACCCCGGACACGGAAGGCCTGGACGCAGGCTAATGTTATGATTATCACACCGATCCGATATGGACGGTCAGCTTATACAGTATCACACCATACCTATATGGACGGGCAGTTTATATTTATACATTATGCATATATGATATGATGGTGAGTATGAGTAAGACAGTATGACTTATTTCCTTTATACTTAATAGTCAGACACAGATGTTCCATATTGATATCTCCTTTATATCATTGACTTATTTCATTGCTTATGCCTCCATACTCAGTACAATATTCGTACTAACGTCTGTTTTCTTTGGACGCTGTGTTCATGCCTACAGGTAGACAGGGAGTTGATCCTGATCCAGACTCATAGGAGCTAGCGGCTGATTTGAGAGCACTCCATTGTCCGGAGGTGCTTATGATCATTCTTTTGTGTACATGTATATTTTGGGCATGACGGGATCTTGTCCCGTCCGTATGTTTAGCACTCCAGTAGAGGCTCGTAGATACGCAGTGTGAGTTATATAGTCTTATGAGATTGCTGCTATGTGTGTGTGTGTGTATATATATATATATATATATATATATATATATATATATATATATATATATTATTTTGATGGCCGAGAGGCATATGTAAATGAAAGTATTTATGTTTTCGAATGGAAGATGATTTTCTCATGATTTGGTTATGAAATTGATAAAAGAGCATTAAATGAGTAAGGTTAGAAGAAGAACTAGCAGTGCTTGGTGGTTAGCTCTAGGTACCCGTCGCGCCCCCTAGCTGGGTCGTGACAGAATATTCATGGAGAAGAAGAAAAAATCATGCCATAGGATTCATGCCATATAAAGAAAGGACTAGCCTCACATAAATTTTCGTCTAGCTACTCTATCGCTCGAATGTTCCTCTTCAATATTCACGTTTCTACCTTCAGGAGAGTTCATACTGGTATTAGATAATCAACAACATAAGCGTGTTTGTACTAAAGCTATAGAAAATTTAGCAGCATCTCCTTTGTTTCTACTACTTTCCCCATATCATATTTCAATTCCCAAACGTCAATAATAACATTCATAATATTATCATCAATGACTTTAGTCAAATTCATCATTATCCAATTCCTACAATTTCCTCTCAAGGTCATCCATAATCATAATCATACTACCACGTTACATTCATTCTCATCTAGTGTTTCTCTCATGCTCTTAACATCATTCATAACGTAATTACAATTACAACATATCAATAATCATGATTCATATTAATCTACTATTCATAATTGCCATTAATCTCATCTTTTGTAATCCATTTTCCATCTCCTTCCATAATCCAAGTGTTTCAACTTTTCAATACCTTAAGCAACATGGAATAATCATGAAAATCACCTTTGAATGCGTAGGAACGGGTTTTGGGCAGCAATACTTCACTTGAAGAAAACCCTAGCTTCAACTTCCAAGGGATTTCTTGACTCTAGCAACTCCAAGGAGCTTCCTTGCACTCTATTCACTTGAATTTGTGGTATTAACCTTTGATTTCCCATTGTATTCTTGAAAATGATGTGTATGGAATATTCTAGAAGTTTGGAGAGAAGTGGAGAAGTGGAAAGAATGAGAACATAAAGTGGGAACATGTATTTATAGTTTCCACTTAATCAGTCCGTCGGGACTTGTACGGACCACTTATACGGTCTGTATAACATTATACGGTCCGTATAAGTGTCCGTGGTTCACCACCATGGAAAACATTGTTGTTGTTTGGTTATAAGGACCATTATACGGTCCGTATAAAGTTCCACGGGCCGTATAATGCGGTCGTGTAACTCACAGTTTTTCCGAAGTTGTCCTCGTCGTTTCGTTTATTCTCCAATCCTTATACAACCTTCTTGACACTTGTTTAATACTTCATTAATAATCTAAACATCCCTATAACTCGTCCTCAAGACCTTACCAAACAATCCTTAACACAATAATTTACGAAACCTTTCCTAAAGCCCACTTATACTCCACTTATCCTTATCAATCCTTATTTCATCAATTCATATTATTTCAAAATCTTAACGTATGCATCCTAGGACTTACTAAATATCCGTCTTATAGCCTTAAGAACTTCCTGTCATCCTTAAGCTCTCCTTGGTCCATTTACTACACGACGACATGAAAGTTCCAAGGTGTAGCACAATCATTGGGAGAGGATATTTGTTCTTTATTGTCACCTTATTCAACTGCCTATAATCGATGCACATTTGTAAGGAACCATCTTTCTTTCTCACAAATAGGACTGGTTCTCCCCACGGTGATGAACTGGGTCTAATAAACCCCTTCTCAAGAAAATCTTTCAATTCTGCCTTTAATTCTTTCAATTCTGCCGGAGCCATTCGGTAAGGAGGAATAGAAATAGGCTTGGTGTCCAGCAACACATCAATAGCGAAATCAATCTCTTTTTTTGGGGGAAGACCTGGAAGTTCATCTGGAAATACATCTGGAAATTTATTCACTATCGGAACGGATTGGAAAGTTGGCGACTTTGCTTTGGTATCATGAACTCGGTCTAAGTGATAAATATAGCCCTTAGCTATCATCTTTGTTTCCTTAAGGTAGGAAATAAACCTACCTCTTGGAGATGCTATATTACCCTTCCATTCAAGTACGGGCTCTCCTGGAAATTGAAATCGAACTGCTTTCATTCAGCAGTCAACATTAGCATAACATGAGGCCAACCAATCCATACCCATAATCACATCGAAATCTAACATCTCCAGCTCAACTAAATCAGCTTTAGTCTGGCGGTCGCATATCACAATTACATAATTTTTATACACTTGTCTAGCTATCACAAGATCACCAACCGGAGTGGATACCCCAAAAGGTTTAATTGCTCAGGTTTCACCCCACTACGACCAGCAACATACGGAGTAATATAAGATAGGGTAGAATCTGGATCTATCAATGCATACACATCATGGGAAAATACGGATAATATACCTATAACCACATCCGGGTAGGACTCAAGATCCTGTCGTCCTGCTAAAGCATACATACGGAGCTGAGTGACACCTGAAGTAGTTGCTCCCCCTCTGCCTCGACCTCGACCTACTGGGATCTGGGGAATCTGCCCTACCGGCCGTACTGAAGAGGAACCTGGTGCTGATCCTATGGGCTGAACCCCACCTCGACCATACCTCGAAGTACAATCACGGATCAAGTGCCCAGTCTGTCCACAAACATATCAAGCATTTGTGCCCTGGCGACATGGCCCCAAATGTAATTTACCGCACTAAATACATCGCGGAACTGGTGGTCTCCTCTAACTGTGATCACCCCCAAACTGAGAACCTGAAGCCCTCGAACTCTGACCCTGTCCTGAAGGAATGGAGCGATCAAATCTCCTACCTGCAAATCTTAGAGGTGCACTAGTCGCCAACTGGCCTGAGTGTCTAGAATAGGCCTGCCTTGATCCCCCTCTATATTCATTACCTGCCCCCATAGATCTGGCCCTCTTGTTTTGCCCTCTATCAATATCACGATCACCCCTTTACGGATATTGTTGTCCTTCTAAATTCTGGGCATGGGCTTGAATGCGGGAAATATCCATCCCATCTTGCAACGAAGCCGTCAAGCAGTCCTTCAACAAATGCGGCCCTAATCCACTCACGAATATGTGCACTCTATCCCCCATGTCGGCCACCATAGTCGGGGCATATCTTACCAATGAATTAAACTGAAGGCTATACTCCCGGGCACTCATATTTCCTTGTTTTAGATTTAAGAACCTATCCGCTCTAGCTCAGCGGACCTCGGGTGGCAAATAGTAGCGGATGAAGGCATCTACAAGTTATTGCCAAACGGGAGGAGGCACATTCTCTTTTCTTGATGATATATTTTACCATAATATCGCCACATCTCAGAGTCTATAAGATGCCAGCCCCACAGGTTCAGTTTCGGAGGCATGAATAATCTTCAATGTTCTCAACATTTCATCGATAAAACTTTGCGGGTCTTCATTCGGTTTTGACCTGAAAAACTCCGGAGGATTCAAAATCATGAAATCACGGGCTCTGGTACTAGCTGCCCGATCACTTGGACTCGCATTCTGCCGCTGTGCCTGGGCGGCAACTAACTGCGTCAATAGATGAATAGCCTCGGTCACTTGTTGACCCGAAGTAGCCGATGGAGGAACTGCAGGCATAGGAGCTGGAGCTGAAGCTCCCTCTTGTACTTCTAAATTGGGTGGAGTGGAAGAAGTATTAGATGGAGCCTCATTATGTGATTCGCCCTCTCCTACATTCATTGGCGGCTCTCTTTCTACCCGCCTTTTTATCATAGTCTTGCTCTTCTGGGCAGCTGTAGCTTTTCCCTTTGGCGGCATTTCTGAAATCATAGCACACTATTAATGAGGAGAAAATCTTATAACGTAGCTCTATCGCACGATCTCTTAAGATGAAAGATGGTCATTTTTCCTAAATGCCCTGTAGCCTCCTGTTTATTAGTGTGGCGCGCAACACAGCATAAACAACACTCTACTAGACACAACTCGTAGACACTTCCTAGGACTGAACTGCTCTGATACCACTTTTGTCATGACCCGACTAAGGGTCATGACGGGTACCCGGGGATAACCACCGAGCACCGCTCATGTCATTACCCATCGTACACATCAAGCGTTCATTCATTAATCTTATACTCAAATCATAGGAAAACCATTTTTCACTTTGAAACATAATTACTTTTATATACATAAGCCCTTCGGCTATAATATACACGTGGGAAAAATCGTGAGACCATACTACCCACACATGCGTATCTACGAGCCTCTACTAGAGTACTAGACATATGGACGGGACAGGGCCCCGTCGTGCCCAAAATACATATATATACACAAAATAATGAGTCAATGGCACCTCCAGAACAATGGAGTGCTCTCAAGTCAGCTAACAGCTCCTACGAGTCTGGATCACCTCCTTGTCTACCTGTGGGCATGAACACAGCGTCCAAAGAAAACGGACGTCAGTACGAACATTGTACTGAGTATGTAAGGCATGAATGAAATGAATATAATGGAGGAATCATAAAACATAAGATGAAGATATAACCTGCGTAACTTTTAAGGACGCATACATTTCATACATATATCATATATAATCATAGAACATGTATCATCATAGCGCATACATCATCGTATCATAAATTTCATCATCGTTAACTCGCGTCCAGGTAACCATCAGATGCCGCCCACTAGTGGTGTCATGCCCGGCCCTCTAGGCTCGGTGTAAACACAGCAGCCCGCTTTAGCGGTGACATTCTCGGCCATTTAGGCGCGGTGGAATCATATCGTCATATAGTCAACATAAACTTATTATTATTATACTCTCATAGGCACATCATGGCCTTATCATAACTTAGCATCATTGTACATTTATCAGCAAAACATACATTAGAGCTTGAAGGCAGCTATGGCTATGTCGGGGTAACATAAGGTCGTGAACCCCCGATTACATTATGTTGTGATCATAATCATTGTATCTCACCTTGAGGGGACTAACATTTTAAGGTGAGTGTACACAAGGAAAAGCATCAATGGAACCATACTTAGGATCATTAACCTCATAAACATTGTATGTTGCTCTTGGATTCTTTATACTTAAGCTCATCATCATCATCATCATGCTCGTATCTTATCTCTTTTCTTTATCATGTGCGTACGTAGCTCTTTATAGTCATAGACTCATAATTTCTGTTATTTAGGAAGATTATGGAAAATTTGGAAGATTCATGCCATAGGAGTCATGCCTTAGAAGGAAAGGATTAGCCTTACATACCTCTTTTGTTTAACAATTCTATCGCTTGATTGTTCTTCTTCAACGCTCACGTTTCTACCTTCAAGAGAATTCGCATCAACATTAGCCAATCGATTATATGAACGTGCTTACTAAAGCTAGAGAAAATTGGGCAGCATTTCCTTTGTTTGTACAACTTTCCTGATTTTACATATCAACTCCCAAACGTCCATAACAACATTCACAATATTATAAACAACAATCATCATTCATCTACATTATCCACATTTCACAATTTCACTTCAATTCCTCCATAATCGTGGTCATAGTTCACTATTGCGTTTTCTCACATATAATGCTTATCCCATGTTCTAAATGTCATTCATAACATACTTACAATTACAACATATCAATATTCATGATTCACTCCAAACTACTACTCAAAATCTCATTATTCCTATCTTTGTGACCCATTTTCTATATCCTTCTACAATCCAAGTGTTTCAACTTCTCAATACCTTAAACAACATGAAAAGATTACAAAACTTACCTTAGATAGTGTAGGAATAAGCCTTGAGTGAAAATACTTCTCTTGCACCAAAGCCCTAGTTCACTTCCATTGGAATTCCTTGGCTTGGATGAACTTTAATGTGTCTCATACACTTGATTTTGTTGGTTTGAAGAAGTTGATTCTTGTTTAGTCTTAGATTCTTGTAAAAGAAGTGTGTGGAATATTCTAGAGGGTTAGAGAGAAGTAGAGAAGTGAGGGAAATGAAAATAATAACATGGGGTCTTATATTTATATTTGGAAAATCTGACCCGTCGGGAAATTATACGGACATTTATACGGTCCGTATAAACTTATACAGTCCGTATAAGTGACCGTATAATCCCATCAGTGAGGGACCTTTACTGTGACGATTCTGCGGACCATTATACGGATCGTATAATTGGTCATATAATCTATCTTTTCTCCGATTTTGTTCTCGTCACTTCGTTTGATCTCAAATCCTTATGGAACCTTCTTAGCACTTGTTTAACACTTCATTAACAATCTAAGAGGCATTATAACTTTTCTCCAAAACATCATTAAGCCATCATTAATTTGATACTCATAAATCTTGCCCGACACACAACATATACCTTGCTTTCTTTAACAACATTCGTCTCCTACCTCAAACGTCTTTGAAATCTCATTTAGAATCGTCAAATGTTATTTATTACTTACCAAAAAATCTTATACGTCGTGCCCTTCGTTAGTCTATTCACTGTATGTTAACAGACACAGGCGAGGTCCGATCCCGTCCTTATCATGTTTTTCACCCTAGTAGAGGCTCATAGATTGATATGTATGATTAGATATTTTATTTCCTTCTCGATCTATATATCGTTGTATCATTATTTTTGTTAGCTTTGTTAGCTTGTATTCTTAGGTTCAGCTTGACTACGTATGTGAATATATCTTTTGGGCTTGTGTTCCTTCCAGCTTATGATATCTGCTAGTTAGCAGGTTGCCTCGTGATGGCCCTCATGGCCCTCATTTAGGTATGACTATGTGATGAATGTATGTTCTGTGGTTCCTGGTACGTTAGATCCGGGTGCCTGTCATGGCCCTCCGGTTGGATCGTGACAAAGGTGGTATCCGAGCAGTTCGTCCTAATGTTGTCTACAATCTATGTCTAGTAGAGTCTTGTTTATGGGTGTGCAGTGAACCACGCTTATACACAGGAGGCTATGGGAATTTAGGATGATTGACCTTCCTTTTTATCTTAGATCGTGCGATAGAGCCATGTTATAAGGATTCCTTTCTCCTAACCATATGTTGTGATTTCAGTAATGCCTGTGATGAGGAAAGCTTTAGCAACCCATAAGGGCAAGTCAGTGGTAGGTAGGAATACTAGTTGTGTACAACCTGTAGATGTTGAGAAGGGTGAGTCCCAGAATGAGGTTCCATCTCGGATCTCTCATACTCTGCTGGCTCCAGAAGAGCTCCAGCTCCAGCACCCCCAGTTTCTCCACCTAATGCCTCAGGCCAGGAGATGCGACAGGCTATTCAGTTGTTGACCCAATTAGTAGCTGCTCAGGCCCAGCGGTAGGGTACGGGTTATGGTGATAGGGCTGTTAGTGCCAAAGTTCGAGATTATATCAATTTAAATCCTTCAGAATTGTTGAGATCGAAACCAAACGAGGACCCGCAGAATTTTATAGATGGGATGTTAAGCGCCTTGCGGGTGATGCATGCTTCAGACACTGAGTCAGTAGAATTGGCTTCCTATAGACTACAGGATGGTGATGTTCACTGGTCTGAGACCTAGGTGTCATCAAGAGGAATTAATGCACCCCCATTCGTGTGGCAAGAGTTTACAAATGCCTTTTGTCGGCATTATCTGCGGCCAAAGATTAGACGAGCCCGAGCTGATAGTTTCCTGAACCTTAGACAGGGGAACATGACTGTTTAAGATTACAGTCTTCGCTTTAATTCATTGGCTAGATATGCTCCAGCTATTGTAGCTGAGATGGAGGATACCGGTACGTGAGCAGTTTGGGACCACATTTGTTTGATGGCTGCACGATGGCCTCACTTCAAACAAGCATGGATATTTCTCGCATTCAGGCGCACACTCAAAACCTTGAGGAGCATAGGCAATAGCAGAGGGCTGAGTGTGAGCATGATAGGGGTCATAGTAAGAGTGCTAGATCTTCAGGTTTTGTTAGTGAGTTCAGAGGTGGTCAGTGGTAGCAGTATTCTAGGCATTCAGCCTATTAAGCGGCTAGTACGCCTCCGTAGTTCACAGGTCAGAGATTTGATCAATCTACTTATTTAGGACCAGGTCAGGGCTCTAGAGCCTTAGGTTCTCGGTATAGAGATAAGTCAGGATAGATGAGGCCACCTTTACCACAATGTACTCAGTGTGATAAGAATCATGCTCGACAGTGCCGCTTAGGTTTAGATGTTTGTTATGCTTGCGAGCAGCTAGACCATGCTATATGTGAGTGTCAATCGAGAGGTGGTAGGGGTATAGTTCAGCCCACCGGATCAGCAGCTGGTTCGTCATCATCTGTATGCCCTCCGGGGCAAGGCTCTCAGACAACAGCAGGCCGCGGTAGAGGTAAAGAGGGATTGTCTAGCTCGAGCGGTCCTCAGAACAACATTTATACATTGGCCGGTCGTCAGGATCTCGAGTCTTCACTAGTGTTGTTACAGGCATATTATCAGTATCTTCCTAGGATGTATTTGCGTTGATAGATCCAGGTTCTACATTGTCGTATGTTACTCCTTTTATTGCTGGTCAGTTTGGGGTGAAACTCGAGTCGATTAAACATTTTGTCACGACACAATTTCTCTAAGTCATGCGGGTACCTACCTTTCCCACCTCGGTAGGCAAACCCTTAACTCAAAAGTCACAAATAATAGAAAATAGCGAAAGTCTTACAATTATAATATAAATAAGAAAATGCGAAAGTCAATGAAATTCGCCCAAGTATCTGGTCTGGTCATACAAAAGCATTTAACTAAAATCTACAAGTCTGGAATATCAATAATACATCAAGTCCGAATATGTCTCGGAATAGGAAATAAGACATAAATAAGAAGAATCTTCAAGGCGGCGGACGTCTCGTGCTCACCCTATAGACTCTTAGCAACTCTCGGGGCGACTGTTAGCCATGAAAAATAGAAGTATATCCAACCTGGAATTCTACATTCATAAAAGAATACAGCAAGTACAGGTCAGTACAAAACCACAATACTGGTAGGTATCATAGGCCGACTAAGTATATCAGTCCCTCCGCACACAGCTCACAGGTGACTTACCATGTTCCATAATCATCATTGTTCCTTCTCGTTTCTATCAATAGTGCTAGTCACACAACATAATAAAATGATATGAAATGAATATGTGACGATTCAAGTACAAACAATGAATAATATCAAGTTCAAGTTGAGCCACACATAGCGCACCCAAATCGTCAACAAGTGATCCATACAATAATCATAATGAATCTCCAATTTTCATAACAATAAGAGCCAACTATCCCAAAATAGCAATACCAATAACGAGGCGTACACTAAGTACCAATATCAATATCAAGTAATTTCATCCTTCCGATTTACTCCTATTTCACAAACAATCCACCAATTTATATACAAAGTACCAAACAAGGTCCTATGGAGTCTACAAGCCACTAGCCCGATCAAACAAGTCACAAGCAATACCAAACCCTAAGGCAGCATCCAACCCAACTTCATACCCGAAGGTTTACATGCTTTCTCCGATAATATCATCTAAATATATGTTTCGATAAACACAGTCTCACCATAGGGTATACCGTAACCTACCTGAAAGGCCGAACAACAATATCACCAACAATCACACCTTAGCCTTTCCTTTCCTTGAGCCTCAAGATCAAGAAAGTCTATTCATATTTGAAATCTAGATTAGAAATCATAAATATCGATACCTATATTGCTATCATTCAAATTGGGTCAAAACCAACCCTAGAATTTGGGGAAAGGAGCCCACAGGGGCAAAACGGGAAATACGGGGGTAAATTATAATACGGGAGTAAATTATCCAATTAAACACTAGATGATCAAAACCCATCAACTAATTGCTAAATTTACTCAACGATTCATCCAATTTCGAAATCCAAGCAAAACCTCAAATTTTTTAGTATAAACCCTAACTCTTAAATTCAAGAATTCATCACTAACAATGGAAGGCATATGATTAACAACCTTAGACACATCATATTCTAGCATTAACCCAATCAATTACATCATTTAAAGCAACTTACGAAGTCTAACCAATTTTATGAACTTCTCAAGAAAGACCCATTAAACCTTTTTCATGAAAAACCCCAATTTTCTACTTTAGAAATCATGGATTAAAGCTTAAACCAAGGGAATGAATCAAAGGGAAATACTTAGATTATGGTTTAGACCTTACCCCATGGAAGAAACTTGAAAAACATCCTAGAATTCTCCCAAACCCAAGCTTTCAAGATGAGAGAAACCCAAACAACATCAAAATAGCAAAAATGCCCATCTGTTCTACCTCGTTTTTGGTGCCAAATGATCCCAAAACTTGCTTTTGATGCCTCCAATGGATACCTTATGAAAATCAAATCAAATTAGACTTTTGAATCACTCCATTTGACCTTATAATGAAGGAGATATGTTGGTTTCAATATTTGAAAAATGCAAATTTTTAAATACGAATTCAGTGGCAATTTAGTAATTAATCTGAAAAAATCTGGCAACCTAATTCTTAGTAAAATGACCATAATTCCCTCATACGATGTCGAAACTTGATGATTTCAGTTGTTATGGTTCCAAAATTACGATACGGATATAATGGTTCAGTCAAAACACGAATCAAAGGTTGTTTGCTTAATATGATACCCTTCATGCTCAAATCGACGTCGAAACCGAAAACAATTACCGTGCAACCCAAACTTCTCCAAACCTCATCGGAATCTAACCAAACTTTGTGGACATGTCAAAAATTATCATACAAACTTATTGGAACTTCCAAAACATCGACACAGGATCATCTTAACCCAATGTTGACCGTGGTCAACTCCAATTCTAACTTAACCAGTTTCTCGACCAATGACCCCAATCACACTCGAACCCTTCGAGAACCAAATCAATGACACCAGTAAGTCATAAATCACCCTCCAGACCTAATGGAACTGTCAAAATTTTCTTACGGGCACGTTTACCGAAAAGTCAACTTTGAGTCAAAAAGTTTTCGCTTTAAGACCAAATTTTCTAAAAGTCATTCCATGACCCAAAGCAATGCCTAGGGAACTGTGCCACCAGTCCCTGCGGGTCAAAATCGTAATAACAAGGCTCGGGGATGAGTCAACAAGGGAAACAATGGTAAAAATGTAATAACGACCATTGTTACACATTTTGAGGTGCTTACACCCGTTGTTAATATAGTGATAGCTAGACGGGTATACAGAGGTTGTGTAGTTATAGTCTGTGATCTTAATACTATGGTAGACTTTGATATCATTATGGGTATGGATCGGTTGACCTCTTGTTATGCTAATGTTGATTGTAGAACGAAGATGGTTCGATTTCAGTTTCTAAGAGAGTCTGTTCTAGAGTGAAAGGGTAATGCAGCATCGCTAAGCGGTAGGTTTATTTCCTATCTCAAGGCAAGGAAGATGATTTCCAAAGGTTGTATATATCATATAGTCAGGGTTCGGGATGCAGAAGCAAAGCCACTGACTCTTCAGTCCGTTCCAGTGGTTAATGAGTTTCTAGACCTATTCCCGGATGACCTTCTTGGTCTTCCACTAGAGAGAGATTGACTTTACTATCGACGTATTACCAAATACTCAGACGATATCTATTCCTCTTTATAGGATAGCACCTGCTGAGTTGAGGGAATTAAAGGAGCACTTGAAGGACTTGCTTGAGAAAGTCTTTATCAGGCCTAGTACGTAGCCGTGGGAAGCGGCTGTGTTGTTTGTAAGAAAGAAATATGGCTCCTTGAAAATGTGCATTGATTACAGGCAGTTGAATAAGGTGACAATAAAGAATAAGTATCCATTTTCGAAGATAGATTTGAGGTCAGATGCATCGGCGGTATTTATTGATCTGATGAACAACGTATTCAAGCCCTTCCTAGATTTGTTCATGACTATGTTTATCAATGATATTCTAGTATACTCTCGATCAGAGGGAGAGCATGCAGATCATTTATGTGTTGTCCTTAAAGTTCTTCAGACTTGGAAGCTATAAGCAAAGTTCTCTAAATGTGAGTTTTGGTTGAACTCTGTGACTTTTCTGCGGTAGATTATTTGAGATGAGGATATTAGGGTGGATAGGCAGAAGATTGAAGCCGTGAAGACTTGGTCGAGACCCACAACACCCAAGGAAGCTAATAAGTTTCAAGGCTTGGCAGGTTATTATAGGAGATTTGCAGAGGGTCTTTCTTCCATTTCTGCACCACTGATGAAGCTGACTCAGGAATCAGCTCAGTTCTAATGCACCGATGCTTGTCAGCGCAACTTTCAGGAGTTGATGAACAGATTAACTTCGGCACCAGTTTTGACACTTCCGGAGGGATCGGAGGGATATGTTAGTTATTGTGATGCTTCAGGCTTTGGGGTAAGGTTGTGTGTTAATGCAGCATGGCAAGGTTATAGCTTAAGCTTCAAAGCAGTTGCCGAAGCACGAAAAGAATTACCCGACCCATGAATTTGAGCTAGCCGTGGTGATTCATGCATTAAAGATGTGGAGGCACTACTTGTATGGCGTCCATGTTGATATCTATATGAACCATAAGAGCCTTCAGTATATATTCAAGCAGAAGGAGTTGAATTTGCGCCAAAGGCGATGGTTGGAGCTATTGAAGGATTATGATGTCAATATCTTGTATCATCCTAGGAAGGAGAACGTAGTAGCTGATGCCCTTAGCCGCAGGTCTATGGGTAGCTTATCTTATGTTCAGCAGGAGAAAAGGGAGCTAGTTCGTGAGGTTCAGCAGCTAGCTAACCTAAGAATTCGATTACTGGGCTCGGGCGATATAGGGGTTACTATTCAGGATTCAGCAGTCTTATCTTTAGTAGCTGAGGTTAAGGAGCGACAGTATGAGGATCCTATGCTATTCCATTACAAAGATAAAGCTCCTTATAAGAACAAGTCACCATTTGAAATTATTGCAGACGGAGTCCTCAGATATGAAGGTAGGCTGTGTACTCCTGATGTTGCAGGATTACGTCATCAAATTGTGGGAGAGACTCATTACTCCCATTATTCTATTCATCCAGGGACGACGAAGATGTATCATGATATTAGGGAAGTTTACTGTTGGGATGGAATGAAGAAAGACATACCAAAGTTTGTAGCCTAGTGTCCTAACTGTCAGCAGGTGAAGATTGAGCATCAAAAGCCCGGTGAATTATTGCAGGATATCGAGATTTTGACCTAGAAATGGGAAGTAATTAATATGGATTTCATTACAGGCTTGCCCCATTCTCAGCGTAAGTTTGATTCCATATGGGTGATTGTTGATAGACTTACAAAATCAAACTATTTTCTGCCCATCAGGACTATTTACTCAGCAGAGGATTATGCAAAGCTCTATATCAAGGAGATAGTACAACTTGATGGTGTTTCGGTATCTATTATCTCCGACTGGGGTACGCAGCTTACATCTAACTTTCGGAGGTCCTTCTAGAAGGGTTTGGGGACTCAAGTGAGTCTTGGCACAGCATTTCATCCCCATAAAGATGGACAGGCTAAGCACACCATTCAGACACTTGAGGATATGCTACAGGCATGTGTCATAGACTTCGGAGGTAGCTAGGGTGATCATTTTCCACTTATCGAATTTGCATATAATAATAACTATCAGTTTAGTATCCAGATGGCCCCGTATGAAGCTTTATATGAGCGGAAGTGCAGGTTACCTATTGGATGGTTTGAAGTGAGGGAATTTAAGTTATTAGGGCCAGATTTGATTCAGCAAGCAGTGGAGAAGGTCAACCTTATTCAGGATCGATTATTGGCAGCTCAGAGTCGTCAGAAGTATTATACGGACAATCGCCAACGAGATTTAGAATTCCAGGTTGATGATTGGGAATTCCTGAAGGTATTGCCTATGAAAGGAGTTATGAGATTCGGTAAGAAGGGTAAGCTTAGTCCTCGGTACATAGTGTTTCATTTCTTATAATTACTAGTCGTGTGAGGCCATTATTATTATTGTTTATTGTGGCCCTTTATATCGTTGAATATTTTAGGTAGCTGTGTCACAGGTTGGTAGTGGTACAGTTACAACAGAGACTCTACTGAAATTTCTATAGGACCCCTGAGAGTTCAACATTACAGACGAATGTTCTTAAGGGAGAGGAATGTTAGACCTTGTCTTTCACATACATCAAAGTTTCATCTTAAGTAGTTTCTCGTAGTCTTGTATTGGAAATTATTTGGGAAGTTATGTATGAGGCCTATGGGTGCATCTCAGAGTTATATAAGTTCTTAAACATGTTTGGAAAAGAGTATGACGGTTAGACGTCAAACAAACTAAAAAGAATATGTTTCACCGGAAAATTGGAACAAGGAAGTTCCACGGCCACTTCCGCGGACCGTGAATCCTTTCACAGACCGTGCAAGTGGTGTTGGGCCACCATGGAATGGTGGCAGAGGGTGGGGCTACTTGATTCATTCCAGGACCAATTCATGGTCGTGAATTGGTGCCGTGAAATGTATGTCGGTTAATTTGTTTTGGCTAAGTATTTAGAGGTGGTCCATGATTTGGACCTCATTTTTTCCCAAAAATTAGAACCTTAAGGTCCTCCAAACTCTCTCAAAATTTCTCCATCCATCTTAAGCCATCACAGGATGGATAAAGCCTTAAAACCCTAAGCTAGTTCATAGAAGGTGATTGTTCTTGCTTCTACTTGATGTTGCGGTGAATTTGGACTTGGAGCAAGATATGTGGGTTGAAGTTCTTCAAGTCACAAGATATGTTCTTCATCTTATTTCATATGTTGAGTCGATTTGGAGGGTTAACAAGTCTTAAAGGTGAAAATAATCATGGTAGAGAAGTCACAAGGTATTAAGTTGAAGTTATTGTCTATGGACTGATTTTGAAAGGAAGTTTTGACTGATTTGAGTCTAGTTTGCATGTAATATCTTGATTGGTATTGTTGAAGTTGTTATTGACGTTTTGAAGTTGTTTTGGATTTGGGAGGAAGTATATAGTATAGGAGAAATGCTTTCCAATTTACGTTAGCCCACCTATTAGCTTTATTTGCCCTTATAAGTGTTTCAACGACTTAACCTTAGTGTGAATCATCTTGAATGTAGCTTTGCAAGCTCGGAAATATAGAGGTTGAGTGGTTCAGTAGACAACAAGGTATGTTAAGGTTGTCCCTTTCTTTCCTTTGGCATGATCATATTGATACAAACATATACAAATGACATCCACAATGACTCCATTCCTAAAAAAAATTAGAAGCTTATGTTCTTGATTTTCTTATGATGTTATTGATCTTGTTTCGTGATTATTGATTTTATTTTGTGATTGTTGATCTCAACTTATGGTCATTGATTCTTCTAGGTGAGATATGTTGACGATGCAAGTTCCATAATGGTAATCGGACGTATACCGACTGTACGTCACTCCGATAGAGTCATAACATTTTCTTTGAGCTCTCATGAATGATTTTTATATATATGCATCTATTTTATTACACCGCGCCATGCTATAGTCGGCAAAGTACGACACCTATTGTGTACACCACTGCATGTGGGTACGTTATGATAATAATAGCCCCAAGAGTGGCTTAATGATGATAATGCAACCCCATAGTGTGGCTTATGTATATATGTATGAAAATGTTTTTTTCAAAGGAAAGCATACATGTGATCCGCCTTCAGAGGCATTTAGATGTACAGGTTTTTTCTCTTTTATCTCAAGTTACTTTCCTATCTTTATTATGTTGTTTTCCATGCCTTATATACTTGGTACATTATTGGTACTGATGTCCTCTTTTTTGTGGACACTGCATTCATGCTCACAGGTAGATGGGGAGACGATTCACATCCTTAGACTGCCTTCTCAGTGCTTGTATTGGAGCACTCCACTTATTCCGGAGTTGCCGTCTAGCTTGGTATGATTCCTTTGTGTACATTTAGGTATGGCGGGGTCCTGTCCCGTCCTTATTATGTTTTGCTCTAGTAGAGGCTCGTAGACAGATATGTACGGTTAGATTTTCTATGCCCTTCTCGGTCTATATATCGTTGTATCATTATTTTTGTTAGCCTTATCGACTTGTATACTTGGGTTCAGCTTGTGTATATGTTGACACCTAATTTTCACCTCATAAAACGCGTATTTTAATTTTTAAATTTCCCGAGTCCAAGACGGAGTAAGATGCCCTTAAAAATTTAAAAATTTAAAAATCCTGAGAAAATTACAAAAATTGACGTTTAATTATTATTTTTATAAAAATAAACAATTACAAGAAATTACGAGTTATTTACTTTCACAAACGTGATTTGAAAAGAAGATACATATCCCGCTCTGTCTAACTCGGAAAAATTGTTAATTAAAAGTGACGTATGACCTACGACTCATTTTGACCGCATTTTCCCATATTTTTAAATACTGCTCGAAAGTATATCAATGTCGAGCTCATTTTAAACTTGTATTTTTAAAAACTACGAATTGCGAATTTTTATTGCTTGCAAATATTATTTTACAAGAGTGTTTAAGTTGATACGTCGGTTTGAAACTATGTAAAGAGTATATTATATATATATATATATATATATATATATATATATATATATATATATATATATATTTTTTTTTTTTTTTTTTTTTTTTTAAAGGAGAGCTTCCCCGCCCCTCCAAATGCCCCTTCATCCTCGCAGCCAAACGGGCCCTTAACGTCCAAAACACTAAACGATCTTCTTCTTTAATTTTTCCACAAAAACGATCCCTTCCACATTTTCCTCAATCGTACGCATACAGCCTGGCATCAACGGCTCAATTGGATGTATTTTTTGTTGGTTTGTGAGGGATTGGTACAATTTGCTTCACTGTCATTATTCTTAGTACTATACTTGTAAAATTTAGGGATTTTTGGTACGAATTGGGTACGTTTTGTTGGAATCTGATGTCTTATTCGTTTTAATTTCAAAATTTTTGATAAGGTAAGGATTTTGGGGGGAAACAAGGGCAAAAAATGAAGGATCCCACATCGGTTGAGGAGATTTTGGGGTCATCCTCTTGGTTCTGTAAATAGAAACCATGCTCCTTGCATTAAAAAAAAAACAGGAAAAAATGGCCTCGAGACCAAAAAAAATTTGGTTCTTATACCATTAAATGGGTTTTCACAACCCTAAGAGTAAGAACACTCAGAAACCCAGTGAAATCGCGAGTTACGAGGACGTTCTCACTCAAGCATAATTTTTGGAAGTCGTTTCCATTCATTGGAAATCGATTCGTTGTGAAAGGTGTTCGTTGTCTCCCGTCGCCCCAATCGCTGCTCGGTAAAAAGGCAATCCTTACTCCCTCTCCTTTTCATTATCGTCTTTAATATTGATTAGGGTATGATATGTGCAGTTATTTAGTGATTAGCATTAGTCAATAAGTGATTAGTATGTTTATAGCTTATTCACATAATATGGATGAAGATTAGTTATAATCATATGATTGTGTCCCTGTTTAAAAGGTTTTATGCACTGTTTGGTGTAGCTGCTGGCTTAGCTTAGTATAGCTTCCTTTAATTAATTTTAGCTAATAGAGATGAGTCATGAACCAATCGTTTTAAGTCAAGTGTAGATGTTGGTCATATGGCTTTAACTGTATGAATGCTTTGTTGCCAGTTCATTTGCAATGTTCCTTAGCTAAATTTAAATCAGTAAATCTCATCCTAGGTTTAGTTTATCTGCCTGTCCAATTTTGTTTACGGTCAAGAGGGTTTAGATAAGTAATGATTCAGGGTTTATTATTTACCTAAGTCTGATTATTGTTTTCTGATTGACCTACGTTGAATTTATTGTGATTAGTTTGCCAGTTGAAGTTTCATATGGTTCATGTCCTAACATTGGAAGTGTTCTTCAATCCTACTGAAAGATGAATGCCCTAAGCTCATTTACTGGACTCTGTGTTTCGAAGTCTTTAATGGCCCTATTTCTGTTTCTATAGTGTTTGTGAATGATATCATGTAGTTTGTAACTCTCCATGCCATTTCTGTTTGGGTTTCCCTTTCTTTTCTTAACCCTTTTCCTGTTTGACATGAGAATGTGTAGCAGAATTCAGCTTGACATGAGTTGTTGTTGGTCCCCTGTTTCTTAACTGGTTTTCAAATTCTTGGTTTAAATTGATAAGTGTTTGTGTACTCAAAAAATGACATATATTCTTGGAAACAGATTAGTAGGAACCACTGTAGCAACTTAATACACCACAAGATGCTTATTCCACTTTCTGATAAGGTTAATTTCTAGAATGATTTGTTACTTTTTTCCTAGTATGATTGAAGTTGTGTTAGCTGAAGCATTTCCCTATAGAAAGTTGGGTCATGGTTTGCTTTGATACAAAAAATAAGGTTGTTTTCATTTTTTTCTATTTGTTATTTTCCCTTTTGTTTGTTTACCAGTACTCCTTTAGACCATATATCTGGTCTCCTTGGTTCCTTGATGAATGTTCTAGATGATCAGAGGCAACCATTAAAGTTTGTTTAAGTTTATAAGTTCAACTAGTGATCTTCCAGTTTTCCTTACTGTTTTGCTCAAGAAAACAGTGATAGTTCAGCTTGGTCCTTCAAGGTTATTATCTATATCCAAAGTGTTGGTTTTACTTAAGTTTAGGAAAATTTGTTTCTTTTCCTTATACTAGAATTTGAAAGTGTTGATGTACAAACAATTAACTGGTCACTCTGATTATTATAGCATGCCTTTAATAGTTTTGTATGATAAAATACCTAGTTTAAAGGGGTTGTTTGAAGATGTGTTGAAATCTCTTAAGTGTACCTTTCTTGTGTGTTGAAGTTCTAATAAGGAGGGTTGGACCAGTTTTAACCTATGTGTGTTATTTGAAATGTGATAAGGTGCTGGTCTTGTTATGATCAAGTAGCATGAGTTTCTCTGACCATGCCTGCCATTAGTAAACATGTCCAAGTTTGTTGTTCAAATCTTTAACTGAGTTGTGACATCTTCCAAAACTAAAATTATTAATAGTCCCAGAGGTTAAGCACTCCCTTCTTTAGAAACTATCAAAATTGTTTTCTTTTCCCTTGGTTTAGAGATCATGCTTTGAGTTTGTGTTAGAATAAGTTCTTTTGGTACTCCCTCAAACTCAACATACCTTCTCAATATGTTTCCAGGAAAGATTTCAAAAGGTTTAAGTGTTCAAGCAGGTTTTGACTCATAAGCTGTGGTGTGTGTTCACCTGATCTGTTTTCATTGAGGACATTAGTTGCAATAATTCAAACCATTCTTAATTCTGTTCTGGATAATAAAAGGCCGGGCACATATTTTGTTTGAAACTTCTCCTAAAAGAAACTGTCACTTAGGTACTTATAAGAGTATCCCAAGTCTTGAATCAAATTGGTTTCTGAAGGTGTTTTCTTGCCTGAATCTTTTCTTATGTTGTGTTGATGTCTGAAAGCCAAGGCAACTTAGGGACAGGTTTATCCCCTTCAATAGCTTGCCATGCCAAGGTTCTAGAACCTTTGGATCTTGTGCGGCATTGAAAACATGGATGGTGGTAGCCCCCATTGCTGCCTTAGTTTTTATTTAGCCTAATGTTTTGTTCTAATGTGATCAGTCTTGGAAAGCTAATCTCTCTTTAAGAATCTTGTTAAGTTGATACCATTCTTCGCCATTTGTGGATTTACTAACTGCCAAAGTCTTTTTCATTAAGTCTGTTATGAGTGCTTGTTGTCCCTGTTATGCGTCAAGACCAAGTTTTCTTGTGCACAACTCATGTGACAATTTCTATTTAGTTAAGTAGGAAGCTTAAGCCCCTTCTTTATGTAGTCTCAATCTTTGTTTCTTGGGTCACTCTCTCTATTGTTGATAGTTGTTGTTGTTGTTTTGTAGCTGAATATTTCCCTGCTCTTGTTGCTAGATTGCTTCAATTCTGTGAGTTATAGATTATGTTTGATGATTTCTATCATTTATTCAAGTGCAAGCATTAGTTTCACCTAATTTAAATCTAAACTAGTTGGCATCTTGTTATAGCAAGTCTGTTTTCCCCCCTCTTCGCTAAAATGGCTTGTTTTGAATTAATGAGAAGTAAATAGAAGAAGTGCTTAGCTAAGACATTGTTTCCTTTAAATTGACAAAGTTCTCTTCTTGTTTGATTTCAATTCTTAGATATATTCACTAGTTTGCCTTTTCCAAAATGCCCCTTAATTATGTTTCCTCTTGATCAACTAGCAAATTAGATATATGCTATGTTTTTCAGTTAAGTCATTGTTTTCTCCATGGAAATTGGTCTTAAAACTTGTTGAAGCTTGTTTACACTTTAAGCTATTTTCCATTAAATTTTAACAAGCTGGTTGGTTCGGATTTTGCATATATAAAGTGTTTCTACCCTAGTTGTTTAAATGCTCTGTTCCATGTTTATTTTTCCTGAATGTTTAATATTCTTCCTTTCTTTAGAGAAGTTGCAAGTTAGTATGAAGCTCCCCTCCCTTCCAAATATTCCAAATGTTCATATATGTTTTAAAAGTTGGTTTTTTAAGGGACTGAAAGTTTGTTTTTTAAGGGACTGATGGTTTTTAAGGGACTGACTAATAATGTTTTTTCTAAGTTTAGTTTCCAACCTTTAAAAATACAAGGACGTGTTATCTCTGCTTGAATATTTTACACTTCTCATGGTCTAAGTAGCTCTAATGACTAAAATAGCAAGCTTATATGACTGTTAGACTTAATAGTAAGCTGTTCTTGCTTGTTGAAACACACAACTCAAGTGAAACCTTGTCTTTTCCCTTCCGTGTCATCATTTTAATGAATGTTAACTGGTCTCCCCTCTCTCTACGACTGTAAGCATGTTAAGTTGCGTTTGATTTATTTTAAAGTTCTGAGAATCATGTGTAGTTACTGCTTTAATAATGAGAAGTGACTTGAGTAGGCCCTATTTAAATCACTGATTTAAAAGCTAGACTCTCTACCTACTGGATGTCTCTATTTCTTTCCAGAAGGGGTCTTTGAAGTTTAAGGTAGTTTCCCTTAGAAGGTTCATGAGTTGGATGTGTGTTGCTTCTTGTTCTTAGCTAGGTAGCTGGAGATGTTAACTAAACTGTGTTTAAAACAACTAAACTCTGTTTCTAGACCCAAATTCCTGAGAGTTAAAAGATAAATATGCATCTTATTTGAAGTCTTTCTTGAAACTACTTCATACATGGTTCACTTTAAACTGTTTCAAAGCTGAGTTAGGATCTAACTAGTGAATAAGTTCCTTAAATCAGGTTAATTATCTACTAGCTATTTTCAGTTAATTATCAGACGGAGTTCCTTGAATAAATTAAGTTTCAGATTTCAACCTTAAAACCAATATTGATACTCTTTTCAAAATCTGTAATTCTGGACATTTTGGACTGTTTTCTTCCCAAAATATTAAAACTAATATTTTGGCTACCCTAACCTTCATTTGGAATAACAACCTATTTGTTAACTTGGATAAGTTAAGATGTTAATATAGAAGTATTCTATTTCGGTTTGTTTGATGAAAATTTTGTATGTCGGATACTCATCCTTCACCCCCTCCTTTTCTTTGCATGACTTGGGGGATTTTCAAATCCCAAATGTCCCGGAGTTGTCGTTGAACTTGTGAACATTTGTTGCACCTGTGAGACCATTTTTGGCCACTTTGTTGCTACTTGTTTCTGCCATAGATTGTTTCTCTATGGCTGCTGCTTTGTTGTTGGGTTTGTGAACCGCATTTGATAAAAATTGTTATACCTCGTATTTCTATACGTCGAATAATTCGCAAGCAAATCGACTCAAGTTAAAGACGGGGTTACTTTCGGACATGAAATAGGAATTTTTAATTTTCAATTTTAATAAGCACACAAATTGTTTATAAATTTTATTTAGTGTAGAAATATTAATGGAGATTAGAGATTAATTAATTGTGATTAGGTTATTAAGTGGACCCCACTACAATACATGGATAAATATAATTGGATCATGAAAGATGACATGTCATAGTTGGACACATGTCATTTTAGTTGGACATGTGTCCACTTTGTAGGTGCCATATAAGGCTATGAGTGATGACTAAGCTATGAACAAGAATTCATTTTCAACTTTGTAAAACAAAATTAGAGAAAAAAATTCCTAAGCCTTGGAGAAAGTAGAAGTCACGGCCATGGCAGCCACCAAGGGAGCTCTCGGCCAGCTCCTTTCCGCCCCCTTCTACACAATTAATTGGAAAGATTTCAAGATCAAGTAGAGGAAAAAGATGGAGATCATAGCAGCCATGGCTGTTCTTGAAGAAGTTACACGTTGATAATAAGAGCTTGTCTCTAAGGTAAGATTCAATCCTTTTCTACATGTTTTGGAGGTAGTTTAGACTTGCATAGTTTGGTAGATGAGTGTTGAATATAAAAGGGTTATGCATGTTGATGTTGAATTATAAATTGAGCCGTGTAAGGGGGCTGTTTGATTAAGAATGGTGAATTGATTTCTAGTAGCATTATGGAGGAATTAAATGGTTAAAATTTAAGTTGTGTTGTTTTATGGACATGTTGTTATCCTTGTTGAATTGAAAGGATTGAAGGTATGATTATGTTCATATGTTGTTGTTGTTGTCATGGATTAAGTGAAGGGATTATGGTAATTAAAGTTGTCGTTGTTATGCGAAATTGTGGGTTAAAATGGATTCAGAAAGGTTGTTGGGTTGTTAGAATTATTATGGGTTGAATTGTAAGAATTCTGTATGTATATCTCTATTGTTGGTATTTCTGTGATAACAGGAGAATAATTGAAAATTTGGGTTAGGCGAATATATAGGGGAAATGCTGCCCGATTTTCGTTAAGTCCTTAACTAATGAAAAACCCTAATCGAGAAATTATAAGTTAAAGAACGAGTTCTATAAGCGATGGGCTACAGATTTACGAACTAGAAAATATAGTTACTGACGATAGTGTTACTTTTATATTAAATAGGCTAAAGGGGCGACGAAGCGAACGCGTTTGCGATTAATCGTTAACAGGTATGTAAAGTTAACTCTTCTTTCTTTTTGGCATGATCTTTATGAAATGAACATACGATGTGTATATGATTCCAAAGAAGTTCTTATTCTTAGAGCCACTAGAATGGCTAATGTTTTTGACTTCCAGAAGCTACTTCGTTATGTCTTGATACGTGTATATGATTCCAGAAGTTCTATTTTGATATAATCCGTATTGATATTCGAAAGGTCCTGGATATGGCTATTGTCTTGATTTTCAAAAGATGATTCGTTTTGAATATTCTATTGAGTCCTTGAATTCCATAAACTATTTCATGTTAACTTGATATGTGTCTATTATTCTCGAAATTCCATTTGACATAATCCATAATGATATTTGAGTGATACTTGACATGACAGACTCCTTTGACACTAAAGTGTTAGTTTATTTTACTTATTCTATTGAGCCTCAGATGATGACTTGGTTTGTATGTGGTCACTCACTACTCTGCTCGTGCATGTTGTCATTACGTCTTTCACCGAGTCCCGGGCTGGGTATGTTATCGTGCACAGTGTCACTGCATTATTCACTGAGTCCCTAACTAGAGGGTCGGGTACGGCATACATATATGATGATATGATGATATGATTATGGCACCGAGTCCCATGATGGGCCGGGTATGGCATACGTGTACACGACTTTATTCACCGAGTCCCTTACTAGAGGGCCGGGTACGGTATATGTATATGATGATATGATTATGGCACCGAGTCCCATAATGGGCCGGGTACGGTATATGATAATGATATGCATGATTTTGTTTCGTAAGGCACAGTTACAGTGATTTCTTGATTATCATACTTGTCTCATATGATCTCTATTCCAGTCATGATCTTCTTTATTCTATTTCATGCTTTATACACTCAGTACATATCTCGTACTGACCCCCTTTCTGCGGGGGGCTGCGTTTCATGCCCGCAGGTACAGATACTCGATTTGGTGATCCTCCAGCTTAGGATTTCGACTCAGCTGTCTTGGAGAGCTCCATTGTTCCGGAGCCTAGACTTTAGGTACAGATCTTTTGATGTATATATATGTTTATCCAGGGGTACGGCGGGGCCCTGTCCTGTTATATGATACTGTTGATACTCTTAGAGGTCTGTAGACATATGCGTGGGTCGTATATAGATGTTATTCAGTTGTGTTTATATGACTTATTTTGGGACGTTCCCATACGTAGTGGCAGCCTTGTCGGCTTGCGTATATATATATTTTGGAATGTTGTATGCAGTGGCAGCCTTGTCGGCTTGCGTATATGTTTTGGGATGTTCCCGTACATTGTGGCAGCCTTATCGGCTCGTGTATTATGATATCTTTTGATTGGCTGTGACCCCTCAGGAGACAAGTTACCTTGATATATACTTGTGACGTTCTGAGATAACGTTATGTTTTCACAAAGCTTCCTTATTATGTTTAGTTTCAGTTTGATGATGTCTAACAGATATGTATATGAGTGTCCAGCTCGGGCACTAGCCACGGCCTACGGGGTTGGGTCGTGACAAAAGTGGTATCAGAGCAGTTCTTCCTCGGAGTGTCTACAGACCGTTTCTAGTAGAGTCTTGTTTATCGGTGTGTTGTGCACCACATCTATAGACAGGATGCTACAGGACATTTAGGATGTTACTTTTCTTTCATATCTAAGATCGTGCAATAGAGCCCTGTCATAGGAAATGAAATTCCTTATACTAACCCTTGATTTCAGCAGTAGAACGGCATCGACAGAAGAAAGTGACTGATGATATTGGAAGTTACAGAGTACGCAGGTAAGCAACGGTACGAAGAATGTATGTCGGGTAAGGTATTTGAAGTACGATTGAAATGTAATGTTGAAGATTGAAAGGGAAAGTAAACTAGAAAGTGTAACAGGTGCAGTTTGGATTGGACATACGAGGTAAGTCCATCATTTTCATACTGTTGTTAATATTGGAAGCCCTGTGTGGCTGTGATATGATATATATATATATATATATATATGTTGGCCCTGTGAGGCATTGTTGGTATTTCCTGCGTGCAGGTTCTGGGATAGTGAGAAATACAGAGGGAACTCTACTAAAAGTTTCCTAGAAATATAAAAGGAATGAGATATAAGTTCATAATATGTCTTGAAAGTCGATACCGATCGGGTAAATTTATTATGCCGGATTAAAGCTTTAAGAGATGCCCTCCATGTCATCCGTAAGAGGCACCATTCTTATTTGGAAAATTTTATTTCGAAGAAGTATATATGAGCAACAAAGTTTGGAATTTATTTGAACGGACCATAATACTTCCCAGCCACATTTTTGCCTTAGAAAAGCTCATGTTGAAGGGCAAAAACGCCCAGCAATTAAGTTTCACTTTTATTGAAAAGTACAAAGCATATAGTAAGTAGTTTATGAACTAAATAGTTCGTTCATGACCCAAGAACGAATCTGAAGGAAAACTATGTAAAACAAGTGGAGCGTTCTTGTGTTCTTGAGGTAACATTTTATCATATCTTTATGTCCTTGAGTTTATTAGTTCTTAATCAACTAATTGGAGATGGAGTTTATAGAAGGAAAACTCAAACTTGTGGTCTGTCTTAGATCATGTGTTTCATGTGTTGTTGATGAAATGCTAGGATAATTTGGAAAGGGCTTGTGACACTAAGGGATGATTTAGAAAAAGGTGGCAAATCTTAACAGAATGTTTTATTGAGGTATCGAGTGAACTGATAAGTAGGGATAAATTACGACGAGTTTACAGTTAAAAGGAGTAATAGTATGATTGAGATAAGAGTACGGAGGGGGAAGACTTACGACAAATATGACGATATTGATAAGACAGCTTGTGAGATAGTAAGGATAAGATTGATCAAAAAGGGTGAAAGGTTAAGTACGCCTACTCCATAGAGCGTAATTAAATCATAGTAAGAATCGTGAATAAGGTTAAGAAGTGTTACACTATAGGATTGATTACGAACAGGATATTACGTGAATATAATAAGGATTGTTATAAAAAATGAGTAAAGCCTAGCGAGGAAATGGCTAAAAGATATGACGTGATCTATGCGACTAAAGTGTAAAGGCAAATGTGAAATCAGCAAGGTATGGAACGAATGAGAAGGACCTATAAGGTTCTATAGGGAAGGCTCAGAATAAAGATTATGTAATAACGAGAATGAAAGCGAGTACAAGAAAAGGAGTTAATTGGAAGAAGGAAATAAGAAGAAAGCGAGATTACAGTGCAGTAATAGATTATGACATGTATAGCCGAGAACACGACTAATATAAGTGACGGAACTGTGAAAGACCAAACTATAGAAAGATGAGGAACAAGGTAGAATGAGTGCTAGAAAATGACTGGGATGATAAGGACAAAGAGGGATGAACAGAATACGTTTTGAAAATGAGAAAGGGATTATGCAGAAGTAGTGTTTTCTGAAAGATACAGGAGTAGCAAGAGATTCCTCGCACACAGAATAAAAGATGGACATAGAATGGAGAAATGGAAAGGAATACTAAAGAAAGCATTGAAGATAGATGTAATTAATGGAGTACGAGTGTAAAATAAAAGGGAAATACATAGCGACGAACTTAAAGGTGTAATACAACGACAAGGCGATAAGATAAGACTATCATTAAGACGAACTTGACATGATTTTGAGTAAGTTAGAAGTCAGTGTCAGGTACGCAACAAGGGTAGAAGAGCATAAGACATAAAGGAGTACTGCGCGTATACGACTTCACCTGTGAAATCCTTAAAGGACAGGGACTGTAGGTTGAGGAATAAATAGTGTATTGTAAATCTATTAGAGAAAACATATGATACAAATTGGGATAAAGATAATGCTACAAGAGAGCCTTGGACACTTATCATCAGAATATAAGTGCTACCTAATTGGGAAATTGGAACGACTACAAGTACTAAATAATTATTGATTGGAGCGAGTGGAATGCTGACTTGGCTGAATTGCTACATTGGTTGGATTACTAGAGTACAGATGGTCAGATGAGATTTTGTACTATACATAGAAAGGTTCTCGTCGCTTCGGGATTTTGTTAAGGTTTCGTACGTGGATAATCAAAGTCATAAATTATAAAGAAAAGACGTGGATATGGTACAGTATACCAAATAAGTTGGAAAAAAAAGATCAGATGAATTTGAGATTGGAAATAGGGACATAGAGCAGAATATAAACAGATAATGGTATAAGTACACCCTTAAGGGGGGAAGCGGATAAGAGAAATGCAAGTGTAAGATGGAAACAATTGACGCTACAATATATTTAATATGAATGCTTAAACCTTAAGTGAGATCCCTCGCTGAGACAAGTTAGTAAGATCTGAAAGCCAGCAATAAATGGATAGAAGTCAGGAGGGTATTTGAGGTAGTGCTGACAATTATTTGTAAAGACCTTGGATAGTATGACATTAGAAAGTGGATGCTTATGAAAAGAAAGAGTACGACAAGAGATATTATAAAGGATAGCAATGCTATACCAGATTAGAGGCTAAGATGTTGGCAATGGAGTTGTTCGTTAATAATATTGTGACTTATAAGTAGCAAAAGGAAAAAGGATAGAAAATCTCCTATAGTAGGATACAAGAAAATCAAAGGGGTGAATAAAGAAAGGGAAAGAAGTATGACAAGATAGACAGCAAGTGAATTTTTGTACAAATAAGATATGTAAAGCAGAATGAACCAGGAGAAGGAAAGACTATGATTAAGATTGGACATACTTTATACGAGTTGTGCAAGAATAGTTATGCAACCTACGAATATTTTTATGCTAAGAAAGTACTTGATAAGAAAAGTAAGGATTCAGTAATAACAATGTGGTTGCGATATTCTGGACACATTAAGGAAAGGTGTAAGATGGTTTGAACCAAAGTACCGAGATAGAATTAGTACTGAGGGCAAAAGACATAGTAGAGCCTCGATATCAATTGAAAGATATAAGAGAAGAATGTAAGGTCTGCATAAAGACTGATGAGACAACGCCAAGGTATTTCTCAGGCTGATTTAAGCGCCTTCGCGTATTCTTGTAAAGATTGCAGCATAATGTGTGATAGGAAAACTAAAGACGAAAATCTGAGCAAAGAGACAATGGAAGAGTTTGAATCAAAAATAGAGAAACGACACGAGATAATATGCCTAAAGTATTTCCAGTTAGGGTAAGGGAAATTACAAAATGATTTAGCCGAGACAATCAAAACAAGCGGGTTAATAATTATTGGATGACAGTAAAGTTATAATATGAGGGGACCCTAGCGCTATTTGATAACCAACCCTAAAGATCGAGATCAAGAAGTAAAAGCAAGTGATAGTTAAAGACCTTTAAAAGAAAGTCAGAAAGTGACACATGATGCTGAGGATTCCAGAATACGGACTGTAACAGCGGAGTAAAGCAAGTATATTGGAGTATAAAAATGTTACCCTCTGGGAAATTTCGTTTTACTCGTAGAACCTGCGAAGGATCTACAAGTTAGCAGAGGCATGAAATACTCCAGGGATATTAAAGTCTAATAAATCGATGGAGGGACATCTGCGCGTTATAAAGATCTTATTTAAAGATTGAGAGGTAAGATAAAGGGAACGATATCTTAAGGGAGTAACTATAGGAGAAGAAGGAGTCGGGTTTAGACTAAGCGCACAAGGGAGAGAGTAAGATTTCAGCGGAAGAGCTCGCAACACAACTGACAACCGACTGCGAAGTGAAGAGGAGAGTAAAGGTAATGACGTGGAATTATTATCTCGGGAAGCAACAGAAAGAGGAAATATTACAGGAATGACTATGTAGAGATCTGGAATGCGTTATAGTGAATTATAGCGAATCGACAAATGGAAGAGGTATATGAAGGGCATAATTAAATAAGAGAACACTTGAGAAAGTATTGGGAGTTCAGGTCCAGTTTAACATTCGAGGACGAATTTTCTAAAGGGGGGAAGGATGTTATACCCCGTATTTCTATACGTCGAATAATTCGCAAGCAAATCGACTCAAGTTAAAGACGGGGTTACTTTCGGACATGAAATAGGAATTTTTAATTTTCAATTTTAATTAGCACACAAATTGTTTATAAATTTTATTTAGTGTAGAAGTATTAATGGAGATTAGAGATTAATTAATTGTCATTAGGTTATTAAGTGGACCCCACTACAATACATGGATAAATATAATTGGATCATGAAAGATGACATGTCATAGTTGGACACATGTCATTTTAGTTGGACATGTGTCCACTTTGTAGGTGCCATATAAGGCTATGAGTGATGACTAAGCTATGAACAAGAATTCATTTTCAACTTTGTAAAAGAAAATTACAGAAAGGAATTCCTAAGCCTTGGAGAAAGTAGAAGTCACGGCCATGGCAGCCACCAAAGGAGCTCTCGGCTAGCTCCTTTCCGCCCCCTTCTACACAATTAATTGGAAAGATTTCAAGATCAAGTAGAGGAAAAAGATGGAGATCATAGCAACCATGGCTGTTCTTGAAGAAGTTACACGTTGATAATAAGAGCTTGTATCTAAGGTAAGATTCAATCCTTTTCTACATGTTTTGGAGGTAGTTTAGACTTGCATAGTTTGGTAGATGAGTGTTAAATATAAAAGGGTTATGAATGTTGATGTTGAATTACAAATTGAGCCATGTAAGGGGGATATTTGATTAAGAATGGTGAATTGATTTCTAGTAGCATTATGGAGGAATTAAATGGTTAAAATTTAAGTTGTGTTGTTTTATGGACATGTTGTTATCCTTGTTGAATTGAAAGGATTGAAGGTATGATTATGTTCATATGTTGTTGTTGTTGTCATGGATTAAGTGAAGGGATTATAGTAATTAAAGTTGTCGTTGTTATGCGAAATTGTGGGTTAAAATGGATTCAGAAAGGTTGTTGGGTTGTTAGAATTATTATGGGCTGAATCGTAAGAATTTTGTATGTATATCTCTATTGTTGGTATTTCTGTGATAACAGGAGAATAATTGAAAATTCGGGTTAGGCGAATATATAGGGGAAATGTTGCCCGTTTTTCGTTAAGTCCTTAACTAATGAAAAACCCTAATCGAGAAATTATAAGTTAAAGAACGAGTTCTATAAGCTATGGGCTACAGATTTACGAACTAGAAAATATAGTTATTGACGATAGCGTTACTTTTAAATTAAATAGGCTAAAGGGGCGACGAACCGAACGAGTTTGCGATTAATCGTTAACAGGTATGTAAAGTTAACCCTTCTTTCTTTTTGGCATGATATTCATGAAATGAACATACGATGTGTTTATGATTCCAAGGAAGTTCTTATTCTTAGAGCCACTAGAATGGCTAATGTTTTTGACTTCCAGAAGCTATTTCGTTATGTCTTGATATGTGTATATGATTCCAGAAGTTCTATTTTGATATAATCCGTATTGATACTCGAAAGGTACTGGATATGGCTATTGTCTTGATTTTCAAAAGATGATTCGTTTTGAATATTCTATTGAGTCCTTGAATTCCATAAACTATTTCATGTTAGCTTGATATGTGTCTATGATTCTCGAAGTTCCATTTGACATAATCCATAATGATATTTGAGTGATACTTGACATGACAGACTCTGTTGACACTCAAGTGTTAGTTTATTTCACTTATTCTATTGAGCCTTAGATGATGACTTGGTTTGTATGTGGTCAGTCACTACTCTGCTCGTGCATGCTGTCATTACGTCTTTCACCGAGTCCCGGGCCGCGTATGTTATCGTGCACAGTGTCACTGCATTATTCACCGAGTCCCATGATGGGCCGGGTATGGTATACGTGTACACGACTTTATTCACCGAGTCCCTTACTAGAGGGTCGGGTACGGTACATGTATAAGATGATATGATTATGGCACCGAGTCCCATAATGGGCCGGGTACGGTATATGATATTGATATGCATGATTTTGTTTAGTAAGGCACAGGTACAGTGATTTCTTGATTATCATACTTGTCTCAGATGATCTCTATTCCAGTCATGATCTTCTTTATGGTATTTCATGCTTTACATACTCAGTACATATCTCGTACTGACCCCCTTTCTTCGGGGGGTTGCGTTTCATGCCCGCAGGTACAGATACTCGATTTGATGATCCTCCAGCTTAGGATTTCCACTCAGCTGTCTTGGAGAGCTCCATTGTTCCGGAGCCTAGACTTTTGGTACAGATCTTTTGATGTATATATATGTTTATCCAGGGGTACGGCGGAGCCCTGTCCAGTCATATGTTACTATTGAAACTCTTAGAGTTCTGTAGACATATGCGTTGGTCGTATATAGATGTTATTCAGTTGTGTTTATATGACTTATTTTGGGACGTTCCCATACGTAGTGGCAGCCTTGTCGGCTTGCGTATATATATATTTTGGAATGTTGTATGCAGTGGCAGCCTTATCGGCTTGCGTATATGTTTGAGGATGTTCCCGTACGTTGTGGCAGCCGTGTCGGCTCGTGTATTATGATATCTTTTGATTGGCTGTGACCCCTCAGGAGACAGGTTACCTTGATATATACATGTGACGTTCTGAGATAACGTTATGTTTTCACAAAGCTTCCATATTATGTTTAGTTTCAGTTTGATGATGTCTAACAGATATGTATATGAGTGTCCAGCTCGGGCACTAGCCACGACCTACGGGGTTGGGTCGTGACAAAAGTGGTATCAGTGCAATTCATCCTCGGAGTGTCTACAGACCGTGTCTAGTAGAGTCTTGTTTATCGGTGTGTTGTGCACCACATCTATAGACAGGAAGCTACAGGACATTTAGGACGTTACTTTTCTTTCATATCTAAGATCGTGCGATAGATCCCAGTCATAAGAAATGAAATTCCTTATACTAACCCTTGATTTCAGCAGTAGAACGACATCGACAGAAGAAAGTGACTGATGATATTGGAAGTTACAGAGTACGCAGGTAAGCAACGGTACGAAGAATGTATGTCGGGTAAGGTATTTGAAGTATGATTGAAATGTAAAGTTGAAGATTGAAAGGGAAAGTAAACAGGAAAGTTTAACAGGTGCAGTTTGAATTGGAAATACGAGGTAAGTCCATCATGTCACACCCTAATCTTACCAGGGTGTGATGGGCACCCGACCCTTACTTAGGGCCGAGCGAACCCTCCGACCCTTAGTGCACACATAATCTTTTTGGACTTTTAAATCAAATCAAGATGAAATACATAGTACAACTTTCAGAAATATTCTTTTTCGTTGTTCTCAAATCAAACAAAATTTGTAATCATATGGAATTCATATCATAACACAAAATGGCACATCGACTGATCGAGCCGCTTACATAACTGGCATTCTACACCCGTGACTCTGTCTGCAAAGTCTCTAACTTTGAACAAAACATCATAGCATAATACTCTGACCCGGCAACACTCCAGAGGCAAATGGAGCTTGCCAACTTTGCTGGAACATCTTCTATAGTTACTGCTACTCATCTGGGTGTACCTGCATGGCATGAAACGCAGCCCCCCGAAGAAAGGGGGTAAGTACGGAATATGTACTGAGCATGTAAGGCACGGAATACAGAAAAGAGGATCATAACTGAAACAGAGATTTACTAGAATCAAGTATGACTTTTTTAAAAACATCGGAGCACTTGCCTTTTTAAATGAAAATCATGCATATCCACATCATATACCATGTATACATATAACGTATCCCGGCCCTCCAGTGAGCGACTCGGTGGATAAAATCATACATGTCCACATCATATATCATATATGCGTAACGTATCCCGGCCCTCATATGAGGGACTCGGTGGATAAGGTCATGCATGTCAACATCATATATCATGTGTACATATAGCGTGTCCCGGCCCTCTATTGAGGGACTCGGTGGATAGAATCATGCATGTTAACATCATGTACCATATATACATAACGTGTCCCGGCCCTCTATTGCGGGTCTCGGTGAATGAAGTCATCATATGCCATCCTGGCCACCATCCCCGTATCATCATATCATCATATACATATACATATACATATAACGTGTCCCGGCCCGCAAGTGAGAGGGACTCGGTGAACAATGCAGTGGAGTACGCACGAGAACGCATCCAGGCCCGGGCTCTGTGAAGGACATATTGAGGCATCCACGATCAGAGTAGTGAGAAACTATATGCACATAAATCAAGACTCGATAGGTAGGAACGCAAATCGACACTTGAGAGTCATAAACACGTTTCAAGTCGATCCGAGTTAGTATGAAAAAGTTATGGACGTTTAAGTACAGAGCCTTCTATGAACGTTTCAGAAGCCATTTTTGGAAAATCAAAGCAACAATTATATCAAGTACCTTTCGGATATCGTTATGGATCAAGTCAAATAAAGCTTTTGGAACCATATGTACGTATCAAAATATATCAAAGACTCAATGGAATAATCGAACGTGCTAGCATTTGAAAATCAAGACTTTAGTCATATCAATTATCTTTCGAATGCCATTCGGAAACATATCACACAGATCTTCGGACATCATAGATACGCATCAAAACCATATGAAATAGCTTACGGAAGTCAAGAATATTAGCCATCCTAGTGGCTCTATGAATAGAAATTTATTTGAAATCATACATATACGTCATCTGCTCGTTTCATAAGGATCATGCCAAAAGAAAGAAAGGGTAAGCCTTGCATACCTGCTCCACATCCAATTAGCTACGCTTAATTGTCCAAGCTCGTTATCGCTAGTCTACATTCAAGAAGATTTACATATTCATTAGATTCATCATCACACACACTTGTCTTAGTCTTTCCAAATAAATTCACTCATGATCTGCCGAAATTTTGACAGCATCTCCCCTGTAAATACACCATCCCCGAGAATCTAACTCGGCCAAATCATCAATCAACAATCCGAGAATTCAACTCGGCCAAATTATCAACAACAATACCAACAATCATGCCAACAACATCAACAATCAGTTCAAGACGCATTCTAACATTAACAACCTTTGTCATACAATTCAACGGCATTTCATTTATATTCAATTCAATTCACATAATATTCAAAACAACCCAATCAACATACTACTTCACCCGAAACCTTCCAAATTCAACAAGAACAATAACAACCTATTTCCTTCTTTCAAATTCAATCACAACAACCCAACTTACAATCTTCCAAACACATGTCTCACTTCCAAATTCATGAATTATATTTACAACCACATGTTGACAACATTATCTTCACAACACAAGAAACCATACTAGTGTCATATTAATTCCTCCAATAATTTCTCAACGATTAGAACTTCATTTCAATTTATCCAACCTTCATTTTCATCATGGAATCCACAACTACAACAATCAAATACTAAATAAAAATTATTTCATCATTCCTACACAACATAACATATACACGGCCAACACCCCAACACACCAAATTCATGATTTTCATTCATTTCTACACACTACAACATGTACAAACCACCCATAACACATGTAAAAGAAGATTGAACAAACCACACGGCCAACTTGGCCTTTTCAAGAACTTTCTTGAATATTTTGTGAAATTCCCGTTTTGCCCCTAGCCTTCTATGATATTACCATGAGCCACCTTGCGAATTTACCTTTTTACCCTTAGCCTTTGTCAATATTTCCATACTAATAAATAACTTGTATATTAAAAAAAAAAATTGGAAAATAGTCTTGCCCTTAAATTACCACAACTTCCTTGAAATATCTGAATGTACGAAATACGGGATATAACATCCTCCCCCCTTTAGAACATTCATCCTCGAATGTTCAACTGGCCTAATGGGGTGCTATAATACTTCGGGAGGGTCCCTTCTATAGTTGTCCTTTTCTTCATGCCCATTCCTTATCTTTTACCCTATTTTCTTTATAATCGAACTCCTCAGTCTTTACATGAGTCCTCATGCCATGTCATGAGTCTTCTAATCCACTGTGCCGACTTATTATCCTAGTCCTTCCCAGGTCATTTCTTGACACAAGTATACTTGTCTTTGATTTCTTTGTATTGGCACTCGTTTCATCCATCGTCATTCCTTGTTGACTCTCCGGTGTAGTCTCTTTACAAATATAATCGAACATCACTTCACGTCGATGGTTCATATAATTCCATAGCGTATATCCTCATGTTCCGTACAATTAATGGTCCATGAATTACTTTCTAGTATCCGGTGGCCTCTTTTATTTCATTCACAGGTGTTGCAATCCTTCTTTCTCTCAAACATTTCAGACTACTAATTGTTGATACTTTCGTTTTACAGTCGTTGTCATCCGAAATATCCTTTGAGTCTTATCATTCTCTTCATTATCCTTTCTGAACTTAGCTTGTATCCTTTTTCTGCTCTTTTTATTACTCTTTAAAACATGTCGCTGCATACTTAGGTACGGCACAAATTTGCCCGATATGAGGGATTCAAATCATGTTTTAAACATATCATAATTCATATTGGCATGAAGCATTCTCTTAAGGTGTCTTCCATCCTTTCCCTTCATGTCGGCCTCATGGTACACTCATTGTCAATTCGTTTCTATCTCTTTCAAGTATTCTCTTGGTATTCCGATATGTTTTGAATTCTGGCCCCGAGCTAATAAATTTCCTTTTCTGGCGCTTGAAATTGTTGTGATTCCTTTTAAGCCTAATATATTATGGTCTCCCCCCCCCCCCCCCCCCCCCCCCGCCCCTTCCTTGAAGGGGGATCCTTATATGCCAACAGTCCTTTTGTGAAGTCTTTGTTTATACCTTACTCCTCATCTTTCTTTCCAACTATGTGTACAACATATCGAAACTTCTTACCATAAGTTTTGTCTACACCATCATTCTTGTCAACATTCCCATGCCTTTCCGTCCACTATTAATCCTTTCACCCATTTAGCTTACTTACTCGTAGTTCTTCTTAACTACGCGTTCGCGTTGCAACTATGCATCCATATTTTCGAGCATCCCGCTACTTTTACTCGCAGCACAGAATCCTTACGGTTGCCACTCTCTTTATCCTCGCTCATCGAACCTTTAACTATACTTAAGGCACTATGACCAAGCGGTCTTCCATGCACATTCTTTATATTTCATTCCATTTTCTCTATGATCAAATCTTTCAGACCTCACATGAATTCTCGCTCCACACCTTTAATTTTTCAAAATCAACAGTGTCGACCCATTATCCATATTTTTCCTTGGTGCGTAATCAGGTTCCTATCGCTAATTCGTTAAGGTATCCTTCTTACGCCTATGGTTAGAGGTTTCCAATTGCCCTGCGCCTAAACGCTCTCCTCTTCCTTCGACCAACCCATTTGTATATTTTTCCTACTTTCATCCTTAACCTTCCTTAGGTTCCTTCTTCCTTGGACACTTTTCTTCTTTTGCCATTTGTGGCATCGGCTCTGAAGTTTGTGAAATTTTACCTTAAACACGCAAATCCGTCTTATTCCCAAGTCATTCTTTCAGGAAAGCATTTACATGTCTGAGGCAACCACATTAATATAGCTGCACCTTTTATTCCTTTATATACCTTTCAAAGGCCGGAATCTTCTAACATCGTCACAAGACTTAATTATTCTTTTCTATTACCTTACATTCCTTGTCGCAGTCACTATTCCTTCAGTCCCACTTATTGAAATTGGTTCTCGAACCTCACACATTCCTCTTTTGTTCCATATTACCACACTATATCCTTTTCACATGCCTACTTTGAATTCTTATCCAAATAGTCTCATGCTTTTGCCGGTAGTTTCTCTCGGGGGTTTCACTCACCGAGGTTTCTTACCTCTCACCTTCTTCCGACATTTTGGTCTCTTATGTCTAAATCTATAGGATTTCTAGTACATTTCCCAGGGGGTCACCCATCTTAATATTTCTCCCACCTTAGCACGCTTAACCTCAAAACTTCGATGGAATCCGGTGCCTTAATGCCGATATAATCGCGTCCACTTCCTCGCATGACCTTTATCACATGATCTGGAGCAAGTCGAAGTCTTACAGATTTCGAGACATTCTCGTAACACGTCTTCCCCTTTATAATTACTATTTTACCCCTTTTTAATCCTCAATATTCACCTTTCACTTTCGTGTATAACTACCTTTCGTCCTAGATTCCCAGATTCCCGATGGTAACGAATATACCTTCGTCGCCGTTACTTATGAATACTTCGGGTATCAGCCTGTTCAGATTTCCACTCACTATCCTTACATAATAATCTACAGCAAAACTGATTGTCGACTTTCCCTGAGTCCCCTAACAGACCTTGCCCCTGCTAAGCCTCGAATGTTATCCTTTTTAATCCTTCAGACTGCTAATCGTCTTTCTCACAATCATTGTTCACGCCATGCCCAAATCCGTAGCTCCTCTAAAATATCACATCCCACTTATTGTCTATTTACAATATTTCCTTTCCACGCTTCCTCTTGTTGGGCGTACCCAACTAAATGATCTGATTTTGAACAATTCTGGCAGAATCTCCTTTACAATTCTTACTATTCAAAAGTTGCACGCAGCAAATATCAACAATGCCTCACAGAGCATACGGCTATATAACACATTCCCGCCATTCAGAGCTTCCAATTTCAGGTAACAGAACAAATATATCACTTTTGTCACGACCCAACCCTGTGGGCCGAGACTAGTGCCCGAGCTGGGCACCGCATACACTTACCTACCAGAATTGGCATACAAATAACTAATCCAGATTTAGCGTACACAGATTTATACAGATATAAGGCAAATCGCACGAAGACATGTACATACACAAACATATACATAAGTCGCTAAGCTGTTATAACGTACGAGGCGGCACACGCGACAAATCACACAGACATACCTGACTGATAATGACCCATGACCCACATACATGTCTACAGGCCTCTAACAGAGATAACAGAATCAGATGACGGGACAGGGCCCCGCCGTACCCCTGAATAAACATATACATATATAACAGAAAAAGTCTACACTAAAACGTGGGCTCCGAACAAGGAGCACTCCAAACAGCAGAGTAGGTGTCCTACGCGGGCGGATCAGCAAACCGAGCATCTGTACCTGCGCGGCATGGAACGCAGCCCCCGAAGAACAGGGGGTCAGTACGGAATATGTACCGAGTATGTAAAGCATGAAACGCAGTGAACAGAATCATAACTGAAATCATAAGTGTGGAGTATGAGCATAATAGTCATAGAACGTACCCGGCGCGCTACGGGACTCGGTAGCATAAGTATATCAGAATCATATGCATGTACACATATAGCTATATGTCAATATCACAAATCGTACCCGGCCCATTACGGGACTCGGTAGCAGAAGTATGTCATATCATATGCATGCACACACATATATATATATATATATATATATATATATACATACCGTACCCAGCTCTCTAGTGAGGGACTCGGTGGATAAAATCATCATATGCCCTCCTGGCTGACGTAACCCATCATCACATCATCACATTATCATATCATCATCAGATATACACATACCGTACCCGGCCCTCTAGTGAGGGACTCGGTGAACAATGCAGTGGAGTGCGCGCGATAACATACCCGGCCCGGAACTCGGTGAAAGATATATTGAGGCATGCACGATCAGAGTAGTGAGAAACCATATGCATAATAATATATTACCAAGACTCGATAGAATAATCAAATGACAGATCATGCGAAGAGGAATCGGACGGAAATCATAGTATGTACCTTTCGGATGTTACAACGGATTATGTCAAAGCAGAATTCCTGAGGTCGTTTGCACATATTAAATATACCATGGAACTCTATGGAATAATCAAAACGATCCTTCTCTAGTAAGCGGAACAATAGTCAAAGTTTTCCTTGAATATCACTCGAAAGTAAGTCAATTAGATCAATATGAAAGGATCTCGGGGATTGCGGGTCCACCTTGGGTCAAGTCGAGGTGGCGTTCCGAAATTATGAACATTAGACTTTATAGAGTCATCTATGGAAGTTTTAGGACAATTTGATTCCGTTTGTAAGAGTTACAAAGGTTCAAGCTGCTTTTCCAACAAAACATAAAGTGCTTAATTCAATTATATTGAATGAATAAGGGTCAAATTTGGCTCGGATTTCTAGGAGTAGAGTCGTCCCCGAGGCTCGAATCATAACCTATTATACCTAAGACATGCCAAGAGAATGAAAAGCAAGGCTTTACATACCTTTTCCGCTTCTTACGCTACTCCAAATTCAAGCTCCAAACTCTCCAAAATCTACAATTGGTCACATTTACCAAACATTAATTAGAGGCCTTTAGAAGTTCAATCTTGAATTAACATTTGCCTACAGAAATTTCGGCAGCATTTCCCCTGTAAATGCGCCATCCCCGAGAATTTAACTCGGCCAAAAATGTCAACAACAACTAGATTGGTACATAGAACTTAGTTCATATCTCACACACACACACACACACATATATTCGGCCACCTTCCAACTCCCACAACTTCAACTAAACTCATCAAACTATCATTTCCAATGTAGAGTCCACAATAACCACAACTAGAATACTACACAAAATGAATTCATCTTGCCTACACCATACCTACATACACACGGCCATATCATGCAAACCCCCATATTTTTCATGAATTCTATCCATTCCTACATACTACAATGTAAATGAACCCTTCATAACATATAAAAAAGGATTAAATCTTACCTTTCCTCTTCAACTTCTTCACTTGACCAAGGTGCGGAAACGATGAAACGAATGACCTATCTTCCAAAACAATTATACCACGTTGAAGAGGGCCCTTTAATTAGTAGGAATACTAGAAGAAAATAATTTTTAAGACAAAATTCCAATGGGCTAAATTTCCATGGTCATGGCCGAATGGGGTGGCCTTTTCTCCTTCTTCTTTCTTGTTTTCTTGAAGTTTCTTGAAATGTCATGAAATATTTATGCTCCTCTCTTTTAATACTTGGATTGATTTTACACTTGGGCTTGGCCCAAGGCCCCCCTATGGCCAGCCACCTCCATGGGCTTTTTTTTTTTTTCCAAGCCCAATTACTTTGTGGCTAATTTTTGTAATTCATGAACCCAATTTCCAAATTCCCAATTTTGCCCTTGGGCTTCCTCCATATTTCCGCATCAACATTTTCCATGAACAACGTATATATTAAATAGAATCAAAATATGGCCTTATCTCTTAAAAGTCACAATTATTTCAAATTTTCCGAACATGCAAAATTACGGGATATAACAAAGGCTTACCTCTATAACCTTCCATATCATCACTCACCTTCTTCCGTCGTATGTAAGGCTTATATAAGGAATCTCATTTCCTATGACTTGGCTCTATCGCACGATCTAAGACAGAAAGAAGGTCAACAATCCCTAGATGCCCTACAGCCTCCTGTTTATAGATGTGGCCGGCTTCACACCCATAAACAGGTCTCTACTGGACACGACTTTGCAGACAACCCCTAGGACGACCTGCTCTGATACCACTTTGTCCCACTCTAATCTTACCAGGGTGTGATGTGTCACACCCTAATCTTGATCAGGGTGTGATGGGCACCCGACCCTTACTTAGGGTCGAGCGAACCCTCAGACTCTTAGTGCACACATAATCTTCTTAGACTTTTTAAATCAAATAAAGATGGAATACATGGTACATTTTTTTTTTCAGAAACATTCTTTTTATCATTCTCAAATCCAACAAAATCTGTAATCACATGGAATTTATATCATAACACAAAATGACAAATCGACTGATGGAGCCGCTTACAGGCTGACTTCCAATACCCACGACTCTGTCTGCAAAGTCTCTAACATCAATCCAGAAATCAGAACATACATATACTTTGACTCGGCAACACTCCAGAAGCAAATGGAGCTCGCCAATCCTGCTGAAACATCTTCTGACGAATCTTCTACTCATCTGTATGTACCTGCGTGGCATGAAACGCAGCCCCCGAAGAAAGGGGGTCAGTACGGAAAATGTACTGAGCATGTAAGGTAGAGATCACAGCAAAGGGGCAGAACTGACAGTAAGAATACAGAAAAATGTACAATGTCCAGAATATCAAAACTCTTGCTTTTAAAATATAAATCATGCATATCGTTATCACATACCATACCCGGCCCGTTATGGGACTCGGTGGATAAAATCATGTCATCATACTTTCATATCATTATGCATGCATATACATATACATATATAAATATATACCATACCCGACCCTCTAGTGAGGGACTCGGTGAATGAAGTCATACCGTACCCGGCCCATTAAGGGACTCAGTAGATAGAATCATGCACGTGCACATCATTTATCATACACATACCGTACCCGGCCCTCTAGTGAGGGACTCGGTGAATCAAATCATCATATGCCCTCCTGGCCGCCATAACACATCATCATCATCATCATATACATATACCGTACCCAGCCCATTAAGGGACTCGATGAACAATGCAGAGGAGTGCGCACGATAACATACCCGGTCCGGGACTCGGTGAATAGACATATTGAGCTTGATCGAACAGAGTAGTGAGAAACCATATGCACACAAATCAAGACTCGATAGGTAAGTACATAAACTGACACTTGAGGTTCGTAAACACGTTTCGAGTCAATCGGAGTTCGTATGAAAAAGTTATGGACGTTTTAGTACAGAACTTTTTTCAAATGTTTCAGAAGCCATTTTTGGAAAATCAAAGCAACAATCATGTTAAGTACCTTTCGAATATCATTATGGATCAAATCAATATGCCGACATCATATATCATATATACATATAACAGATTCATGTATGCATACTCATAGAACATCAAACAGTGTATTGTTGCGGAACGTGCAGCCTGATCGATACAATATATTGCTGCAGAACGTGCAGCCCGATCCATAAATATATTGCTGCAGAACGTTCAGCCCGATCCGTACAATATATTATATTACTGCCGAGGAACGTTCGGCCCGATCCAAGACTGTATGCAAAAGTTAGAAACATTAATACTTACAGAACCATTTTAAGGACATGAACTGTTATACCTGGCTCGTTGTCCAATCAGGCCATAACCTCAACCATACTAAGTATGCTCATATCAATAGGCAAATAAGAATCGTAGACACGTTCGGAAGCATATCCAATAGAACTTTGGAAACCATGGATACGTATCAAAGCCATATGAAACAGCTTATGGAAATCAAGAACGTTAGCCATCTTAGTGGCTCTAAGAATAGGAATCTCTTTGAAATCATACATATACATCATATACTCGTTTCATAGGGATCATGCCAAAAGAAAGAAAGGGTAAGCCTTACATACCTGTGCCACGCCTTATTAGCTACGCTTATTTATCCAAGCTTGCTATTCTACATTCAAGAAGATTTTACATAATCATTAGATTCATTATCATTTACTTGTCTTGATCTTTCAAATAAAATCACTTATAATCTACCGAAATTTCGGCAGCATTTCCCCTGTAAATACCACATCCCCGAGAATCTAACTCGGCCCAAATCATCAACAACAAATCCGAGAATGTAACTCGGCTAATTTCTCAACAAAAATCCGAGAATTTCACTCGGCCACATTATCCACAATAATCCGAAATCTTCCAAACTTAATAAGGACAATAACAACACATTGTTTTCTTCCAAATTCACGAACTACACCGCAATCTACACATTAACAACTTTGTCAACCAATCCCAAGTACCTTCTAACGTTAGTAACTTCTTTTACATAATTCGACAACATTTTCTTATATTCAATTCAATCACAACAACCAACTTACAATCTTCCAAACACATGTCTCACTTCCAAATTCATAAATTATATTTACAACTTACACATTAGGAATATCATTCCTACAAGTATAAGAAACCATACTAATGTCATACTAACTTCTTCAATAACGCACAAACGATTTCAAATTCATTCCAAGCCACTAAATCCTCATTTTTCATCATGGAATCCACATCTACAACAATCAAAATACTAAATAAAAATTAGTTCATCACCCCCACACAATATAGTATATACACGGCCAACACCCCAACATACCAAAGTCATGATTTTCATCCTTTTCTACATACTACAACATACATAAATCATCCATAACATATCTAAAAGAAGATTAAACACATACCTTTTCCCACTCATGTTCTTAATCGGCTATGATTGTGATTTGCACAAATGAATGTTTTGATTGCTCCAACAAATACTCCATGTTGTAGAGTACCTTCCAATTGGTAGAAAAGCTAGAAGAAATTATTTTTTTTGATCAATTTTCCATGGCCTTCTTCGGCTACACCATGGCCGAATGGCCTTGTATATTTTTTTCTCCTTCTCCAAACTTCTTCATCTTTCTAAAAGATGAAGATAGTTATGTCCTATTTATCTTTCTTTTTCCACCATTTATCTATATTTATTTTTAAGCCCCTCAAGTAAGAATTATGGACACATGGCCCTATTCTTTCTCTCCAAGCTTCTAGAATTTTTATGGAGAAATATGACCAATATATCTTATATATATACACATAATTCATCTAGGTGGGCCAAGGCCCACCTTAAGTTGGACGGCCACCATGGTCCATTTAAGAAATTTCTTGAATACTTTGTCAAATTCCCATTTTGCCCTTTTGCCTTCCACAATATTACCTTGAGCCACTTTGCGAATTTCCCTTTTTACCCTTAGCCTTTCTCAATATTTCCATACTAATAATATTCATAAACAACTTGTGCATTAAAATAATTTTGGAAAATGGTCTTGCCCTTAACTTACCACGACTATCTCGAATTATCCGATCGTACAAAATACGGGCTATAACATGATGGGCACCCAACCCTTACTTAGGGTCGAGCGAACCCTCCGACCCTTAGTGCACACATAATCTTTTTGGACTTTTAAATCAAATAAAGATGAAATACATAGTACAACTTTCAGAAATATTCTTTTTCGTTGTTCTCAAATCAAACAAAATCTGTAATCATATGGAATTCATATCATAACACAAAATGACACATCGGCTGATGGAGCCGCTTACAGAACTGACATTCTATACCCGCGACTCTGTCTGCAAAGTCTCTAACTTCGAACAAAACATCATAGCATAATACTCTGACCCGGCAACACTCCAGAGGCAAATGGAGCTTGCCAACTTTGCTGGAACATTCTCTATAGTGACTGCTACTCATCTGGGTGTACCTGCGTGGCATGAAACGCAGCCCCCCAAAAAAAGGGGGTCAGTACGGAATATGTACTGAGCATGTGAGGCATGGAATACAGAAAAGAGGATCATAACTGAAACAGAGATTTACCAGAATCAAGTATGACTTTTTTAAAAACATCGGAGCACTTGCCTTTTTAAATGAAAATCATGCATATCCACATCATATACCATGTATACATATAACGTGTCCCGGCCCTCCAGTGAGGGACTTGGTGGATAAAATCATACATGTCCTCATCATATATCATATATGCGTAATGTGTCCCGGCCCTCAAGTAAGGGACTCGGTGTATAAGGTCATGCATGTCAACATCATATATCATGTGTACATATAACGTGTCCCGGCCCTCTATTGAGGGACTCGGTGGATAGAATCATGCATGTTAACATCATGTACCATATATACATAACGTGTCTCGGCCCTATATTGCGGGTCTCGGTGAATGAAGTCATCATATGCCATCCTGGCCGCCATCCCCGTATCATCATATCAGCATATACATATACATATACATATACATATACATATACATATACATATACATATAACGTGTCCCAGCCCGCAAGTGAGAGGGACTCGGTGAACAATGCAGTGGAGTACGCACGAGAACGTATCCTGGCCCGGGCTCAGTGAAGAACATATTGAGGCATCCACGAGCAGATTAGTGAGAAACTATATGCATATAAATCAAGACTCGATAGGTAGGAACGCAAATCGACACTTGAGAGTCATAAACACGTTTCAAGTCGATCCGAGTTAGTATGAAAAAGTTATGGACGTTTAAGTACAGAGCCTTCTATGAACGTTTCAGAAGCCATTTTTGGAAAATGAAAGCAACAATTATATCAAGTACCTTTCGGATATCGGTATGGATCAAGTCAAATAAAGCTTTTGGAACCATATGTACGTATCAAAATATATCAAAGACTCAATGGAATAATCGAACGTGCTAGCATTTGAAAATCAAGACTTTAGTCATATCAATTATCTTTTGAATGCCATTCGGAAACATATCACATAGATCTTCGAACATATAGATACGCATCAAAACCATATGAAATAGCTTACGGAAGTCAAGAATATTAGCCATCCTAGTGGCTCTAAGAATAGAAATTTCTTTGAAATCATACATATACGTCATCTGCTCGTTTCATAAGGATCATGCCAAAAGAAAGAAAGGGTAAGCCTTACATACCTGCTCCACGTCCTATTAGCTACGCTTAATTGTCCAAGCTCGTTATCGCTAGTCTACATTCAAGAAGATTTACATAATCATTAGATTCATCGTCACACACACTTGTCTTAGTCTTTCCAAATAAATTCACTCATGATCTGCCAAAATTTCGGCAGCATCTCCCCTGTAAATACACCATCCCCGAGAATCTAACTCGGTCAAATCATCAATCAACAATCCGAGAATTCAACTCTGCCAAATTATTAACAACAATACCAACAATCATGCCAACAACGTCAACAATCAATTCAAGACGCATTCTAACATTAACAACCTTTGTCATACAATTCAACGGCATTTCATTTATATTCAATTCAATTCACATAATATTCAAAACAACCCAATCAACATACTACTTCACCCGAAACCTTCCAAATTCAACAAGAACAATAACAACCTATTTCCTTCTTTCAAATTCAATCACAACTACCCAACTTACAATCTTCCAAACACAGGTCTCACTTCCAAATTCATGAATTATATTTACAACCACACATTGACAACATTATCTTCACAACACAAGAAACCATACTAGTGTCATATTAATTCCTCCAATAATTTCTCAACGATTAGAACTTCATTTCAATTTATCCAACCTTCATTTTCATCATGGAATCCACAACTACAACAATCAAATACTAAATAAAATTAGTTCATCATTCCTACACAACATAACATATACACTGCCAACACCCCAACACACCAAATTCATGATTTTCATTCATTTCTACACACTACAACATGTACAAACCACCCATAACACTTGTAAAAGAAGATTGAACACATACCTTTCTCCACTTATCTCTTCACTCGACTAGGGGTATATATTGCACAAATGAATGATTTGATTGCTCCAACCACTCCTCCATGTTGTTAGGGACGTTCCACTTGGTTGAAATGCTAGAAGAAGAAAAAATTCTTAATCAATTTTCCATGGCTCAATTTTGGAAGCCATGGCCGAATGGCTTCTATCTCTCTTTCTTTCTTTTTTTCTTTTTTTCTTCTTCTACAAGCTTCTTAATTCAAAGATGAATATGTCTTGCTTGACCACTTATGTGTATATATATAATTAGGCCCTCCAAGTAAAAATATGGACACATGGCCATGGGTGGGACCCACCCACACCACACGGCCAACTTGGCCTTTTCAAGAACTTTCTTGAATATTTTGTGAAATTTCCGTTGTCCCCTAGCCTTCTACGATATTACCATGAGCCACCTTGCGAATTTCCCTTTTTACCCTTAGCCTTTCTCAATATTTCCATACTAATAAAAAACTTGTATATTAAAAAAAAAAAATTGGAAAATAGTCTTGCCCTTAAATTACCACAACTTCCTTGAAAGATCTGAATGTACGAAATACGGGATATAACACATCATTTTCATACTGTTGTTAATATTGGAAGCTCTGTGTGGCTGTGATATGATATGATGCATATATATATATATATATATATGTTGGCCCTGTGAGGCATTGTTGGTATTTCTTGCGTGCAGGTTCTGGGATAGTGAGAAATACAGAGGGAACTCTGCTAAAATTTTCCTACAAATATAAAAGGAATGAGATATAAGTTCATAATATGTCTTGAAAGTCGATACTGATAGGGTAAATTTATTATGCTGGATTAAAGCTTTAAGAGATGCCCTCCATGTCATCTGTTAGAGGCACCATTCTTACTTGGAAAATTTTATTTCGAAGAAGTATATATGAGCAACAAAGTTTGGAATTTATTTGAACGGACCAGAATACTTCCCAGCCACATTTTTGCCTTAGAAAAGCTCATGTTGAAGGGCAATAACGCCCAGCAATTAAGTTTCACTTTTATTGAAAAGTACAAAGCATATAGTAAGTAGTTTATGAACTAAATAGTGCGTTCATGACCCAAGAACGAATCTGAAGGAAAACTATGTGAAACAAGTGGAGCGTTCTTGTGTTCTTGAGGTAACATTTTATCATATCTTTATGTCCTTGAGTTTATTAGTTCTTAATCAACTAATTGGAGATGGAGTTTGTAGAAGGAAAACTCAAACTTGTGGTCTGTCTTAGATCATGTGTTTCATGTGTTGTTGATGAAATGCTAGGATAATTTGGAAAGGGCTTGTGACACTAAGGGATGATTTAGAAAAGGGTGGAAAATATTAATAGAATGTTTTATTGAGGTATCGAGTGAACTAATAAGTAGGGATAAATTACGACGAGCTTACAGTTAAAAGGAGTAATAGTATGATTGAGATAAGAGTACAGAGGGGGAAGACTTACGACAAATATGACGATATTGATAAGACAGCTTGTGAGATAGTAAGGATAAGATTGATCAGAATGGGTGAAAGGTTAAGTACGCCTACTCCACAGAGCGTAATTAAATCATAGTAAGAATCGTGAATAAGGTTAAGAAGTGTTACACTATAGGATTGATTACGAACAGGATATTACGTGAATATAATAAGTATTGTTATAAAAAATGAGTAAAGCCTAGCGAGGAAGTGGCTAAAAGATATGACGTGATCTATGCGACTAAAGTGTAAAGGCAAATGTGAAATCGGCAAGGTATGGAACGAATGAGAAGGACTTATAAGGTTCTATAGGGAAGGCTCAGAATAAAGATTATGTGATAACGAGAATGAAAGCGAGTACAATAAAAGGAGTTAATTGGAAGAAGGAAATAAGAAGAAAGCGAGATAACAGTGCAGTAATAGATTATGACATGTATAGCCGAGAACACGAGTAATATAAGTGACGGAACTGTGAAAGACCAAACTATAGAAAGATGAGCAACGAGGTAGAATGAGTGCTAGAAAATGACTGGGATGATAAAGACAAATAGGGATGAAAAGAATACGTTTTGAAAATGAGAAAGGGATTATGCAGAAGTAGTGTTTTCCGAAAGATACAGGAGTAGCAAGAGATTCCTTGCGCACAGAATAAAAGATGGACATAGAATGGAGAAATGGAAAGGAATACTAAAGAAATCACCCAAGATAGATGTAATTAATGGAGTACGAGTGTAAAATAAAAGGGAAATACATAGCGACGAAACTTAAAGGTGTAATACAACGACAAAGCGATAAGATAATACTATCATTAAGACGAACTTGACATGATTTTGAGTAAGTTAGAAGTCAGTGTCAGGTACGCAACAAGGGTAGAAGAGCATAAGACATAAAGGAGTACTGCGCGTATACGACTTCAGCTGTGAAATCCTTAAAGGACAAGGACTGTAGGTTGAGGAATAAATAGTGTATTATAAATCTATTAGTGAAAACATATGATACAGGTTGGGATAAAGATAATGCTACAAGAGAGCCTTGGACACTTATCATCAGAATATAAGTGCTACCTAATTGGGAAATTGGAACGACTACAAGTACTAAATAATTATTGATTGGAGCGAGTGGAATGTGGACTTGGCTGAAATGCAACATTGGTTGGATTACTCGAGCACAGATGGTCAGATGAGATTTTGTACTATACATAGAAAGGTTCTCGTCGCTTCGGGATTTTGTTAAGGTTTCATACGTGGATAATCAAAGTCATAAATTATAAAGAAAAGACATGGATATGGTACAGTATACCAAATAAGTTTGAAAAAAAAAGATCAGATGAATTTGAGATTGGAAATAGGGACATAGAGCAGAATATAAACAGATAATGGTATAAGTACAACCTTAAGGGGGGAAGCAGATAAGAGAAATGCATGTGTAAGATGGAAACAATTGACGCTACAATATATTTAATAGGAATGCTTAAACCTTAAGTGAGATCCCTCGCTGGGACAAGTTAGTAAGATCTGAAAACCAGCAATAAATGGATAGAAGTCAGGATGGTATTTGAGGCAGTGCTGACAATTATTTGTAAAGACCTTGCATAATATGACATTAGAAAGTGGATGCTTATGAAAAGAAAGAGTACGTGTCATGACCCAGCTAGGGGCCGCGACGGGTGCCCGGGGCTAACCACCGAGCACCGCACGTGCCATCACTTCTTAAGCTTATTTAGCCATCACTTATCTGATTCGTGCTCAATTTATAATAAAATCCATTTTCATTTAGAAACGAAATGCTTTTATACATACGAGCCCTTAGGCTAGCAAAATAATATATGCATATACATATATATATAATGACCATGCCATGAAACCACACGACCCACGTCGAGTATCTACGAGCCTCTAAGAGATGACATCTACAACTATACACAAAAGAATTATCATAGGCACCTCCGAGACAATGGAGGGCTTTCAATCAGCTAGCAGCCTCTAAGAATGCGGAGCAAGATCTCCTCCCTGTCTACCTGTGGGCATGAACACAGCGTCCAAAGAAAAAAGGACGTCAGTACGAATATTGTACTGAGTATGTAAGGCAGGAATGAAATAAACAATCATAATAGAAAGATCATGAGTCATGGGACAAAGATATAACCTGCACAATGTCATAGGCAATCGTATTACTATCATATTTCACATTTTACATAATCATAGTACACATGTTATCACATCCTATACATCATCACGTCCGTCATCATATACATCATCACATCATAATCTGTATCGTTACCCGCATCCGGGTAACCCTCATATGCCGCCCACTAGTGGTGATCGTGCCCGGCCCTCTCGGCTCAGTGTAAACATCGCATCCCGCATTAGCGGTGACATGCCCGGCCATATAGGCGCGGTGGAATCATACGCAGCCCGCATTAGCGGTGACATGCCCGGCCATATAGGCACGGTGGAATCTTATCATCACAACATCAATCATAACACATCATTATTATACATCTCAAACCATAGCATCATGTTATCATTTCTTAGTGTTACATGTGTCCCATAGTGTTACAAGTTAGCATTACTTATCGTCTTATTGTCATAACATACAACAACATTAAGAGCATTCATTAGGCTTTAAGAAACCATACTAGGTCGGGGTGACGTAAGGTCGTGAACCCCCGATTGTATTATGGACATTTATGAGTATCATGCCTCGCCTTGAAGGGAATAAAACATAAGGCGAGTGTTAACAATAATAACATCATTAGCATTGTAGGAACATCATGCCACAATTTCTTGAGTCTCTAGACCCTAGCTCATTGTCATCACTATCATGCTCATAGGGGATTTAATATATAGAAGAACACTTAAGCTTCATCTTATAGAAGGATTTGTGGAAAGCTTGAAGGATTCATGCCTTTTGAAAGAAGAGTTAAGCCTCACATACCTTTGTCGTTTAAGCAATTTCGCGTTTGCTTATTCTCCTTCAAGGTCACGCCTCTACCTTCAAAAAGAGGATTCGCACGATTGTTAGTTAACCAACTATAAGAACGCACTACTATTTCTAGAAAAAATTGGGCAGCAATTCCTTTGTTTATACTACTTTTCCCGTATTCCGTATCAACTCCCAACACTCACAACAACAATCACAATATGGCAATCAACAATCATCTTTTATATACTTTAAACAAAATCCACCATTTCTCTCCAATTTCTTCACATTTATTGTTATAGGTTCGCTATCGTATTTTCCCGTGTATCACACTTATCTCACGGTCTACATATCATTTATAACATATTCATACTCACAACACACTAACATTCATGATTCCATTCAACTACCGCTCACTCATGACACTATTCACTCTTGAATGACCCATTTGCTATGCTCTTCTACAATTCGGGTATCTTAACCTTCCAATACCTTAAACAACATAAAATAGTCATGAAACTTACCTTGAATGATGGTTGAACAAGTATTTAGTGGATTTTCTCCTCTAGCAACAAAACCCTATCTCACCTCTTTTGGTTTTCTTTGAAGAAGATGAGCTTTACTTGAGTTTCATACACTTTGATTCATAGATTTGGTGTTGATGATCTTAGTTTCCTTTGATTTCTCTTGTAGTGGAAGAGTGGAGAGTTTTTTAGATGGTTCTTGAAGAGTGGAGAATAAATGGAATGAAAAATGAAATGAAATGAAAGGGTCCCTTATTAAAAATACAAATCTGGCCGACCATCTTTATACGGACCAACATACGGTCTGTATAATATTTACTGACCGTATGTTGGGACCGTATATTTGGTCCAGTGAACCTTGGTGTTCTGGGCTAGATCTACGGACTGGACATACGGTCCGTATATATTATACGGCCAGTATGTCTGACCGTATATTGTCCAGTTCTCCGGAACTTGTTTTCGTCGACTCGTTTGATCTCCGATCCTTATGGAACCTTCTTGGCACTTGTTTAGCACCTCAATATCAATCTTAGGGACATCATCACACTTCTCTAAGACATCATTATTCCATCATTGTCTCGTTGTTCAAAATTCCTACCCGATACACGACGTATGATTCGCTTTCCTTGGCAACTTTCTTTCATTGCATCGTATGCCTTTAGAATCTCGTCGAGGGTCATCTAATACTCTTTATTACTCATCAAAACATTTCATACGCTACGCTATTGGTTAGCTTATTCACTGTACATATACGGGGGATTTTCCAAGGTGTAACAGTACGACAAGAGATATTATAAAGGATAGCAATGCTATACCAGATTAGAGGCTAAGATGTTGGCAATGGAGTTGTTCGTTAATAATATTGTGACTTATAAGTAGCAAAAGGAGAAAGGATAGAAAATCTCCTATAGTAGGATACAAGAAAATCAAAGGGGTGAATAAAGAAAGGGAAAGAAGTACATGACAAGATAGACAGCAAGTGAATTTTTGTACAAATAAGATATGTAAAGCAGAATGAACCAGGAGAAGGAAAGACTATGATTAAGATTGGACATACTTTATACGAGTTGTGCAAGAATAGTTATGAAACCTACGAATATTTGTATGCTAAGAAAGTACTTGATAAGAAAAGTAAGGATTCAGTAATAATAATGCGGTTGCGATATTCTGGACACATTAAGGAAAGGTGTAAGATGGTTTGAACCAAAGTACCGAGATAGAATTAGTACTGAGGGCAAAGCCATAGTTGAGCCCTGATATCAATTGAAAGATATAAGAGAAGAATATAAGGTCTGCATAAAGACTGATGAGACGACGCCAAGGTATTTCTCAGGCTGATTTAAGCGCCTTCGCGTATTCTTGTAAAGATTGCAGCATAATATGTGATAGGAAAACTAAAGACGAAAATCTGAGCAAAGAGACAATGGACGAGTTTGAATCAAAAATAGAGAAACGACACGAGATAATATGCCTAATGTATTGCCAGTTAAGGTAAGGGAAATTACAAAATGATTTAGCCGAGACAATCAAAACAAGCAGGTTACTGGTTATTGGATGACAGTAAAGTTATAATATGAGGGGACCCTAGCGCTATTTGATAACCAACCCTAAAGATCGAGATCAAGAAGTAAAAGCAAGTGATAGTTAAAGACCTTTAAAAGAAAGTCAGAAAGTGGCACACGATGTTGAGGATTCCAAAATACGGACTGTAACAGTGGAGTAAAGCAAGGATATTGGAGTATAAAAATGTTACCCTCTGGGAAATTTCGTTTTACTTGTAGAACCTGCGAAGGATCTACAGGTTACCAGAGGCATGCAATACTCCAGGGATATTAAAGTCTAATGAACTGATTGAGGACATCTGCACGTTATAAAAATATTATTTAAAGATTGAGAGGTAAGATAAAGGGAACGATATCTTAAGGGAGTAACTATAGGAGAAGAAGGAGTCGGGTTAAGACTAAGCGCACAAGGGAGAGAGTAAGATTTCAGCGGAAGAGCTCGCAATACAACTGACAACCGACTGCGAAGTGAAGAGGAGAGTAAAGGTAATGACGTGGAATTATTATCTCGGGAAGCAACAGAAAGAGGAAATATTATAGGAATGACTATGTGGAGATCTGGAATGCGTTATAGTGAATTATAGCGAATCGACAAATGGAAGAGGTATATGAAGGGCATAATTAAATAAGAGAACACTTGAGAAAGTATTGGGAGTTCAGGACCAGTTTAACATTTGAGGACGAATATTCTAAAGGGGGGAAGGATGTTATACCCCGTATTTCTATACGTCAAATAATTCGAAAGCAAATCGACTCAAGTTAAAGACGGGGCTACTTTCGGACATGAAATAGGAATTTTTAATTTTCAATTTTAATTAGCACACAAATTGGTTATAAATTTTATTTAGTATAGAAATATTAATGGAGATTATAGATTAATTAATTGTGATTAGGTTATTAAGTGGACCCCACTACAATACATGGATAAATATAATTGGATCATGAAAGATGACATGTCATAGTTGGACACGTGTCATTTTAGTTGGACATGTGTCCACTTTGTAGGTGCCATATAAGGCTATGAGTGATGACTAAGCTATGAACAAGAATTCATTTTCAACTTTGTAAAAGAAAATTAGAGAAAGGAATTCCTAAGCCTTGGAGAAAGTAGAAGTCACGGCCATGGCAGCCACCAAGGGAGCTCTCGGCCAGCTCCTTTCCGCCCCCTTCTACACAATTAATTGGAAATATTTCAAGATCAAGTAGAGGAAAAAGATGGAGATCATAGCAGCCATGGCAACTCACGGCCATGGCTGTTCTTGAAGAAGTTACACGTTGATAATAAGAGTTTGTCTCTAAGGTAAGATTCAATCCTTTTCTACATGTTTTGGAGGTAGTTTAGACTTGCATAGTTTGGTAGATGAGTGTTGAATATAAAGGGTTATGCATGTTGATGTTGAATTATAAATTGAGCCTTGTAAGGGGGTTGTTTGATTAAGAATGGTGAATTGATTTCTAGTGGCATTATGGAGGAATTAAATGGTTAAAATTTAAGTTGTGTTGTTTTATGGACATGTTGTTATCCTTGTTGAATTGAAAGGATTGAAGGTATGATTATGTTCATATGTTGTTGTTGTTGTTGTCATGGATTAAGTGAAGGGATTATGGTAATTAAAGTTGTCGTTGTTATGCGAAATTGTGGGTTAAAATGGATTTAGAAAGGTTGTTGGGTTGTTAGAATTATTATGGGCTGAATTGTAAGAATTTTGTATGTATATCTCTATTGTTGGTATTTCTGTGATAACAGGAGAATAATTGAAAATTCGGGTTAGGCGAATATATAGGGGAAATGCTGCCCGATTTTCGTTAAGTCCTTAACTAATGAAAAACCCTAATCGAGAAATTATAAGTTAAAGAATGAGTTCTATAAGCGATGGGCTACAGATTTACGAACTAGAAAATATAGTTACTGACGATAGCGTTACTTTTATATTAAATAGGCTAAAGGGGCGACGAAGCGAATGGGTTTGCGATTAATCATTAACAGGTATGTAAAGTTAACCCTTCTTTCTTTTTGGCATGATCTTTATGAAATGAACATACGATGTGTATATGATTCCAAAGAAGTTCTTATTCTTAGAGCCACTAGAATGGCTAATGTTTTTGACTTCCAGAAGCTACTTCGTTATGTCTTGATACGTGTATATGATTCCAGAAGTTCTATTTTGATATAATCCCTATTGATATTCGAAAGGTACTGGATATGGCTATTGTCTTGATTTTCAAAAGATGATTCGTTTTGAATATTCTATTGAGTTCTTGAATTCCATAAACTATTTCATGTTAGCTTGATATGTGTCTATGAGTCCCGAAGTTCCATTTGACATAATCCATAATGATATTTGAGTGATACTTGACATGACAGACTCCTTTGACACTCAAGTGTTAGTTTATTTTACTTATTCTATTGAGCCTCAGATGATGACTTGGTTTGTATGTGGTCACTCACTACTTTGCTCGTGCATGCTGTCATTACGTCTTTCATCGAGTCCCGGGCCGGGTAAGTTATCGTGCATAGTGTCACTGCATTATTCACCGAGTCCCTTACTAGAGGGCCGGGTACGGCATACGTATATGATGATATGACGAGATGATGATATGATTATGGCACCGAGTCCCATGATGGGCCGGGTATAGTATTCGTGTACACGACTTTATTCACCGAGTCCCTTACTAGAGAGCCGGGTACGGTATATGTATATGATGATATGATGATATGATTATGGCACCGAGTCCCATAATGGGCCGGGTACGGTATATGATAATGATATGCATGATTTTATTTCGTAAGGCACAGGTACAGTGATTTCTTGATTATCATACTTGTCTCCTGTGATCTCTATTCCAGTCATGATATTCTTTATTGTATTTCATGCTTTATATACTCAGTACATATCTCGTACTGACCCCCTTTCTCCGGGGGGCTGCGTTTCATGCCCGCAGGTATAGATACTCGATTTGGTGATCCTCCAGCTTAGGATTTCCACTCAGCTGTCTTGGAGAGCTCCATTATTTCGGACCCTAGACTTTTGGTACAGATCTTTTGATGTATATATATGTTTATCCAGGGGTATGGCGGGGCCCTGTCCCGTCATATGTTACTGTTGATACTCTTAGAGGTTTGTAGACATATGCGTGGGTCGTATATAGATGTTATTCAGTTGGGTTTATATGACTTATTTTGGGACGTTCCCATATGTAGTGGCAGCCTTGTCGGCTTGCGTATATATATATTTTAGAATGTTGTATGCAGTGGCAGCCTTGTCGACTTGCGTATATGTTTAGGGATGTTACCGTACGTTGTGGTAGCCTTGTCGGCTCGTGTATTATGATATCTTTTGATTGGTTGTGACCCCTCAGGAGACAGGTTACCTTGATATATACATGTGACGTTCTGAGATAACGTTATGTTTTCACAAAGTTTCCATATTATGTTTAGTTTCAGTTTGATGATGTATAACAGATATGTATATGAGTGTCCAGCTCGGGCACTAGCCACGGCCTACGGGGTTGGGTCATGACAAAAATAGTTGTTGTTACACTTGATAAGATGAACTGCTGATGCATCATTGGTTAAACTTGCTGAAATTGTGGTCCTTTAACATGATGTACTTGGGTGAATAGCTACTACACTGCGAGCTGAATTGCTACTACATTATTGAACCAATTTCTGTTGCACTTCGAGTAAATTCACTGTTGTTATTTGGCTTGTAATTGCTGCACCTTGTGGCTGCATGTTGATCGCATTTTGAGGATAAAAATGTCACTCTTGAGAACATATAGTTACTGTCTGGCTGCTTTATTTGAGGCCCACTTTCTGATGAACTATCTATTGCAAGTCAATATTATTTTTTGAGTGCTATGTGGCAAACTGTTGTTGTTGTGTTTTCCCTGAGAAAACAAAGCTGCACTTTGAGACTCATTATATTGCTGATATAATTTGAGGGAAGCATATGGTTGATACCGCACTTCGGGTTTGCTATTATAAGGTTGAGTTGTTATTCCCAGAAAGCCAATGTTACATTTCTAAGGGCAAATGGTTGCTGCCTTTTAAAGACACTTCCTGCTGTTTGCTACTGGTGTTCTTTGGCTAAACAACTACTGCTTTAAAGTTGTTCGAGACAGTTGCTGTACTCCTGATGTTTTATTGATATGAACGGATACTACACCTGGGCCGATGAAGAGTTGTTTAACTTGAGGCATCACTTTTAAAAGAACGGATTTCTATACTCGATTGAAAGTTTACTGATTTGAATATATACTTAATGTTATATCCCGTATTTTTGAACGTCGGATTATTTGCTGGGGTGGGGCCTACACACCGAGATTTTTTTTTTGGAACATCTGAAAAGTCATATGAATCACATATGTAAAGTTAAACACAACTCATGAAGTACCCTTGGGCCAAATCAAAGTGGAAGCCCTCCAAACGAATATTTTTAAGAAAACGTTTTCGGGTGACCTGACTTTGAGGGGCACAAACGGTATTATAAGTTTGGAATTTGGAAGGATACCATGAAATAGAAGTTGTAGATAATTGAATTATCTTTCTATCGATAGGTCGTGGGTTCCTAGGTGATGTCGGTACAAGGAGATCTGAACGTTTTAAGGTCGAAAGGTCAGTGGGCTAGGCCCAACTCGGGATCAGCCGAGTTGACCCAAAAAAAAAAAATGAAAATTTAGGCCCAATGTTTAAGGGGTGGCCGGCCAAGTGAGGCCCAACCCATGGTTTTAATGAATATTTCCATGTGCTAATTAATTATAAATGGTCACTATCTAATAGAAGTTTCAAGAAACAAAGAAAGAAGAGAAAGAAGAAAAACCAAGAGCAAACATAAGAGCCATTTCGGGTTGGCCATAGAAAAATCACCCTCAAAAAAATCTTGACTCTAAAATTATTTTCTTGTTGAATTCCTACTAATTCAAGGTCCCTCTACAACTTGGTGTAGTTGTTTTGGAAGATTGAGCATTAGTTTCATCAATCTCACACTTTGGACAAGTGAAGAAGATTGGAGAAAAAGGTAGGAATTCATACCTTTTTATTATGTTATGAAGGTTTGTTTGTGTTGTAGTATATGGAAATGAGTAGAAACTATGGAAATATGGAAGTTTACAAAGTGTATATATATATGTAGCCGTTAGTGTATGTATGTTGTATACATATATGAGTTGAATTTTATGTTGTATTCTAGTTGTGGTTATGGTGAAAATTATATTGGGAATGAAAGTTGAATGAATTTTGGTTGAAGTTGGAATGTAGAAGATTATGTCACTTTAGAATGATTTTGTGATATTATGGAAATGAAGTTGTTAAGATGTGAATTATGATTATGGTTGATGAAATTGGAAGATGGAAATATGTTATGGATATGTAGGTTGAATATTAGAAGTTTTGGATGAATTATGACTTTGGTGGAAAGTTTGTATATTTTGTATATCTTGTGAATATTTTGTGGAAATGATATGAAATGCTTCCAAATTATATTGTGATAATCTAGATTAATAATGAATATGAAAACATTGAGATTGGTTTGGAAATGGGAAGTCGGAATGAAAGTTCTTGCATTATGTCGGAAAGAAGACTAGTTGTGTTATATTGTGTCCTATATTGATTGTTGTCGTTGTTGGTGTTGTTGTTGGGTTGTTGTTGATTGTTTTGGCCGAGTTAAACTCTCGGGGATGCTATATGTATAGGGGAGATGCTGCCTAAATTTCTGTAGGTAATTATGAATAAAGATTGAATACTTAAAGATTGGAAATTGAGAATTGGTAAATGTGACCAATTGCAGATTTTGGGCGAAACGGGAATTGAATTTGGAAAGGCGTAAAGAGCATATAAGGTATGTAAAGTTATCCCGATTCTTCTTTTGTCATGTCCTAGGTGTACTAGGATCGAATTTGAGCCCCGGAATATATTCTGTCCATCGGAATCCGCGTTTGAAATTGTCACTTTTTCATTCAATAGAATTGAACCTTTTAGGTATGCTTTGTTGGAAGAATTAGGCAAACTTTCACAAATTGTTTAGAAAGTTATGAAATGTCCCTAGTACCCCTATAGGTGACCCCACAAGCTTAAAATACGTAATTTGAGCCCACCGCTTCGTTTGTCCCGAGGTGGGCCCACTATTTCCGATTTTACCCCTTTTGTATTTATGACTTGTCTTCGAGCTGCTTTAAATGAAATGTCTTAACTACTCCTCTAACTATTATCTAAAGAATTGTTTTAAATACTCCGTTAAGTCTTATAAACTGTTTTGGATCTTGGAAACGATCTCAGAAAGATTATGCCTCTGTAACCCATTATGACATTCGAAGTTTAACTTACTATGATTCCGTCCGATTTCATTGTTTTGACTTGTCACTCGATATGCCTCATTGAGTCTCTGGAAGTATACATGGTATTTTATTGCATTTAGTTTCTCACTACTCCATTCGTGGATGCCTCAATGTTTCCCACACTGAGCCCGGGCCAGGATATGTTCTCAAGCGTCTTCCACTACATTGTTCGCCGTGCCTCGATGTGAGGGGGCAGGTATATATGTACATGGGTTGTGGAGTATGCTGTGCCATGTACACTATTCTGACATGATATGATATGGTCTGATATGGCCATTTGATATGTTATGCTATGTTACGGGGTTATTCCCCTTTTCTGATCCTTATGTGTTGTGGCACCAGCGTCGGGGGGTGGCCACGTTCTGTCTGCCGAGTCCCTTGGCAGGGGTCGGATATGATATGGCATATGTTTCTGTACACACTCTTCATGTTTTGAAAATATGCATTCGATACTCTGGATATCACACTCACTTTTCTGTACGTTCTGTTTTGGTTATGATTTTGTCCCGTAGTGGGACGAGGTATGACATATGTTTTCTGCAAATACTATTTATGCATTATGATCAGCATCTTTGCTAATCTGGATATTCCGTTCATTTTCTGTATCTTCTGCTTCGATTATGACTTTGTTTACTACGTTCCATGCTTTACATACTCAGTACATATTTCGTACTGACCCCATTTCATCGGGGGCTGCGTTTTCATGCCGCGCAGGTACAGACTACAGATTTGCTGATCCGCATGTTTAGGACTATATTCTGCCATCTTGGAGTGCTCTATTGTTCGGAGCCTATGTTTGGTACAGCCCTTGCTATGGTACATTTGTATGTTGTTCAGGGGTATGACGGGGCCCTGTCCCGTCTTATGATTCTGATGTGTTCTGTAGAGGTCTGTAGACATACATGTGGGTTCTGCATATGATTTGGGTTGGTATGATCTGTGACAGCCTGATCGGCTTCCTTGTGCTTTATCCGTTAATCTGTGATAATTAATAACGCCAATTGACTTTTACATTTAAATATTCTGCTTATATGCTGGTTTGGGTTATTGGGTACGTTCAGGTGTCCAGCACGGACACTAGTCGCGGCCTACGGGGTTGGGTCGTGACATAACTTGAGAATGCCTAGTCCGGAAAGGTTCTATCCCTCGGTGGGTAATGATGATCATAGTCTAGTTATAAAATAGGAACCAACATGCGCCTAGCGAAGCAATAGAATGACTGACGGGTCGCTATTTCGCAGCTATGACATGTTCAGGGGTCCTTTTTCCCATATTTGAAAGAATCATGATTCTGAGCCTTTAGTAATCAAAGCTCTCATAGTTTGATGCGAAACTGAGAGATATTATATTTATATTCATAAACGTCACCCCATGGGGTGGCGTATCCTTTTTACTAATCATTCTCGTTTCTATTCTTGCGAGGTACGAATAAACAAGTTTGGGGAATATTACAAGGACGAATATTGCACAATTGGAGCATACATATGGAAACCAAGCGATATGGAACGACAAGAAGAGAAGTAGTAGGAGACAAGGTAAAGACTTGGACATTTGGAGCTTTCGTCTAATAAAGGAAGAACGGAATTGCAACAAAAGTTCCAAGAAGGCGAGGTGATAGGCTTATTCGATTAACCTTTGTCCACCTTCATTCTCTCTCTCCCTTTAGTTATTTTGAAAATATTCTATTTGCTTATTTTATATAAGTATTGTTGGAACCTTTATAGATTGGAACTTAAGATTTAGAGTTGCCAAAACTGATTTTCGAAGCCATGTATAAAACAGACGTGAAATACAAATTACTCTTAATATAAGCTTGCTTTTCATAATTTGACTCTAAAATGGGATTGACATATTAACTTTGAGAGTTTGAACATAAATGACTTGGATTTAAGAACTAATTTTAATTTAAGGAAGGATGAGAGATTAGAAACAGATAAGGTGAACCTACGAGGATTATAATTGTATGCCCTAATAAAGAGAGAATTTTACTTGAAAAAACAGAATATTTTTAAAGGACTTTAAGGGGTAACCTAAGTTTCCAAGCCCGAAACCCGGTACTCAAGATGTGATATTTTGCGTAAATGACATTCCTTATTGTGGAAATATAAAACTGAGCAATTTTTATCAAAAACAATTCATAACATTAAGGCACACTATTAGAACCGACAAGTAAACCGCAATTGAGCGGATCTTTAATATCGGGTGCCTAACACCTTCCCCGGGGGATCACCAGAACCCTTACCTGGACTCTGTATAGATTAGGTTTCTTTTAAAATAATCATAAAATAATTATTTTAAATGAACCCTTTTCGACCCGATTTTTCCTAATTTCCTAAAAAATAGGTGGCAACTCTAAAAAGTGTCCTTTAAAGCACCATTACGTAGAAGTATATTTTGTCCTTTTTCCCGGTACGATTGACAACCGTACTTCCCCGGGACACTTTCCTTTTTAAATGAGGTAAGTGCAAATGCGAATTGGAAAAAAAATAGAACCGCTACAGATGGCGACTCCGCTGGGGAATATCTAAGGTTCTAACCATAAGGGTTCCAATATTGTTTGCCTCACGTGATATAAATTGTTTATGTGATATAAATTTCTTATGTGTTTAAATTTCCGCAAATATGACTATCATTCCTGCATGCATAAACTCCGCCACTCCTGGCATTTGATTTTACGCTTTGTTTCAAAGGGTGACGACGCAGGATGATCTGCGGTCACACCTTACTAAAAAACCCTTCTAATATTTTCTTGGAGATCTCTAAAGGTCGAGTGGGTATGCGTTCATCCCACAGCCTTAGAGAGCCCACCCCCAGCTTGTCCGCTTGGGTAACCTGAGTCATTCTTTTGAAAACCACTCTAGTATAACTATTGTAGAGCGAGCCAAATCCCTACTGATATAGCGCATACAGACCATAGATCGGTTTGAGTATCTCAGACCTACCTAAATCGGATAGGATAGACACCTTACTATGTTCGGACGGTCTTGGACCCGAAGACACCGCATCCAATTGTGTGAAAATTGAAGGATGTACATGTTATATGTCACGACCCATCCCCGTAGGCCGTGACTAGTGCCCGAACTGGGCACCCCTACACGCTCATGTACCAGATTCAGCATACAGACGACTCGTACATAATGAATATCAGACGTGGCTCCACACTGGTGCCTGCAACCATATATACTGCATAGAAGCCGGCAAGGCTATCATACTATACATAACGAACCAAAGTATACATACACGCGGCCGATAGGGCTGCCACGGCGGATGAGCCGCCCAAACCCAATTCACACAATGCGTCCAAACAAAACTGTACATTACCCACGTCTATGTCTACAGACCTCTAATACGGAACAACAGAATCAGATGGCGGGACAGGGCCCCACCGTACCCTGAATAAACATAAGCATATACATCGGAAGAGTATGTACCCAAAATGTCAGCTCCGGAACAAAGGGAGCACTCTGAACCGTAGAATGGAAATCCTACGCCAGTGGGTCACCAAAACGTGAGTTTGTACCTGCGGGCATGAAACGCAGCCCCCAAAGAAAGGGGGTCAGTACGAAAGATGTACTGAGTATGCAAAGCATGAAGTACAGAAAACGAAGTCATAACCGAAGTACAATGTACAGAGGGTGAGCACAATAACCAGAATACCAAAGTGTTGCATCTGACGTACAAATCATACATAAGAGGTTCCGGAAGACCAATACGGCAATCAGAATGCTAAAATGCTTTGCTTTCCTTCGAAAAACATTTCCGTCTCATACACATAGAAAATCAAACACACAATTGCCGCGGCCAAAAGTCCAGCGGTCACTATCACACATACCGCGGCCAAGTACCCAGCGGTTAATATCCCAAACCCGACATACCGCAGTCAGGAGTCCAGCGGTCAATGTCGCAGATACCGCGGTCAGGAGTCCAGCGGTCAGTGTCACAAATGCGGCATACCGCGGTCAGGAGTCCAGCGGTCAATGTCGCACACACCGCGGTCAGGGGTCCAGCGGTTAGTATCACATAGTGCGCACAATAATATAACAGGCCCGGGACTTGGCGAAAGAGGAAATAACAGAATGCACGGGCGGAATCGTAAATAACCATATGCATACAAATCTCTTACCACGACCCAATAGGATAATCAAAACGAACTGTTAGTTGAAAACCGGAACAACAGTCAAATCAGACTTTCTTCCAAGTATCACTCGGGAACATATTAAACCGAACTTCAGAAATCATAAGTATACGAATTGCCGTTTCAGACTCAACAGATAAATACATAATCACAACGAACTCGGAACAATAGCCAAAAGTTTTTCCTTAATCGGGCAGCACCTCCCCTGTTTATATGCCTAGCCCAAATTCTTAATTCAGCAACCAACAACAACAACAACAATACCAACATCAATTATAATGTTTCCAACTCCAAAATATCTCATAAAACAGCCCACACGCTGTTTTACAACTTTTATAACTAATAAACTCAGTATACAATCATTTAATCACGTCTTCTTCGTAAATAAACTGATATTAACACAAATAGGAAGAGATTCATACCTTTCTCCCTTTAATATTGCTGTATCTCCACCTTTTCACGCTAATTTCAGGCCACCACACGCCCGCTATATGATTTTGCAGCAAAAACTATACGCTATCCGGACTGGAATTGGGAAATTATACTTGGTTTGGGCTAAAATTTGGTGGTGGGGAGTTGGGGAATTTTCTGGAATATTGGAGTGTTTTTTGTGTGTGTTGATCTAAAAAATGGGGGATAACCCCCTTTTAATAACGTTCCAGGTTCGGCTGGAACCGACATAAAATTTCTTCTGCGCGTTCGCGCCCCCTTTGGGCGCGTTCGCGCAGGTTTAAATAATTTCCTTCTGCGCGTTCGCGCAGGTCTAAATTTTCTGACTGGATGTTCGTTAAGTAAAACGGTCATAACTCTTGATCCCGATATCGTGTGAGGGCCCACGACATATGGTTGGAAAGCTAATGCAATTATCTACAACCTTTATTTCTGGGGGTTTTCCCAAATTCTAAACTTATAATGCCGCTTTTGCCCCTCCAAGTCGGATCACCCAAAAACGTTTTCTGGAATCGTCCCTTTGGAGGGTCTATACTCATTTTTGGCTTATGGATCCTTCTTAAGACTTACTCAACTTTCCATATACTACTCACATGTCCCTTCTCACGTCTTTCATAAAACTCCGACATGTGGGTCCCACTTAGCTCGCGGCAGCGAGGGCTTTTCGTCAATTAACATATGAACTAATTTACACCATGTGGCTTCCAAATGTCATATATATCCTATTATTACCTTCTTATAACCCAACCTTTATTCCGAACTTGATTTTCAATTTTTGTTCAGCGCGTTAGCGCCACGTGGGGGCGCGTTCGCTGTATTGGCCCTTTGGCCCGTACTAAGTCGTCTACAGTTTTGATAAAGCGATTTTTTTTTCCGGGGTGTAACATTATAATACAAACCGTTTGCCCTCAGGCTTGGGTTTTTCATTTTATAATCTAGGACTGATATTTTGTATACCTGTTCCCCTATTATGTATCCCCATTCGATATTAATTAATGTATACATAAGGGGTCGAACGAAAAGTCTCAACGACATCAACATCCTTCACATGAATAGTAGCCTTGGAGTAACGTAGTATAGGGACCGCTTATGTGATATAAACTGCTTACGTGCTCTCGTGTATTTTATCGGAATTATGATTTATAATTGTTATGCTCTGCTTTGTTATGCCTATTTTGACTTGCACGTATAAGAGACATTTGTTTTGCTTCGAACATGGATGGTCTGTAGTTTGTTTCCAAAATCCTAGAATGGCGTCAAAAGTATCGAAGCACTATGTCCAAGCCAAAAAATCCAAGACTTCTAGAAATATCGTCCGGTAAGCGTCCAATCCACGCTGACCATGTCACATCTAATGATTGTTAGAATCAAAACATCTGAGGTCCTCAAAACCTTACATCAAAAACCCAACCATTCTCAAGAAAAGCGTGTGGTCATCATTCCATCCACGAAGACTGCGTCATTTCAAAAAACAGCATTTTGAGTAATACCTCTCAGTCCAACCTCCAAATTCTTAGGACAAATAGCCAATCATCGCAAATTACTGAGAATTCATTTTTACCGAATCCAAAAAGTCGTCAGCATAGCACTTCGCCTTTCAAAAATCCAAAAAGTTACAGCCTTTTTTTCTTTAGGCCACCCATGCGCTACGCTAAAATACTAGACATCCGAAAATAATAGCTTTTAATCATTCAAATAGACAAGCCAAAATACGTCAAATACGATGTTCCGAACTACGTTAGACCTGATTCTTGTTCCAGCAAGATACGTAGGCAATCCTATATAAGGGTGCGGTCTCCCCATTGTTTCAAACCACGAATCCCTGCTAAGGAGTTGGGGTACATCTTTGATTTAGTCTTCAAAACTTCATTCTTCCGTTGTTTCATATTACTGACTCTCCGAGTAATATCAAGGGCACGTCTTTGAAATCAATCAAGCTATTCGAATCCTCAAAACTTCAAGCGTAAACATCTTGAATTAAGTACCCTAGGGCTGGAAACCGGGGCAACTGGTTCAAAACAACTCAACAACTTTGATATCCTTATCCACTCAAACAGCTTAATCAAGCAAACAACTCCTCCCTTTTTACAGAAATCCAAACGAATAAGAATATGCCCAACATAACTCAATATTTATCCTAGGGATAGCATTCCCATTACCTTCAATTCTATTGTAACACACACGGTGGGATCAACACGAGTCAATCACTTTTACTCTAAAGAAATTTTTGTGAGCGCAGGAACAGGGAACCTACAAAGCGACGAGCCTCAAAGTCGACGTCAAGTCCAATCAAAGGTGTCAATGGGCCCGCCATCACCTCAAACTTTATAAGCCAAAAACGGCTTTACTTCTAACTCAGCCTTCGATTAAACTCTCTCACTTCGCTATGTCCACTAACACTTGCTCTCAGAATATTGCAAGAGACGACTTTATGCAAAGTTGAACTCAGGAATCATGGTCTATGAGACGCTGACTGGATTTTCACGCCTTAAATCCACATGGGCCAAGACGGCTTCATCATTAACCTCTGCGTTATCCTTCCTTCATTTCACTATAACAGTTTTATGATTTACTGACAATTATATTTGAATCTCGCAGGAATCACGTATCAACACTACCAAAGATTGTCCCATCAACATTAAAAGATCAACAACGTCACCCTCCTGAGCATGATCATCATGAAATGGGCAAAACAAACATCAAGCCTTCAAAGACGGTCGAAAATCTCAAAAAAACTTAAGCCGAATGGCGGCATTCTTAAACTCTTCTCTCAATTTTTAAGACTACTTTGTCATCGCCTTTGACTACTCTAATGAATTTGCTTTGAATTTTACAGAGTCAACTCCAAGCCATCAATGAATCCTTTCGGCCCAAAAAGGGACAACTTGCCGAAAAGAAGAAACTCCACAAAATATGAGCAAAGCCTACAAAGAGCAAATAGTTGCTCAACGGTTTAGTATCTCTCTCTAAAAATCCTTTTAAGATTATTTTTTATTGAAGTTGCTGGTAAAGAGACCGTGTAGCTATTAGTCACCTTCTTTTAGTACAAGCGACTGTCGTAAGATTAAAAGAGTATCAAAGTTGCGACTTCCCTAGTGTCACAGGGAAATTAACTAGTCAAGCCAAAAGGACTATATATACAAAGCGCCACAAGGGCGAAAAGTTAACAAATGGATGAAACGCCACAAAGGTGACACCACCAAGAAAGACTATAAGATAGGCATAACGTCGAAAGGACAGCGTAAAAAAGTCAAAGGGCAAAACGACCATCCAACCAAAAAAACTATAGTCCTCAAGGGACGAAATGACGAAAAGAAGTCAAGTAGTGAATGCCAAGAATATCTCCACATATTCAACAGAAAGGTTATGGCGACGTAACCACGCAAGAACGATAAAGCAGAGATAAGCTTATCTTTATTACAAGAAGGGTCGTCCGCCCAAAAAATGGGACAAAGCAGGGTCGTCCGCCCTAAAAAAGAGACAAGCAGGGTCTTCCGCCCTAAAACGTGACATTTACGTTGTAAGAAGACGTTGCCTATCTCTGAAGTGGATTGTCATAGGACAATCCACTGGTCTCAAAAATTCGAGATGACGCCGTGAAGGCATCGTCGTCAATTATGTTTATGGCATAAAAGACTTACCCCGAACTATGTTTCGACCTAATTCCCGAAACGGGACACGTAAGCGCTCTCCCGAGCTCGGTCATTCCAACAAAATTCCCAGTAAATCTTAGGAAACCTCAGAAATGATTTAGCAAGAAAAATAAAGGTAACCCCATAAGGAAACTGGGGCAAAATTTTTGAGAGGACATAAAAAATTCTTTAAATATATCAGTTCTAAGGAACGGACTGATTAAAATTTCTACACCGGGGATGAATTTTTTGGAAGGATCTCAAAATTTTCTCAAGCACGGTGAAATCAAGTACACATTTACACTGGGGCAAAGTTTTTGAGAGGGTCTCAAAAATTCTTTCAACATAGCGAAATTCGAGTTGGTATAAAGAGGTATACAAACTGGGGCAAAATTTTCGAAAGGGATTTGAAAATTTCACGAGTCGAGATCAAGAAGAAGAAGAAGAAGAGACGGGATACTTTGCTTGAGTAACTAATGTCATGACATTAAAAGGGTGTATGTAAAATATTATTTTCGAAACGTACATGCATATTTTCAAAAAACATCGTCTCCCAAAAACTTTTAGCTATGCTAGAGAAAATAAAATTTTAACACGTTATACAGAGCATGCCTATGCATCTGTTATCAGCAGTAAATCCCCCTATTGGAGTCATTAATTAAATGCATAAGATGTTTGCACAATTGTTTTTGGAGTAACACTGTAGGAGGAAAGAGTAGGCACTGGGTCTCATGGAATAATTTGTGTGTGCCAGGAATAGAAGGGGGGATAGGATTTAGATCCTTACATGATGTTTCCTTGGCCTTATTTTGCAAAATGTGGTGGAATTTGAGGACTAAACCATCCCTATGGCGTGTCTTCATGATTAATAAGTATTGTGGGAAAGAAAGTCCTGTGATTTTACCATGGAGATATGGATCTCAAACATGGAAGAAATTGCTACAAGCTAGGGAGTTGGTTGAACATCAAATTTGGTGGCAATTAGGAATGGGAAACTCTCAATTTTGGTATGATAATTGGACAGGCATGGCAGCTTTATATTACCATACTGAGGGCTATGATGAGTCTATTCAAAATGCAGCAGAATTAGTTGTAGAAGGAAGATGGAATGAGGAGAGACCGGCTGCATTACTACCACATGACATTGCTCAACATATTATCAACACTGTCAAACCAGCATATGCAAAAAAAGGAATGGATAAGCCTTGGTGGATATTGGATACCTAAGGGGAATTTACTGTTAAGTCACTCATATTAGGTTGAGCGGGCAGAAGATGGAAGATTATAAGTATATGTGGATAAAAGGGTTGCTATTTAAGATCTCTTTTTTCATATGGAGATGCTGGAAATTCAGGATTCCTATGGATGATGTGTCGAGAAAAATGCACTACAATTTGGCATCCAAGTGTTGGTGTTGTTCAAACCCTTTGGAGGAGACAACTCAACACTTGCTTGCCACATCTTATGCAGCCAACAGGACTTGGTCCTATTTTTCCTCTGTTGCAGGTTTGAACATGGAGAATCTTTCTTTAACACAGAGGTTTGTGAAGTGGTGGACAGCAGGTACATGGAGATTAACGTATATCTACTAGGTTGTTCCTGCTATCAGCATATAGGAATTGTGGAAGAGAAGGAATGCAATCAAGCATGGAGGCAAAAAGTCAGTAGGAAGGGTCATATATCAAGTATTCACAACAATTCAAAGGATGGTTATGATTAGAAATCCCTCAATTTCAGAAGTGCCTAATAATTGGAGGGACATGATTCAAATGCTAGAGGAGGGAAGACATCAACTTAAAGTCACAAAAGTAGTGTGGGAAGTTCCACTAGAGGGATGGCTGAGCTGCACTACTGATGGAACTTCAAGAGGGAACCCTGGTAGAAGTTCCTATGGTTTTTATTTGAGAAACTCAAATGGTAATCTAGTATATTCCCAAGCAGAAGATATTAGAGTCACAACTAACACTGAGGCAGAGGTTAGGGCTATACTAGAGGCTTTACATTTCTGCAAGAATAATAACTTGAATTATGTGTTGATTCAGACTGATTCACAAATGATCCAAAGAATTCTTGCAAATGGTTGGAAACCTCCTTGGAATATAGCAACATGGGTTGATGAGATTCAGGAAATTAGTAATACCATAGAGGTTAGGTTCAATTATATCTTGAGAGAAGGCAATCAGCTAGCAGATGCTTTGGCTAATCAGGATCTAGATACAGGCTCTGTACAGTGTCATAATTTTCAAGAACTAGAGGTGGATAAGAGGAAGATACTAAATAGTGATAAATATCAGATTCCCTATCTGAGAATTAGAACTAAGCAAGGATATGGGTGAGGACAGGAGTTGCAGGAGGAATAAATGGGATTGTGGAGTTGGAGATCCTTACTATCAAATCCTAAGGGAGGAGAAAAGGAAGGATTTTTATACTAACAGTTTGCTATTGTTAGCCGGTTTTGAAGAATTCATTAATTAGCATTATCACAATCTCAGACATAGAAAAGGCAAAGCATTCATTAAGGCAGTTTTGGAGCAGGAGAGTATCAGTTATTGTTATAATCTTATGCCTGTAAATAGGGTAAATGTCTTATTTGTGGTATTAGCTTCAATTGAGGCTCAATCAAATGGACAAACATCAAATTTATATACATTGATTTATAGCAAAACAGAAATAAATAACAAGAAATGTGGTCAAGATTTCCAGGAAAATTGGCAGAGTCTTTACTCTAATTTTAATCAAGTAAACAAGGTGAATGTCGTGTTTGTGGTATTAGCATCATCTGGTGCTCATTCAAATAGACAAACATCAGGTTTACACATATTAAAATTAGAAATTATAGGTTTCAACAACAAAAAACTAGATTTAAGAGAGGATTACTATCAATTTCAGCAACATAGTAGAAGATTCTTGAACACAACAGGAATAAGTTTACACATCAGGGGCCAACTCACCAGATCGAGCAGAGGCACCTAATGGAATTCATACACAGCTCGGTTGACGTGTGAAGTGGCAAAACATGGGGTTCTCAGACCCAGCAATGACAACAAACACATAGGCAGAGCAAAGAAGCAGCTAAGATCAGCTAGGACAGGAAGATTTCGGACAAAACTTAACAGAATACCACAATGGAAGAATTACCTGATGATGTTGATGAGAGGAACTCTTCCATAATTGGCCTTGAGGTGCAAATTCATCATCACCTTCACACCACCGGCGGCGGCGGGTCTTCATCAGAACAAATCGTGGAATAGAGAGATAAATGGCAACGAGTATTTAGGGTTCATTTAGGAAAGTAGGACAAAGTTTATTTTGGTCTTAGATTAATTCTCCTATTTTTTTTGTTTTCCTTTGGGCCTGACCCGACTTTGAGGTGGGCCATTTGAACTTTGTTTTTTGTTTTATGCTTATTAATAAAAAGCCCGAATGGGCATAATTGATTTTTAAAAAAATAAGGAAAATGAGCATCCTTTCCTACCGAGACATGAACGGAAGAAGTCCATACGAAGGAAAAGTGATCGACCATATAGGAAACTGACAAATTTTTCTGTGGATGCAGGAACAAACAAGCATGGATGTTTTACACTAACTCGTTTGCTAGAATGTTTAAAACAGGGTAGCGACAACAAGCCAAGCGAAGAAGAAGCTTCCAGCATGGATGTATTAAGAGTTTGAACATAAATGACTTGGATTTAAGAACTAACTTGAATTTAAGGAAGGATGAGAGATTAGAAACAGATAAGGTGAACCTACGAGGATTATAATTGTATGCCATAATAAAAGAGAGAATTTTACTTGAAAAAATAGAAGATTTTTAAAGGACTTTTAAAGGGTAGGCTTATGTGGTGTTCTACTTAGGTTAAGCGCCTCGGGTCTTAACCTAAGTTTCCAAGCCCGAAATCTGGTACCCAAGATGTGATATTTTGCGTAAATGACATTCCTTATTGCGAAAATATAAAACTGAGCAATTTTTATCAAAAACAATTCATAACATTAAGGCACACTATTAGAACCGGCAGGTAAACCGCAATTGAGCGGATCCTTAATACCGAGGTGCCTAACACCTTCCCCGGGGGATCACCAGAACCCTTACCTAGACTATGTATAGATTAGGTTTCTTTTAAAATAATCATAAAATAATGATTTTAAATGAACCCTTTTCGACTCAGTTTTTTCTAATTTCCTAAAAATTAGGTGGCGACTCTAAAACGCATCATATAGAACACTATTACATAGAAGTATATTTTTTCCTTTTTCCCTGTACGATTGACAACCGTACTTCCCCGGGACACTTTCTTTATTAAATGAGGCAAGTGTAGATACTAATCGAAAAAAAATACGACACGCTACAATATACATATTTTGGGCTTGTGTTCTTCCAGCTTATGATATCTATTAGTTAGTAGGTTGTCTCATGACGGCCCTCATTGTTACGCCTTGTAAATTTCGTGTCGTTTGTATTATGAGTGAACTAACGCAAGCCTAAAGTGGAAATGAAGCCCTTATAAGGTTATGAAGATTATTTGATAATTTTAAGTGTATAACTTAAGGTTTCAGAGTCATATGGTGCGATGGAAGTAAGTTCGTTGGAGAAATTGGAGTTTGAGTCATGTTTTGGGAAGATTTCATATCATTTGATTTATACATTGCTCAGCATTACCTTGAGGGGGAGCTATAGGTACCCTTGTATGGTTAATTAAGTTTTATACAAGTTCCAAGAAGGTTCCATAAGGATTAGGGGTCAAACGATTCGAAAAGAACGCATTTTCGCGAAAATCGGAGTTTGTGGTCCAGTTTGCGGTCGCAAACTGAGTTTGCTGTGCACAAAACTGGCCGAAAACTCACCAATTTGGCAGACGTCACTGCCCAACCTCCTCCCTAAGGGTAGGAGGGGAGATGCGGCCGCATATCCAATATGTTGAGCCACAGCTCCACCGCAAATTGATGCGGGGGGGGGGGGGGGGGGGCGACTTTGGCACCTTTTTAAATCCCAAAGGATCTCATTTTCATATCAACCTCCAACACTTATTTCCCCAAACTTCTAGAGAATTCTTGAGAGTTCTTGAAGGTTCCATAATATTCCAACCCTTTCTATATCATCAAGAGAGAAGATCAATATCAAAACATCAAAGATAATCCATGGAAGGTGATTATTCTTGTTTCTTTTCAAGGTGGTGATGAACTTGATCTTGGAAAGAGTTGATTAAAGCAAAGTTCTTCCATTATAAGCTATGTTCTTCCTAATATTTACATGATTGAGTTGATGTAAAGATTTAGTAACTCTTGGAAAGGAAAGAATGAAAGTGGAGAAGTCATAAAGTGTTGAAGTGAAGAAGATGACTATGAGATGAACTTGAAAGGGGATTTTGGATAAATTTGAGATTAAATAGAATATAACTTCTTGATTATGATATTGTGGATGTTGTTATTGTTTTTTGGGGGTTTGTTTTGTAATATGGTGGAAGTCGATAAAATAGGGGAGGTGCTGCCCAAATTTCGTTAGCTCGTTAATTATGCTAGTTTGAACTTAGGAGTGTTTTCAAGACTTAACCTTAGTATGAATCCTCTTGAATGTAGATTTTGCGGACTTGGGAGGAGAACGTTAAGTAATTAAGAGACGTAAAGGTATGTTAAGGCTAACCCTTTCTTTCTAAAGACATGATTCCTTTATTGTGAATCCATACATGGTATCCATAATGTCCTGCTCCTAGAAATGCTAGAAGATTATAATTTTCAAGGTTCTTATGATCTTGTTGATAAATGTTCCTTATAATGATGATGATAATGATGATGGTGGTTCCATTTCCAAAGATACCAAAGCATATAGTTCTTGATGCTCTCATGATATTACTGAGCTTGTTCCATGATTATTGATTTTATTCATTGTTGTTGATCTCACCTTAATAGAAATTGTAGGTTTACTGACCTTATGTCACTCCGATAGAGTGGTAACGTTTTATTTGGGCTCTCATGCATGCTTTATATATATGTATGTATTTTCTCACACCGTGTTGCGCTATAGTCGGCCGGGCAGGCGCGTAGATGCCCACACCACTGTTGTGGGCAGCTTATGATATCATCCCAGACGCGGGATAATGATGACATGATGATAACATCGTGCCTACATGGCCGGGTAGTATTCTATATATATATGTATGTATGAGATGGTTTTTTTTTTCTAAAGCTAAGCATGCATGACATCCGCCTTAAGAGGCATTCAGATGTACAGGTTATTCCTCTTATATCATGTTACTTTTGCATATCTCTTACTATGTTACTATTCATGCCTTACATACTCAGTACATTATTCGTATTGATGTCTTCTTACTTGTGGACGTTGCGTTCATGCCCGCAAGTAGGCAGGGGAACGGATTAGATCCTTAGGTGCTTCATAAGCAGAGTCTCAGGAGTACTCCATTTGCTTCGGAGCTGCAGTCTCGTGGTATTACTCTTTTGTGACACATTTGGGCACGGCGGGGTCCTGTCCCATCTTAATGATTTCTTGTACTCTATGTAGAGGCTCATAGACAGATGTACATAGTTAGATGTCCTATAACCTTATCGGTTCATCTTCTGTATATCATTTTTGGCAGCCTTATCGACTTATATATATATATATATATATATATGGGCTTAGTTGGTGATGGCCATATAGATGAGCTATTATTTTTGCGGATTTATGCCTTTTTAGATCATGGTATTGAAAAGTTATCTTTCATGGTCCACCTAGAATGATAATGAGAAGTATGCTAAGAGGTGCTCGGTAGGTTAGCTCCGGATACTCGTCGTGGCCCTCCAGTTGGGTCATGACACTCATGGCCCTCATTTAGGTATGACTATGTGATGAATATTTGTACTGTGGTGCCTGGTAGGTTAGATTCGGGTGCCCATCATGGCCCTCCAGTTGGGTCATGATAGGCTTTACATAGAAAAAAGGCACGGGACTATATGGTGTTGGCAGGTAACTGCTAGGGGGTGGTGATTGATATATTTAGAGCTGAGAGTGTGACTCCTCTCGTCTTTTGGTTTAGGACTAGGTGTATGACAGGCATTTTCCACGTCCTCTCCTACGGTGCCTTGGTGGACAGAGTTGTTGGACACACTGATGATTCTTCCTGATTTGAGGCCATCCTCTATAGGCTCTCTCATTTTAACTAGTTCAAAAAATAGACTTCCGACCATAGAAAGCATTTGGTCGTAGAAGTTCGATTTTTGTGATCGAATGAATATAGAGACCAACTCTTCCTCGCTCATTGGCGGTTGTAATCGGGAAGCTTCAGCCCTCCAGCTACTTGCGTATTCGCGGTAATATTCGGTGGATTTTTGCTTGACCTTTCAGATAGTGTCGATCAGGCACAGTTTCAACATCGAATCGAAACCTCTGCATGAAAGGACACGGTTGGATATGCAGGTCAATTTCATAAAGTACTAGTGATTTGTGAAGTAGGTAGGGTAACAGTACTTGGGCGGATGATGGGGTTAGTGTGAGCAGATATTGGTTCTTTGTATGAAGGTACAGAGTGAGTAGTTCCAGGGATTTAGGTTATATTGGGGGTGGTAGAGTGTGGTAGGAGGTACCAATGCATAGAAGTTAACAAAAAGTGGGTTTCGGGTGGATGGGATGGTTCCAACAGTGTAAGCCAAAAAGTGGTCAGGCAATGAGAAGCTCAGAGATGGAAAAGACGGAAGAGGCATCCTTGCTTCAGCAGATGCTTCTACGGCGGCATTGGCCAGTAGAGACTTTTTTACCTTCTCTTGAAGGTCAGCATCTTTCTCAAATAGGATGGAAATCATATCCTCATGGTGTAATTTGTCTCTCGTGTTAGGGGACACTAAATTCCTCATAACGAGTTCATTCCTGCTGCACTCCTCTACCAAAGTACCAACCATTTTATCTTTTCCTTTGTCTTGCTCGGGAAAGGAATGTTGTCGCAGCTTTGGATCTGGTGAAGTATGCCAGCTTGACACGACACGAATCAACCCCCTATTTAAGAAAACAAAAACTCAAAGGCAAATGACGTTAGTACGTTAGATGATAATAGGAAATACAAGATATCACACACAATTTGCAAATAAACACATAGAGCACAAAAGTTCATGTATTCAATCCAAACAATCGATTGATCCTCCATTCCGAGGGTTTGGGTATTTGGGTGATTTTAGTCTTGTGGATTTTGGTCTGGGAGTCTATGGTCGACTTGCTTTCATAATATCGTTGGGGTTGACCCCAGAGAGATCCTTTTGATACACGTTCATGCGATGATGGGGAATATATATTTTAGGTAATATATGGACTGAATCTTACATAGACTGTCTACGTATCCTTCCACAGCAAAACAGGCTCCTCCGAAGTTTGGTTCACATAAAATACCCCTTCAATTTGTACTAACCAAAAGCTCTTAGACCAGGCCCGATAAGGGCTTCCTACGTATCCCTCTTGGGACAGCAAGTCAAACGTAGTTTCTTTTACATATAAATAGGAAGGGATGACATTTGATTGGATAAAGGGGACACCTAAATCTACCCAACAGGTGACTTCTCCTTGAATTTATAGAGGGTTGTTGTCTTTACAACCGCGCATATACCCAATGGCTTTCCTACCTAGTAATAAGGATGGAGTAGTATGGACGCCTAAATCTACCCAACAAGTGACTTCTCCTTGAATTCATAGAGGGTTGTTGTCTTTACAACCGCGCATCTGGCCAATGGCTTTCCTTCCTAGTAATAAGGATGGAGTAGTATCCAAATTTCCCCAGTATGGACTAGATACTCCGACTCGAACTTGAAGGCTTCACATTCCTCGATGTCATGCCCAAATGATTCAGAATGAAGGAATAAAACAACAGATCCCTCTTTTTTTTGGCCTATTGGGTGACGGTTTCCAAGTAACCTCAAGTGAGCGGATCTTTTCAGTGCTTGCTAGTTTTTGGAAGATGCTCGCATAAGAGTCTTTGAAGATGGTGAAGTCATAACGCCAGATCTGTGTGTCCAGAGTGATTCCTTCACTGGGGATGATTGGGTCATGGACCAACAAAGAGTACGTTCCCCACAAGTTTTGGATTTTTCTGTCATCAATCAACCCTTCTGTCACGATCCAACCCCGTCGGCCATGACTAGTGCCCGACCTGGACACTTGTATACGTACCTATTAGATATAGTCAAACTAAATCTAAGAACAATATGGAAACTAGCAAAAGAACTCCAAAGGTTCATAACGCCATCATATATATATATCCAGATAACCGGTCTCCTGAGGAGTCACAACTGATCAAAACATAATATGATACGCAAGCCGACAAGGCTACCACAGTGTGTTAACACGATACGCAAGCCGACAAGGCTTCCATTACAGATCAATACCATACGCAAGCCGACAAGGCTGCCATTACAAACGAACATATCCATAGCACATCGTATAGACACAGCTGAACAAACTTATACACAACCCACACATATGTCTACAGACCTCTAAGAGTATCGATAGCGAAATATGACGGGACAGGGCCCCGCCGTACCCCTGGATAAACATATATATACATCATAAGATCTGTACCAAAAGTCTGGGCTCCAGAACAATGGAGCTCTCCAAGACAGCTGAGTAGAAGTCCTATGCTGGAGGATCACCAAATCGAGTATGTGTACCTGCGAGCATGAAACGCAGCCCCCGAAGAAAGGGGGTCAGTAGGAGATATGTACTGTGTATATAAAGCATGAAATACAATTAAGAGGATCCTGACTGAAATAGAGATCACAGGAGACAAGTATGACATTCCAAATACCAATACACTTGCCTTATGAAATGCAAATCGTGCATATCAATATCATATATCATACCCGGCCCATTATGGGACTCGGTGACATAATCATATCATCATCATATATATATACCGTACCCGGCCCTCTAGTGAGGGACTCGGTGAATAAAGTCATCACATGCCATCCTTGGCGCCATAATCACATCATCATATCGTCATATCATCACATCATCATATCATCATATATATATATATATATATATATACCGTACCCGGCCCTCTAGTGAGGGACTCAGTGAACAATGCAGTGGAACTGTGCACGAAAATATACCCGGCCCGGGACTCGGTGAAAGATATATTAACGGCATGCACGATCAGAGTAGTGAGCAACCATATACAAACTAAATCATCATCTAAGACTCAATAGAATAAGTAGAATGAACTAATACTTAAGTATCAAAGACAACAGTCATGTCAAGTACCCCTCGAATATCACTATAGATTATATCAAATAGAATTTCAGGAATCTCTGGAAATCAAGAACATTAGCCATCCTAGTGTCTCTAAGAATAGGAGTTTCTTTGGAGCCTATATATTCGTCGTCAGTTTGTCTCACATAGATCATGCCAAAAAGAAAAAAGAGTTAGCTTTACATACCTTGTAACCAGCTGCTCAATATCCATGTTACCTCAAGTCTGTTAATCCTTCGTCTATAGCAAGGAAAATAGTATTATTGCCATTCAACGTCGGGCTTATCATAATTTGACCGTTACCTTATTCTACGGGAAGACGGACATCATCTCCCCTGTTTCTTTAATGACTACAACTCAACCAGTAACCAACACAACCACAATATCCTCTTTAAACCATTTCCAAACTCAAACCATCGATATACAAGGGTATACACCAAGGTAACTCAATACACACTCATATGCAATACCTTGTATACTTACTCCTTCCAAATTCATAAAGTATGTCAACAGCAACACCACCATAATATCGACTACTACCCATACATAAAGAAATCAGCTTAATAACACAAGAACAACATGGTCAAAATAGTTCATAAACCCAACATGAACTTCAACATATATTGGAACTCCTTCCCACAATTTCCCTTATCCAAAAATTTGTATAAACTTTGAAATAAAATGGAATCTTACCTCAAGAGCTCAAGAACACTTTAAATTCCAAGATTACTTCACTATGAAGTAATCTTCGACTTGCTAGGATCCGGAAGAATCAATGTTTAAATCGGGAAAACATAAGAGAAATAACCGTGTTTAAACTTGAAATTAAATGCACCTTATGAACTCTTTAACAAAATCCGTGTAGAATAACTTTGAAATTAATGTGCTTTAGTTACAAAAGGGGAAAGAAAACGAGGTTCAGCAACCCTATGTTGCTCTTTTCATATGTACGAAGATATGTGTGTATATATGCATCATAGAAAAATGCATGAAACAAAATGATAAGCTGAACTTAAATTATAGATTCTTTTTTTTTAATACCATGAGTTACAATAAGTGTACCTTGCTTTGTACACGTGTAACACACTCTACACCAAGCATTTTGGTCCTTATCCATAAATTATTATTTTAATATTATGAAAAATATCCCCTTAATTATCCAATATTCCAATGTGGTAAATATATCATCAATAAATTATAAGTACTTTATAAAATTAAAACATATACTAATATTTCATAAAGATCAAGACATGAATAAAAATTCTATCTTATCAAATTCTAAATTTCCCCAAGCTAATATCAAGAGTACAGATTTTCGTACCATTCATTTTTTTTAAAGGTAAAAAGATAATTTTCTTTTCTTATGAGAAAATAATTTCTATTCTTATAATAAAAATCTCATTTATAAATCTCCTCATGTAATATATATAATAAAGAGAATATCTGAAAAAAAAGTAGTAATATCAATAACTATATAAAATCATATTAATCACACCTTTTACAAAAATATTTCACTTAAAAGGAAATACCATATCAAAATAATATCTAACGGCATCAAGGTTGTCAAACTGACGAGGTCTCACAATAACACTATCATAAACCCTCTATGACCTCATGAATTATCTTAATCCTTTCAAACTTGTATGGGTTTAATACGATGCATCCCAGCGTATGAAAAATATGAGATGTAACACCTGCCTACTTGACATATGTCCCACTATGGCATGCACCAATCAAATTCAGCCATGCTGTAGTGGGGCCCACTTAGTGGTCTACTTAAGTTAATTAATCATTAATTCCCACTTAATAATCTAATCATGGTTAATTAATCCCTAGTCTTCACTAATGTTTCTACACTAATTGTAATTAATGTGCAATCCGTGCACTATTAAAATCGGGATTAAAAAGTATTTGTCTCATACTTCAAAATAATCTTGTCCTTGAACTTATGTCGATTAGTTTATGAATAATCCCAACGTACAAAAATACGGGATATAACATCCTTCCCCCCTTTGGAATATTCGTCCTCGAATGTTAAACTAGTCTTGCGCTCCCAATACTTCCTTAAATGTCCTTTTACTGAATTATGCCCTTCACATGCCTCTTTCATTGGTCGATCCTTTCACTTTATTATAACACATTCCAGCTCTCTCCGTAACCATTTCCATAACATTTATTCTTGCCCTTGCCTCTCGACGTGGTAATTTCACGTTGTTGTCTTTACTCTCCCTTTCATTTCGCAGTTGGTTGACGATTGTATTGCGAGCTCTTCCGCTGAAATCTTACTCTCTTCCTGGTGCACTTAGTCTTAACTCGACTCTTTCTTCTTCTATAGTTACTCCTTTTAAGACGTATCGTTCACTTTATCTTACCTCTCATGCGTAGACGTCCCTCGTCGATTTATTAGACTTTACATAGCTGCCCCATGATCTGTCTATTATTAACTGGTATAATTCTAAAAGAGTTCTGGATTTGACATATAAATTCACTGTCTTCTAGTAACCAGCTCGTTCTGTTCGTTTCATTTCAACCACTTCGCAATTTCCCTTGATCCAACCTGTAACGCTTTAGGCATAACATCTCGTGTCGTTTCTTTATCTTTAATTCAAACTCTTCTATTGCCTCTTCATTCAGATTTTACTCTTATTTTCCTATCACGCATCATGTTGCAATCTTACATGAATATACGTGGGTTCTCAAATTAGCCTAAGAAATACCTTAGCATCGTCTTACTAGTCTTCATGCTTAACCTCGCCTTCTCCTCTCGTATCTTTCAATCAGTATCGGGGCTCAACTATGGCCATGTCCTATTTTCCCTCAGTACTAATTCTATCTCAGTAATTTGGCTCAAACCATCTTTACATCCTTCCTTAATGTACCCCAAATATCACAACCGCATTGATATTACTGAATCCTTACTCTTCTTATCAAGTACTCACTTGATCTCATTCTTAGCATACAAACATCCGTAAGTTGTATAACTATTCTTGTACAACTTATATAAAGCATATCCAATCTTAGTCATAGCCTTTCCTTCTCCTGATTCATTATTCTCTACTTAATTCATCCGTACTAAAACGTGCTCGTAGCCTATCTTGTCATACTTCTTTCCCCTCCTTTATTTACCCTTTGATTTTCTCGTATCCTACTATAGGAGATTCTCTACCCCTTCTCCTTACTACTTATAAGTCGCAATATCATTAGCGAACAACCCTATTACCAACATCTTAGCCTTTAACCCAGTATAGCGTAGCTATCCTTTATAATATCTCTTAAGTTACTCGTTACCATTCTCTTGTCGTACTCTTTCTTTTTACAAGCACCCACTTCCTAATGTCATATCATACAAGATCTTTACAAATGATCCTCGGTCTTGTCTCAAATACCATCCTGAATTCTATCCGTTTATTACTGGCCTTCAAATCTTACTAATTTGTTTCAGTAAGGGATCTCACTTGAAGTTTAAGCATCCATATCACATATATCGCAGCGTTAATCGTTTCCATCTTACACTTGCACTTCTCACTTGCTTCCCCCCTTAAGGGCGTACTTATACCATTATCTACTTATATTCCGCTGTATGTCCCTATTTCCAATCTCAAATTCACCCGATCCTTTTTCCAATTCACTTGGTATACTGTATCATACTCATGTCTTTCTTTATAATGTATAACTTTGATTATCCACGAACGAAACCTTAACAAAATCGTGAAGCGATGAGAACCTTTCCATATATAGTATAAAATCTTATCTGATAATTTGTACTCGAGTAATGCAATCAATGTAGCAACTCATCCAAGGCCACATTCCACTTACTCCAATCAATAATTAATTAGTACCTGTAGTCATTCCAAATTCTCAATTAGGTAGCACTTATATCCAATTGATAAGTGTCCAAAGTTCTCTTGTAACATTATCTTTATCCCAACCGACATCATCTATTTCCTTTAATAAATTTACAATACACCATTTGTTCCTCAGGCCTACAGTCCTTGTCCTTTAAGGATTTCACTACTTCCGAGGTAAAGTCATATACGCGCAGTACTCATTTATGCCTTATGCTCCTCTAACCTTGTTGTGTACCTAACGTTGACTTCCAGCTTACCCAAAATCATATCAAGTTCGTCTTAATGATAATCTTATCTTATCGCCTTGTCGTCGTATTACACCTTTAAGTTCGTAGCTATGTATTTCCCTTTCATTTTACACTCGTACTCCATTAATTACGTCTATCTTGGGTGTTTTCTTTTAGTATTCCTCTACCATTTCTCCAGTCTATGTCCATCTTTTATTCTGTGCACTAGGAACCTCATGCCACCCCTGTATCCTTCGAAAAGCACTACTCCCGCATAATCCCTTTCTCTTTTTCAGAACGTATTCTGTTCATCCCTATTTATTCATATCATACCAGTCATTTTCCGGCACTCATTCCGCCTTGTTGATCATCTTTTTGTAGTTTGGTATTTCACAGTTACGTACTTATATTACTCGTGTCTTCGGCTATGCATGTTATAACTTATTACTGCACTGTTATCTCACTCGCTTTCTTCTTATCTCCTTCTTTTAATTAGCTTCCTCTTTTCTTGTGCTTGCTTTCGTTCCCGTTATCGCATAATCTTTATTCTGAACTTTCCCTATAGAACTTTATAAGTATTTCTCATTCGTTCTAGACATCACAAGCCATCTTACCAATACATTCATATTTGTCGCGATTCTTCTTCCTCTGTACCCTTGTCTCAATCATACTGTTATTTCTTCTAACTATAAACTTGTTGTAATTTATCCCTGCTTTTCAATTCAGTGATACCTCAATATAATACCCTATTAAGATTTGCCAGCCTTTTCTAAATCATCTCTTAGTATCTCAAGCCCTTCCAAATTATCCAAGCATTTCATCAACAACACATGAAACACATGATCTAAGACAGCCCACAAGTTTGAGTTTTCCTTCTACAATGTCCATCTCCAATTAGTTGATTAAGAACTAATAAACTCAAGGTCATAAAGATATGATGAAATGTTATCTCAAGAACACAAGAACGCTCCAATTCCAAGATTACGTCACCATGAAGCATCCTCCAAAACCACCACAAGAAGAAGAACTAGAATCCGACAAGCACCACGGGACTTCTAATGCTTGATTCACATAGTTTACCTTCAGATTTGTTCTTGGGTCATGAACGAACTATTTAATTCATACACTACTTGCTGTATGCTTTGTACTCTTCAAATAAAAGTGAAATTTAATTGTGGACGTTTTTGCTCTTCAACATGAGCCTCTTCTAAGGTAAAATGTGACTGGAAAATATTCTGGTCCATTCAAATGAGGCTCATATATGCTTCTTTGAAATAAAATTTACCAAATAAGAATGATGCCTCTTACGGATGACATGGAGGGCACCTCCTAAAGCTTTAATCCAACATGATAAATTTTCCATATCGATATCGACCTCACAATTACTATTTCTATTAATTCAATCGTTAACTTTATTTCTCGAAGTCAGACGTACCTGCAACTTAGTCAAATCTTATGATTACTGTTGACATGACCTTTCAAGACTTTTTACGAACTTATATCTCATCCTCTTTTTATTTCTAGGAAAATTTTGGCAGAGTTTCCTCTGTATTTCTTACTATCCCAAAACCTGCATGCAGGAAATACCAACAATGCCTCACAGGGCCAACATATATACGAATATATTATATCATATCATAGCCACACGGGGCTCCCAATCTCAAGTAAAAGTATAAAGATGTCGAAACTTACCTCATATATCACACCTCGAGACGTACTTGATCCTTTAGCGATCTGTCCTGTTATACCTTCCTATCTACCTTCCCTTTAATTCTTCAACTTTACATTTCAATCATACTTCAATATTCTTACCTTATCCGACATGCATCTTTCGCACCGTTACTTACCTGTGCACTTTGTAACTTCCAATATCATTAGTCACTTTCTTCTATCGATGCTGTTCTTCAGCTGAAATGTCACACCCCGATCTTACCAGGGTGTGATGGGCACCCGACCCCATATTCAGAGCCGAGCGAACCCTCTGACTCTTATTACATACATACTCCTTTCGGACTTTCAAATCAAATAAGCATAAAACACATAATAAGGTTTTCAGAAACTTTCTCTCTATCGTTCTCAAATCAAACAAAATCTGTAATCATATGGGGTTTATCACATAACACAGAATGACACGTCGGCTGATGGGGCCACTTACAAACTGACATTCTATACCCACGACTCTGTCTGCAAAGTCTCTAACTTCGAACAAGACATCATAGCATAGTACTCTGACCCGGCAACACTCCAGGGCAAATGGAGCTTGCCAACTCCACTGGAACGTCTCCTATCATAGCTTCTACTCATCTGGGTGTACCTGCGCGGCATGAAACGCAGCCTCCGAAGAAAGGGGGTCAGTACGAGCAATGTACTGAGTATGTAAGGAATGAATAGTAACATAGTGAGGGATATAAATATGAACAATAACATAATAGAAATAAAGCATATCATGAAGTAAAAGAGTAACCTGTACATCTGAGTGCCTCTTAGGGCGGATGCCATGCATGCTTAGCTTTCTTTGAAACACATTTCTTGTTCATATACATAGAAAATAGAACATATCATAGCGCCGAACGACGTCGGCTCCCCCACATATGTCCCGCGTCCGGGATGATAAGTTACGCCAACTGACCAGGTGGCAATGCGTCTATAGCGCCACATATGTCCCTTTTCCCCATATTCCCCATATACATATACATATATCATATAAGCAGCATGCATGAGAGCCCAAAGAAAATCATGTATCCATCGGAGTGACGTAAGGTCGGTAACCTCCGATTACATTATGGAATAACCATGGTCGCTTTGTCTCACCTTGAAGGAGCAATTATTATAAGATGAGACTAGCAACGAATAACAGCGTACATAAACCGACACCTGAAGACTCAGAAACAAGTTTCGGGTCGATCCGATTTAGTATAAGAAAGTTATGAGCGTTTGAAGTACAGAACCTTCCACGAACGTTTTAGAAGCTATTTTTGGGAAAATACCAAGTACCTTTAAACATGAAATCATTCTTATCATAGTCATCATAGAAATATTCTCATCCTTGACATCATCAATGTCATTGTGAAACATATCCATCGTTATTGTCATAAGAGCTTACAAAATCATAAACCTCTGTTTTGGTAGAATACGGACACTTTGGAAAAACATTTACGAGATATTGGGAAGAGAATCATGCCTTGGAATCATAAACATCTAACTTTTAAAAACAAGTAAGATATGGAAACAATTATGAAATCATAACATCGGGATCATGCCTTTGAAAGAAAGGGACAAGCCTTAACATACCTGCTCCACGTCCTATTAGCTACGCTTAATTGTCCAAGCTCGTTATCTCTAGTCTACATCCAAGAAGATTGACACAATCATTAGACTCATCATCATATATTTGTCTTAATCCTTCAAATAAATTCACTTATGATCTGCCGAAATTTCGGCAGCATCTCCCCTGTAAGTATACCATCCCCGAGAATCTAACTCGGCCCAAATCATCAATCAACAATCCGAGAATTTAACTCGGCCAAACTATCAACAACAATACCAACAACCGTGCCAACAACATCAACAATCAATTCAAGACGCATTCTAACATTAACAGCCTTTGTCATACAATTCAACGACATTTCATTTATATTCAATTCAATTCACGTAACAATCAAAACGACTCAATCAACATACTACTTCACCCGACACCTTCCAAATTCAACAAGAACAATAACAACCTATTTCCTTCTTTCAAATTCAATCACCACAACCCAACTTACAATCTTCCAAACAAATGTCTCATTTCCAAGTACATGAATTATATTTTCAACCTACACATTAGCAATATCATTCCTACAAATATAAGAAACCATACTAATGTCACACTAACTTCTTCCATAATCAACAAACGATCTCAAATTCATTTCAAGCCACCAAAACTTCATTTTACATTATGGAATCCACAACACAACAATCAAACTACTAAATAAAATTAATTCATCACTTCTACGCCACCACCACTCACACAGCCACAACCATACACATACATATTTCATGAATTCCATCCATTTCTACATACAACAACATACATAAAACCATCCATAACATATATAAAAGAAGATTGGACACATACCTCTTTCAACTCATCTCCTTTCTCGGCTAGGATTGAAGTTGCACAAATAAATAGTTTGCTTGCTTCAACAACCACCCCACGTTAATTAGGGCCTTCAATTTAGGTGGAATACTAGAAGAAAATGATTTTTCTTGATTAATTTCTCTAGGTCCTTGCTTGGCCAAGCATGGCCGAACATAGCTCCCCTTGTCTTCTCTTTCTTTCTTCAAATTTCTAGAATTATAAAAGATGACTATGTGTCTTGCTTGGTCATCTCTCTACATATATATATATATATATAGTTCCTTCCAATACCATGTGAACACATGGCCTTTTTCTTGAAGTTTCTTAAACTTTAAAATAAAAGATGACTAATTATTTTATTTTGTCATCACCCTTCCATATATATATATATATATATATATATATATATATATATATATATATATATATATATATATATATATATATATATATATATACATATATATATATATACATATATCACACGGCCAAGGGGCTCTCCAAGAACTCTCTTGAACTTTTTTTTTTTTGAAATTCCCATTTTGCCCCTAGCCTTCCACAATATTACCATGAACCATTTTGCGAATTTCCCTTTTTACCCTTAGCCTTTCTCAATATTTCCATACTAATAGAATTCATAAATAATATTCATAACCCACTTGTACATTAAAATAATTTTGGAAGATGGTCATTTCCTTAACTTACCACGACTACCTCGAAATATCCGAATGTATAAAATACGGGATATAACATGAAATCAAGGGTTAGTATAAGGAATTTCATTTCCTATGGCTGGGCTCTATCGCACAATATTAGATATGAAAGAAAGGTAACATCCTAAATGTCCTGTAGCTTCCTGTTTATAGATGTGGTGCACAACACACCGATAAACAAGACTCTACTAGACACGGTCTGTAGACACTCCGAGGATGAACTGCTCTGATACCACCTCTGTCACGACCCAACCCCGTGGGCCATGACTAGTGCCCGACCTGGACACTTGTATACGTACCTATTAGATATAGTCAAACTGAATCTAAGAACAATATGGAAACTTGCAAAAGAACTCCAAAGGTTCATAACGCCATCATATATATATATATATATATATATATATCCAGATAACCGGTCTCCTGAGGAGTCACAACTGATCAAAACATAATATGATACGCAAGCCGACAAGGCTACCACAATGTGTCAACACGATACGCAAGCCGACAAGGCTTCCATTACAGATCAATACCATACGCAAGCCGAAAAGGCTGCCATTACAGACGAACATATCCATAGCACATCGTATAGACACAGCTGAACAAACTTATACACAACCCATACATATGTCTACAGACCTCTAAGAGTATCGATAGCGAAATATGACGGGACAGGGCCCCGCCGTACCCCTGGATAAACATATATATATACATCATAAGATCTGTACCAAAAGTCTGGGCTCCGGAACAATGGAGCTCTCCAAGACAGCTAAGTAGAAGTCATATGCTAAAGGATCACCAAATCGAGTATCTGTACCTGCGGGCATGAAACACATCCCCCGAAGAAAGGGGGTCAGTACGAGATATGTACTGAGTATATAAAGCATGAAATACAGTAAAGAGGATCCTAACTGAAATAGAGATCACAGGAAACAAGTATGACATTCCAAATACCAATACACTTGCCTTATGAAATGTAAATCGTGCATATCAATATCATATATCATACCCGGCATATTATGGGACTCGGTGACATAATCATATCATCATCATATATATATATACCGTACCCGGCCCTCTAGTGAGGGACTCGGTGAATAAAGTCATCACATGCCATCCTTGGCGCCACAATCACATCATCATATCGTCATATCATCACATCATCATATCATCATATCATCATATATATATATATATACCGTACCCAGCCCTGTAGTGAGGGACTCAGTGAACAATGCAGTGGAACTGTGCACGAAAACATACCCGGCCCGGGACTCGGTGAAAGATATATTAACAGCATGCACGAGCAGAGTAGTGAGCAACCATATGCAAACTAAATCATCATCTGAGACTCAATAGAATAAGTAGAATGAACTAATACTTAAGTATCAAAGACAACAGTCATGTCAAGTACCCCTCGAATATCACTATAGATTATATCAAATAGAACTTCAGGAATCTCTGGAAATCAAGAACATTAGCCATCCTAGTGTCTCTAAGAATAGGAGTTTCTTTGGAGCCTATATATTCGTCGTCAGTTTGTCTCACATAGATCATGCCAAAAAGAAAGAAGGGTTAGCTTTACATACCTTGTAACCAGCTGCTCAATATCCAAGTTACCTCAAGTCTGTTAATCCTTCGTCTATAGCAAGGAAAATAGTATTATTGCCATTCAACGTCGGGCTTATCATAATTTGACCGTTACCTTATTCTACGGGAAGACGGACATCATCTCCCCTGTTTCTTTAAAGACTACAACTCAACCAGTAACCAACACAACCACAATATCCTCTTTAAACCATTTCCAAACTCAAACCATCGATATACAAGGGTATACACCAAGGCAACTCAATACACACTCATATGCAATACCTTGTATACTTACTCCTTCCAAATTCATAAAGTATGTCAACAGCAACACCACCATAATATCGACTACTACCCATACATAAAGAAATCAGCTTAATAACACAAGAACAACATGGTCAAAATAGTTCATAAACCCAACATGAACTTCAACATATATTGGAACTCCTTCCCACAACTTCCCTTATCCAAAAATTTGTATAAACTTTGAAATAAAATGGAATCTTACCTCAAGAGCTCAAGAACACTTTAAATTCCAAGATTACTTCACTATGAAGTAATCGTCGACTTGCTAGGATCCGGAAGAATCAATGTTTAAATCGGGAAAACATAAGAGAAATAACCGTGTTTAAACTTGAAATTAAATGCACCTTATGAACTCTTTAACAAAATCCGTGTAGAATAACTTTGAAATTACTGTGCTTTAGTTACAAAAGGGGAAAGAAAACGAGGTTCAGCAACCCTATGTTGCTCTTTTCATATGTACGAAGATATGTGTGTATATATGCATCATAGAAAAATGCATGAAACAAAATGATAAGCTGAACTTAAATTATAGATTCTTTTTTTTTTTTAATACCATGAGTCACAATAAGTGTACCTAGCTTTGTACACGTGTAACACACTCTACACCAAGCATTTTGGTCCTTATCCATAAATTATTATTTTAATATTATGAAAAATATCCCCTTAATTATCCAATATTCCAATGTGGTAAATATATCATCAATAAATTATAAGTACTTTATAAAATTAAAACATATACTAATATTTTATAAAGATCAAGACATGAATAAAAATTCTATCTTATCAAATTCTAAATTTCCCCAAGCTAATATCAAGAGTACGGATTTTTGTACCATTCATTTTTTTAAAGGTAAAAAGATAATTTTCTTTTCTTATGAGAAAATAATTTCTATTCTTATAATAAAAATCTCATTTATAAATCTCCTCATGTAATATATATAATAAAGAGAATATCTGAAGAAAAAAAAAGCAGTAATATCAATAACTATATAAAATCATATTAATCACACCTTTTACAAAAACATTTCACTTAAAAGGAAATACCATATCAAAATAATATCTAACGGCATCAAGGTTGTCAAACTGACGAGGTCGCACAATAACACTATCATAAACCCTCTATGACCTCATGAATTATCTTAATCCTTTCAAACTTGTATGGGTTTAATACGATGCATCCCAGCGTATGAAAAATACGAGATGTAACACCTGCCTAATTGACATATATCCCACTATGGCATGCACCAATCAAATTCAGCCATGCTGTAGTGGGGCCCACTTAGTGGTCTACTTAAGTTAATTAATCATTAATTCCCACTTAATAATCTAATCATGGTTAATTAATCCCTAGTCTTCACTAATATTTCTACACTAATTGTAATTAATGTGCAAATCGTGCACTATTAAAATCGGGATTAAAAAGTCTTTGTCTCATACTTCAAAATAATCTTGTCCTTGAACTTATGTCGATTAGCTTACGAATAATCCCAACGTACAAACATACGGGATATAACACTCACAATTCTCCTTTTGAGGGCCAAGCATTCATCGGCAGTGTTGTTGAGTTGATTTTTGTGAAATGGACAGCTCTTGTGAGTATAGATTGGAGCACATGGCGGGATCCTCTCACCACTGGAGCATGTTTCCCTTACAGCTCTCATCTTCTCAAAGATTTCCTCAGGCTTTGAAGTGACTATGAAGGGACATGCATGGGCTTTGAGGGCCAGTGTCCACTATATGGGAGATGGCGGGAGAGTTGACCCATGAAAAATCTCGTAGTTCTTAGCTACAACAATGGAAGCAGTGGTGATGGCCTTCTTGGATGGCTTACTTTCTCCCTCTTCGTAGGGTTCAGACTCCTCCTCGGGTGCCTTAGCCTCTTGCTTGGGTGTTTTTGATTTCTCAAAAAGCGGTATATAGCTCCTTACCATTCCCTCTGAGAGGTTTTCATTATAGTATTCCATTTCTGTCCCTTTTGGTGGACTCCTAATTAGGTAAAATTTGGTCAGCTTTCTTGATCTTTGCCGTGACTAAGTTGATCTTCCTTTCTAGCCTATGATTTTCTCACGAAGTGAGTTTTCGCTTTCCTCTTCGGTAATCAAGTTGACAACAGGGGTATAGCACTTTGGCTATCTTGAATGTCCATGGTAGCAAGTCAACCTTTAAAGAGGCACAAAATGAGTTAGCCATTTCGGGAAGTGATGCTCTTTGGTGATTTGGGCATTCTTCATGTGTTTATTTAGGTAGTGATCGAAATGTTGAATCAATCCATATTTAGACGGAACGCATGAAAGCGCGTAAGCATGTAATCACAAAATTGCAGTAAATTATACTATGCGCGTTCCTAAGACCTTTTTGCACCAAGGCCTTTCTAATCGTTTTGAAACATGATTGTGCCAATTGTCAAGTCAAACCATTGTCCCCATAAATCATAGTTTCATTAATAATAGTATCTCCCTGAAAGGGGTTACAAAATATTCTCAAGACGATAAGGGATATAAATGAGCAAATAAGTAAAATTAGCAAAAGTGACTTCCAGTGGCAGATAATGATGTTTTGTCAGTCCGAGCCTTCTTGGCCATTTGAAGGGTAGTCTAAATTCGGAGATGAGTCGATGTCAGCAACAAATTTACCAAGAAACCCTTGTCTGTGAAAATCAGTGGAGCAGTCTCATCTATTGCTCTCTTCATTTGATCATCGAGATCCTCTAAGCACTCATGTGTGAATTCCAACTCATGAGTCAAGCTAGCTATGATGGCTTGATCATGTTCTATCTTCTCTAAGTACTTAGCATCCCTATCATCCGCTCACCTTTGGGTCAGAAGCATCTTGATCTCGGCTTGGGAAGAATTGTCTCGAACACAACTATATAGGTTGGGTCCAGGGGTGAGGGTTCCTTGTAAATCCACCCTCAACCAATCCTTGTAATCCTCATCACACCCAGGTTGAAAACTATCTTGGGCTAAAGTCTCAAAACCCCAAGTCAATCGACTGTTCCACTCTTAGATGATATCTCTTACATCTCGGATACTATCCTCCTCATAATCGATTACATATTGACCTATGTTCCCTACTTAGGGTATCACTTGTCTTCTCCAAATTGTCTCAAGACCCTAGCAGGTGCATAAGGACGGATCCCTCAGATTCCTATGAGTGGTAAGAATGGGAACTTTCTACCTCTAACCAAAACTCACTCAGACATGAAGTCAGGGACCATCCACTATATGTTTTCCTTCCTAACTCTCAAAAAGATGAAGGCCCACCCTTGTTTGGTTTGGTTCCCAAAATTTGGACAATGGGCTTTGAGGTTGTCTTTCCTATTTTGGTTGCTTATGTATTGAGAACCCTCAGATTTATTCAAGTGTTTGATAATCCACCTTTGTAGAAATAGGTTACACCCTTTGAAGTACCTATGTTGGTTTTGGCATTGTCCTAAGGCTCTGTACATGTCGAAACAATGATGATGGGGACCAAGTCAAAGTATCTGCTTTCTCCATTTGTGGTTATGCCATGAAAGATAACAATGGTGATAGAACTGACCCGGGTATCTATGGCAAGGTGTCTGTCTTTGGGAAAAAACATGAGTCCCAACAAACATAGGTCAAAGGCTAAGGGTGGTCCATGAATCCCTTTTTGGTTCCAAAGCAGTTATATACATCCCTAAAGGCTATGGTTGGACCGAAGATCCAATTGGCATTGGCTAGGGGCAACAGTTTCATGATTTCGTCTAGGGTGAGTTTGTTTGGGACTAGAAGGTTGTGGTTGGGCTTCTTCCTCCTCCTTAGACACGCCCCATTACTGTCTATGGAGTTTCGGATCTCTTTTAAAGTTGGTGTCATCTCTATTTGACCAAACCTAAACACCATCCATTACAGTCCCAATATCTGGTGAGTCCCTCGATCAACTCTTTACAACCCTTCATAATCATTAGTGAGGGTCAATGTCCAAGGCAGTTGGTAAAAGTTTTTAGTTGCTCGGTATCTAATCATTCCCACCATATTTTCAGCATGTGGGGTGCCTTGAGGACCATGTCAAACTTTAGGTTGGAAGGCATCTACAAAACAAAATACAGTTAATCCTCCTCCCCCCCCCCCCCCCCCCCCCCCAAAAAAAAAGGACAATGGTTTAACAAAAAAGACGCAATCACGTTTCCAATTAGCATACAGTTGGATGCGGTTTCTTCGGGTCATTGACCGTCATGACACAAGGTGGTCATCTAACGGACTTAAATACGTCTCAAATATTCAAGCCGTCTAGGTAAGTATGTGCTAAATAGTCGGGATTTAGCTTCACTGTATCCTAGGAAAAGTAAAGTGGGCTTTTCAAATGACTTGAGACTTGAGCGAACTAGTCGAGGTGAACCGTTGTGGACTGCTGGACGGCCACTAACCGATTATATCTTCAACGCGTTCCAAAGAAATTATTTTGGATTTTTAGTGAATGATCGAGCACGAACACGCGCAGTCGCCATTGACCATGCAATTTTTTGTCAATTTGGTGGAGTTTTTTTATATGCATGCCATGACAATTATATATACAAGAAATTAAAAAATTAAGCAAATAATTACAACAAATCACACAGTATTGAAACTCTTATGGTTAGAACCTATTTTTAATCCCCAGCAGAGTCGCCATCTATCACGGTTCACTTTACGCGAGACATAAAAGCTACTTCATAGTTCTGGACTCTTTTGAATTTATTATTTTTTGGAGTCACCACCTAATTTAAAAGGAAAATTAGGAAAACCAAGTCAAAAGGATTTAGTCAAAAAAGAGATAAATCCTTTTTAAGCCAGAGTTTGGATAAGGGTTCAAGTGATTCCTCGAGGAAGGTATAAGGCACCCCGATATTAGGAATTCGTAGAATGCAGTTGACCTTCGAGTTTCAAAAGTGTGATTTGCAATATTTGCTTAAAAACAGTTTAAAATCTTGTATATAAAGTCATGACATATAATTTAAAATGGTTTTGGTAAAATTCTTCATTTCTTAATGAAAAAGAGTTGAGTTCCTGCGTATAAGGTTCAAATGGTCATTTTTTTTTGGACCAAAACACACCCAAGATTTACCTAAAGTAGAGTTCGACTTGATTTGGTCCTAAATGAATGTACTATTTGTTATCCTTATGAGTTTTGAAATATTTCAAAGTGTATATTTTTGCAAAATATGCCACAAGATTATACAAGTGTCCTTTTAAAGTTAATAAAAACCTTTCCATTTTAATGTCAACCACATTCGTTTTAATCCCTTTCCCAAACTTGCACCCAGATGATGTTCCTCCTGTTTTGTTCAAGTTAAGTGGGCTTGGCCCAAAACCAGATTTGTCTCTTTTGAAAATCATTCAAAACCTTTTTTATTGGAGTACTAAATCTCCTTCAAACTCAATCTTTTGTTTCCCTTTAAAAATTCCCATGTTGAAAAGGTTTTGTTCCTTTGGCAAATAGTCCATTCGTTCCGTTTTCTTCTTATAAAAAATCCCAAGTTAATGTAATTGAACTTTTAAATTAGTACCACTGTTTTATCCATTTTGTAAAAGAAAAGTAAAAATTGCCTCTTCCTTGTCATATTTCGAAAGAAATACTATCTCTTTATCTTTTGTCGAGTCCAAGTTTTTGAGAAAAGATTCGGGTTACTATTCGTTCTAACAATATCACGCATCGCGTTTCCTAATTTCATCTAAGTTCTTAGCCATGGGTTTCAATACTTTACAAGTGTTTTCACAACAACAAGCACACAAAAGTAAAAAAACAAAAAACATAATGGACTAGTGGGCCAACCAAGCCCACCAATTAAACCATTTTCACCCATGGTTGGGCCTTCAATCTCTGTGTTTGACTCGATCTACATGCAATGTTGGGCCTTAAGCCCAACGGAAGCGGCTGAATATGCATCTCTTGGTCCGATTGGCCTGTGTCACATGAGTTCATACAAAGGAATGGGGAAAAGGAGAATTGAGATTAGAGGGCATCTACACTTGACAAATTATTTAACAAGAGATTCCATAGAAGTATATCACTGAAGTGCAATTGTATATTCGAACACAGATATACCTATCAGTCTAAAACAAGCACATGAACGACCAGTAGGCCCAAGTAGAAAAGAAAAGGCATGACATATAGGCCCAGAACCAATTCTAGCACGCAAGAGCAAGAGAAAGAAAGAAAAAGAAAAAGAATGAGCTTAACCCATTTATACAAATGCAAGGCAATCCATATTCTGATAATACACATCAAGTATACGTGATATACATCCTCTGTATATTGGGTATACATAGGGTTCATACTTTGTATACCTTGATTTATACTTCATCATACCGACTGGTAGAGCAAGGAGGGAAGTCTCAAGCAAAGGGTTCAATTATTCATCTCAGATCAGCATCAACAATCCAAGGATACACACATATACAAAGGATATACTTGACATATTCAGAACCTATATACTTCTTAAAACCTCCATGAATTTCACCAAGGAAAGAATCAATCTAAAATAACAAACTCATTTTTTCTCTTATGGACTCCAAACACACATCTATCATCCCTTAATCCCCACTCATCACAATCATAGCCAGACTACAACGATATACAGTATAAAATAAAGGAAAACAGCTTATGTCCATTCAAACATGTGAAAATACCAACCAGAGGATTGAATAAATAACTAAGATGAAGAACCAAAAAATCAATATTAATGTCAGTTAACACATTCAAAACTTCTTGGCATATACTTGCAGAGGGTCAAACAGAATGATGCAAGTATGGGAATCAAGTGTGTCATGCACCTAGGGCCAATTACACAGTTATCTGAAGGGCAGAAGTTCATACACAGATAATCCAATGGTATGGCAAGCATTTTCTTAACCAAGACTATCTCAATTAACATTCAGCAATTTTACAAGTAATGGAGGGGAAGTAGAAAAAGGATTATGTCCACTTATCAATTGTTAATCATGCACCTTAAGTTAGAGCATAACTCATTTAAATCTAAGAAATCATTTCCAGGTGTTCAAATAAGTATTGCTCTTTGTTTCGACTTAAACATACATTAAGCATATTAACGATCAGGAAACTCATTTGTTTGATCACAGACCTCGTCATTTACACTCGGACAAGTCATAACAGGATTCTAGTTGCTTTAAACATGTTTCATGCAAGTGCACAACTAAATAGGGACAAGTTCATGGCCTAGGCTGTTCTTAAAGGGGAAGGTCACTTCTAATCCTTTATACTCATAGGACAGTGAGTAAAAGGACAATGACAATGCCCAGCACAAAGAGAAGAGGTCAAAATGCACAGAAACACCTGCTGATTTACATACAACTCAGAATCCCCTTTTAGCATGTAACGTCATATGATTTTCATCCTTTCTTCCTACTGAGACTTTAAAGTGTCCCACAGATTGGTGATTTAATGGAGAGGAACCCCAACTGTTTAGAGTATGCAGTACTAGGCTGAGTGGGTACTCAAAGTCTTTTCTCATCCCCTCTTAACCCTAGGATATCACTTTACACCTTCCCACAACCAAGTGAATACCTTCTAGGTCTCCTTTATACTTAGGGTGATCACAAATAGTTGATTTTTACCTCTAATGACTTACATTGATTCAACTTATCATGACAAGGATAAACACCTTATTTCTTAATTCCCTAACTGTCTTAAACATCAATTTCTATTTAACCTGAACTGTACAGTACCAACACAAATCATTTTAGCAAGATTTCTTAGCATAAGTAGTCTATGTATACATATTGAAACCAAAACAAACGTCACAATCACTTGGACAAACAACAGAATCACACAGGAATACAAGAGATGGCCACTTGAAATTATGAACATGCTCTTTTGAATTAGTTACCTAGTTATAAACTTACCTGATTTTCCTTACCAATAAACAGTTTCAATAGCATGCTCCTGTGTGTTGCTCAGTAGCATAAGATGAACACTAATCATTTAACCATATGTTAACAGCATAACCATATCATTTCATGTTAAAATATACTTATAAGCCAATGATTTTTCACCACTTAGAACAGCTGAAACAAACTCACTCAAACAGACAATCTAATACTTGATTAAAACTTGCTTATGATGATTAGCTTTGTATTTGAACACATGAATTCACATTTAATGTAACTAACACAATATATGAATGCACATGAACTAAAATGAGCTAAGCAAGGCTTATACAAGCAACTACACACAACAAACTATCATTTGAGTGAACTAAAGCTAACTGGCCAACTTATAAACTTGCTGACAACAGGAGTATTACAATTAGAATAGGTTTGGACAAACTAAACTCATGTTTGATCAAGAAATGCAGTACAACTTAATCAGATTTAGCATAGCACATGCCTTCTACAGTTTAAATGGAATCTCATGGACACAGGTTGACTCTTAACATGTCAGACTAACTACCGAACTTAAAATCAATATTCAAACACATTTCTACTATGCCAAGCTGACCTACTAACCTATTAATCCACACCCATCACAAGTTAACCAACTAAGGCATGTTGACACAGGTTCAACAATCAAGATAAGCTAACTCATGCTAATACCTCAAAGGTAAATTAACTAACTAATGTTGACACAAATACATAAGACAAAACTCATTCACGGGCTAATACACTAAAGCTAATCTAATTAACAAACTTGCATGCTAATCAAACATAAAGCTAATCTAAACTAAACAAGAAACAGACATTTACTAACATTAACTACTACTATACTAATCTAGCAGTTAACTAACATATAAAACATAAAAACACATAAGCACTTAGCAAAACAATAAAAATTACTAAAAATAAAAATAAAAGAAGGAACCTTTACTTTTTTCAAGTGCAGCCTTGGTCGAGGTTTGGAATTGAAGATCCTTTTTGCTCCTCAAAGCTCCCAAGTCAGCCACGAAATGAAAAAACGAACAAAATTAAACTAGTACTCAAAACTCAAAAAATGCAAATGTCCAATTCTAGTCAGTCACTTGCTTAATTTCAAGTATCAATTTTTATTTTTTTTTGTGAAAATACGTGAACTTGTGTATGCGTTGTGTTAGGAATGGGGTTTGTTATATAGAACCCCAAAAACCCTAAACTTGGGTACTCAATCGATGTGCGACAAAAGAAATTGGAGGGATTCAATTTTTGAATCCCTGTGAATCATTATGCACCAATGAAAAATCGAGAACAAGAGGACAAAAACCATCAAGGTTTTGTCCTTGCTTGTGCAGAAAAGCAAAAGGAGAGAGATAAGGGTTTTACCTTCATCTACGGTTGAATAACGGTAGCGTGGAGGAGAGAGGGTAAGATAAATTAATGCTCTTGCCTGAATAGCCTAGCATTGACTGAAATAAGGCGGTCTCACCTGAAAATATGTCGTTTCCAGTAATGTTCAAACGAAGAGAGACATTATCTCTTTCTGAAGACTAGGGTTTGTGACCCTCTTCAACAAAAGAAACAAATCAGAAACAAATGTTTGGTGTGTTTGGTTGAAATAAAAGGGAATGGGACAGGTCTCGGCCGAGAATAGTGGTGGGCTTGGCCCTACAATTTTAGGTGCTAGAAATAAGAAAACACACGTTCACCATACATATTCTGATATTTTTACACTTGATATGAAAATGAGGTATCCACCCAATTCGTGAAAAGCCGTGTGGAGTTTATTTAGTTTCGAATATCATATTACAAGCTTGACTCACGTAAAAATAAATTGAAGACGTGCGGAATAGCAAAAACAGGAAGCAGTCAGCAATAACATATATAACTAAAGAACTGGAAAGTTAAAAGATGTTGTTGCCATAGCGAGAAGGTAAAAAAACTAACGCAGGCAGCTCGGAGCTTTTCAAGCCTAAGGATATAAATTATTTCGAGAATGTTTAGCCTATAATTTGATATGATGCAAAGTAAGCAACATGAAATGAACCAAGAAAAGAGAAAAGAGCAGAACAAAAGGCGTCGAAGGAAGTAGATGGAGAAAGGGGAAGAACCAGACGAAGAAGAAAAGGAAAACAATATTATTAAGTTGTTTCACACATATTATCGAACACCACCGGTGCATCAGTGCGGAAATCATGTAGTTGGTCACATATATGTAGAACTGTGCATTCATGTGGCACTAAAAAAAAATTCATATGGAAGCATAAACGTAGGACTTTCTCCTTTAATATGGTGCAACTGGCTGATGAAAATGCAGATAATTCCACATGACTGACATATGACATGCGACAAATAAGAGACTTTGCTCACAGAACCCGGCTTCTAAAAACTGAGCTACTGAATAATAAAGCAAATACCTCTCAGAGAAAAAATGCTTTTAGAATCAAAGTTAATGATAAATATCACATATTTGCAGTCATATGAAGGGAAAAAACATAAACAAAAGCGAAAACTAGAAGCAGAGAAGAGAAATATTACCCTAGCAGAGGATTGGCGAAGCTAGTAGGCTTCAAATCTAAGGTAGAGACCCATGAAGTGATAACAACTATGATTCCGAAAGACCACCAGAGAATAACGATGACAGAAAATCCACCAAGAAGAGGGAACAAGAAGAGCGAAATAGAGGAGGTTTTGAGAGAATAGCTACTCCCTCTGTTTCAATTTATTTCTTTTTAATTCGAATCAAAATAAATGATTTTTTTTCTAATTTAAAAATAAATTCATTTTATGAAATGATTTACAGCCACACAAATATTCAAGACTTATTTTAAACCATAAGTTTCAAAAGTCTTCATTCTTGCTTAAATGTCGTGTCCAGTTAAATAAGTTCATATAAATTAAAATAAATTGAAACAGAGGAAGTATTAGAGCCCGTTTGGATTGGCTTATAAGTTGCTCATAAGTTGCTTATAAGCTGTTTTCAACTTTTTTGAGTGTTTGACTGGTCAGCTTAAAGTCATTTTATGTTTAAAATAAGCTCAAAAAAATAATTGAACCCATTTGACTTAGCTTATCTAAAGCAACTTATAAGCTGAAAACAGCTTATAAGCCAAAAAAAAATAAGTTAGACTATCCCTACTTACTTTTTTTTTAGCTTATAAGCTGTTTGCAGCTTATAAGCATAAGCCCATCCAAACAGGCTCTTAGATATTGTCGGAAGCGGCGTTAAGAAAGCCCAAGCGGTCACTGTCGAGCTGTGAGGAGGAGAAATGCACGTGCTAAGCTGCGAGCGTGGAGGTAACACATTGTTGAATGACACTGATATTTAGATCAGTAGAAGGACACATTAGAAATTCAGTGGCTGACCCTAAGCAGCTGTCGTTAGTGGCTTATATATAGGTAGTAATACTAGACAGCCTATGCTCGTGCTACGCACGAGCCCAACACTTTAGATTATAGTGCATCTATGTGTATGTAGTTGTCTTTGAATAGTGATTATATATATATATATATATATATATATATATATATATATATATATATTATGTTCAAAACACGATTAATATAACATTGTAGTTTGTGCTCCGTATCTAAAATTTTATTATATTAATGTTTGCTACGAATACAAAATCGGCAAATTTATTAATATTTTTTAAAAGAGAAGACTTGTTTAAAAGGAAACTATTTTTTTCTCTTTGAGATAAAACAATAGCAATATTTAAGCATCAGTTGATACTTTCAATTTTAATTCGATTAATTTAAAGGTGTAAAATACTTATTATTTTTTATCAAATTTTGATTTGGATAATTCTAATTCAAATTATTAAATTAATTTTACATGTTTAAAACGAAACAAAGTAGAAATTGATTTTCTATTTAAACGAAGAAATACTATTTTTTAATTTTTGGTAAATATTCTCGGTTTAGCTCATTTTACTTGTCATGTTGTCTTTTGCATGGTTTTTTAAGAAAACGTCGATTAGAATTATAATTTGACTAATTTACCTTATTCAGTATTTGATCTCCATTTTATATATATTTTTTTACGACATTAATCTCTTTTCACATTTATTGGAGTAAGAGTAAAAATAAAAAAGTAATTAAATTCTATCTTATTTTAAAATATAAATATTTTAAGTATATTTATTTTAGTGAACATAACAAATAAATGATATGGCGAAATAGCAAATACAACAGTTTAATATCTAGATTAAATCTCAGGCTAATATAAAAAAATTAAAAAAAACTATATGGTTTGACTACTTATTGACTTAATGAAATACTTTGAAAATTATATGAATATTGTTTGTTTTTTTAATATGGAGCGCACTTTTTTTTTTGGACATTATTAATTTGAACTATTTTTATGCATATATATATATATATATATATATATGTCCACTTTTTTTTTTTTTTACAGTGAGTTTGAAGATGGTGGGTTCCACATTTTTTTTATATTGCTTGATGTTGTTTAGTATGAGGTCCACCCTTTATGGGTGCACTTTTTTTTTGGACATTATTAGTTTGTACTATTTTTATGCATATAATATATATACATATACTATGTTCAAAACACAATTAATATAACATTGTAGTTTGTGTTCTGTATCTAAAACTTTATTATATTAGTGTTTGCTACGAATACAAAGCCAGCACTTTTTTTTAACATTATATTCTTTTTAATATGGAGTTCACTTTTTTTTTATCTATTGTTTGATTTTGCCAATATGGGATACTATGTTCAAAACACGATTAATATAATATTGTAGTTTGTGCTTCGTATTTAAAACTTTATTATATTAGTGTTTGCTATGAATACGCACGTGGCAATGAATCCATCATTATTGACTTAATGAGATACTTTGAAAATTACATGAATATTGTTTGATTTTTTAATACGGGATGCACTTTTTTTTTTTTACATTATTAATTTGCACTATTTTTTTAATATTAGTTGTTGTTTAATATATATGGGGCCCACAATTTTTTTTATATGTCCACTTTTTTTTACAGTGAGTTTGAACATGGTGGGTTCTACCCTTTTTTTTTTATATATATATTGCTTGATGTTGTTTAGTATGAGGTCCACCCTTTATGGGGTGCACTTTTTTTTTTTGGACATTATTAGTTTGTACTATTTTTATGCATATAATATATATACATATACTATGTTCAAAACACGATTCATATAACATTGTAGTCTGTGCTCCGCATCTAAAACTTTATTATATTAGTGTTTGCTACGAATACAAAGCCAACACTTTTTTTTAATATGGTGTTCACTTTTTTTTTTTTTTTTTATCTATTGTTTGATTTTGTCAATATGGGATACTATGTTCAAAACACGATTAATATAATATTGTAGTTTGTGCTCCGTATTTAAAACTTTATTATATTAGTGTTTGCTACGAATACGCACGTGGCAATGAATCCATCATTATTGACTTAATGAGATACTTTGGAAATTACATGAATATTGTTTGATTTGTTAATATGAGATGCACTTTTTTTTGGACATTATTAATTTGCACTATTTTTTTAATATTAGTTGTTGTTTAATATATATGAGGCCCACAATTTTTTTTTTATATTAGTTGTTGTTTTTAAGATATATGGGTGGGGCCCGCAATTTTTTTTTTAATTAAATTGGAAACGAACGACGAAAGTGAGACGACGAAAGAAAGCCCCAACCAGCTCTTCTTAATAGTAGAAATATAAAAATAAGTTTTTGTTTTACTTGTAAAGTTTTAGCAAATCAAAATTATTCTTATCGTAAGTAACTACGTAAAGTAATAATAGTGAAGCTTAGGTTTACCAAGTATAATTAATAAGTTTAATTTAGTAAAATAAACCTCTCATAAAAACCTTTTTAAAAAGGAAAAAAAAAAGATGGGGTGGAAGTAGCAAAACCGGTTCGGGTTAACCGGTTCCGATTAACCGTTTATTATATATCGGTCCGGTTTCAATTTTCTTGGAACCGGAACCGGACCTGTTAAACCGATAAAATCGGTGGAATTAAAAAATAAATTAAATAGAGCCGTTGGAGCAGCCCAATGGACCGTTGGGCAACGGTCCATTTGCAAAAATGGTCGTTGCCAAACGGTCCCAAACCCAGTTTTTGCCCCCCCCCCCCCCCCAACTTTTTTTTAAACACTTTAACCCATCCCCCACCCCTATATAAACCCCTCTCCATTTTCATTTTAATCCACACCAATTCACTCTTCTCTTTCTCTCAAATCTCAATCTCTCAATTATAGTTATTTTGCAACAATTAGCCACTTTAAATTTCTCTCAAATAAATATTATAAAGTCTTATTATAGTTTCAATTATTAATTTTGCAATTATAATATTGTTGGTGGAGTTGGTGATTTTGCAACAATCCGAAGTAGCTTTGGTGGATTTGCAATTCGAGCCGCCTTCTCTTTGTTGGAAATTAGTCCGGCAATTTGGTACCTTCGTTCCAACTCTATCTTTATTTTTCGCAATTTAATTCTAGCAATTTAATTTGTTGCAATTTATTTTCTTGTGATTTATTTGAGTGTGATTTAAATTAATTCTATTTAATAATGGCGAAGAGATTTAGACGTGGTGCCGGTAGTAGTGGTATTGTTAGGGGTGGGCTTAATGAGGAAACATTTGTGGAAGAAACACCTAATTTAGGTATTGATGTTGGTGGAAATAATCCACTTTTAGGTCATGAGGCAATGCGGCAACATTATACCGACACTTTTAATGAAATTGATTATGATGATGATGAAACACAAGCCCCCGAAAATCCCATAGGAGATACATGTCATACACAATCACATACACAAGACAAACCGCCTAGAACTTGTAAGTCAACCACTAAAATTTGGAAATTTATGACTAAGGATAGGGAAAGCCAAACAACTAAATGTACCCTATGTGGACAAGTATTTGCTTTTAGGCAAGAAACTAGTAAGGATGGTGGAACGGGTACACTAAATGCTCATATGAGAAAGAAACATATGGATGTTTGGGGAGAGCAAACGGGTTCAAATGTGGGGAGTATTCAAATGACGATAGACCCAAGAACCGGTAAAATTTTTAAGTATGACAAGAAAAAAGAGCGTGTAGAAATAGCTAAAATGGTAGCTTATGATTGTTTACCATTTTCCTTTCCTTCGGGTTTGGGGTTTGTTACTTACATTCAACGTTGTTATAATCCGTTATTTGAGGGTATTCTTAGAAGTACTTGTAGAGCGGATGTTATAGATTTGTATAAAAAAATATAGATTTTATTTGCGCCATGTATTTAATAATTCTTTAAATTGTAATGTTTCTCTTACCGCTGATTTGGGTCTTAGTCTTAACAAGTTAGATTTTTTTGCTATTACATGTCATTGGGTTGATGACAATTGGGTTATGCAAAAAAGTATTATATCTTTTTTATATGATGAAGGAAAAGGTCGTCACGATGGAATTTTTTTAGCGGATTCAATGTCTACTATTATGAGATTTTTTAATATTTATAGAAAAACACTTTGTATTGCTTTAGATAATGCTTCTAATAATACAAAGGCGATTGGTCTTTTAAAAAGAGAATTAAACCCTCCGCTAAAAAATATTTTTCATGTAAGATGTAGTTGTCACATTTTAAACTTAATTGTTAAAGATGGTTTTGTGCTTTTTGACGATTCTATTCAAAAAGTTAGAGAGGCGGTTGCGTTTCTTTTTTGCAATGCTAATAGGGGAAGACTTAGAGATTTTAAGAATTGTTGTGTGGAAAATAACCTTAGACCTAGAAAAGTTCAAGTAGAAATTGAGACTAGGTGGAACTACACTTACAATATGCTACAACAAGCATATGAGTATAGGATTCCCCTACAACAAGTTCACAACAAATATAATATTAATAATGATGATTGGTTAAATTTTACGCATTGGGAAGATGTTAAGGAATGTGTTGAACTCTTAGAAATTTTTTATAATGCAACTCTTGCTTTTTCTAAACAATTCTATCCCACGGTAACCGAAATTTTAGCCTACTTAGCAGAAATAGATAGAGTTTTACAAGAGTATAAATATAAACTCGGTTATCAAGCGGCTATTTTTGATATGACAACAAAATTTAAGAAGTATTTTTTTTCCCATACCAACTTTATTTATATTGGGTTCTCTTTTAAATCCTTGTTTAAAAGTGTCTTATACTAAAGCATTGGTTGGTCAAATTTATACATTTTTAGAAATTGAAGAGGGAGTTCAACCATCTTTAGCTGAAGCCGAACTCGTTATTGATGATGAGTTTAGAAAAGTTTTTACTCATTATTCTAATTTGGAAGAACATGCTACACCCGTTGCTCCACGCCCTACTACTTCTCAAAGTAGCAAAAAAGGCTTGTCGGGTTTAAAAGTTTTACATTCACATCCAACCCCTTCTTGTAGTGCAAACTTTGATGAATATCACTTTTATTTGATGTAGCCAAATGTGGATATCAAGGAACTAGATGAGTTGGACGTCTTAGCATGGTGGAAGAAATACAAGGCAAGTCATCCGATACTCTCAAGAATGGCTCGAGATATCCTTACGAGTCAAGTATCAGTGGCTTCGGAGAGTGCATTTAGCCAAGGAAGACAACAAATTGGAGACCATAGACACTCATTATCCGGCTTTAGCTTACAAGTACTAGTGTGCATTCGCGATTGGATTAGATCGGAGCGACGCAACCAAAACTTAGAAGCGGAGGAAGGCGAAGAGGAAGAGATTGAAGATTTGATAGCAAGTAGACCGGACCAAATGGAAGACTTTGAAGATATCTCCATGGCCGAATATGATATCGGGGAAATTAACCAAATGATTGAGAATTGGTGATTTTATTATTCTACTACTTCTTTGCAACTCATGTATTATTTGCAAGTTAAAATAAAACTACAACTTGCAAATAAATGTTATCCAAGAATGAATAAAATATATGGCTCATTGAGCTTTCTTCTATTTACTTGTGTTTATATTTTTACTTATATTAAGTTAGGATTATACCTAAAATATACTAAGAATATACTTATAATATACATCTACTTAAATTAAAAACTAGAAAGTTATATACTTGAAAAATAACTAAAATATACTAAGAATATACTTATAATATATAGTATACATATAACTTAAATATATATATATATATATGTGTGTGTGTGTGTGTGTGTGTGTTTTTAAGTTATGTGTATACTATATATAGTTATAAGTTAAATATATATATATAAGTTATATAACCTAAGTATATTGATATATATATTAGAGAGAAATACTATGGAAAGAATACAATTCGGAGCCAATAACTTAGTAGCTTTCCAGCCATCAAATTGGACTTTTAAAGTATTACCAGAACACGTAATAGACAGACAACAAAGATGCTTAGTGGATAATTTATGGATTTCGCATAATGGAAAAGATGCTAAACATTTTGTAGCTACTATAAATTCTCTCTGTCAGTATTTTACAGACCAAAATTTAGACAAATAATTTAAATTTTATGTTGTAGTTCACGGTAAAACTAATGGTATTTTTCAAACTTGGATAGAAGTGGTAGACTCTATTAAAGACATAAGAAAACCTCTTTTTAAAGGATTTAATGATTTCACTGAAGCGCTAGACTATGCTAGGGGAGTATTGGGTCCAAACTACTATATTTCTCCAGCTCTCAGACAAAATCCAGATAAAATCCCTCAGTACAAGGTACAAAAAGACACAGACAATATAATTTTTTGTGATCACTGCTCTACTATGACCGACGTGGTCAAACGATTAAACCAGCAGAAAGAGACATTGGTTCAAGAAAAAATGAAACTCTTGGATCAAGTGAAGACATTAGAACAAAGATTACAAGCTGTTAAGTTCGAATTGATGCAATCTCAGAGTTCTCCATCTTAGAGAAAAATGGATGAGACGGGTGTGCATTCCCCAATGAATGCAGTCAGACCCACTGTATCGGGTAAGGATACAGCTAGTCCGGTTCAAATGGTAGCCGGTAAAGACTTATCAAATCCGTTGATGGCTGTCACTTTGCCAAAAACTGAAGATGAGGGATGTTCAAGACGGAGACTACCAAAGACACTTACGCAAGGAGCAACTTCTACAAAGAAAAGCACACTTGCAAAAAAGAAAAAGAATGAAAAAATAGAAAGTATAGTAAAAGAGACACTAGAAATTGTTTTCCACACAAAGGAACAAGATAAACATATAGTTAAAAATCCTAGCCCAGAATTATCTCCAAGTCAAGGGATGTCACCAGTCCATAGTTCAGATTTCGAAGGAGATGATATAAATTTCCAAGACAGTGCATTTCAAGACTCTCAAGATCCAAATGATGTAGACTCAGACATGAGTTTTGATTCTATTGCACTACATAATTTAGACACATAAAATATATATATATATATATATATATATATATATATATATATATATATATATAAATAAAAAAAAATAAGATAGTGCGGAATGATAATAATACCCCTACGGTCTAGTCTGAATAACACAAGAGCATCTAATAAGGGGAATAATACAAGTATAGAATACCAAAGCATAAGTGTCTATGTCTTTGGATAGAATAGGACATAAAGATAGAGAAGTCTTCAAGGCAGCGAGCGGCCATGCTTACCCAGGAGACTCGAAGATAATGCTGAAGCGACTATCAGCCACACATCACAAAAGTGGATCCAACCTGGTACTCTGCATTCATAAAGAATGCAGCAAGTGCAGGTCAGTACAAAACAACAGTATTGGTAGGCATCATCGGCCGACTAAGCATAGCTAACACAAATCAGATAATAAAGCAGATAAATCAATAAGTATAAGTCAATGTAATCAAATCCAAGTATCCGTCATAGCCTATGTAAAGCATCTAATCCCAAATATGCCAAGTCAGAATATACCCAATCCAAATCCAACATCACAAGTACAACACCAAACATTTCAAAGTCAAGTCATAATGCAATGCAATGCAGTAGTGTATGAATGCAATGCAATGCCATGCAAATGTTGTGTACATATGTACTTCAGACGGAAATATCGACATCTCGGTAGCACAACCTAGTATGACTCGCGAAGTCTAAGTGCCACCCATTCCGAATATTTTCCCAATAGACTGACGAGGCCCTAGATCTTTGCCAACAGGGGGTTGTCACTGCCACCACCCTAGGGGACCCGCGGAATCCATGCACTATCAACGAATCCGGAACTAACATCGGATATCGGCCATGCAATAAACGATTTCGAAACTAACATCGAATATCGGCCATCTCACGTCACTCAAGTAAAAGATTTTTATCAAGTATCATATTTCACTCAATCAACGATTCTGGGATGAACACCGGACATCGGCCATCTCACGTCAAACAAGTAAAAGAGTTTTATCCATTATAATCAGGATATCAACAATGTATCATGAAAATGAGAGTGTGTGCAATGCATAAATCAACATCAATAATCATGCTCAATATCACAAGTACCAATAATGGGCACGCCAACAATATATCCGAATCACAAATACCAATAGTGGGAAATATCCGAGCTTTAATATCAAAATGGTAAATAATGAGGGTCTAAGGGCTTTTAACACTTCATTAATTTTACAAACTGTCCGTCACCCACTTTAACGGCATTGAGACCGCCCCAGCAGTGCCGCTTCAGCGGTCAATGCAAAAGCCTTTGGACCGCTCCAGCGGCAGGGCTACCGCTCCAACAGTGCCACTCCCGCAGTGCTGGTGCCGCCAAAGTGGGCACCAGACACCAGAAAACTCTCCCAAGTATCACAATTTGATCTGATTTCTGACTAATTCTCAAGGCCATTTGCTCACATACCATACACATAGACACACATAGAAACTAGTTACGAACGTGCTCGTTGCCTCAGAATTCCTAACGGAGGTCTCGTTGACCGAGTCAACCCCCGATGCCTTAGTTCCAATTTTCAACCCAAGTCCCAAAATGCATCCGATTGCATCGGGAATCGAACCAAATACACACAAAAGTTCTAAGCGAACATTTAGACCTCTTGGAATCGACACGATTTCGAAAAAGGTCCGTTTAGCCAAAAGTCAACTTTGAGTCAACTATTTTTCACTTTAAGCCTATTTTTCACGAAGTTCCTCAAATGCTGTCTAGACACCTCGGGAAGCGTACCAACAATCCCCTCGGGTCAAAATGAGCTAATCAATGCTCGGTAAAGAGAAAAAATACCAGCAAGACTATAATGACTGAACGGGACGTTACATCAGATACTAATTGAACCGTCACTCGTCCTCGAGAGAAGAAAAGAAAAAGAGTTTGAAATACCTGAATCCATAATCAACTGAGGATATCGGCTACGCATATCAGATTCGGTCTCCCAAGTAGCCTCCTCAACGGGACTGTGCTTCCATTGCACCTTCACCGAAGCTATCACTTTCGACCTTAACTTTCAAACATGCCTATCCAAGTTCACGATAGGCTCCTCCTCATAAGTCAAATTCTCATCGACCAATATAGAATCCCAACGGACAATGTTGGTACCATTGGCATGGTACTTCTTCAACATCGAAACATAAAAAATTGGATGAACTCTCGCCAAGCCTAGAGGCAATGCCAACTCATAAGGTACATCACTGATACAGTCCACAATCTCAAACGGCCCAATATACCTGGGGCTCAACTTGCTTCTCTTACCGAACCTCATAACACCCTTATGGGTGAAACCCTTAACAGAACCTAGTTACTAATAGCAAATTTCAAATCCCGAACCTTTCGGTCTGTATACATCTTTTGCCGACTCTGAGCTGCCAAAAGATTAGCCTGAATAATTCTCACTCTATCAAGGGACTCGCTCAATAGATCCGTGCTCCAAGGTCGAGCCTCAAATCCATCAAACCAACCAATCGGAGATCTACATCTCCTACCGTATAACACTTCAAAAGGCGCCATGCCAAAACTCGAATGATAACTATTGTTGTATGCAAACTCTACCAATGGTAAGTGCTCATCCCAATGACCACCAAAATCAATAAAGACGGATCTTGCTCAATTGAGCATCCTCAAACTGATAAGTCCTGATCTGATCCAATATAGACGACCTCAAATGGCCATGCTCACCCTGGAGACTCGAAGATAATGCTGAAGCGACTATCAGCCACGCTTCATAGAACTGGATCCAATCTGGTACTCTTCATTCATAAAGAATGCAGCAAGTGCAGGTCAGTACAAAACAAAAATACGGGTAGGCATTATCGGTAGCATAGCTAACCCAACTCAGCTAATAAAGCAGATAAATCAACAAGTATAAGTCAATGCAATCTAATCCAAGTATCCGTCGTCGCCTATGGAAAGCATCTAATCTCAAATGTGCCAAGTCTGAATATACCCAATCCAAATCCAACATCACAAGTACAACACCAAACATCTCAAAATCAAGTCATATTGCAATGCAATGCAGTAGTATATGAATGCAATGTAATGCCATGAAAATGTTGTGCACACATGTACTCCGGACGGAAATATTAACGTCGCGGTAGCACAACCCAGTGTGACTCGTGACGTTTAAATGCCACCCATCTCGGATCTTTGCCCAATAGACAGACGCAACCCCGAATCTTTGCTGTCACGACCCAGCCAGAGGGCCATGACGGGCACCCGGAGCTGGCTACCGAGCACCAGTCATCATGTTAGCTACCATTGTTACACTTCGGAAATTTCTCCGTACTTGTATGATGAGTGGAATGATGAAGAGTTTGAGTGTATGATGTTTTGTTAAGTCGGGAATGACTATTTAAGAATTTTTGGAAATAAGAAAGTCGCGGAAAATTTTCAGTCCAGTGGTCGTATATGGCACTATACGACCTGTAAAGTGATTTACGGACCGTATAGTGCAATCGTCCTTCAGCTTGCCAAAAATCTCAAGTTCTGCCAAGTGTTGAATATGGTTAAATACGACCCAGTTTACGGCCCGTAAACTGGTTTACGGACCGTAAACCAGGTCGTAAAATGCCATGTTCCTCAGCCAAAACTTTCTGTTTTTGAAATGATTAAATACGGACATGGAGGACGGACCGTAAATCAAAATACGGTCCGTATATGGTGGTTTACGACCACTGGTCATCCCGACAAGAATTCATTAAGATTAGCTTTTGTGATTTATTAAGAGGGACTTAAGCCCATTTCACGTCATTTTTCATCCAAACACTTCAAGAAAACTCTAGAGTGTTCTTCAACACTTCAACTCTAAGAATATCAAGAAAATCCAAGGAAACCTAAGATTATCAACACCAAATTCATGGAATCAAGTGTAAGAACACAACAAAGGATCATCTAAGTGAAGAAATTTCAAAGAAGGTGGAACTAGGGTTTTGGCTAATTGAAGTATTTCAACTTAAGAATTGTTCAACCATCATCCAAGGTAAGTTTCATGATTATTCCATGTTGTTTGAAGTATTGAAAAGCTTAGACACTTGAAATGTAGAAGAACATAGAAATGGGTCATTATTGAGTGAATAGTGACATAAATGAATGATAGTGGAATTGAGCTATGAATACTGAAGTGTTGTGAGTACAAATACGTTATAAATGATGTTTATATCATGAAACAAGAATTAAATGCATGAAAACGCAAGGATGAGCTAGAAGTAGAAATAAGGGAAAATTGGAGGAAAATGGTGGATTTTGCCAAATGTACGTAAATGACGATTGTCGATTTTGATATTGTGAATTATATTATGAATATTGGGAGTTGATATAGAACGTGAGAAAAGTAGTATGAGCAAAGGAGACGCTGCCCAACTTTTCCTAGAATTAGCGATGCGTTCTTATAGTTAGTTTACTAATGTTGATACAAATTCTCTTATGAAGGTAACGACGTGATATCGACGGAGTACAAGTGAGCGATATCTCAGATAAATGACCAAGGTATGTGAGGCTAGTCCTTCTTTCTAATGGCATGAATCTTTTAGCTTGAATCCCTATTCCTTTTATGAGTTCTTACATTCTAAGAAGTTAAAAGCTTATACCTATGAATGTCTATATGAGATAAGTTATACGATATGATGACACTAGAATGATGATGATGTTATTCCTTGACTACACTCACTTTATGTACTAGTACTTTCAAGGTGAGGCAGAATGTCCATAATGGTTCCATAATATAACCGGGGGATCACGACCTTACGTCACCCCGATAGAGTAAAGTTGATCATGAGCCTTATGCACGCATTATGATAAGATAAGTATTTTATGATAAGCATATTACTATGAGTATTTACATTAAGCATGTCATGAGAATTTCACACCGTGCCTAGTTGGCCGGGCAGACACCGCTTCGGCGGGCGGCGATACGGATACACCACGACCTGCGGGCGTGGGCAGACACCACTAGTGGGCGGCATGAGATGGTACCCCGGACGCGGGAGGCCTGGACGCGGGCTAATATTATTGATTATCACACTGTTCCGACATGGACGGGCAGCTTGCATATGATGCATACATGTTATGATGATGAGTATGAGTAAGATAACATGCATTACTTCATTTATGATTATCAGTCAGATCCAGATGTCTCATGTTGATGTTATCCCCATATTATTTATGTCTCCTTTCATTATGTATGCCTCTCATACTCGGTACAATATTCGTACTGACGTCCTTTCTTCGGACGCTGTGTTCATGCCTACAGGTAGACAGGGAGGAGAGCTTGGCCCAGGTCCTCAGTAGCTGTCAGCTGATAGATAGCACTCCATTGTTCGGTGGTGCTTATGGCTACTCTATTGATGTACATTCATATATGCATATTTTGGGCATGACGGAGTCTTGTTCCGTCTATGTATTCATTATGTTAGTAGAGGCTCGTAGATACGCAGTGTGGGTTAGATGGTCTCACAAAAATGCTATTATTGTATATTTTATTTTGATGGCCAAGAGGCAATGTATATAAGTATTTATATTTTTTTTAGAATATGATTTCTCATGCTATTTGTATACTAAGTTGGTAATAGACTATTGAGTGAGTAAGATAAGTAGTAGAGTGAGCGGTGCTCGGTAACTAGCTCCGGGTACCCGTCACGGCCCCTAGCTGGGTCGTGACAGAAGTGGTATCAGAGCAGTTCATCTTAGGAAGTGTCTACGAGCCGTGTCTAGTAGAGTCTTGTTTATGGTGTGTTGCGCGCCACGCTAATAAACAAGAGGCTACAAGGCATTTAGGAAAATGACCATCTTTCTTCTCATGAGATCGTGCGATAGAGCCATGTCTAGGATTATGTTCTTCCTAAAAGTGCGTTATGGTTTCAGAAAAATGCCGCCGAAAGGAAAAGCTACAGCTGCCCAGAAAGGCAAAGCTACGATGAAGAAGCGGGCAGAAAGGGAGCCTCCGGCGGAGGTAGAGGAAAGTGAATCGCAAAGTGAGGCCGCGCCCAATGTAGAAGAGCAGGGAGGAGCCTCAGCTCCGATTCCTCCACCGGGTGCTTCGGGTCAACAAGTGTCCGAGGCCATACATTTATTGACATAGTTGGTTGCTGCTCAGGCTCAATGATAGAATGCGGGCCCAAGTGATCGTTCGGCTAGTACAAGAGCCCGTGATTTCCTTACTCTAAACCCTCCAGAATATTTTGGGTCGAAGCCGGATGAGGACCCATAAGGTTTTATGGATGAGATGTTGCGGACGCTGAAACTTATGCATGCTTCTGAGACCGAATCCGTGGAGTTGGCCTCATATAGACTTCGCGACGTGGCGGTACTATGGTATAAAAATTGGGTGATATCAAGGGGAGAGAACGCACCACCTCCCGTTTGGCAAGAATTTGTGGATGCCTTTATTCGTCATTACTTGCCACCTGAAGTCCCCCGAACTAGAGCGGACAGGTTCTTGAATTTGAAACAGGGAAGCATGAGTGCCCGAGAGTATAGTATGCAATTCAACTCACTGGCCCGGTATGCTCCGACTATGGTGGCTGACATGGGAGACTGAGTCTATAGATTTGTGAGTGGTTTAGGACCACACTTGTTCAGAGATTGTCTGACAGCGTCTTTGCAAGATGGGATGGATATTTCCCGAATACAGGCTTATGCTCAGAACCTCGAGGAACGACAACGACAGCAGAGAAGTGATCGTGATGGTGACAGAAGACAAGGTAAGAGGGCTAGATCTATGGGGGAGAGCAGTGAGTACCGAAGGGGACCGAGACAGATGCATTCCAAGCACTCAGGTCAGTCAGCGACCAGTGCACCTCCCAGATTCTCGGATAGGAGATTCAACCATTCTTTTTAGCCAGGCCAGGGGCAGAGTTCGAGGGCCTCAGATTCGCAGTCTAGGGGAGACTTTAGCCAGAGGAGACCTCCAGTACCGCTGTGTAGCCAGTACGGTAAATTACATTCCGGACAGTGTCGTCTGGGTTTGGATGCTTGTTATGCTTGCGGGCAGGTTGGTCATATGATGAGAGATTGCCCTTCAGCGAGAGATAGAGCGGGGACTCAGCCCACAGGTTCAGCAGCGGGGTTTTCTTCAGTGCGCCCGACAGCGCAGACTTCTCAGACTACAGCAGGTATAGGTAGAGGCAGAGGGGGAGCATCTACTTCAGGAGCTGTTCAGCCCCGTGTATATGCCTTAGCTGGGCGACAGGATCTTGAGTCTTCCCCAGATGTTGTCATAGGTACCTTGACTATATTTTCCCGTGACGTATATGCTCTGATTGATCCGGGTTCTACCTTCTCATAAATTACTCCGTATATCGCTGATTGTGTTGGGGTGAGACCCGAGCCGATTAAACCTTTCGAGGTATTCACTCCGGTTGGTAATCCTGTAATAGCGAGGCAAGTATATAAGAACTGTGTAGTCATTATATGTGATCGTCAGACAAGGGATGATTTAATTGAACTTGAGATGATAGATTTTAACGTAATTATGGGTATGGACTGGTTGGCATCGTGCTATGCTAATGTTTGTTGCCGGACAAAGGTAGTTCGATTCCAATTTCCGGGAGAGCCCATACTTGAGTGGAAGGGTAATACAGCTTCCCCAAAGTGTAGGTTTATTTCCTACCTTAAGGCGAGAAAGATGATAGCCAAAGGTTATATTTGTCATCTAGTTCGGGTTCATGACACGGAAGCGGAAGTGCCAACTTTCCAGTCTGTCCCGGTAGTGAATGAATTCCCAGATGTGTTTCCCGACGAGTTACCAGGCCTTCCTCCAGAAAGGGAGATTGATTTCGCCATTGATGTACTACCAAACACCGAGCCTATCTCTATTCCTCCTTATCGAATGGATCCAGCAGAGTTGAAGGAGCTAAAGGCACAGCTAAAAGATTTACTTGAGAAGGGGTTTATAAGGCCTAGTTCTTCGCCGTGGGGAGCACCAGTCCTGTTCGTAAAGAAGAAAGACGGATCTCTACGAATGTGCATCGACTACAGGCAGTTGAACAAGGTGACAATAAAGAATAAATACCCTCTTCCTAGAATTGACGACTTGTTCGATCAATTGCAAGGTGCTAAGTGGTTTTCCAAGATAGATCTAAGATCGGGTTATCATCAAGTGAGGATCAGAGAAGAAGACATTCTCAAGACAGCCTTCAGAACGAGGTACGGCCATTATGAGTTTCGAGTAATGTCGTTCGGGTTGACGAATGCCCCGGCAGTGTTCATGAATTTAATGAATAATGTGTTTAGGCCGTTCTTGGATCTCTTTGTGATAGTGTTCATCGATGATATCCTGGTATATTCTCGCACAGAATCAGAACATGCAGATCATCTAAGGATTGTTCTTGGCGTTCTTCGAGATCAAGAATTGTATGCGAAGTTTTCAAAGTGCGAGTTTTGGCTTAATTCTGTTGCATTCCTGGGTCATGTTATTTCAGATGATGGTATTCGTGTCGACACTCAGAAAATAGAAGCTGTGAAGACTTGGCCAAGGCCTACGACACCTACGGAAGTTCGTAGTTTCCTTGGGTTAGCAGGATATTATAGAAGATTTGTAGAGGGCTTCTCATCTATTTCAGCCCCATTGACAAAGTTAACCCAGAAGTCGGCTAAATTCCAGTGGAGTGATGCCTGTGAGCGTAGCTTCCAAGAGTTGAAAAACAGGTTGACCTCAGCGCCAGTGCTAACACTTCCAGAAGGATCAGATGGCTATGTAGTATATTGTGACGCCTCCGGTGTAGGATTAGGATGTGTATTGATGCAGAATGGGAAAGTTATTGCATATGCTTCGAGACAGTTGCGAAAACATGAACAGAATTATCCCACTCATGATCTTGAGCTAGCTTCGGTCATTCATGCATTGAAAATGTGGAGAAACTACTTATATGGTGTGCACGTGGACATCTATACGGATCACAAAAGCCTTCAATATATTTTCAAACAGAATGAGTTGAACCTGCGGCAAAGGCGATGGTTAGAATTACTGAAGGATTACGATGTGAACATTCTATATCACCCAGGGAAGGCGAATGTAGTAGCAGATGCACTTAGCCGCCGATCGATGGGTAGTTTATGTGGAGGTCCTTCGGAAAAGCAAGAAATGGTTCATGAGGTCCATCGGTTAGCAAGTCTCGGCGTACTACCAATTGATTCAGGAGATGCAAGTATTAGCATCAATGACCCCACAGTTTCATCATTGAATCTAGAAGTGAAGGAACGGCAATATGAAGATCCTCAGTTAAGCCACTATCGAGATCTATCTCAGGAAAAGGAAAAGTCTCCATTCGAAGTTTCCATAGAAGGGGTTCTTAGATATCGAGGCCGGCTATGTGTACCGAATGTGGCAAACTTGCGCCAACGGATTTTAGAGAAAGCACATTATTCCCGGTATTCTATTCATCCAGGTGCAACCAAGATGTACCACGATCTCAAATTGATATATTGGTGGGATGGCATCAAGCGAGACATAGCAGAATTTGTAGCACAGTGCCCAAATCGCCATCAAGTGAAGGCCGAGCATAAAAAACCAGGAGGCTTACTGCAAGAAATTGAGATTCCTACGTGGAAATGGGAAGAAACTAATATGGATTTTGTGGTAGGATTACCCCGTACGCGAGGGAAGTATGATTCTATATGGGTGATCGTGGATAGACTCACGAAAGTAGCTCATTTTCTCCCCGTTAGAACCACATATTCAGCGGAAGATTATGCTAAATTGTATCTCAAGGAGATTGTACGACTTCACGGTATTCCTTTGGCCATTATCACAGACAGAGGGGCACAGTTCACAACCAAGTTCTGGAAGTCCTTTCAAGAAGGTCTATGTTATATCGCGCATTTTGTGCAATCGGATAATTCAAGGCAATCGCGGGAAGACAACAAGCAAGGCCACCCTTTATGTTGTATGGTACATGAGTTGCTTATGAAAAGTCTAGAAGTGGAAATACGGAGGAAGACGAAGGGCAAATTTGGAAATTGGAAAAAAAATGCTTCATGAATTACATAAGCTAGTCAAAAATATAAGTGGGCTTGAAAGTCTTTTTTTGGGAAAAAATTAAAGGCCCAACCGGCCATTGATATGGGTCCAAGCCCATGTGGGATTAATTTGTAAATTATAAAAGATGGATAGGTCATCTTTATCTCATAACACCTCTAGAAAATTCGAGAAAAGAAGAACAAAGAAAGAAGGAGAAAAGCCCTTGAGGCTTTCGGCCATAGTGAAAATCCAAGAGAAAAATTGCTAAAAATTTCTCCAAAAATCACTTTCTACTCCTTGGAGGGTGCATTACAACATGGTGGAGTTATTGGAGTGGTAGAAACAAGTATTGGTTCAAGGTGCCAAGCATAGCTAGCTTGAGTAGCTAAGTAAAAGAGGTATGATTCAAGCTTACTTTTCATGTCTTATGAATGGTTTATATGTGTTGTTGTATGCCATAATGGATGAAACTCATGAAGGGAGTGGATATAGCATGTAGCCGTGCATGTGTGTATATATGTAGGAGTTATGTTTCAATTATTTCATCTAGTATTTGGTAGTTATTGTTGTGAATTATATGTGGAAAATGGAAGTTGAATGAGTTTGGAGAATATTGATGTTGTGTTGTGGTCGTGAGGTATATGGTGTGTGCATGGCCGGGTATATTGTATGTATAGTAGTGTATATGTGTTGAAGCATGAAGAAATGGTAAGCAAGTGCTAGTTAGTATTTTGGTTGTGGTGTTGATTGATAATGGTGGCCGAATGTAGTGTTGTTGTGTTGGACAATTGAATTGATTTTTATGTAGTGTTTGATTGTTGTTGTCATGGATTCCATAATAAAAATGAAGTTGTAATCATCGTAGACTTCATATCGCAAATAAAGGTTTGATAACTTTGGTGAAGTATTGATAATTGGGAGATTATGTATATTGAAGGAAATATGTGAATTGTTAGTGCGATTGTTGAATTATGTTAATAGTTTGGCCGGGTTTGAATTCCCGGATTGTGTTTGATGAGAATTTGACTAAATTGAATGTCGAGGATGGTATATTTGCAGAGGAAATGTTGCCGAAATTTCGGTAGCCAAGTGTTTCCTTAAGATTTTAACTCTAAGTATCCTAATAAGAGTTTTGGTAAACATGACCAATTCGCAGATTTCGACGAGATTGCAACGTGAATTTGGAATAGCAAAAGGAGCGGAAAGAGGTATGTAAGGCTTCACCCTTCTTTCTATGGAATGTCTTAGGTGTAATAAGTCGGGTACGAGCCTCGGGGACAACCCTATTTCTCCGGAACCCGCACCTAAAGTTTTCTCCTTTTTGTTCAATAGAATTGAACTAGAAAGTGTGCAAAATGATGGGAAGATCGTCTAAACCCCTAGAACTTGCATAAATGGGACCCGATTACCCTAGAACCCTCACAAGTAATGCTATGACATGTAGCTGCCTCACCCGGCCCGAGGTGGGCCCGTTATCCTCGGAATTTCCTTATAGTCTTGTCTGACTTACTTGAAGTGAATCCAAGGGAATCCTTTGATCCCGATTTCGTTATCAAATGATAAGTACTATAAGTACTCTAACGAGGAGACTTCCATGATGATAATGATGACAATGATGTTTGACAAGAGTATATGCCTATGATATGTACTACCGGAACGATTCCATGACTAAGATTTCTAAGCTAAGTATTCTACGTGAATATGAAAGTGATAAACTAATTCTTGAATCTTAATTATATCCCCTAGCTATGACTTTACTTTCTAAAGACTCCCAAGCCTATGAACTGTCATCTATGGCGCCCACGATTTCATTCTACGTTTACTTTAATACTATTCTCCGTTGACCATCTCACCTTAAAATATTCGTCCCTTCGAGGTGAGACAAGAGCGATCACGGGTATTCCATAATGTAATCGGAGGTCACCGACCTTACGTCACTCCGATGGCTACATGATTTTTCCTTGGGCTCCCTTGTGTGCTTATATGATATATATATATATATATATATATATATATATATATATATATATATATATATATATATATATAAAACATGTATATGTATATAAGATATGTATAAGTATATAAAATATGTATATGTATATAAGATAAGTAAATATATAAGACATGTATATGTGTACAAGCTACGTATATGAATACAAAATTATGTGTACGTATATAAGATGTGTATATGCATACAAAGCACATATATGCAAGCTATGTATATGAACCTGGGCTGGGGGGAAGGGATACATGGGGGAATGGGAAGGGAAATATGTTTCACTGCCACCTGATCAGCTGGCTTATCATCCCGGACGCGGGGTGCCCGGACGCGGGATATATGGGTGAGCCGGTACATATCGGCGCTATGTGGGTGAGCCGACACTGTTCGGCGCTATGATATGACCTACCATGTCATGACCAGACATGCTATGATAAGATATGCTATGGTAAGCTATACTATGACATGATATGCTATGATCTGCCACGACAGGACTCGCTATGACATGCTATGCTATGACATGATACGCTATGACGTGCTATGCTATGACATGATACGCTATGACGTGCTATGCTATGACATGATACGCTATGACGTGCTATGCTATGACATGATACGCTATGACGTGCTATGCTATGACATGATACGCTATGACGTGCTATGCTATGACATGATACGCTATGATACGCTATGACATAATATAACATGATATGATACGACACACTATGATATGACAGGGTATAATATGATAAAACATGACATGATATGAGTCCTATTTTCTATACCTATGAATAAGAAACGTTTTAAAAAGGAAAAGACAGGCATGCACGGTATCTGGCCTGACAGGGGCGTTCCTACGCACAGGTTACCTTCTAGCCTCATCATATGTCCTACGACCTTATGATATTGTTAATCATGCTCTATGTTTCTATTTGTATTATCTTCCATGCTTTACATACTCGGTACACTATTCGTACTGACGTCCCTTCTTGTGGACGCTGCGTTTCATGCCGCGTAGGTCAGCAGACAGGTGGACTTGATCCTTAGGAGCTCTACCAGTGATACTCTACAACGCTCCAGTTGTTCCGGAGCCTCACTTCAGTGGTACTATTTTGTGTATGTATTCTCGGGCATGACAGTACTCGGCCCTTTCCATGTATAAATGTACTATGTCTAGAGGCTCGTAGACAGATATGCACAGTCAGTTATGTACAGTTAGATATGCGGTATTTTGGCATCTTAATGCTGCTATGCAAAGTGACAACGAAGTTTACTAGTCTATATTCATAATGACGATGCTAATGTTAATGTTCAAAAAAAAAATAAAAAAAAATATGGCACTGTTCATACGGCTTGCTAAGAGGTAAAGGCAAAATGATAGACAAGGGGTGCTCGGTACAAGTATCGGGTACTCGTCACGGCCCCTAGTCGGGTCGTGACAGTCTAGGTACTCAAGTTAAGCTCAGCACGGCGTTCCATCCGCAGACCGACGGACAAGCCGAGCGTACTATTCAGACCTTGGAAGATATGCTATGAGCGTGTGTGCTGGACTTTGGTGGTAGTTGGGATGAGCATTTTTCTCTTATTGAATTTGCCTATAATAACAGCTATCATTCCAGTATTCAAATGGCTCCATACGAGGCCTTATATGGAAGAAAATGCAGATCTCCAATTGGATGGTTTGAAACCGGAGAAGTACAATTGATAGGCCCCGACTTGATCCAACAAGCAGTTGAAAAGGTTAAATTGATTCGAGACCGACTGTTAACAGCTCAAAGTCGCCAAAAGTCTTATGCAGATAATCGCCGATGAGATTTGGAATTTCAAGTGGGCGATTGGGTTTTCCTGAAGGTATCGCCGATGAAGGGAGTGATGAGATTTGGCAAGAAGGGAAAGCTAAGTCCCAGATATATCGGACCCTACCAAAACATTCGCAAGGTGAGTCGAGTAGCCTATGAATTGGACTTGCCTGCAGAGCTCGAATCCGTGCATCCAGTATTCCATGTTTCGATGCTCCGCAAGTGTATTGGAGACCCAACAAGAATAGTTCCGCTTGATGATGTGCAAGTAACAGAGAATCTAACATACGAGGAAATGCCCATTGCCGTTTTGGATAGACAAGTACGAAGGCTTCGGAATAAAGAGGTTGCTTCAGTCAAAGTTCTATGGCAGAACAATAATCGGGAAGAAATGACTTGGGAAGCGGAGGAGAAGATGAAGTCTATGTACCCCCATTTGTTCCAATCCCCAGAAGAGATTCAAGATGAGACATCGATGATGTAAGGTATGTATGTTTTAATTTTATGTTTGTGGTCGTGTGTGGCCATAGATGTGTTGATATTGTGATATAGCCCTGTGAGGCGAAGATATTGTGGGTTGTTGTAATGGAAAGGTATTGTCCAAATTACAAAGGAAACTCTGGCAAAACTTTTCTAGAATTCCCAAGTGTCGAACATTCGAGGACGAATGTTCCAAAAGGGAGGAAGAATGTTACACCTCATAAATTTCTCCGTACTTGTATGATGAGTGGAATGATGAAGAGTTTGAGTGTATGATGTTTTGTTAAGTCGGGAGTGGCTAATTAAGAATTTTTGGAAATAAGAAAGTCGCGGAAAATTTTCAGTCCAGTGGTCGTATATGGCACTATACGGCCCGTAAAGTAATTTACGGACCGTATAGTGCAATCGTCCTTCAGCTTGCCAAAAATCTCAAGTTCTGCCAAGTGTTGAATATGGTTAAATACGACCCAGTTTACGGCCCGTAAACTGGTTTGCGGACCGTAAACCAGGTCGTAAAATGCCATGTTCCTCAGCCAAAACTTTCTGTTTTTGAAATGATTAAATACGGCCATGGAGGACGGACCGTAAATCAAAATACGGTCCGTATATGGTGGTTTACGACCACTGTTCATCCCGACAAGAATTCATTAAAGATCAGATTTTGTGATTTATTAAGAGGGACTTAAGCCCATTTCACGTCATTTTTCATCCAAACACTTCAAGAAAACTCTAGAGTGTTCTTCAACACTTCAACTCTAAGAATATCAAGAAAATCCAAGGAAACCTAAGATTATCAACACCAAATTCATGGAATCAAGTGTAAGAACACAACAAAGGATCATTTAAGTGAAGAAATTTCAAAGAAGGTGGAACTAGGGTTTTGGCTAATTGAAGTATTTCAACTTAAGGATTGTTCAACCATCATCCAAGGTAAGTTTCATGATTATTCCATGTTTTTTGAAGTATTGGAAAGCTTAGATACTTGAATGTAGAAGAACATAGAAATGGGTCATTATTGAGTGAATAGTGACATAAATGAATGATAGTGGAATTGAGCTATGAATATTGAAGTGTTGTGAGTACAAATACGTTATAAATGATGTTTATATCATGAAACAAGCATTAAATGCATGAAAACGCAAGGGTGAGCTAGAAGTAGAAATAAGGGAAAATTGGAGGAAAATGGTGGATTTTGCCAAATGTACGTAAATGACGATTGTCGATTTTGAAATTGCGAATTATATTATGAATATTGGGAGTTGATATAGAACGTGAGAAAAGTAGTATAAGCAAAGGAGACGCTGCCCAAATTTTCCTAGAATTAGCGATGCGTTCTTATAGTTAGTTTACTAATGTTGATACGAATTCTCTTATGAAGGTAATGACGTGATATCGACGGAGAACAAGTGAGCGATATCTTAGCTAAACAACCAAGGTATGTGAGGCTAGTCCTTCTTTCTAATGGCATGAATCTTTTAGCTTGAATCCCTATTCCTTTCATGAGTTCTTACATTCTAAGAAGTTAAAAGCTTATACTTATGAATGTCTATCTGAGATAAGTTATACGATATGATGACACTAGAATGATGATGATGTTATTCCTTGCCTACACTCACCTTATGTACTAGTCCTTTCAAGGTGAGGTAGAATGTCCATAATGGTTCCATAATGTAACCGGGGGATCACGACCTTACGTCACCCCGATAGAGTAAAGTTGATCATGAGCCTTATGCACGCATTATGATAAGATAAGTATTTTATGATAAGAATATTACTATGAGTATTTACATTAAGCATGTCATGAGCATTTCACACCGTGCCTAGTTGGCCGGGCAAACACCGCTTCGGCAGGCGGCGATATGGATACACCACGACCTACGGGCGTGGGCAGACACCACTAGTGGACGGCATGAGATGGTACCCCGGACGCGGGAGGCCTGGACGCGGGCTAATATTATTGATTATCACACCGTTCCGACATGGACGGGCAACTTGCATATGATGCATACATGTTATGATGACGAGTATGAGTGAGATATCATGCATTACTTCATTTATGATTATCAGTCAGATCCAGATGTCTCATGTTGATGTTATCCCCATATTATTGATGTCTCCTTTCATTATGTATGCCTCTCATACTCGGTATAACATTCGTACTGACGTCCTTTCTTCGGACGCTGTGTTCATGCCCACAGGTAGACAGGGAGGCGAGCTTGGCCCAGGTCCTTAGTAGCTGTCAGCTGATAGATAGCACTCCATTGTTCGGAGGTGCTTATGGCTACTCTATTGATGTACATTCATATATGCATATTTTGGGCATGACGGAGTCTTGTTCCGTCTATGTATTCATTATGTTAGTAGAGGCTCGTAGATACGCAGTGTGGGTTAGCTGGTCTCACAAAAATGCTATTATTGTATTTTTTATTTTGATGGCCAAGAGGCAATGTATATAAGTATTTATATTTTATTTAGAATATGATTTCTCATGCTATTTGTATACTAAGTTGGTAATAGACTATTGAGTGAGTAAGATAAGTAGTAGAGTGAGCGGTCCTCGGTAACTAGCTCCGGGTACCCGTCGCGGCCCTTAGCTGGGTCATGACAACCATGTTCAACCTGAATGAATATAGTTTCTCAAAGTATTACTTGCTATGAAACAATCACTACATATCTCCCACAAGCATGCATTTATATACATAGGCCCATAAGGCTCAAAATATCAGGTACAAATATACAATGAAAAGGTCACATAACATCTACAACCCACACATAAGTATCTACGAGCCTCTAACTGGAACAATGTAATCATAAGGACGGGACAGGACAGCGCCATGTCCCAATATGTACGCAAAAGAATATACCAAGAAGTGGCAACTCCGGAGTAGTGGAGTGCTCCTGTATATCTGGTGATAAGCTCCTAGGAATCCGGACCGCCTCTCTATCTACCTGTGGGTATGAACACAACATCCATAAAAGAAAAGGACGTCAGTACAAACAATGTACTGAGTATGTAAGTGATGTGGCGTGATTTTACGCCACAAATCGATGCTTTTCTACTATAAGTTTTACTTGTTTTTAAGAAAGTCTATGTGATTTTACGTGGTTTTTAGTGTTTTTCAGGAAACGGAATAGATTTGGAATGAAAACAGTTGAAAGTATGTAGTGGTCGTAAACTCAGTTTACGGTCCGCATTCTCAAACATGGGCCGTATTCCATGGGCGTATTAAAGAATAAGAGAACCAGAAAGCCAGGCTGAGGACATGGTGATTTACGAACAACTTTTACGGACCGTATTTTAAAGTGTATTTTACCATTCGAGCATTTGGCAGAAAGTCGGAGTTTTGGAAGTTGAAAGACGACTGGGCAGTTTACGGGCCGTAAACCAATTTACGGTCCGTATTTCAAGAGATTGAAGTTGCTCAAAACTGGAAGGACGACTTGGTCGTAAACTGGTTTACGGTCCGTATTTCACTTTACGGACCGTATTTCGTATCGACGGGGACCAAAGTGCAAATCTGCAACTTTCACGTTTTCAGAACCTATAAATAGTCATTGTAGGGTTTTAATAGTTACCAATTATTATGTTTTGACTTTTGGCTATTAAATACTCTCTAGTTTTTGAAGGTTCAAACGTCAATTCAAGTATTATCAATTCCTCTTTTTTTCCAAAGTGAGCAATTATGAATTCTTCAGTTTGTTATTTCTTCTTCTTTGTCATGAGTAGCTAAATTCCCTTACTAGGGTTGTGAACCCAATGATGGGTGTGTTGGGAATGGGTTTGTGATTGATATATACATAATGGATTATTAGGGTTTATTTATTCTTCATTCTTCATTCATAATTAATGGTTGCAAACATTGATTAAAGCCATAAACCTTGATTTATTTGGGAAAATAATTAGGGTTGGTAAGAATAAATAACAAGGACTCAAAGCTTTAAACTTTGTTTAATAAATTCACTTAGGAATAAGAAGAATTTACTTGGCATGATTAATCGTTCTTCATAGTTACTTTCTTATATTTGGGAAAATCATAGAAAGAGATAATCTTTATTTATTGGGAAATAGTAGAGATTCATATAGAGATTAAGTGCATTCATATAATGATCCATTAGAAGTATATCAAGATCAATACCCATAATCATACACCCTATCTAACGGGGACACAACCTTAGTTTCTTTTACCATAAATTTCCACCTAAGCAAGTAGATAGCAATTAGTTATAGAAAAACCAACTATTACCAAAATCATCGGATTAAGACATTAGACCTAAGCTTAGCATCCTACGACTTTAGTAACCTTTTCACACCATATTCCCTGTGGGATTCGACCCCAACCTTGTTGGGTTACTATATTTGAAAATGTCCGCGTTATACCATTAATAGGTGTAATTTGAGCATATCAGTAAGGCATGTATATCAAACATAATAAAGAAATGAGAGAACATAAAGTAAAGGGTTAACCTGTAACTGATTTCCTCTTAAGGCGGAATCATGCATTGCCCGACCATAGAGGTACGGTGTGATCATCATTAGCCCGCGTCCGGGGTAACCATCATCATGCCGCCCACTAGTGGTGACTGCCCGGCCAACTAGGCATGGTGTATCATCATAGCCGCCCACTACACCCGGTGTAGTGGTGTTTACCCGGGCAATTAGGCATGGTGTATCATCATATACACAACATCAAGCATGCATGAGAGCTCAAGTAAAAGCTATAACTCTGTCGGAGTGACATAAGGTCGGTAACCTTAGATTACATTATGGAAAAATCATCATCGCTATGTCTCACCTTGGAGGAACTAATATCATGAGGTGAGGCAACAACAAGAAATAACATCAATAAAATCATAAAGATAGGATTATCAAGCTCATAATAGCATCATCTCATTGGCTTTGGAATCTCTGAAATAACATCATTATCATGGAGCATGTCTCATATCTACCTCATAAGAAGCTCTTAAGAATCATGAACTCGACTTTTGGGATGTAAGAATGTCATGGAATATAGAGAAGATAGCAATATAGGAGTCATGCCTTTATGAAAGAAAGGGACTAGCTTTACATACCTTTATGTCTCCTTAACGACTAAGCGTTCTCCTTCCAAGCTCACAACTCTACATTCAAGAGAATTCACACTAGAATTAGATAATTGGAAACATTCTTAAGTCTAAACTAGAATGACAAAGGGCTAATGAAATTTGGGCAGCATTTCCTTTGTTTCAACAACTTCCTCCATAAAATAAACAACTCCCAAACATCAACAACACACCTACAATACCATAATCAATAAACTTTTTACGTTAAACATTTTTCAATTCTCAAAAAGCCCTTTTGAAATCATTCATAATCATAACTACGACACAACACCACATTCATTTTCATATAATGCTTCCTCAATGTCATTAGTATTATTCACACCAAGATTATACTCATAGCATACTAAGAACCATGGCTCAAGTTAACTTACTACTCAAAATCTCATTATTTCCATATTTGAGCTCATATTCTACTTCCTTCCCTAATCCAAGTCATTCAATCACTCAAATACTGTTAACAACATGAAATAAATGTAGAACTCACCTTTGACCTTATAAGAATGAGCTTTTGATGGATATACTTCACTTGACAGAAACCCCAACTTCAATACTAGAGGAATTCTTGACTTCTATCAACCCTAGTGAGCCTCTTTTGCACTTGATCCTCTTGATTCTTGGCAATTAATCCTTGTTTTCTCTTGAATTTGTGTTAATATGGGGGAGGAAATATCCTAGAGCTCTCAAGACTTGTAGAGAAGGTGGAAACTGGAAAATAAGAACAAGGGTCGTCTATTTATAACTGGAACTGGAAGGTTCCAGTGAGGCGGTTCGACGAACGGGTCGATGACCCATCGACTAGTCGACGGTCCGTCCACTTGCTCCGTAGACCTGCGCCTGCAGATCCAGGGTTGCAGAAACACGTTGACTGTGCACAGTGACGGTCCTTCGACATGTCAACGGCCCATCGACACTGACTGATGTCTGCAGCATTTCCTGATTCAGTTCAGATTGCATCGATTCGATTTGATCAACTTATAATTCTGCAAATTACCAAAAATGCCTGATGATACATTTGTACACGGGGTAAGGCACTTTCTACCTCCAAAACTCAGGCACGGTTCTCCATTCTTAAGGAATATCCGACTTGGAACCATAAGTCCTACTATTGCGTCCAAAACGAGAGGCGTAACATTTTCCCACGGGGGTTCTCACCGACACCACCCTGGGGGACCCGCAGAGTCCATGCACTATCAACTATTCCAGAACTAATATCGGATATCCGCCATGCTATCAACGATTCTAGAACTAACATCGGATATCGGCCATCTCACGTCACTCAAGTAAAAAAGTTTTATCAAGTATCAACTTTCACTCATTCAATGATTCCGGGATGAACAACGAATATCGGCCATCTCACGTCACTCAAGTAAAAGAGTTTTATCCATTATAATTAGGATATCAACAATGTATCATGACAATGAGCGTGCGTACAATGCAAGAATTAACATCAATAATCATGCTCAATATCACAAGAACCAATAATGGGTACGCCAATAATATATCCGAATCACAAATACCAACAGTGGGTATGCCAATAATATAACTGAATCACAAGTACCAGAAGTGGGTACGCCAATAATATATCCGAATCACAAATACCAATAGTGGGTATGCCAACTATATCATAATCAAGATGATAAAACAGAATATCTATCAACAACTTATGACATTAAGTCGGCATAATAGAACAATTAAATCACAACACAACGGGGTGGCTAGCCCCAACATACAATAGGGCCCAACCTAAGGCAATATCCATTCCAACATCATATCCGAAGGTTCACATGCTGTCTCCGACAAAATAATCTAAATATGTGCTTCACTATACGAAGTCCCACCAAAGGTATGTCATAACCTACCTGGATGTCCAAACCGTAACACCAACAACTCAGAACCAAACCGTAACACCAACAACTCAGAACCAAAGTAGTCTAATCATAATCGAATTCTAGATTAGAAATCATGAAGAGTGATACTAATATTGCTACGATTCAATCTTTGTCAATTCTAACACTAGAAATTGGGGAAACGGGCCCACAAGGGCAAAATGGGAAATTTGGAAGCAATATATCAAATTAAGCACTAGGTGATCATAACCCAACAACTAATTGCTGATTTAACGCAAGGATTAGCCTAATTTCTGATTTCAAAACCCCCAATTTGGGTATAAACCCTAATCTTTGATTTCGAAATTCAACACTAGAAATGGAAGATATATGATTAACAAGCTTAGATTCATCAAAGTATAACATAAACCCCATCAATTTTATCATTAATAAGCCTAGGGAAAATTGTTCATCAAAACCCTCTTTCAACTTCCATCACTAAGGGATTATAAAAGGGAAGGGGGAATCTGAGATGATAATGATTAAAGGAAGAGTTAAGGAACAAGCAAGATTTACTTCGAAATGGAAAATAATGAGGGTCTAAGGGCTTTTAACACTTCATTAATTTTACAAACTGCCCGTCACCTGCTTTAGCGGCATTGGGACTGCCCCAGCGGTGCCGCTTTAGCGGTCAAAGCAAAAGCCATTGGACTGCTCCAGCGGCAAGGCTACAGCTCCAACAGTGCCGCTGCCGCCAAAGTGGGCACCAAACACCAGAAAACTCTCCTAAGTATCACAATTTGATCTGATTTTCGATTAATTCCCGAGGCCATCTTCTCAGGTACCATGCACATAGACACACATAAAACACGTTACGAACGCGCCCGTGGCCTCAGAATTCCCAACGGAGGTCTCGTTGACTGAGTCAACCCCCCATGTCTTAGTTTCAATTTTCGACCCAAGTCCCAAAATGCATCCGAGTACATTGAGAACCGAACCAAATACACACACAAGTTCTAAATGAACATTCGAATCTCTTGGAATCGATGATATTCCGAAAAAGGTCCGTTTACCCAAAAGTCAAGTTTGGGTCGACCATTTTTCACTTTAAGCCTATTTTTAACAAAGTTGCCCGAATCCGGTCTAGGCAACTCGGGAAGCGTGCCAACGATCTCCTTGGGTCAAAATGAGCTAATCAATGCTCGAAAAAGTGCAAAAATACCAACAAGACTATACCGACTAAACGAGTCATTACATCAGATACCAATTGAACCGTCGCTCGTCCTAGAGCGAAGAAAAGAAAAAGAGTAGGAAATGCGTGAATCCGTTAACAACTGAGGATATCGGCTATGTATGTCGGACTCAGTGTCCTAAGTAGCCTCCTCAACAGGACGGTGCTTCCATCACACCTTCACCGAAGCAATCTCTTTCGACCTCAACTTTTAAACCTGCCTATCCAAGATCGCGATAGGCTTATCCTCATAAGTCAAATTATCATCGAGTATTGTAGAATCCCAAGGGACAATGTAGGTACCGTCGGCATGGTGATTTTTTTAGCATCGAAATATGAAAAATCGGATGAACTCCCGCCAAGCCTGGCGGCAATGCCAACTCATAAGCTACATCACCAATATAGTCCATAGTCTCAAACAGACCAATATACCTGAGGCTCAACTTGCCTCTCTTACCAAAACTCATAACACCCTTCATGGGTGAAACCTTCAATAGAACCTGGTCACCAATAGCAAACTTCAAATACCGGACCTTCCGGTCCGCATGCATCTTTTGCCAACTTTGAGCTGCCAAAAGCTTGGCCTGAATAACTCTCACTCTATCAAGGGACTCTCTCAAAAGATCCGTGCTCCAAGGTCGAGCTTCAAATCTATCAAACCAACCAATCGGAGATCTACATCTCCTACCATATAACGCCTTAAAAAGCACCATGCTAATACTCAAATGATAACTGTCATTGTACGCAAACTCTACCAATGGTAAGAGCTGGTCCCAATGACCACCAAAATCAATAACACACGCTCTCAACATGTCTTCGAGCACCTGAATGGTCCGCTCGGACTTGCCGTCGGTATGGGGATGAAAAGCTATACTAACATCCAATCGGGTACCCAACTCCACATGAAACACCCTCCAGAAACGGAAAGTGAAAATAGTACCCCGATCAGATACAACAAAAATAGGAACCCCATGCAATCTCACAATATCCCGAATGTACATCTTGCCAACTTCTCTGCGATATAGCAAACCTGAACTGGAATAAAGCGAGCAGACTTAGCTAACCGATCAACTATCGCCCAATTAGAATCAAACTTGCCAAGGGTCTTCGGAAGACCCGTGACAAAATTCATGGTAATCCTCTCCCACTTCCACTCGGGGAATAGGCATCCTCTGAAGCACCCCACCGAGTAGCTGGATACTTTTCCTGCTGATAATTTCCACACTTAGCCATAAAATCAACTATATCTCTATTCAGCCGACGCCCCCAATAGTGCTGTCTCAAGTCACGGTACATCTTAATCGCCCCCGGATGAATGGAATAGCAAGAGCTATGAGCCTCAAATAAGATCAACTGAATTAGACCACCAACACGAGGAACGCACACGCGTCCTCTAATCCTCAAAATGCCCTCAGGATCAATCACGGCCTCCTTGGCCTCACCTCTCAAAACTCTATCTCGGATCTTGCTCAACTGAGTATCCTCAAACTGTTGAGTCCTGATCCAATCCAATAAAGACAACCTCGCCTCTATACAAGCCAAAATTCTGCCTAGGGCTGAAATATCAAGACGGACGAAACTGTTGGCCAGAGTCTGAACCTCCATGGCCAACGGATGCTCGAAAACAATCAATCGAGCTAAACTCCCTATACTCACTGCCTTACAACTCAAGGCATCAGCCACAACATTGTTTTTTTTGGGATGATATAGAATAGAGATATCATAGTCCTTCAGGAGCTCCATCCATCGGCGATGCCTGGAATTAAGATCTCTCTGGGACATGCTGAAGACTGCGGTGATCGATGAAAACCTCATAATGAACACCGTATAGATAATGCCTCCAAACCGTCAAAGCGAAGAGCACGACCAACAACTCTAAATCATGGGTAGGGTAATTCTTCTTATGAACCTTTAACTGACGGGAAGCACAAGCTATCACTCTACCCTCCTGCATCAACACAGCACCCAAAACCACACGGGAGACATCATAAAGGACAGCGAAATCCTTACCCTCCACAAGTAATGCTAAGATCGAGGCTGTAGTCAAAAGGAGCTTGAGCTTTTGAAATCTCTCCTCACAATCATCCGTCCACTGGAAGTGAACATCCTTCTGAGTCAATCTGGTCAAGGATGGTGCAATCGCCGCAAAACCCTTCACGAAGCCACGGTAATAGTTGGCCAAACGCGCAAAACTACGAATCTCAGTAATAGTAGTGGGCCTTGCCCAACCCCTCACAGCCTCAATCTTCTGTGGATCAACCATAATCCCATCCTTAGACACCATATGGCCTAAGAATGCTACAGACTCTAACCAGAACTCACACTTAGAAAACTTAGCAAACAGGCTATGACTCTTCAACAAGCCGAAATTAGTACAGAGATGGCTCTCATGCTTCTCACTACTATTGGAATACACCAAGATGTCATCAATAAACACAATCACAAAGGAATCAAGGAATAGCCTAAAGATGCCATTCATCAAAGTCTTAAATGCAGCCGAGGCATTGGTAAGCCCAAAAGACATCACTAAAAACTCATAATGGACATATCTCGTCCGAAATGCTGTCTTCGAAATATCCCCTGCTCTAATTTTTAACCGGTTTTAGCCAGAACGCAAATCAGTTTTCAGAAGAACTGAAGGACCTTGAAGCTGGTCAAACAGATCATCAATACGAGGCATAGGACACTTATTCCGAATAAAGACCTTGTTCAACTGGTGGTAATAGATACACATCCTCATGGTCCCATCTTTCTTCTTCACAAATAACACATGAGCACCCCAAGGGTAGACACCCAGTCTAATGAACCCCTTGCTTAAAAAATCCCGTACCAGCTCCTTAAGCTCCCTCAACTCGGCAGGTGCCATCCAATATGGCAGAATAGAAATAGGACAAGTGTCCGGATCCAAGTCAATATAGAAATCAATGTCGGGATCGGGTGGCATACCCGGTAGATCCGACAAGAACACCTCCACGTACTTGCTTACAATAGGGATAGACTCAAGGGGTTGAGATGAAACAGTCGTATCATGAACATGTGCTAAGTAAGCTAAACCCCCCTTACTTACTAACTTCTTCGCTCGAAGAAAGGAAATGATCTTCTTCGAAACGGGACTAGGAGTACCCTTCCACTCAAGCTTAGGAATGCCCGGCATGGCTAAGGTGACTGTCTTGGCGTGACATTCCAAAGATCGCTTGATAAGGAGAAAGCCAGGACATCCCCAGTATAACATCAAAGTCCACAATATCTAGGATAATCAAATCTACCTAAGTGTCATACCCAATAAAAGTAACCAAACAAGACCGGTAGACTTGATCAACAATCAAAGAATCTTCATTTGAAGTAGACACATGAACATGTAAATCTATATTATCACAAGGCAAATCCCAACCAACGGTATGAAATGCAGATATATACGAATAGGTGGATTCAGGATCAAATAACACAGACGCTGCTCTATTACGGACATAAATAGTACTTGAAATCACAGCAACGGAGGCCTCTGCCTTGGGCCTACCAAGAAATAAGTAACAATGGGCTCCACCCCGCCCAGTCTGAGATCCCCCTCTCGTACTCTGAGTACCACCTCTAGCTGGCTGGGACCCACCTCTTGAACCATGGGAAGTACCGCAGCATGGCTGAGCACCGCCTCTGTGAGAAGTCCCACCTCGACCACCAGTTGATATAAGAGTCCTCGGCGAGTGATAATCCCTCCTAGGTCAGGGATATCTCCTAGAAATATGCCCGACCTTTCCATAAGAATAACAGGTAAGAGGAGACAAATGCTGATATATAGAAACAAAAGACCCAGATGAAGCAGCCCTGTCCACTGGCCTGGAGAACGAACTCTCAGGAGCCCTCTGCCTGGGTGGCTTACTAGAGGAAGCCTGTAACACTGAATGCATGGGATGATCGGAATATGGATGAGGTGGCCTAAAAAACAGACTGGGGTCACGACCCAACCTAGGGCCATGATGAGTGATCGAGCTTAACCTGACCGATAACCCAACTTATGTTACCTGTACTCAAACATGACATTCCATAGGGTTTATTTGACTAAGTCTGAAAGCTGTAAATAGAATACCAAAGTCGACCTGTAACTCAAAACATCCCAAAACATATTTATATATATATAACATATGACAAGGCAAGCCAACGAGGCTACCAATACTTCTGTACAACAAAACAATGGCCGAAAAGGCCAAACAGTAACCACGACACCCACGCTGTTCGCAGACTACTAGAAGAGTATGACCGTGCATAGGTAACGGGACAGGGCCCCGTCGTGCCCGCAATATATACACAAAATTATACCAAAACAGGAACAGTCTCCGAAGCAAGTGGAGCTGTCTGACTCTCAGTGCTGACTCCTACTAGGTGGCTGGATTGTCGAACCGCGTCCCTGAACCTGCGGGCATGAAACGCAGCCCCACGAAGAAAGGGGGTCAGTACGGAATATGTACTGAATATGTAAAGCAGTGCTGAATCATAAACAAGGAAACCACAGCAGTAAACAAGTTTAGGAATCAAATCGGGAGTAACCTGGAACAACATCTTGAACCATATCATGTGGCCCTTACACAAATTCTAGCATACACAATATAAATATAGAATATTCTACTCGTAGCCGCTTCCGGCTAATAACACAATAGTCCCTTCGGACGGCCGCTTCTGGCATAATAATGATGGCCCCTTCGGGCAGCCGCTTCCGGCTTAATAATGATGGCCCCTTCGGGCAGCAGCTTCCGGCTTAATAATGATGGCCCCTTCGGGCAGTCGCTTTCGGCTTAATAATGATGGCCCTTTCAGGCAGCCACATTCGGCTTAATATCACAACCATGTCAATACAACTTAATCCACAAATACCCATACAAAGAGATGATGCTATGGAGTGTAATCATAAATCATAAATGAAATGAATTAGTAAAATCTCGCACCCCCTTCGGAGTGGTTTTGAAAATCAAACTTTATGTTTCCTTTAGTATAAAACTAATTTCCTCGAAATCATTAGTAAAACCGTATACACAAATCAACTGGCACCTTATGGGTGTTCCCTTCGGAACAGAATAAGAGCTTATATATATCGACTATTATCCGTCGTATAGGAAACTGAAGAGGGGAGCTCAATCACTTAAGAGTTCTAACATCAAGAAGTGAATAAGAATCATGAAACGCACTCAAGACTTATGAATAGGATTACCCCAAAGCTCATATCCTTCATCACTTAAATCTAAGACATGCCAAAAGAAATAAGGGACAACTTTACATACCTGTTAGCGACTATTTGTGAATCCTTTTGCCTTGTCGCTCTTTTAGCCTATTTAATATAAGAGTAACGTTATCGTTAGTAACTATATTTCCTAATTCACAAATATATCGCCCATTTCTTATAGAACTTATCCTTTTAGTTCACATATTCTCGTTCTAGGGTTTTCTATTATCTAATGACTTAATGAAAATCGGGCAGCACTTCCCCTATATATTCGCCTATCTCGAATTTTCCAATTGTTTCCCTGTTGACACAGAAATACCAACAACAACATATGGACATAATCATATCTTCAGTTCCTTCAATTCCATAAGGATAATAACATGTTCATATCAACACAACTTCATTCTTAACTTTCTAATTCTTTTCACTCCTTCACCATATAATCCATGACAACAATCAACAACTATAATGCAACTTAAAATTAATTTAACATGTATAATTTAAGCAGCCCCCCTACACGGCTAAATTTGCATTTTAATACCAACATCTACAACTTCTTATATTCATCACATATCTACAATTATAAAAGCTTAAATTGTCTCCAAAATGTGTATAAAAGAGATCAAATCTTACCTCAATCAACTTGACTCCTTAACCTTGCTAACCACTTGAATAATTTCAACACTTTGAGGCATAAATTTCTCCCTACCAAGTCTCCATTGCTCGGCAAAAATACAAATTGGCCGAGAGCAAAATTGTCTACAAATTTTATTTTGCTTGTTCTTGTTTCAACAAAATGAATGTTGTTTAGCAAGTCACTTAAGGGTATATATATAATACTCCCAAGTCCTACACGTGCCCCCCTTATGTGGCATGTTTTTGTTTGTTTGTTTTTTTTTTTTAAATTTAAAAATCGGGTGGGGCCCACTTTATTAACTAATCTTAATTAATTTAATTAATCACTAATTCTTTCTTAATAATATAATCCCAATTAATTAATTCCTAATCTCCAATAATAATATTTTTACACTAAATAAAATTTATAAACAATTAATTCTAATTTAGAAATTAAAAATTAAGGGTTTCTATTCCGTGTCCGAGAAGGGTTCCGTCCTTAACTCGCGTCGATCCTTTTTGCGAATAACTCGACATATAAAAATGTGGGGTATAACATCCTTCCCCCCTTTAGAACATTCGTCCTCGAATGTTGAATTGGTCCCCTAAGGTTCTATCAAAGGTAGTCTTCTATTCATTTTACCCTAGTTCGGATTTATAGTTATGGTCTTGTTATGCTATGGGCACTTCCCCCCTTAAAGTTTCAACTAAGTGTTTCACGAAGTCTTTTGTCTCGATTTACCCTGTTAACCGCTATGCTCGTATTCTAACTTATGTTGTGCTACATCATGTCATAGTGATAAGGGACAGTTCGTATACAGTTTAAATTCATCAATAAATTATCTGGAGAAGGGTATACCTGATGGTGCATCCTGCGGGGTCTCTAGACCCAGTTTCCCACCTAGAGCGTAGATACGATGCGGCCCAGTACTGGAGCTAGATGCTCTACCTCCGCCCCTACCTCGGCCGGAAGAAGTCTGGAGTCCTATCTCTGGGGCTCTCACTGAGGGTGACGACGCTGCTACCGAATTCTCAGGGACAATACTACCCACTCTTTGTGGGCAATCTCTAGCATAGTTCCTCGGGTCACCACAAGTATAGCATACACCCTGACGACATCGTCCTACATGATGTTTCCCGCAAGTTGCACATCGAGTAGGGGGCATCACCTCTTGTCCTGACCCCACCTGCTGCTGAGAACCCGATGCATAAGAAGAACTCTGTCTCTGCCTAAGGGAAGTCTCCCTACCCCGCTGAGATCCAATAAACTGCAGAGGTGCACTGTACTGGGGTCTGCTCTCGCTAGTGGAACCTCTATACTAACCCTCCAACCTAGCCCTCTTGGGCTGACTACTACTCTATTCCGAAATAGCCTCTCGTTGGAGTCTACGATCCTCTGACCCTTGAGCATAAGCCTTAATACGAGCTATATCCATACCTGGCTGCATCGCTACTTCCATACAAACCTCGTACAACCCTGGCTCTAATCCCATCACGTATCGGTGAACTCTATCTTCCATTTCCTCCACAATGGAAGGGGCATACCTGGCTAAAGAATCAAACTCCACACTATACTCTCTAACAGACATGCTACCCTGCTGCAGGTTAAGGAACCTGTCAACCCTTGCCCGCCTCAACTCGGGTGGCATATAATGGCGCAAGAAGGCATCTGAGAATTCCTGCCAAGTCGGCGGAAGAGCATCCCTACCCCTCGATAATCTCCATGACTGAAACCAATTAATTGCTATATCCTGCAATCTATAAGCAGCTAACTCAACAGATTCTGTAGTTGACGCCCTCATCACATTTAAGGTACGCTGCATACCATCTATGAATTCCTGAGGATCAGCATTAGGGTCTGTGCCCTTAAATTCTGGGGGATTTAATGTAAGAAAATCTCGAGCCCTAGCACTAGCAGCCCTATCTGGATACTCATGACCCCTATCCTGTCGTCCAGCATGGGTAGCAAGTATCTGAGTCAACAAACGTATAGCATCCCTCATCTCTCTTATCTCCTGACCCTGAGCATCCAGCTGAGGGACTGGAGGTACTGGTGCTGGAGCTGGGGCTGGATCAGGTGCCCCTCTAAGCTCCTCCGGAGGTGGGGAAGTAGGAGAACTCTGGGACTGAATGTGTATCCCAGCATAAGTCTGAGCTCTGGTAGACCTGGGGGCTTGGCTAACTGCCTCATCCTCAACTGATTTGCCCTTTGGGCTGCTGTCACTTTACTCTTCCTAGTCATCGCTGAAATCATACAAGATTATTAAATTAAGGACTTCACTTATGACACAGCTCTATTCGCACGATCTCAACATGAAAGAAGGAACGACACCCTATTAATGTCTCGTAGCCTCCTATTTATAGATGTGGTTCATAACACACCGATAAACAAGACTCTACAAGACACCGTCTGCGAACATGCCGAGGACTGAACTGCTCTGATACCACTTTTGTCACGACCCAACCTAGGGCCATGACGAGTGACCGAGCTTAACCTGCCCGATAACCCAACTTATGTTACCTGTACTAAAACATGACATTCCATAGGGTTTATTTGACTAAGTCTGAAAGCCGTAAATAGAATACCAAAGTCAACCTGTAACTCAAAACATCCCAACACATATTTATATATATATATAACATATGACAAGGCAAGCCAACGAGGCTACCAATACTTCTGTACAACAAAACAATGGCCGACAAGGCCAAACAGTAACCATGACACCCACGCTGTTCGCAGACTACTAGAAGAGTATGACCGTGCATAGGTGACGGGACAGGGCCCCGTCGTGCCCGCAATATATACACAAAATTGTACCAAAACAGGAACAGTCTCCGAAGCAAGTGGAGCTGTCTGACTCTCAGTGCTGACTCCTCCTAGGTGGCTGGATTGTCGAACCGCGTCCCTGAACCTGCGGGCATGAAACGCAGCCCCCCGAAGAAAGGGGGTCAGTACGGAATATGTACTGAATATGTAAAGCAGTGCTGAATCATAAACAAGGAAAACACAGCAGTAAACAAGTTTAGGAATCAAATCGGGAGTAACCTGGAACAACATCTTGAACCATATCATGTGGCCCTTACACATATTCTAGCATACACAATATAAATATAGAATATTCTACTCGTAGCCGCTTCCGGCTAATAACACAATAGTCCCTTCGGACGACCGCTTCTGGCATAATAATGATGGCCCCTTCGGGCAGCCGCTTCCGGCTTAATAATGATGGCCCCTTCGGGCAGCCGCTTCCGGCTTAATAATGATGGCCCATTCGAGCAGCCGCTTCTGGCTTAATAATGATGGCCCCTTCGGGCAGCCGCTTCCGGCTTAATAATGATGGCCCCTTCGGGCAGCTGCTTCCCGCTTAATATCACAACCATGTCAACACACCTTAATCCATAAATACCCATACATCGAGATGATGCTATGGAATGTAAAAATAAATCGTAAATGAAATGAAATAGTAAACTCTCGCACCCCCTTCGGAGTGGTTTTGAAAATCAAACTTTATGTTTCCTTTAGTATAAAACTAATTTCCTCGAAATCATTAGTAAAACCGTATACACAACTCAACTGGCACCTTATGGGTGTTCCCTTCGGAACAGAATAAGAGCTTGTATATATCGACTATTATCCGTCGTATAGGAAACTGAAGAGGGGAGCTCAATCACTTAAGAGTTCTAACATCAAGAAGTGAATAAGAATCATGAAACGCACTCAAGACTTATGAATAGGATTACCCCAAAGCTCATATCCTTCATCACTTAAATCTAAGACATGCCAAAAGAAAGAAGGGACAGCTTTACATACCTATTAGCGACTATTTGTGAATCCTTTTGCCTCGTCGCTCTTTTAGCCTATTTAATATAAGAGTAACGTTATCGTTAGTAACTATATTTCCTAATTCACAAATCTATCACCCATTTCTTATAGAACTTATCCTTTTAGTTCACATATTCTCGTTCTAGGGTTTTCTATTATCTAATGACTTAATGAAAATCGGGCAGCACTTCCCCTATATATTCGCCTATCTCGAATTTTCCAATTGCTCCCCTATTGACACAGAAATACCAACAACATATGGACATAATCATATCTTCTGTTCCTTCAATTCCATAAGGATAACAACATGTTCATATCAACACAGCTTCATTCTTAACTTTCTAATTCTTTTCACTCCTTCACCATATAATCCATGACAACAATCAACAACTATAATGCAACTTAAAATTAATTTAACATGTCTAATTTAAGCAGCCCCCCTACACGGCTAAATTTGCATTTTAATACCAACATCTACAACTTCTTATATTCATCACATATCTACAATTATACAAGCTTAAATTGTCTCCAAAATGTGTATAAAAGAGATCAAATCTTACCTCAATCAACTTGACTCCTTAACATTGCTAACCACTTGAATAATTTCAACACTTTGAGGCATAAATTTCTCCCTACCAAGCCTCCATTGCTCGGCAAAAATACAACTTGGCCGAGAGCAAAATTGTCTACAAATTTTCTTTTGCTTGTTCTTGTTTCAACAAAATGAATGTTGTTTAGCAAGTCACTTAAGGGTATATATATAATACTCCCAAGTCCTACACGTGCCCCCCTTACGTGGCATGTTTTTGTTTGTTTGTTTTTTTTTTAATTTAAAAATTGGGTGGGGCCCACTTTATTAACTAATCTTAATTAATCTAATTAATCACTAATTCTTGCTTAATAATCTAATCCCAATTAATTAATTCCTAATCTCCAATAATAATATTTTTACACTAAATAAAATTTATAAACAATTAATTCTAATTTAGAAATTAAAAATTAAGGGTTTCTATTCCGTGTCCAAGAAGGGTTCCGTCCTTTCGCGTCGATCCTTTTTGCGCATAACTCGACATATAAAAATGCGGGGTATAACAGGCGCCACTCGAACCATGACCTCCAAAAATGCCAGTCTGACGATGTCTCTTGTCACTACCACCAAAAGCACGGACCTTAGCACCCTCAACCATTGAAGCATGCTCAATAATGGACTGGAAGGAAGCCCCCATAGACTCCATCTGAAGACAAGGAATCTGTAGAGAGCCCACCAGTCCCCCAACAAAGCTCCTGATCCTATTGGTCTCAGTAGGGATCAACGGAGTAGAATAGCGGGCCAGATATAGGAAGAGGGTCATGTAGGACTCCAAGGACATGCCCCTCTGCTCAAGATGAAAAAACTCCTCCCTACGCGCCTCTCGCAACGACCGAGGCACATACTTCTCAAGGAAGGCCCGGTAAAACTGAGTCCAGGTCAAAGGAGGAGAACCCTCAGGTCTGCACGCCACGAAATACCTCCACCACGTCTTCACATCGGCGTGAAACTGGTAGGACACATAATCAGCGCCGTGGGTCTCCACTATCCCAATACGGTACAACAACTCATGCATATCAAGAATAAACTCATAGGCATCCTCAGACGAGGTACCAGCAAATCTCGGCGGCTCTTACTTCCTGGTAGGCATCATCGGCAGCATAACTATCACAACTCAGACAATAAAGCAGATAAGCAGATAAATTAACAAGTGTAAGTCAATGTAATCAAATCCAAGTATCCGTCATCACCTATGTAAAGCATCTAATCCCAATTATGCCAAGTCTGAATATACCCAATCCAAATCCAACATCACAAGTACAACACCAAACATCTCAAAATCAAGTCATAATGCAATGCAATGCAATAATGTATCAATGCAATGCAATGCCATGCAAATGTTGTGTACACATGTACTCCAGACGACGTCTCAGTAGCACAACCTAGTGTGACTCGCAAAGTCTAAGTGCCACCCGTCCCGGACCTTTGCCCAACAAATAGGCGGGTGGCACCGGCAACATCCTAGGGGACCCGCGGAGTCCATGCACTATCAATGATTCCGAAACTAATATCGGATATCCGCCATGCAATCAATGATTCCGGAACTAACATCGGATATCGACCATCTCACGTCACTCAAGTAAAAAAGTTTTATCAAGTATCAACTTTCACTAAATCAATGATTCCGCGATGAATATCGGACATCGGCCATCTCACGTCACTCAAGTAAAAGAGTTTTATCCATTATAATTAAGATATCAACAATGTATCATGACAATGATAGTTGGTGCAATGCATGAATCAACATCAATAATCATGCTCAATATCACAAGTACCAATAATGGGTACGCCAACAATATATCCGAATCACAAATACCAACAGTAGGTATGCCAATGATAAAACTGAATCACAAGTACCAACAATAGGTACGCGAACAATATATACGAATCACAAATACCAACAGTGGGTATGCCAAATCTATCATTATCAAGATGATAAAACAGAATCCAATATCTATCAATAACTCATGGCATCAAGTCGACACAATAGAACAATCAAATCACAACACAACGGGGTGGCTAGCCCCAACGCACAACAGGGCCCAACCTAAGGCAATATCCATCCCAACTTCATACCCGAAGGTTCACATGCTATTTCCGACAATATAATCTAAATATGTGCTTCGCTATGTGAAGTCTCACCAAAGGTAAGCCATAACCTACTTGGATGGCCGAACCGCAACACCAATAACTCACTCCTTTGCCTTGCCTTTCCGCTGAGCCTCAGAACCAAAGTATTCTAATTATAATCGAATTCTAGATTAGTAACAACAACAACATACCCAGTTGAATCCCACGAATTCTAGATTAGTAATCATGAAAAATGATACTAATATTGCTACTATTCAATCTTGGTCAATTCTAACCCTAGAAATTGGGGAAATGGGCCCACAAGGGTAAAATGGAAAATTTGAAAGCAAAATATCAAATTAAGCACTAGGTGATCATATCCCAAACACTAATTACTGATTTAACTCAAGGATTAGCCTAATTTCTGATTTCAAGCAAAACCCCTAATTTGGGTATAAGCCCTAACTCTTTGATTCCGAAATTCAACACTAGAAATAGAAGATATATGATTAACAAGCTTAGATTTATCAAAATCTAACATACACCCGATCAATTTTATTATTAATAAGCCTATGGAAAATTGTTCATCAAAACCCTCTTTTAAATTCCATCACTAAGGGATTATAAAAGGGAAGGGGGAATCTAAGATGATAATGATTAAAGGAACAAGCAAGATTTACCTCCAAGAATATATCCAAAATATCTCCAAGAAATGTTCCCCCAAGCTCTAATGTCGAAATGGGAAATAATGAGGGTCTAAGGTCTTTTAAGACTTCATTAATTTTACAAACTGGGCGTCACCCGCTTTAGCGGCACTGGGATCGCCCTAGCGGCGCTGCTTCAGTGGTCAAGGCAAAAGCCATTGGACCGCTCCAGCGGCAGGGCTATCGCTCTAGCGGTGCCGCTGTCGCAGTGCTGGTGCTGCCAAAGCGGGCACCAGACACTAGAAAACTCTCCCAAGTATCACAATTTGATCCGATTTTTGACTAATTCCCCAGGCCATCTACTCACATACCATACACATAGACACACATAAAAACACGTTATGAACATGCACGTGGCCTCAGAATTCCCAACGGAGGTCTCATTGACCGAGTTAACCCCTGATGCCTTAGCTTCAATTTCCAACCCAAGTTCCAAAATACATCTGAGTGCATCGAGAACCGAACCAAATACACACAAAAGTACTAAACGAACATCCGGATCTCTTGGAATCGACATAATTTCCAAAAAGGTCCGTTTACCCAAAAGTCATCTTTGGGTCAACCATTTTTCACTTTAAGCCTATTTTTCACAAAGTTGCCCGAATTCGATCTAGATACCTCGGGAAGCGTGCCAACGGTCCCCTAGGGTTAAAATGAGCTAATCAATGCTCGAAAAAGGGAGAAAATACCAACAAGACTGTAATGAGTAAACGGGTCGTTACAAACTTCCATTCATTTTCTTATATTTTTCATCAACAAAACTACGAGGAGGTTTAATTCGCAGACTAGTAATTTTCTTAAAATCTTTCTCTGTGAATTTGACAACTTTCCAATTCAAATTAAAAAAAATCACATTTTCCAAAGTTGTCCGAACTTCTGACAACAAAACACAAGTCAATAGGACTCTAGACAACTTCACTTTATTGAACTTCATTACATTCCCAAAAAGTCGCTTTTCAATATTTCCAACTATTCCTCTGATAGAAAATCCTCAATAGTCTTAATAAAACTTTCATCCCCTCGCCACACAGCAGTAATATGTGGCCAAGTATTTGGGTTGAAATAATTATCACCAAATCGATCATCATTGTCACTACTCATTTTCACACACTGAAATTAGAAAAAGTAAAATAAATGTCAAACAGACATAGAACACACAGAAATAAAAACCCACCAAAAACACCCAAACACGTACCCATAAAAAAATCAGAATAAAACACATGCATTTGGGAAAAAATGAAGAAAAAAACCCACAGACAAAACTCTTGTAAAAACTAAAACACATATACAAATGTTTGGATTGAAAAATTAATCACAAAAATATAACTATTAAGGGGGAACTCAGACTTCAAATGGAACTTCCAGTAAGAGAATTCAACTTTGAAAGAGAGAATCGAACTTGAAATTGATTGTATGAACGTTATGAATTCAAATTGATTGTAAATTTTTTGAAATTGACAAAAATAATTATATAATGAAAAAAATGAAAGGGCGGGCAATTTATATATGTCACAAAAAACTTAAAAAATGACCCAAGTTCATATGGATTAAAAAATCTCACGTGGACAAAATTAGGCCTTCAGGCAGAACTTTGGGTGTGAGTAAAGTTTTGCCTGAAGAGGCATAATTAAAATTACCCCGTAAAAGTAAAAAAAAAAATACTTATTCATTATAAAACCACAAAAAAAAAAGATATACGTTAAATCCAAAAAAGGATGGATTTTAATTTAAATATAATAAAACAGTTTCAATTTACAAAAAAAAACAAAAAGGGTAAAAACATCGTGTGTATACATTTTTAAATGTTAAGGACGTGGGTGTAACAGACATAGTTATTGTTGTATGAGTTGACATGAAATTGAAAAAATATTTGCAAGGTGCAAAACTCTACCCTCAGGCAGTGTTTTGCTACAAACTCTGCCTGATCAGGAAGAGTTTGAATGAAAAACTCTACCTTAAGTAAATTATGCCTCTACCCCCCAAAAAATAAAAAATAATACTTTTGGATTCATTATCAAACCACAAAATAAGAAAAGTTATACCTTAAATCCAAAAAAGGATGTTTTTTTTATTTAAATATAATTAAATAGTTTCAATTTACAACAAAAAAAAAGTTCAAAATAAAAGGTAAAAGAACGTGTGTATACATTTTTAAATGTCAAAGGACGTGGGTGTAACAGACACATTTATTATTGTATAAGTTGATTAGAAATGAAAATATATCTGCAAGGTGCAAAACTTTACCTTCTGGCAGAGTCCGACTTCAAACTCTGCCTGAAGGTAGAGTTTTGAAAGTGTTTTACATTTTTTGCAAATTGAAAGTGTTTTATATTTAAACAAAAAATACATCCTTAATGCAAAAAAAAAAAAAAACCAGTATACATCACTGGAAAAATGGAAAAACACAATGACATAACATTTGCCTTCATAAAAAAGTACAAAAAAGTACACAAAATGTTGTGCTATTCATAACACACACACACAAAAAAAAAATCAATTCACTTTTCTATTTCAGTCCCCAAAAATAAAGTGTTTCTCAACTGGTGTGTCCCGGCCCGAACCATAGCTTAGGCATAACACGGCACTCGGTACCTGACTGCATGTGACCGATCGAACCACATGACTTGCTGAATCAACATAGGGAATGAACTGAATGCAGAATATAACTTTAAAACATGGATAGTCTAAATAACATAAGTTTTCATAATACTAATGAAAATACTATTTAAACATGATGCGAAAATAATCTGAAAATATATAAATGCTGAGCGAATACTAGCTATACAACTTTGAACATCTGACATGACATAACTGACTAGTCTATGAAACTTCTGACATGAGTCTGACTGCTAAATAGTTTACCGGGGCAAGGCCCCTGGCATACCTTAACTGCATAACAGACATGAAATAAATAAAGAGAACACCCCCGAATGAAATGGGCGCACTAATAGCTGATACGTGCAAAGTCCTAACGAGTTGATCTGTCATCCTGTAAATCTACATCGTGAAATGCATGCCCCCAGGAAAATAAAAGGCCACGTCAGCACATTTAAATTGTACTGGTATGTAAAGAAACTGAATGAAATAAGCATGACACATGAAAATAATAGAACATAAATTGAAACTGTATCTATAAGTTGAATATGAACATGAGTATCATCTGACATGAGTGTGTGTGTATATATATAGCATGAGTAAAAGCATTTTTGTTACACCTTGAAAACTTCCCCGCGAACGTACAGTGGATAGGCTAACAAAGGTCATAGCGTATACAATGTTTTAATAAGAAGGGAACGACATTTGATGACCCTAAGTAAGATTCCAAAGGCAATTGAAATAAGAGATAGGTTATGCTCCATAATGATTAACTATAGGTTCTGAGAATGTGGAAAGTTGCAGATTTGCACTTTGGCCAGTTGAACGTAAAATGAAATACGGACCGTAAAGTGGTATACGACCCGTAAAATGCCAAGTCGTATTTCAACTTCCAAAACTTCAACTTTCTGTCAAATGCTTGAATGGTTAAAGACGACTTGAAATACGGACCGTAAACTGGAATACGGCCCGTAAACTGTGTTCGTAAATCACCATGCCTCAACCTGACTTTCTGGTTCTGTTATGCTTAAATACGCCCACAGAATACGAACCGTAAAATGGAATACGGCCCGTAAACTGGGTTTACGACCACTGTTCACTTTCGACGACTGTTCATTTCAGATCAGAATTTGGGTTATTAAAAACGGTACCAAGTTCATTATTTCATTTTCACACTTCACCCCTTCTCTCTAAAACATCTCTATACATTTATTCCACAAGAATTCAAGGATTATTAATGATCAACAACATAAACTAAGTGAATCAAGTATAAGAAAACCCATTAAAGGTCATTCAAGTCAAGAAATCCCAATGGAGATAAACTAGGGTTTTTGCTCAAGTGGAGTATCATCAAGCAAGGCATGTTCCCATGAAATATAAGGTAAGATTTATGATATTTATATGTTGTTTAAGGTATTTAAGAGTGGAAATACTTGGATTGTAGAAAGGTATGGAAAAATGGGTCATGAATGTGGAATAGTGCCATTTTGAGAAATGTGGGTGAATAATGACCATTGTGATGGTATTGTGAATGTACTATTAATGTTTGGGAGTTGATATACGCTATGGAGGAATGTCTTATAAATAAAGGAGAGACTGTCCGATTTTCTCTAGCTTTAGTCATATATGCTAGCTATCGATTCTAATGATAGTATGACTTTAATGAAGGTAGAAACTCTAGCATTGGAGGAGAACGCGTAAGTGTAGACTAGTTGAACGGAAAAGGTATGTAAGGCTAACCCTTCTTTCATAAGGCATGGTTCTTTGGCCAATCATCTAAATCTTCTACGAGCTTATGTTATTCTCCAAGTGCTTCTATCTTCCAAGCTACTAAGCTTACGATTCCCGATATGTTACCATCGTACTAAGTTCCTTGTATGACGAGTAGGCCTATAACGGTAGATGTGATGAATGACGATAATAGTGATAATGGTATCAATGATGACTACAATGGTAATAGCGACGACGATAACGATGATGATAACGATAATGATGATAATAGTAAAGATGCTTATGAGCAAATATGTGTGTGTGCCTATGTATGGCTATTATGAAACCCCGAGCTTATATGGCCGGGTAGAGTATACAAATGAATATATATATATATATATATACGTATATAACAATGCGCACGCACCACTGCAGTTGGGTACGGACAACACTGAGCCTTGGTAGGGCCAGGTATGTGTAACACTGAGCCTTGATTGGCCAGGTATGTATGATCACCGAGCCTAGCAAGGGTCGAGTACGTGAGACACTGAACCTTCGAGGTCGGGTATGTTATGCTAATGATATGTGTATGATATGATTAGGTATATGATATAGATATGAGTATGAATACGAATATGAATAAGGATATGTATATAAAACCGATTATGGATACGAAATGTAAAGGAGTACGAATATGAGTACAGATACGGATATTGATGTATGTACACAATTATGTGCTAGAAATGAAAAGTCCCTATGAAAGGCAAGCAAGTGCTCGTGACGATGATATTACTATCTCCCATCTTATGTTATTTCTTATGTTGCTTACTATGTTTCTATATTGATATTGATCATACTTTAAATACTCAGTACATTCTTCGTACCGACATCCTTTTGGTTGTGGACGCTGCGTCATACCCGCAGGTGCACAGGGAGACAGACTTGATCCATAGCCACATTCTCAGGGACTACATAGCCGAGCTCCATTTCATTCGGAGCCATAATTTTGGGTACTTATTCTTTTGTGTACATAATTATGGGCATAGCGGGGTCCTGTCCCGCTTATGTGATATGTCAGACTCTTCTTATAGGCTCGTAGACACGTGTATATAGTTAGATATGTCTGGCCGTGTCGGCCTATATTTTGTGTATCATTTTGATAGCCTTGTCGGCTCATGTACATTGACGTGGTATAGATGCCAACCATGATATAAAAGAATTGTCATCCAATGGGACTAGCATGAATGATGAATAGAAATGCATATTTGATTATGTGGCTCACCTAGATGTAAGTATAAGTGTAAGCCATGGGGTGCCCGGGTGGGCTAGCATCGGGCGCTCGTCGCGGCCCTCTAGACGGGTCGTGACAAAAGTGGTATTAGAGCAGTTCAGTCCTAGGGTGTGTCTACGAGCCGTGTCTAGTAGAGTCTTGGTTATGGGTGTGTTGCGCGCCACGCTTAAAAACAAGAAGCTGCAGACATTTTAGGAATGATTGACTTTCTTTCCTCATAAGAATCGTGCGATAAAGCTTTGATATAAGAAATTCTTGTCCCTTACCCGTGTGTTGTGTATTTCAGAAATGTCTGTAAAGAGAAAGGCTACAGCAGCCCAAAAGGGCAAGACGGTGGCAAAAAAATGGGCTGAAAGAGCACCGCCACCGGTAATAAAGGAAAGTGAGTCCCAGAGTGCGGCTCAATCTCAGTCCTCCCGTTCAGTACCTATATTAGAGGAGTGCGAGGGAGCCTCAGCCCCAGCTCCAGCACCTCCAGCTCCTCCACCGGATGCTTCAGGCCAAGATGTGAAAGAGGCCATACATTTGCTTACTCAGTTAGTTGCTGCTCAGACTCAGCGGCAAGGTGCAGAGCAAGGTGATAGGGCTGTTAGTGCAAGTGCCCGTGATTTCATTACTTTGAACCCTCCGAAATTCTTTGGATCAAAGCCGGAGGAGGACCCTCAGGATTTTATTGATGGTATGTTGAGGACGCTCCGATTGATACATGCTTCGGACACCGAATCGGTGGAGTTAGCGTCGTATAGATTGAGAGATGTCTCGGTCCATTGGTACACAGTTTGGATGGCTTCACGGGGAGCTAATGCACCTCCCCCGGTATGGAAAGAGTTTGTTGATGTCTTTCTCCGGCATTATATGCCTCCAGAAGTTCGGCGAGCTAGACCCGATAAGTTCTTAAATTTGAGGCAGGGTAACATGAGTGCTTTAGAGTATAGTCTCCGCTTCAATTCTTTAGCAAGGTATGCTTCGGCCATGGTAGCGGATATAGCTGACCGGGTGCACCGATTTGTTAAAGGCCTAGGGCCGCATTTGATGGATAGGTGTTTGACTGCATCCCTTCAGGACAATATGGATATTGCAAGCATTCAGGCTCATGCTCAGAACTTAGAAGAAAGCATGCAACAACAAAAAAGTGAGCGCGAGCCTGATAGGGTACATGGTAAGAGGGCCAAATCTTCGGGTCCGATGAGCGAGTTCAGAGGTTGGCACAGGCAGCAGTTTTCCAGGCATTCAGGCTATTCTATGACCAGCGCACCTCCACGGTTTTCAGGCCAGAGATTCGATAGATCTACTCATTTCGGGCTGAGTCATAGTTTTTCAGGGTCTCAGTGCAGAGGAGATTCGGGTCAGGCAAGGCCACCCGTACCACGATGTTCCCAGTGTGGGAAGTTGCATTGGGGTCAATGCCGATTGGGTTCAGAGGGTTGCTATTTATGTGGCCGACCAGGCCATATTATGCGTGATTGCCCTTCGATTCATGGCCGAGGTAGGGCCCAGCCTTCAGGATCAGTAGCCGGATCTTCATCTTCTATGCGCCCTATGGGGCTAGGTTCACATGCGCCAGTTAGCCATGGTAGAGGCAGAGGGAGAGTCCCTAGTTCTAACGGTCCTCAGCACCGTGTTTATGCTTTGGCCGGACGCCAAGATCTTGAGTCCTCTCCTGACGTGGTTACAGTTATATTATCGGTATTTTCTCATGATGTATATGCTTTGATTGATCCGGGCTCCACATTGTCATATTTTACTCCATATATTGCGGGTCGATTTAGAGTCGAACCGGAGTCGATCAAACCTTTTGAGGTGTCTACACCCGTGGGTGAATCAGTAATATCTAGCCGAGTATATAGAAATTGCGTAATTGTGATTTGTGATCGTCGTACCATGATCGACTTGCATGAGTTAAAAATGGTGGATTTTGATGTTATTATGGGCATGGATTGGTTGGTTTCTTGCTACGCCACTGTCGATTGTAGGATGAAAATGGTTTGTTTCCAATTTCCGGGAGAACCAGTTCTAGAATGGAAAGGGAATGCGACGTCACCAAAAGGTAGATTTATTTCCTATCTAAAAGAAAGGAAAATGATCACAAAAGGGTGTATCTATCACCTAGTTCGGGTTCAAGATGTAGAAGCTGATTCGCCGACTCTTCAGTCAGTTACTGTAGTAAATGAATTTCCGGATGTGTTCCAGGAAGAGCTTCCAGGCCTCCCTCCCGAGAGGGAGATTGATTTTTCCATTTATGTGTTGCCAGACACTAAGCCTGTATCTATTCCTCCTTATAGAATGGCTCCCGCAGAGTTAAAAGAGTTGAAGGAGCAATTGAAGGACTTGCTTGAAAAAGGCTTTATTAGGCCTAGTTTATCCCCGTGGGGAGCACCCGTATTGTTTGTCCGAAAGAAAGATGGCTCCTTGAGAATGTGCATTGATTATCGGCAATTGAATAGGGTGACGATTAAGAATAAATATCCTCTCATTTGATCAATTGCAAGGCGCCAAATGGTTTTCGAAGATAGATTTGAGATCCGGATATCACCAAGTGAGAGTTAGGGAGAAAGATATCCCTAAGACAGCTTTCAGAACAAGATATGGTCATTTTGAGTTCCGGGTAATGTCATTTGGGCTAACTAATGCACCGACAGTGTTTATGGATTTGATGAACAATGTGTTCAGGTCCTTTCTGGGTTCATTCGTGATTGTATTCATCGATGACATCTTGGTGTATTCTAGATCCGAGGTAGAACATACAGATCATTTGCGTACTGTCCTCGGCGTTCTTCGAACTCGAGAGTTGTTTGCAAAGTTTTCCAAATGCGAGTTTTGGTTAAACTCAGTGGCATTTCTGGGGCATATTGTTGCAGCTGATGGTATTCGAGTAGACAGTTAAAAGATTGAGGTCGTGAAGACTTGGCCAAGGCCCACAACTCCTACGGAGGTTCGTAGCTTTCTGGGCTTAGCAGGTTATTACAAGAGATTCGTAGAGGGTTTTTCTTCTATTTCTGCACCACTCACAAAGTTGACCCAGAAATCAGCAAAGCTTCAATGGACAGATTCTTGTGAACATAGCTTCCAAGAGTTAAAAGGCAGATTGACTTTCGCTCCAGTCTTGACACTTCCAGAGGGATTAGAAGGATATGTCGTTTATTGCGATGCTTCAGGTGTTGGGCTAGGATGTGTATTGATGCAACACGGTAAAGTGATTGCGTATGCTTCAAGGCAATTATGGAAACATGAGCAAAATTACCCGACCCAAGATCTAGAATTGGCTGCAGTGGTTCATGCATTAAAGATATGGAGATATTATTTATATGGTGTCCATGTTGATATTTATACAGATCATAAGAGTCTTCAGTATATCTTCAAACAGAAAGAGTTGAATTTGCGGCAGCGACAGTGGTTGGAATTGCTAAAAGATTATGATGTTGATATCTTATATCACCCCGGAAAGGCAACTATTGTGGCTGATGCTCTTAGCCGCAGATCTATGGGAAGTTTGTGTGATGTTCGACCAGAGAAGAGAGAAATGGCCCGTGAGCTCCAACAATTAGCTAGCCTAGGAGTTCGAGTAGTGGACTCAGGTAGCGGGGGAACCACCATTCAGGATTCGACAATCTCGTCGCTAGTAGGAGAAGTGAAAGAGCGACAATACGAAGATTCCATGCTAAGGAATTACAAAGATACACTTCCTCAGAAAGAGGAGTCATCATTCGATATTTCAGGAGACAGAGTTCTCTGATGCCGAGGCAGATTATGTGTTCCCAATGTGGCAGGTCTACGCCACCAGATATTGACAGAAGCTCATTGTTCCCGTTATTCTGTTCACCCCGGAGCGACGAAAATGTATCGTGACCTTAAGTCTATATATTGGTGGAATGGAATAAAGAAAGATATAGCGGAATTCGTAGCTCAATGTCCCAATTGTCAACAAGTGAAAATCGAGCACCAAAAGCCGGGTGGATTGTTGCAAGCTATAGAAATCCCAACTTGGAAGTGGGAAGTGATCAACATGGATTTCATTACAGGTTTACCCCGTTCTCGACGTAAGTATGATTCCATATAGGTGATTGTGGATAGCTTCACCAAGACAGGTCATTTCTTACCAGTCAGAATGACGTATGTGGCAGAAGATTATGCAAAGCTTTATCTTAAAGAGATAGTGAAACTCCATGGCATTCTAGTATCTATCATCTTAGACAGAGGAACTCAGTTTACAACCAACTTTTGGAAGTCTTTCCAAGAGGGTCTAGGGACCCAAGTGACCCTTAGTACGGCATTTCACCCGCAGACTGATGGACAAGCCGAGCATACCATTCAGACTCTTGAATATATGTTGCGGGCATGTATGATAGATTTTGGAGGAAACTGGGATGACCATTTGCCACTCATTGAATTTGCTTACAATAACAATTATCATTATAGCATTCAAATGGCACCGTATGAAGCTTTATATGGGAGAAAGTGTAGATCCTCAATTGGGTGGTTTGAAACAGGAGAGGCTAGACTGATAGGGTCAGACTTGGTCCAGCAAGCCATAGAGAAAGTCAAGCTCATACAAGATCGGTTATTAGCAGCCTAAAGTCGTCAAAAGTCCTATGCGGATAATCGTCGAAGAAACTTAGAGTTCCAAGTGAAAGATTGGGTGTTCTTGAAAGTGTCATCAATGAAAGGTCTAATGAGATTTGGCAAAAAGGGGAAGCTTAGTCCCCGATACGTTGGGCCTTACGAGATTGTGCGCAAAGTGGGCAAAGTGGGCAAAGTGGTCTACGAATTAGGTTTACCTCCGGATTTGGAGTCCGTCCATCCAGTTTTTCATGTTTCGATGCTTCGGAAATGTGTTGGAGATCCTACTAAGATCGTGCCAATAAGCGATGTGCAAGTGACAGAAAAGTTGACTTATGAAGAAGTGCCCATTGCCATTCTAGATAGGCAAGTACGGAGGCTTAGAAACAAAGAGGTGACCTCAGTTAAGGTTCTATGGAGAAGCAGTAAACGAGAGGAAATGACATGGGAAGCGGAAGAAAGTATGCGATCCAGATACTCGCATTTATTTCAGCCCTCAGAAGAGATCCAAGACAAGATATCAAGATCATAAGGTATGTATGATTTCGTTTTCACGCTTTTGGTCGTGTGTAGCCATAGATATGTTAATATTGTGACGTAGCCCTGTGAGGCGATGATATTATGGGTTGTTGTGACAGGTTGGTAGTGCCAAAGTACAGGGGAAACTCTGGCGAAATTTTCGCAGAACCCCGAGTGTTTAACATTCGAGGACGAATGTTCCAAAAGGGGGCAAGAATGTTACACCTTGAAAATTTCCCCGCGAAGGTACAGTGGATAGGCTAACAAAGGGCATAGCGTATACGATGTTTTAATAAGAAGGGAACGACATTTGACGACCCTAAGTAAGATTCCAAAGGCAATTGCAATAAGAGATAGGTTATGCTCCATAATGATTAACTATAGGTTCTGAGAATGTGGAAAGTTGCAGATTTGCACTTTGGCCAGTTGAACGTAAAATGAAATACGGACCGTAAAGTGGTATACTGCCCGTAAACTTCCAGGTCGTATTTCAACGTCCAAAACTTCAACTTTCTGTCAAATGCTTGAATGGTTAAAGACGACTTGAAATACGGACCGTAAACTGAAATACGGCCCGTAAACTGTGTTCGTAAATCACCATGTCTCAGCCTGACTTTCTGATTCTGTTATGCTTAAATACGCCCACAGAATACGGACCGTAAACTTGAATACGACCCGTAAACTGGGTTTACGACCACTGTGCACTTTCCATGACTGTTCATTTCAGATCAGATTTTGGGTTATTAAAAAGGGTACTAAGTTCATTATTTCATTTCCACACTTCACCCCTTCTCTCTAAAACATCTCTCTACATTTATTCCACAAGAATTCAAGGATTATTAATGATCAACAACATAAACTAAGTGAATCAAGTATAAGAAAACCCATTAAAGGCCATTCAAGTCAAGAAATCCCAATGGAGATAAACTAGGGTTTTTGCTCAAGTGGAGTATCATCAACCAAGGCATGTTACCACGACATCTAAGGTAAGATTTATGATATTTCTATGTTGTTTAAGGTATTTAAGAGTGGAAATACTTGGATTGTTGAAAGGTATGGAAAATGGGTCATGAATGTGGAATAGTGCCATTTTGAGAAATGTGGGTGAATAATGACCATTGTGATGGTATTGTGAATGTACTATTAACGTTTGGGAGTTGATATACGCTATGGAGGAATGTCGTATAAATAAAGGAGATGTTGTCCGATTTTCTCTAGCTTTAGTCATATATGCTAGCTATCGATTCTAATGATAGTATGACTTTAATGAAGGTAGAAACGTTAGCATTGGAGGAGAACGCGCAAGTGTAGACTAGTTGAACGGAAAAGGTATAAAAGGCTAACCCATCTTCCATATGGCATGGTTCTTTGGCCAATCATCTAAATCTTCTACGAGCTTATGATATTCTCTAAGTGCTTCTATCTTCCAAGCTACTAAGCTTACGATTCCCGATATGTTACGATTGTACTAAGTTCCTCGTATGACGAGTAGGCCTATAACGGTAGATGTGATGAGTGACGATAATAGTGATAATGGTATCGATGATGACTACAATGGTAATAGCGACAACGATAACGATGACGATAACGATAATGATGATAATAGTAAAGATGCTTGTGAGTAAATATGTGTGTGTGCCTATGTATGGCTATTATGAAACCCCGAGCTTATATGGCCGGGTAGAGTATACAAATGAATATATATATATATATATATATATATATATATATATATATATATATATATATATATATATATATATATATACGTATATGACGATGCACGCGCACCACTGCAGTTGGGTACGGACAACATTGAGCCTTGGTAGGGCCAGGTATGTGTAACACTGAGCCTTGGTTGGCCAGGTATGTATGATCACCGAGCCTAGCTAGGGTCGGGTATGTGAGATACTGAACCTTCGAGGTCGGGTATGTTATGCAAACGATATGTGTATGATATGATTAGGTATATGATATAAATATGAGTATGAATACGAATATGAATAAGGATATGTATACGAACCCGATTATGGATACGAAATGTAAAGGAGTACGAATATGAGTACAGATACGGATACAGATGTATGTACACAATTATGTGCTTGAAATGGAAATTCCCTATGAAAGGCAAGCAAGTGCTCGTGACGATGATATTACTATCTCCCATCTTATGTTACTTACTATGTTTCTATATTGATATTGATCATGCTTTACATACTCAGTACATTCTTCGTACTGACGTTCTTTTGGTTGTGGACGCTACCTCATGCCTGCAGGTGCACAGGGAGACAGACTTGATCCATAGCAACATTCTCAAGGACTACATAGCCGAGCTCCATTTCATTCGGAGCCATAGTTTTGGGTACTTATTCTTTTGTGTACATAATTATGGGTATAGCGGGGTCCTGTCCCGCTTGTGTGATATGTCATACTCTCCTTATAGGCTCGTAGACACGTGTATATAGTTACATATGTCTGGCCATGTCGGCCTATATTTTGTGTATCATTTTGATATCCTTGTCGGCTCATGTACATTGACGTGGTATAGATGCCAACCATGATATAAAAGCATTGTCGTCCAATGGGACTAGCATGAATGATGAATAGAAATGTATGTTTGATTATGTGGCTCACCTAGATGTAAGTATAAGTGTAAGCCAAGGGGTGCCCGGGTGGGCTAGCATCGGGCGCTCGTCGCGGCCCTCTAGACGGGTCGTGACAAATTTTAGTTGGAAGAGCATTAATATAACGCATAACATGAATCACCAGGTGGGTACATGAAGTCTGGTACCTGGCCCGACCAGCAAAGCAATCTCATAACTTGCCAGGGGTATGAGACATAAACATGACATGAAAGGATCCAATCAATAAAACATGAAGGAATCATCCTAGTTGGGCGGAGCGATCCTTATCCTACGGTGACAAGCCTAGTTTCAAGCTATTGGAGCCTTCTCGGTAATGTATGCAACTCCCAAAACATGAACATGAAAATAGGTGGCATCTGAGCCCATGGTTTTCTTAAACACGATTTGTAAACATGAATTGTAAGTATAATATAACATAAATATATAATTACATAATACACGGGTATGAAAACATGGAGACATGTAGAATTTTCATGAAAATAAGCATAATATTTCATAACTTGCATGTAAGAACCCATGGAATGCAAAGTATGTGTTTTCATGGATTACAGATATATTCTCAATAACCAAAATTGAATATCAAGAATGCCATAACGAATTATCAATATAAACATGGTATATCATGGTACATGGCTTAGGGTTATCATAAACATGTCTAGAATCCTAGTTTTGGTGAATTTCATATAATCATGGAAAACCGTGGCGTGGGGAAGAACAATGATGTTCCCACACGTAGATAAAAACCCTCATACATGTAAACGCTCCAAGACTTGTAATAGAATTCCAGAAGCTTAAACCTTGATCCTTGAGATGGGTTTTCTTGAAAACCCTAGGTTAGGAACAATGATTTCCTAATTAGATTACATGAATACATGTTAGAATTGAATTGGAAGGGCTTGGATGGCTTACCTTAATGTCTTGGATTAATGGGAGAAGAGGAACTTCGTTCTAGGGCTTGAAGAAATGAAAAATAGAATTAGAAGACTGAACTGGTGTTTTTATACTTAACTGCATTGGGAGAAATGCGGACCATAAATACAGTTCGTATGTTGAGATACGATCCTTATTTATGGACCGTATTTTATCATGGCACAAAACAGATGGTTCGAGGCTGACTTTATTCACAAAATACAGACTGTATCTCAAAATGCGGACCGTATTTCATTAGAAAGTTCTGTGACCTTTTAGTAAAGCGGTCATAACATTTTGCACAGAAGTGCGTTTGACCTCCATAATACACTGTTGGAAAGATATTTCAAAGGTCTACAACTTTCATCAGAATTTTTTCCCAAATTCGCAATAAATAAATGGGTTATAGTTGCTTGAAGTAAGACCATCTGCAAACTCACTTGAAAACATGCTAGAGTGGCTTCCAACTTTGCTTTGTCCAAGACTCTTCTTATGACTTGATTAGTTTTCAAAACACCTCTGATACTCCTCATATTGGTTCCATTATACCCCCGTCTTAACAATTGAACTCTAGCCCGAATGCATGAGGTGTTACAATATCTTCCCCTTGGGATCATTCGTTCTCAAATAATGGGTCATGGTTAAGTATATGGCTTGACATGTCTTGAATACATGAACGTGATGGAAACATGACATGAAACATGAAGATTGAGATATATGACATGGTTTTTGTGAAATATAGCTGCTGGGCCATGAGACATGAGTCGTGAATACATGAACATAAACGTGAAACGTGAGGCATGAATACATACAGGTCATGACATGGACATGCAAGATATTTACCCTGAACTTTCTCTGCTTGCTCCTCAAACAAGTGCGGATATTTGGATTTCGTGTCTTCTTCGGCTTCCCATGTAGCATCTTCGACTTTCTGACACCTCCATAACACCTTTACTGAGGCAACTTCTTTAGTTATCAACTTGCGAACCTGACGATCAAGAATGGCTACAGGTATTTCTTAATACGTGAGACCATCCTTAACCGTTATAGTGCCAGCAAGAACAACCAATGATAGGTCTCCCACACACTGCCTCAATATGGATACATGAAACAGTGGGTGTATAGTCTCCAAATCTTGTGGCAAATCAAGTTTATAGGCCACTTGACCAGCCCTCCGCAGGATTCTGTAAGGTCCAATGTATCTGGAACTAAGTTTCCCTTTCTTGCCAAATCTTATCACACCTTTCATAGGTTAAACTTTTAAGAACAACAAATCTTCAACTTGAAACTCTAAGTCCCCTCTCCTCACATCTGTATATGACTTCTGGCAACTCTGAGCCACTTTCAAATGCTCCTAAATTAACTTGACTTTCTCCATAGCCTAAAAGACCATATCTAGTCATAGCAATTCTGCTTCACCAACTTCGAACCAACCAATGGGTGATATAAATTTTCGCCCATAAAGATGTAACGACCCGCTTGGTTGTTATAGTCTTTTCGGCACTTTTGACCTTTCCCCGAGCTTGTTAGCTCACTTTTGACCTGAGTGGACTGTTGACATGATTCTTGAGGTGTTTAATTTGATTTGCGTGACTTTTTGGCAAATTGGGCTTTAAGAGAATAAGAGTTGACTTTTGGGTAAATGGACCTTTTCGAAAATTCATCAATTCCGAGAGATCCGGATGGTCATTTAGAACTTGTGTGCATATTTGGTTCGATTTCTAATACATTTGGGTGCATTTCGGGACTTAGGTTAGGAAGTTGATTTTGAGGTATCGGGGGTTGACTCGGTCCATGAGATCTCTGTTGGGAATTTCGAGGCCACGAGTGAGCTCGTAGCATGTTTTTATGTATGTCTATAGATTTGGTATGTGAGCAGATGACCTCGGGAGATAATCAAAAATTCGGGTAGAGAATGTGAAATCTTGTGATTTTCTGGTGTCTGATGCCCACTTTAGTGACACCAGCACCGCGGCAGCAGTATCGCTATAGCGATCACCCTGCCGCTGAAGCGACCAGTGTGATTTTGGCATGATCGTTAGAGCGGTCATGGGACCGCTGAAGCGGTGCCGTTGAAGCGGTCTGCTGGTCGCGGAAGCGAGTGTCGGGCATTTAATTTCATTAAATAAATAGTTAAAAGCCCTAAGTCCCTCATTTATTATTATTCCGAAATTTGAGCTATTGTGAGCAATTCAGGCGATTCTTGGGGGAAAATCATGGTGGTAAGTCCTTCTATCTTCCTATTCCATAATTTCATTATCATCTTCGGATTCCATCATCATGCTAGTTCACTAAGAATTATAGAATTAAAAGAGGGTTCAATGAGTTCTTCTTCTAGGCTTTGTAATCTTGATTTATTGGTTGGGTTAACTTCTTTAAGCATTGATTTGATGATCAGAATCCTTTATTTCATAAATTCTTCCTAATTAGTGGCTAATTTATGGAATTGGAAGTTAGGGTTTATACCAAAATTTGCGGGGTTTTGCCTAGAATTCGAATTGGGTAAATTGTTGTTTTTTTATTTGCTTGACATTGATGGGAATTGATCACCTATAGCTTTAATTTCATGTTGGAGCCTTTAGATTCCTAATTTCACCCTTCTAGTTCATAAAACCCATTCCATAGGTTGGGGATCTGGGTCTTGAATAGAAGTAAGGTTTGATCGACGTTCCTCTTGATTCTAATTTCTTGATTCGACTATGCTTAGACTTTCTTTAGCTCGAGGCTCAAAGGAAAGGAAAGACTAAGGTGTGACTGTGGAGACCTTGCTATTCGTCCTTCCAGGTAGGTTACAGTTTACCCTATGGTGAGACTTCGTTTAACAAAGAATATATTTAAACGATATTGTTGGAGAATGCATGTAAACTTTCGGGTATGATGTTGGGTTGGATATTATCTTAGGTTGGGCCCTGTTGTGTGATTGGGGTTAGCTACCCCGTTGTGTTGTGACTTATCTTGTTCTATTGTTGTTGGCTCGATGCCACGTGGAGATAGTAGATATTGGAAACTATTGATATATCCTGATTATGATATTGTAGTATCTTACTTGTTGTCGTTTGAGACAAGGATAACGATTCTATTATGGCTTATTGTGTATCCTTTCTATGATATTGTTGGTGTGCCCATGCGTGGTGCTTTTGATATTGATTTGATTATTGACATTAAACTCATACATCCACGCATTCTCATCCTTCATGATATACTGTTGATACATTGATGATACTTAAGGAAACACGGTTATGAGCTGGGCTCAGTTGGATGAGAGTGTCGTGAGGACCGATGTTTATCCCGAAATCGAGGATGAGTGCTAGTAGCGATTGTCGAGGTTGTTGCTGGAATCATGAGGTAGCAATTGCCGAGGTTGTTGTTGGAATCGTGAGGTACATGGACTTCGCGGGTCCCTCATGGGTTGTACTGCCGAGATGTGATGTTCCATCATCGGAGTACATGTGTACGGTGCATATGCATTGCAGTCATATTCCATACATTATTGCATTGCATTGTACTATGATTTCTATTGTGATATTCTTGTGATGTACTTCTAATGTATGGGTTCAGATTGAATATATTGAAACTAGGCACATTTGGGCTTAGATGCTATAACATAGGTGATGACGTATACTTGGTTACGGGCTCGTGTTTGACTTATACCTTGTTGATTTACCTGTTTATCTTACTTTATTGCCTTGATATATGTTAGCTAATCTTAGTCGGCCTATGATACCTATCGGTACTTGTTGTTTGTACTGACCTGCACTTGCTGCATTCTTTTATGAATGCAGAGTTCCAGGTGGGTTCGACCTCTACACCTCGTGGCTGATAGATGTTCGAGGATCTGCTGATTCGAGTCTTTAGGGTGAGCATGGGGACGTTCGTTGCCCAAAGATTCCTCTATCTATTATGTCTTTATTTTCGTCCTAAGACATATGTTTGAGACTATCGCTGTATTTTTATTACCTTCAGACTTGTAGTATCTAGTTAGAGGCACTTGTATGGTTAGACCAGACTCTGGGTGGATTTGATGTATTTCTTTACTTCCGCATGTTCTTATATCATTATTGTCAGACTTACATATTTCCATCTCTTCCACTTATTTATTTATTATTTCATGTCTTTAAGATTGTTCGGATAAGGGTTCGTTTATCAAGGTGGGAAAGGTAGGTGCCAGCGCGACTTGGAAAAATTGGGTGGTGACAAAAGAGCTTCAAATGGTGCCATCTTGATACTAGCATGATAACTATTGTTATAAGCAAATTCAATGAGAGGAAAATGGTCATCCCAATTACCTTTGAAATCTAAGACATATGCTCTCAACATGTCCTCAAGAGTCTGAATAGTACGTTTTGCCTGGCCATCTGTCTGCAGATGAAAAGTTGTGCTGAGGTTTACCTTGGTACCCAATCCTTTTTTAAAGAACTTCCAAAAGTTTGTTGTGAATTGAGCACCACGATTTGAGATAATTGACATTGGGGTCCCATGTAATCTGACAATCTTATGAATATACAACTTGGCATAATCTTCTGTTAAATTTGTGGTCTTGACTGGTAAAAAGTCCGCTGACTTAGTAAGTTGGTCCATAATCACCCAAATCGAGTCATGTCTGCGGGATGAGTGAGGTAGACCTGTTATGAATTCCATTTTTATCATCTCTCATTTCCAAATAGGAATATCAATATTCTGGGCCAAACCACCAGGCCTCTGGTGTTCGGCTTTCACTTGCTGACAATTCGGACACTTAGCCACAAAATCTGCTACATTCTTCTTCATATCATTCCACCAATAAATCTCCTTAAGATCATGATACATCTCTAGTGGAACCTAGGTGAATGGAATACTTGGAGTTGTGAGCTTCTGGCATGATTCGCTCTCTAAGCCCATTTACACCTAGAACATATAATCTGCCTCGGTACCTCAAAGTACCATCATCTCCCCATTGTTTGAAAGCCATTGTCTTATGCTTGTGAATCCCCTCTTTCAGCTGCAACAAGTAGGGATCACTAAACTTTCTCTTTAACTTCTACCACTAAGGAGGAATGAGCTTTGTTCTGAACAACAACACCACTATCTTCGGAGTCCAAAAGTCGAACTCCTAGATTAGCTAAACGGTGAACTTCCTTGGTCATAGTTCTTTGTCTGCCTCAACGTAAGCTAAACTTACCATGGAACGCCTAGTAAGAGCATCGGCTACTACATTCGCCTTTCCTGGATGGTAGAGAATATCCACATCATAATCCTTAAGCAATTCGATCCATCTTATTTGCCTAAGATTCAGCTCTCGTTGCTTGAAAATATACTGCAGGCTTTTATGATCAGTGAAAATATCCACATGCACTCCATACAAATAATGACGCTATATCTTAAGTGCATAAACCACACCTGTTATTTCCAAGTCATGAGTCAGATAATTCTTTTCATGAGTCTTAAGATGTCGGGATGCATAAGATACAACCTTACCATGCTGCATTAAGACACATCTGAGACCAATTGCCGAAGCACCACAAGAAACTATGAACCCTTTAGTTCCCTCTAGCAGCGTCAAAACTGGAGCAGAAGTCAACCTCTTTTTCAACTCTTCAAAGGTTTGCTCACATGCATCTGCCCACTAAAACTTAACCTTTTTCTGAGTCAACTTAGTCAACAGAGCTGAAATAGAGAAGAATCCCTCCATAAAATGTCTATAATAACCAATCAGACCCAATTAATTTCTTATATCGGATGCTAAGGTGGGTCTGGGCCAACTCTTTACGGCATCTATCTTCTGAGAATCAACCTTCACATAAAATTACATGGCCTAGAAATGCCACTAACTTAAGCCAAAATTCACACTTTAAAAATTTAGCATAAAGCTCACGATCTTGAAGTGTCTGCAACACTATTCTGAGATGTTCTGCATGATCTGTCTCACTACGGGAACACACCAAAATATCATCAATAAATACAATGACGAATAAATCAAGATACGGCTTGAAGACCCTGTTCATGAGGTCTATGAAAGCTGCTGGTGCATTTGTCAACCCAAATGACATACAAGAAATTCGAAATGACCAAAACACGTTCTGAAAGTGGTCTTAGAAATATCAACTTCCTTGACCTGTAACCAGATCTAAGGTCAATCATGGAATAGCACTGGGCATCTTGAAGTTGGTCAAATAAATAATCTATTCTGGGAAGAGGATACTTATTCTTAATGGTGACTTTGTTCAATTGACGGTAGTCAATGCACATGTGTAAGGAACCATCCTTCTTTCGGACAAACAAAACTGGCGCGCCCCAAGGTGAGAAACTTGTTTTAATAAATTCCTTGTTAAGAAAATCTTTCAACTGGGCTTTTAACTCTTTCAAATCTGTTGCAGTCATTCTGTATGCCATAATAGATATCAGCTGAGTGTCGGGAAGTAGATCAATTTCAAAGTTAATCTCCCTGCCTGGAGGAACTCCGGGAAGATCTTCTAGGAAGACCTCTGGAAACTCATTAACGACTGGTACGGAATATAAGCATGGAGTTTGGGTATCTGTATCCCTAACTCGAACTAAGTGATAAATATACTCTTTGGAAATCATCTTTCTGGCTGTTAGATAGGAAATAAACCTACCCCTGGGTACTACTGAATTGCCCTTCCACTCTATAAATAGTTCGTTAAGAAACTCAAATCTCATTATTTTGGTTCTAAAACCTAATGGCATAACATGAAGATAACCAATCTATACCCATGATTACATCAAAGTCCACCATCTCTAACTCTGCTAAGTCGACTATAGTTCTGCGGTGATGGACTAAAACTGGGCAACCCCTATAAATAGTCTAGCTATAACTGATTCCCCAACTGGTGTAGACACCTCAAAGGGTTCGTGCAACTTTTCTTATTTAATCCCAAATTTTTTAGCATCAAATGGGGTTATATAAGATAAGGTGGATCCAGGGTCAATAAGGGCATAGACGTCAAAAGTGAAAACTGTTAGTGTACCTGTTACAACATCTGCAAGTGCTTCTGTATCCTGACGAGCCGCTAAAGCATACAAGCAGTTCCGACCTTTTCCTTTATTGCTAGACTTGGCTGCACCATGCCCTGACTGGGCTTGAGAATTTTGAGGAGCTGCTGAATTTGTGGACTGAGCCACATTACTTTCGGTACCCTGCCTCGCTAATGGAAGATCTCTCTAAAAATTACCCTTGTGGCCACACCCATAGCAAATATCTATACCAATGTGAGATCCCCCGGGTGTCTCTTGCCACACTTGCTGCAGAACGGATTAGTATAAGTCTGTTGACCCATACTAGCCTGAGAGTATGAACCTGCTGGCCTGAAACTCTGTCTCTTCTAATCATTCCTGAACTTTGGGGCTGGGGCACTGGCTGCAGATGGAGCGGGTCCTGATGATCTATTCTTAAAGAATTTCCTGCCTCCACCTCCCCCATGATTGAAGTTACCTACAGATTTAGCTTTTTTATTGAATTCTTTGTCTTTTTCTTTCTGGAGTGCTTCTTCTTCCTTCATTCGGTCCTCATTACCCTGAACAAAATCAACTATCTTGGTGATGTCATTTCTTTATTCTGAGCAGCAATATTTGCATCACCATACATGTCAGGTATAAGGCCCAACATAGACCGTCTAACTTTGGCCCTCATATTGGGAACCATGTGAGGAGCATACCTGGCCAACGAAACAAACTCGAGATAATATTCGTTGACACTCATGTTGTTCTTTCTAAGCCTCTCAAATTCAAAAGCCTTTTCCTCCCTGACCTCAAGTGGCTGAAAGTGGTCAATGAAAGCATCTATAAACTCATCCCAAGTTACTGGAGGCACATCTTCCTCGCGGGACTGTTCCCACGTCTCATATCAAATATGAGCAACATCCTACAATTGATACGCTCCTAACTCTGCTGCGTCTGTCTTGGTAGTATGCATAACCCGAAACACTTTCTGGAGTCCATGAATCAAGTTCTGCAGATCCTCCTCCTTGTTAGACTCCGTGACGCTGGAGGCTTTAGATTAAAGAATCCATTGGTCATTGAACTGTCCGATCAACCACTAGCACTAGCCCTAGGAGCCCTTTCCTGGTGTTGGGCTTGATTAGTAATAATTCGGGTGAGCACTTGGATAGCTCCTTTGACATCCATGTCTGTAGCACTTGCTTGTGGAGTAACTGTAGGACGGACCTCTACAGGCTTTTCTATAGCCGGGGGTGCAGTCTAGGGCACAAAACCCGATGTAAGTCCTCGAGTCTCGGTTTAAACTTCCTAAGTATGAGGGTTCTCAGTATTAGCCCTTTGGCTAGTGGTCAATGTCCTCTTTGTGTACTTTCTTTTCACAGGCATTGTCTGAAATACGTAATAGGCCCTATTTGGAAGAGTTCCTGAAAGCATATTTCTAACTGCACTATCTAGAGTATGAAAGAAGTGAGACAATCCTATATGTCTTGGTGGTAAACTGTTTAGATGTATGGGCACCACACACATATATAACTGACCCCACTGGACACGGTTTTATAGACTCCCTAAGACACTTGAACCTAGGCTCTGATACCAAGCTTTTTCACACCCCGAACCATGGCCTGGGTGTAACACAACACCCGACGCCTGATTGCATGTGACTGAGCAAACCACAAGGCTTAATGAATCAACATGGGGCATGAACTGAATGCAAAATATAACTTTAAAACATGGATAGTCTGAATAGCATGAGTTATCATAATACTAATGAAAATGCTGTTTAAACATGATGCGGAAATAATCTGAAAATATAATAAATGTTGAGCTAATACTGGCTATACAACTCTAAATGTCTGACATGAAATAACTGACTAGTCTATGAAACCTCTAACATGAGTCTCACTGCTAAACTATTTACTAAAAAAGGCCCTCGACATACCTTAACTGCATAAAAGACATGAAAAAACACCTCGAATGAAATGAGGCTCACTAATAGCTGCTACGAGCAAATTCCTAACGAGCTGATACATCATCCTGTAAATCTACATCGTGAAATGCAGTCCCTCAGGAAAATAAAAGGCCACGTCAGTACATTCAAATTGTACTGGTATGTAAAGCAACTGAATGAAATAAGCATGACACATGTAAATAATAGAACTGAAACTAAAACTGTATGTGTAAGCTAAACATGTATCTGACATGAGTAAAAACAGTTTTAGTTAGGAGAGTATTAATATAACCGACAATATGAATCACCACATGGTCGTGGAGTCTGGTACCTGGCCCGACCAACAAAGCAATCTCATACCTTGCCAGGGGTATGAGACATAAACATGACAATGAAAGGATCCAATCAATAAAACATGAAGGAATCATCCTACCTAAGCGGAGCGATTCTTATCCTACGGCGGCAAGCCTAGTTTCAGGCTATTGGAGTCTTCTCGGTAATCTGTGCAACTCTCAAAACATGAACATGAAAATAGGTGGCATCTGAGCCCATGGGTTTCTTAAACACGATTTGTAAACATGAATTGTAAGTATAATATAACATGAATATATAATTACATAATACACTATTATGAAAACATGGAGACATGTAAAATTTTCATGAAAATAAGCATAATATTTCATAACTTGCATGTAAGAACCCATGGAATGCAAAGTATGCATTTTCATGGATTACATGGAGAAATGCGGACCGTAAAGACGGTCTATATGTTGAGATACAGTGCATATTTTTGGACCGTATTTTATCATGGCACAAAAAGAATTTCGAGGCTGAATTTTTCAGAAAATACGGCCACAAAATACGAACCGTATTTCATTAGACAGTTCTATGACCCTTTAGTAAAACGGCCATAACGTTTTGTACAGATGTGTGTTTGACAACCATAATATACCGTTGAAAAAGTATTTCAAAGTGCTACAACTTTTATCCAAATTTTCCCCCAAATTCTCAATTAATAAAAGGGTTATAATCGCTTGAAGTAAGACCTTTTACAAACTCACTTGAAAACATACTCCGTAGAGTGACTTCCAACTTTTCTTTGTCCAAAGACTTTTTTTATGACTTGATTAGTTTTCAAAACACCTCCTATACTCCTCATATTGGTTCCATTATACTCCCGTGTTATGAGTCGAACTCTAGCCCGAATATACGAGGTGTTACATAGTGTATATTCTGGTGTAATCAAATTCCAGCAAGGAAAACCATCATCATCTTTCTTTCCATCTTCGCATCTCTGACGTTTTCTAGAAACATCACCAGCTGCTGCTACTTTATTTAGATTTTGTGATGCTTCATGAGAACTAGGTTTCTTCACCAAATACTCTCCGCGTCTAAACGCCTCATTCCATTCTTCTATAACTAATGCTGGACGCTCTTCCTTTTCTTTTGCAATTTCCATTTCAATATGAGTAAGTGTTTGAGTTTTACTAGACAATTGAATTGATGTAGAAACAGCAACATCACAAAGAATATCCAGCATGGGGGCGGGATCATTTATCGTAGAATTGAAGTTTCTTTACAAAGCATATTCTCCAGATATTGCTGCAAATCTTTTTGCAAATGTGAATCTACCTTGACCTCTTCGTTCACCAGATCACCTAAATCAGATTGTCTGTTAGCAAACCACAATCAAAACATGAATTTTTTCCCAATGGAGTCGAACTAAACTTATAACAGTATCAATCAAAGAAACAAATCTAGTTTCCAAATTGTCAATTCTACTGTCTAAACAAGTCCTTTCGACGGTTTCAGCAGTTGCGATACATGATTTGGTTTCATCGTGTACACAAGCTAAGCTATCAACAACTTTAATCACGCCAATAAATCTTTTATCCAATTCTTCTACACGGCTATTTAAACAATCCTATAAAAAGGACCAAAAAAAATAAAGTAAGAATAACGAAGAAAGAACAATACATGTATACAAAAAAAATTAAAGAAGAAGAAGAAGAAGAAGAGCGCTCATCTTTCAGTTTCTTCTTCACACTGGACATAACACCCTATATAGACAAATCAAATAAAAAATCATGTATTATTAGACTTGAACACAAACATAAAATAAGGAGTTTTAAACAAGTTAGGCCTGAAGGTAGAAGTTGAATCAGAACTCTGCCTTCTTAAGCATAACTTTTGAGCAAGTTAGGCCTGAAGGCAGAAATTGAATCACAGTTCTGCCTTCTAAGGTATAACTTTTAAACTAGTTAGGCCTGAAGGCAGAGGTTGAATCACAGATAGATTAAATCACCTGACTGCATTTCTATACATGCATAGAAAAACACACACAACAATCTCTGTTGGATTAAGCAAATATAATAGGGAGTCTTGAACAAGGCCGTAAAAAGAAAAATAAAATAAAATAAATAAGACAAATAAAATATTACGACTTACATCAAGTATGTGATCAATCAGTGGAGGTGGCACAACCACAATCGAAGAACTACAGCCTGAATCGATTGCAAATTGAAGTGCAACTGGATAGTTGTATCTCTCTTGTTCCGTAGCAACAACAACATTGACATTACATCTCTTAAATCTCTATACCACAATACAAAAGCACATGACACATTTAAAAAAATAACAACAAAGTAAAAAGAAAGAAAACAACAACTGAAAAAATACATACATTTTTATCATGGAAGAAATTCTCGGTGATAACACGATAATCAGTTTGCTTTGACGGACCCCAACGCAACATATGAGGAAACTTTAGACCCTTGTACTTTGAAAATCCCCAAAAAATAGGGAAAACCTCAAATACCCACACATTTAAAGCGTAAGGAAACCCATTAATCATATAACTCAAACGACTATTAAATGGAATGGTCTTGAAAGTCATTAAACAACCATGAAGTGACTGTTGACACCTAATTTTTTTATCTCTCATAATTTATTTTAATTACCCAGAGTACTTGGATATCAAACAAAGTGAAATGCGTATTTTTCACAAGTCAAAATGATTTTATAAAATCATTTAGATAATAGTTTTCCACTTCACTTGGCAAAACAACTTCAATAATTTTATAAATCATTTAGAAATTAATTTACACATTTTTTATAATTAATATGGAGCATTTTCTATCAATCAAGAGGATAATCTAAAAAAAATATTTATTTAATTGTTACAATTATCAGAAAATCAATTAGTAAGCAATCTACTCCGTTTAATTCAAGAAATATAATTAATTAAATGAATTAATCATTTCTACCCCTCAATTCTTAATTTTGCATAGTCAATTTGCATTTGTGCAATTTTTTGAGTAAATCGTAACTAATCAAGTGTTTAATTGTGGTTAATTTCATAAATTACTTACTATATGGTTAGTTAGGGCTATAATTGAAATAATCAATTTGGTGGTTAATTCTAGCTTTGATTGAAATAGCCATTTTCCATGGTTTAAGTTCAACTGGGGTCATTATTACAAAATGTCACACCCTAATCTCACTAGGGTGTGATGGGCACCCGACCCTTACTTAGAGCCGAGCGAACCCTCTGACTCTTAATACATACATAACCTCTTTGAAATTTTAAATCAAATAAACATGAAATACATAGTAAGGCATTCGGAAGTATTCTTTTTCTTTGTTCTCAAATCAAACAAAATCTGTAATCATATGAAAATTTATCACATAACACAGAATGACACATCGGCTGATGGAGCCGCTTCCAAAACTGACATTCTATACCCATGACTCTGTCTGCAAAGTCTCTAACTCCGAACAAGACACCATAGCATAATACTCTGACCCGGCAACACTCCAGGGGCAAGTGGAGCTTGCAAACTCCGCTGGAACATCTTCTATAATGACTGCTACTCATCTGGGTGTACCTGCGTGGCATGAAACGCAGCCCCTGAAGAAAGGGGGTCAGTACGAGCAATGTACTGAGTATGTAAGGCATGAATGGTAACATAGTAAGGGATGTAAAGTATGAATGATCACAGAATGGACATATAGGGCATAACGTAAGATAAAAGAGTAACCTGTACATATGAATGCCTTTTTGGCGGTACCATGCATGCTTAGTGCTGCGGAACGTGCAGCCCGATCCATATATATATATATATATCTATATATATATATCTATATATATATATATAGATATTATATTGCTGCGGAACGTGCAGCCCGATCCATTTATATATTATATTGCTGCGGAACGTGCAGCCTGATCTATTTATATATATTATATTGCTGCGGAACGTGCAGCTCGATCCATTTATCCATATATCCCGCGTCCGGGACGATATCATATTATACCAACTGATCAGGTACCTATCGGAGTGACGTAAGGTCGGTAACCTCCGATTATATATTATGGAATAGTTATCATGGCTTTGTCTCACCTTGAAGGAGCAATTATTATAAGATGAGACTAGCATATACATATACATATACATATATCATATAGCAGCATGCAGGAGAGCCCAAAGAAAGTCATGTACCTATCGGAGTGACGTAAGGTCGGTAACCTCCGATTATATATTATGGAATAGTTATCATGGCTTTGTCTCACCTTGAAGGAGCAATTATTATAAGATGAGACTAGCAACGAATGACAGCGTTAAGAGAGCATAGAATAAGATCATAAATCTCATAAGGCATCGCTTCATATACATATGCACATAGAACAAAGTTTTAAGACTCGATGGGTGCGTACATAAATCGACACTTGAGAGTCATAAACGCGTTTCAAGTCAATCTGAGTTAGTATGAAAAAGTTATGGACGTTTTGGTACAGAACCTTCTATGAACGTTTCAGAAGCTATATGTGGAAAATCAAAGCAATAATCATATCAAGTACCTTTCGAATATCGCTATGGATCAAATCAACATAGAACTTTTGGAACCACACACTTGTACCAAGACATAGCAAAATAGTTCTTCGGAAGTCAAGAACATTAGCCATCGTAGTGGCTTTAAGAATAAGAGGTTCTTTGAAATCATACATATGCTTTGTCTGTTTGTCTCACAAAGATCATGCCAAAAGAAAGAAAGGGTAAGCCTTACATACCTGCTCCACGTCCTATTAGCTACGCTTAATTGTCCAAGCTCGCTATCGCTAGTCTACATTCAAGAAGATTGACGCAATCATTAGACTCATCATCATATACTTGTCTTAATCCTTCAAATGATCTCATTTATAATCCGCCGAAATTTTAGCAGCATCTCCCCTGTAAATACACCATCCCCGAGAAGCTAACTCGACCAATTTATCAACAACAATCCGAGAATTCAACTCGGTCAAATTATCAACAACAATACCAATAGTATTAACATCATTTCCAATACCAACGTATGCCATAGAACAGCCCACACACTGTCTTCTAAATTTCTCAACCAACCAATTTGCGGTATAACTATTTAGTAATTTTATTTCCGTAGAGAAGCTGAAATCAATACCAATAACATTAATAACAACATCCTACAAGAAATATATATATATATATATATTTTATCCAAAGTTCTCCTCAAACTCAAACCATAATTCAACAACATCAACAAACAAATTTATATCGCTATTTTCTCCGTTCTAATCCGTTAAAACTTTAAATAAACTTGTTAACAATGAAAAGGGATCGTAATATTACCCCAAGCGTGCAACCATCACGTCCATCCTCTTTTTATTGATTGATGTTTAGCTCATATTGAAGACAACGCAGCGTACAACACTTTTCCCTTCATGGGCTTCGGGATTCGGGGCTCAGATTTTGGTCAAAATTGGTTTTTCTTCTCTCCAAGGCTCCTCTTTCTCTTTTTCCAGAATTTTCTGGTGTTTTGGTATGAAAATTGAGGAGAAAAGGGCTGAAGTTTCACTTAAATAAACATGGGTCATGGGCGGCTCGAATTGGGCCTAGCCCACTGACCCTTCTTCCTTAAAACGTCCATATCTCCTTGTCCCGACGTCACCTGTGGACCCACGACCTATGGTTGGAAATATAATTCAATTATCTACAACTTCTATTTATTGGTATTGTTCCGAATTCCAAACTTATAATACCGTTTTTGCCCCTCGAAGTCAGATCACCCGAAAATGTTACTTAAAAATATTTGTTTTGAGGACTTCCACTTCGATTTGGCTCAAGGGTCCTTCTTGAGTTGTGTTTAACGTCGCATATGTGCTTCATATAATTTGTTACATGTCCAAAAAAAATCTCGACGTGTGGGCCCCACCTCAGCTTACAAATAATCCGACGTACTAAAATACGGGATACAACACTATCAACATGAGTTTAAATTATGTAGCAACAACATAATTGTCAATCAATTTTTTTTTAGGAAGCACGTGTCATGCTCATGCTCTGAAAATGCGGGGTATAACACAAAATTAGCCTTTAATTGCTTGAATAGTTTGATTCTGTCTTTAATTGGAACAACCAACTTCATGGCTTAAGTCAATTGAAGTCATTATTTCAAATTAGTCCTTAATTGATTGATTCGATTAAATATGGCCGTAATTGAAATGTCCAAATTCATGGTTTAAGTTTGATTAAGGTCATAATTGCAAATCACATAATTGTTTTTTAAAAATAAAGTCCACTAGGCTTTTTGGGCCAAGGGCTAGTTTTGTTAATTTTCTAAAAAGCGAAAAAACCCCAAAGGGAAAGTACAAGTAAGGGGAACTAGGCCTTACCTTACTAATCCTTACAACAACAACAACAACAACAACAACAACCCAGTGAAATCCCACAACGTGGGGTCTGGGGAGGGTAGAGTGTACGCAGACCTTACTCCTACCAAGGTAGGACGGCTGTTTCCGAAAGACCCTCGGCTCAATAAAAAAACATAAAAAGAGGTCAGATAAGGCAGATTCAAAGCGATATGGAAATGAAGTAACGCAAGCGACACAGATAACATAGAATAATCAAAGCATAAGAAATAACAGATAATAGCATAAATCAGAGCACAAGAAATTATACTACGATAATGCGACTACTAATAAGATAGGATAATGAGACTATCTACTAGCCTTCTACCCTAATGTGGGTCCTCCAAACCCTCATATCTAAGGTCATGTCCTAGGTAAGCTGTAACTGCGCCATGTCGTGTCTAATTACCTCTCCCCAATACTTCTTTGGCCTACCCCTACCTCGTCTAAAACCATCCATGGCCAACCTCTCACACCTCCGCACTGGGGCATCTGTGTCTCTCCTCTTCACATGCCCAAAACCTTACTAATCCTTATGAGGCAAAAATCCTCTACACTAAAAGGAATGTAAGAAAAATGAACAAGAAATGATCAAATAGGCTATGATCATCACAGAGTTTATAAGACACACTGTGATGATATTACAAATGATAAGACTAAGATAATGAGAAAATAATATAAGAAAAAGAATAGAGTCAAGGCCCTTGTTCTTTGAACTTGTAAAATCTTCTAAAGTAAAGTTGTTCATAAGCCTTATGCATGTATTGTGATAAGTATGTTACGATAAGCATATTATGATGAGCATGTACGATGATGATATAACACCGCGCCTAGTTGGCCGGGCAGTCACCGCTAAGGCGGACAGCTATACGATACACCATGGCCAAACGACATGGGCAGACACCACTAGTGGGCGGCATGAGATGATACCCCGGACGCGGGAGGCCTGGACGCAGGCTAACGTTATGATTATCACACCGATCCGATATGGACGGGCAACTTATACATTAATACACCGCACCTAAATGAGCGGGCAGCCTATACATTATGCATACATGATATGACGACGAGTATGAGTAAGACAACATGACTTAATTCTTTTATACATGACAGTTAGATATAGATGTTCCATATTGAAATTTCCTTTAAGTCATTGTTTATGCCTCTCATACTCAGTACAATATTTGTACTGATGTCCGTTTTATTTGGAGGCTGTGATCATGCCCACAGGTAGACAGGGAGGAGAGCTCGACCCAGACCAGCAGTAGCCGTCAGCTGATTAAAAGCACTCCTTTGTTCGGAGGTGCTTATGACGATTCTTTATGTATATTCATGTATATGTATTTTTGGGCATGACGGGGTCCTGTCCCGTCCTTATGCTTAGCACTCCAGTAGAGGCTCATAGATGCGTAGTGTGGGTTAGATGGTCTCACGAGATGCTATTATATGTATATATATTATTTTGATGGCCGAGAGGCAAATGTATTTAAAAAGTATTTATGTTTCCATATAAAATATGATTTTCCTACAATTTTGAGTATAAAGCTGATAAAAGACCATTAAATGAGCAAAATAAGTAGTAGCACGAGTGGTGCTCGGTGGCTAGCCCCGGGTACCCATCACGGCCCCTAGCTGGGTCGTGACACCCCTGCTGCATAATGAACCACTTGCTGCACCATAATACCAGGTGCTGCAATGTTTCCTGGTGTACTGCCTTGTTTCTCAATAGTATGACCTGCAGTTAACTCCATATTTCCAAAGTCAGCTGCAGTTTTATCAAAAATAGCATGGATCTCTTGTGAAGATGTGGTAGACTCCTCAGAAATTTCCTTAGTAGATTCAGTTCCACATGGAAATTCATCCTCCTCACCATTCTCTTCTTCTTGATTACTCCATAACTGCCTATCCCAATCAGTATTAGTAGCATTTGAAGGAACTTCTAAGCAAGCTTGGTTCAAAGTAACAAGCTTCTCCACAGCCTTATCAGCTACATGAACTGATTCTGCAAACAGTTGTACATTAGCTGTACTTTCTACAACCTCCACACCATCGCCAACAGCTGCAACTTCAGGTGTTATAGCAAATTGTGTCTCCATATTTAGCACATCTGCAATCTCGCCTTCTTCCACATTTTCTTCAACCTCATGACAAGCCTTATTCATAGTGACCTTCTGCACATTTGGGCTTGGAAAAGAAGCTTCAACCCACTGCTTAGTCTTACCAGGTGAGTGTTTCTGCCTTCCAGGAGTGAAAACAGGTGCCTTAGGATTCAAAGTAACCCCAGCACCATTAAGCACTTCTTTTTGAATCCATGTAGCATTAGAAAATGGCACGACTGTAGCATTATTTGCACCAACTGCATTAACTGGCTGCACCATATCTACTCTAGAGGTTGACACATATTGTCCCATCTTTAGTTCTGCTACAACCAGCTGTTTATTAACTTCTCCATTTAACATCTCAACTACATCATCATCTGCACAATTCCTTACTGCTACAAACTTGTTATTTATTACAATCGCATTAGACTGCACTGAACCAGTAACATTTTTCCCATTTTCCACATTTTTCCACCAATACTTTTAACTTGTATTAATGCCAACTGCTCTTGATTGTTATCAGCAGTTGAGCTTCCTCCTGTTACGCTAACTTGGTTAATTGTAAACTCCTTGGATCAACTGAAACTAGCTCCTTCCCAGTATTCTTGCCATTTACTTTTCCTTGTTGTAAACACGACTGGTACTGCCCATTATCATGCTTGTGGTTCTTTCTCTTTGGAGTATGCCATTGACTTGGATTAACAAGAACAGATGACAAGATTAATGCTTGGTCCACATTAAGATTGGCAGTTGGTTCCAACAGTGATTCTTGCGCATATTTCTCTATATTTTCCACACTATTATTTGTTGTAAAATTTATATCATGAGACTGCCCAGCCAACGTTCTTCCACCATTAGCTTCTTTATTCCTTTTTTCCTTCAGAAACTGGCGTAAATCACCATCAAATTTGTCCACATGAGGCTGTTCTATAATCCCTACAACATCCTTACTAACTTCTTCATTATTTTGCTGCTACGACACCCTCTTCTTCAACATCAACCTACAGTTGATTTCTTCATGCCCTTGATGATGACAAAATTTACAATATGGAAGAAGATTGTCGTAAACAATCTGCTGAAATTCCTCTACTATTTTCCCAGTAGCCTTGTCCAGCATATTCACCCTAACACGACTTGGTAAATTGTCAAGCAAATCTAGTTTGACTTTTACCCTTGCTGTACTTGGACGAGATCTTTCATTGGTCGCCTTATCAATTGCAATTGGTTTCCCGACTGCCGATGCAATGGACAATAACGAAGCATGAGCAAAGAGGTTCGGTGCCAAATTTGGCAGTGAAATCCACACAAAAGCCCGTGAAGTTTCTTCGTTTGGTTTGAAATTCCTAGTCCAAGGGAAAATTCTATACATATAATCTTCACCCTTACTATGTAACGAGATAATCAATCTTGAAACAACCATTACATAGTCTTCATAAAGATCAAACCTTACGAGGATGTGCCTATACGCAAGCCACCCGATCACACAATTTCCATGTGCACTTAGTTGCTTAGGAATAATATCACGAAGTGCATGAATATCGGGATGCCCGAATGAGAATTTCATGATTATAGCTTGATGCAAGCCTTCCTCAATAATGAATTGTTCCACTTCCTTCAAAGTAAATTGAACAGTAGGTTCACCATGTACATATTCAATAGGTTTAAGCTTGGTTTTTGGTATAACTTAGACGTATCTTTTGGGATGTAACTTGGCAGTGTATAGTGGTTGAGGTGTAGGGTTAGTATTCGTCTCTTCCACAGCAATGGGAGGTAGGGGAGAGGCCAAAGCAGCCATGGGAGGCTAGGTCTCCATCGGCCAGAGAGAGAAGAGAGAGGAGAGATATGTTTTTTAGGGTTTAGGGTTTCGTGGCTAGTACTTCTTCTACATGTACGTCAAAATCACATAATTAGCCGTGTCTATTAGTTTGATTAATTGGTTAATTAATTGTGTTTGGCCATAATTGAAGGGTTTAAATTAATTGACTTTCTTAATTATGACCAGCCTTCTCTCTCTCTCTCTCTCTCTCTCTCTATATATATATATATATATATATATATATATATATATATATATACATGCAGGTACATGTATATCGTATATACGCGTGTGTATATGACAATAGGGCTGCCTTTTTTTACACCTAGCCTAGCCTATTTTGGACCGGACCCGGCCCAACACTACCAGCTTAAACAACAGCCAAACAGACCTAAGGTCTTATTTGCCCATTTCCTAATGGTTTCTCTCTAGAAACCCTAGCTGCCACAGGACCTCCCTTTCTCTCTCATTGTCATCGACTGTTTTTGGCAATGTAGCAGTGTACAACTGCATGCGACAGTGGTACTTAAAAAATTTGGGCAAAGCAATTAATGCTTTGCCTTTTCTCCACCATACTTCGGCCAAACGAGGTGTAATATTCCTTTTTATGTTGCTTTTCTGCATAAACAACAGTCAAAGGACTGAATTTTCTTAATAGTCTTTGTTGTTACTCGAATTTGAATTCTCGATTATCATTGGTTCATGAGGAACCAAAAGAATCGATTCATTTTTAAGTCAAATCCGACCACTCATCTTCTTGTTCACTGAATCTCAATCGTTAAATGGGTTTTGAGGGCAAGCAATTCTAAAAAATTGCAACGTCCCACATCGAATTTGGTTAGGGTTTGAGATTTTTGGGGTTCTATAAATAGAACCCCCAATTCACACTTCACGAGACACGGAATATTTATACATATTCACAAAAATTGAAATACCTAGGGTTTTTAGCAATTTTTGCTTATGACCTTTAATTCCGTTAGTCTAAGTTTTAAAGCTTTTCTTTTCTTTGTGTGGCTTGAGAATTGGGGTTTATGGAGCAAGGAATATCTAAGTCCAATCTCGATATTTGGCTGCATGCAAAAGAGCTAACTTTCTTCCCTTTTAGTTATTTTAGCATTTTTTCCTTGCTAAGTGTTTATGTGTGTTAGTTTCTGGTTTGGCTATGTTTAGTTTGTTTTTCCTATTTAATTATTAATGTAGTCCTTGTGATGTTGTTAGATTAGTCCTGTATGTTATTAGCTCAGTTTCAGGCCATGTTTGGCTACTATTGGTTTAAGCTTAGTTTTTGTTTCCTGTTTTAATATGCTTGGTTTTTTTATGTTCTGGTTTAGTTAATTGTCTGTCTATTTATCAGTGTCTTGTTGGATTTGATAGTTTGTATATGTTGCAAATATGTTAGATTAAGTCAGTTTAAATCTATTCATGCCTGCTTATTGTAAGTACTCGTGAGTTGGTTGTTAATCTAGCATGATAGGTGGTGTAGCATTTCAGGGCTTGTTTTATTTACAATCAGTATGGTATCACTTCTTATCATGGTTTGAGAGACCCCTTTTAATGATTAACTAGCTTAAACCTTATTATGTGTTGGAATTAGTTAAATGCTATCATAATGAATTTTTAAAGGTATACATGTATGCTCAAATATTAGCATAAACAACCCCCATGAATTTGTAAATCTCTTAATCATTGGATGAGTCCTTATACGCAATATAACTGCCGAATTTGGATTGTTTGGGTTCTGTTATTAGCCATGATTAACCTCAAACAAGTTTTGATTACCTATACATGCATATCAAGGTTATATCCTAGAGGTTAAGTTGGATTTTAGGTGTGCATGTATAATTTGGAACCTAAGCATGTTTATTTAACTATCAAAATGCCTAATTGTGACAGCCTCTGAGAGTCTATGTTTCTGCTTCTAATATTGTCATTAGTACACTTAAGACATGGTCTGATCATTTGCTTTGCCAAAAAATTTGAAGTACTCTCCTCTTAGCTGATTTGTGTAAAATGGGAAACATGACTATGCGTGATCAATGATGCCCTATTCTCCTCCTTTTCCCTAAATTTGTATATAAGTGCTGCAAGCGTTCTTGTTTGAGTAGGTCATATCATTTGTAGTAAAATCAAGTATGGTTGTCTGTTTGCTGGCTTAAGGAAGCTTAAACTTCTTTGGAGGTGGCATATATTACCCTGTTTTCTGCTCCTTGAGACTTTATTTTTGTCTGTCAGATCTAGGTTGTCCATTTACATGCTAATGTTCACCCTCTTGCATAATTCATGTCCCTGTTTCTGCTCAATTTAAGCATTGCCTTAGATACTTCATTGAACCTGCTATGAGCCCTAGTCTGAATTTGTTGAAAATGACACTTCGTTTATTATCAGTTTAATACTTGGGGCCTATGCCGGCTTATGCATTTCATGAAATGTGCTAAGACTGTCTTTAGGTTCAAACCATCTAGTTTTCCTTGTTTGATGTCTGATTGCTGGAATCTCCAATCACCCGAAAGCAGCGGCGAGGCGGACATTGATTTTGCAGAAAGGCTGAAACCTATTTTTATGCATTCAGAGATGATGTAAATATTCATGCCCCCATATTGAGCTATTTGTTGTAGCATTGCACCTTTGTTACAGCTTGATTCTACTGGTATTTGTTTTCCATTTAAAAATCATAATAACATTTGAATTTAACTAAGTATAAGACCCTATATGGTTGTATTTTGAGTGGTTGTCACTTAGGTTATATGGAACCATGGGTATGACTTACCCAGGGCTAGGAAGAACGAAGGAAAGGCTTTCAGTTTCTTGCCAAACTCAGCCTAGTATTCCTAATTCTAGGCAGCTGGGGTTCCCCTATGTAACGACCCGTTTGGTCATTATAATATTTTTGACCGATTTACCCTTTTTGATCTTCCTCGAGTCCTGTTAGTATGACTTATGACTTAGTGAAGTCATTAATTTGATTCTCGGAAGGTTTAAGTGTGATTTGAGTCATTAGTGGAGGAACTAGTTAAGTTAAAGAGATAGAGTTGACCACGGTCAACATCAAGTTAAGATGACCCCGTGTCGATGTTTTGAAAGTTTTAACAAGTTATTATGATCATTTTGGACTTGTCCACAAGTTTGGTTGAGAGTCCAAAGAGTTTCAAATGGATTTGGGGTTTGTCACCCTCGTATTCGATGTTTTCTCCGTAGTTCGTTGGTTATAAAGGGCACCTTATTGATCAAACAACTTTTTTTTTTGTTTTTTGATTTAACCGTTAGATCTGTATCGTAATTATAAAGCTATAGCAAGAAGAATCGTTGCATTTCGCCTTCGGGTGAGGGAGTTATGGTTATTTTAGTTTGGGTTGTACCAGCAGGTCCGCTGAAGCGAAGCTAGGGAGCACTGCAGCGGATCTCGTGACTATGGAAGAAAAACTGCTGCAGAGAAGCTAGGGACAGCTGCAGCGATCGTCGGGGGGCATAAACCTACTTTATATTGAAATTTCGAAGTCATTGCCCACAAACCCCAAACACAGTTTTCAAGAGAGAAAGAGGCGAATTTTATTCCATTCATTGGTGAAAGAATCTTTGAGGGTAAGTCCCCACTTTTATTTTTTCCTTTAAATTTCTTCTTTAAGTTCCATGGCTAGTTTAAGGTTCTCTAATGGTGAAGGAAAATCCTAGAACCCTAGAATTAGTAAACCCTTAAATAATTGATGGGTTCTTGAATTTATTGATGTCTAATCATCTAGGAGTATAGATTATCACTTCCTAGGATGATAATTCGATTATTAATGATAAGAATTGTGTATTGAGAATTAGGGTTCGAATAAAAATGGGAACTTTGGCCTAAAATCTGTTTAAAAAGCGTTAAATTGATTAGAAAACCTAAAGGGGTAGAAGTAATTGGGTCTTCTTCCCCAATTGTTGTTCCTGTTTTATTAGAAGGTCTATCACTTACTTAACATTATATTGCTAGACTTTGACCGTTCTGAGGTGCTTCGAAAATAGAAGGCTCGTGTGGAGTAGTTTGTGGCTCTTGTTCTGCATTCAAGGTAGGTTATGGCTTACTTTAGTTAGACTTTGATTAGCGAAACATATATATTGTGTAGAATTGATGGGAGAAAGCATGATCAGGCCTTTGGACATGGTGTTTGATTGCATATTACCTAGGTTGGTATGACTTCTGATTGTGTGGACTTGTCGCCATTACTTTATGTATTGAATATAAGGTGTATTTGTGGGATATGGGAAGGAAGGAGTTAGTATATACTCGTGTTGTTGATTGTGGCTTGTTGCCCTGTTATGCTGATTAGACTTGTTACCTGAATTGTTGTGTTGTGATGCGTGTTGCACTAAATTCTACCTTATGGTGTCATATATCATCGGAGAAAGGAAGGCTAATGAGAGTAGACCTGAATCGTGATATGTACTTATGATAATACACAGATGAAAACGCGGAGTATGATGTACTCTGTTAATGATGATAACATGCATGGCATACATTATTATTTCATGCGTGTGCTGATATTAAATTACGACTTGGTAATGTTGATGATACGTGAAAAAAGTGAGCACTTGATGACATAACACTTAGTGCGAAGGGCACTTGTTTAATTATAAGGAAAAGGGTGTTATAGACTCTTTATGTTGACTGAGATGGTGCGTATAGTTCATTCCATTGATTTTTATAAGCCTTGATATGGCTTATAGTGTTGTGACTTCCAAAGTATATTCATTGGCACTGATTGCATTGATTTAGCATATTTGCATTCACTCACTCATACATGATAGAAATGGTTCGGAACGATTCATGAAAGACTTGTGGCATGATTGTTGACACCTAATTTTTACCTTATAAAATAGGTATTTTAATTTTTAAATTTCCCGAGTCCATGACGGAGTGAGGATGCATCTCAAAAATCAAAATTTCAAAAATCCCGAGAAAATTGTAAATTGACTTTTAAATTACTGTTTAAGAGAAAATTGGCGAATATGAGAAATTACGAGTTATGTACTTTACGAACATGTTTTAAAATTAAGACAACATCCCGCCTCCATCTAATTCAAAAAAATCGCAAATTAAAAGGCAACGCATGAATTACGGCCTGTTTAAGCGATTGTTTTTTACGTATTTGAAATAATAGTAGAAACTATGTCAATATTGGGCTCGTTTTAAAGCTCGTATTTTTAAAACTACGTATTATGATTTTTATTTTTTTCAAAATATTAATTTACAAAGGCGTTTTAATTCAATACGTTATTTCTAAATTATGTATTTTATTTGAAAGTTATATTATGTTTTAAATAGGGGGAGTTAAGTTTTAAATTATCAACTTAACCCCCCCCCCCCCCCCCCACCTATATGTCTGCGACGTGTCATTTTTAACACTTAACCTAAAAAAAAATCAGTCTCTCTTTGAGAGAATGTCGAGGCGCGTTTAGGGTTCCGCGGTGGTGCTGCCATGGTTCCACCGTGTTTCTTCCATTTTTCTTTGACAGCGCGGGTATTCCCTCCCCCCTATGGTGGTGTGAGATGCCATGGACAAGGCCCACGAGGCCGTTTGTTTTCTTGTGCACTCAAACCAACTCCCAAAGGGGTGTGTTGTGGCAATTTGCTCATCGATTCCCTTTCCTTGTACTGTTGTTGCGATGTGTGAGGCTCGATTGTTTTCCAATGGTCCTTTTGGATCGTGTACTGGTATTTTTGTTTGTTTCTGTGACTCATCGTACGATTTGCTTGCTGTTATTTTTGTATTTGTGCGATTTTTTGAATCATTTGTCCTATTTTGTACTATTTTCACGTGATTTTAGGGGCCTTGTACTGCTATTACGATTTTGGATAAAATCCCTTTGGTTTTACTGATTTTGAAATTGAAAATTATGGATTTGGAGGGGAAATTCGTAGAAGGGTCTAGAACCTTTCCTTTTTGGTCCCTAGGGTTCCTATTTGGTTCCTATAAATATTAAGTTCTTTGACCATTTTCGGAGTTCAAAAATTTTGGAGATTTTAGAGAGACTAGGGTTTCAAATATATCTCTAGTTTGAAGCTTTTTGAGTCTCTACTATTTTATAGTGCAAAAATACGTACATATACACTACATATATTACATATACACTACAAAATACATACTTATTGTAGTATAAGATACAATATATAAGATATACAAAAGGAAAGATTTTCGAGAAAAAGGCTTGAAGGGTCTGTCTTGGCTTGGTGTTTGGCTAGTTGGTCTTCGATCCCTCCATTTTGATCCTAGGTTGCCATTTGAAAAGGTATTATCCTGTTTTGACACACTTTCAATTCTGTTTGTAGTTTAAACCATGTATTTGTCGTTTCCTTAATTATTGGTTAAGTGTTTATCTAGGTCATATACATGTTTTAGTGTTATTTTTGATAGAAGGGTGACATTTCACCATTTCGATTAGAATTTCCAATATTATTGTGTGACATTTCACTAATGTGAGGCTTTCCTCACAAATTTTTTGCTACTTGGATCATATGGTTGATCATTTGCTTATGAATCTGCCTATTTGAGTAGATGTTTAGTATGATGGGTTTATTATAGGATTCTTAGGCTTACAATGTAACAATTGAGTCTTAATATGCTATGTGGGATTGTTTTAGGTCCATGGTTACTGTTTCATTGCCTCTTTCTTGGGAACTCTGAAGCGTTTTAAAGGATTTACGGTTTTAAGAAATCCATAGTATTTTGGTGTCGTTTGAATGAATTTGTGACTTAAAATGGTTTAAGAACATGAATAAGGGCCTTTTTTTGAGTTTTGGGGTCTGACCCATTTTCCCTAAAAAAAATTGGTATGTCATTCTCTATGTTGAACTTAAAACTTGACTGTTTTGCAGTATCACCTTGTTAAAAAGATTTCATAAAATAGAAATGACTTTGAAACATGCCTATTTGCTGTGTTGTTAAAATCTTTTCATTAGAAGGAATCTGTCTTTGGCCTTATTAACTTGGCTTTCTGAAAACAAAAATAGAAGGAGAATAAGATAGATAATTGTTTTAGCTTGTTTCTGTGTTTGCTTGGCTGTTCAAGATTCATTTTCACATGATATGCTCACCTAGACTAAGTAAGAATTTAGGAGTCTTAAAGCTAATTTCGAAGACCTAAACATGATGTTTATATTCTCAGATCCTGTCTATTTGTGAAAACTGGAGGTTGTCTTATCATTTGTCTTTCTTGTGGTGCTTTTGAGTTCAAAACTATGCCTAGTATGCTTATTTGGACCTATAATAGACTCCATGTCCTTTCTATCTTTTTAACTTGGTTCCTTATGTTTGTGTCCTGTCCACAACCTAGGACAGAAACCATGCTCCATTTGGTGTTTCCATGATCTTAACCTGTCTGTGTGATCTCTCCTTTGTGTTTAGTCTAAAAAATGGACTTAATCCTAAACCACTGTCTATGCTATCTTAAACTACATTTGCATTTGTGTGCTACATGTTTGGCTTAGTTGGAATATCATGTCCCTAGAGGTGTTATTTGAAACCCTTTTATGTTGCTGAAAATTTGGTCTAGATCCTATATTGTCTGAATGAACCTTTGGTGCCTTGTTCATTTTTTTGCTTTGCTATGTTTGAACCTATATGTGACTACTTGAGTTTGGCTGTGATCCTTGGATCTAGTCCTTTGGCCTATGAAGGATTCCATGCTCCCTTTAGACCTTAATATGACTCCATAAGTTTTACCCTTTTGGATAGGACCCATGTACCTTTAAACTTGTTTGAGACCCCCTTAACGTTCTATGAATGACCTCTTTATGCAAATTCTTGGAAATGAACTTGTGCGTAATCTCTTTCACCACTGTTGATACCTTATTTGGATTCATTGACTTACCTTATTTGCTATTTGAAACCTGCCAGACTTCAAACTAGACTAAATTGGACATTGCTTGAAAATTTAGCACTATGGTATCTTGTTTAGAAAAACTGGAGAATGGTTTGGTGTCTGATCTGTTATTGTTGGTCTAAAATGAACCTCTAACCTGCTTGTCCACCATTTTAATGTTTTTTGTGTGGTCTTGTATGTTTCAACTTGGCACCTTTGAGTCACTTGTGCATTTCTGGGAGTTAGTAGTGATTCAGTCCTCATTTGAGACCTTGTTATATTGAGAGAACCTATCTTTTGGCTATGCATTAAGCTTAAACTAGATTAAAATTGAATCATGCACTTGTGATTACTGCTGTAATCTTCAGGTTTGCATTAGATGATTTAAGAAGGCTTAAACTTGGTTCAAACTGGTAAAATGATTTCCTCAAAATTGAACTCTATGCATTTCTTATACTCCTACTGATTGTCCATTTGATATATAAGTCTTGATTGCCTATGTGTGCTCCCAGTGTGATACCTAATACTTATTTATTTCTTGGTTTGTTTAAAACTTATGTGTGGTACTTGTGTGCTTCCCTTTTGATCTTTTAGTTGTGACTTACCCTGCTTGGTTTTTGTTTTTGCCTGTCACTATCACTTCCTTGCCATCTTATCTATTTGGAATGATACTAGAACACCTAGTTGTGCTCTGTTTTTATTTGATCTTGCATATTTTGAGCATTGGTATAATCTGTCTGTTTCTGGGTATTGTTGTATAAAGTCTAGTTGAGTTTTACATTTCTGTGTGAGGTTTAAGATGTTTATTAGCCTAGTGTCGCTTCTGATTGAATTCTGGACCCTTTTCTATGCTCTAAAATCAACTAGAAACTTTAGGACTTAGCCTAAAATGTAGTGTTCTTGGGTAAGGAATTGCTTGTGAGATTCTGGGATGAGGCTTTGCCTCTGATTTCTGGGAATGGATGATATACAAGTATCATGGATATTGAGAAGGTGGCCCTGTTCTGAACCATTGGAAAGGTGTATATTCTGTATATGCTTTGACACTTAGTAAATTTTGGGGCATTCTCCCTCTTGGGCTATCCCGTTTGAGCCTGCAATATACTCTTGGGCCTGTATACTTCGTATTTGGGCCATTCATTCGATAGACACGATCTGTTAATTATTATCTCATACGGGCCAAGCCCAACAAATGTGTAATTAATTTTTTGGCATTGTAATAATTTAATTTCCGTACTTATTTTCAAGTTATGAACATTGACTAATATTACATATGCCCTTGTCTATTTTTACCATTCCAAACCCATTGATGGGTCCCAACGGGCCCCACTAACGTATCTAGATCGAGTCAACCCAACTTGGACCAAATGGAGCATACGTCAGAATTAAGATGAACCCAATTGCATAAACATTTTTCTTTTTGGGCTTGGTCGGCCCAAATTCTCTATCTCCTTTAATTATGCACTTTAAATTATTATTTACGCAATTATTATGTCAATTGGAACCTTATGAGTTATACCACGTATTTAGAATCGCCAAAAAATGATTTTTACAAACTAATTGACACTAACTTGTGATAAATAGCATGAAAAATAGACTGATTTGGACTTATGGACTATAACTGCTGAAATTGTAAGACTGAGGGACTGAAGTTGACATTTATTGAACATGTGGGCTGATTTTGGACAAAACTTATAAGACTAATTATGATTATTTAGACTTAGACTACAAAATAAAAATTGACTTAGAAAAGCATAGAAATAAAAATGGACTATATATATGTATGTAGTATATGGACTATAATAGTGTATCTAAATTATTTTCTTAAAAACTACTTTCTTACACCTCGAATATTTTGTTTCAAAACTTTTTGGGTGGACTTACGTAGAGTCCTACTTAGGCTAAGAGTCTTCGGGTATTAGCCTAAGTGTGCTAGTCCGACACCCTAAACGCCCAATTTTGGGTAAAATTTTACCACTTTTGATTCTTGAAACGTGGTATTTTTGCATGAATGACTAATTTCTATTTGCGGAAATATAAAACAAAATTATTTTTATCACAACCAATTTATATCTACATAGAAATATTATTAGAACCCGTAGGTCAACCATATTTTACGGATCCTTAATACCGAGGTGCCTAACACCTTCCCTGGGGGATCACCAGAACCCTTACCCATACTTTGGTTAGATTAGGATTCTTTTAAAACTTAACTGCTTTAAATGAACCCTTTTCAGACTGGTTTTCCTAATTTTCTAACAATTTGGTGGCGACTCTAAAATAAGTCCATTTAGAGTACCATCCACGTAGAAGTATATTTTTTCCTTTTTCCCGGTACGATTGACAACCGTACTTCCCCAGGACACTTTCCTTTTTCAATGAGGCAAGTACAAATACAAATTGAAAAAAATAAAACTGCTACAATGATGCCTTGTGTTTGATATTGATTGATTAATTATGTGATGAGCTGATATAAAATGATAAAGAAGGAGTTCATATACACTCTTATTGTTGACTTGGAGTAATCCCTTATTTATGTTATTGATGAATTGATTCTTGAGTCTTGATATGACTTGTGACATGGTTACTTGTGTTCCCTGATATCGATTGATTGATTGTTCACATTCCCCATTGATTGTGGAAAGGAAGTACATTGTGATGAGAAAGATATTATAACTATGAAAAGGCACATTTGACAGGGGGTGAGGATGTGGCCTAAGTTAAAGGCTCGTGATCCGAGGTAAGATTCTGGAGCAAGGGTACATGGACACCATGGGTCCCTTGCAGGTCATGGCTAATGGGTCAAACATTACCATTTAGCATGTGTGTATGGATATGTGATAGGTTTAAGATAATTGGCCAGTGCATTGCATTGCATTGCACATCATTATATTTTGTATTACATATCATTACATTTTATTCTGCATCATTATTTGGCTCGTTTAGTTCTAATTTTGGCGTGGTTTGTTGAAACGGCTGCGTGGAATAGTTTTTTTTTAAGCAAAGCCACCAGAAAGGCGGTAATTTATTGATAAAGAAAATATGTACATATCAATCCAAAAGTGATTGATCAAATAACAAGAACATCAACAGAAAGAAAAATGAACAAGTGGAAAATGGAAATACAGATTTTGGTTTAAGACAGACAAGTAACAACTATTAATCCAAGGGGCTGCGTGGAATAGACATGATTAATGACGGAGTTAAAAATGTAGATTAGTGACTCTTTCTGGGGTCAGAACTTAGACTTGTAATTATCGGGTGGGATTATTCAGACTTGACTGACTTGTGGTTTAGAAGCTTCATCTTAGGCTGAGATTTAGTTATGGGAGATTCTGTGACCTTTCTTTGAGTATTATGTGCCTATCTGTTTATCTTGTAAATCTTAGTCAGCCTATGATATCTACCGGTACATAGTGTTTGTACTGATACTACCTTGTTGCACCGTTTTTGAGTGCAGATTGTGTTCCAGAGATTTCATCCAGACCACATCTAGCTTGAAACTAGTTTGCTTGATCGATCCGAGGGTGAGCTTCTATCCATGCCATGCCGCCTGAAGATCTTTCTTTCCAGATGTCTACTTTCATTCCAGACATTATTCATTATTATATTTGACAGATATTTTGTTCTTTAGACATTGTTGGTTAGAGTCCTTGTATGATGACTTTTAGATTTTGAGGATGTAATAGTTAGACTTCCGCATTTACGGTATTTATTATTTATGACTTGGTTAGCCTATTTATTCATTCACTTATCTATTGATTATTAGAGAATAAATGATTAAAGAAGTTGAAATTGGCTAGTGATTAATGGGTTAACGGGTAAGAGTTCGCCTACTAGTGATATTAAGGTAGGTGCCCGCACGATTGGTAGTTAGGATCGTGACACCCAATGTGTGACTCATACACCATGGGACCTTCCAAAACTAAAATGAGGAAGATTACATGTAATACACACGCCAAGGGTATCTTGAAGTGCATGCATATGTTTGATAAGAATTTGATGAATTCTTATGTCATGTTTTATATGAAAAGCTTGATGGTACTAGGGTCTCTGTAAAAAAAAATAGTGTCTGAGTCTATTTTAACCTCAAATGCCTTATTCTTTAGATGGTACATCCCTGCCTTTTGTTGGTCTCTGAGTCCTAAATACTATGTTTATCGCCTATACTATATCCTCTTCTCTTCTTTGGAATTCATCCTTGTACCCCTTCAAATGGCGTCATAATATGTTAAGTGGAATAGAAGTTAGTCTCTCTGAGTTTGCGTATAGATTTTTACCTGAATTAAGATATAACGTACAGGGGATATACCTAAATATACCAGGTATACACAGTTTCTATATACCTTTGGTATATGGGAACTTGTATATAGTATAAATATGGTATACCATCCATGTGGGTTCTGGAATCCTAATGTATGCAAAGTAATAATTTCTTATTTGGGCTTTGTTTGCTTTCCCTAATTGTTTGATGTGTTGGGCTATGCTTTGGCATACTTGAGTTAGTCTATGTTTGGGCCTTCTTCCCTTGCTATCCTTCTCTGAATTGGGCCTGTTTGGTTCCAAATTCTTTCTTTGTATTTATAACTTGGGCTGGACCTATTCTTTTGCATATATTAACTATTTAAGCATATTGCTGTTTATGTGTGTACGTATAATCGATGTATATGTATACTTAATCTACATTAGACAAGTAATTGAGTTCTAGATACTTTCTAACCAATATTTTCCTTTTCCCCTTTTTTGTGTATGCAAGTGAAAACAACGCAGGCCATTTGGGCTGATCTTCCCTTTCAAACAAAACCTGTTTGGCTGAGGCCCAACCTCTACGTCTTTAATCGAATCTGCATAAATCTAAGGGAAGCTAATATATTGAAGGCCCAGTCATGGGTGAAAATGGCAACTGGTGGGATTAGGTAGGCCCACCAGCCTAACTCTTATTTATTTTCTTGTACTTATACGTGCTCATGTATTTGTATATGTATTTAAAATACGCCTGTATTTGTTGAAACCCTTATGTATGGCAGAGCTTAGGAAATGCGCATAGTTTTTCTAGGTAATAGTCACAAATGATTTTTTTGGAAAAACTCGGTTAGTTCTTACACAAGCATGAAATTGACAACTTGGTTTTATTATCAGATCTTCAAGTGCGAAACTGAACTGATAGTTAAGTTTAAATTGATTTTTGAGTAAAGACTTAGACGATTTTGGGCCTTCTGCCCTTATTTTAAATCTGGAACAAGGGTGGAACTACTTTTGGGCCATAAGCCCACTTTGAGATAAAAAATGGACAAATTTGGACTTAAGCCATCTGGACCGAAAATATTTATGCAAACTTGGACTGATTCTTGTAACTTAAAATGAAGTTCAGAATTTTCATAAGTATAAGTTGAAGAATTTATAAAACTGAAATAAGACTTAAATATTTTCATATTTTGTGGGCCCAAAAGTGCAAAACTTGAGACTAAAAAATGGGGGAGCTTACACTTAGACCAAAATTGAGATAAGTTGGCTTTGGTAGGAATATGGTTGACACAATTGAGCTTCAATGGATATAACAAACTCTGTTATGTGCTTATATTATAAAGAGAGATATACTCTAGTTATTTTTCTATATAAGTAATAAAGCTTATAAGAACTAAACTTACATCGTTAGGACCAACTCTGTAGCAATTCTACTTGGGAGAAAGCCAGAGTGTCTTTTTGTCCGGATATGAAGTGAGTTGAACCCTTATACGCATTTTTAAACCAAAAACCCTTTTTTCTAGGGGATATTTTTCTAAATTTGGAATGATGATAAGCATGACAAATTTTGCAAGAAAGATATATTTTAAACAACTAATCACAATAATCACATATTGAAGCATGTAGGTCAACCGTATTCTACGAATCTTTGATACTAGGGTGCTTAAAAAATTTCCCACGAGATCACCAGAACCCTTACCTCAATCTCAGGTCCTAAAAGGTTGTTTCTCTTGATTGATAAACCCTTTCACCCGATTTTCCTAACTTCTGTTAATAAATTAGGTGGCGACTCTAAAATACTAAAATCCATTTAGAGCACAACAACCTCTTAGCAGGTCTTATGCACTCGCGTTAAAGTGAACCGTAACAGATGGGGACTCTACTGGGGATTTTATAGGTTCTAACGATAAGGGTTTCAATATAATGTGACATAATTATAATTATTCGCTTAAGTGTTTAATTTCCTGAAAAATATAAATTGTCATGCATTCATATCATAAATTCCGCCACTCATGGCAAAAAACAGGGTTTCAAAGGGGACATGCGGGCTCGCGGTCTTCCTTTACTAAAAAACCTGAAACACCCCTTCTTTTGAACACATTGAATGCGGAGTTGGTGTGCGGTCACCCAACAGCCGACAACGATTCACCTCGAGTAGTCCGTTCGGGTCTAAGGTCACTTAAAGAAAACCACTCTTGCATATGCCTAGGTTAGAGCTAAGCCAAATCCAAAGATGAACTAGAACGGGTTTGGATATTTAAGATGCATCTAAACCCGATAGGGAGACCACCTCGTGTCAAGTACGGTCTATGACCCGAAAAATGCTGCATCTCATTTGTGTGCTAATTTAAAACATGTAATGTTACAATGTGCTAAACCATTGCCTATTGGGGAGGTTTAGGAAACAAAACCTCTATAATGACATCGAGGGGTTGTAGGGAGTTGATAGAGGTAATTATCGGGTTTTGGGACCAAGATAGGATCGTCTTCTACTTTAGGGATAATATAGAAATGGCCCCGACTTTAGAGGAATTAAGGGATGTCATAACCAGCATAGGGTCGGGTCTGAAAAGAAGAAAGAAACCCGACAACCACGTCCTAATCCCAGAAAAGCCCACCTACCACCAAATACTGAAAATGCTTTCCTTATACCATGTCAATTGGGCACATGGCCTAATCATACACTTTAGAGAGTTGTATAAGCTATTCGGTAACCCAAGTGGATTTATGGAACACCCAGCCAAATTTGAAACCAATGCCAAGTGGGAAACCACCGAACCCTTAGCCTTTTCCATTTGCTTTTTGGGACTCATGGTCTTTTCTAAAAGATGGAACCTTAGCCATAGACACCCGAGTCATCTCAGTCACCAATACCATCTTTTACGGCATAACCCGACAAGAAGACACAAATACTTTGACTTAACCCCCATCATCCTAGCCGATATGTACCGAGCCCTAAGCCTTTGTAGAAACCACTATAAATACATCCCCCTAAGCCTTTGTAGAAACCACTATAAATACATCCCCCTAAGCCTTTGTAGAAACCACTATAAATACTTCCAAGGATGCAACCTACTCCTACAATGGTGGATCCTCAAACACATTATCAAAGTCGGGGGTACCCAATACTTAAGTAAGCTGCTGTTTAACTTATGTCCAAACTTTGGGGGATCAGACCAAACAGAGTTGGACCTTAACTTTTCTAGACTTAGGGAGGATGGAGTGAAGTGGATATTCGACAACTTCGTATCCGACACTGTTATGGTCAAAGGTAGAAAGTGTCTGTTCTTTCCACTTATGGGAATTCGAGGGATTCTCCCTTATATTGTAGAGTCTTAAGACAATTTTTGAGGACCCAAATCATACCCCAAGTTGGAAACATGGGGGATTTCATCATTGACTATGACAGTGATATGATTCTGAGGGCCGAAGATTGTCTTCGTGAGTGGAATGGTCGCATATCTTGGGGTCCAGACACTTTAGCTCCCGACAAGTTTTATTCGGGTTGTGAAGAAGAGTATAGAGATTGGTTGAGGGCCGACTTGCAAGGCACTCTCACTCCCAAACCCATCTTCTACAGTTGTGTTCAAGATAAGGACTCCAAAGTTGATATCCGAGCCCTCTTGATTAAGAGAAGGGCCGATGATAGGGATGCTAAGTATTTGGAGAAAATAGAGCAAGATCAGACAACCATAGCGAGCTTGAAACATGAGTTGGAATTCATCCATGACTGTTTGACTGAGCTCGATGATAGGATGAAGAAAACTTTAGATGACATTAATCCAATAAGCTTCATAGAGAAGGGCTTCTTGATGGACGCTGTATTGACATCGACTCACCTCCATATCCAGTCCGCCCTCCGAAAGGCCAAGAAGGCAAGGACCGATAGGGCTTCATCATCAACTACTAGAGGACACTTCAGTTGATTTATTTTTCTATCATTATTATCTTTTGGTACCCCTTCGGGGTAGAATATTATTAATGAAATTTATGATTATGGGGAAATAGTTTGGTACAAATGTCACATTTATGTTTCAAGCGATTAGAAACCCTAGGAACGCGAGTAATATATTATTTAATGATATATTGCTATGTGAATATGCGCTTTGTTTGTTTCATATGCTTCGTTTAAATGCTTGATTGATATCAGGTACTGACCACTACCCAAAGAAAAGCACCAAAATAGTCACAACCCCTACTAACCTTAGTTACATTTCAGCAAAGGCTAAAATGGATGTCGTGAACATCCAGGAACATGTTGCCATCAAAAGGAAGATTCAAGACCTGGAAAGGAAAATCTGAGCCATTATGGGAAAGATCAAAGAGGTCGATGAGTTGATGAACTCAGCGGAACGCCCACCCAAAGAAGCTACTGAGATAAAGTGTCGTCTTGAGAGCTTTTCGGACAAAGACAAAGGAATACCACCCAGGTACATATCCCTATTCGAGGGACAAGGAGACGAAGATTATGTAGCGGAATCTGACCCGCTAGAACCCACTTGTCCATCAAGAGAGGCCGGCTCCATTTCCTCCACAAATCAAGAGGGAGAACCTGAGGTACAAATAGAGTTCGTCCTCCCGGTATAGCCAACTTGGCTGGAAATTGCACTCAAGGTCGTCGCCTGCCATTACCGCATCTCACCGAAACACGTGACGTGTGAATAAATCTTTGATAAGCTCAAGAGTATGGGAGTCGCATGCTTTAGTCATGAGAGATGGCCACCCTGTGCCCCAATCTTCGCACGCAAAAGGTGCCTATTCCACAAAGAACAGTCATGCCATACTACTAACGGATGTTTGTCCCTCCGAAAAAGAATCAAAAGATTGATTGACGACAAAACTATCGCCAAGTTTTGGGGACTCCATTCGCTGTTGGTCCACGACACTGTTTCGCTGAATTAAAGAATCACGCTGAATACTCATATTTGGCGTTATGACTTCACTATCTTTAAGGATTCATATGTGAGCATCTTCCAAAAACTGGCGAGGACGGGAAAGATTCAGCCCATTAGGGCCGCTTGGAAGGCCTTGTCTGTGGGAACAAGTCAAAGAAAGATGTCTTTTTCACTCTAGAGCCCTGGGGCATGACATTGAAGAATGCCAGGCCTTCAAGTTCGAGTTAGAACACTTGGTTCATACGGGCAGTATTTGGGTAATGCTCCCGTCCGTATTAAAAACAAGGGCCTTAGGCCGAAGACGGGTTTAAAGGACAAACAACCCTTTTTGATCTCAAAGAGAGGTCACCTTTTGGGTAGATGTTTAGGTGGTCCCCTTTTGAATTTTTGAAAAGATTTGTCCCCCCCTCCCCCCTTTATATGTGAAAAAAACTATATCCGACCTAATGTCCCAAGGAGGGATAGGTAGGAAGCCTTTATCGGGCCTGGTCTTGGGTAGGTTTAAAGTAGGGGAGTCTTTATTTTAATGTAAACCGAACTACGAAAGGTCCTGATTTCCCGTAGAGGGATACGTAGGCAGTGTACATAAGACTCGGTCCCTATGTTATAAATATGTATTCCCCCCACTTAATTCAAAGAGCCAAAAATATTCGAAACCCCGGTACAAGGGATCAATCAAGTATTTGAATCAAACATATGATTATTTCTGTGCTACGTGCTTTATCTGCCAACTCGGTGTGGTATCTTGCTTATTTATTGTTGTATAAGAAACGAACATCATTTGCCTTTGAGGCTTTCTTTTCTAATAGAAGAGAAAGTTGACCCGGTTCACACTGGCATTCTTCACAAGATCGAAAGATTCGATAGCATCTTTGTCCCAACAAGACCGAGGCAAAGAAAAAATGACTGGTACTTTGGAAGATGAACAAAACCGGACTGAACTCGCCATTAGAGAGTCACCCACACCGGAATCACATGAATCCTCGCTTCTGAGAATGTTATTAAGATGCTGTTTGAGAAAGTTGATGACCTCCAAGAAAAGGTCACGAGAGCAGAAACAGCCAATGCTACCAAAGAGGCGCCCACTGAGGCAAAGAGGCCTCCACCGCCTCTTCTATCTTTAAGCTTACCACTACACGATCACTTCCCCACCTACCCCACTAGGACCACAATGCCGTTCACCCCAAACCCTATTGCCGATGGACACATTGGTACCTCATACCAAACCCCACTACCTACTAACGTTGTCCAAATTCCCGAAACTACTCATTCAGTTCCCTCCTACCAAGCACCGTAATACACCCATCCTAGCTCTACTATAGGCTCAGGCACCTTTCCTCTACAAATCGCAAAATCCGCCCACATTCCCAAAAGCCACCCCGCTTACCAAACAGTTTCTTTCCACACAACTATTACCCAAAATGCCTTCTCACCAGATCATCAAGAGATTGATAAATTATGAAGAGATGGAAAAGGCGTGAGGGCCGAACAAGACAAGTGTGACAAAGCACTTGAGCGTAAAATGGTAGAGATGCTGGAACAATCCATGAGAGCTACCCACAAAGCTACGGGTTTGAGCTACGATGATCTGTGTATACACCCAAGCTTGGACTTGCCCTAAGGCTTCAAAGTACCAAAATTCAAGATGTTTAATGGGAGGGCAACCCGAAGGTCCATCTCCGAGCCTACTGTGACCAACTGGTCGGTGTCCAAGATAATTAGGCAGTTATTGTAAGGCTATTTAGCCGAAGTCTAATTAGAGAAGCCTCTGAATAGTTGACGACACAAGACATACACCAATGGACCACATAGGAAGATACTGCTAGAGCTTTCATGGAAAGGTTTCGTTTCAATATGGAAAAAGTACTAGACCAGTACTACTTGGAAAAGATAAAGCAAAAATCCACCGAGAACTACCGCGAGTATGCGAGTAGGTGGAGAACTGAAGCTGCTCGAGTACAACAGTCAATGGGTGAGGAAGAATTAGTCTTGGTCTTTATCCATTCACAAGAGATGAATTTCTACGATCGAATGTTGTCAATGGCTGGAAGCCCGTTGTCTGAACTTCCCCACAGTGTAGCCGGCAAGGCTGCTTGATCAGGCTCTACGAGCTTTATCACAAAGAAGATAGAGGACGTGGTGAACATTTCCCATAATCCCATCCCCAGACCTAAAAGAAAGGAGGAATTCCAACCTCCGGCGGAAATATACTCTTTACCACCCCCAAATACCTATATAACCGCTCCATACAACTAGGTGCCCGTCTATTATACGCAGTAGACTTTCCAAACGCCACCACCTAACTACCAAGATCCACACAATACCTTTCATACCTCACCACCAAACTACCAAACCGCTGCACCTGCTTACAGACCTCCAAAAAACAACCCGTCCACATATTACCAAAACCAACCCGTCCACATATTACCAAAACCAACCACAACCAAATGCTTACAATGGGCCATGTCATAAATTCAAAAAGAAGCCTACCCCTATATTTACCCCATTGAAGGAGAACCGAACTGATCTATTCAAGAGATTGAGTGCCGCCGAGATGATCCAGACACCCCCCCCCCCCAAAGGTTGTTGATCCCAAAAATTAATTTTATCAGGCGGACCAAACATGTGCCTTCCATTCAAACGGAGTAAGGCACGGTACTGAGGATTGTATCAATCTAAAGTACAAAAGACAGGATATGATTGACAGATAGGAGGTTATTCTTCAAACAGTTGTGCCAAATGTGAATGCCAATCCTTTGTCTAATCATGGCAACAATGTGATTCACGTGATTGAGAAAGAAGAGGATTGGGTCCCAGGTAGGCCCGTCATCCGGGACTCCATGAAAAAACTAGAGCGCATAGTGGCTTCACTCTCTATATAGGAACGCCTACAGTTTAAAGTGTTCCCCCACCGACTGTTGCACACGTATCTCAAGTAGTGGCATCATCTCCCAGAAAAAAGTTTGTGGTGCAAGTAATTGCGGCACATGGGATGACAAGGTTGGGAAGATGTTATACTCCCGAATATTTGGCCTAAAGGACACATCAAAAAGAAGAAAAATCGAAAGAGGGCGATTACCGAAGGTGAAGCGGAAGATTTCTGGCACCGAATACAACCAAAAGAATACTCATTTGTGGAGCATTTAAAGAAAACTCCGGCCCAGATATTTGTACTAGTACTTTGGCTAAGTTCACCCAGCACAGCTTAGCCTTGATTAAGGTGTTGGAAGAAGCTCACGTCCCTGCCGGGACAAGTAGCGAAAACCTAGAGGAAATGGTCGCCAATGTCATGGAGGAACATCAAATTGCCGTCACTCAGAAAGAACTGCCCAAGGAATGCACAAATCACAACAAAGCACTTCATATCACTGTTATATGCCGTAATAAAGTAGTCACTCGAGTTCTAGTTCATAATGGGGTTGTGCTCAACGTTTGTCCTGAATCCACTCTGGTCCAATAGGGTTACGACCTTGGAAAAGTTTGTCAGAGTCATACTTACATACGTTCATTTGATAGAGGTCAGTGTGAGGCCACCGGAGAAGTTGAGTTCAATATCCAAATAGGACCGGCGAAATTTGTCACCGAGTTCCAACTCATGGAAATACCCTCAAATTACAACTTGTTGCTGGGAAGACCATAGATCCACATGGTGGGAGCTGTGCCATCTTCACTCCATCAGTCTCTAAAGTTTTTGTGGGATGGCCACGGGGTAGTAATCCACGGAGAAGGTAGCATTCACAACAACCCAGACAATTAAGTACCTGTCATTGAAGTCGTGCTAAAAGGAACAGATTTCCACGTGACGGAATTGGTAGGATCTTCGCACAAAATAGAAACCATCGAAACACCCATACCCATAGACTATAAAATGATTGCATCAACTATGCTTCAAAACGAGTTCGAACCTGGGAAAGGTTTGGGAAGGAACTTACATGGCATCACAAAGCCAATTCCCATTCCCCAAGACAATTTTTTCTTTGGGCTTGGGTATGTCCTTACTGATGATGAAGTCTCGGTGGCTACCAAGAAGAAGAAAGGTGCTGGAAAGCTCCGCAAGCCTATTCCGAATTTATACCAGTCATTCCCAAATAGAATGCCTATTCCAAATGATGCAGACATAAAAGAAGGGATAGGGATGTTATTCCAAGAAGAAGATTGCTCAGTGGTACTGGAAGAATGCACGGGAGCGCGCACCATCCGAGGTGCTGATCAGGGCGAGCAATTGTCCAACTGGACCTCTACCAGGCTTTTGGCTCTCCAGTAGAGAAATGATGAATTTATTTTAAAACGACGAGAATCGGTCGAGGCTTAATTATTCACCTTTTACACTTTATTTACCTCGTAATGTTTTCAAAAATAGAAATGGCTCGACGTCGATCCGAGCCAGGACCCCAGTCTGTACTTTCATTACAATCAAATTAATGAGACCTCGAATTATGGGAAAATGAATTTTTATTTACTGCATGTATGTGTTTTATACTAACCTCACTTTTCCTTGGTTTTTCAGTAATAAAAATAACAAAGCAACCCTAAATGTCATGACATGTTGCGAAATGAATGAGTCAAACAATATAGAGGAGGAAGAGTACTAGGAATATGATGAGGAAACGATGCTACCTGAGGGTCTTGTAGAAGAGGTAGAGCAATTAGAAAATGAATAAAAGCCGAATATGGATGAAACGGAAGCAATCAACATAGGTGATGAAGAGAACATCAAAGAAACTAGGATAAGTGCACACTTAGAGGCAACTCAAAAAGAATAACTGATAAGTCTACTAACGGAGTACGTGGACATGCGTGGTCATATGCTGACATGCCGAGATTAAGCACTAGTGTACTGTCCCACAGGTTGCCCATCAATGTGGGATTTACCCCCGTGAAATAGATAATCTGACAGTTCAAGTCGGATCTCAACATCCGCATTAAGGACAAAGTGGAAAAACAAATCAAGTCAGAGGTGGTGGAAGTGATCTCAACAGAGTCAGTCCCAAAGACAATTTCCACTCGAAAATATCCACATACTCATAGAGAACTGTGCTAAGCATGAACTACAATTATTTATGGATTGTTTCGTTGGGTATTACCAAATCCTAATGGATAAAGAGAAAGAGAAAAAGACAGCTTTCATCACTATATGAGGATGTATCATTATAGGATAATGCCATTCGGTCTCAAAAATGCAGGCGCAACTTACATGAGTGCTATGACTACCATCTTCCATGGCATGATCCAGAAATAATTGAAGTATACATGGACGATGTTATCATTAAGTCAAGAGAGAGTTTGGAGCATACCACACATTTGAGGAAATTCTTTGACAGACTCCGAAAGTTTAATCTAAAACTGAACTCGGCTAAATGTGCGTTTGGAGTACCCGCTAGAAAGTTACTTAGATTCATATTCAGTCGAAGGGTCATAGAACTAGATCCAACCAAGATCAAGGCAATTCAAGAGTTACCCCCTCCCACGACCAAGAAAGAGGTCATGAACTTCCTGGGGAGACTGAATTATATTGGATGGTATAGGCTAGTCTACCATCATTATGGAGCCCATACTTAAGCTCCTTAAGAAAGACGCACCCATAAAATGGATAGAAGAGTGCCAAGAAGCTTTCGACACCATCAAGAGGTATCTGTCCAATCCACCAATTTTTGTACCTCCTAGGCCTCGGAGCCCACTTTTGCTGTACTTATCAGTGTCGGAAAACGGCTTCGGGTGCATGTCAGGACAACACGACAAAACAGGGAAAAAGAAGCGTGCCATCTACTATATGAGTAAGAAATTCACTGCCTGTGAGGCGAGATATATACTAGTGGAAAATACCTGTTGCGCCTTAACATGGGTAGCCCAGAAATTGAGGCATTGCTTGTCGTCATATACCACCCACCTCATACTTAAGATGGACCCGTTGAGGTATATTTTCTGCCAGCCCATGCCCATCGGGAAGTTGGCCAAGTGGAAGATGTTTCTAAGTGAATTAGACATTGTATACACAACATAAAAGGCCGTCAAAGGACAAGCTTTGGCCGACCAGTTAGATGAAAATCCCGTGGATGAGGATCTCGAACCCCTTCGAACTCATTTCCCGGATGAAGGAATATTGGCCATAGAAGAAAAAATGATAGAGCCCAACACGAGATGGAGAATATTGGCCATAGAAGAAAAAATGATGGAGCCCAACACGAGATGGAGATTATTCTTTGATGGGGTCGTCAACTACAAAGGTTCCGGAATCGGAGCGGTTTTGATATCAGAATTGGGAAAACATTACCCGATGGCCGTAAAGCTCAAATTTCGCTATACCAACAATATGGTAGAATACGAGGCTTGCATCCTAGGTCTCAGAATGGCATTGGACATGGATATCAATGAACTATTAGTCATAGGAGACTACGACCTCCTAATCCATCAAGTACAGGGTGAGTGGGCCACTAAGAATGATAAGATCTTGCCATACATAAACTTGGCGCAGAGGTTTTGTAAAAGGTTCAAAAAGATCGAATTCAGGCATACCCCAAGGGCTCAGAATGAGTTTGCCGATGTTTTGGCCACCATATCATCAATGGTTCAGCATCCCGAAAGCAGTCACATTGACCTGCTAGAAATAAGCCTGAAAGAGAAGCACGCCTACTATTCCTACATGGAAGGGGAACCAGACGGCAAACCATGGTACAATGACATAAAGATGTATTTGGAGAAGCGGGAGTATCCTGAAGGTATCACAAGTAGCCAAAAGAAAACCATTCGAAGAATGGCTAATGGTTTCTTTCTGAACAAAGAAATACTGTACAAACGGACGCCAGATTTTGGTTTGCTCCGATGTGTGGATGTCGTTAAAGCCACAAAACTCCTGGAAGAAGTACATGCTGGGACCTGTGGGCCCCATATGAATGGATTCTTACTAACCAAGAAAATCCTCTGAGCAGGATATTACTGGATGGCAATGGAAAGCGATTGCTGCCAATTTGTACATAAATGCCATCAATGCTAGATCCATGGAGATCTAACCAAAGTACCACCAAGTGAACTCAACGCCATGAACTCACCCTAGCCATTCGTCGCTTGGGTATGGATGTCATTAGACCTATCAAGCCTGCCGTCTCAAATAGACATCGATTTATTTTAGTCGCCATTGACTACTTCACCAAATAGGTGGAAGCAACATCTCACAAATCAGTGATAAGAAGGTAATAGCCGACTTTGGGTGAAACAACATCATATGTCGCTTCGCCATTCTCGAGTTCATTATAACGGATAATAGGATAAATCTGAACAGTCACCTGATGAAGGATATCGGTAAGTAGTTCAAGATTTCTTATCGAAACTCAATGGATTACCGACTGTAAATGAATAGAGCTGTAGAAGCAGCCAACAAAATCATCAAAAGGATATTGAGGAAAATGACAGACAATTACAAGGGTTTTTGCATGAACAATTCCATATGCCTTATTGGGATACCGTACAACAACCCGAACATCAATAGGGGAAACTTCGTACCTGCTTATTTACGGTAGCGAACCAGTCATACCTGCCGAGGTTAAGATACCGTCACTGAGAATCATTCAAGAGACGGAATTGGATAATGCAGAATGGGTTCGAGCTCAGTACGAGGGACTACTTTAATCGCTGAAAAAAGGATGGTTGTCGTATGCCACGGTTAATTGTACCGACAAAGGATGGCACGAGCCTTCAACAAACGAGTTAGAGCTCAGTTTTTTCAAATAGGTAAAATGGTACTCAAAAGAATATTCTCGCACCAAGATGAGTACAAAGGGAAGTTTGCTTCTCACTGGCGAGGCCCCTATATGGTTCGCAAAGTACTCTCCGAAGGAGTAGTGGTTCTAGCAGAAATGGATGGGAAAAAGTAGCCCAAGCTAATCAACTCAGATGTAATTAAGCGGTACTACGCGTAAGGACACGCCTTTTAAGTTGTAATGGTTATTTATATTGCTTGTAATAGCTATTTCTTTTCTTGTAATCGTTTGTAATAAATAGAAAAACCAAATGATTTCCTTGTAATATGAAATACGCAATGACTTGACTGCCCCACAATGGGATACGTAGAGTTTCTACTTGTGACCCGGTCGCATCATTAGTAAGAACTAAAACTCATTACTTTTATTCCGAACTACGTTCGACCTGATTCCTGCTGCGACAGGATATGTAGGTGCTCTTTGAGCTCGATCGTACCAAATGAAAAATGTCAGAAACCCCTAGAAAGCCTCAGAGAAAGGACTTCAAGGAGAATTCAGATCTGGCACGAAGAGATTGCCACACAGGCCCAACTGGTGAAGAATGTTTTAGAGCGTCTCAAAAGTTCGCGCTGCCAATCTGTCACAAGAATCAGCCAACCCAGAGTCTCAAACTGGGGAAAAATTTTTGAGAGGAACCTTAACCAGTCAGCGAGGGTTAATCAGTTCAAAAATTTTGAGGCGACCTCAAAATTTGCTACATTTAAAGATTCGACACGAGAGTTTGCCAAGCAGAATAGATTTAAAATGGGATAGAATTTTTGAGAGAATCTCAAAAATTTCACACAAGGAAATAGGAATCCTAGCTATCAGATCAGCAAAGAATGGAATACTCCTCATTTGAAAGTATATGGCATGACAATTTGTCACGCCCCAACAAGGGGAATCGTGCTGGGAAACTACCATTTCCCACCTCGATAGGCGAGCCCTTTCCCAAATCATTCATTCGATCACCCTAGATTAATAAAGGTAATCGAGTATAAGTCTCAAACATAGATAATAATAAGGATAGTGAATAGATACAGAAATAATACAACAATCCCAAGGGATTTGGTCTAAGGCCGTACAAGGGCCCCTACTACAAATACTATAAGTCTGAATATGAATACATGACTGATAATGGAATACCATCTCAGAATATCAAAATAAGACAAGTAAATAAGAAGAGGCATCCCGGCAGCGAGTCCATCCAATGTTCAGCCTGACACTACAAGAAAGTATAGAAATGACAATAACAAATTTAATATTTGGCAGCAACGTAGTTTTATTGTTGTAAAATGACCTTTTTTGTTGCCAAAGAATTTAATTTTGTTGCTATAGTATTGATTATTGTTGCAAAAAGTACTTTTGGTAACAAAAAAAAAAATTTGTTGTACGTTGTTGCATTAACAACTATTGGGAAAAGTCTATTCAACAATTCTTTTTGTTGCCTAAAGTACTTTTTGCAACAATAATCAATCTATGGCAACAAAAAAAGAATTGTTGCCAAATATATTTTTTCTTGTAGTGTGGAATACTCATTAGAAGACCTCAGGACTCAGTCACGGGGCGCAGAAGTAGATCCGGTCACAAACTTTGCACTTAAAAAGAATGCATCAAGTTATAATAAGTACAACAACTTGTATTGAGTAGGCATCATAGGCTGACAACAGTTAGAAAATCATATATATAAGAAAAAGACTGAAAAAATAGGTTGTAACAGTCCGTAAATTCGGGTTTGGTGTGAATATGTAAAAATCTAGTGTTAAGATGATATTATATCTATATGAATCCATCCTTGATGAATTCGGGTGGAAGATGGTCGTTTTGAAGTCAAACCAACAATTGAAATTCTTAAGGGCTCTTAAATTCGCCTAAGTTTTGGTAGGTCTGTCTTCTGGGTGATTTGGATGAAAATGTGTTGCGAATTTGGAAACTCTTCCCCAAAGAGAGTTGTAAATCTTTGAAATAGCTTTCCAATGGTAGGTCGCCTAGCCCAAGCAAAGTTATGTACAAAAAGTTATGTCTATTTTACTGAAGGGCACAAAAGCTGGAGATTTCGCCCAAAGTACACCCAGAAAGTACGGGACGTCCTTTTAGGACGTACTTCTTCCATTCCTCACAGGTTTTGGTAGCCAAAGTAAGGGCTACAAGTACAAGACGTACAGTACTTTGTGGCCGTACTTTCACCATTTTTGGTAGAAAATAGGGTTTAAAATGGGTATGGTCTTATTTTGTTCCCATTTTTTTTCATGCTCCCGAATCCTAAGGACGAAAATCATTCCTCCAAGTCTTCAAATAAAAGGTAAGAACACCCTTAACATTACTAATCCATTCTAACATCAAACCCATGATTCTTAACATGATTCTTGTGACCAAAACATAGGGTTTGCAGCATAATTATTCCTAAAGTGATTCAATCTAGGGTTTGGGTGTTCTTCATTAGGAAAGTGAATTGTTAAACTTTGTTTAATGTATTAAGGTATGTCTCTTTTAAAAATCCTTTTTGACTATGAAGGTGATTTGTATGTCTTTATTTCAAAATTCGTCTTTTCATGCATGTCTAGATTTTCCCAAAAATCTTTCATGAAGTATGTCTATATTCCAAAAATCATCTTTTCAACTATGTCTACTTGTGAAGTACGCTTATATTGTGAAAGCATGAATTGTATTTGAGAAACCTTCCTTGATTGTTTGTATAAGTTATAACTTTTGTTTGGTAGAATTTAATCTGGAATTAAAGATGATTTCTTTTAGACAAGGTCATGCGTGTGTAGGGTCAAGCCCGCATCAAACCTTATATGAACTATACTACTTTGTGAAACTCGCTTTTCCCATTATTGGATGATTGAACTTAATCTTCTAAAGGTTGAACCTCAAACTTGTTTTGTTGTTGAGTGGATTTCTTGAATTTGAATTTGAATAAGATTCTAAATCGGTTATGACTTGAAATGCCTCTATTTTGAGATGATGACTTGAGAAGTGAGCTTCGGCTCTAAGGCATGATTGATGATTCGGTAATATGCCATGATTTATATGTTGGTGTTTGGGCCTGTATGGGCAAGCTGTGCTAATCCAGGGGACGATTAGTCGTTATGGATCCTAACGTATCGATACGAGTATTTCTGTGTCAGTCCATAGTACTATTGACCTCCGTTGCTTCCTAGACCGGATTATCTATGACTGTGCTAGTCCAAAGGATGATTAGCCTCCGTATCTTCCTAGACCAGAGTATCTATGACTGTTCTAGTCCAGAGGACGATTAGCCTCCATTGCTTCCAAGGCTGGAGTATCTATTACTGAGTTAGTCCAGAGAATGATTAGCCTCCGCGGTTAACCCGGAGTATCGATTGATTGACCTTCATGTGAGTGGCTTGTTTCATATCTTGTTTCCTGTGAGTGGCTTGTGGTGATTTAAATTCGTCAGTGAAATACTTGGCCTGGTAAATAGTAAGGTATTAAGTTAATGTGTCTGTCATTGTTGGATTCTTTGATGACTCTTTAATGTTGCTGACTCTCTTTATTCCTGGGCTTGAACTGTTATTTTCATTGATATCATTTTATTGATTTTATTCATTATATTTTGTTTTGTTAACTATTGCCGCTTAGACACTCACTGAGTACCCAATACTCAGGCATACCATTATTGTTTTTGATGGTATGTTAGGTATCATTGAGGAGCAGGTTCGTGATACGCCTATGACTTAAGAGAACTTACTGCTTTCTAGACTATTCGATGAGCCCACATGACTGTTCGTGGGGCACCATTCTATCTTTACTTTTTGTCTTTTTATTTCGGGCTGTGTCCCCATGATTTAGACATTGCTCATTATCTTAGAATCTCCATAGTATACGTTCTTGTGGGTAGTTGTTGAGTTATTGATTAACTCTCTGGCACGTTATTATGCGTGACTAAGTATTTGATGAATAAAGACTTCCGCTGATTTAATTCATATATTCATGATTTGTACATTTATTTTATAAACTGCTGGAGGCGAATATTGAACCTGGCGAGTTCAAATATTGTTATTGCATCTTTTAGGTTCTTCCAATGTTGTTCATGACTTCGGATGCCGGTCACGTCTAGGGTGGGTTTTGGGGCGTGACAAGCTTTATATCAGAGCCTAGGTTTAAATGTGTCTTAGGAGTTGTCTGTGTCTGTGGAGCTGTGTCTAGTGGAGTCTTCCTTGTGCAGCTTGATCACCTACATGATTTAAAGACGACCAGAGCATTTATATATGTTTCTCATTCTTCTTTATTCTAGATTGTGCTATAGAGCTTGAACTACCGTTAGGATCATTCTTACGTGTCCGATAATTTGTGCCCCGCAGAAATGGCTTTAACTCGTGCGAGGACTGCTAATCAGGGAAACAATGGTGCTTCTAACTCATCGTCTGGCGGACAAGCTGCTAGGGTCACTAACCGTACCACTGCTGGGGTTGAGAACGATAATTCGTTAGTTGGGTTTGCCGAGCAACAAGAGAATTGGAAGGGAGAAGAAAGGCTAGACAGGGAACAAAGTAAGAAGGCCCGATCTATGGGTGGTTTCAATAGTTCACAAAATGGAGGGCAAAGGAAAGGGTATTCTGCACCTCAACAGTTTGTTTCTCAGTCTAATGTGGGCGTTCCATCTGGTGGACAAGGTCAGAGGGACAATGATCAGAATAGATATTCACAAGGTAATAACCGACAAGCATTTAGATGGGAGGATCGTGTTTGTCACCATTGTGGGATTAGGGGTCATATCAAGAAATATTGTAGGAAGTGGCTTCGTGAAATGGCTAACTTTTAAGGCCAAAGGAATAATAATGCTAACAACACCCCTAATGCTCGTGATAATGGGGCTGGTAAAACGGTTGCTAACACCGCTAATAGGGGACTAGCTCGACTTTATAGTTTGACCCGTAGGGAGACGGCAGAAGATCCTAATGCTGGGGTCACAGGTATTCTTAGTATATGTTCTTTTGAAGCGCATTCGTTGATCGATTCGAGCTCGACTCTTTCGTATATAACTCAGTATCTTGCCCTTTATTTTTTTGTATGGAAGTCGAACAATTGTTGACACCCTTTTTCTACGAATACCCCTGCGTCCTTATTATCGCTTCTATAATGTATAGAGACTGCATCGTTGTAGTTAAGGGCCGTGAGATTACTTTGATGTGTTTGAATTAGAAATGATGAACTTTGATGTGATTTTTGGGGATATACTACCTTTTCGAGTGTTATGAAACTTTGGATTGTCAATAGAAATAGTTAGGCTTGAATTTGCTGAGGGACTCGTTATAGAGTGCAAAAGTGATATTGCTAAAACCTCGGGGTAGACTTATGTCGTATCTTAAGACTTAGGGGATGAACTCGAAGGGGGCGTAGTTCTATCTAGTTGTTGTAGTGTCACTCAAACCGTGTTACCTTCATTTATTCCCTACTGCAGATATGTGTTGAACCTTTCGACTATGTATTCCCTGTGAAAGTTTAGATTAGAGGTACGAATCCCTTGTCTATATGTTTAGGCTTGAATGATGTATTCATTATATGGTTAGTCGTATGTTACCCCTGAGAATGATCCTCTTTACTAAAGAACTCTAGAAATTCTGAAATTTGAGGTTTAGTGAAAAATCTTAAACCATGACTTTCATTCGGGGACGAATGATCTTTCGGGGGGGGGGGGGGGGGGAGGGGTAATGTAACACTCCGTAAATTCGGGTTAGGTGTGAATATGTAAAAATGTAGTGTTAAGATGATATTATATCTATATGAATCCATTTTTGATGAATTCGGGTGGAAGATGGTCGTTTTGAAGTCACACCAACAATTAAAGTTCTTAAGGGCTCTTAAATTTGCCTAAGTTTTGGTAGGTCTGTCTTCTGGGCGATTTGCATGAAAATATGTTGAGAATTTGGAAACACTTCCTTGATAAAAGTTGTAGATCTTCCAAATAACTTTCTAATGGTAGGTTGCCCAGACCAAGAAAAGTTATGTACAAAAAGTTATGTCTGTTTTACTGAAGGGCACAAAAGTTGGAGATTTCGCCCAAAGTACGCCCAGAAAGTACGGGACATCCTTTTAGGACTTTCTTCTTCCGTTCCTCACTGGTTTTGGCAGCCAAAGTACGGGCTACAGGTATGAGACGTACTTTAAAGTACCGGACATACTTTGTGGCCGTACTTTCACCGTTTTTGGCAGAAAATTGGGTTTAAAATGGGTATGGTCATATTTTGTTCCCATTTTTTTTTCATGCTCCCAAACCCTAAGGACGAAAATCATTCCTCCCAATCTTCAAATCAAAGGTAGGAATACCCTTAACATTACTAATCCATTCTAACATCAAACCCATGATTCTTGTGACCAAAACTTAGGGTTTGCGGCATAATTCTTCCCAAAGTGATTCAAGCTAGGGTTTGGGTGTTCTTCATTAGGAAAGTGAATTGTTAAACTTTGTTTAACGTGTTAAGGCATGTCTCTTTAAAAAATCCTTTTTGAATATGAAGGTGATTTGTATGTCTATATTTCAAAATTCGTCTTTTCATGTATGTCTAGATTTTCCCAAAATTGTTTCTTGAAGTATGTCTATATTCCAAAAATCATCTTTTCAACTATGTCTACTTGTGAAGTATGCTTATATTATGAAACCGTGAAGTGTATTTGAGAAACCTTCTTTGATTTTTTGTATAAGTTATAACTCTTGTTTGGTGGAATTTATTCTGGAATTAAAGATGATTTCTTTAAGACAAGGTCATGTGTGTGTAGGGTCAAGCCTGCATCGAACCATATACTAACTATAATACTTTGCGAAACTCGCTTTTCCCATTATTGGATGATTGAATTTAATCTTTTAAAGGTTGCACCTTAAACTTGTTTTGTTGTTGAATGGATTTCTGGAACTTGAAATTGAATAAGAGATTTGAATAAGATTCTAAATCGGTTATGACTTGAAATTCCTCTATTTTGAGATGATGACTTGAGAAGTGAGATTAGGCTCTAAGCCATGATTGATGATTCGATAATATGCCATGATTTGTATTTTGTTGGTGTTTGGGCCTGTATGGGCAAGCTGTTCTAATACAGAGGACGATTAGCCGTTATGCATCCTAACGTATCGATACGAGTATTGCTGTGTCAGTCCATTGGACGATTGACCTCCATTTCTTTCTAGCACGGAGTATCTATTGCTGTGCTAGTCCAGAGGACGATTAGCCTCCGTATCTTCCTAGATCGGAGTATCTATGGCTGTCCTAGTCCAGAGAACGATTAGCCTCCGTTGATTCCAAGCCCGGAGTATCTATTGATGTGCTAGTCTAGAGGATGATTAGCCTCCACGGTTTCCTAACCCGGAGTATCGACTGATTGATCTACCTGTGAGTGGCTTGTTTCATATCTTGTTGCACGTGAGTGACTTGTTTCATATCTTGTTGCCTGTGAGTGGCTTGTGGTGATTTGAATTCGTCAGTGAAATACTTGGCCTGGTAAATGGTAAGGAGTTAAGTTAATGTGTCCATCATTGTTGGATTCTTTGATGACTCTTTAATGTTGCTGACTCACTTTATTCCTGGGTTTGAACTGTTATTTTCATTGATATCATTTTATTGATTTTATTCATTATATCTTGTTTTGTTAACTATTTCCGTTAGACACTTACTGAGTACCCAGTACTCAGGCATACCATTGTTATTTTTGATGGTATGTTAGGTATCATTGAGAAGCAGGTTCATGATACGCCTACGAATTAAGAGAACTTGCTGCTTTCGAGACAATTCGGTGAGCCCACATGATTGTTCGTGGGGCACCATTCTATCTTTACTTTTCGTCTTTTTGTTTCGGGCTGCGACCCGATGATTTAGACATTGCTCATTATCTTAGAAGCTCCATAGTATACGGTCTTGTGGGTAGTTGTTGAGTTATTGATTAACTCTCGGGCACGTTATTACGTGTGACTAAGTATTTGATGAATAAAGACTTCCGCTGATTTAATTCATATATTCATGATTTGTACATTTATTTTATAAACTGTTGGAGGCGAATATTGAACCTGGCGAGTTCAAATATTGTTATTGCATCTTTTAGGTTCTTCCGATGTTGTTCATGACGTCGGATGCTGGTCACGTCTAGGGTGGGTTTTGGGGCATGACATAGGCATGCTCACAATCAGATAAAACTCGGCCCAATCCAATTACCGAATCCAGTACCATACAACCAAGTCTTGTAAATAACCTCAAGTCCACTATAAATCCAATCCATTTCTCAAGAACTACTATTAAGTACATATATCACCAAGAATCAATCAACAAGTTCCAAACAATGCCAACAATAAATATGAGATGAATGCAATGCATATGCAATGATACACACACACACACTTCGGGCGAAATATCTCGTCTCTTCGACAGTCGTGACCCATGGGGGACCGCAAAGTTCGTGTACCTACTGCGGAACGCACAGTCCGATCTAAATAGTCAGTGTTGCGGTACGTGCAACCCGATCCCAATCAGTGTTGTGGTACGTGCAGCCAAATCCCAATAAATGTTGTGGCACACAACCCGATCCCAATATATATATGAAAGAGTGAATGCACGATAACAATGCCAACAAGATTAAATAATCAACGGTGCCACACATGGACACAATCTCACTTGCAATAACAGTATCAAGTCCTTCCTTCCCAACAACCTCACTCATGAATAAATATGCTTTCTGACACATAAGCAATCACTAAACATCAACTCTCTAGAATCAATCATGTGGCGGTGAGCCAACTACTCATAATAAGCAACAACACAATGGAACACAATATGGCAACAAGCCAAAAATCACAACAAAACCAACCTATGTCTTTCATCCCAACTTTATACGCGAAGGTTTACATGCTTTCTCTAATAATCACTAACTATACATATAATTCCCTAACCGAAGTCTAACTGAAAGGTAAGCCGTAAGATACCTGGAAAGTTGAACAGGAGCCTCGAACCGTCACACCCTGGTCTTGCCTTTTCGTAACGCCTCAAAGTACTCAAAGTCTATTCATAACGGAATTCTATATTAAAAACAATGAATACTGACACCCATATTGCTATGCTTCTAGCTAGTTAAATTCTAACCCAAGGAAATTGGGAAAACGAGCACATAAGGGTAAAATGAGAAATCAAAAGATGGAACCTGCAATTCAAGATCTTGGTGATCAAACACACTAATCATTTGCTAAGACAACTCAAGATTAAACCTAATTCGGATTTAAAGCAAAACCCCTAAATTTGGGTATGAATCCTAATTCTTCAATCCTCAAATTAACCATTAATAATGGAAGAAATAAGCTTAACAACAAGAAATTCATCAAACTCTATGGTTATTCTAGCCAATTTGACCACCAATTTCTATTTTAGAAGTCTAAACCCATTTCAAGAATTTTAACACAAGACTCATTTTCCCATCTAGATTTTAGTGATTCTAGGCATGGAATAGGAATCTAGGAAGGCAAATGACAAAGGCTAGGGTGATAGATCTTACCTCCAAGAGGAATCAGTCCACAAGTAGCTCTATTCGACCAAAGTGTGCTTAGAAAAGTGATGAGAAGAAGTGATAGCGTTTAAGGGTCTTAACTTGAGAAAAGGGAAATAATTCTGCCCGAATACGGCTGCAGTGGTCATGGAGCCGCTGCAGCGCATGCGCTATGGCGCATAGATGGCTCGCCATGGCGGCCTTCACCAAAATCAGCATGCCGCTATAGCGGACAGAAACCCGCTACGGCGGCTAGTCACCAAAGCTCCCCAGTCCGCTATAGCAGTCTCCCAAGTGCTATAGTGTGACCGTTACATCGGTTATAGTACTGCTATAGCACCTACACCAGAAGAAGAACCAGAAACTTCTGGTTTTGACCAATCTCATCCCGAAATTCGACTATCACCCGAGGCCCCACAGATACCAAACAAACATGCAAACATATATAAAAACGCGCTACAAACTCACCCGTGGCCTTGGATTTCCCAACGGTGGTCTATTTGACTAAATCAACCCCTAATGGACTAAAGACAAGGTCCCAACCCAAGTTCCAAAATGCTCCCAATTGCATTGGGAAACCCAAATAGACTACCAAGTCAAAAATGACTATCCGGACATCTCGAAATTGACCAAATTCCCGAAAAAGATCCGTTTACTCAAAATTCAACTTTGGGTGAAATGAATTCCACTCTGATGTTCAAATCTCTTAAAGTCACTCTAAAACCCATCTGATGGCCTTAGGAAAGGTCATAGAGGTAAAATGGTCATTAGCACTATAATGACCAATCAGGTCATTGCATCAGATACCAATTAAACAATCGCTCATCCTCAAGTAACAAGGAGTAGAAATGGGAAGAAGTACCTGAATCAGCAAACAACTAGGGATATCTTTCGCGCATATCAGATTCGGTCTCCCAAGTAGGCTCCTCAACGGCACGATGCTTCTATTAAACTTTGATCGAAGCAATATCTTTCGACCTCAGCTTTCTAACCTGTCTATCCAGAATCCTTATAGGCTACTCATTATAAGACAAATTCTCATCAAGCAACATAGAATCCCAACGAACGATATAGGAACCATCAGAGTGATACTTCTTTAGCATAGACACATGGACAACCGGATGAACACCTGACAGGCCCGGAGGAAATGCCAACTCATAAGCAATATCTCCAACTCTATAGAGAACCTCAAATGGGCCAAGGTACGGAGGGCTCAAATTTTCCCCTCTTACCAAATCGCATAACACCTTTCATGGGTAAGATCTTCAGAAGCACCTGCTCGCCAACTTCAAACTCTAAGTCCCGAACCTTCCGGTCTGTATACATCTCCTGTCGACTCTGAGCTGCTAGAAGCTTTTCTTAAATAGGCTTGCCCCTATTCACAGACTCTCTCAACAAATATGTGCCCCACGAGCGAACCTCAAACGTATCAAACCACCCAATAGGAGAACGACACCTCCTACCATACAAAGCCTCGAACGATGCCATATCAATACTCGAATGGTAGCTATTGTTGTACACAAACTCGCTAGCGGCAAGAACTAGCCCCAATGATCACCAAAATTAATGACAAATACTCTCAACATATCCCCCAGCACCTAAATAGTCCTCTCAGACAGACCATCAGTTTGGGGATGAAAAGCTTTACTAAGGTCCACTGAGTACCCAACTCTATCTAAAAATCCTTCCATAAATTGGAAGTAAACTGGGGGCCTCGATCCGAAACAATGGAAATAGGGACCCAGTGTAATCGCATAATATCACGAATGTAAATCCTAGCTAACTTCTCTGCAGTGTAAGTAACCTAAACTGGTATGAAATGAGAGGACTTAGTCAACCGGTCAATAATCACCCAAATTGAGTCAAACTTAGCTAGGGTCTTCGGAAGACCAAGCACAAAATCCATGACAATCCTCTCCCACTTCCACTAAAAAATTGGCATCCTCTGAAGCACCCCACTAGTAGTGCTGCTTCAAATCTCGATACATATTCGTTGCACCCGGATGAATGGAATATTGGGAGCTATGGGCCTCCTCCAGAATCAAATGAATAAAGTCATTGACACGAGGAACATTGTCACGACCCAACCGGAGGGCCATGACGGGCACCCGTTGCTACCACACCCGGGCACCTCCTATCGTACATTCATATTCACATCTAGGTGAGCCACATGGCCTACTCATGCTTATATACATCGATAATACTAATCATATCAGGCAATGACACATTTATATCATCATAAAAAATAATGCCCATATCCATATACACAAGCCGACGAGGCTAATAAAATAATATGCAAAATATGAGCCGACAAGGCTACGAGACATCTAACCATACACAACTGTCTACGAACCTCTAAGAAGAGTATGTAAGATCATCTAGACGGGAAAAGACCACGCCATGCCCATATATACACAAAAGAATAGTACCCAAAAGCTGCAGCTCCGAATCAAATGGAGCTCTCCTATACAGTCTCTGAACAAGCAGTCTATGGGTCAAGTCTATCTCCCTGTCCACCTGCGGGCATGACGCAGCGTCCACAAATAAAATGACATTAGTACCGATAATGTACTAAGTATGTAAAGCATAATCAACATCATAATAGAAGCATAATGAATGACATGAGATAGAGAAGTTATAAGATAATTAAGCCATTTATACCTCTAGCGTTGTTCATCGTATTTACTTACCCCTTTTTCTAATGGGGATCTTCCATTTCATACATTTATACCTATAGTAATATCGTACCCGACCATAGAGGTTCGGTGTTTTACATACCCGACCATAATAAGGTTAGGTTTTATACGTACCTAGCCCTACCAAGGCTCAGTGTTATTGTACCCAACTGCAGTGGTGTGCGTGCGGTAGGCATCATACCCGGCCATATAAGCTCGGTGTTACATAATAGTCATACATACTTAGACACGTATACATAAGAGTCCATAAGTATCATCCACATCATTACCATCATCGTTTTCATTACATCTATCCTTAGAGGATTAACTATCATATGAGGGAGGTAATAGCATCGTGAAAGTATCGAGGATCATGAGCTGTAATTTTAGAGATAGAGTCATTTCAAAGACATTATGGAACTCATGAGAGGGAATATAGCAAAGGAATCATGCCTTAATGAAAGAAGGGTAAGCCTTACATAATTTTATGTCTTCTTAACTACTTAACGTTCACCGTCGAAGCTTGGAAAATCTACATTTAGAAGGGTTCATACCATGGTTAAGCCTTAAAGATACTCTTAATTCTAACTAGAATAATTCATGAGTTAACAAATATTGGGCAACATTTCTCCTATTTCATCTATTTCTACCAAATTATAAAACAATTCTCAATCAACAATGACATTATAAACAATACCACAATCAAGATACTTCATTCAAATTAAGCATCATTCAATCCCCACAACTCCTTTCAAGGTTACTAATAATAATAATCTCTACAACTTCATATACACTTACATGCAATACTTAAAAGACGAAAAAACTTACCTTAATCTCACAGGAACATGTCTTGAATCAACTTACTCCACCAAAGTGAAAAACTCTAACATAACCGCCCAAGGAAAAACATGAGCTCCACAAGCCCTAGCAACTTCTTAGCACTTGAACCTCTTAATTCTATTAGATTTTCTTGGGCTTTGGCTTGGATTAGGTTATTGAATTGAATAGAGGGTTTTAGAGAGTTCTTGGTTCTGATTTTGGGGAAATAATGAACTCAAATGAGAAAAAATGAAATATATAAAGCGTCACTTAAAAACCCGACAGCAATCCTGCGACCACTTTGACGGACCGTCGAAATTCCTAAGGTCCATCAAATTGCACCGTACAAATGGCCACCCCAACATAGCTCACTGTGACCATTATACGATGGTGCTCCGCCATTTGACGGTAAAATATTATACGGTCCGCCGAATGGTCCGTCAAAGTGCCCTCTTCCGAAAGGTTTCTCCTTTTGATTCGTTTGACTCCCAATCCTTATGGAACATTCTTGGCCCTTGCATAACACTTCATTAACCATACAATAGGCCCGATAGCAGCCCCTCAAGACATTGCTAAATAAATACTAGATCAATTATAGCGAAAACCTTTCTCAGTGCGACTTACATTTCACTTCCTTCAACAAACTTAGTTCCATATATTTCTATGACTTCAAAGTCTTAAGGTACTCACTTAATGTTAAAATATACTCTTCTTAATCTCATAAGGATCTCACGTTCACCTTAGGTTCACGCTAGTTTACTCATGATTCACACGACTCAAAATTTTCGAGATGTAACATTCTTCCCCCCTTAGGAACATTCATCCCCGAATGTTAAATTCTTAGAGATTTTACAAAAATTTCGCCAGAGTTTCCCCTGTAATATGGCACTCCTATCCTGTCACAGCAACCCAAAATATATTGCCTCACAAGGCTACAGCAACAACAACAATAACCACGGCCACTCACGACAAGGAAAGCATCAAGGTAAGCACTACATACCTGAGGACAATGGCGTCTCTGCCTAAGTCTTCTCTGGAGGTGGAAATAAATGCGGGTACCTGAACTTCATGTCTTCTTCTACTTCCCAAGTCATTTTCTGTCTATTATTATTTCTCCATAATACCTTAACTGAAGCTACATCTTTGGTTCTGAGTCTCCGTACTCACCTTTCTAGAATGGTAATGGGAACTTCTTCGTAGGATAATTGGTTAGTAACTTGAACATCATCTACAAGTACAACTCTAGAAGGATCTCCAATGCACTTACGAAGCATCGATACATGGAAAACCGGATGGACCGACTCCAAATCCGAAGGTAGATCTAATTTATAAGCCACTTGGCCTACCTTGCGTACAACCTCATAAGTTCCAATATACCGAGGACTAAGCTTGTCCATCAGTCTGTGGGTGAAATGCTGTGCTAAGACTCACTTGAGTCCCCAAACCTTCTTGGATAGTTTTCCAGAAATTGGCTATGAATTGAGTCCCTCTATTGGAGATAATAGATACTGGAACACCGTGATGTCACACTATCTCTTTAACATAAAGCTTTGCATAATCTTCTGCTACATATGTAGTTCTGACCGGTAAGAAATGAGTTGACTTCGTGTCTATCTACAATCACCCATATAGAATCATACTTGCGTCGAGAACGGGGTAAGCCTGTAATGAAATCCATGTTAATTACTTCCCATTTCCAAATCGAAATCTCTATAGCTTGTAACAATCCACCGGGCTTTTGGTGTTTAATCTTCACTTGTTGACAGTTAGGACATTGGGATACAAATTACGCTATGTCTTTCTTCATCCCATTCCACTAATATATAGATTTAAGATCATGACACATTTTCTTTGCTCCAGGGCAAACGGAATAATGGGAACAGTGGGCCTCTTTCAAAATCTGTTGACGTAAACTTGCGACATCGGAAACACACAACCTGCCTCGACATCGGAGAACTCCATCTCCCAAAATCTCAAAGGATAACTTCTTCTTCTGAGGGAGTGTATTTCTGTAATAAACTAGCAAGGGATCCTCTTACTGGCGCTCTTTTACTTCAACCACTAGTGACGAGATTGCTGAATTTTGAATGGTAGCTCCCATATTGCCTGAGTCCACTACCTGAACTTCGAGGCTAGCTAATTGCTGGAGCTCACGAGCTAACTCTCTTTTCTCTGGTTGAACATCACATAAACTTCCCATGGATCTATGGCTAAGAGCATCGGCCACAACATTTGCTTTCCCGGGATGATATAGGATGTTAACATCATAATCTTTTAACAACTCCAACCATCGCCTCTGCCGCAAATTCAATTCCTTCTGCTTGAAAATATGCTGAAGGCTCTTATGATTCATATAGATATCCACATGGACACCACACAAATAATGCCTCCACATCTTCAATGCATAAATCACTACAGCTAACTCAAGATCATGGGTCGGATAATTCTTCTCATGTTTGCGCAACTGCCTTGAGGCGTAGGCAATTACCTTACCATGCTGCATCAATACACATCCTAATCCAACGCCCGAAGCATGACAATAGAAAACATACCCTTCTGGTCCCTCTAGTAGCATCAGAACTGGGGCAGAAGTTAATCTATTCTTTAGCTCTTGAAAACTACGTTCACAAGCATCCGTCCATTGAAATTTAGCTGATTTCTAGGTTAACTTCGTGAGTGGTGCGGAGATAGAAGAAAATCCTTCTACAAACCTCCTTTACTAACCTGCTAGGCCCATAAAACTACGAACCTCCGTAGGTGTTGTAGGCCTTGGCCAAGTCTTCACGATCTCAATCTTTTGGGTATCCACCCGAATACTATCGGCTGAAATAACATGCCCCAAAAAGGTCATCGAATTCAACTAGTATTCACACTTAGAAAATTTAGCGAATAACTCGCGAGTCTGGAGAACCTTAAGGATGGTACGCAGATGATCCGCATTTTCTACTTCATATCGAGAATATACCAGGATATCATCAATGAACACGATCACAAACAAATCTAGAAAAAGCCTGAACACCTAGTTCATCAAATCCATAAATACTACAGGAACATTGGTTAGGTCAAATGACATTACCCGGAACTCAATACGGCCATACCTTGTTCTGAACGCCTTCTTAGGAATATCCTTCTCCCTAACTCTCACCTGATGATACCCGGACCTCAAATTTATTTTTGAAAACCATTTATTAGCCTGCAATTTATCAAATAAGTCGTCAATCCTTGGAAGCGGATATTTATTCTTGATTGTCACTTTATTCAGTTGCCGATAGTCAATGCACATTTGCAAGGAGCCATCTTTCTTCCTCACAAATAACACGGGTGCTCCCCACGGGGAAGAACTAGGCCTAATAAAACCTTTCTCAAGCAAGTCCTTCAATTGCTCCTTTAACTCTTTTAACTCCACGGGAGCCATTCTATAAGGAGGAATGGATATGGGTTTATTATCTGGTAGCATGTCAATAGCAAAATAAATCTCTCGCTCAGGAGGGAGGCCTAGAAGTTCATCCGGGAATACATCCAGTAACTCGTTCAACACGTGGACAGACTGGAGGGTTGACGATTCGGCGTCTACATCTTAAACCCGAACTAGATAGTAAATACACCCCTTAGCAATCATTTTCCTTGCCTTGAGATAGAAAATAAACCAACCTCTCGGGGATGCTGTATTCCCCTTCCATTCCAAAACTAGTTCTCCCGGAAACTGGAAGCGAACCATTTTCATAGCAAGAAGCCAACCAATCCATGTCCATGATAACATCAAAGTCCACCATTATTAACTCATGTAAATCAACCATGGTACGGTGGTCACAAATCACAACTACACAATTTCTATATACTCAACTAGCTATTACCGGTTCACCAACGGGTGTCGATACCTCAAAAGGTTTGATTGACTCCAGTTTCAATCCAAATCGGCCAGCAATATAAGGAGTAACATATGACAATGTGTAGCCCGGATTGGCGTCGATAGAAATTCAGTATTTTGCAACGAAACCAATGTAAAAAAATGGAGTCAATTTTTAGATGAAAGGAAACCTCTTTATAAAGTGGGGTATTTGAAAGAAATAGATTAATTAGTAGATTGTGTCTCACGCATATATCCTTAATAATTCATATCATATTCAAAAATAAATAAGTAAAACTCACGTTGATTATATTTAAAATCAATAAATAACATGTTGATTTAATAATTTATATCATATTCAAAAATAAATAAGTGAAAAACACGCTGATTATATCAAATTTGAAGACCCCAATAATTTTAGTTCATCATGGGTAGGGACACTATTGCTGAGATAATAACTTCTATTAGGAGTAACATATGACAATGTGGAGCCCGGATCTATCAAAGCATATACATCATGAGAAAATACCGATAATATATCTGTGACGACATCAGGGGAAGACTCAAGATCTTGTCGCCCAGCCAAGGCATAAATACGGTGCTGGGGACCACAAGAACTGGGAGCGCTCCCTCTACCTTTACCATGGTTGTCTGTTGCCTGAGAACCTTGCCGCATAGGGTGTATAGATGATGAAGACTCGGCTGCCGATCCTGAAGGCTGGACCCTACCCCTACCACCAATCGAGGGGCAATCACGCATGATATGGCCTGGCCGACCGCATGCATAACAAACCTCTGAACCTAGTCGACACTGGCCTAAATGTAACTTCCTGCACTGGGAACATCGTGGCATGGGTGGCCTAGCCTTACCCGAATCGCCTCTAAACTGAGAACCTGAAGCCCTAAAACTCTGACTCGACCCGGAGTGAGTAGATCTATCAAATATCTGGCCCGTAAACCGGGGAGGCGCACTAGTCATAGAATGTCCTGAATGCCTAGAAAACTGTTGTCTTTGCCCTCCTCTGAATTCACTAATCGGACCAGAAGATCTAGCCCTCTTGCTATACCCTCTGTCATGCTTACTCTTACTTCTTTGTTGTTGTTGGCTTTCCTCTAAATTCTGAGCATGGGCTTGAATGCGCAAAATATCCATGTTTTCCTGGAGGGACGTAGTCAAGTATTTATCCATCAAATATGGCCCTAAGACACTCCCAAATCGGTGCACTCGATGACTCATATCCGCTACCATGGTTGGAGCATACCTATCCAAAGAATTGAAGCAGAGACTATACTCTAAAGCACTCATGCTTCCTTGCTTAAGATTCAAGAACATATCGGCTCTAGCCTGTCGAACCTCAGGGGGCAAATAATGTCGTAGGAAAGCATCTAAAAATTCTTGCCATACCGGGAAAGGTGCATTAAATCCCCTTGAAGCCATCCAAACCATATACCAATGAACTGCGACATCGCGCAATCTATAGGATGCGAACTTTACCAATTCAATGTCTGAAGCATGCATTAACCGAAGTGTCCTCAACATCCCATCAATAAAGTTCTGAGGGTCCTCATCTGGCTTTGACCCGAAGAATTCCGGAGGGTTCAAGAAAATAAAGTCACAGGCTCTTACACTAACAGCCCTATCACCTTGACCCGTACCTTGCCGCTGGGTCTGAGCGGCAACCAACTGAGTGAGCAAATGAATGGCCTCTTTCGCATCTTGGCCTGAAGCATCTGGTGGAGGAGCTAGGGCTGAGGCTCTCTCATGCTCCTGTGAAGCGGGTAATGAGTGGGAGGATCTAGACAAAACCTAATTCTGGGATACATCCCCCTCTATAACTCGTGGCGGTATTCTTTTGGCCTATTTTTCTGCCACTGTCTTGCCCTTTTGGGCTGCTGTAACTTTTCTCTTTACAGGCATTTATGAAATATATAGCACACGGTTAAAGAAAGAAAAATCCTTATATCATAGCTCTATCGCACGATCTATGAAGAAAGAAGGTCATTCATTCCTAAAATTCCCGCAGCCTCCTGTTTATAAGTGTGGCGCACAACACACCCATAATCAAGACTTTACTAGACACGGCTCGTAGACACACCCTAGGACAGAACTGCTCTGATACCACTTTTGTCACGACTCAACTAGAGGGCCATGACGGGCACCCGGCGCTACCACACCCGGGAACCTCCTATCGTACATTCATATTCACATCTAGGTGAGTCACATGGCCTACTCATACTTCTATACATCGGTAATACTAACCACATCTAGCAACGACACATTTATATCATCATCAACAATAATGCCCATATCCATATATACAAACCGACGAGGCTAACAAAATAATATGCAAAATATAAGCCGACAAGGCTACAAGACATGTAACCATGCACATACGAGCCTCTAAGAAGAGTATGTAAGATCATATAGACGGGCCGGACCCCGCCATGCCTCCGAATCAAATGGAACTCCCCTACGCAGTCTCTGAACAAGCAGTCTATGGGTCAAGTCTATCTCCCTGTCCACCTGCGGCCATGACGCAGCGTCCACAAACAAAAGGACGTCAGTATGGATAATGTAGTAAGTATGTAAAGCATAATCAAGATCATAATAGAAGAATAATGAATGACATGAGATAGAAAAGTTATAAAACAATGAAGCCATTTATACCACTAGCGTTGTTCATCGTATTTACTTACCCCCTTTTCTAATGAGGATCTTCCATTTCATATATTTATACATGTAGTAATATCGTACCTGACCATAGAGGTTCGGTGTATTACATACCCGACCATAATAAGGTTCGGTGTTATATGTACCTAGCCCTACCAAGGCTCAGTATTATCCGTACCCAACTGCAGTGGTGTGCACGCGGTAGGTATCATACCCAGCCATATAAGCTCGGTGTTATATAATAGTCATACGTACTTAGACATGTATACATAAGAGTCCATAGGTATCATCAACATCATTGCCATCATCGTTTTCGTTACATCTATCCTTAGAGGATCAACTATCATATGAAGGAGGTAATAGCATCGTGAAAGTATCGAGGATCATGAGCTTTAGTAATTTTAGAGATAGAGTCATTTGGAAGACATTATGGAACTCATGAGAGGGTATATTGCAAAGGAATCATGCCTTAATGAAAGAAGGGTAAGCCATACATACCTTTATGTCTTCTTAACTACTTAACGTTCACCGTCAAATCTTGGAAATTCTACATTTAGAAGGGTTCATACCATGGTTAATCCTTAAAGATACTCTTAATTTCGAACTACAATAATTCGTGAGTTAACGAAGATTGGGCAGAATTTCCCCTATTTCATCTACTTCTACCAAATTCTAAAACAATTCTCAATCAACAATGACATTATCAACAATATCACAATCAAGAGTCTTTATACAAACTAAGCATCATTCAATCCCCACAACTCCTTTCAAGGTCACTAATAATAATAATCTCTACAACTTCATATACACTTACATGCAATACTTCCTCAACATTATTAGACTCACCCACAACGAGGTTATACTCATAACATGCCAAGAATATCAATTCAAGTTAACATATTGCTCAAAGTATCCTCAAATTCCTACTTGAACTCCATTTTCATTTTTCTTCCTTCACCCACATGGTATAACATTCAAACAACCTCAACCATTGTAAGATATGTAAAAACTTACCTTAATCTCACAAGAACAAGTCTTGAATCAACTTACTCCACCAAAGTGAAAAAACCTAATATCAACACCCATGGAAAAACATGAGTTGCATAAGCCCTAGCAACTTCTTAGCACTTGAACCTCTTAATTCTATTAGATTTTCTTGGGCTTTGGCTTGGATTAGGTTATTGAATTGAAGAGAGGGTTTTAGAGAGTTCTTGGTTCTGATTTTGGGGAAATAATGAACTCAAATGAGGAAAAATGAAATATATAAAGCGTCACTTAAAAACCCGACGGCAATCCTGCGACCACTTTGACGGACCGTCGAAATTCCTAAGGTCCATCAAATTGCACCGTACAAATGGCCACCCCAACATAGCTCACTGTGACCATTATACGATGGTGCTCTAGCATTTGACGGGCCTTCAAAGTGGTCACAGGATTGCCGTCGATACGTCAAAGTGCCCTCTTCTGAAAAGTTGCTCCTTTCGGTTCGTTTGACTACCAATCCTTATGGAACTGTTATATCCCGCATTTTTGAGTATTTGGATAATTTGAGATAATGGAAGGAGGTTAAGAGCAAGACTATAATTTTGATCTTGTTGGGTGCATAAGTTGTTTATGAAAATTTTGAACTGGGAATATTAAGAAAGGTCAAGGGTATAAAGGGAAAATTCGCAATATGATTCGTGGAAAATATGGAGGAAGACGAAGGGCAAATTTGGAATTTGGAAAATAATTTTTCATGAATTGTAGAACTCAAAAAAAAAAGGGTGGGCTTGGTGTTGGGCCATTCTTGGCCGTCCACCCTTCTTGATGGGTCAAGCCCATGTGGTATTAAAATTTATGGGATTAAAAGAAGACTAAGTCTTCTAAATAGTCCCATAACTTTCTAGACATTTCAAGAGAAGAGAGAAAAGAAAAGAAGGAGAAAAACTCCAAGGACCATTCGACCCCCTTGGAGAAAAATCAAAAAAAAAAAAAAGAGAGAGAAGGAGAGTTTCAACTTGTTCTTCCTAGCCAAACAATCCATTAAAAGGTTCTTAGCAAGTTGAAGGGGTTGTTGGAACAAGAAAAACTCATAATCTTACAAGTTGCCAATTTTAGTCAAGTGAAGAAGTGGAGAAAAAAGGTAAGAACTTATACTCTTTTATATGTTATGGATGTTTATGCATGTCGTAGTATACAAAAGTGAGTGAAATTCATGAATAATAAGAATGTAGTTGTGTGGCCGTGTATGCCTATGTGTGGGTGGAAATTCATGTTTTAATTATTTTATCTAGTGGATAGTTGTGGTTGTAATGAATGCTAAGTTAATAATGGAAGTTGGATGATTTTAGTGAAGTTGTAGCCATGTGTGCATGATGTTGGCCGTGAGTTGTATATCACTTATATAGCCGTGTATATTTGGTGAATCACGAAGGAATGGTGAGCAAATTTTATTTAGTATGTTGGTTGTTGTGTTGTGGATATTATATTGCAAATAAAAGCCTAATGAGCTTAGTGAAGTATTAGTAGTTGGAGGCTTGTCTTGGAAGATTATGTAAATTGAATATTATGTTCTTACATGTATGGAAGACAATGGTATTAGTATGGTGTTGTTGGAATATATATTACAAGGTTGTTATTGTTTTTATTGGCGTTGGAAGGTTTTGAAGGAAGTAATAAATTGATTAAGTTGTTATAATGTATCTTGGATTGAATATGGAAATTGTTAGTATGGTTGTTGACATTATGTTGATAGTTTGGCCGGGTTGAATTCCCGGATTGTTGTTGATTAAAAATTGGCTGAGTTGAACTTTGGGGATGGTGTATTTACAGGGGAAGTGCTGCCGAAATTTCGGTAGCCAGGTGTCACTTTAAGAATCCAATTCTAAATGTTCTAATTAAGGTTTGGTAAATGTGACCAATTTGTAGATTGTGGCGGATTTGCAACTTGAATTTGGAGTAGCATAAGGAGCGGAAAGAGGTATGTAAGGCTTTACTCTTCCTTCTTTGGCATGTCTTAAACATACTAGGTTGGATATGAACCTCGGGGACAACCCTATTCTCCGGAATCCGCACCTAAAGTTTCCTTTTTTTCATTCAGAAGAATTGAATTAAAAGTTGTGTAAAATGTTGGAAAAACTTCCTAAACCTCTAGAACTTGCATAAATAGGACCCGACTACCTTAAAACCCTCACAAGTAACGCCATGACATGTAACATATGCAAATTGTGTACGTTACCACATTCGGCCCGAGGTGGGCCCATTGTTCCCGAATTTTCCTTATTGTTCCGCTTGACTTATTTTGAAGCTGAATCCAAAGGAAACTTTTGATCCTTATCTCGATTATCAAACGATAAGTACTGTACCATTCTAATGGAAATATGTCTACGATGACCATGATAACGATGATGCTAAGGAAGAGAATACGTCTATGATAAGTATGACAAGAATGATTCCATGACTAAGAGTCTTAAGCTAAGGATTCAATATGAGTATGAAAGTGTCCAACTAGTTCTTGATCTTTAATTCTATTCCTTGGTCATGACACTATTTTCTAAAGATTTCAAAACATGAATTGATGTCTATGATGCCCCTGGTTTCATACTATGTTATTTGCTAGTGCTATTCTCCGTTGATAGTCTCGCCTTAAAATACTCGTTCCTTCAAGGTGAGACAAAGCGATCCCGGTTATTCCGTAATGTAATCGGAGGTCACCGACCTTACGTCACTCCGATGGATACATGATTTTCTTTGGGCTCTCCTGCATGCTTATATGACATATGTAAATGAGATATGAATATGTACATGGGGTGGGGGAAAGGGATACAATGGGATGGGAAGGGAAACATGTTTCATTGCCACCTGGTCAGCTGGCTTATCATCCCGGACACGGGATATATGGGCGAGCCGATGTATTTCGGTGCTATGTGGGCGAGCTGACATCGTTCGGTGCTATGCTATGACCTGATATGATATGACATGATATGATATGACACGATATGATATGACACGATCTCATATGATATGATACGATATGATATGATATGATAAGACATGACATGATATAAGTTCTATTTTCTATGTCTATGAAAAAGAAATGTTTTTTTAAGGGAAAGACAAGCATGCATGGTATCCGGCCTGAAAGGGTATTCCTATGTACAGGTTACTTTCTTGTATCACTATATGTCCTATGATCCCATGATATTTTTAATCATACCTTCTGTTTCTGTTTGTATTATTTTCCATGCCTTACATACTGGGTACACTATTCGTACTGACGTCCCTTCTTGTGGACGCTGCGTTTCATGCCGCGCAGGTCAGCAGGTAGGCGGATCTGATTCCTAGAAGCTCTATCAGCAGTAATTGGCAATGCTCCAGTTGTCCCGGAGCCTTAGTTCCTTGGTACTATTTTTGTGTATATATATTCGGGCACGGCAGTACTCGGCCCTTCCTATGTATATGTGTACTATGTTTAGAGGCTCGTAGACAGATATGTACAGTTAGATGTTTTGTACTTTTGACGGTCCTCGTCGCTGTACAATGTGTTAACAAGGTTTAGTTGCCTATATGTATAATTATGCTACTGAGGTTAATGTTAAGCAACATAAAAGAAATATGGTATAGTTCATACAGCCCACTCAGTAATAGAGGTAATATGATAGATAAGGGGTGCTCGGTACGAGTATCGGGTACTCGTCGCGGCCCCTAGTTGGGTCGTGACAGGAACCTTCTTGGCACTTGCATAACACTTCATTAACCATACAATAGGCCCGATAGCAGCCCCTCAAGACATTACTAAATAAATACTAGCTCAATTATAGCGAAAACGTTTCTGAGCGCGACTTTCATTTCACTTCCTTACAAACTTAGTTCCATATATTTCTATGACTTCAAAGTCTTAAGGTACTCACTTAAAGTTAGAAAATACTCTCCTTAATCTTATAAGGATCTCATGTTAACCTTAGGTTCGCGCTAGTCTACTCATGATTCACACGACTCAAAATTTTCGAGAGTCACACACACGCATCCCTTGATCCTCAGAATCCCCTCACTATAAAGAATGGTCTGCTTGGCCTCACATCTCAGAACCTTATCATGAATTTTACACAACTGGGCGTCCTCGAACTACTAGGCCCTAATGTGCTCCAAGAGGGATAACCTCACCTCAGCACAAGCTAAGACTCTGCCCGGAACTGAGATGTCAAGGCGCACAATATTGTTAGCCAAAGTATGAAACTCCAAGGCTAATGGATGCTTAAAAGCAACCAATCAGGCTAAGCTACCCATACTCATTGCCTTGTGGCTCAAGGCATCAGCAACAACACTGGCTTTCCCTGGATGATAAAGAATAGAGATGTTATAGTCCTTCAGGAGCTCCATCAATCGGCGCTGCCTGGAATTAAGATCTCTCTGGGTAAACACGTGCTGAAGGCTACGGTGGTCGGTGAAAACCTTACAATGGATGTCGTAGAAGTAACGCCTCCGAATATTCAAAGCGAAGACCACAGCTAGCAACTCCAAATCACAGGTAGGGTAGTTCTTCTCGTGGACCTTTAACAGACAGGAAGCATAGGCAATGATTCTACCCTCCTATATTAACACGGCACCCAAACCAACACGGGATGCATCACAATATATCGAGAAATCCTTATCTCTCATGGGTAATGCCAGAATCGGGGCTGAAGTCAGAAGAGTCTTGAGCTGATAAAAGCTCTCTTCACAAGCATCATACTTTTGAAAGGAACCTCCTTCTAAGTCAATCTAGTCAATGAAGAAGCAATAGAAGCGAAGACCTTCACAAATCGACGGTAATAGCTGGCTAGCCCCATGAAGCTACGAATCTCAGTCACAGTAGTGGGCCTTACCCAATCTCTAACAACCACAATCTTCTTTGGATCAACCACGATCCCCTCCTTAGACATAACGTGGCCCAAAAATGCCACAGACTTAAGCCAGAACTCACACTTCGAAACCCTAGCATAAAGATACTTCTCCTTCAATAACCCAAGGACAATCCTCAAATGATTCTCTTGCTCCTCCTTACTCTCGAATTCACCAAGATATCATCGATGAACACAATAATGAAAGAATCAAGATATGGCTTGAAAAAGCCATTCATTAAAGTCATAAAAGCAGTTAGGGCATTCGTAAGCCCAAATGGCATCACAAGGAACTCGTAATGACCATAACGATTCTTGAAGGTCGTCTTCAAAACATCCTTGACCTGAATCTTCAGCTGATGGTAGCCTGACCTCAAATCAATCTTCAAAAATACCGAAGCACCCTGAATTTGGTCGAACAAGTCATCAATGCGAGGAATAGGATACTTATTATGAATGGTGACCTTGTTCAACAAACGGTAATCTATGCACTTCCCCATCATACTATCCTTCTTCTTCACAAATAAAACAGGAGCACCCCAAGAGGAGACACTCGGCCTAATAAACCCCTTACTCAAAAGATCCTGTAGTTTCTCCTTAAGCTCTCTAAACTCGGCGGGTGCCATCCTATAGGGAGGAATAGAAATGGGGCGTGTCCCCAGATTCAAATCAATACATAAATTAATGTCGCAGTTGGGTGGCATACCCGACAAATAAGAAGGAAAGACCTCAATGAACTTACATACAATGGGCACTGACTCAAAGGGCAGAGAGTCAACGCTAGTATGACGAACATGGGCTAAGTAAGCATAACAACCCTTGCTAACTAAATTGTTCGCACAGAGATAGAACATGATATTTTTCAGAGAGGGGCTTGGAGTGCCCCTCCACTCTAATCAAGGGATCCCAAGCATGGCTAACATGACTGTCTTGGCGTGACAGTCCAAGATCGTATGGTATGGTGGCAACCAAGTCATACCCAAGATAATATCAAAGTCTACCATATCTAATATCATCAAACCTACCCAAGTGTCATACCCTATAAAAGTAACCAAGCAAGACCGAAAGACTTAATCAACAACAACTGAGTCTCCAACCGAAGTAGATACATGAATAGGCACATCAAGACGGTCGCTAGTCAAATCCCAACCAACAGAATGATAGGTAGATACATAGGAGAAAGTACACCCCGGATCAAACAAGATCGAAGCAGGTCGATGATGAATAGAAACAATACCTGAGATCATAGCATCAGAGACCTCTACCTCGGGTCTACCTGAAAAAGAATAGCAAAGACCACCACCACGGCTACTCTAGCTCAACTGTTCCCCTCCTCTAGAGACCTGAGAACCGCCTCTACCTGACTAGTATCCTCCCCAGCACTTATGAAATCCACCGCGGCCTGACTGAGTACCACCTTTGGCTGATAAACCGCCCTGGCCACTAGATGGTGCCGGAGCCCTCGGAGTCTGGAACTGGGAACCCTGCTAGAATCTACTCTATCCGGCTCTAGGACAATCTTTCATAAAATGACCGGAATCACCAAAAACATAGCAAGCTCTGAGGCCTGGAGGCCGATGACGAAAGCCGACGAACTAAAGGGACCATCACGGTCAGCTGGACGAGAGTAAGAACCACCATGGGACTGTCTAGCTCTATAATTACTGGGTCTAGACGGACCACTTGACGAAGGCTGTAATGCTAATTGAACAGGGCGTCTGGGGGCTAAATGAAAAGGCCTGGATGACTGTCCCTCGTCTCTGTAGCTAGAACCACTATACCCACCAAGATGGTGTGACCTCTTCTCACTAGACTCTCCCAAAGATTGAGTCTTAGCAGACTCGACACTTACAGCATGATCAACAACCGCTTTGAATGAAGATCCCAAGGCAACTAACTGGAGACAAGCTACATGGAGTGAATACACAAGTCCACCCATAAACCTACGAATCCTCTCCCCCTCCGTGGGAATCAACTGAGCAGCATAACTTGCCAAAAATAAAAATCTTACCCCATACTCTGATACGGTCATACCTCACTGTCGCAAATGAAGGAACTCATCTCTACGCTTATCCCTCAAAGTACGCGGCATGTACTTCTTGAAGAAAGCCTGGTGGAACTGGGTCCAAGTAAGTGGAGGTGCAGCCATGGGTCTGCTCTCAATAAAAGTCCTCTACCAAGTCTTCACATCGCCACGAAACTGAAATGAAAGATAATCAACCTCATGAGGCTCCACAATGCGCATCTTATAAAGCCTCTCATGCATATCTATAATGAACTCATAAGCATCCTACTACGCAAGCCAAAGAACTTGGGCACCTCCATTTTCAAGAACCGCACAACAAGCTCCTGATCCTCAACAGTCAAAGGCTGGACTGCCACGGGTCTGAGAGCACCCTCAGGGACTGGAAGACTAACTAAATGCAGAGCCATAGCAGCATCAGGATGCATCCCCATAGTCTGGCCCTGCTTGAGAGTCCGTACCCCCACTAGAGTCTGGGAACCACCTAGAGTAATGGCACCCTTTACGATATGTTGGCCGTCAAGATGAAGAAGTACACGAGCCAAGATATCCCAGAATTCCTGATCAGACATAGCATCGGGGTGAGTCAGGCCTGTCCTCTCACCTCCCCCGACTGCCTGTGATCTCTCGGGTTGATGCTCTAGAGAAGAGGAATATGCTCGCCTCTGTCCAGCCACAGCGGCTGCACCCCAGGACGGTGCAGCTCTATGACCTCTAGCTCGGCCGCGACCTCTCGCCTGCGCTCGTCCTCTGGTGCCTGCCCCAACAGTGGGCTCGGGCACCTCGTCCCTCACTATTTTATCTCGTGTCCTCACCATCGGTAAGAGAATAAAAGTGGATCAGATACCAATTAGAAAAAACTAGATACCAATTTGAATAAAGTAGCACAAAGGAATGAAAGAAGGTGAAATTTCCTAAATGTCTCATAGCTTCTCGCAGATAAGTATGGAGCTCATCGTACCGATCCGCAAGTGTACTCATCGACCGGGTAACCTAGGGCTCTGATACCAACTTGTCTCGCCCCAACTAGGGTAATCGTGCGGGCACCTACCATTTCTCACCTCGATAGACGAACCCTTTCCCAAATTATTAATTTAACCACCCTAAATTAATCAAGGCAATCGAGTATAAGTGTTACACCTCGGAAGTTTTCCCGTACTGGTATGATGAGTGTATGGTGTTTCGCTAAGTCGGGAATGGCTAATTATGAAATCTCGGAAAAATAATAAAGTTGCAGAGAAATTCACTGCCAGTGGTCGTAGATGGCACTATACGGACCGTATAGTGGTTTACGGACCGTATAGTGCACTCGTCATTCAACCTGCCAAAAATCTCAACTTTCTGGAAATTGTTGAATATGGTTAAATACGACCCAGTTTACGGCCCGTAAACTGGTTTACGGACCGTAAACCAGGTCGTAAACTGCCCTGTCCACCAGCCAAACTCTCTGCTTTTGAGAGAATGCTTAAATACGTTCACTGGGACGGACCGTAAATCAAAATACGGTCCGTAAACTGCACATTACGGTCACTGTTCATCCCGACAGAAATTCATTAAACATTATCTTTGAGTTATTAAAAGGAACATTTGGCCTCATTTTATTTCATTCATCATTCATGCAACTCAGGAAACCTCCAGAACTTTCCAAACACTCCATCCACAAGAACCCAAGAGAATCAAAGGGGATATCAAGTCCAACAACACAAAATCTATGAAACCAAGTGCAAGAACACATCAAGGCATCATCTAAGTAAAGAAATTCCCAAGAAGGTGGAACTAGGGTTTTGGCTAAGTGAAGAATTTCAACTCAAGGGTTGTTCAACCACTATCCAAGGTAAGTTTCATGATTATTCCGTGTTGTTTGAGGTATTGGAAAGCATAGACACTTGAAATGTAGAAGGACATAGAAATGGGTCATTGTTGAGTGAATAGTGACATAAATGAATGATAGTAGAATTGAACTATGAACATTGAAGTGTCATGAATACAAATACGTTATAAATGATGTTTATATCATGAAACAAGCAATTAATGTATGAAAACGCAAGGATAAGCTAGAAGTAGAAATAAGGGGACAATTTGAGGAAAATGGTGAATTTTGCCAATTGTATGTAAATGACGAATGTTGAGTACGATTTTGACAGTAGAATTATAAATGTTGGGAGTGATATGAAACATGAGAAAAATGGTACGAACGATGGAAGCGTTGTACGACTTTTCCTAGAATTTGCGATACGTTCTTGTAGTTAGTTTATTAATGGTGATACGGATTCTCTTATGAAGGTAACGACGTGATATCGACGAAGAATAAGTGAGCGACATCTTAGCTAAGCGACCAAGGTATGTGAGGCTAGTCTTTCTTTCTAATGGCATGAATCTTTGATGTAACTTCCTATTCCCTTCATGAGCTCTCACTTTCTAAGAAGTTAAAAGCCTACACTTATGAATGTCCATATGAGATAAGTTATACGATATGATGATGCTAGTATAATGATGATGTTAATTATCGCTTACACTCACCTCATGTACTAGTTCCTTCAAGGTGAGGCAGAGTATAAATAGTTGTTCCATAATGGAATCGGGGGATCACGACCTTACGTCACCCCGATAGAGTAAAGTTGATCTTGAGCATTTTATGATAAGCATGACATGAGCATTTCACACCGTGCCTAGTTGGCCGGGCAGCCACCGCCAAGGCGGGCAGCTATACGGATACACCATGACCTTCGGGCATGGGCAGACACCACTAGTGGGCGTCATGAGATGGTACCCCGGATGCGGGAGGCCTGGACGCGGGCTAATATTATAGATTATCACACCGTTCCGACATGGATGGGCAGCTTGCATATGATGCATACATGTTATGAGGATAAGTATGAGTAAGATGGCACGCATGATTTCCTTTTTGATTATCAGACAGATCCAGATATTTCCTGTTGATGTTATTACTATGTTGTTGATGTTTTCCTTCCTTGTTTATGCTTCTCATACTCAGTACAACATTCGTACTGACGTCCTTTCTTCGGACGCTGTGTTCATGCCCACAGGTAGACAGGGAGGAGAGCTTGGCCCAGATCCTCAGTAGCAGTCAGCTGGTTGAAAGCACTCCATTGTCCGGAGGTGCTTAGGATTATCCTTTTGGTATATATGTATAGTTTTGGGCACGACGGAGTCTTGTTCCGTCCATGAATATACAGTATGTTAGTAGAGGCTCGTAGATACACAGTGTGGGTTAGATGGTCTCACAAGACGTTTTCATATGCATGTATATTATTTTGATGGCCGAAAGACAATTGTATATAAAGTATTTATGTTTGTTAATTATGATTTTCCTAGAACTGGCATGTAAATTGATAAAAGAATATTAGATGGGCAAGATAAGTAGTAGAGTGAGCGGTGCTCGGTAACTAGCTCCGGGTACCCGTCGCGGCCCTAGCTGGGTCGTGACAGAAGTGGTATCCGAGCAGTTCGTCCTAGGAAGTGTCTGCGAGCCGTGTCTAGTAGAGTCTTGCTTATGGTGTGTTGCGCGCCACGCTAATAAACAAGAGGCTACAAGGCATTTAGGAAAATGACCATCCTTCTTCTCATGAAATCGTGCGATAGAGCCATGCTTAGGATTATGTTATTCCTAAAAGTGCGTTATGGTTTCAGAAAATGCCGCCAAAGGGAAAAGCTACAGCTGCCCAGAAGGGCAAAGCTACGACAAAGAGGCAGGCGGAAAGAGAGCCTCCGGAAAATGTAGAGGAAAGCGAATCGCAAAGTGAGGCCGCGCCCAATGTAGGAGAGCAGGGAGGAGCCTCAGCTCCGATTCCTCCACCGGGTGTTTCGGGTCAACAAGTGTCCGAGGCCATCCATTTGTTGACACAATTGGTTGCCGCTCAGGCACAACAACAGGATGCGGGTCCAAGGGATCGTTCAGCTAGCATGAGAGCCCGTGACTTTATGGCCTTAAATCCTCCAGAATTCTTTGGGTCGAAGCCAGATGAAGATCCGCAAAATTTTATCGATGAGATGTTGAGGACTTTAGAGATTATCCATGCTTCCGAGACCGAATCCGTGGAGTTGGCTTCCTGTAGACTCCGCGATGTAGCGGTGTTATGGTATAAGAATTGGGTGATAACAAGAGGAGAAAATGTTCCACCTCCCGTGTGGCAAGAGTTTGTAGATGTCTTTATTCGTCACTACTTGCCACCCGAAGTCCGCCGAGCTAGAGCGGACAAGTTCCTGAATTTAAAGCAAAGGGGTATGAGTGCCCGAGAGTATAGCATGCAATTCAACTCATTGGCTCGATATGCTCCGACTATGGTGGCCGACATGGGAGACAGAATCTATAGATTTGTGAGTGACCTGGGGCCACATTTGTACAGAGATTGTTTGACGGCCTCCTTGCAAGACGGGATGGATATTTCCCGGATACAGGCCCATGCTCAGAATCTCAAGGAACGACAACGACAGCAAAGAAGTGACTGTGATGGTGACAGAAGACAAGGTAAGAGGGCTAGATCTGTTATATCTCGTATTTTTGAACGTCAGATTAATTGCTGAGGTGGGACCCACACATCGAGATTTTTTTTGGGACATCTGAAAATTCATATGAATCACATATGAGAAGTTAAACACAACTCAAGAAGGACCCTTGGGCCAAATCAAAGTGGAAGTCCTCCAAACGAATATTTTTAAGAAAATGTTTTCAGGTGATCTGACTTCAAGGGGCAAAAACGGTATTATAATTTTGGAATTTGGAAAAGTACCAAGAACTAGAAGTTGTAGATAATTGAATTAGCTTTCCAACCATAGGTCGTGGGTACCCCGGTGACGTCGGTACAAGGAGATATGAACGTTTTAAGGTCGAAAAGGTCAGTGGGCTAGGCCCAACTCGGGACCAAACCGAGTTGGCCCAAAAAAATCAAAAAAAATAATAAGGCCCAAATTTGTGAGGCCCAACCGGCCATGGTTATGGCCCAAGCCCATATTAAATAAACTTTGGTCAATAAATAAGATGACTAAGTCATCTTATTCCACATAATGTTCTAGAAATTTCAAGAAAAGCAAGAACAAGAGAGAGGAGAAAAACTTAAGGCCATTTCGGCCAAGAGCAATTTTCACGAGAAAAATTTGCAAAAATTCTCCAAAAATCATTTTCTACCAAGTAAAGGGTGATTAACAAGGTGGAGTTGTTGTTGGAGCAAGAAAAATTCAAAATCATACAAGTTGTCAAGTTGTAGTCAAGTGAGAAGTTGAAGAAGAAAGGTGAGTTTTGATCTTGTTTTATGTGTTATATATGGTTTATATGTGTTGTAGTATGCTAAAATGGATGAAATTCATGAAGGAGAGAAATATAGTATATGGCCGTGTATATATATATGTGTGTGGGAGTCATGCTTCAATTATTTTAATTAGTGTTTAGTTGTTATTGTTGTGAATGATATGTAGAAAATGGAAGTTGAATGAGTTAGGAGAGATTGTAGTTGTGTATACATGTTGGAGCCGTGTGAGTGTGCATGGTATATGTGGCCGTGTATACTTGATGTATAGTCGTGTATATTGGTGAGTTGTGAAAGAATCATGAGCGAGTTGTAATTAATATCTTAATCGTTGTGTTGTAGATGTTATATTGCAAATAAAGACTTGACAAGTTTGGTGAAGTATTGGCAATTGGAAGTTTGTGTAAATTGAAAATAATGTTTTTGTATGGAAGACATGTAATGGTATTACTATGATGTTGTTGGAATATATGTATTATAAGGTTATTGTTGTTTCATTGGAATTGAAGAGTATTGAAGGAGGTAGAATGTTAATTGAAGTGTTGGAATGCACCTTGAATGGAATATGTGAATTTTTAGTGTGATTGTTGAATTATGTTAATAGTTTGGCCGGGTTTGAATTCCCGGATTGTGATTGATGAGAATTTGGCTATGTTGAATGTTGAGGATGGTATATTTACAGAGGAAGTGCTGCCGAAATTTTGGTAGCCAAGTGGTTCCTTAAGATTCTAACTCTAAGTACCCTAATGAAAGTTTGGGTAAATGTGACCAATTTGCAGATTTTGACGAGATTGCAACGTGAATTCGGAATAGCAAAAGAAGCGGAAAGAGGTATGTAAGGCTTCACCCTTCTTTCTATGGCATGTCTTAGTTGAAATAAGTTGGGTACGAGCCTCGGGGACAACTCGATTCCCCGGAATCCGCACCTAAAGTTTTCCACTTTTTGTTCAATAGAATTGAACTAGAAAGTGTGCCAATTGTTGGAAAAACCTCCTACACCCTTAGAACTTGTATAAATGGGACCCGATTACCCTAAGACCCTCACAAGTAACGCTATGACACGTAACATACGTAAATCGTATACGCTACCTCATCCGGCACGAGGTGGGCCCGCTACTCTCGGATATTTCCTTACAGTCTTGCTTGACTTACTTGAAGTGAATCCAAAGGGAACCATTGATCCCGATTTCGATACCAAATGATAAATACTATGACTCCTCTAACGAGGGCACTTCCATGACGATAATGATAACAATTATGTTAGATAAGAGAATATGCCTATGATACGTACTACCGGAACGACTCTATGACTAAGATGACCAAGCTAAGTATCTTATGTAAACATGAAAATGATAAACTAATTTTCGAATCTTATTTATATTTCCTGGCTATGACTTTATTTTCTAAAAGATTTCAAAGTCTATGAACTGTCATCTATGATGCCCCGATTTCATTCTACGTTTACTTTAATATTATTCCCCGTTGGTAGTCTCACCTTAAAATACTTTTTCCTTCAAGGTGAGACAAAGCGATCACGAGTATTCTATAATATAATTGGAGGTCACCGACCTTACGTCACTCCGATGACTACATGATTCTTCTTTGGGCTTTCCTGCGTGCCTACGAGACATATGTATATAGGATACGTAAATGCATATAAGACATGTAAATGTATGTAAGACATGTGTATATATTTTTAAAACATGCACATGACGAAAGAGCTAGAGCGCTATAGACCCTGATACATGCACATAATACACGTATATGTATATGATAAAAGCACCAGAGCGCTATAGACGCTGATGTACCTACATGACACACGTATATGTATATGATAAAAGCACCAGAGCGCTATAGACGCTGATGTACCTACATGACACACGTATATGTATATGATAAAAGAGCTAGAGAGCTATAGACGTTGATATATGTACATGATATATGCATATGTATACGGGGGAAATGGAGGTAAGGGCAGAGCGTTATGAACGCATATCCACCTGATCAGTTGGCATTACATGATATGATATCGTCCCGGACGCGGGATGTGTATATTTATGGTTAAATGGATCGGCTGCCGACGCCTCGGCAATATGAGATGTCCTATTTTATATGTATATGTATATGAACAAGGAAAGATTCTTAAAGGAAAGCTAAGTACGCATAGCACCTGCCAAGGGTATATATATATACAGGTTATGTTTCTATCCCAGGACATGTGTTGTAACTCTGTTATGTCATTATACATGATTCATATTTTCTGTATATTACTATTCATGCCTTACATACTCGGTACACTATTCGTACTGACGTCCCTTCTTTTGGACGCTGCGTTTCATGCCGCGCAGGTCAGCAGACAGGCGGATTTGATACTTAGAAGCTCTACCAGCAGTGTTGACAGTGCTCCAGTTATTCCGGAGCCTCACTTCCTTGGTACTATTTTGTGTATATATATTCGGGCACGGCAGTACTCAGCCCTTTCTATGTATAAGTGTACTACGTCTAGAGGCTCGTAGACAGTTATGTACAGTCAGTTAAGTACAGTTAGATATATGGTGTTTTGGCATGTTAATGTTCAAAAAAAATGGCTCTGTTTACATGGCTTGCTAAGAGGTAAAGGTAAAACGATAGACAAGGGGTGCTCGGTACAAGTATCGGGTACTCGTCACGGCCCCTAGACGGGTCGTGACAGAAGTGGTATCAGAGCAGTTCGGTCCTAGGAGTTTGTCTACGAGCCGTGTCCAGTAGAGTCTTGTTTATGGGTGTGTTGCGCGCCACACTTATAAACAGGAGGCTACAGGGCATTTAGGAAATATGACCTTCTTTCTGTCTCAGATCGTGCGATAGAGCCCAGTCATAGGAAATAAGATTCCTTATACTAACCGTCGATTTTCGTAGACGCCTAGTGGTGACGAAAGAAAACAAGTGACGAGATGGCAAGTTACAAAGGTAAGCCTGGATAATTGTTCTGTTACTCGGAACTGGAAGTCCTGGACGGTAGGAATATGATATATAGCCGCATGTTCTGTGAAGTATTATTGATATTTGTTACGTACAGACTGTGAAGAGTAGGAATGGTAAAGAAGATTCCGTAAGAATGGATACGCCTAACAGGAAGGCGCGTGGAAAGGAAATATTGCAAACCGGCAATAGGTGAGATGCGTTGTTCCAGAAAGGTTATGGGTTTGGCATGAAGACGAAGGTGCGATTACTATAATCGGGAATCTGGAAGCCCAAGCCAAGAGGTGGTCATACACACAGGCGAAAGGTGAACATCGGGAACCAAAAGGGTAAAACGGTAATTACAAAAGAAGGGACGTGTTACGAAAATGTTTTGGGAACTGTAAGACTTTGACTTGCTCCAGAGCATGCAATAAAGGTCATGTGAGGAAGCTTACGCGAAAATATCGGCATCAAGGCACCGAATTTCAGTCAAGCTTTTGGGTTAAGCGTGCTCAGGTGGGAGCAATTCCATGATGGGTGACCCCCTGGGAAATATGCTAACATTTTCACAAATGTGGGAACAAGAGACGAATGTGAAGCTAGGTAGTGCAATGTAAATTAGAGTGTGTGGAGTGGTTACAAACCCTATAAAAGTCATGTAGGCTGAGACGGACAAGACTAACGGAAGAGGAGAAAGCGTGACAGAAAGGGGACTTATTAACGTGGGGCCAACGTTCGGAGCTTACTCAATGAATTTACGACATAAAAGCGACCTAAGCGACATGTGAGATGTCTACGAAGGAGACCTCCCCGAAGTATTATGATACACTATGAGGCCAGTTTAACATTCGAGGACGAATGTTCTAAAGGGGGGGAGAATGTTATATCTCGTATTTTTGAACGTCAGATTAATTGCTGAGGTGGGACCCACACATCGAGATTTTTTTTGGGACATCTGAAAATTCATATGAATCACATATGAGAAGTTAAACACAACTCAAGAAGGACCCTTGGGCCAAATCAAAGTGGAAGTCCTCCAAACGAATATTTGTAAGAAAACGTTTTCGGGTGATCTGACTTCAAGGGGCAAAAACGGTATTATAAGTTTGGAATTTGGAAAAGTACCAAGAACTAGAAGTTGTAGATAATTGAATTAGCTTTCCAACCATAGGTCGTGGGTACCCAGGTGACGTCGGTACAAGGAGATATGAACGTTTTAAGGTCGAAAGGTCAGTGGGCTAGGCCCAACTCGGGACCAAACCGAGTTGGCCCAAAAAAATCAAAAACAATAATAAGGCCCAAATTTGTGAGGCCCAACCGGCCATGGTTATGGCCCAAGCCCATATTAAATAACATTTGGTCAATAAATAAGATGACTAAGTCATCTTATTCCACATAATGTTCTAGAAATTTCAAGAAAAGCAAGAACAAGAGAGAGAGGAGAAAAACTTAAGGCCATTTCGGCCAAGAGCAATTTTCACGAGAAAAATTTGCAAAAATTCTCCAAAAATCATTTTCTACCAAGTAAAGGGTGATTAACAAGGTGGAGTTGTTGTTGGAGCAAGAAATATTCAAAATCATACAAGTTGTCAAGTTGTAGTCAAGTGAGAAGTTGAAGAAGAAAGGTGAGTTTTGATCTTGTTTTATGTGTTATATATGGTTTATATGTGTTGTAGTATGCTAAAATGGATGAAATTCATGAAGGAGAGAAATATAGTATATGGTCGTGTATATATATATGTGTGTGGGAGTCATGCTTCAATTATTTTAATTAGTGTTTAGTTGTTATTGTTGTGAATGATATGTAGAAAATGGAAGTTGAATGCGTTTGGAGAGATTGTAGTGGTGTATACATGTTGGAGCCGTGTGAGTGTGCATGGTATATGTGGCCGTGTATACTTGATGTATAGTCGTGTATATTGGTGAGTTGTGAAAGAATAATGAGCGAGTTGTAATTAATATATTAATCGTTGTGTTGTAGATGTTATATCGCAAATAAAGACTTGACAAGTTTGGTGAAGTATTGGCAATTGGAAGTTTGTGTAAATTGAAAATAATGTTTTTGTATGGAAGACATGTAATGGTATTACTATGATGTTGTTGGAATATATGTATTATAAGGTTATTGTTGTTTCATTGGAATTGGAGAGTATTGAAGGAGGTAGAATGTTAATTGAAGTGTTGGAATGCACCTTGAATGGAATATGTGAATTTTTAGTGTGATTGTTGAATTATGTTAATAGTTTGGCCGGGTTTGAATTCCCGGATTGTGATTGATGAGAATTTGGCTATGTTGAATGTTGAGGATGGTATATTTACAGAGGAAGTGCTGCCGAAATTTCGGTAGCCAAGTGGTTCCTTAAGATTCTAACTCTAAGTACCCTAATGAAAGTTTGGGTAAATGTGACCAATTTGCAGATTTTGACGAGATTGCAACGTGAATTCGGAATAGCAAAAGAAGCGGAAAGAGGTATGTAAGGCTTCAACCTTCTTTCTATGGCATGTCTTAGTTGAAATAAGTTGGGTACGAGCCTCGGGGACAACTCGGTTCCCCGGAATCCGCACCTAAAGTTTTCCACTTTTTGTTCAATAGAATTGAAGTAGAAAGTGTGCCAATTGTTGGAAAAACCTCCTACACCCTTAGAACTTGTATAAATGGGACCCGATTACCCTAAGACCCTCACAAGTAACGCTATGACACGTAACATACGTAAATCGTATACGCTACCTCATCCGGCCCGAGGTGGGCCCGCTACTCTCGGATATTTCCTTACAGTCTTGCTTGACTTACTTGAAGTGAATCCAAAGGGAACCTTTGATCCCGATTTCGATACCAAATGATAAATACTATGACTCCTCTAACGGGGGCACTTCCATGACGATAATGATAACAATGATGTTAGATAAGAGAATATGCCTATGATACGTACTACCGGAACGACTCTATGACTAAGATGACTAAGCTAAGTATCTTATGTAAACATGAAAATGATAAACTAATTTTCGAATCTTATTTATATTTCCTGGCTATGACTTTATTTTCTAAAAGATTTCAAAGTCTATGAACTGTCATCTATGATGCCCCGATTTCATTCTACGTTTACTTTAATATTATTCCCCGTTGGTAGTCTCACCTTAAAATACTCGTTCCTTCAAGGTGAGACAAAGCGATCACGAGTATTCTATAATATAATTGGAGGTCACCGACCTTACGTCACTCCGATGACTACATGATTCTTCTTTGGGCTTTCCTGCGTGCCTATGAGACATATGTATATAGGATACGTAAATGCATATAAGACATGTAAATGTATGTAAGACATGTGTATATATTTTTAAAACATGCACATGACGAAAGAGCTAGAGCGCTATAGACCCTGATACATGCACATAATACACGTATATGTATATGATAAAAGCACCAGAGCGCTATAGACGCTGATGTACCTACATGACACACGTATATGTATATGATAAAAGAGCTAGAGAGCTATAGACGTTGATATATGTACATGATATATGCATATGTATACGGGGGAAATGGAGGTAAGGGCAGAGCGTTATGAACGCATATCCACCTGATCAGTTGGCATTACATGATATGATATCGTCCCGGACGCGGGATGTGTATATTTATGGTTAAATGGATCGGCTGCCGACGCCTCGGCAATATGAGATGTCCTATTTTATATGTATATGTATATGAACAAGGAAAGATTCTTAAAGGAAAGCTAAGTACGCATAGCACCTGCCAAGGGTATATATATATACAGGTTATGTTTCTATCCCAGGACATGTGTTGTAACTCTGTTATGTCATTATACATGATTCATATTTTCTGTATATTACTATTCATGCCTTACATACTCGGTACACTATTCGTACTGACGTCCCTTCTTTTGGACGCTGCGTTTCATGCCGCGCAGGTCAGCAGACAGGCGGATTTGATACTTAGAAGCTCTACCAGCAGTGTTGACAGTGCTCCAGTTATTCCGGAGCCTCACTTCCTTGGTACTATTTTGTGTATATATATTCGGGCACGGCAGTACTCAGCCCTTTCTATGTATAAGTGTACTACGTCTAGAGGCTCGTAGACAGTTATGTACAGTCAATTAAGTACAGTTAGATATATGGTGTTTTGGCATGTTAATGTTCAAAAAAAATGGCTCTGTTTACATGGCTTGCTAAGAGGTAAAGGTAAAACGATAGACAAGGGGTGCTCGGTACAAGTATCGGGTACTCATCACGGCCCCTAGACGGGTCGTGACAAGATCTATGGGAGAGAACAGTGAGTATAGAGAGGGATCGAGACAGACACATCCCAGGCACTCAGGTCAGTCCGCGACTAGTGCGCCTCCCAGATTCTCAGACGAAAGGTTCGATCGCTCTTTCCAGTCAGGGCAGGGTCAGAGTTCGAGGGCCCCAAGTTCTCAGTATCAGGGAGATGTTAGTCAGAGGAGACCTCCAGTACCGCGGTGTAGCCAGTGTGGCAAATTACATTATGGACGGTGTCGTCAGGGTTCGGATGCTTGTTATGCTTGCGGGCAAGTTGGTCACTTGATGATGAATTGCCCCTCAGCGAGGGATAGAGCTGGGACTCAGCCTACAGGTTCAGCAGCGGGTTCTTCTTCAGCACGCCCGACAGCACAGACTCCCCAGACTACAGCAGGTAGAGGCAGAGGTAGAGGGGAAGCATCTACTTCAGGTGCTGTTCAGCCCCGTGTGTATGCTTTAGCTGGGCGACAGGATCTCGAGTCTTCCCCAGATGTTGTCACAGGTACCCTGACTATATTTTCCCGTGACGTATATGCTCTGATTGATCCAGGTTCTACCTTCTCATATATTACTCCGTATATTGCTGATTGTGTTGGGGTGAGACCCGAGCCAATTAAACCTTTTGAAGTATTCACTCCTGTTGGTGATCCTATAATAGCGAGGCAAGTATATAAGAACTGTGTAGTCATTATACGTGATCGTCAGACAAAGGCTGATTTGATTGAACTTGAGATGATAGATTTTGACGTAATTATGGGTATGGACTGGTTGGCGTCATGCTATGCTAATGTTTGTTGCCGGACAAAGGTAGTTCGATTCAAATTTCCGGGAGAGCCCATACTCGAGTGGAAGGGTAATACAGTTTCCCCAAAGGGTAGGTTTATTTCCTACCTTAAGGCGAGAAAGATGATAGCCAAGGGTTATGTTTGTCATCTAGTTCGGGTTCAGGATACGGAAACGGAAGTCCCAACTTTCCAGTCGGTTCCGGTAGTGAATGAATTCCCAGATGTGTTTCCCGATGAGTTACCAGGTCTTCCTCCAGAAAGGGAAATTGATTTTGCCATCGATGTATTGCCGGACACCAAGCCTATTTCTATTCCTCCCTATCGAATGGCTCCGGCAGAGTTGAAAGAGCTAAAGGCACAGTTGAAAGACTTACTCGAGAAGGGTTTTATTAGACCCAGTTTATCACCGTGGGGAGCACCGGTCTTGTTCGTGCGAAAGAAAGATGGGTCGCTACGAATGTGTATCGATTATAGACAGTTGAACAGGGTGACTGTGAAGAACAGATATCCCCTTCCCAGAATGGATGACTTGTTCGATCAATTACAAGGTGTTAAGTGTTTTTCTAAGATAGACCTAAGATCGGGTTATCATCAAGTGAGGATCAGAGAAGAAGACATTCCCAAGACAGCCTTCAGAACGAGGTACGGCCATTACGAGTTTCGAGTAATGTCGTTTGGGTTGACGAACGCCACGACGGTGTTCATGAATTTATTGAATAATGTGTTCAGGCCGTTCTTGGATCTTTTTGTGATAGTGTTTATCGACGATATCCTGGTATATTCTCGCACAGGGTCAGAACATGCAGATCATCTAAGAATTGTTCTTGGCGTTCTTCGAGATCGGGAATTTTATGCAAAGTTTTCGAAGTGTGAGTTTTGGCTAAACTCGGTGGAATTTCTAGGTCATGTTATTTCAGATGATGGTATCCGAGTCGACACTCAGAAAATAGAAGCTTTGAAGACTTGGCCAAGGCCTACGACACCTACGGAAGTTCGTAGTTTTCTTGGGTTAGCAGGGTATTACAGGAGATTTGTAGAGGGCTTCTCATCTATTTCAGCCCCATTGACGAAGTTAACTCAGAAGTTGACTAAATTCCAGTGGAATGATGCCTGTGAGCGTAGTTTTCAAGAGTTGAAAAACAGGTTGACCTCAGCACCAGTGCTAACACTACCAGAGGGATCAAATGGCTACGTAGTATATTGTGATGCCTCCGGTGTGGGACTAGGCTGTGTATTGATGCAGCATGGGAAAGTCATTGCATATGCCTCAAGACAGTTGCGAAAGCATGAACAGAATTATCCCACGCATGATCTTGAATTAGCCGCGGTCATTCATGCATTGAAAATATGGAGACACTACTTATACGGTGTGCACGTGGACATCTATACGGATCACAAAAGCCTTCAATATATTTTCAAACAGAAGGAGTTGAACCTGCGGCAAAGGCGATGGTTAGAATTACTGAAGGATTACGATGTGAACATTCTATATCACCCAGGAAAGGCGAATGTAGTGGCAGATGCACTTAGCCGCCGATCGATGGGTAGTTTATGTGGAGTTCCTTCGGAAAAGCGAGAAATGGTTCGTGAGGTCCATCGGTTATCAAGTCTTGGCGTACGACCAATTGATTCAGGAGATGCAGGTATTAGCGTTAATAACCCCACAGTTTCATCATTGAATCTAGAAGTGAAGGAACGACAATATGAAGATCCTCAGTTAAGCCATTATCGAGATCTAGCTCACGAAAAAGAAAAGTCTCCATTCGAAGTTTCCATAGAAGGGGTCCTTAGATATCGGGGCAGGTTATGCGTACCGGATGTGGCAAACTTACGCCAACGGATTTTAGAGGAAGCACATTATTCCCGGTATTCTATTCATCCAGGTGCAACCAAGATGTACCACGACCTTAAGTTGCTATATTGGTGGGATGGCATGAAGCGAGACCTAGCAGGGTTTGTAGCCCAATGTCCAAATTGTCAGCAAGTGAAAGCCGAACATCAAAAACCAGGAGGTTTATTGCAAGCAATGGAAATTCCTACGTGGAAATGGGAAGAAATTAATATGGATTTTATGGTAGGATTACCCCGTACACGAGGGAAGTATGATTCTATATGGGCGATCGTGGACAGGCTCACAAAAGCAGCTCATTTTCTCCCCGTCAGGACTACATATTCAGCGGAAGACTATGCTAAATTGTATCTCAAGGAGATTGTATGACTTCATGGTATTCCTTTGGCCATTATCACGGATAGAGGGGCGCAGTTCACAGCCAAGTTCTGGAAGTCCTTTCAAGAAGGTCTAGGTACTCGAGTTAAGCTCAGCACGGCGTTCCACCCACAGACCGACGGGCAAGCCGAGCGCACTATTCAGACCTTAGAAGATATGCTACGAGCATGTGTGCTGGACTTCGGTGGTAGTTGGGATGAGCATTTGCCTCTTATTGAATTTGCCTATAATAACAGCTATCATTCCAGCATTCAAATGGCCCCGTATGAAGCCTTATATGGAAGAAAATGCAGATCTCCAATTGGATGGTTTGAAACAGGAGAAGTACAATTGATAGGCCCCGACTTAATCCAACAAGCGGTTGAAAAGGTTAAAGTGATTCAAGACCGACTATTGACAGCTCAAAGTCGCCAAAAGTCTTATGCGGACAACCGCCGACGGGATTTAGAATTTCAAGCTAATGATTGGGTATTCTTGAAATTTTCACCAATGAAGGGAGTAATGAGGTTCGGCAAAAAGGGGAAATTGAGCCCAAGATACATTGGACCTTATCGAATCATCCGCAAGGTGGGAAGAGTAGCCTATGAGTTGGGCTTGCCTTCAGAGCTCGAATCTATACACCCAGTATTCCATGTTTCGATGCTCCGCAAGTGTATTGGAGACCCCACGAGGATTGTTTCGATTGATGATGTACAAGTGACAGAGAAGTTGACATACGAGGAAGTTCCCATTGCTATTTTGGATAGACAAGTGCGAAGGCTTCAGAATAAAAAGGTTGCTTCAGTCAAAGTTCTGTGGCGGAATGATAATCGGGAAGAAATGACTGGGAAGCGGAGGAGAAGATGAAATCTATGTACCCCCATTTGTTCCAATCCCCAGAAGAGATTCAAGATGAGACGTCGACAATATGAGGTATGAATGTTTAATTTTATGTTTTTGGTCGTGTGTGGCCATAAATGTGTTGATATTGTGACATAGCCCTGTGAGGAGATGATATTATGGGTCGTTGTGGTAAATTTGTATAGCCGAATTACAAAGGAAACTCTAGCAAAAATTTTCTAGAATCCCCGAGTGTCGAACATTCGAGGACGAATGTTCCAAAAGGGGGGAAGAATGTTACACCTCGGAAGTTTTCCCGTACTGGTATGATGAGTGTATGGTGTTTCGCTAAGTCGGGAATGGCTAATTATGAAATCTCGGAAAAATAATAAAGTTGCAGAGAAATTCACTGCCAGTGGTCGTAGATGGCACTATACGGACCGTATAGTGGTTTACGGACCGTATAGTGCACTCGTCATTCAACCTGCCAAAAATCTCAACTTTCTGGAAATTGTTGAATATGGTTAAATACGACCCAGTTTACGGCCCGTAAACTGGTTTACGGACCGTAAACCAGGTCGTAAACTGCCCTGTCCACCAGCCAAACTCTCTGCTTTTGAGAGAATGCTTAAATACGTTCACTGGGACGGACCGTAAATCAAAATACGGTCCGTAAACTGCACATTACGGTCACTGTTCATCCCGACAGAAATTCATTAAACATTATCTTTGAGTTATTAAAAGGAACATTTGGCCTCATTTTATTTCATTCATCATTCATGCAACTCAGGAAACCTCCAGAACTTTCCAAACACTCCATCCACAAGAACCCAAGAGAATCAAAGGGGATATCAAGTCCAACAACACAAAATCTATGAAACCAAGTGCAAGAACACATCAAGGCATCATCTAAGTAAAGAAATTCCCAAGAAGGTGGAACTAGGGTTTTGGCTAAGTGAAGAATTTCAACTCAAGGGTTGTTCAACCACTATCCAAGGTAAGTTTCATGATTATTCCGTGTTGTTTGAGGTATTGGAAAGCATAGACACTTGAAATGTAGAAGGACATAGAAATGGGTCATTGTTGAGTGAATAGTGACATAAATGAATGATAGTAGAATTGAACTATGAACATTGAAGTGTCATGAATACAAATACGTTATAAATGATGTTTATATCATGAAACAAGCAATTAATGTATGAAAACGCAAGGATAAGCTAGAAGTAGAAATAAGGGGACAATTTGAGGAAAATGGTGAATTTTGCCAATTGTATGTAAATGACGAATGTTGAGTACGATTTTGACAGTAGAATTATAAATGTTGGGAGTGATATGAAACATGAGAAAAATGGTACGAACGATGGAAGCGTTGTACGACTTTTCCTAGAATTTGCGATACGTTCTTGTAGTTAGTTTATTAATGGTGATACGGATTCTCTTATGAAGGTAACGACGTGATATCGACGAAGAATAAGTGAGCGACATCTTAGCTAAGCGACCAAGGTATGTGAGGCTAGTCTTTCTTTCTAATGGCATGAATCTTTGATGTAACTTCCTATTCCCTTCATGAGCTCTCACTTTCTAAGAAGTTAAAAGCCTACACTTATGAATGTCCATATGAGATAAGTTATACGATATGATGATGCTAGTATAATGATGATGTTAATTATCGCTTACACTCACCTCATGTACTAGTTCCTTCAAGGTGAGGCAGAGTATAAATAGTTGTTCCATAATGGAATCGGGGGATCACGACCTTACGTCACCCCGATAGAGTAAAGTTGATCTTGAGCATTTTATGATAAGCATGACATGAGCATTTCACACCGTGCCTAGTTGGCCGGGCAGCCACCGCCAAGGCGGGCAGCTATACGGATACACCATGACCTTCGGGCATGGGCAGACACCACTAGTGGGCGGCATGAGATGGTACCCCGGACGCGGGAGGCCTGGACGCGGGCTAATATTATAGATTATCACACCGTTCCGACATGGACGGGCAGCTTGCATATGATGCATACATGTTATGAGGATGAGTATGAGTAAGATGGCACACATGATTTCCTTTTTGATTATCAGACAGATCCAGATATTTCCTGTTGATGTTATTACTATGTTGTTGATGTTTTCCTTCCTTGTTTATGCTTCTCATACTCAGTACAACATTCGTACTGACGTCCTTTCTTCGGACACTGTGTTCATGCCCACAGGTAGACAGGGAGGAGAGCTTGGCCCAGATCCTCAGTAGCAGTCAGCTGGTTGAAAGCACTCCATTGTCCGGAGGTGCTTAGGATTATCCTTTTGGTATATATGTATAGTTTTGGGCACGACGGAGTCTTGTTCCGTCCATGAATATACAGTATGTTAGTAGAGGCTCGTAGATACGCAGTGTGGGTTAGATGGTCTCACAAGACGTTTTCATATGCATGTATATTATTTTGATGGCCGAAAGGCAATTGTATATAAAGTATTTATGTTTGTTAATTATGATTTTCCTACAACTGGCATGTAACTTGATAAAAGAATATTAGATGGGCAAGATAAGTAGTAGAGTGAGCGGTGCTCGGTAACTAGCTCCGGGTACCCGTCGCGGCCCTAGCTGGGTCGTGACCATAAGTCTCAAACATAGATAATAATAAGGATAGTGAATAAATGCGGAAATAATACAACAATCCCAAGGAATCTAGTCTAAGGCCGTATAAGAGCCACTACTACAAATACTATAAGTTTGAATATAAATACATGTATGATAATGGAATACTGTCTCAGAATATCAAAATAAGACAAGCAACTAAGAAGAGGCATCCGGGCAGCGAATCCATCCAATGCTCACCCTGGAATACTCGTCAGAAAGCCTCGGGACTCAATCACTGGGCGCAGAAATCGATCCGATCATAAAATCTCCACTAAGAAAAAGTGCAGCAAGGTAGAATCAGTACAACAACACGTATTGAGTAGGCATCATTGGCCGAAAAAAGTTAGAAAATCATATGTATAAGAAAGAGACGGAAAAAGTAGGCATGCTCACAATCCAATTCTCGAATCTAGTACCAGACCACAAAGTCTAGTAAATAACCTCAATTACACTATAAATTTGATCCAAATCTCAAGAACTACCATTAAGTACACGTATCACCAAGAATCAATCAACAAGTTCCAAACAATGCCAACAATAAATATGAGATGAATGCAATGATACATACACGCTTGGGGCGGAATATCACGTCGCCTCGACAGTCATGAACCATAAGCGGCCACTAAGTTCATTTATTTGCTGCGGAACGCACAGCCCGATTCGATAGTCAGTGTTGCAGAACATGCAATCCGATCCCAGTCATTGTTGCGGTACGTGCAACCCGATCCCAGTCAATGTTGTGGCGCGCAACCCAATCCCTATATATATATATATATATATATATATATATATATATATATATATATATATATATATATGAAAGTGTGAATGCATGATAACAATGCCAATAAGATTAAATAATCAACGATGCGACACATGGACATAATCTCACTCACAATAACAATATCCAATCCTTACTTCCTTCCTAAAAACCTCATTCAGAATAAATATGCTTTCCAATACATAAGTAATCACTAAAAATCAACTCTCTAGAATCAATCACGTGGCGGCGAACCAACAACTCACAATAAGCAACAACACAATGGAACACAATAAGGCAACAAGCTATAAATCACAACAATACCAACCTAAGTATTTCATCTCAACTTCATACCCGAAGGTTTACATGCTTTCTCGAACAATCACTAACTATACATATAATCCTCTAACCGAAGTCTAACCAAAAGGTAAGCCGTAACCTACTTGGAAAGCCGAACAAGAGTCTCGAACCATCACAGCTTAGCCTTGCCTTTTCGTAGCGTCTCCAAGTACTCAAAGTCTATTCATAATCAAATTCTATATTAAAAACAATGAATAAAGAACACACATATTGCTATACTTCTAGCTAGGTCAAATTCTAACTCCAAAAAAATTGGGAAAACGGGCCCATACGGGTAAAAGGGAAAATGAAAGATGGACATGCAATTCAAGCTCTAGGTGATCAAACCCACTAATCATTTGCTAAGACAACTCAAGATTAAGCCTAATTCGGATTTAAAGCAAAACCCCCAAATTTGGGTATGAACCTTAATTCTTCAATACTCAAATTAACTATTAATAATGGAGGAAACAAGCATAACAACAAGAAATTCATCAAAATCTATGGTTATTCTAGCCAATTTCACTGCCAATTTCACCACCAATTTCTATTTTAGATGTCACAACCCAAGCAGCCGGGAGTGGCACCCACATAAATCCCCTAGTGGGCGAACCATCTACTTAACCAAGCATCCAAATAATTACCAATTACTTAACAACTTTTAGATAAATCAAGGATATAACAAAATTGATAATCAACTAAAATGTCTAGTCATGCCATAAATAAATAACGAATGCGGAAGTCTAACTATTACAACCCAAAATCCGAAAGTCATCGTACAAGGACTCTAAAACATAAACTATCTAAGGAACTAACTGTTGTCTGAAATAACATAAGTAATGTTTGGAATGAAAATAGACATTAATAAGAGAAGATCTTAAGGCGACCTGGCATTGGATAAGAGCTCACCCTTAATCTGTCGAAAACTGGTCTCACGATAAATATGAGGTCTAGTAGATGTCGCTGGATCACAAAATGCACTCAAAAGAATGCAACAAGGTAGTATCAGTACAAACATTACGTACCGGTAGATATCATAGAACAAATAAGATTAGCATCTTGCATAAAATCAATAGAATAGACAGATAGGCACAACAGCACATAACCATATGAAACTATCGACAAGAATCATCCATAATCCCACACAAATAGCAATCAATAAAAGTAACTCAACTCATGCCATTACCCACACAACCGTAACACACGACTTATCTCAACTCTATCACATATCCGTCGATCGCTCTCGCTGCAACGGTCCCGCTATAGCGGGAAATGTCCCGCTATGGCGAATCTTATTAATTTACCCCGCCTCGTGGCGGCGATCCTCTACCCGGTACGGCGGAGTAGTCCCACACCCGCTGCAATGGTCTGTCTTGACCAGTAACTCAAGTTTTTCCACTAGTTTTTCACCCAAAAATTCCAACACCAATCCGAGGCACTACAGACGCAAACCAAACATTCACATATACATAAAAACAAGCTACAGACTCAACCACAGCCTCGGAATTTCCAACGGAGGTCTAGCTTACTAAGTTAGCCCTATAATGACCTAGCGGGTCATTATATTAGATACTAATTAAACACTTGTTCGTTCCTGAATGGACAAGGAAGAAAAATATAGGGAAAAAGTTCTTGACTCAGTGAAAAGCTGGGGATAGTTATTGCGCATATTGGGTTTGGTCTCCTAAGTAGCTTCCTCAACGGGACGGTTCTTCCACTGAACCTTTAGTAACGCTATTTCTTTCGACCTCAGCTTACGAACCTCGCTATCTAGAATTGCAATAGGCTCTTTCTCGTAGGACAGATTCTCATCCAACAAGACAGAATCCTAACGAATGATAAATGATCCATTGCCATGATATCTCTTAAATATAGGGACATGGACACTGGATGCACACCCGACAACCCTGGGGGAAAAGCCAACTCATACGCTACATCTCCCACACGATTAAGAATGCCAAACAAACCAATGAATTTTGAACTAAGCTTACCCTTCTTCTCAAACCACATCACACCCTACATAGGTGAGAGCTTCAACAAGACTTGTTCTCCCACCATTAACTCAGGATCTCGGACCTTTCGATCCGCATACTCCTTCTGTCTACTCTTAGCCGCCAGGAGCTTTTCCTGAATCACCTTAACCTTATCTGATGACTCCCTCAAAAGATCTGTGCCCTATGGTTTTACCTCAAATGCTTTAAACCACCCGATAGGATACCTACATCTCCTCCCATAAAGAGCCTCAAATGGGGCCATATCAATGCTCGAGTGGTAACTATTGCTATATAAAAACTCAGCCAATGTTAAGAATTGATTCCAATGGCCACCGAAGTCAATCACATATGCCCGGAGCATAGCTTCTAGGACCTGAATAGTTCGCTCAGGCTGGCCATCTGTCTGAGGGTGGAAAGTTGTACTAAGGTCCGATCTAGTGATAATTCTGAATGCAAAGTCTTCCAAAATTGGGATGTAAATGTTGCGCCTCTATCAGATATGATGGAAACAGGAACCCATGCAGACGAACAATCTCTCGGATGTAAATCTGGGCCAATTTCTGGGCAGTTTGGGTAATCTGAATTGGTATGAAATGGGAAGACTTGGTCAATCTATCGACAATGACCCAAATAAAATCAACCTTACCCAAGGTCTTCGGATGACCAACCATAAAATCCATCTCTATCATCTCCCATTTCCACTCTGGAATGGACATCCTCTGAACTGTACCCTCGAATCTCTAGTGCTTATACTTCACTTGTTTACAATTCAAACACTGTGCAATGAACTCAACAATATCACGCATCATCCTAGTCCACTAGTAGTGCTGCCTCAAGTCACGGTACATCTTGGTAGCTCCAAGATGAATGGAATATTTAGAACTATTAGCCTCCGGTAAAATTGTCTTAATCAAATAACCAACATGGGGAACACAAACGCACCCCTTGATTATCAAGACACTCTCATCATCAATCACGGCCTCCTTGGCCTTACCACGCAAGACTTTATCGCGAATCTTACTCAAACTCACATCCTCAAACTGTCTCGCCTTAATCTGCTCTAGAAACGATGATCTCGCCTCAACACAATCCACCACTATGCCCAAATCAGACACATCAAGCCTCATGAAACTGTTAGCCATATTCTGAACCTCCCCCGCCAACGGATGCTCTGACGCAATCAAACGGACAAAACTACTTATGCTAGATGATTTCCTGCTCAAAAAATCTGACACCACATTTGCCTTGCCATGATGATATAAAATAGTAATATCATAATCCTTAAGTAATTCCATCCATCTCTGTTGCTTAGAATTAAGATCCCTCTGAGTAAACACATGTTGAAGACTGCGATGATCTGTAAATACTTCGTAACGGGCACCCCAAAGATAATGCCTCAAAATCTTCAACGTAAAAACCACAGCTTCCAACTCTAAGTCATTAGTAGGATAGTCCTTCTCATGGATCTTCAGCTGTCTGGAAGCATAAGCGACCACCTTCTTTTCCTACATCAAAATAGCACCCAAACCAAAATGACAAGTGTCACAATAAACCAAAAAGTCTTTGCCCTCTACGAGCAAAGATAGAATCGGAGTTGTAGTCAATAGATTCTTGAGCTTTTGAAAGCTCTCCTTACACTCGTCGGGCCACTGAAAAGGTACACTTTCTGATTCAAATGAGTCAAATGTGAAGCAATAGAAGCAAACCGCTTCACAAACCGACGACAGTAACTGGCCAACCCCACAAAGCTAGGAATCTCTGTCACTGATGTAGGCCTAGTCAGTCTCTCATTGCCTCAATCTCTTTAAGATCAACCATAATCCCATCTTTTGAAACCACATGTCCCAAGAAGGACACAGACGCAAGCCAAAACTCACACTTAGAGAACTTAGCATACAACTGCTTGTCTCTCAGCAAACCAAGAACAACCCTCAAGTGTTTTTCATGGTATTCTTTATTCTTTGAACCATGATGTCATCAATAAACACCATCACAAAAGAGTCTATGTATGGATGAAAATGTCATTCATCAAATCCATAAAATCAGTTAGGGCATTAGTAAGCCCGATAGACATCACAAGAAATTCATAATGCCTATACCTAGTTCGGAAATTTGTCATAGGAATATCCTCTACCCGAATTTTCAACTGATGATAACCCGATCTCAAATAAATTCTTGAAAACACAGAAGCCCCCTGAAGTTGATAAGTCAAATCATCAATACGAGGGATGGGGTATTTATTTCGGATGGTGACTTTTTTTAACTGGCAGTAATCAATGCACGTCCGTGTAGTCCCATCTTTCTTTTTCTCGAACTACATAGGGGCACCCCACGGAGAGATACTCGGATGAATGAACCCCTTACTAAGAAGATCCGCAAATTGTTCTTTTACTTCCATTAACTCTGCTGCTATCATCTGATATAGCAGAATAGTAATAGGACGGGTTCCTAGCTCAAAGTCAATGCAAAAATCAATGTCACGGTCTGGTGGCATGCCCGACAGGTCTGTGGGAAACACCTCCGCAAACTCACGTACCACAAGAACTGACTCAAGAGATGGATCATCAACACTGGTATCACAGATATATGCCAAATAAGTCAAGCACCCCTATCCACTAGCTTATTTGCACGAATAAATGAAATAATTTTCTTTGGGGAGGGACTAAGGTTACCCTTCCACTCAAGTCTAGGCACCCCGAGCATAGCTAAGGTGACTGTCTTGGCATGACAGTCCAAAATTGCATGATAAGGAGCTAACCAGCTCATTCCCAGGATGGCATCAAAATCTATCATGTCTAGAATCACTATATCAACCCAGGTGCCATATCCCATAAATGTGACAGTATAAGATCGAAAAACTCTATCTGCAACCATAAAGTCTCAAACTCGAGTAGATACATCTATATGGGCATCAAGAAAATCACAAATCATATCAAGATCTATAAATAATTATAGAACCCCGGTCAAACAATATAGAAGCCATCCGGTGACAGACTGAGATGTTACCTGTAATGACTGCATCTGAGCCCTCAGCCTCTGTCCTACCAGGAAAGGCATAACAATGAACCCGTCTACCAGTAGCCTGTGACCCATTGCGATCAACTTGCCCTGTCTGAGTTCTGCCCCTGTCGGGATGATGTCCGCCTCTAGTAGACTAGAGCCCGCCTCTGTTAGGCTGGGTGCCACCTCTACCAGCTGTGTGACCGCCACGCCTAGATTGAGCATGGTTACCACGATAATATCCTCCCCCTCTACCTGATACTGGAGCTCTAGGAGCCTGAAACTGAGTACCCTAGCCACCTTGCCTAAGTCTGGGAAAATTTCTCTTGAAGAGCCCCATCTCACCACACTCAAAGCATCCGCGGTCTAGCGTCGGAGGCTTAACAGAAGCTGATGAAGTCGAATAACCATCATAAGCTGGAGCTCTGGCCTGCAATATTACACCTCGTAATTTTGTACGTTGAGATTTGTTAGGTGTTAGTTAACCTAATTGTGGACACCGGATTTATCGTCAAGGATATATGAGATTATACTTCCCTATCTTATGGTTATGAGGGTTTATGTTCAAGTTTAGTAAGTTATGGAAGGATTGGAGAATAAGCAAATTAAAGAAATAAAGTTTATCAAAAAGTTTAAAAAACTTGACAGAAATTTTTTGTCCAACTTGAGAGAGGCATATCTCTTAGAATATGAGGAGTTGTGGTCTGTATTACATATCCAAATTGAAGTTCATTGAGTCTAATTTTCAACGCAACAAACCGTTCATCGATACGATATCGGAGTAGAAAGTTGTGGGTGTTTTAAGACAGACTGTTCGGGCAGTGCAAGTGGACGGTTCAATTTGACAGACCGCGGCCTGTCGAATGGAATTTTTCCCACCATAAAATAGTTCTAGTGAGGTCATTTTGGGTGGTCCATCTGACGGACCAATTTGATGGAGCATGAAATATTATGTGGTCCGTCAAATGACCGCAAAAAGTAAGTCAGTGGCCGACTATTTCATATTATAAATTTGGTCCAAGGTTTATTTTTCACCCTTTCCACCTCAAAATTCATCCAAATACTCTCCAAAACCCTTTCCTCAAGTTCATATCCTAATCAAGGCCAAGCCTAAGAGAATCAAGTGATTCAAGTGCTACAAAGCTCACAAGGGTTAGTAGAGTTCAAGTATCTCTTTGGTGTTGAAGTTAGAGGTTTTATCCACGTGAAGTAATTTGATCTAGAGCATGCTCTTGTGTAATTAAGGTAAGTTTCCATCTCTATTGCAAGTTGTTGAGGTTGTTTTATTGTTATACAATTTGATTGAAGGAGGAAAGTGAAAAAGAAATTTCAACTATGAATTTGATATATTTTGAGTTGTAAATTAATGTGAGCTATCATTTTTAGCATGTTATGAGTATAATCTTGTTACGAGGGATAATACTGATAATGGGGAAGTAATTTATACAAGTGTATGAGGGGTTGTGTTGAAGTTATTGTTATGGATTGATTATGAAAAGAAGTTTTGGGATTGAATTGAGTATAATTTGAATGTAACCTTTTGATTGTGGTACTATTGATGTTGTTAATGAAGTTTAGGAGCTGTTTTGGACTTTGGGGGAAGTAAGTGATATAGGGGAGATGCTGCCCAAATATCGTTAGCTCACCTAATAGTCTAGTTTTATCTTATAAGCGTTTCAACAACTTAAACTTAGTGTGAATCATCTTGAATGTAGATTTGCAAACTCAGGAAGATAGGCGAGGAGTAGTAAGGAGACGACGAGGTATGTAAGGCTATCCCTTTTCTTTCTGTTGGAATGATCCTTGTGAACCGAACATACACATAACGTTAATCCATAATGAATCTACTCTTATAATTAAGAATGATCCATTTGATTCATGTTCCATATTGCTGTCTTCAGAAAGTGTTGCTTAGATCCAGTTTGGTCTTTAGAGTCACTTGTACTCCTATCATGTTTTATGCATTGTATTGCATTTATATATACATATACATACCCGAGACATCTCAGGCCCTATATGCGCGTATATTATGTATTATTTACGTATATATGTATTGGGTATAGGGAAGGTGACGGCTTTATATACGCACTGCCACCAAATCAGCTGGTCATATGATGATACGATGATGATGATGATGCCGGCCGATACGATATAATGGGATGCCACAGAGGCATGACAGGTGTTATATACGCATATATATATGTACGACCCTATACATCCATGCACAGTCTTTATGCATATCCTCATACCTCAGAGGCAGTTCAGATGCATAATAATTATATACGTGATTTACTCTCAAGGGCAGTTCAGATATACAGGTCGCATTCACTTACATTATAGTTTCTTATATCTCTCTTATGTTACTTTCATGTCTTACATACTCAGTACTATGTCCGTACTGATATCCTTTTGTTTGTGGACGCTGCGTTCATTCCCGCAGACAGATAGGGTGATGGCACAGATCCTTAGGCTGCCACATCACTGTTGGTGCCGAAGCACTACACTCGTTCCGGAGTTGCAGACTAGAGTGGTATGATTTGTTTGTGTATATATATAGGCATGGCAGGGTCCTGTCCCGTCCCTATTATGTTATGTACTCTATGTATAGTCTCGTAGACAGATGTGTACAGTTAGATGTCTTATGACCTCTTCGGTGTATATTTTGTTATATCCTTTGATAACGTTGTCTCCTTATATATGGGCATAGTTGATGATGTGTGCATATATATCTTTTGGGCATGTGCCCCTTTCAGTTATGGTAATTATGAGTTAGTTTCATAGCCCACTCAGATATGACTATGAAATGTACATTTTGACGTACACAGTAGGATAGCTCCGGGAGTCCGTCATAGCCTTTCGGCTGGGTCGTGATAAAAGTGGTATGAGAGCAGTTCATCCTAGGGTTTGTCTACGAGCCATGTCAAGTAGAGTCTTGTTTATAGTGTGAAACGCGCCACACTTATAAACACTTCACACCTATAAACAAGAGGCTGCATGACATTTAGGAATAATTGACCTTTTTTTCTCACCTTAGATCGTGCGATAGAGCCCTGTTAAAAAGGATTCCTCTTTTTTGACAATATGCTATGATTTCAGCGATGCCTGCAATGAGAAAATCATCAGCTGCCTAGAAGGGAAAGTCGGTGGCAGAAAGGAGGACTGGAGGGATACCGCCGATGGATATTGAGGTGGGTGAGTCCCAGAATGAGATTCCATCGCGGACCTCCCATACTTCGTCCGCTCCAGAGGAGCATAGAGAAGCTCCAGCCCTAACTCTAACACCCCCAGTTCCTCCACCAGACTATTTAGGTCAGGAGAGGAGAAAGGCTATTCAGTTATTGACCCAGTTAGTAGCCGCTCAGGCTCAGTGACTGGGAACGGGTCATGGTGATAAGGAAATCAGTGCCAGATTTTATGACTTTATTAATTTAGACCCTCCATAATTCTTTGGGTCGAAGCCAGATGAGGACTCATAGAACTTTATAGATGGGATGCTGAGGACGTTACGGGTGATCATGCTTCAGCTACTGAGGCGGTAGAGTTGGCTTCTTACAGATTACGAGATGTGGCTGTTCATTGGTACAATACCTGGATATTTTCTAGTAGGGTTAATGCACCTCCACCTGTATGGCAGGAGTTCGTAGATGCTTTCGTTCGATATTATTTGCCAGCAGAGATTCAACGGGCTAGAGTTTGTAGGTTCTTGATCCTTAGACAGTGGAGTATGAGTGCTCGAGAGTATATTCTTCATTTTAATTCATTGGCTTGGTAAGCTCCAACTATGGTAGCTAATATGGGAGACCGTGTTTATCGGTTTGTGAGTGCATTGGGACCAAATTTGACTGATGAATTCTTGTCTACCTCACTTTAGTCAGGTATGGATATTTCCCGCATTCAGGAGCATGCTCAGAATCTTCAGGAATGCTAGCAGCTGCGGAGGGTTGAGCATGAGCATAATAGGGGTCAAAGTAAGAGGGCCAAATCTCCGAAATTTGCTAGTGAGTCCAGAGGTGGTTCGAAGCAACAGTTATCCAGGCACTCAGCCTATGCAGCAGCTAGTGCGGCCCTATAGTTTTCGGGACCCAGGTTTGATAGGCCCGCTCGTTTTAAGCCAGCTCAGAGTTTCAGAGCATTCAGTTCCCAAATCAGGAGTGGTTCCAGTTAGATGAGACAATCTTTACGTGATGCACTCAGTGCGGTAAGTTACATGCTGGGCAGTGCCGTTTGGGTGTAAATGTTTGTTATACTTATGGTCGTGCAGGCGACATTTTGCGAGATTGCCCTACGAGAGCTGGTGGAGGTATAGTTCAGTCGACAGGGTCTTCAGCAGGATCTTCGACATCAATACACCCTCTTGGGCAGATATCTCAGACACCAGTCAGTGGTAGTAGAGGTAGAGGTGTAGTGTCTAGTTCGAGCGGTCCTCAAAACCCGGTCTACGCATTGGTGAGTCGACAGGATCTTGAGTCTTCATCTGATGTGGTTATAGGTATACTATCAGTATCTTTTCATGATGCATATGCATTGATTGACCCAGGTTCCACATTTTCGTATGTTACTCCTTTTATTGTTAGTTAGCTTGGGGTGAAACCCGAGTCAGTCAAACCTTTTGAGGTGTCTACACCCGTTGGTGACCCATTGATAGCTAGACGGGTGTATAGAAATTGTGTGGTCATAATCTGTGATCGTTATACCATGGAAGACTTGATTAAGTTCGATATGGTAGACTTTGATGTCATTATGGTGACTTTGATGTCATTATGGGTATGGATTAGTAATGTTAATTGTAGAACAAAAATGGTTCGGTTTCAGTTTTCAAGGGAACCAGTTCTAGAGTGGCAGGGTAATACAACATCACCGAGAGGTAGGTTTATTTCCTACCTCAAGGCAAGGAAGATGATTTCCAAGGGTCGTATTTATCATTTAGTCTAGGTCCAGGATACAGAAGCAAAGCCACCGATTTTTAATTTGTTCCAGTAGTTAATGAGTTTTCAGATGTATTCCCGGACTAGATTTTAGGTTTTCCACCAGAACTGTAGATTGACATTGCCATTGACATATTACCAGATACTAAGCCAATATCCATTCTGCTTTATAGAATGGCGCCTGCTGAGTTAAGGGAATTGAAGGACTTCCTTGAGAAAGGCTTTATCAGGCCTAGTACGTCACCATAGGGAGCACATGTATTATTAGTGAGAAAGAAAGATTGCTCCTTACAGATGTGCATTGATTATAGGCAGCTGAATAAGGTTACAATAAAGAATAAGTATCAACTCCTGAGGATTGATGATTTATTTGATCAGTTACAGGGTGCTAAATGGTTCTCGAAGATAGAATTGAGGTCAGGGTATCACCAAGTGAGTGTTAAAGAGAAAGACATTCTGAAGACAGCTTTTAGAACCAGATATGGCCACTTAGAATTAAGTGTAATGTCGTTTGGGTTGACGAATGCACCGACAGTATTTATGGATTTGATGAATAGCGTGTTTAGGCCTTTCCTAGATCTATTATTGTGTTTATGGATGATATTCTGGTGTACTCACGATCAGAGGCAGAGCTTACAGACCATTTACGTGTTGTTCTTAAAGTTCTCCATGATCGGAAGCTGTATGCATAGTTCTCTAAATGTGAATTCTGGTTGAATTCAATGACTTTTCTTGGGCATATTATTTCTACAGACGGTATCCGGGTGGATACACAGACGATTGAAGCTGTGAAGATCTGGCCTAGACCCACAATGTCGATGGAGGTTCGTAGTTTTCTGGGCTTGTTAGGCTAATATAGGAGATTTGTAAAGGGTTTTTCTTCCATCTAGACACCACTGACGAAGCTGACATAGAAATCAGCTATGTTCCAGTGGACAGAAGCTTGTGAACATAGTTTCAGGAGTTGAAGAACATATTGACTTCGACTCTAGTTCTGACACTTCCGGATGGATCGGAAGGCTATGTCATTTATTGTGATGCTTCAGGTGTTGTGTTAGGTTATGTGTTGATGTAGCACGGTAAAGTTATAGCTTATGCTTCAAGTCAGTTGCGGAAGCATGAGAAGAATTATCCAACACATGATCTAGAGTTAGCCGCACTGATTCATGCATTGAAGATGTGGAGGCACTACTTATATGGTGTCTATGTTGATATCTATACGGACCATAAGAGCCTTCAGTATATCTCCAACTAGAAGGAGTTACATTTGCGGCAGAGACGATGATTAGAATTACTAAAGGATTATGATGTCAATATCTTATATCATCCCGGAAAGGCAAACGTAGTGGCCGATCCTCTTAGCCGAAAATCCATGGGTATTTTATGTGATGTCTAGCCAGAGAAGAGGGAGATTGTTCGTGGGCTTCAACAGTTAGCTATCCTAGGAGTTCGATTATGGGACTTGGGCGATCCGGGAGTTACTATTTATGATGCGACAGTTTCATCTTTTGTAGCTGAGGTGAAGGAGTGCCAGTACGAAGATCCCATGTTAATTTATTTTATAGACACAAATCCTCAGAAGAAAAAGTCACCATTCGAGCTTTTTGCAGATAGAGTTCTTAGATATCGAGGAAGATTATGTGTTCCTAATGTTGCAGGACTTCGTCAGCAGATTACGAGGGAGACTCACTACTACTGTTATTCTATTCACACTAGAGCGGCGAAGATGTATCATGACATTAGAGAGTTATATTGGTGGGATCGAATGAAAAAAGACATAGCAAAGTTCGTGGCCCAGTGTCCTAATTGCCAACAGGTGAAAATAGAACATCCGAAACCAGGTGGTTTATTGCAAGCCATGGAAATTCCAATGTGGAAATGCGAGGCAATTAATATAGATTTCATTACAGGCTTGCCTTGTTCCCAGCATAAGTATGATTCCATAAGGGTAATTAGTGATAGACTTACTAAATCAGCCCATTTTCTGCCAGTCAGGACTACTTACTCAGCCGAGGATTACGCAAAGCTTTATATAAAGGAGATAGTCCGACTTCATAGTGTTTCAGTATCTATCATCTCCGATAAGGGCGCACATTTTACAACAAATTTCTGGAATTCTTTTCAGAAGGGTTTGGGGACTCATGTGAGTCTTAGCACAGCATTTCATCCCTAGACAGACGGACAAGCTGAGCATACTATTCAGACCCTCGAAGATATGTTAACGGCATGTGTGTTAGACTTTAGAGGTAGCTGGGATAATCATTTGACACTTATTGAGTTTGCATATAATAATAGTTATCATTCCAGTATCTAGATGGCCCCGTACGAAGCTCTATATGGGCGGAAGTGTGGATCATCAATTGGATGGTTCGCAGTGGAGGAGACTAAGTAGTAGGACCAAACTTGATCCAACAAGCAACGGAGAAGGTCAAACTTATTTAGGGCCGATTATTGGCAGTCCAAAGTCGTCATAAATCTTATACAGATAATGCCGACGAGACTTAGAATTCTAGGTTTATGATTTGGTATTCCTGAAAGTGTCACCTATGAAAGGCGTTATGAGATTTAGTAAGAAGGGTAAGCTTAGCCCTTAGTACATTGGACCTAACAAGATTGTACATAGGCTGGGCTAGGTGGCCTATGAGTTAGATTTGCTTCTAGATTTAGAATCAGTCCGTCCAGTCTTACATATAACGATGCTTCGTAAATGTATTGGAGATCCTTCCATAATTGTACTTATTGAAGATATTCAGGTTACCGAGCAACTATCATATGAATAGGTTCCCAATGCTATCGTAGATAGACAAGTTCGAAGATTGAGGGCTAAGGATGTAGCTTCAGTAAAGGTCCTTTGGAGGAATAGGAATATCAAGGAGATGACATGGGAAGCTAGAGAAGATATGAGATCCAGATATCCGCACTTATTTCTACTTCCAAAGGGGGTCCAGACAGAGACACCATTACCTTCAGGTACGTAGTATTTCAATTTTTATGATTATTAGTCATGTGAAGCCATTATTTTTATTGCTTGTTGTGGCCTTGTGTGGCGTTGTATATTTTGGGTTGTTGTGACAGGTTGGTAGTAGTACAATTATAGGGGAAACTCCGTCGAAATTTAAAAAGAAAAGACCCCTAAGAATTTAACATTCAAGGACGAATGTTTCTAAGGAGGGAAGGATATTACATCTCGTAGTTTTGTACGTTGAGATTCGATAGGTATTAGTTAACCTAATTATGGATACCGGAGTGTCACGACCCAACCGATGAGCCATGATTGCTGGTTCTGTAACCTGACTGATGACTTAGACGGCATTCTTAGACTCGTAGATTGAATTACAAGTCTTTTAGATTAAGCTAGGGTCCTTAGCATGCATAACGAGTATGAACATAATCAGAAAACTGAGCTCCAACCCTAGGTTATGAAAATCAAGAACTAGGGAAAAATCATGAACTGGCTGGATTTTTGAGAATTATGATAATTGAGTTATGAGGATGATTAAACAATGTTCTTCATGTAGAAAGTATGCTTAACATACCTGGTATTGCTCCCAAACTTGAATAAGAATCTGGTCTTGGAAAAAGAGTTCCAAGGTTTTGCTCTTTATGCTTTTTGATTGGGTTTTCTTGAAAACCCTATGTTAAGAACATGGTTTCATGATTAGATTAAGAGCATATATGAAAGAATTGATTTGTAAGAGCTTGGAATGACTTACCTTGCTGTTTTGTATTGTTGGGAGAAGAGCACTTCGTTTCTAGGGCTTGGAATTATGAAAAATGAAATAACTATCTGCAAGCTGGTATTTATAGGTTCTGGTGCGGGTTGGGAGATACGAACCAAAATAAGGTCCGTAAAACTGGACCGTATTTCAACATTCTTCAAACAACATCACTGTTTTATTTTCCTTCCTAAATACGATCAGACTTTACGGGTCATATTTCAAAATACGGTCCGTATTTAACAATATAAATTCCACATGCAAAATTCTAGAATGCAGAGTGATTTTGGGTATCATTTCACGACTTAAAATATGAGCTATATACTGATTTACAGTCCGTATTCTGGGGCGTAAATCCTCATCTGACAACTGAAAATGAATTTCCAATTCCCACATTCTTTATCTGATTTTCTAAGTCTGGAGTCATGGGCAATGCTTAAGTTAAAGGTCTGAGGTGTTATATCAGATATGACTGTGAGATGTACGTTTTGAGGTACACGGTAGGATAGCTCGTGGTGTTCGTCATGGCCCTTCGGTTGGGTGGTGATAAAAGTGGTAACAGAGTAGTTTGTCCTAGGGTTTGTCTATGAGCCGTGTCTAGTAGAGTCTTGTTTATGGGTGTGAAGCACCCCACACTTATTAACAGGAGGTTGCAGGACATTTAGGAATAATTGACCATTCTTTCTCATCTTAGATCGTGCGATAGAGCCCTATTAAAAAGGATTCCTCTTTTCTGAAAATATGCTATGATTTTAGCAATGCCTGTGACGAGAAAAACATTAGCAGCCTAGAAGGGAAAGTCGGTGGCAGGAAAGAGGACTGGACGGATACCGCCTATAGATATTGAGGAGGGTGAGACCCAGAATGAGGTTCCATCATGGACCTCTCATACTTCGTCCACTCCAGAGGAGTATAAAGGAGCTCCAGCCCTAGCTCTAGCACCCCCAGTTCCTCCAACAGACGCTTCAGGTTAGGAGATGAGAGAGGCCATTCAGTTACTGACGAGGTTAGTAGCCGCTCAGGCCCAGCGACTGGGTACGGGACACGGTGATAGGGCTATCAGTGCTAGAGTTCGTGACTTTATTAATTAAGACCCTCCATAAATCTTTGGGTTGAAGCCAGGTAAGGACCTACAGAACTTTATAGATGCGATGCTGAGGACGTTGTGGGTGATCATGCTTTAGATACTGAGTCGGTAGAGTTGGCTTCTTACAGATTACGAGACGTGGCTGTTCATTGCTACAATACTTGGATATCTTCTAGTGGGGTTAATGCATCTCCACCTGTATGGCAGGAGTTCGTAGATGCTTTCCTTCAACATTATTTGCCGACAGAGATTCGACGGGCTAGAGCTGATAGGTTCTTGAACCTTAGATAAGGGAGTATGAGTGCTCGAGAGTATAGTCTTCATTTTAATTCATTGACTTGGTATGCTCCAGCTATTGTAGCTGATATGGGAGACCGTGTTTATTGTTTTGTGAGAGGATTGGGACCACATTTGACTGATGATTGCTTGATAGCCTCACTTCAGTCAGGTATGGCTATTTCCCCCATTCAGGCGCACGCTTAGAATCTTGAGGAGCGCCAGCAGCGGCGGAGGGTTGAGAATGAGCATAATAGGTGTCAAAGTAAGAGGGCCAGATCTTCGAGATTTGCTCCCCTGCCTCTGCCACTGCCACGGCCCCTGGCCTAGCCTCCACCACGAACTGCAGCCCCACCAACTAGCCCTCCACCGTGAGCTGCGGCCGCAGGGGCTGGCGCGGGTACCTCATTAGCTGCTGCTTCCGCACGAGTCCTCACCATCTGTGAGTGAATAGAAAGAAAATTCAGATACCATTTTGAATCATCCAGATACCAATTGGAATAAGTAGCATGAAAGAAAGAAAGAATTTGTATTTTGCTAGTATCCTATAGCCTCTCGGAGATAAGTATAGAAGTCTCTGTACCGATCCGCAAGACTCTACTAGACGTGTCCTTATACAACGGGATTGTCGAACCTAGGGCTCTGATACTAACTTTGTCACGTCCCAAGCAGCCGTAACTGGCACCTACATAAATCCCCTTGTGGGCGAACCATCAACTTAACCAACCATCTAAATGATTACCACTTACGTAACCACTTTTAGATAAATCAAGGATATAACAAAATTAATAATCACCCAAAAAGAATGCAGCAAAGTATTATCAGTACAAACACTATGTACCGGTAGATATCATAGGACGACTAAGATTAGTATCATGCATAAAATTTTAAAATCAATAGAATAGAGAGATAGGAACAACATCACATAACCATCTGAAACTATCGACAAGAATCATCCAACACCGAAATAAGATAAGCCCACACAAATAGCAATCAATAAGAGTAACTCAACCCATGTCATTACTAACACAACCGTAACTCATGAATTATCTCAACTCTGTCACATATCTTTCGACCGCTGCAGTGGTGGACTTCTCGTTGCAACGGTCTCGCTATGGCGGACCTTATTAATTTCCCCCGCCCCTTGGTAGCGGTCCTCTACCTGCTATGGTAGACTCACTACAGCAGTCCCACACCCACTGTAGCGATCCATTTTGACCAGTAGCTCGAGTTTTTCCACTAGTTTTTCAGCCAAAAATCCCAACACCAATCCGAGGCCCTACTGTCGCAAACCAAACATGCTCATATACATAAAAACAAGCTACAGACTCAACCGCGGCCTCAAAATTCCCAACGGAGGTCTAGTTTATTAAGCCACCCCATAACGACCTAGCGAATCATTACATTTGAAGTCTAAACCCATTTCGAGACTTTTAACACAAGACTCGTCTTCTCTATCTAGATTCTAGCAATTCTAGGCATGGAATAAGAATCTAGGAAGGCAAATGACAAAGGCTAGGGTCATAGATCTTACCTCTAAGATGAATCAGTCCACAAGTAGCACTATTCCCCCAAAGAGTGCTTCGAAAAGTAATGAGAAGAAGTGATAGGGTTTAAGGGTCTTAACTTGAGAAAAGAGAAATAATTATGCCTGACTACGGTTGCAGCGGTCATGGAGGCGCTGCAGTACACACGCTATGGTGCATACATAGCTCGCCATGGTAGCCTTTACCAAAATCAGCATGCCGCTATAGCGGCAAGAAACCCACTACGGCAGCTTGTCACCAAAGCTGCCCAGTCTGCTATAACCGTCTCCCAAGCGCTATAGCGTGACCACTACGGGGGTTATAGTACTGCTGCAGCGCCTGCACCAGAACGAAAACTTCTGGTTTTGACCAATCTCATCCCGAAATTCGACTATAACCCCAGGACCCACAGATACTAAACAAACATGCAAAGATACATAAAAACGTGCTTCGAACTCATCCGTGACCTTGGATTTCCCAACGGGGGTTTATTTGACCAATTCAACCCCAATGGCCTAAAGCCATGTTCCCAACCCAAGTTTCAAAACGTTTTCAATTGCATTGGGAAATGAACCGAACACACTACCAAGTGCTAAATGACTGTCTGGACCTCTGGGAATTGACGGAATTCCAATACAAGGTCTGTTTACTCAAAAGTCAACTTTGGGTCAAATGAATTCCACTTTGAGGCTCAATCCTCCAAAAGTCGCTCCAAAACCCTGTCTGATGGCCTATAGCACATCTGACCACGAGGGTTAGAACCAATATCAAGATAAAAGTAATACTATTTAGCCGAAGGGGTCATATCTGTCATTTGCATGCAGCGAGGACCATTTATTCATTCATTTGTCGTGAGGGTCACAACCAACATCAAGATGAAAGAAAGACCATTTAGCCGAAGGGGATATATATGTCATTTGCATGCTATGAGGGCCATTCATTCACTCATTTGCCGTGAGGGTCACGACCAACGTCAAGATGAAAGAAAGACCATTTAGCCGAAGGGGCCATATATGTCATTTGCCGTAAGGGCCATTCATGCATTCATTGCTGAGAGGGTCATTCATACAAAAATCTCCATGAGCGCCATTCATTCATACATTTCCGAAAGGGCCATTCATGCATTCATTATCGAGAGGGCCGTTCATGCATACATGCCAAGAGGGTCATTCATACAAATATTGCCATGAGGGCCATTCATACAAGCATTGCATAGAGGGTCATTCATACAAACATTTTCAAGAGGGCCATTCATTCAAACATTACTAAGAGGGTCATTCATACAAACACTACCGAGAGGGCCATCCATACAAACATTTCCAAGAGGGTCATTCATTCATTGCCAAGAGGGTCCATCATACAAACATTGCCAAGAGGGCCATTCATACCAACATTGCCGAGAGAGTCATTCATACAAACATTGCCAAGAGGGCCATTCATTCATTCATTGCCAAGAGGGCCAATCATACAAGCATGCCAAGAGGGATATTTATACAAGCATTACCGAGAGGGCCATTCATACAAACATTGCCGAGAGGGCCATTCATACAAACATTGCCGAGAGGGCCATTCATTCAAACGTGCCGAGAGGACCATTCATACAAACATGCCAAGAGGGCCATTCATACAAGCATTATCGAGAGGGTCATTCATACAAACATTTTCGAGGGGGTCATTCATACAAACATTGCTAAGAGGGCCATTCATACAACCATTGCCAAGAGGGCCATTCATTCAAACATGCCGAGAGGGCCATTCAGACAAAGATTCGAAGACGGCCATTCATTCAAACATGCCAAGGGGAACATTCATTCAAACATTTCTAAGAGGGCCATTCATACAAACATGCCAAGAGAGAAATTCATTCAAACATGCCGAGAGGGCCATTCATTCAAACATTGTCGTAAAGGCCATTTATTCATACAAATTGCCAGACATTATCAAAAAGGTTAAAGCGATGTAAATACGGTTAGATGACTTTAGTTTTCGCTCCAAAGGTCAAAACGATGTAAATCTGGCCAAACGACTACAATATTTGTTTTCCCAAATCAATCACAGCGTTACCCAGCAGACGGAAATAGATTGGCAGTTGCCAAATGGAGTTGGCTGATCAAATCAAACCCCAACGCATGCAGAGCAAATGTGAAATTTTTTCTTACGCAGTCGGTTAAGATAGGGTGCCCATGAGAGCCAAGCTCTCCGGCCAGGACTTGGAAGATCGCTCCGCCCCATGCTCAGCCGCATAAAATTTCTTTACATGCTTTATTTGCTTTCATTTTAAATTTTCCCGTGACCGATCGGTCACATACCGGCACATACAAAGGCACTCTCGCATAGGGACACCCTTTTCTTCCTATGTAGTTGAACTACAAGTGACTTGATTCTGAAGACCAGTGATTTGTAAGCTGACTCAATGCCAGAGAGTCAGTCACACTCCAACCAATCACTCTAGATGTTATATCCCGTGTTTTCGCGTATCCGAAAAAATTTGGAATAATTGTGACTTGTAAAGAATAAGGCCACATTTTGATTTCATTTGATATATATGTTGTTGTTTATGAAAAGTGTTGACGCGGAGACATCGGGGAAGGTCAAGGGAAAAATTGAAATTTCAAAAATTAGTTTCGGGAATTTCAAAATGAGAATTCTAACAAAATGGGATCAAAAAATTAAATTAGGAGGCCAAGCCCAACCCATGAAGGGTGGCCGGCCATGGCCTTGTTTTGGCCCAAATTTAATAAGTTGGTCATGTGATTAATCATGTGACCAACTAGTTAATAAAAAGGGGAAAGACTTATTAATTTTTCTAGAATTTTCAAGGCAAGGCAAGAAGGAGAAAACAAGAACCAAGCATAAGGGGCCATTCGGCCAACCCTCCCAAAAATCCACCCTCAAAATATTGATCCAAAAATTATTCTCTTGTGGTTTCCCTACTAATTCAAGGTCCCTCTACAACTTGGTATAATTATTTCGGAAGATAGCCCATTGGTTTCGTCGTTTGGATAATTTGGTGGAGTGAAGATGCTTGAAGAGGAAGGTAAGAATTCATCCCTTCTAATTATGTTATGAAGGTTTGTTTGTGTTGTAGTATATGTAAATGAGTAGGAAATATAGAAATATGGAAGTTGGAGTGGCGGAAGTGCATGTGTGCATGTGGCCGAATACATGTAGTGTGATTGTGTTGAATTTTGTGTTGTATTATAGTTGTGGTTATTGTGGAATTTATATTGGAAGTGAAAGGTGGATGAAAATTTGATAAGATTGGAATTTGACCTATGGCCGTGTGGTATATGTTAGGAGGAAATATGTTGAATTTATTTTGTTTAACATGTTAGTTGCGTCGTCGCGATCGTTACAATGTAAATAGAGACTTAACGCTTCAAGTTTGGCATTAGAATTACATATATGTGTTCTGGGTAGGCTTGTATTCTAATATGGTTGTGATGTAAATATGAGAATGAATTACTTAGGTGCTAGTTATGATTGTCGTTGATGAAGTTAGACGACAATAATATGTTATGAATATGTTTGTCGTAGAATGGAAGTTTTGGTTGAATTATGGTTCCGGTGGAAAGTTTGTATATTTTGCGAATAATATGAAAAACCATGTGTAATGCCTCTAAATGATGTTGGAATGACGTTGATGAGTAAATGAGTATGAAAACATTCATGTTAAATTGAAAATGTGAAGTTAGTTGCGAGTCGTCGCTTAGACATAGAGATGTCTATTCGTGTTAGTATACGATTCTCGTTGTGGATTGATGTTGTTGGTTTGGTTGTTGCTGCTATTTGAGCCGAGATGATTCTCGGGGGTGCTATATTTATAGGGGAGGTGCTACCGAAATTTCGGTAGACAACTATGACTTTAAGTTGAATCCTTAAAATGCATAACTTACAATTGGTAAATGTGATCATTTGTAGATTCTGGGTGAAACGGGAATCGAGTTTAAGCGAGCATAAGACGCGCGCAAGGTATGTAAAGCTAACCCATTCCTTCTTTTGGCATGTCCTAAGTATACTAGGTCGATACTTGAGCCTCGGGGACAATTCCGTTCATGGAAATTTGAATTTGAATTTGAGTACTATTCGTTCAATCTAATTGAATTATAAAATCTCACTTTTTGTTGGAAAATGATCAAACGTCCGAAACTTTTGTAAATGTAATAGAATCGCTTCGAAACTTCCATTGATGATTCCATAGATCCTAATACTTGTGATTCAGGTCTGCCACCTCGACTTGACCCGAGGTGGGCCCACTAATCCCGAGACTCCTTTGTTTGTTCTAATAGGCGTATATTTGTATAGTGTCGGAAAAAGACTATTGTTTATGACTTTGGCTATCATAGAATAATGTCTTGACTGTCCCTGACGTTCTAAATTACATTTCGAACAATAAATGTAATTTTGGAAGTACTTTCGTGAAATAAATCCTGTATTGACCAATTGTTCCAACTAGTTTGACTAATGGGCTGATATATGATTATATCAAGTTTTATAACTATTTCGATTTATAAATTGTATTAGTCGCTCATGACTCTGCTCGTGCCCCTTTATTACGATATCGTTCACCGGTTCCCGGGCCGGTTATCGATCACGCGCACGATGGCAATTCGACCGTATGCCCTTTTGTTGACATGAGTATTCGGGCATAGGTGTTCCGATACAAGTACTCCGCTAGAGTATTTTGATATAAGTATTTCGATATAAATATTTTGATATAAGTAATCTGACGAAAGTATTTTGATATAAGTATCCGGATAAAGCATTATGATATGAGTCTTCTGAAATAAGTATTCGACATAAGCATTCTGAAACAAGAATTCTGATGTAAGTGTTCTACTATGAGTATTCTACTATGAGTATTCTGATACAAGTACTCTGATGTGAGTATCCAATATGAATGTTCCCTGTAAGCTTTAGCGTCTCCAACTTTCGTATACGACATCGGATTGTTTAGAAGTGTCCGAAGAGGTTCCGGTACCAAAAACGTTCATGATCTTTCTGTATGTACATATGGTTCCAAAATCTCTGTTTGATCTGATTCGTAAGGACATCTGAAGGTGCCTGGTATGACTATAACTCTGATTCTCCGAAAAAGGCTTCTGAAAAGCTTATAAAGCGTTCTGTACTTCAAATGCTCGTAACTTTCTCATACTACGTTGGATTGACCTGAAATCTGTTCCAAGCCTCCAGGTATCGGTAAGGACGCTTGTCTGTCGAGTCTTGGTTTCTATGTGCATCTGGTTTCTCACTACTCTACTCGTGCGAGCCTTAGCATGTCTATTCACTGAGCCGGGCCAGGATACGTTATCGTGCGCTGTTCCCCTATGTTGTCTACTGTGTTCTGGAATAAAAATCGTGAGGGGTGGTCTGGGATGTGCTCGATCCCCAAAGCGGACAGTATCTGCGCTGCATAATCTGATACCAGGCAGACGCGTTGGGAGTGTACTGGGCAGATCTCGAGCTCCCGAGACTGATCCGTGACCCGTGTACTGGGCAGAGCTCGAGCGAGAAAAACAGGAAGTTTCTGTATGGGATGACCACTGTACTGGGCCGAGCTCGAGGTGGCATACCCCTTGTAGACGCGTGTTCTGATATGATATGATATAATATGATCTGATATGATATACTCCGGCTATACGCCGTCTGATACGATACGTTTATGTATGGTGTGACCACTGTACTGGGCTGAGCTCGAGGTGGCACACTCCTTGTAAACATCATATGATTCACAGGTTGCAGCGTCTGATCCGATACGCTACGGAGTCCTGATATGGCATATGACTATAATGTACACTATGTGTGATCTGCGTCTGGAAAGTAAGTTCTGATACTCTGTACGTCCTGTATTCCAACCGGTATACTATATCATCTGAGTACTCAGTAAGTCCCGTATTCCTTTTGATATATGACGCCATCTGAGTATTCTGTATGTTATACACTCCGTCTGACACATGAACTAGGTAGGCAAGTTGCGTCTGGAAACTCTGTACGTTTGGCAACCCTTCTGACAGGTTATATCGGTTTATATGATATGTGATGATCTGTATGACATGGGTCTGGGAAGTGAGTGATTTTGATATTCTGAACCATGTACTTATTCTTTTACCGCTTGTTTCGTCTATAGTTCTGATTTCTGTATTCCATGCTTTACATACTCAGTACATATTCCGTACTGACCCCGTTTCTTCGGGGGCTGCGTTTCATGCCCGCAGGTACAGACACTCATTGTGGTGATCCGCCAGCCTAGGGTACACAGTCTGCTGTTTGGAGTGCTCCTTTGATCCGGAGCCTATACTTTTGGTACAGAACTCTCTGTTGTATATGGGTTCGTGTTTATGGTTATTTTTTTTGGGTACGGCGGGGCCCTGTCCCGTCATATGATTCTGTTGTCTGTATTAGAGGCCTGTAGACATGTGTGTGGGTCATGGGTCGTGTTTGGTCCGTGATGTTTGCTTGGTTTGTGCTCGGTTTACCCCCACGCTATGTTAATATGTTCTATCTATGTTTATGATATAAATAATGGTTTAAATGATATGTTTATAATTTGGGACGCACGAGATTCGTAATATGTAGGCACAAGTGAAATTTGGTTAGCCTGTATGTTCGAGTGTCCATGTCGGGCACTAGTCACGGCCTACGGAGTTGGGTCGTGAAAAAGTGGTATCAGAGCGGTTCATCCTCGGAGTGTCTACAGGCCGTGTCTCGTAGAGTCTTGTTTATCGGTGTGTTGTGCACCACATCTATAAATAGGAGGCTACAGGACATTTAGGATGTTACCCTTTCTTTGAATCTTAGATCGTGCGATAGAGCCGTGTTATTAGGGTGGCTCCTTTCTAACAGATTGTTATGTTTACAGCGATGCCTCCAAAGAAGGCGACGGCTGCCCAGAAGGGCAAAACAGGAGCGACCAGTCAGAGAGTCACCCGGGCTCATACTCAGATTATGCCCGATATTGCACCCCAGTCAGAGGATTCTGCTACGCCATCATCAGCAGACGATCCTGGAGCGGCTCCGCCATTAGCTCCAGAGGCTCCAGCGCCCGAGCCTCCAGCTCCTCAGCCAGGGGCGGAGGACAGGACACTGAGAGAGGCCATGCAGTTGTTGACTACGTTGGTAGCGGGGCAGGCTCTCAGACGCGGGCAGAGAGATGACGATGATGATGACAGGCGTGATAGCCTAAGGGTTCGAGAGTTTCTATTATGTGGCCCCCCAGAGGTTTTTGGGTCTAAGCCCGACGAGGACCCCCATGACTTTATTCGGGGGATGCGGCGCTCATTGGACTTGGTCAGGGCTTCAGAGACCGAGTCTGTCGAGTTGGCTGCGCACAGATTGCGGGATGTTGCTGCTAACTGGTACGAGTCCTGGGAGCTATCCAAGGGTGAGGGCGCTTCCCCAGCTACTTGGGACGAGTTCGTGGCTGATTTTACTCGTCACCTTTTGTCCCCAGAGTTACGGCGGGCGCGGGTTGACCGATTTTTGCATCTGCAGCAGAGCGGTCAGAGCGTTCGCGAGTATAATATGGAGTTTGATTCTTTGGCCCGGTATGCACCCGCTATAGTAGCTGATATGCTGAGCGGATGCACCGGTACGTGATAGGGTTAGACCCCTACTTGGTTGATAGCTGCATGGCGATGGCATCGCAGACTGATATGGACATCGCCCGATTACAGGCTTATGCTCTAGGGATGGAGGACCGGCACAGAGAGGATCAGTCAGGTGGAGGTTGGGACAGAAGACATCCCAAGAGGGCTAAGTTGGCTGGGTATTCTTGGAAACTCCTAGGCAGACAGCCTCAGCAGCAGCACAGCAGACATTTTTCCCAGCCAGCATGGGATACCCCTCAACAGAGTTCGGGCAAGAGGTCTGGTGACACATGGTACTCTGGGGCAGGTCAGAGCTCCAGAGACTTGAGCTCGCGGGTGGACGGAGGTTCCGGTCGGTCGAGGCCACCCAGACCTCGGTGTCCTTATTGTGGGAGATGCCACTCTGGAGAATGTCATTATGCTACAACTGCTTGTTTTTCCTGTGGCCGTCCAGGCCACATTATGAGAGAGTGTCCGTATAGGACCAGTTCGGGTGGTGCAGCCCAGCCCAGCGGGTCAGTTGCTGATTTACCTTTTCCTTCTGTAGCGATACGCCCTATGGGGCAGAGTGTGCCGACACCATCGGGCCGCGGTAGAGGTCGTGACGGAGCTTCCGGTTCTAGCGGTCCTTTGAACCGCTTATATGCTTTGGCTAGCCGGTAGGACCCAGAGGCGTCACCAGATGTGTTTACAGGTATATTGTCCACGTTTTCCGAATATATATATATATATATATATATATATATATATACTTATACACACACGCATTGGTAGGTCCAGACTCTGTTTCATCATGTGTTCCTCCCCGATTGTTAGTATAACTGGGATAAGGCCCGAATTGATAAAACCGTCTGAGGTAATGATATAGGTGGATAAAAAGTGAGAGTCGAAAGTTAAAAAAGGCTAACGCAGTAGTTACATAATCGGGAAAATAAAGGGGCCCTCTCTATATCAGAGCGGGACCCGCTACGAGAACTTTCCAAAATTGCCAAGACCCCGACTTGTCCTAAATTATGTGACCAAGGTCGTGCGGGGCGATTGATGCAACTATACCGGCATTAACGCGTCTAAATGTACTAAAGTCTCGAGGTTAAGTGTGTTGGGGCCAGAGCAATTCTGGGATGGGTGACCCCCCTGGGAAGTGTACAAAAATTTTCATAAACGTAGATATATGAGGCCGATGGAAAGTCTGGGGTAACCTAAATAAATTAGAATGTACCGAAGGGTTAGAAACCCTAAATAGGTCGGGTAGCCTAAGGCGAACTCGGCCACCGAAGAAAAGGAAAGTGCGACACAGTCCTGGAATTAGAATAAATTTAAATGGCGTTTGAAAATGTATTGTAAGGGAAATGGTAATAAATGTATATGTGTGCAGATCACACCTCCCAGTTACGACTGTTTTGACTGACAGGCGGACCCCAGTAGTCAGTGTTATGATATATGAAAAACCTTGACTGAACGGAACCTAAAGGACAAAGTGAAAGACACGATATAACTGTCAGGAGTAGACTGATGTCGGTTTCACCACTAGTTAAAGCCGGAAAGTCTTAGCATAATGATATTCGAGAATAGGACAAAGGCAAGTGTGTAAAAGGGGATAGTAATTGTGACGTTTGGCAGAATTTTGAAGGAAATAAGGAGGACTCCCCCGAAATGCTTGTAAAACCCTATAAGGCTAATTTAACATTCGAGGACGAATGTTCTAAAGGGGGGGAGGATGTTATATCCCGTGTTTTCGCGTATCCGGAAAAATTTGGAATAATTGTGACTTGTAAAGAATAAGGCCACATTTTCATTTCATTTGACATATATGTTGTTGTTTATGAAAAGTGTTGACGCGGAGACATCGGGGAAGGTCAAGGGAAAAATTGAAATTTCGGAAATTAGTTTCGGGAATTTCAAAATGAGAATTCTAACAAAATGGGCTCAAAAAATTAAATTAGGAGGCCAAGCCCAACCCATGAAGGGTGGCCGGTCATGGCCTTGTTTTGGCCCAAATTTAATAAGTTGGTCATGTGATTAATCATGTGACCAACTAGTTAATAAAAAGGGGCAAGACTTATTAATTTTTCTAGAATTTTCAAGGCAAGGCAAGAAGGAGAAAACAAGAACCAAGCATAAGGGGCCATTCGGCCAACCCTCCCAAAAATCCACCCTCAAAATATTGATCCAAAAATTATTCTCTTGTGGTTTCCCTACTAATTAAAGGTCCCTCTACAACTTGGTATAATTATTTCGGAAGATAGCCCATTGGTTTCGTCGTTTGGATAATTTGGTGGAGTGAAGAAGCTTGAAGAGGAAGGTAAGAATTCATCCCTTCTAATTATGTTATGAAGGTTTGTTTGCGTTGTAGTATATGTAAATGAGTAGGAAATATAGAAATATGGAAGTTTGAATGGCGGAAGTGCATGTGTGCATGTGGCCGAATACATGTAGTGTGATTGTGTTGAATTTTGTGTTGTATTATAGTTGTGGTTATTGTGGAACTTGTATTGGAAGTGAAAGGTGGATGAAAATTTGATAAGATTGGAATTTGACCTATGGTCGTGTGGTATATGTTAGGAGGAAATATGTTGAATTTATTTTGTTTAACATGTTAGTTGCGTCGTCGCGATCGTTACAATGTAAATAGAGACTTAACGCTTCAAGTTTGGCATTAGAATTACATATATGTGTTCTGGGTAGGCTTGTATTCTAATATGGTTGTGATGTAAATATGAGAATGAATTACTTAGGTGCTAGTTATGATTGTCGTTGATGAAGTTAGACGACAATAATATGTTATGAATATGTTTGTCGTAGAATGGAAGTTTTGGTTGAATTATGGTTCCGGTGGAAAGTTTGTATATTTTGCGAATAATATGAAAAACCATGTGTAATGCCTCTAAATGATGTTGGAATGACGTTGATGAGTAAATGAGTATGAAAACATTCATGTTAAATTGAAAATGTGAAGTTAGTTGCGAGTCGTCGCTTAGACATAGAGATGTCTATTCGTGTTAGTATACGATTCTCGTTGTGGATTGATGTTGTTGGTTTGGTTGTTGCTGCTATTTGAGCCGAGATGATTCTCGGGGGTGCTATATTTATAGGGGAGGTGCTACCGAAATTTCGGTAGACAACTATGACTTTAAGTTGAATCCTTAAAATCCATAACTTACAATTGGTAAATGTGTCCATTTGTAGATTCTGGGTGAAACGGGAATCGAGTTTAAGCGAGCATAAGACGCGCGCAAGGTATGTAAAGCTAACCCATTCCTTATTTTGGCATGTCCTAAGTATACTAGGTCAATACTTGAGCCTCGGGGACAATTCCGTTCATGGAAATTCGAATTTGAATTTGAGTACTATTCATTCAATCTAATTGAATTATAAAATCTCACTTTTTGTTGGAAAATGATCAAACGTCCGAAACTTTTGTAAATGTAATAGAATCGCTTCGAAACTTCCATTGATGATTCCATAGATCCTAATACTTGTGATTCAGGTCCGCCACCTCGACTTGACCCGAGGTGGGCCCACTAATCCCGAGACTCCTTTGTTTGTTCTAATAGGCGTATTTTTGTATAGTGTCGGAAAAAGACTATTGTTTATGACTTTGGCTATCATAGAATAATGTCTTGACTGTCCCTGACGTTCTAAATTACATTTCGAACTATAAATGTAATTTTGGAAGTACTTTCGTGAAATAAATCCTGTATTGACCAATTGTTCCAACTAGTTTGACTAATGGGCTGATATTTGATTATATCATGTTTTATAACTATTTCGATTTATAAATTGTATTAGTCGCTCATGACTCTGCTCGTGCCCCTTTATTACGATATCGTTCACCGGTCCCCGGGTCGGTTATCGATCACGCGCACGATGGCAATTCGACCGTATGCCCTTTTGTTGACATGAGTATCCGGGCATAGGTGTTCCGATACAAGTACTCCGCTAGAGTATTTTGATATAAGTATTCCGATATAAATATTTTGATATAAGTAATCTGACGAAAGTATTTTGATATAAGTATCCGGATAAAGCATTATGATATGAGTCTTCTGAAATAAGTATTCGACATAAGCATTCTGAAACAAGAATTCTGATGTAAGTGTTCTACTATGAGTATTCTACTATGAGTATTATGATACAAGTACTCTGATGTTAGTATCCAATATGAATGTTCCCTGTAAGCTTTAGCGTCTCCAACTTTCATATACGACATCAGATTGTTTTGAAGTGTCCGAATAGGTTCCGGTACCAAAAACGTTCATGATCTTCCTGTATGTACATATGGTTCCAAAATCTCTGTTTGATCTGATTCGTAAGGACATCTGAAGGTGCCTGGTATGACTATAACTCTGATTCTCCGAAAAAGGCTTCTGAAACGCTTATAAAGCGTTCTGTACTTCAAACGCTCGTAACTTTCTCATACTACGTTGGATTGACCTGAAATCTGTTCCAAGCCTCCAGGTATCGGTAAGGACGCTTGTCTGTCGAGTCTTGGTTTCTATGTGCATCTGGTTTCTCACTACTCTGCTCGTGCGAGCCTTAGCATGTCTATTCACTGAGCCGGGCCAGGATACGTTATCGTGCGCTGTTCCCCTATGTTGTCTACTGTGTTCTGGAATAAAAACCGTGAGGGGTGGTCTGGGCTGAGCTCGATCCCCAAAGCGGACAGTATCTGCACTGCATAATCTGATACCAGGCAAACGCGTTGGGAGTGTACTGGGCAGAGCTCGAGCTCCCGAGACTGATCCGTGACCCGTGTACTGGGCAGAGCTCGAGCGGGAAAAACGGGCAGTTTCTGTATGGGATGACCACTGTACTGGGCCGAGCTCGAGGTGGCATACCCCTTGTAGACGCGTGTTCTGATATGATATGATATACTCCGGCTATACGCCGCATGATACGATACGTTTATGTATGGTGTGACCACTGTACTGGGCTGAGCTCGAGGTGGCACACTCCTTGTAAACATCATATGATTCACAGGTTGCAGCGTCTGATCCGATACGCTACGGCGTCCTGATATGGCATATGACTATAATGTGCACTATGTGTGATCTGCGTCTGGAAAGTAAGTTCTGATACTCTGTACGTCCTGTATTCCAACCGGTATACTATATCATCTGAGTACTCGGTAAGTCCCGTATTCCTTTTGATATATGACGCCATCTGAGTATTCTGTATGTTATACACTCCGTCTGACACATAAACTAGGTAGGCAAGTTGCGTCTGGAAACTCTGTACGTTTGGCAACCCTTCTGACAGGTTATATCGGTTTATATGATATGTGATGATCTGTATGACCTGGGTCTGGGAAGTGAGTGATTTTGATATTCTGAACCATGTACTTATTCTTTTACCGCTTGTTTCGTCTATAGTTCTGATTTCTGTATTCCATGCTTTACATACTCAGTACATATTCCGTACTGACCCCGTTTCTTCGGGGGCTGCGTTTCATGCCCGCAGGTACAGACGCTCATTGTGGTGATCCGCCAGCCTAGGGTACACAGTCTGCTGTTTGGAGTGCTCCTTTGATCCGGAGCCCATACTTTTGGTACAGAACTCTCTGTTGTATATGGTTTCGTGTTTATGGTTATTTTTTTTTGGGTATGGCGGGGCCCTGTCCCGTCATATGATTATGTTGTCTGTATTAGAGGCCTGTAGACATGTGTGTAGGTCATGGGTCGTGTTTGGTCCGTGATGTTTGCTTGGTTTGTGCTCGGTTTACCCCCACGCTATGTTAATATGTTCGATCTATGTTTATGATATAAATAATGGTTTAAATGATATGTTTATAATTTGGGACACACGAGATTCGTAATATGTAGGCACAAGTGAAATTTGGTTAGCCTGTATGTTCGAGTGTCCATGTCGGGCACTAGTCACGGCCTACGGAGTTGGGTCGTGACACTAGACTCCCAGCTTTTCATAACAGGGCGATCCAAGATTTTCTTGAAATTGCATTTAGAAGTCTAATTGAGTCGAACTACAAGTTGCCTGAATTCTCATGTAAACTGAGATATATACGAAACTCAGAAGCCAGGGTCCGACCATATATTTGAAACTCACATAAAAATGAGAGGTAGTTTGGAGTTGGGTCAGTAAAAAATTCAGGGTTAGTCAAATTTCGTTGCTCAGGGATGGTCTCGCCATTCTTAGTCAAATTTCGTTGCTCAGGGATGGTTTCGCCATCCTCAAACACTGAAAGGGCAGTGTTTGATACCTAATTTATTTTAATTACTCAGAGTCCTTGGATATCAAACGGAGTGAAATGTGTATTTTTCACAAGTCAAAATGATTTTATAAAATCATTAAATAATATTTTCCCATTTCATTTGGTAAACAATTTCAATAATATTATAAATCATTTAAAAATTAATTTACACATTTTTATAATTAATATGGGACATTTGCTGAATTCAATCAAGAGGACAATCTAAAAACATTATTTATTTAATTGTTAAAATTATAAGAAAATCAATTAGTAAGCATTCTACTCCGTTTAATTCAAGAAATTTGATTAATCAAATGAATTAATCATGTCTACCCCTCAATTCTTGATTTTGCACAGTCAATTTGCATTTGTGTATTTTTTTTTTGAGTTAATCATAATTAATCAAGCGTTTAACTGTGGTTAATTTCATAAATTGCTTACTATAGGTTAATTGGGGCTATAATTGAAATAATAAATTTGTTGGGTAATTCTGCCTTTGATTGAAATAGCCAATTTCCATGGTTTAAGTTCAACTGGGGTCATTATTACAAAATTAGCCTTTAATTGCGTGAATAGTTTGATTCTGGCTTTAATTGGAATAGCCAACTTCATGGCTTAAGCAATTATTTCTTTGCCTTTTCTCCACCATACTTGGGTCAAACGAGGTATAATATTCCTTTTTATGTTGCTTTTTTGCATAAACAATGGTCAAAGTACTAAAATTTGTTAATGGTTTTTATTGTTACTCAACTTTGAATTCACGATTATCATTGGCTCATGAGGAACCAAAAGAATTAATTAATTTATGAGTCAAATCCGACCACTTATCTGCTTGTTCGCTGAATCTCAACCGTTAAATATGTTTTGAGGGCAAGCAATTTTAAAAAATTGCAAAGCCCCACATCGAATTTGGTTAGGGTTTGAGATTTTTGGGATCCTATAAATAGAACCCCCAATTCACACTTCACGAGACAGGGAATACTAATACATATTCACAAAAATCGAAATACCTAGGGTTTCTAGCAATTTTTACTTAAGACTTTTAATTTTTTGATTAGTCTAAGTTTTTGTAAAGACCCGTTTGATCGTTATTACATCTACGACACTTTTGACCCTTTCCTGAGCTTGGTTAGCTCATTTTTGACCCGAGGGGACCATTGATACGCTTCTCGAGGTGTTTAAATTTAATTCGGGTGACTTTTTGTGAAAATTGGGATTAAAACGAAAAATGGTTGACTCAAAGTTGACTTTTGGGTAAACGGACCTTTTTTGGAAATCCGTCAATTCCGAAAGGTTCGGATGGTCATTTAGAACTTGTGTGTGTATTTTGTTTGGTTCCCAAAGCAATCGTGTGCATTTTGGGACTTGCGTGGGAAAGATAGTTTTGAGGTATTGGGGGTTGACTTGGTCAACGAGACCTCCAATTGGAATTCTGAGGCCACGAGTGCGTTCGTAATGCGTTTTTATGTATATCTACATATTTGGTTTATGTCTGGGAAGTTTTAGGATGGTTCCGAGTGATAAGTTCAAGTTTGGAAGACACTAGAAAAATTATAGTGTCTGGTGATCGTCGAAGCAGTTGGGTGGCCGCCGAAGCGGTCGGGTGGCCGCCAAAGCGGTCGGGTAGCTGCCGAAGCTGTCACACCCCAATTCCACTAGGGTGTGATGGGCACCCGGCCCCATATCCGAAGCCGAGTGAACCCACATACCTTTAGGACGTACAAAATCTTATTAGTCTTTTAAATCAAATAAAATAAAATACACAATAAACTCTCGAATTATTTTTATCGGATGTTTTCCAAATCAAACAGAATCTATGATCATACAGAATTTAAGGCATAATATAGAAGGACATATCGGCTGATGAAGCCGCATACACAGCTGACATACTATACCCACGACTCTGTCTGCAAAGTCTCTAACATAAATCCAGAAATCATAACGTACAAACTCAGACTCGGCAACACTCCGGGAGAAAATGGAGCCTGCCAACTCCGCTGGAACATCTTTTGTAATGACTTCAACTCATCTGGGTGTACCTGCGCGGCATGAAACGCAGCCCCCGAAGAACAGGGGGTCAGTACGAAATATGTACTGAGCATGTAAAGCATAAAGTACAATAAACAGAATCATAACCAGGTCCAGAAATCCAGAAATATAATAGATGAAAGCATATCGAAATCAGAGGTACCGAAGTATAACAGACAGTATCATGATCAGGATCGGGAGTACGGACATACAACAGAAGGAATCATAATCAGAGTCAAAAGTACAGAAAGTAAGTACAATAACCGGAATATCAAAGTGCTTACTCATAAAGCAGAGATAATGCACGTCAGAACATATGCCATATCCGGTCCCCATTATGGGACTCGGTGAACAGACGTGGTCGCCACCCCGACACTGGCGCCACAACACATCATACTCCGGATTAGGAAATAGCTCTGTAACATATCATATCATATCCGAGTGTGCACATATCATAGCATATCAGATGGCCATATCATATCATATCATATCATAGCATATCAGAATAAGCGTACATGACACATCATACTCCACAACCCATGTACACATATACCTGCCCCCTCACATCGAGGCACGGCGAACAATGCAGTGGAATACGCGTGATAACATATCCTGGCCCGGGCTCAGTGAAGGAAGAATTGAGGCATCCACGAGTAGAGTAGTGAGAAACTATATGCATCACAAAATATTTACAAAGACTCGACAGAATAATTCTGAATGACAGGTCATTTAGGAAAGGAATCAGACGATAGTCATAGCACGTACCTTTCGGATGTCGCGGGGGATTATATCAAATTAAAGCTTTTGGGATTGTTTGAACATATCAAAATATAAAACATTTACAGAATCTCGATAGCATAACTCAGATGGCAAATCATATATATATATATATATATATATATATATATATATATATATATAAAAAGATTGAGCGACGATCATAATGTATGTCTTTCGGAGGCCACAATGGTTTGTATCAACATAATCCTTCTGAAATCGTTTTCATATTTCAAAACATATTGTGAGACCTCATAAGATATTTGAAACGACCGTCATATAGTAGTTAGAAGAGTAGCCAAGAGTTTCCCTTGAATTTTTCTCAAAAATAAGTCGAACGGAACAATAAAGACAAATTCGGGAAAAGTGGGCCCACCTCAGGTCAAGTGAGGTGGCGTAACATATTACATACGTTAGACTTCATGACATCACCCATAAGGGTTTTAGGATAATCGGGTCCTACTTGTGCAAGTTCTAGACATTTAGACCATTTTTCCAACTATTTATAGAATATTTAATTCAAATCTACTGAATGAAAAAGAAGCAAATTTAAGCACAGATTTTGAAGAGTAGAGTCATCCCCGAGGCTCGTATCCAAACCTATTACATCTAGGACATGCCAAGAGAAGGAAAGGTAAAGCTTTACATACCTTATTCGCTCCTTACGCCTCTCTAAATTCAAATCCCGTTTCGTCCAAAATCTACATTTGGTCACATTTACCAAATATAAATCATAAGGTTTAAAAGTTCAATCTTAACCAATACTTGTCTACATAAATTTGGGCAGTATATCCCCTATAAATTCAACATCCCCGAGAATCTAACTCGGCCCATTTAACAACAACAAATCCGAGAATGGAACTCGGCCACATTATCAACAACAAAACCAACAATCACATCTCCAACTTCAACAATTTATTCAAAATACAATCCAACATTAGTAGCTCCTTTTACACAATCCAACAACATTTCATTTATATTTAATTCACAATTGTTCACACATTCAAATACTAATCCGAAACCATTCAACAATATTCAAGAACACTTCAACAACCCGCACAATATCTCAAACGGCCAAACCAACATACTACCCAAAATCTTCCAAACTCAACAAAAACAATGACAACACATTTTCTCTCTTCCAACTTCATGAATTACACCAACAATTCACACTAACAACATTATCTTCCTACAATTATAAGAAACCATATTAATATCATGTTAACTTCTTACATAATCCGCAAATGCTTACAACTTTATTTCAAGCCATTAAATCTTCATTTAACAACATAAAATCTTCATTTAACAACATCACAACACAACAACAATCAAAATACTAAATAAAATTATCTCACCATACCCCACCAAAACAGCCCCCCTCTATACGGCTACCACATCAACACCGACAAACGAATTTATATAGCCATTTCTTCCGTTCTAATCCGTTAAATCTTTAAATAAATTTGTTAACAATAAAAAGGAACCTTCATATTACCTTAAGTAGGCAGCCACCACGTTATCACTCTCCTCCTTGGTTGATTTTTAGCTCAAATTGAAGACAACGCGACGTACAACACTTTTCTCTTCATGGGCTTCGGAATTCGGGGCTCGGATTTTGATCAAAAATTGATTTTTCTCTCTAGGATATTTTCTCTCTTTTCTTCCAGAAATTTCTGGGTGTTTAGGTGTGAAAAATGAGGGGGTAAAGGCTGAAATGTTACTTAAATAACATGGGTCATGGGCCTAACCCGGTTGGGCCCGAGTTGGGCCTAGCCTACTGACCTTTCGACCTTAAAACGCCCATATCTCCTTGTACCGACGTCACCTGCGAACCCACGACCTATGGTTTGAAAGCTACTTCAATTATCTACAACTTCTTTTTCTTGGTAGTATTCTAAATTCCAAACCTATAATACCGTTTTTTCCCCTCAAATTCACATCACCCGAAAACATTTTCTTAAACATATTCGTTTGAAGGGCTTCCACTTTGATTTGGCCCAAGGGTCCTTCATGAGTTGTGTTTAACTTTACATATGTGATTCATATAACTTGTCACATGTTCCAAAAAAATTTTTTGACGTGTGGGCCCCACCTCAGCTTACAAATAATCCGCCGTTAAAAAAAATACGGGATATAACAGAAGTGGCCAGGTGGTCGCAGAAGCGGTCGACGGGCAGAATTTGCTATTTTTAAGTTTTAAAAGCCCTAACCTTAAGTTATTATTTCATTTTCATATCTCTAAGCTTGGGGAGGCGATTTTGAGAGGGTTTTCACTAGTTCTTCACAAAGGTAACATCCTTGACCTTAGAATCATCTATTCACTTCTCTTAACCATTAATCTATGCTAAGATTCTTCCTAAGAGTATGAAGGCTAAGTGGGTTTTGGGGTTTTCTTCTATAATGAACTTGTGGTTATAAAACCTTGATTTCTTGGTGGATTTAGCTTGGGTAAGCATGGAATTGATGGGTAATAGCTATAGTAACTTGAATCTTCCATTTCTAAGGATTAATTTGTGAATTAAAGGCTAGGGTTTATACCCAAATTTGGGGGTTTTCTATATAATCCGAATTTTGAGTAATTGTTAACTAAAATAGTTGATTATTAATAGGAATTGAACACCTAGAACACTAATTCCACGGTGAGAGCTTTATATTATTATATTTACTTTATTAGTTTATGAACCCTAGTTTATGGGTTGGCATTTGGGGATTTAATAAGAGTTAAGTTTATTAAATGCCTTCTTCTGGTTTCTAATTCTGCACTCGAATATATAGACTTTAATTGTCTTGAAGCTCAACGTAAAGGAAGGGCACAAGTTTGACTCGAGATTGCTCCTCGGCCTGCCAGGTAGGTTACGACTTACCTTTGTGGTGAGACTTCGACTAGCGAAGCGTATATTTAGATAATATTATCGGAGATTCATGTAAACCTTCGGGTATGAAGTTTGGGTTGGATGTTGCCTTAGGGTTTGGTATTGCTTATGACTTGTTTGATCGGGCTTGTGGCCTGTAGACTCCATAGGACCTTGTTTGGTACGTTGTGTATAAATAGGTGGATTGTTTGTGAATTCGGAGTCAAACAGAAGAACGAAATTACTTGATATTGATACTACTACTTAGTATACGCCTTGTTAGTGTATATCAATCTTGGCATATTTGACCCTTATTATTATGGAAATTGGAGATTCATTATGAGTACTCTGTGGATCATTGTTGATGATATTGGTGTGCTTTGTATGGCATGGTTGTGTATCATTTGTGATATTGGTGCCCTATGTTTGGCACGACTTGTACTTGATATTGTTCCGGATTATACTTGCATGATTCCATATTCATACTGATATTCATGGCATATAGATTATTGAGTCATCCTAGGCTTGTGATACGGGATGACAGGTCATTCTAGGCTGTGTGATACAGAATGACCGAGATGGAAATACTTATACTAAATTTTTAGGCTTTGTGATTGGTACTGACCATAGAAATGACAATGGAAACATTAATGACCATGATACCGTGAGACTTGATTATTAGTAGAATCGAGAGTTGTAACTCCGTTGTGGTTTATCTTGTTACCTTGATGATCATATTACTTGTGCGCCCCTGCATGGCACGGTTGGTTGATATTATTCATTGATATTGTACTTGCATCATATTCATACTGCATACATTATTGCATTGGATACTGAGTCATCTCTGGGTTGTGTGCAGAGTGATCGATATTTTTCTAAGACATATTTGATATTGAGTCATCTCTGTGCTGTGTGTGGAGTGACTGATATGGAACACTGATATTATGATATTTTTGCATATCTGGTCCTCTGAGCTGTGTGCGGAGTGACGATGATTGGACTTCGCGGGTCCCCCATGGGTTGTGCTGCCAAGGCGTAAAGGTATTCCGCCGTCGAAGTACAAGAGTACAGGCATTGCATTGCACCGCATTGTATTCATACCTTATATGGCATTGCTTTGATTATACTTCTGTTATATCCCGCATTTTGTACATTCGGATAATTTAAGATAATTGCGGGAAGTTAAGAGCCAAGCTATATTTTTAATTTTGTTTAGCACACAAGTTGCTTATGAAAATTTTGATGTGGAAATATTAAGAGAGGCTAGGGGTAAAAAGGGGAAATTTGCAAGATGGCTAATAAAAATATTTCGGAAGCCTAAGGGCAAATTTGAAATTTGGAAAATAAATTTCCACGAATCACAAAAAAATGGGCTTGGACTTAAGGGGCCATTTGGCCGTCCAAGGGAGAAAAAAATATATAAATGGGCCAAGGCCCAAAAGGGAGCAAAATAAATAAGTGAAAAAAAATGACCCAATTGCTCATATTATCATCTTCAAATCAAGAACATTCAAGATAACTTGAGAGAAGCCAACATAAGGGACTATTCGGCCCTCAACCAAAACAAATTGAAGACCAAAAACTTTGATCCAAAAAAATATTTTCTTCTAGTATTTCCACTTATTCAAGGGTCCTCTTTAACGTGGCATAATTGTTGAAGCAAGAATCCCTCTTATTGTTGCAAGTTCACAACTCTAGCTAAGTGAGGAGTTGAAGGAAAAAGGTAAGATTTAATCTTCATTTATATATTATGGATGGTTTTGTATGTTGTGGTATGTGAAAATGAATGAAATTCATGAAAATATGAATGTTGGGTGTAGCCGTGTACATGTATGTGTGGCCGTGTGTGTGAAAAAATTAAGGGACCAATTTTGCTTAGTATTTTGGGTTGTTGTTGTTATGGATTCCATGTTGATAATGAAAGTTTAATGATCCTGGTGAAGTTGTAATGGTTAGAGACTTGTTTTAGAAATTAATGTGGATTGAAAATAGTGTTCTTGTATTTATGGAAGAGAATGTTGTTAGTGTGTAAATTGTTGGAGTAGTTCATGAATTTGAATGAAGGAAATGTGTTGTTATGGTTCTTGTTGCATTTGGAAGGTTTCGGATGAAGTAGAGTGTTGGTTGAATTGTTTGAATATTGTATGGATTGTTTGAAGTATTCTTGGATGTTATTTGAATGGTTGCGGATTAGTGTTTGAATATGTAAATAATTATGAATTGAACGTAAATGGAAAGTCGTCAAAGTTTGTGGGAAGAAGTTGTTAATGTTAGTATGCTTTTTGAACTTATTATGGATATTGTTGGAATAATTGTTGGCATTGTTGTTGCTAAGTTGGCCGAGTTAAATTCTCGGATTTGTTGTTGTATTTTTGGCCGGGTTGAATTCTCAGGGATGTTGTATTTACAGGAGAAATGCTGCCGAAATTTCTGTAGAAAAAGTGTTGGTTTGGAATTGGATTCTAAGTGTTTATGACTAATGTTTGGTATGTGTGAATATTGTTGTAGATCTTGTGGAACCAAAGACTTAAGTTCGGGTTAGTGTTGGAAGCGGGCGAGGTATGTAAGGCTTAACCTTTCCTTCTTTGGCATGATCCTTATGAAACAAGTATAGGACGTATTTGTATGACTTCAGAAAGATTCTTATTCTTAGAGCCATTAGGTTGGCTACCGTCCTTGATTTCCCATAAGCTGTTCCGTATTTTTTTGCTATGTATCTATGATGCCCGATGACGTGTATCTATGATGTCCAATGATGTGCACCTATGATGTCTGAAGTTTGGCCAATACGTCTCCGAATGACATTTGAGAAACAAATGATATGACTATAGTTTTGACCTTCCAAATGTTAACACATTCGATTATTCCATCGAGCCCTTGATATGTTTTGATATGTACATATAGTTTCAAAAGCTCTATTTGATTCAATTCATGACAACATCCAAAAGGTACTTGACATGATTATGGCTCTAATTTCCCAAAATAGCTCCTGAAATGCTTATAGAGCGTTCTGTACTTCAAACGCTCGTAACTTTCTTATTCTAAGTCGGATTGACCCGAAACTTGTTTCTGAGCCTTCAGGGGTCCGTGAATATACTTGTTCATCGAGTCTTAGAATTGATTTATATACATATGGTTCTTGATACTCCGCTCGTGCGTGCTACTATTATTTCGTCCGCCGAGCCTCGGGCCGGTTATATCATTGTGGGCACTATATTATATTCGCCACTAGCATGTTATGTTATATATGGATCGGAGCCGACGCCTCGGCAACGTGATATGTTCTATTTTCTGTATATATATGAACAAGAAATGTTTTTCAAAGGAAGTGTTACTATGGATATGTATATGTTATATATATGTTATATATTTATGGATCGGACTGCACGTTCCGCAGCAGTATATATGTATATGGATCGGGCCGAACGTTCCTCGGCAGTATATATTATATGTATATGGATCGGGCCGAACGTTCCTCGGCAGTATATGTTATATGTATATGGATCAGGCCGAACGTTCCTCGGCAGTATATGTTATATATGTATATGGATCGGGCCGAACGTTCCTCGGCAGTATATGTTATATATGTATATGGATCGGGCCGAACGTTCCTCGGCAGTATATGTTATATATGTATATGGATCGGGCCGTACGTTTCTCGGCACTAATATGTTATATATGGATCGGGCCGTACGTTCCTCGGCATTATCACATTACATATGGATCGGTTATATGTATACGTATATGATGGCATATGATGTCGGCACGTATGATCTGTGCTTGGAAAGTAAGTATTTTAGTACTTTTCTGACATATGACATTGGTAAGCATGATTTACGTTCGGAAATTAAAACACCTTGGCGTTCTGACTAATGCACTTACTTTCGTACCATTGTTCCAGTTATGTTTCTATTTTTTTCTGTATTCCATGCCTTACATACTCAGTACATATTCTGTACTGACTCCCTTTCTTCGTGGGCTGCGTTTCATGCCCGAAGGTACAGACGCGCGTGTGAGTGGTCCGCCAGCTTAGGACATCCATCTTGATGTGTTGAAGTGCTCCCTCGTTCCGGAGCCCACACTTTTGGTACAGATCTTGCTGTTGTACATATTTATGTATATATGACTATTTCAGGGGTACGACCGGGCCCTGTCCCGTCATATGGTTCTATTATGTTTGTTAGAGGCCTGTAGACATATATATATACTTATGCATACGCTTTGGGTGATGTGTTTGAAATATGCGACCGTTTAAGATAACATCCTCCCTTAATATTTGAAATGATTAATATATGTTGTATATGAATAAATTATGGATATAACGATTTGGTAAGTAGGTGTGTATGGGTGTCCAGCTCGGGCACTAGTCACAGCCCACGGGGCTGGGTTGTGACAAAAAGTGGTATCAGAGCGGTTTGTCCTCGGAATGTCTACAAGCCGTGTCTAGTAGAGTCTTGTTTACCGGTGTGTTGTGCACCACATCTATAAACAGGAAGCTACAAGACATTTAAGATGTCACCTTTCTTTGGATCTTAGATCGTGCGATAGAGTTGTGCTATTAGGGTGGCTGTTTTCTAATGGACTGTTATGTTTTCAGCGATGCCTCCGAGAAAAGCGACAGCTGCCCAGAAGGGCAAGTCAGCAGCAGTCGGAGAGACTAGCCAGGCCCAGAGAGTTACCAGGGCCCGTGCCCAGACTATGTCCGAAATTATGCCCCAGTCAGCGGGCTCTGCTACGCCACCCTTATCAGAGGAGCCTAGAGCAGCAGCCGCTGCCATTATGGATCAGGAGGCGGCTCCATCATTAGCTCCAGCGCCCGAGCCTCCAGCTCCGCAGCCAGGGGCGGAGGACAGGGCGATGAGAGATGCGGTACAATTATTGACGAGAATAGTAGCAGGACAGGCTCACAGATGCGGGCCAGGGGGTGATGACATGGACAAACATGATAGTTTGAGGGTTCGTGATTTCTTGACCTGTAATCCCCCAGAGTTCTACGCGTCTAAGCCTGAGGAGGATCCCCAGGATTTCATTCGACAGATGCAGCGTACGCTGAGACTAGTTAGGGCTTCCGAGACTGAGTCTGTCGAGCTGGCTTCACATAGACTGCGGGATGTAGCGATTAATTGGTACGAGTCCTGGGAGCTGTCCAGAGGTGAGGATGCTCCTCCAGCTGTGTGGGACGAGTTTGTAGCCGCCTTCCTCAGCCATTTTCTGTCCCCCGAGATGCGGCGAGCGAGGGTTGACAGGTTCTTGCAGCTGAGACAGAGGGGCAGGATTGTTCGGGAGTACAGTTTAGAGTTTGACTCCCTGGCCAGATATGCACCTACCATCGTGGCTGATATGACTGACAGGATGCACCGATATGTGATAGGGTTGGATGACTACCTGATTGTTCGCTGTATGGCGATGGCATCTCAGTCCGGGATGGATATTGCACGGCTGCAGGCATACGCACAAGGAATGGAGGATCGACATAGAGGGCGTCACCCCGATAGAGATCGTGAGAGGAGGCAGCCCAAGAGGGCTAGATTGGCTGGATATTTTGAGGAGTCTCGAGGCGGCTAGCCTCAGCAGCAGTATAGCAGATACCCTTCCAAGTCAGTACGGAGCACACCCCCACAATCTACGGGCAGGAGACCAGATAATGCAGGGTATTCAGGAGCAGGTCAGAGCTCCAGGGCTTCGGGCTCCACGGGTGCTTGTTTTACTTGTGGCCGTCAGGGCCATTTTATGAGGGATTGTCCGCTTATGAGGGGTTTAGCTAGCGCAGCTCAGCCTATCGGGTCAGTTGCTGGTTCATCTTCCCCTTCTGTAGCCATGCGCCCTACGGGGCAAGGTATGCCGACACCAGCAGGCCGCAGTAGAGGTCGTGGCGGAGCTCCCAGTTCTAGCGGTCCTTCGAACCGCTTATATGGTTTTGCCAGCCGACAGGACCAGGAGGCGTCACTAGACGTGGTTACAGGTATACCGTCGATCTTCTACTGAAATGTATATGCATTGATAGATTCAGACTCTATTTTATTATATATTTCCCCCCTGATTGTTAGAAAATTTGGGATAAAAACCCGAAATTGATAGGACCGTTTAAGGTGGTTATTCATACAGATAAAAAGTGAATGTTGAGAGTTTAAAAAGCTAAGTCGGTAGTTGCATAATCAGAAAGATAAAAGGGCCTCTCTCTGGATCAGAGTGGGACCCGCTACGAGAACTTTCCGAAAATCGTTAAAACCCCGACTTGCCCTAGATTATGTCAGAAAGGTCGTGCGGGGAAGTGGATGCAATTATACTAGCATTAACGCATCGAAATGCATTAAAGTTTTAAGGTTAAGCGTGCTAGGGCCAGAGCAATTTTGGGATGGGTGACCCCCTGGGAAGTATACAAAAAATTTCACAAATATAGGTATAAGAGACAAATGGGAAATTTGGAATAACTTAAATGAAATTAGAATATACAGAATGCTTAGAAACCTTATAAAGGTCGCGTAGGCTGAGACGGACCAGATTGGTGAAAAGGAAGAAAGAGCAACGCAGCTCTGGAATCAGAGTAAGTTTGAATAAGCGTTTGGAAATGTTTTATAAAAGAAATGGCAGTAATGTATATGTATGTATAGGACATTCCATTTACGACTATATCGATCGATAGGCGGACATTAACAACCAGTGTTGTAATGTACAGAAGACAAGGAGATCAAAATGTCAAAAAAAGTGAAAAAGTAAGAGATTAACTGAATTCGAATCATGAGTTGTCATGAGTATAGTTGGACTGCGAGGGAATAGTAATGGCAAAGCAATATTATGTATATACGTTTTGGATACTAATAAACTGGCCCTGGAAAGGAACATAACCGTTATGCTCGCTAGTAATAAAGTCGTGATTGGATAAACACCTAGAATGTAAAAGTAAAAGGGAGAACTCAATTTGAGATATAGTAGACTTTATTAAATTGTCGGTAAGATTGGCAAGTCACTCATGAGTCGGGGATATCGCCGAATTGGAAGCGGTACATTCATTTTTCTACGTGTCTGTGCTTCACGAAAGTGTTGGTGACCCTTCTCAAGTGTTTATATAAACGACATCTAAGCGACAGGGAAGCTACCATATAAGGAATAGTCTGCGTCCATGACGGATGGTCAGGTGATAAAGTTATATGCCAAAGACGTGGTTCCGGTTAAAGTATTACGGCTAAACAGTAATAAAGAGGACACGATCTGGGAGGCCGAAAGTAGAATGAAGAGGAAGTATTTCTAGTTGTTTTCTACGCCACAGTCAATCTAAGCTTCTAGTACGGATGTGTTAAATGATCGTATGTGACAGTTATAGAGAAGACCTCCCCGAAGTATTATAACACGCCATGAGGCCAGTTCAACATTCGAGGACGAATGTTCTAAAGGGGAGGAGGATGTTATATCCCGCATTTTGTACATTCGGATAATTTAAGATAATTGCGGGAAGTTAAGAGCCAAGCTATATTTTTAATTTTGTTTAGCACACAAGTTGCTTATGAAAATTTTGATGTGGAAATATTAAGAGAGGCTAGGGGTAAAAAGGGGAAATTCGCAAGATGGCTCATAAAAATATTGCGGAAGCCTAAGGGCAAATTTGGAATTTGGAAAATAAATTTCCACAAATCACAAAAAAATGGGCTTGGACTTAAGGGGCCATTTGGCCGTCCAAGGGAGAAAAAAATATATAAATGGGCCAAGGCCCAAAAGGGAGCAAAATAAATAAGTGAGAAAATGACCCAATTGCTCATATTATCATCTTCAAATCAAGAACATTGAAGAGAACTTGAGAGAAGCCAACATAAGGGACTATTCGGCCCTCAACCAAAAACAATTGAAGACCAAAAACATTGATCCAAAAAAATATTTTCTTCTAGTATTTCCACTAATTGAAGGGTCCTCTTTAACGTGGCATAATTCTTGAAGCAAGAATCCCTCTTATTGTTGCAAGTTCACAACTCTAGCTAAGTGAGGAGTTGAAGGAAAAAGGTAAGATTTAATCTTCATTTATATATTATGGATGGTTTTGTATGTTGTGGTATGTCAAAATGAATGCAATTCATGAAAATACGAATGTTGGGTGTAGCCGTGTACATGTATGTGTGTGGCCCTGTGTGTGAAAAAATTAAGGGACCAATTTTGCTTAGTATTTTGGGTTGTTGTTGTTATGGATTCCATGTTGATAATGAAAGTTTAATGATCCTAGTGAAGTTGTAATGGTTAGAGACTTGTTTTAGAAATTAATGTGGATTGAAAATAGTGTTCTTGTATTTATGGAAGAGAATGTTGTTAGTGTGTAAATTGTTGGAGTAGTTCATGAATTTGAATGAAGGAAATGTGTTGTTATGGTTCTTGTTGCATTTGGAAGGTTTCGGATGAAGTAGAGTGTTGGTTGAATTGTTTGAATATTGTATGGATTGTTTGAAGTATTCTTGGATGTTATTTGAATGGTTGCGGATTAGTGTTTGAATATGTAAATAATTATGAATTGAACGTAAATGGAAAGTCGTCAAAGTTTGTGGGAAGAAGTTGTTAATGTTAGTATGCTTTTTGAACTTATTGTGGATATTGTTGGAATAATTGTTGGCATTGTTGTTGCTAAGTTGGCCGAGTTAAATTCTCGGATTTGTTGTTGTATTTTTGGCCGGGTTGAATTCTCAGGGATGTTGTATTTACAGGGGAAATGCTGCCGAAATTTCTGTAGAAAAACTGTTGGTTTGGACTTGGATTCTAAGTGTTTATGACTAATGTTTGGTATGTGTGAATATTGTTGTAGATCTTGTGGAACCAAAGACTTAAGTTCGGGTTAGCGTTGGAAGCGGGCGAGGTATGTAAGGCTTAACCTTTCCTTCTTTGGCATGATCCTTATGAAACAAGTATAGGACGTATTTGTATGACTTCAGAAAGATTCTTATTGTTAGAGCCATTAGGTTGGCTACCGTCCTTGATTTCCCATAAGCTGTTCCGTATGGTTTTGCTATCTATCTATGATTCCCGATGACGTGTATCTATGATGTCCAATGATGTGTACCTATGATGTCCGAAGTTTGGCCAATACGTCTCCGAATGACATTTGAGAAACAAATGATATGACTATAGTTTTGACCTTCCAAATGTTAACACATTTGATTATTCCATCGTGCGCCCTTGATATGTTTTGATATGTACATATAGTTTCAAAAGCTCTATTTGATTCAATTCATGACAACATCCAAAAGGTACTTGACATGATTATGGCTCTAATTTCCCAAAATAGCTCCTGAAATGCTTATAGAGCGTTCTGTACTTCAAATGCTCGTAACTTTCTTATTCTAAGTCGGATTGACCCGAAACTTATTTCTGAGCCTTCAGGGGTCGGTGAGTATACTTGTTCATCAAGTGTTAGAATTGATTTATATACATATGCTTCTTAATACTCCGCTCGTGCGTGCTACTATTATTTCGTCCGCCGAGCCTAGGGCCGGTTATATCATTGTGGGCACTATATTATATTCGCCACTAGCATGTTATGTTATATATGGTTCGGAGCCGACGCCTCGACAACGTGATATGTTCTATTTTCTGTATATATATGAACAAGAAATGTTTTTCAAAGGAAGTGTTACTATGGATATGTATATGTTATATATATGTTATATATTTATGGATCGGACTGCACGTTCTGCAACAGTATATATGTATATGGATCGGGCCGAACGTTCCTCGGCAGTATATATTATATGTATATGGATCGGGCCGAACGTTCCTCGGCAGTATATGTTATATGTATATGGATCAGGCAGAACGTTCCTCGGCAGTATATGTTATATATGTATATGGATCGGGCCGAACGTTCCTCGGCAGTATATGTTATATATGTATATGGATCGGGCCGAACGTTCCTCGGCAGTATATGTTATATATGTATATGGATCGGGCCGTACGTTCCTCGGCACTAATATGTTATATATGGATCGGGCCGTACGTTCCTCGGCATTATCAAATTACATATGGATCGGTTATATGTATACGTATATGATGGCATATGATGTCGGCACGTATGATCTGTGCTTGGAAAGTAAGTATTTTGGTACTTTTCTGACATATGACATTAGTAAGCATGATTTACGTTCGGAAATTAAAACACCTTGGCGTTCTGACTAATGCACTTACTTTCGTACCATTGTTCCAGTTATGTTTCTATTTTTTTCTGTATTCCATGCCTTACATACTCAGTACATATTCTGTACTGACCCCCTTTCTTCGTGGGCTGCGTTTCATGCCCGAAGGTACAGACGCGCGTGTGAGTGGTCCGCCAGCTTAGGACATCCATCTTGATGTGTTGAAGTGCTCCCTCGTTCCGGAGCCCACACTTTTGGTACAGATCTTGCTGTTGTACATATTTATGTATATATGACTATTTCAGGGGTACGACGGGGCCCGTCCCGTCATATGGTTCTGTTATGTTTGTTAGAGGCCTGTAGACATATATGTGGGTCATGGGTCGTCATCGTTCTGTTATGTCGGTGGTTTGCGTCTAAGCGGTACTATTTGCCATGACAGCCTTAACGGCTTGTATATATATATATATATATATATATATATATATATATATATACTTATGCATACGCTTTGGGTGATGTGTTTGAAATATGCGACCGTTTAAGATAACATCCGCCCTTAATATTTGAATTGATTAATATATGTTGGATATGAATAAATTATGGATATAACGATTTGGTAAGTTGGTGTGTATAGGTGTCCAGCTCGGGCACTAGTCACGGCCCATGGGGCTGGGTCGTGACAACTTCTTGGTTGATTCTGACATTGTTATGGTGTTGGTATTACTTCTTGGCTGTTTATGAGTTAGACTACATTGGTTTGATCGTGCTAGTTGACTTGTTTGATATATGTGAATAGTTGGGACAATTGAGATTAGTTGCTATAACATAAGGTTGGATATGAACGGTGATTACGTGGAAAAGCATAACATGTACTCTATCGTTTACTTGTCTGCTTTTACCTTATTATCTTTATATATGTCAACCAGTCTTAGTCGGCCTATGATACCTACTAGTACCGTTATTTTGTACTGACCTAGGCTTGTTGTATTCTTTTATGGATGCAGAGTATTAGATAGGTTCACGTTTTTTTCTCACAGCTGATTGGCGAGGCTGCTGTAGAGTCATTCCAGGATGCGCACGATGACGACCGTTGCTTGGATATTCTTTTCCTTACTTACTTGTCTTACTCTTATTTTGAGACAATTGTATTATGAGACTTTTTCATCTTCAGAATTGTAGTATTTAGTTAGTGCTCTTGTATGACCAGACCAGATACTGGGGTGGTTTATGATTACTTCCGCATTTATTATATATTCAAATGACAGGCTTCATTGCTTTATTTTCTTTCGTTATATATATACTGGGTTTGTGAATGTTGAATTCAGGGTTCACCTATCGAGGTGGAATAGGTAGGTGCTCGCACGACTTAGTGAAATTGGGCCGTGACAAGTTGGTATCAGAGCCCTAGGTTACCCAATCTACAATACAAGAGCGTGTGTAGTAGAGTCTCATGGATCAGTACGATGAGCTCCGTATTTATCTGCGAGACGCTACAGGGCATTTAGGAAATCTCACTTTCTTTCATTCCTCTCGTGCTACTTTATTCTAATTGGTATCTGGAATGATGGTATCTGACTCTTATCTCTCCTCTCATAGATGATGAGGACTCGAGCTACTACAGCCCTAGGTCAGGTGCTAGGGCCTGCAGTCGCGGCTGGCACTAGAGGACGAGCGATAGCCATAAGGCTCGACAGAGTTAGAGGCCGCGGGGCTGCCCCAGCCAGGGGCAGTGCTTCTGCGGTAGGACAACGGCGCGAGAGATCTCTGTCTCCTAAGCCTGATGAGGTGGCTCCAGCATGGACACAGCTTGAGGTTACTTCTGATCAGGATATTCATGACACTATGGCCAGGATGTTACGTCATCTTGATTCCCAGCAGGCGGCAGCTGGGGTTACGACTCATGGCGGAGGTTCACAGACCAGAGTTGGGGCGCAGACCCCTTAACAGGGACCTACTCGGGTAGTACACCTCACTGCAGCTATGGCTCCCCGCATTGATGCGATACCCACTCCCGGTGATGATATTAGACCCATGGAGGGCGCTGTTATGAACGCGTCAGATCAGGATCTTGTTGGGCGATTCAGGAAGTTAGAGCCACCGAGGTTTTTGGGTACTTCTTCTGAGGATGCTTATGACTTTATTCTGGATATGCATGACATACTACATCAGATGGGGATCGTGGAGACCCATGGGGTTGACTATGTGTCCTACTAGTTTCGCGGTGACGCAAAAACATGGTGGTGTTATTTTGTGACTTACAGACCTGAGGGTTCCCCTCGCCCCCCCCCCCCCCCCCCCTCCCCCTATGACGTGGACTCAGTTTTACCGAGCCAAGCATGTGCCGCGGTCTTTTAGAGAGGCACGTAGGGATGAGTTTTTACACCTTGAGTAGAGGGGTATGTCTATGGAGTACTATGTGACTCGTCACTTGTATCTAGCCCATTATTCCACCCTCTTGATCCCAACTGAGCCTGACAGGATTAGGCGTTTCGTTAGTGGGTTAGTCGGTCCTCTTCAGATTCCTTGCCTTCAGATGGAGGCCATGGGGGCTTCCTTCTAGTCCATCGTCGAGCATGCTTCTTTAGTCGAGGCCGCTAAGGCCCGTGCATTTAGAGGGGGTAGTGAGAAGAGGCAGCAACATATTGGGAGTTATGGCGGTTCTAGCTCGAGGGGCGCCGGTCAATCTTCTAGGCCATATCAGCCTTGTGCCCGCAGTCCCGTGGAGTCAGCTTTACAGGCTTCGTCTAGTGGGCCCTCCAGGTAGAATGTTCGGGAGTGATCTCATCTCCGACCTGATGGTAGTGTGGTTCCGTTTGATCCTGCAGTTCCTGTTCGTCAGGTTCATCCTTTGAGGATCTGTTATGCATGTGGAGAGCCTGGCCACTTTGCTAGAAAGTGTACTCGACCCAGGCCGGATATTCAGTCTCCGAGGACTTTGGCACTGTCTGGTGGCTGTGGTGCTGTTTCATCTAGAGGCGGTGCTCAGTCAGGCCGCGGTGCTTCACAGAGTCCTCAAGGTGGATCTCAGTCAGGGCAATCAGTTCGAGGTAAATTTTACGCATTTTCGGGTAGACCCGAAGTAGAGGCTTCAGATGCAGTTATCTCTGGTACAATTTCTGTCCGACATAAGTTGTGTCTGTATTATTTAATCCAAGGTCTATCTATTCATACGTGTCTGCCTGTCATGCTATAGGTTAGGCCTTGTCGTATGATTTGGGGCTAGCCACCCTGTTGTGTTATGACTTATCTTGTTCTGTTTGTTATTGACATGCTGCCATGTGGAGATAGTAGATATTGGTGACTAGTGATATATCTTCATCACGATATTCTAGTATCTTACTTGTAACATTGGATACGGGGATATTGTTCTGTTATGGCCTTTTGGGCGATACTGTTGTGATGTATTTGCGATATACGGGTTCGGATTGAGTAATTGGGACTTGGCATAATTGGGTTTAACTTCTAAACATAGGCAATGATGTGTACTTGGATCCGGCACTCGCCTTATTTCTTTTCCGTCATATGGGATGGCACCGGCCGAGTGAGGGAGCTTAAGGAGCAGCTACAGGATTTATTGACTAAGGGATTAGTAAACTTGGATACTTCAGAAAGGGGTTAACTGAGTTAAGTTCGGGATAACATTTTTGGAAATTGAGTGAGGCAATTTGGGCAAGGACGTTTCAGTGAGATACATTAGGATATTAGTGAGACTGTTAGAGTGCTTTAAGAGAAAGGACTATGGAGTTCCTATCATGTGAGGCTAGAGTTATATTTTTGGGTGGGACCCTACTCGCAGTAATTTAGTATGATTGCGAGTAATATTGACTGGACAGTTTGGGTAAGCATTTTTTTTTTGGATATTAGGACCTGGGAATAATTGCGCAAGATTTAGAGCGGCAGTTGTAATATTAGATATGTCATATCGAGATATTACAATAGGGCATTCTATGGTTAAGGGGGTATTATATGAGGCTAGAGGTTTTACGTCAAAAAGTCCGAAATGCTATTGGATTTGCGTATTAGGTAAGAGTTGAGAAACGTGAAGATTGAAATCGCAAGGTATAGATCTTCGGTACTAAGTTGATAACTTAGATAGGACTCAACTTGTGGAGTCGAGGGTGACATACATGAATTGTTATGCGTGGTATGACTGTGATTGGTTTCTAACTTTGGAGTCAGTTCTAACGACTATCAGTGACATCCAATAGCTGTGCATTTATTCAAGGTTAGCGTGGTTCGAATTTAGCTTAATGGTCTATGGTTATAATTCCAAGAAGACACTTAAGGATTTGATGTGTTTCGGCTCAAGTTTGAGGTATGACAGAATTACCAAACATTGTTAGGATTTCTTAGTGGATTTGATGATATTTTCTGAGAACAGTTACTTGGATAGAATAATGGATTAAAATGAGTTTAGTAGACTCGAGGAGGAAATGTTGTGCGAGAGGTGATCGGTTGTTTGCTCGACGAGATATTCAATGGTATGGTTCCTGTATTGTGATTTGAAGGATTAAGAAGATTTGGAACTGGCCAAGTTGGCTGCTGGTAAGATTAGTTTTGATGGAATTGCATAGAGATAGCAGATGAATCAAGGATTCTTTCTGGTGAGAGTAAGTTATGGGTTTAGAATTTTGGTATGTGTGATCATATGTTTCTAAGGAATCGCAGTACGAGAAACGACTCTAGTAAGTGCGAAAGAAAGGTTAGCGAAATCAGAGTATTTCATCAGTTCGGAATGGGCTAAGGTCTGTGGTCATGCTCAAGGGATTGTGATTGGTTTGGGATTCAGTTTGTTCGATGAGGATCTTCCCTATTAGGAGAGGCCCGATGTGAGTTAGAGATACCCTCAGTTATTGCGGGCTCAGGCATCTTCCTTGTTCCCTTTCTTGTCGCTCGAGGACGAGCGATTCTTTAATTGGTATATGATGTAATGACCCATTTGGTCGATATTGCATCTTCGGCACTTTTGACCTTTTCTCGAGCTTGGTTAGCTCACTTTTGACCCGAGAGGACCGTTGACATTCTTCCCGAGGTGTTTAGATTTGATTCGGGTGACTTTTTGTGAAAATTGGGCTTAAAGCGAAAAATGGTTGACTCAAAGTTGACTTTTGGGTAAACGGACCTTTTTCGGAAATCTGTCAATTCCGAAAGGTTTGGATGGTCATTTAGAACTTGTATGCAAATTTGGTTTGGTTCCCAATGCACTCGGGTACATTTTGGGACTTGGGTTGGAAAGTTAGTTTTGAGGTATCGGGGGTTGACTTGATCAACAAGATACCCAATTGGAATTTCGAGACCACGAGTGCATTCGTAGCGCATTTTTATGTATGCCTACATATTTGGTTTGTGTATGGGAGGTTTGGGGATGGTTCCGAGTGATAATTCCAAGTTTGGAAGACACAAAAACAAATTGGTGTCTGGTGGCCGCTGAAGCGGTCGGGTGGCCACCGAAGAGGCCGGATGGCCGCAGAAGAGGCCCGGTGGCTGCCGAAGCGGTCAACGGGAAGAATCTGCTATTTTTAAGTTTTAAAAGCCCCAACCTTAAGTCATTATTTCATTTTCATATATCTAAGCTTGGGGAGGCAATTTTGAGAGTGTTTTCACTAGTTCTTCACAAAGGTAACATCCTTGACCTTAGAATCATCTATTCACTTCTTTTAACCATTAACCTATGATAAGATTCTTCCTAAGAGTATGAAGGCTAAGTGGGTTTGTTACACCCCAGAAAATTTCGTGTTACTAACACTACAGACGGCTTAATGTGAGCTTGAGGAAGAGCAAATATCACAAGTATAAAGAATGAAATTCTACTGTAGTAGCATGAGTATGATATTTGGAATTCGTACAATATGATTGGAATAATACGTTAAAAGATATATAGCCCTCGTAACCGTAAGTTGAGGTGGGGCCTGTTACGTCCCGTATTTTTACATATTGGGACAACCCGAATGAACTATGATAATTTAAGGCCAAGACTATTTCGGGATTTGAAGTCGGGACTTTTGACCATTTGATTTTATTTTGAGATATAAGTTGTGTATGAAATTGATGGAATTGAACACTTAGGGAAAATTGGGACCACAATTCATAAAATTGGGATTAAAAATCTTGCACAATAGGGCCCCTAGCCGTGTGGCTTTGGAAATGGTCCCACACATGTTGTGGCCAATTTTAATTGGTCCAACACATGTGTGGACCATAGGGATATGGAGATATTTTAGTGGGAACTTAAAAATATGACCTCTAAGTCATTTCTCTTCATTTCTACACTTAGAATAAAAATTTAGAAGGAGGAGAACAACAACTCCAACCTCACGGCTAAGAGGAGAGAAACACAAGATCATTTCTAGCCTTCTCAAAAAAAAAAAAAAATCCTTGGTGTTAATCAACTATATTGAGGTCCCTAAGTAGCGTGGAAGAGTTGTTTGGGTCATCCAACCACTAGTTGTGCCCAATTGCAAACCCTAACTATTGAAGGAAGTGAAGAACAAAGGTAAGATTTCATCTTGTTTATGTATTGTGAATCATATATGCCTATTGTAGTGTGCTAAAATGGATAGAAATCATGAAATATAGAATGTTGAAGTTGGGTTGTGTGTTTGGCATGTTGGCCGTGTAAGTGGGGGTGTGTTGTGTGGTATTGGATTGATGAATTTATTCTTGTATCATGTTAAATTGTTGTAGAATGGAGAACTTTGTGCATTGAACGAAATTCGTATATATAGGAATCCTTAACATATATATATATGTGTGTTGTGGACGGATGTGAGTTTTATAAGGTGTCGAAGATCGCATTACTACCGCTTAGTATGTCAGTTGTCGTCGTCATGAATTCTAGTCTTGAAATGAACATTTAATGACTTATGATTGATGGGAGATTGTGCGGGCTGTTTTCGTCCAATTGGGAGAAAAATTGTGAATTGTTTAGAATGTCCTAGAATATTGTGGTAAAGACTCGGGTTGATAATTAAATGTGTGAGCGATGTGGTGGCTTGAATGTGAGCCGTTGAATTAAATATTTGGAAAGTTGTCGAATGATGAAAAAGAGAGCTATTAATGTTATTTTGCCTTCCGAATTTATTATTGATGGTTCTAGATTGGTTATTGTGGTTGTTGTTGTTGATTTTAAGCGAGATAAATTCTCGGGATGGCCTATTTACAGGGGTAGTGCTGCCGAATTTTCTGTAGAATTTAGAGTTAGTTGGAATGAAAAATTTCTTAATATGCCTATGGTTAATATTGGATATTCATTGGCACATTTTGTAGACCTTGGGGAGCCCGAGGCGTAAATTTGGAGTAGCTTTAGATTGGCTAGCTTGGAAGTGCGTTCGAGGTATGTAAAGCACCCTTCTTTCATTTGGCATGCCTTAGTTATAAATAGGCTAGACTACTAGTCTTAAGGAAATCCTAAATTAAAAATCCGAGTTCGCTATGATCTTTACATACATTCCTTGGCACTCCTATGTATGATATGATGAAATATGAACTATTATGCCTTTGAAGAAATTGATTTCCAAACTTTGCACAATGAGTTGATTTAAAGAATTCCGAACTATAAATGCCATATCTTCCTCCGGAAGGTTCGGATTGCTCTAATATTTTTGTAAGGGTTTATATGACATATGATGAATATATTTTCTATAGGCGGGCCCGGCTCGGGTCAATACCCGTCCGTGGGTCCCGCGACTTTCCTTTATGTAATTCGGAAAATTTTTGAAAGAATTTGTTATGATTATTATTTCGAAACTTAAATATGATCATTTTGCTTAGGTTTGAATTTATGACAATGATTTTATGCATATGACTACTCACGACTCTACTCGTGCATTCTGTTATTCCTTCGCCGAGTCCCGGGCCGGTTCTGTTACCGTGCGCATTTCGATATACTCCGGAGTTATGCTGTGTTTATGGTTCACCGAGCTACTCGCAAAAGAGGGTCGGGTTCCACCTATATTTGGTGTTATGTTGTGTATGGCGTTATGTTGTGATGTGATATGTGACGGGGATATGGAGATTTGAAATCTTTCTGGTGTTATGCTGTGTTATGGCGCCATCGACAGGCGGGCGACCATATTCTTCTGTACCCTATGCATGACTTACATATTGAAACTAAATAATTTGATAAGATTGGATTTGCACTTATATTTGATACTCCCATTTCGTTATGTCTCAGATTTGCTTTCTGTACATTCTGCTTTGCATACTCAGTACATATTTCGTACTGACCCCCCTTTCTTCGGGGGGCTGCGTTTCATGAACGCAGGTACAGACGCACAGTTCGGTGATCCCCCAGTGTAGGATACCCCTTTTGCTGTTGGAGTGCTCCCCTCCCTTCAGAGCACATCTTTTGGTATACACTTTTGTTCGCTATGTTGTATATATTCGTTCATGGATACGGCGGGGCCCTGTTCCGCCATATGATTCGTTTGGTCTGTTTAGAGGTCTGTAGACTTATTTGTGGGTGTGTGTGCCTACTTCTGCTCAGTTGTGTTTATATGATTCTACCCGTTGTGGCAGCCTCGTCGGCATGCATTTTGTATATGTTTATGGCAGCCTTGTCGGCTCGAACATGTATATGTTGTTCTGTTGGCCCTGTGTGGCCTTTGTGGTATTTGCTGTGTACCAGGTTATTTTGGATAGTCCGAAAAACAAAGGAAACTCTGCCGAATTTTTTTTGGAAATCTTATAAATTTGAAACACCGCCTTGTCGGCTTCTGTTATATACCTGGATGTGTTTGATATAATCTGAGGCAGCATTTGATATTTGTGTCGGTATAAGCCATCTGTTTGCCACTCGGATGTATGATTGTGTTCGGGTGCCCAATTCGAGCACTAGTCACGGCCCACAGGGTTGGGTCGTGACAGGGCCCACATGATGGGATTTTTATAAAGGACATATGATAAGTTATATGGACAATATATGTGAAGTTAAACACAACTCAAGAAGGACCCTTGAGCCAAATCCAAGTGTAAGCCATCCAAAAAGATGTTTTTAAGTTTCATTTTCGGGTGATCTGATTTCGGGAGGCCATAACCCCATCATTATTTGGGAATTTGGGAAATATCCTAAAATGAAAGTTGTAGATAATTGAAATACCTTTCCAACCATAGGTCGTGGGCTTGTATGTGAGATCGGGATAAAGAGTTATGGACATTTTAAGGCAGAAAGGTCAAGCTGGGCAGTGAAATGGGCCCAACCCGATTCCAAGTCGGGTCAGGCCCATTTCCCTTGCTATTTAAGGGACATTTTCAGCTTATCTTCCTCATCTTCATACTAGAAAAATCCAGAAAATTCTAGAGAGAGGGAAGAGAGCTTTTAGAGAGAGAAACCAAATTTTGATCACAATCTGTGCCCCGAATCCCGAAGCTCATGAAGAGAAAAGTGTTGTACGTTGCGTTGCCTTCAATTTGAGCTAAAAATCAGCCAAGAAGAAGAGTGTTGACGTGGTTTCTGCATAATTAAGGTAATATTAAGGTCCCTTTTTCATTATTAATAAGTTTATTTAGAATTTTAACGGATTAGAATGGAGAAAATAGTGTTATAAATTCGTTTGTTGTTTTGTTGAGATTTATGGATCGGGGGTTGTTTTAGTTGTGTTAAATGGATGGAATTAGCTGAGTTGTGATGTATAATAATTGTTGATGTTGTTGACAAGTTTCTGTTCTTGAATTTGGGAGAATAAAGTGTATGAAGATATCATATACAAAGCGTATACCGGGCTGTTTTTATATGATTTTCGTGGCTGTTTTGTGACAATATTTTGGGGCTGTTTGGTGGTTGTTATGAGTTGTTTTGTGGGCTGGAATATCGTGGGATTGGCTGTAGTTGTTGTTGTTGTTGTGTTTGTTGTTATACTATAGATATACGAAAATAAAGAAGTGTATACAAGCATTGGTATACGAATGTATATTGGGCTGTTTTGGAAGTGATTTAAGAATGGATTTAATTCTAGTTTGATATGAAATTGTTGGTGTTGTTGTTGTTGGTATTTTGATTGATGTTTGGCTAAATTGGAATCTCGAGGATTGTTTAGTTTTCAGGGGAAATGCTGCCCGAATTTCGTTAAGTTTCATTCGTACTTTGATTGGTTAGTAAGTGATGTGGATGATCTAACTGTGGCTTATGTTATCTTAATTTTAGACCTACGAGCTCGAGAAGTAGACGTTGGACATTTAAATAAGCGTTAAAGGTATGTAAAGCTAACCCTTCCTTCTTTTTGGCCCGATCTTTATGAAACAAACGGATGACGTATATATGACTCCAAAGAAGCTCCTATTCTTAGAGACACTAGGATGGCTAATGTTCTTGATTCCCAGAACTTATCTTATTATGTCTTGATACGTGTCTATGATTCCAGAAGTCCTATTTTGATATAATCCATTGTGACATTCGAAGGGTACTTGATATGAGTATCGTCTTGATTTTCAAATGATAGTTCATTTTGATTATTCTATCGAGTCTTAGATATGACTTAGTTTGCATATGGTTGCTCACTACTCTGCTCGTGCATGCCTCAATATATCTTTCACTGAGTCCCGGGCCGAGTATGTTTTCGTGCACAGTTTCACTGCATTGCTCACCGAGTCCCTCACTAGAGGGCCGGGTACGGTATATATATATATATATATATATGATGACATGATGATGTGATGATGTGATGATATGATGATATGATGATGTGATTATGGCACCAAGGATGACATATGATGACTTTATTCACCGAGTCCCATAATGGGCCGGGTATGATATATGATATTGATATGCATGATCTATATTTCATAAGGCAAGTGTATTGGTATTTTGAATGTCATACCTGTCTCCTGTGATCTCTATTTTAAGTCATGATCCTCTTTATTGTATTTCATGCTTTATATACTCAGTACATATCTCATACTATACTGACCCCCTTTCTCCGGGGGGTTGCGTTTCATGCCCGCAGGTACAGATACTCGATTTGGTGATCCTCCAGCTTTGGATTTCCACTCAGCTGTCTTAAAGAGCTCCATTGTTCCGGAGCCTAGATTTTTGGTACAGATCTTTGATATATATATATATATATGTATGTTTATCCAGGGGTATGGCGGGGCCCTGTCCCGTCATATTTCACTATCGATACTCTTAGAGGTTTGTAGACATATGTGTGGGTTGTGTATAAGTTTTGTTCAGCTGTGTCTATACGGCTTACGTATGGTATTGACATGTTGTGACAGCCTTGTCGGCTTGCGTATGGTATTGATATGTTGTGGCAGCCTTGTCGGCTTGCGTATCATATTGTCATATAGTGGCAGCCTTGTGGGCTTGCGTATCATACTATGTATTGATTAATTCTGACTCCCTAGGAGACAGGTTATTTGGATATATATATATATATATATATATATATATGATGGCGTTATGAACCTTTGGAGTTCTTTTGCAAGTTTCCATATTGTTCTCAGATTCATTTTGACTATATCTAACAGGAACGTATACGAATGTCCAGCTCGGGCACTAGTCATGGCCCACGGGGCTGGGTCGTGACAAGAGTGGTATCAGAGCAGTTCATCTTCGGAGTGTCTACAGACCGTGTCTAGTAGAGTCTTGTTTATCGGTGTGTTGTGCACCACATCTATAAACAGGAAGCTACAGGACATTTAGGATGTTACCTTTCTTTCATATCTAAGATCGTGCGATAGAGCCCAGCCATAGAAAATGAAATTCCTTATACTAACCCTTGATTTCAGCTGAAGAATGGCATCAACAGAAGAAAGTGACTGATGATATTGGAAGTTACAAAGTACATAGGTAAGCAACTGTGCGAAAAAATGCATGTCAGATAAGGTAAGAATATTGAAGAATGATTGAAATGTAAAGTTGAAGAATGAAAGGGAAGGTAGATAAGAAGGTATAACAGTACAGATCGTTAAAGAATCAAGTACGTCTCGAGGTGCGATATATGAGGTAAGTTTCGACATCTTTATACATTTACTTGAAATTGGGAGCCCTGTGTGGCTACGATATGATATGATATATACGTATATATGTTGGCCCTGTGAGGCATTGTTGGTATTTCCTGCGTGCAGGTTTTGGGATAGTAAGAAATACAGAGGAAACTCTGTCAAAATTTTCCAAGAAATAAAAAAAGAATGAGATATAAGTTCGTAAAAAGTCTTGAAAGGTCATGTCAACAGTAATGGTAAGATTTGACTAAGTTGCAAGTGCGTCTGACTTCGAGAAATATAGTTAACGGTTGAATTGATAATAATAGTAATTATGAGGTCGACATCGGTATAGTAAATTTATCATGTTGGATTAAAGCTTTAAGAGATACCCTCCATGTCATCCGTAAGAGGCATCATTCTTATTTGAGAAATTTTAATTCGAAGAAGCAAATATGAGCAACAAAGTTTGGAATTCATTTGAACGGACCAGAATATTTTCCAGCCACATTTTACCTTAGAAAACCTCATGTTAAAGAGCAAAAACGTCCAGCAATTAAGTTTCACTTTTATTTGAAGAGTACAAAGCATATAGCAAGTAGTTCATGAACTAAATAGTTCGTTCACGACCCAAGAACAAATCTGGAGGTAAACCATGTGAATCAAGCATTAGAAGTCCTGTGGTGCTTGTCAGATTCTAGTTCTTATTCTTGCGGTGGTTTTGGAAGATGCTTCATGGTGACGTAATCTTGGAGTTGGAACGTTCTGGTGTTCTTGAGGTCACATTTCATTATATCTTTATGTCCTTGAGTTTATTAGTTCTTAATCAACTAATTGGAGATGGAATTTGTAGAAGGAAAACTCAAACTTGTAGGCTGTCTTAGATCATGTGTTTCATGTGTTGTTGATGAAATACTAGGATAATTTGGAAGGGCTTGTGACACTAAGGGATGATTTAGAAAAAGGTGGCAAATCTTAACAGAACGTTTTATTGAGGTATCGAGTGAACTGATAAGTAGGAATAAATTACGACGAGTCTAGAGTTAGAAGAAGTAATAGTATGATTGAGACAAGAGTACAGAGGAAGAAGAATTGTGACGAATATGAATGTATTGATAAGACAGCTTGTAAGGCATTAAGGATAAGATCGACCAGAAAGAGTGAAAGGTTAAGAAGTGTTACGCTATAGGATTGATTACGAACAAGATATAATGTGAATATAATGAGGATTGTTATGAGAATGAGTAAAGCCCGGTGAGGAAGTGACTAAAAGATATGACGTGATCTATGTGACTAAAGTATAAAGGCAAATGTGAAATGGAAAGGCAGGGTATAGAACAAATGAGAAAGACATATAAAGTTCTATAGGGAAAGTTCAGAATAAATATTATACGATAACGGAAATGAAAGCGAGCACAAGAAAAGAAGTAGTTAATCGAAAGAAGGAAATAAGAAGGAAGCGAGCGAGATAACAGTGCAGTAATTGGTTACGACATGTATAGCCGAGAAAACGAGCAATATAAGTGACAGAGTTGTGAAAGACCAAACTACCAAAAGATGAGCAACGAAGCAGAATGAGTGCCAGAAAATGACTGGGATGGTAAGAACAAATAGGGATGAACAGAATACACTTTGAAAAAGAGAAAGGGATTATGCAGGAGTGGTGTTTTCCGAAGAATACAGGGGTAGCATGATATTCCTCGTGCACAGAACAAAAGATGGACATAGGCTGGAGAAATGGAAAGGAATACTAAAGAAAGCACCCAAGATAGACGTAATAAATTGAGTACGAGTATAAAATAAAAGAGAAATATATAGCTACGAACTTAAAGGTGTAGTACGACGACAAGGTGATAAGATAAGACCATTATTAAGATGAACTTGATTCAATTTTGAATAAGTTAGAAGTTGGTACTGGGTACACAACAAGGGTAAAAGAGTATAAGGCATAAGGGGGTATTGCGTGTATATGACTTCACCTCGGAAGTAGTGCAATCCTTAAAGGATAAGGATTGTAGGCCTGAGGAACAGATGAGGTATTGTAAATTTATTAGAGGAAACAGATTATATCCGCTGGGATGAAGATACCGTTATAAAAGAGCTTTGGCCACTTATTATCAGAATATAAGTGCTACCTAATTGAGAATTTGGAATGACTACAGGTACTATATATCGAAAGGTTCTCGTCACTTCCTGATTTTTATTAAGGTTTCGTACATGGATAGTCAAAGTTATAAATTATAAAGAAAGACATGAGTATGGTACAGTATACCAAGTGAATGGGAAAAAGGATCGGGTGAAATTGAGATTGGGAATAGGGACATAAAGCAGAATATAAACGGATAATGGTATAAGTACACCCTGAAGGGGGGAAGCGGGTGAGAGCAATGCGAGTGTAAGATGGAAACAATTGACACTACAACACATTTGATATGAATGTTTAAACTTTAAGTGAGATCCCTTGCCGAAACAAGTTAGCAAGATCTGAAAGCTAGCACTAAACCGATAGAAGTCAGGATGATATTAGAGACAGTGCTGAGAATTATTTGTAAAGACCTTGAATGATAAGACAGTAGGAAGTGGGTCTTATAAAAAGAAAGAGTACGATAAGAGAATGACAACGAGTAACTTAAGAGATGTTATAAAGGATAGCAATGCTATACTGGGTTAGAGAATAAGATGTCGGCAATGGAGTTGTTTGCTAATGATATTGTGACTTATAAGTAGCACAGGAGAGGGGACAGAAAATCTCCTATAATAGGACATGAGAAAATGGTTTTACGGCCGCATAATGAACCGTTAAAGTGTCACAGAAAGAAGTTGAGGAAAAGTGGGTTTTACGGTAGATTATACGGACCGTATAAAATTATACGGCCTGTCAAATGAACCGTCAAGTTGACACAGAAAGGGGTGATCACTGAGTCAGATTTACGGTCAATTATACGGACCGTATAAATTTATACGGACCGTATAATGGACCATATAATGGCATCGGGACTGGTTTTGTATTTATAAAAATATGATCCAAGTTCATTTTTATTATTTCTCCTTCTCACTATACGACCCAATCTCTCTCTAGAAACTTCCAAACACTTCCAAACCAAGAATTCAAGTGAAAATCTAGATCAATAACACCCAAATTCATGAAATAAAGAGTGTGAAACTCCTCATAGTTCATCTAAGTCAAGGAATTCCAAAGAAGGCGGAACTAGGGTTTTGTCTAAGTTAAGTATTTCAACCCAAGACTTGTTCAACCATCATCCAAGGTAAGTTTCACGATCATTTCATGTTGTTTAAGGTATTGGAAGGCTTAGATACTTGAAACATAGAAGAACATAGAAAGTGGGTCATTACTGAGTGAATAGTGACATAATTGAATGATAGTGGAATTGAATCATGAAAGTTGAAGAGTTGTGATTATGAATACGTTATAATGATGTTTATATCACGAAACAAGTATTAAATGCGTGAAAACACAAAGATGAGTTATAAGGAGAAATATGGGAAAATTGGAGGACAATGGTGGATTTTGCTAAATATACATAAATGATGATTGTTGATTGTGATATTGTGAGTAGTATTGTGAATGTTGGGAGTTGATATAGAACATGGGAAAAGTAGTATAAACAAAGGAAGTGCTGCCCAGTTTTTCCTAGAATTAACGATGCGCTCTTGTAGTCAATTAACTAATGGTAATTCGAATTCTCTCATGAAGGTAACGACGTGATATCGAAGGAGAAAAAGTGAGCGATAGCTTAGTTAAACGACCAAGGTATGTGAGGCTAGTCCTTTCCTTCTAATGGCATGAATCCTATAGTGTAAACACTTTACCCTCTCCATGAGTTCCTATTTTTCGGAAAGTTAAAAGCCTATATTCACAAATGTCAATATAAGATAAGAGATACGGTATGCTGATGCTATAATGATAATGATGTTATTTATTGCCTACACTCACCTTATGTGCTAGTTCCTTCAAGGTGAGGCAGAATGTTAGTAATTGCTCCATAATAGGATCGGGGGATCACGAACTTACGTCACCCCGATAGAGTAAAGATGATCTTGAGCCTTATGCACGTACTATGACAAGATAAGCATATGATGATAAGCATATTACTATAAGTATTTTATGATAAGCATGACATGAGCATTTCAAACCGTGCCTAGTTGGCCGGGCAGTCATCGCCAAGGCGAGCAGCTATACGGATACACCATGACCTTTTGGCATAGGCAGACACCACTAGTGGACGGCATGAGATGGTACCCCGGATGCGGGAGGCCTGGACGCGGGCTAATGTTATTGATTATCACACCGTTCCGACATGGACGGGCAGCTTGCATATTATGCAAATATGACATGATGAGGAGTATGAGTAAGACAACATGCATTACTTCCCTTATGATTGTCATTCAGATCCAGATGTTTCGTATTGATGTTCTTATTATATTATTGATGTCTTTCTTCATTGTTTATGCCTCTCATACTCAGTACAATATTCGTACTGACGTCCGTTTTCTTTGGACGCTGTGTTCATGCCCACAGGTAGACAGATCCTCAGTAGTTGTCAGCTGATAGAGAGCACTCCATTGTTCGGAGGTGCTTATGGTCATTATTTTGGTACATATGCATATTTTGGGCACGACGGAGTCTTGTTCCGTCTATATATACAGTATGTCAGTAGAGGCTCGTAGATACGCAGTGTGGGTTAGATGGTCTCACAAGATGTTATCACGTGTATATATATTATTTTGATGGCCGAGAGAAATGAATATAAAGCATTTACGTTTCTATTCAAAATATGTTTTCTTATACTTTCATGTATAAAATTTGCAAAAAGAGCATTAAATTAGTAAGATGAGTAGTAGAGCGAGCGGTGCTCGGTCGCTAGCTCCGAGTACCCGTCGCGGCCCCTAGTTGGGTCGTGACAGAAGTGGTATCAGAGCAGCTCATCCTAGGAAGTGTCTACGAGCCGTGTCTAGTAGAGTCTTGTTTATGGTGTGTTGCGCGGCACGCTAATAAACAAGAGGCTACAGGGCATTTAGGAAAATGACCATCATTCTTCTCATGAGATCGTGCGATAGAGCCATTCCTAAGATTACATCCTTCCTAAAAGTGTGTTATGGTTTCAGAAAAAATGCCGCCAAAGGGAAAATCTACCGCCGCCCAGAAGGGCAAGGCTACGACAAAAAGGCGGGCAGAACGAGAGCTTCTGATGAATGTAGAAGAAGGTGAATCGCAAAATGAGGCCGTGCCCGATGTAGAAGAGCAAGGAGGAGCCTCAGCTCCGATTCCTCCACTGGGTGCTTCGGGTCAACAAGTATCCGAGGCCATACATTTATTGACACAATTGGTTGCCGCTCAGGCACAACGACAGAATGCGGGCCCAAGTGATCGTTCAGCTAGTACGAGATCCCGTGATTTTATGACCTTAAATCCCACGGAATTCTTTGGGTCGAAGCTGGATGAAGATCCGCAAAACATCATTGATGAAATGCTGAGGACCTTAAAGATTATTCATGCCTCCGAGACCGAATCCGTGGAGTTGGCCTCTTATAGACTCCGCGATGTGGCGGTGTTATGGTATAAAAAGTAGATGGCATCAAGAGGAGAGAATGCACCACCTCCCGTTTGGCAAGAATTTGTGGATGCCTTTATTCGTCATTACTTGCCACCCGAGGTCCGCTGAGCTAGAGCGGACAGGTTCTTGAATTTAAAGCAAGGAAGCATGAGTGCCTGAGAGTACAGTATGCAATTCAATTCTTTGGCTAGGTATGCTCCAACTATGGTGGCCCACATGGGAAACCGGGTCTATAGATTTGTGAGCGGTCTGGGGCCACACTTGTTTAGAGATTGTTTGATGGCCTCTTTGCAAGACGGGATGGATATTTCCCGGATACAGGCTCATGCTCAGAATCTTGAGGAACGACAACAACAGCAGAGGACTGATCGTGATAATGATCAAAGACAAGGTAAGAGGGCTAGATCTATGGGAACGAGCAGTGAGTATAGAGGGGGACCGAGACAGATGCATTCCAAGCACTCAGGTCAGTTAGCAACCAGTGCGCCTCCCAGATTCTCAGATAGGAAATTTGACCGTTCTTTTTCAGTCAGGACAGGGCCAGAGTTCGAGGGCCCCAGATTCTCAATTTAGGGGAGATTCTAGTCAGAGGAGACCTCCAGTACCGCGGTGCAGCCAGTGCGGCAAATTGCATTCCGGACAGTGTCGTCAGGGTTCAGATGCTTGTTATGCCTGCGAGCAAGTTGGTCACATGATGAGAGACTGTCCTTCAGCGAGAGATAGGGTTGGGACTCAGCCTACAGGTTCAGCAGCGGGTTCTTCTTCAGTACGCCCGACAGCACAGATTCCCTAGACTTCATCAGGTAGAGGTAGAAGCAGAGGGGGAGCATCTACTTCAGGTGCTGTCCAGCCCCGCGTATATGCTCTAGCTGGGCGACAGGATCTTGAGTCCTCCCCAGATGTTGTCACAGGTACATTGGCTATATTTTCCCGTGATGTATATGCTCTGATTGATCCGGGTTCTACTTTCTCATATATTACTCCGTATATTGCTGATTGTATTGGGGTGAGACCCGAGCCAATTAAACCTTTTGAGGTGTTCACTTCGATTGGTGATCCCATAATAGCGAGACAAGTATATAAGAATTGTGTAGTTGTTATATGTGATCGTCAGACAAAAGCTGATTTAATTGAACTCGAGATGATAGATTTTGATGTAATTATGGGTATGGATTGGTTGGCATCATGCTATGCTAATGTTTGTTGCCGGACAAAAGTAGTTCGATTCCAATTTCCAGGAGAGCCCGTACTTGAATGGAAGGGTAATACAGCTTCTCCAAAGGGTAGGTTTATTTCCTACCTTAAGGCAAGGAAGATGATAGCTAAGGGTTATACTTGTCACTTAGTTCGAGTTCATGATACCAAGGCAAAGCCACTAGCTTTTCAATCGGTTCCGGTAGTGAGCGAATTCCCAGATGTATTTCCAGATGAACTACCAGGTCTTCCTCCAGAAAGGGAAATTGATTTTGCCATTGATGTATTGCCGGACACCAAGCCCATTTCTATTCCTCCTTATCGGATGGCCCCAGCAGAATTGAAAGAGCTAAAGGCACAGTTGAAAGACTTGCTTGAGAAGGGTTTCATTAGGCCCAGTTCATCACCGTGGGGAGCACCGGTCTTGTTCGTGAGAAAGAAAGACGGTTCGCTACGAATGTGTATTCATTATAGACAGTTGAACAAAGTGACAGTAAAGAACAAATATCCCCTCCCCAGAATTGACGACTTGTTCGATCAATTACAATGTGCTAAGTGGTTTTCCAAGATAGATCTAAGATCGGGTTATCATCAAGTGAGAATTAGAGAAGAAGATATCCCCAAAACGGCTTTCAGGACGAGGTATGGGCACTATGAGTTCCGAGTAATGTCATTTGGGTTGACAAATGCCCCGGCGGTGTTCATGAATTTAATGAATAATGTGTTCAGACCATTCTTGGATCTCTTTGTGATAGTATTTATCAATGATATTCTGGTGTATTCTCGCACAGAATCGGAACATGCAGATCATTTAAGAATTGTTCTTGGCGTTCTTCGAGCTCAGGAATTATATGCAAAGTATTCAAAGTGCGAGTTTTGGCTTAATTCTGTGGCATTCCTGGGTCATGTTATTTCAGATGATGGCATTCGAGTCGACACTCAGAAAATCGAGGCGGTGAAGACATGGCCAAGGCCGATAACACCCACAGAAGTTCGTAGTTTCCTTAGACTGGCAGGCTACTATAGAAGATTTGTAGAGGGTTTCTCATCCATTTCAGCTCCATTGACGAAATTAACACAGAAGTCAGCTAAATTCCAGTAGAGTGATGCTTGTGAGCGTAGCTTCCATGAGTTGAAAGATAAATTGACATCAGCCCCAGTGTTAACACTTCCAGAAGGGTCAGATGGCTATATCGTATATTGTGATGCTTCCGGTGTCAGACTAGGATGTGTATTGATGCAGCATGGGAAAGTTATTGTCACGACCCATCTAGGGGCCGCGACGGGTACCCGGAGCTAGATACCGAGCACCGACCTTTTGCCAGTTTTACGCATGAAAGTATAGGAAACATAATTGTATCAAAACATAATTACTTTATATACATATGCCTCTCGGCCATCAAAATAATATATACATAATAATAGCATCTTTGAGACCACCTGACCCACACTACGTATCTACGAGCCTCTACTGTCATAATGAATACATAGACGGAACAAGACTCCGTCGTGCCTAAAATAAGCACCTCCGAACAATGGAGTGCTCCCAACAGCTGACATCTCCTAAGTATCTGGATCAAGCTCGCCTCCCTGTCTACCTGTGGGCATGAACACAACGTCCAAAGAAGGGACGTCAGTACGAATATTGTACTGAGTATGAGAGGCATGAACAATGAAGAAAGGCATCAATAATATAATGAGAGCATCAATATAAAGCATATGGATCTGTCTGATATTCATAAATGGAATAATGCATGCTGTCTTACTTATACTTATCATCGTAACATGTATGCATCATATGCAAGTTGCCCACCCATGTCGGAACGGTGTATTAATCAATAATGTAAGCCCGCGTCCAGGCCTCCCGCGTCCGGGGTACCATCTCATGCCGCCCACTAGTGGTGTCTGCCCACGCCCGAAGGTTGTGGTGTATCCGTATCGCCGCCCGCCGAAGCGGTGTCTGCCCGGCCAACTAGGCCCGGTATGCAATGCTCATGCCATGCTTATCATAAAATAATCATAACAATGTACTCATTGTAAAATTCTTATCTTATCATAGCACATGCGTAGGGTTTGAGAACAACTTTACTCTATCGGGGTGACGTAAGGTCGTGACCCCCCGATTACTTTATGGAGCAATTACGGACATTCTGCCTCACCTTGAAAGGACTAGTACATAAGGTGAGTGTAGGCAAGGAGTAACATCATCATCATCCTAGCATCATCATATCGTATAACTTATCTCATATAGGCATTTAACTTTTTGGAATGTAGGAGCTCATGGAAAGATGGTAATTCGGACTATAAGATTCATGCCATTGGAAAGAAAGGACTAGCCTCACATACCTTGCCGTTTAGCTAAGTTGTTGTTCACTTATTCTCCTTCGATACCACGTCGTCACCTTCATGAGAGAATTCGTACTTCATTAGTTAATTAACTACAAGAACAGATCACTAGTTCTAGGAAAATTTGGGCAGTATTTCCTTCGTTTATACTACTTTTCCCATGTTCTATATCTACCCCCAACATTCACAATGCTATTCGCAATATCGCAATCAAAATCATCATTTATGCACCATTAGCAAAATCCACCATTTTCCTCCAATTTTCCCATATTTCTCCCTATAGCTCACCTTAGTGCTTTCGTGCATTTACTACTTGTTTCACGTTATAAACATCATTTATATCGTATTTTTACTCTCAACACTTCAACATTTATGATTCAATTCCACTATCATTCATTTATGTCACTATTCACTCAATAATGACCCATTCCTATGTTCTTCTACATTTTAAGTATCTAAGCCTTCCAATACCTTGAATCACGTGGTATAGTCATGAAACATACCTTAAATGATGATTGAACAGGCCTTGAGTTGAAATACTTCACTTAGCCAAAACCCTAGTGCCACCCTTTTAAGGATTTCTTGACTTAGATGATCCTTTGATGTGTTCTTACACTTGTTTTCATGAATTTAGTGGTGTTGATCTTGATGTTCCCTTTGATTCTCTTGAATTCTTATGGAGGAAATATTTGGAGAGTTCTAGAGCATTCTTGAGGTGTATGGATGAAAAATGAAGTGAAATGAGGCTTAAGTCACTTTTAATGATCACAAAATCTGATTTTTAATGAACTTTCATCAGGGTGAACAGTGGTCGTAAACTACAGTTTACGGACCGTATTGTGGTTTACGGTCCGTCCTCCGCGATCGTTTTTAAGCATTTCAAAAACAGAAAGTTTGGCTAAGGGACATGGCAGTTTACGACCGAGGTTTACGGTCCGTAAACCAGTTTAAGGGCCGTCCTCCAAGTCGTATTTAGCCATTTCAACACATGGCAGAAACTTTGAGATTTTGGAAGGCTGGAGGACGATTGCACTATACGGTCCGTAAATCACTTTACGGGCCGTATAGTGCCCTTTACGACCACTGAGCTGAAAATTCTCCGCCACTTCCTTATTTCCAAAAATTCATAATTAGCCATTCCCGACTTAGTAAAACATCATACACTCAAGCCCTTCATTGTTCTACTCATCACACAAGTACGGAAAAATTTCCGAGGTGTAACATTCTTCCGCCCTTTTGGAACATTCGTCCTCGAATGTTCGACACTCGGGAATTCTAGAAAATTTTTGCCAGAGTCTCCTTTGTAATTTGACTCTACCAACCTGTCACAGCAACCCACAATATCATGGCCTTACAGGGCTATATCACACTATCAACACATCCATGGCCACACACGACTAAAAGCATAATACTAAGGTGGACATACCTTACATCTTCGACGTTTCATCTTGAAGCCCTTCCGGGGATTGGAATAAATGCGGGTATTTGGCTTTCATCTTTTCTTCCGCTTCCCAAGTCATTTCTTCCCAGTTGTTGTTTCGCCATCGAACCTTGACCGAAGCGACTGCTTTATTTCGGAGTCGTCGCACCTGTCTATTTAAAATGGCAACAGGTACTTCTTCATATGTCAGCTTCTCTATCACATGCACATCGTCAACCGGGACTATTCTTGTAGGATCCCCGATACACCTGCGGAGCATCGAAACATGGAACACCGGATGGACTGATTCAAGCTCCGAAGGTAGGTCCAATTCATATGCTACCTGTCCCACCTTACGGACAATTTTATAGGGTCCGATGTATCTTGGACTTAGCTTCCCTTTCTTGCCAAATCTCATCACCCCTTTCATCGGTGATACTTTCAGGAATACCCAATCATTTACCCGAAATTCCAAATCTCGTCGGCGGTTGTCCGCATAAGACTTTTGGCGACTTTGGGCTGTTAACAGTCGGTCTCGAATCACTTTAACTTTTTCAACTGCTTGTTGGATCAAGTCGGGGCCTATCAATTGTAGTTCTCCGGTTTCAAACCATCCAATTGGGGATCTACATTTTCTTCCGTACAAAGCTTCATATGGGGCCATTTGAATACCGAAATGGTAGCTGTTGTTGTAGGCAAACTCAATTAATGGCAAATGGTCATCCCAACTACTGCCGAAGTCTAGTACACACTCTCGTAACATATCTTCTAAAGTTTGAATGGTACGCTGGGCTTGCCCGTCAGTCTGTGGGTGAAATGCCGTGCTGAATTTGACTTGAGTACCTAACCCTGCTTGAAAATATTTCCAAAACTTAGCTGTAAACTGGGCCCCTCTATCTGTAATAATGGCTACAGGAATTCCATGAAGTCGCACAATTTCTTTCAAGTACAACCTCGCATAATCTTTCGCCGAATACGTGGTTCTGACTGGGAGGAAATGAGCTGCTTTCGTGAGCTTGTCCACGATCACCCACATAGAGTCATATTTGCCTCGGGAACGGGGTAACCCCACAATAAAATCCATATTAATCTCTTCCCATTTCCAGGTAGGAATTTCCATTGCTTGCAATAAGCCCCCTGGCTTCTGATGTTCTGTTTTCACCTGTTGGCAGTTCAGACATTGCGCCACGAAATCTGCTATTGTCACGACCCGACTCGGGGCCGCGACGAGCACCCGGTGCTAGCCCACCTGAGCACCCTCTTAGCTTACTCTTATACTTACATCTAGATGAGCCACATAATTATACATACATTTCCATTCATTCGTCAACGAGTCCCAATTGGACAACAGTACATTTATATCACCATAGGCATCTATGCCACATCAATGTACATGGGCCAACGTGGCCGACAAAATGATACACAAATAATAGGCCGAAAGGTCCGGACATGTCTAACCATATACACATGACTACGAGCCTCTAGGAAGAGTATAACACACACATGAGCGGGACAGGACCCCGCTATGCCCATAATTATAGACACAAAAGAATAAGTACCCAAAAGCTATGGCTCCGAAGGAAATGGAGCTCCGCTATGTAATCTCTGAATAAGCAGCTATGGATCAAGTCTGTCTCCCTGTGCACCTGCGGGCATGACGCAACGTCCACAAACAAAGGACGTCAGTACGAAGAATGTACTGAGTATGTAAGGCATGATCAACATCAATATAGAAGCATCATAGACAATATATGAAGTGGCATAGGAGGGAAGACAATAATATCATCATCATGGCACTTACCTGCTTTTCATAGGAACTTTCCATTTCTCATGTGTATTTCATAATAGTGCTCGTATTCATATACATGCCCCTATTCGCATTCATATACATAGTCTTTTCACATTCATATTCATATTATATACATAGCCATACACTTATATACATACATAGCGTACCCGACCATAAGGTTCGGTGTTTCATACATACTTGGCCAACCAAGGCTCAATGTTATTTCTACCTGGCCCTACCAAGGCTTCAGGGTTATCCGTACCATCTGCAGATGTGTGCGCGCGTTATGTGATCCTATACATACATATATATATATACATCCATATACATATATTCTACCCGGCATTATAAGCTCGGGGTGTCATTATAGCCCTTCATAGGCAAATGTGAATATAATAGCCCGTAGGCACCTTTCGCATCATTATTATTATCATCGTCATCACTAACATCATCATTTTCACTACATCTCTATCTTATGCTTACTCGTCAAATGGGGTGCGTAGTACATTCGTAGCACGTATCAAGGATCGTGAGCTTATGAGCTCGGAGTGTTAATCGTTTGAATACAACGTACTCATATAGAGGGTTCAAGAGTTTGGCCAAGGAACCATGCCTTATAAAAAAAAAAGGTTAGCCTTACATACCTTTTCGTCGGACTATTCTACACTTGCATGGTTCCTTCCAATACTAGCGTCTATACCTTCATTAATATCATAACAATGGCCATTAGTCATTCAGGTTATCCACATTATTTAGATTCCTTAATTTGCCTCTAATTCCCCCATATTCATGGTCATAACATCCAACTTCGTCCATTCGTCTAAAGTGTCTAGTTCATGATCCTAGTACCATTTATAATGCATTCATATCACTACACAACAACATTCATGATTCAATTCAAACTATTCCTCAAAGTGTCACTATTCATCATTCATGACCTACTTGACCATATTTTCTACAATCCATGTATTTCAACTCTTCAATACCTTAAACATCATGTAAAACTCATGAATCTTACCTTAGAAGTTGTAGGAACAAACTTTTGTTAATAATACTCCACTTCAGCAAAACCCTAGTTTTTCTCCATTTGCATTTCTTGACTTGAATGGTATTTAATGGCTTGCTTACACTTGCTTCACTTGTTTATGTTGTTAGTGACTTATAATCCTTGAAAACTTATGAAATAAATGTAGAGAGATGAAGTCGTGGGCCTTGGCCAAGTCTTCACGGCCTCAATCTTTTGGCTATCCACCCGAATACCATCAGCTGCAACAATATGGCCCAGACATGATACTGAGTTCAACCAAAACTCACACTTGGAGAATTTTGCAAACAACTCTCGACCTCGCAGAACTCCAAGGACTATAAGCAGATGCTCCGCATGATCTGTCTCGGATCTAGAATACACCAGGATATCGTCGATGAATACAATCACGAATAGATCCAGAAAAGGTCTAAATACATTATTCATTAAGCCCATAAACACTGCCGGTGCATTAGTTAACCCGAACGACATTACTCGGAACTCGAAATGGCCATATCTTGTTCTGAAAGCTGTCTTAGGGATATCTTTCTCCCTAACTCTTACTTGGTGGTACCCGGACCTCAAGTCAATCTTTGAAAACCATTTGGCACCTTGCAATTGATCAAATAAATCATCGATCCTCGGAAGAGGATACTTGTTTTTAATCGTCAATTTATTCAATTGTCGATAATCAATGCACATTCTCAAGGAGCCATCCTTCATTCGGACGAACAATACGGGTGCTCCCCACGGGGATGAACTAGGCCTAATGAAGCCTTTATCAAGCAAGTCCTTCAATTGCTCTTTCAACTCCTTCAATTCTGCGGGTGCCATTCTATATGGGGGGATAGATATAGGTGTGGTGCCTGGCAAAACATCAATGGAAAAATCAATCTCCCGTTCGGGAGGAAGGCCTGGATGCTCTTCCGGGAACACATTCGGAAATTCGTTCACTATGGGAACTGACTGAAGAGTCGGCGATTCAGCTTCTACATCTTGAACTCGCACTAGATGATAAATGCACCCTTTTGTGATCATTTTCCTTGTCTTTAGATAGGAAATAAACCTACCTTTTGGTGATGCCGCATTTCCTTTCCATTCTAACACTGGTTCTCCCGGAAACTGGAAACGAACCACCTTCATCCGGCAATCAACGTTGGCATAACAAGAAGCCAACCAATCCATGCCCATAATGACATCAAAATCTACCATTTTTAGCTCATGCAAATCATTCATAGTACGACGATCACAAATCACAATCACACAATTCCTATATACTCAGCTAGCTATTACCGATTCACCCACGGGTGTAGACACCTCAAAAGGTTTGATAGACTCTGGCTCAATTATAAATCGACCCACAATATATGGAGTAACATATGATAATGTGGAGCCTGGATCAATCAAAGCATATACATCATGAGAGAATACCGATAGTATACCTGTGACCACGTCAGGAGAAGACTCAAGATCTTGGCGTCCAGCCAAAGCATAAATATGGTGCTGAGGACCGCTAGTACTGGGAGCTCTGCCTCTACCTCTACCATGGCCGACTGGCGCATGTGCACCTGTCCCCGTAGGGCGTACAGATGCTGATGATTCGGCTGCCGACCCTAATGGCTGGGTCCTACCTCTACCTTGTACTGAGGGGCAATCACGCATCATATGGCCTGGTTGACCACATGAATAGCAACCATCCGAGCCCAATCGGCATCGACCCCCATGCAACTTCCCACACTGGGAACATTGTGGTACAGATGGCCTTGACTGGCCTGAATCATCTTTGAACTGAGGTCCTGAATAACTGGGACTCGGTCCTGAATGAGTAGATCTATCGAGGCTCTGGCCTGGAAACTGAGGAGATGCACTGGTCATAGAATAGCCTGAATGTCTAGGGAACTGCTGCCTGTGTCCGCCTCTAAACTCGCTTGTCGGACCCGAAGATCTAGCTCTCTTGCTGTGTCCCCGATCTTGCTCACGCTCACTCCTCCGCTGTTGTAGGATTTCTTCTAAGTTCTGAGCATGTGCCTGAATGCGTGCAATATCCATACCGTCCTGAAGGGACGCAGTCAAGGATTTATCCATCAAGTGTGGCCCTAGGCCCTTTACGAATTGGTGTACCCTGTCGCCCATATCTGCCACCATGGCCGAAGCATACCTAGCCAAGGAGTTAAAGCGGAGGCTATACTCTAGGGCACTCATACTACCTTGCCTCAAATTTAAGAATTTATCGTCCCTTGCTTGCCGAACTTCTGGAGGCATTTAGTGACGGAGAAAAGCATCAACAAACTTTTGCCATACCGGGGGAGGTGCATTGGCCCCCCGTGAAGCCATCCACACCGTATACCACTAGATCGAGACATCTCTGAATCTATACGATGCTAGCTCTACTGACTTGGTGTCTGAAGCATGTATCAACCAGAGCGTCCTTAGAATACCATCAATAAAGTCCTGGGGATCCTCCTTCGGTTTTGACCCAAAGAATTCCGGAGGGTTCAAAGTAATGAAATCACGGGCTCTTGCACTAATAACCCTATCACCGTACCCTAAACTTTGCCTCTGAGCCTGGGCCGCAACCAACTGGGTCAACAAATTTATGGCCTCTTTCACATCTTGGCCCGAAGCATCTGGTGGAGGAGCTGGAGGTGCTGGAGCTGGGGCTGAGGCTCCCTCACGCTCCTCAGTAATAGGCACTGTCTGGGAGGACTGAGATTGAGCCGCACTCTGGGACTCACTTTCCTCTACTACCGGTGGCGGTGCTTTCTTAGCCCGCTTCTCTGCCACCGTCTTGCCCTTTTGGGCTGCCGTAGCCTTTCCCTTTTTAGGCATATCTGAAATACACAACACACGATTTAGGAGCAAGAATTTCCTACATCATAGCTCTATCGCACGATTCTTATGAATAAAGAAGGTCATATATTCCTAAAATGTCCGCAGCTTCTTGTTTATAAGTGTGGCGCGCAACACACCCATAATCAAGACTCTACTAGACACGGCTTGTAGACACACCCTAGGACTTAACTGCTCTGATACCACTTTGTCACGACCCGACTCGGGGCCGTGATGAGCACCCGGTGCTAGCCCACCCGAGCACCCTCTTAGCTTACTCTTATACTTACATCTGGGTGAGCCACATAATTATACATACATTTCCATTCATTCGTCAACGAGTCCCAATTGGACAACAGTACATTTATATCACCATAGGCATCTATGCCACATCAATGTACATGGGCCAACGTGGCCGACAAAATGATACACAAATCATAGGCCGACAAGGCCGGACATGTCTAACCATATACACATGACTACAAGCCTCTAGGAAGAGTATAACACATCACATGAGCGGGACAGGACCCCGCTATGCCCATAATTATATACATAAAAGAATAAGTACCCAAAAACTATGGCTCCGAAGGAAATGGAGCTCCGCTATGTAATCTCTGAATAAGCAGCTATGGATCAAGTCTGTCTCCCTGTGCACCTGCGGGCATGACGCAGCGTCCACAAACAAAAGGACGTCAGTACGAAGAATGTACTGAGTATATAAGGCATGATCAACATCAATATGGAAGCATCATAGACAATATATGAAGTGGCATAGGAGGGAAGACAATAATATCATCATCATGACACTTACCTGCCTTTCATAGGAACTTTCCATTTCTCATGTGTATTTCATAATAGTGCTCGTATTCGTATACATGCCCCTATTCGCATTCATATACATAGTCTTTTCACATTCATATTCATATTTTATACATAGCCATACACTTATATACATACATAGCATAGCCGACCATAAGGTTCGGTGTTTCATACATACTTGGCCAACCAAGGCTCAATGTTATTTCTACCTGGCCCTACCAAGGCTTCAGGGTTATCCGTACCATCTGTAGATGTGTGCGCGCGTTACGTAATCCTATACATACATATATATATATATATACATCCATATACATATATTCTACCTGGCATTATAAGCTCGGGGTGTCATTATAGCCCTTCATAGGCACGTGTGAATATAATAGCCCATAGTCACCTTTAGCATTATTATTATTGTCATCGTCATCACTAACATCATCGTTTTCGCTACATCTCTATCTTATGCTTACTCGTCAAATGGGGTGCGTAGTACATTCGTAGCACGTATCGAGGATCGTGAGCTTATGAGCTCGGAGTATTAATCGTTTGAATACAACGTACTCATATAGACGGTTCAAGAGTTTGGCCAAGGAACCATGCCTTATAAAAAAAAAGGTTAGCCTTACATACCTTTTCGTCGGACTATTCTACACTTGCACGCTTCCTTCCAATGCTAGCGTACCTTCATTAATATCATAACAATGGCCATTAGTCATTCACGTTATCCACATTATTTAGATTCCTTAATTTTCCACTAATTCACCCATATTCATGGTCATAACATCCAACTTCGTCCATTCGTCTAAAGTGTCTAGTTCATGATCCTAGTACCATTTATAATGCATTCATATCACTACACAACAACATTCATGATTCAATTCAAACTATTCCTCAAAGTATCACTGTTCATCATTCATGACCTACTTGACCATATTTTCTACAATCCATGTATTTCAACTCTTCAATACCTTAAACATCATGTAAAAATCATGAATCTTACCTTAGAAGTTGTAGGAACAAGCTTTGGTTAATAATACTCCACTTGAGCAAAACCCTAGTTTTTCTCCGTTTGCATTTCTTGACTTGAATGGTATTTAATGGCTTGCTTACACTTGCTTCACTTGTTTATGTTGTTGGTGACTTATAATCCTTGAACACTTATGAAATAAATGTAGAGAGATGATTCTAGAGAGAAGTGGTGTAATGTAGAAATGAAATAAAACAAGTCTTGGTCCTCATATTTAATGAATTGAAATTCCGTGCTAAGGTGTACAGTGGTCGTCCATGGAGGTTTACGGTCCGTATTCCAGTTTACGGACCGTCCCTCGTGGTCGTCTTTAACCTTAAGCAGAACCAGAAACTTTGGCTGCATGCATGGTGATTTACGACCATGGTTTACGGGCCGTAAATCACTTTACGGTCCGTCCACCAGGTCGTATTTTACCACTTCTCAACTAGGCAGAAAGTTGAAACTTTGCATGGCAATTTACGACTGCCAGTTTACGGACCGTATTCCATTTTACGGTCCGTATTTTGCACTTTACGACCACTGGGCAGTTTTGCTGTCCACTTATTCTCCTTCGATACCACGTCGTCACCTTCATGAGAGAATTCGTACTTCATTAGTTAATTAACTACAAGAACAGATCGCTAGTTCTAGGAAAATTTGGGCAGTACTTCCTTCGTTTATACTACTTTTCCCATGTTCTATATCTACCCCCAACATTCACAATGCTATTCGCAATATCGCAATCAAAATCATCATTTATGCACCATTAGCAAAATCCACCATTTTCCTCCAATTTTCCCATATTTCTCCCTATAGCTCACCTTAGTGCTTTCATGCATTTACTACTTGTTTCATGTTATAAACATCATTTATATCGTATTTGTACTCTCAACACTTCAACATTTATGATTCAATCCACTATCATTCATTTATATCACTATTCACTCAATAATGACCCATTCGTATGTTCTTCTGCATTTTAAGTATCTAAGCCTTCCAATACCTTGAATCACGTTGTATAGTCATGAAACATACCTTAAATGATGATTGAACAGGCCTTGAGTTGAAATACTTCACTTAGCCAAAACCCTAGTGCCACCCTTTTAAGGATTTCTTGACTTAGATGATCCTTTGATGTGTTCTTACACTTGTTTTCATGAATTTAGTGGTGTTGATCTTGATGTTTCCTTTGATTCTCTTGAATTCTTATGGAGGAAATATTTGGAGAGTTTTAGAGCATTCTTGAGGTGTATGGATGAAAAATGAAGTGAAATGAGGCTTAAGTCCCTTTTAATGATCACTAAAATCTGATTTTTAATGAACTTTCGTCGGGGTGAACAGTGGTCGTAAACCACAGTTTACGGACCGTATTGTGGTTTACGGTCCGTCCTCCGCGATCATTTTTAAGCATTTCAAAAATAGAAAGTTTGGCTAAGGGACATGGCAGTTTACGACCGAGGTTTACCGTCCGTAAACCAGTTTACGGGCCGTCCTCCAAGTCGTATTTAGCCATTTCAACACTTGGCAGAAACTTTGGGATTTTGGAAGGCTGGAGGACGATTGCACTATACGGTCCGTAAATCACTTTACGGGCCGTATAGTGCCCTTTACGACCACTGAGCTGAAAACTCTCCGCCACTTCCTTATTTCCAAAAATTCATAATTAGCCATTCCTGACTTAGTAAAACATCATACACTCAAGCCCTTCATTGTTCTACTCATCACACAAGTACGGAAAAATTTTCGAGGTGTAACAGTTATTGCATATGCTTCGAGGTAGTTGCGGAAACATGAAAGGAACTATCCAACGCATGATCTTGAATTAGCTGCGGTTATTCATGCCTTGAAGATGTGGAGACATTATTTGTATGGTGTGCGCGTCGATATTTATACAGATCACAAAAGTCTTCAATATATTTTTAAGCAAAAGGAATTGAACCTGTGGCAGAGGCAGTGGTAAGAATTGTTAAAAGATTATGATGTGAATATTTTATACCACCCCGGAAAGACAAATGTAGTAGCAGATGCACTTAGCCGTCGATCAATGGGTAGTTTACGTGGAGTTCCTTCAGAGAAGCAAGAAATGGCTCGTGAGCTCCACCAACTATCTAATCTTGGAGTACGTGTAAAGTTTCATCTTTGAATATAGAAGTGAAGGAACGGCAATATGAATATTTTCAGTTAAGCCGCTACCGAGATCTATCTCATGAAAAGGAAAAATCTCTATTTAAAATTTCCATAGATGGGGTTCTTAGATATCGAGACAGGCTATGTGTACCGGATGTGGCAAATTTGTGCCAACGGATTTTAGAGGAAGCACATTATTCCCGGTATTCTATTCATCCAGGTGCAACCAAGATGTACCATGATCTTAAATTGATATATTGGTGGGATGGCATGAAGCGAGACATAGCAGAATTTGTGGCACAATGTCCGAATTGCCAGCAAGTAAAGGCCGAGCATCAAAATCCAGGAGGTTTATTGCAAGCAATGGAAATTCCTACGTGGAAATGGGAAATCATTAACATAAATTTTGTTGTGGGATTACCCCGTTCATGAGGGAAGTATGATTCTATATGGGTGATCGTGTATAGATTGACAAAAGCAGCCCATTTTCTCCCAGTTAGGACTACCTACCCAGCCGAAGAATATGCGAGGTTATATCTCAAGGAAGTTGTGCGACTTTATGGAATTCCTCTGGCCATTATCACAGACAGAGGGGCACAGTTTACAGCCAAGTTTTGGAAGTCTTTTCAAGAAGGTCTAGGCACTCAAGTAAAGCTTAGCACGACATTTCACCCGCAGACTGATGGACAAGCCGAGCGCACTATTCAGACCTTAGAGGATATGCTGCGAGCATGTGTGCTGGATTTCGGTGGAAGTTGGGATGATCACTTAACGCTGATTGAGTTTGCGTATAACAATAGCTATCATTCCAGCATTCAAATGGCTCCATACGAGGCCTTATATGGAAGGAAATGTAGATCTCCAGTTGGATGGTTTGAAACAGGAGAAGCACAATTGATAGGCCCCGAATTGATTCGGCAAGCGGTAGAAAAAGTTAAGGTGATCCGAGATCGATTGCTAATAGCCCAAAGCCACCAAAAGTCTTATGCAGACAATCGCCGACGAGACTTGGAATTTCATGTTGGCGATTAGGTGTTCCTAAAAGTGTCACCGATGAAGGGGGTGATGAGATTTGGCAAGAAAGGAAAGTTAAGCCCTAGATACATCGGACCCTATGAAATCATTAATAAGGTGGGTCAGACATCTTATGAATTGAAACTGCCTTTGGAGCTTGAATCGGTCCATCCAGTATTCTATGTTTCGATGCTCCGCAAGTGCATTGGAGACCCAACAAGAATAGTTCCGGTAGAGGAGACCCAACATACGAAGAAGTGCCTATTGCTATTCTATATAGGCAAGTGCGAAGGCTTCAGAGTAAAGAGGTTGCTTCAGTCAAAGTTCTATGGCGGAACAACAACCGGGAAGAAATGACTTGGGAGGCAGAGGAGAAGATGATATCCATGTACCCCTATTTGCTCCAATCCCCGAAAGAGATTCAAGATGAAACGTCGACAGTATAAGGTATGAATGCTTTATTTTTATATTTTTTGTCGTGTGTGGCCATAGATGTGTTGATATTGTGATGTAGCCCTATGAGGTGATGATATTATGGGTTGCTGTGACATGTCAGTAGTGCCAGATTACAGGGGAAACTCTGGCAAAATTTTTTTAGAATCCCGAGTGTTTAACATTCGAGGATGAATGTTCCAAAAGGAGGGAAGAATGTTACACCTCGAAAATTTTCCCGTTAAGCGTACAGTGAATAGGCTAACAAGGATATAGTGAATACGATGTTGTGGAGACGAGTGGTAACGTTCATTTGATTGGTACCGAGGTGTTGAACAACTGTTAAGAAGGTCCCGTAAGGATCGGAGATTAGATGAAGAGACAAAATAAGACTCAGTGAACTGGCGAATTATACGGTAGGTTATATGGACCGTATAATGGTTTTACAGGCGCATAATGTACCGTTAAAGTGTCACAGAAAGAAGTTGAGGAAAAGTGGGTTTTACGGTAGATTATACGGACCGTATAAAATTATACGGCCTGTCAAATGAACCGTCAAGTTGACACAAAAAGGGGTGATCACTGATTCAGTTTTACGGTCAATTATACAGACCGTATAAATTTATACGGACCGTATGATGGACCGTATAATAGAACATGGGAAAAGTAGTATAAACAAAGGAAGTGCTGCTCAATTTTTCCTAGAATTAACGATGCGCTCTTGTAGTCAATTAACTAATGTTAATTTGAATTCTCTCATGCCGGTAACGACGTGATATCGAAGGAGAACAAGTGAGTGATAGCTTAGTTAAACGACCATGGTATGTGAGGCTAGTCCTTTCCTTCTAATGGCATGAATCCTATAGGGCAAACTCTTTACCCTCTCCATGAGTTCCCATTTTCCGGAAAGTTAAAAGCCTATATTCATAAATGTCTATATAAGATAAGAGATACAGTATGATGATGCTATAATGATAATGATGTTATTTATTGCCTACACTCACCTTATGTGCTAGTTCCTTCAAGGTGAGGCAGAATGTCAGTAATTGCTCCATAATGGGATAGGGGGATCACGACCTTACGTCACCCCGATATAGTAAAGTTGATCTTGAGCCTTATGCACGTACTATGATAAGATAAGCATATGGTGATAAGCATATTACTATAAGTATTTTATGATAAGCATGACATGAGCATTTCACACCGTGCCTAGTTGGCTAGGCAGTCACCGCCAAGGCAGGCAGCTATACGTGTCACGACCCAACCCCGTAGGCCGTGACTAGTGCCCGATCTGGGCACCCAAACCCCTCTATCAAATGCATTCAAGTAAATAGCAGAAGCCGACAAGGCTATATTCCAAATGTAGATAATTTCCAGAAAAATTTCGGCAGAGTTTCCTTTGTTTTACAGACTATCCAAAATAACCCTGTACACAACAAACACCAACAAGGCCACACAGGGCTAACAAAGCAACGTATAAACATATGCGGACCGGCCGCCTCGGCGTGTGGGATCGCCCAAACAACATAGACACATATCCATACAGAAAGACCCTAACCCACAAACATGTCCACATACCTCTAAACAGACCGACAGAATCATATGACGGGACAGGGCCCCCACCGTACCCAAATAGTCAGATATACAGAAATATATATACATAGCAAAAGATGTATGTACCAAAAGTGGACTCCGGATCAAAGGGAGTACTCCGAAATAGCAGAAAGTGGAGCCTACAGTGGTGGATCACCGGCGTCTGTACCTGCGGGCATGAAACGCAGCCCCCGAGGAAAGGGGGTCAGTACGAAAGATGTACTGAGTATGTAAAGCATAGAGTACAGAAATATGGGCCACAACTGAAAGCAAACAGATACAAAGGGAAGTACTGAATGATATATCAAAATTTGTATCAAAACATTTATACATAATGCAGATAAAATCATGCAAGGCTCAGGAACGTGGTCACCACTCCGACGCTGGTGCCATACACAGCATAACACCAGAAGGTTCAGATCTCCGTACATCCCCGAGCACACAAATCAGCATAACATATCACCAGCCATATCACAGCATAACTCCAAACGAAACCTGGCCCTATGGCGAGGTCTCGGGAACCGTAACACAACATACGGCCGAATTTATCATAGTACGCACGACTCATAACCGGCCCGGGAACCGGTGAACGAATCATAATAAGGGCACGAGCGGAGTCGTGAGCAAACAATGCAATTTGTATGTCAAAATATTCTTTAGAACTTGATAAAATCATAAGTCAAGTCTTTAGTAAAAATAGTCGAACAATTAGTTAGTACGGAGTTCATTTTACAAAAGTGCTCCCGAAATGGTATTTATAACACAAAACATAGTTTAGCATATTGTGTTAATCAAAACATTATTTTATAACAGACGATTTCACAGTTAAAGGTCCCTTGTCAAACTTTTACAAAAAGAGAGCCTAATAGAACAAACAAGGCATCTCTGGGTTAGTGGGCCCACCTCGGGTCAAGTCGAGGTGGCGGACAAGAATCACGGACATTTGGGGCCTATGAGATCATACATAAAGGTTTCGAAGTGATCCGACGACGTTTGTATAATTTTCAGACACTTGGTTCCTTTCTAGCCAAAATAAGGTCTTTAAGCTTCAATTCAATTGAATGAATAGTAGACATTTTATAATTCGGATTTCGAGGAGCAGGATTGCTCCCGGGGTTCCGATATCAACCTAGCATACCTAAGACATGCCAAAAGAAGGAGTGGGTAGCCTTACATACCTTATATACGACTTACGCTCGCCCAAAACTTACGTCCCGTTTCGCTCAGAATCTGCAAATGGTCAAAGTTACCAATTAGGGATTTCAAGGCTTAAGAATTTGCTTAACTTCATTTTTGTCTACCGAAATTTCGGCAGCATTTCCCCTATATATATAACACCCCCGAGACTTAGCTCGACTCAATATACATCAACACAACAGCCCACAATATCACAAACATCATAAGTCGCAACAAAATAAGTCTAACGTCAATATTCTTTTTTTTTACATAAATCGACAACTTTCATTCAAACTTCACAATACCAAACTAATGTCCACATTATTGTATCCATTTACTCATTCAAGGTTATTAAAACACATTCCAATAATATTCCGAGCAATATACACAAGTTCGAATGATTCGTCACTTTCCATATTCCATCCGAAACGTCAACAACTACGACGAACATACTAACTCGCATTGTTTCATTCCAAATTCATTAACAACAACCATAATCCACATTTAAAGTCTTACTTTCACAATTATATAAGAATATACAACAATCATATAAATTCCCATAAGAACCCGCAACCATTTTCAATGCGAATTCAACTCATTAAACATTCATTTACGCCATAAATGCCATAACGACACAACTAACGAACTAAAGAGAATTCAATTCATCTTCCCTACCAAACTAGCATGGCCCACGGCCAACACTAATCCACACACACTCACGTCATGCAGATACACACCAAAATACCATATTCTTCATGCAACTCTAATCACTATAACACATATACTCATTTCATAACATAAAAATATGGAATTCTCACCTTTTTCTTGAAATTCTGACTTGCCGCAAACGTGATTCTTCCGCCAAACTAATTATATCACGTTGAAGAGCGTCTTGCACTTGCTACAACTACAAGAAGAACAAGACTTTTTGATCACAATCAAAGGCTAGAGATTTTATTTTTCTTTTTCTCCTAGTTTCGGCCGAGTGCTTTTCTTGGCTCTTCAAGGGTTTTGTTTTGTTATGTTCTTGATCTTTCTATGGATAGAAATGGATATATACCTTAATTAATTAAGTGGTCACATGGAAATCACATGACCACTTAAAATGGGGCTTGGGCCTTGGCCTTTGGCCGGCCACCCCTAACACTTGGGCCTCAATTTTTGTTCAATTTTTCTTAGCCCAATTCGAAAAAAATCTCGTTTTGAAATTCCCGAAACTAATTTCCGAAATTCCAATTTTTGCCCTTGGACTTCCTTCACATTTCCACACCAATATTTTCATAGACAACATAGACATTTTAACTAAAATCAATTATTTCCTTATAACATGCAAGTCTTAATTATTTTCACGATTTCCGATTATGCGAAAACACGGGATATAACATTCTCCCCCCCTTAAGAACATTCGTCCCCGAATGTTAAATTTGGCTTATAATATAACGGGGGAGTCCCTGTGTATATTGGCATACGTAATTCATTTTGTCAATCAACACAACAAACTGAAAAGTTTAGATTACCTGTGGACGTCGGGAACAAGTGGGGGTATTTCTTCTTCATCTCATCCTCTGACTCCCAGGTCATTTCTTCCCGGTTGTTGTTGCGCCACAGGACTTTAACAGAAGGCACTTCCTTAGTGCGTAGTCTCCGTACCTGTCGGTCCAAAATGGTTATAGGCTGCTCCTCATAAGACAAGTGCTCCGTTACCTGAATATCGTCCACTGGGAATACCCTGGAAGGATCAACAATACATTTTCGCTGCGTAGACACATGAAATACCGGGTGTACGACCTCCAAATCGGATGGTAAGTTTAGCTCATAGGCGACCACGCCTATCTTTCGAACAATCTGGTATGGCCCGATATATCACGGGCTCAACTTACCCTTTTTACCGAATCTCATAACACCCTTCATAGGCGACACCTTCAGAAATACCCAGCCGCCAATCCGGAACTCTAACGGTCGACGTCGTCTATCTGCATAAGCTTTCTGTAGAGTCTGTGCAGCCAACAATCTCTCCCGAATAAGTTTCACTTTATCTACTGCTTCCTGGATCACATCTGGCCCAATTAATTTAGTTTCGCCCACATCGAACCAACCAATAGGAGATCTGGATTTTCTACCATAAAGGGCTTCGTACGGTGCCATCTGAATGCTGGAGTGATAACTATTATTATAGGCAAATTCAATAAGCGGGAAATGATCATCCCAGCTGCCTCTGAAATCAATAACGCAGGCCCGCAACATATCTTCTAGCGTCTGAATAGTGCGCTCGGCCTGCCCGTCGGACTAAGGATGAAAAGCTGTACTGAGGCTCACCTGAGTCCCTAATCCCTCCAGAAATTTGCCGTAAATTGGGCACCCCGGTCAGTAATAATAGATACAGGGACTCCGTGAAGTCTGACTATCTTTCTGATGTACAATCTAGCGTAGTCCTCAGCCGAATAAGTAGTCCGGACTGGAAGAAAATGGGCTGATTTCGTCAATCTGTCAACAATAACCCAAATAGAATCATACCTGCGTGGAGTGCGCGGTAACCCAACGACGAAATCCATATTAATCATCTCCCATTTCCAGGCTGGAATTTCCATCTCCTGTAATAACCCACCGGGCTTCTGGTGTTCAATTTTAACCTGCTGGCAATTCGGGCACTGACTAACGAACTCTGCAATATCTTTCTTCATACCGTCCCACCAATACAAACTTCTGAGATCATGATACATTATAGTGGAACCAGGATGAACAGAATACCGCGCATTATGCGCCTCGCCCATGATTTGTCGCCGTAAGCCTGCAACATCCGAAATACAGAATCTGCCTTCATATAATAATACCCCTTCAGGTGAAATTTCAAACGGAGTCTTGTCTTTATTAAGGGCCACATCTCTGTACTGAACCAGGATAGGATCTTCAAACTGACGCTGCTTTACCACTGCTATAATAGATGATTCAGCAACTGCACGAACAGAAATCCTAGAATCTCCAGAATCTGCCAAACGAACTCCAAGGCTGGCCAACTGATGAATTTCACGAACCAAGTCTTTCTTATCAGATGGTACATCAGCTAAACTGCCCATGGACTTGAGGCTAAGTGCATCCGCTACCACATTGGCTTTTCCAGGATGATACAGAATATCAACGTCATAATCTTTCAATAATTCAAGCCATCTTCTCTGCCGCAAATTTAGTTCTTTCTGCTTAAAAATATACTGGAGACTCTTATGGTCCGTATAAATATCAACGTGGACCCCATATAAATAATGCCGCTAAATCTTCAAAGCATGAATCACCGCGGCTAACTCAAGATCATGAGTGGGATAATTCTTCTCGTGCGGTCTGAGCTGCCGGGAAGCATAGGCTATGACTCGACCGTGCTGCATCAACACGCAACCTATCCCAATACCAGAGGCATCACAGAAGACAATATACCCATCTGATCCTTCTGGAAGAGCTAACACTGGGGCTGTAATTAATTTTTCTTTCAACAGCTGGAAACTGCGCTCGCAGGCATCTGTCCACTGAAATTTCGCTGCTTTCTGAGTAAGCTTCGTCAGTGATGCTGCAATAGAAGAAATTTTTTCCACGAACTTGCGATAATATCCGGCTAACCCCAGAAAACTGCGCACCTCTGTCGGTGTAGTAGGCCTGGGCCAATTCTGTACAGCTTCAATTTTCTGCGTATCGACCCGAATACCGTCTGCTCCGACAATATGCCCCAAGAAAGCCACAGAAGTTAACCAGAATTCACATTTGGAAAATTTAGCATATAATTTCTGTTGGCGAAGAATACCAAGTACCGTCCTCAAATGATCTGAATGCTCCTCTGCTGATCGCGAGTAAATCAGAATATCATCAATAAACACAATCACGAACATATCCAAGAAAGGCCGAAATACTCGATTCATCAGATCCATAAATACCGCTGGAGCATTAGTCAACCCGAAAGACATGACTCTGAATTCATAATGCCCGTACCGGGTCCTGAAAGCAGTCTTCGGGATATCTGATTCTCGCACTCGCACCTGATGATAACCCGAGCGCAAATCTATCTTTGAAAAATATTTAGAACCCTGTAACTGGTCAAACAAATCATCAATCTGGGGGAGGGGATATTTATTCTTTATAGTCACCTTATTTAGTTGCCGATAATCAATACACATTCGCAGTGACCCGTCTTTCTTTCTTACAAATAATACCGGCGCTCCACAGGGTAATGTACTGGGTCTGATAAAGCCTTTATCTAACAAATCTTTCAGCTGTTCTTTCAACTCCTTCAATTCAGCCGGCGCCATTCTGTACGGAGGGATAGATATAGGTTGCGTATCCGGTAACAAGTCTATAGCGAAATCTATCTCCCGTTCAGGCGGAAGACCCAGAAGCTCATCAGGAAATACGTCTGGGAATTCATTAACGACCGGAACAGACTGAATGGTAGGTGTCTCAGCTGTAGTGTCATGCACATGAACCAAGTGATAGATATAGCCTTCCTAAATCATCTTCTTAGCCTTGAGGTTAAACACAACTCAAGAAGGACCCTTGAGCCAAATCCAAGTGTAAGCCCTCCAAAAAGATGTTTTTAAGTTACGTTTTCGGGTGATCTGACTTTGGGAGGCCATAACCCCATCATTATTTGGGAATTTAGGAAAACTCCTAAAATGAAAGTTGTAGATAATTGAAATAAATTTCCAACCATAGGTCGTGGGCTTGTATGTGAGATCGGGATAAAGAATTATGGACATTTTAAGGCAGAAAGGTCAAGCTGGGCAGTGAAATGGGCCAAACCTGATTCCAAGTCGGGTCAGGCCCATTTCCCTTGCTATTTAAGGGAAATTTTCAGCTTATCTTCCTCATCTTCATACCAGAAAAATCCAAAAAATTCTAGAGAGAGGGAAGAGAGCTTTTAGAGAGAGAAACCAAATTTTGATCACAATCTGAGCCCCGAATCCCGAAGCTCATGAAGAGAAAAGTGTTGTACGTTGCGTTGCCTGCAATTTGAGCTAAAAATCAGCCAAGAAGAAGAGTGTTAACGTGGTTGCTGCATACTTAAGGTAAGATTAAGGTCCCTTTTTCATTGTTAATAAGTTTATTTAGAGTTTTAACGGATTAGAACGGAGAAAATAGCGTTATAAATTCGTTTGTTGTTTTGTTGAGATTTATGGATCGGGGGCTGTTTTAGTTGGATTAAATGGATGGAATTAGCTGAGTTATGATGTATAATAATTGTTGATGTTGTTGACAAGTTGCTGTTCTTGAATTTGAGAGAATAAAGTGTATGAAGATATCATATACAAAGCGTATATCGGGCTGTTTTTATATGATTTTCGTGGCTGTTTTGTGACAATATTTTGGGGCTGTTTGGTGGTTGTTATGAATTGTTTTGTGGGCTGGAATATCGTGGGATTGGCTGTAGTTGTTGTTGTTGTTGTTGTTGTGTTTGTTGTTATACTATAGATATATGAAAATAAAGAAGTGTATACAAGCATTGGTATGCGAATGTATATTGGGCTGTTTTGGAAGTGATTTAAGAATGGATTTAATTCTAGTTTGATATGAAATTATTGGTGTTGTTGTTGTTGGTATTTTGATTGATGTTTGGCTAAATTGGAATCTCGAGGATTGTTAAGTTTTCGGGGGAAATGCTGCCCGAATTTCGTTAAGTTTCATTCGTACTTTGATTGGTTAGTAAGTGATGTGGATGATCTAACTGTGGCTTATGTTATCTTAATTTTAGACCTACGAGCTCGAGAAGTAGACGTTGGACATTTAAATAAGCGTTAAAGGTATGTAAAGCTAACCCTTCCTTCTTTTTGGCCTGATCTTTATGAAACAAACGGATGACGTATATATGACTCCAAAGAAGCTCCTATTCTTAGAGACACTAGGATGGCTAATGTTCTTGATTCCTAGAACTTATCTTATTATGTCCTGATACGTGTCTATGATTCTAGAAGTCCTATTTTGATATAATCCATTGTGACATTCGAAGGGTACTTGATATGATTATCGTCTTGATTTTCAAATGATAGTTCATTTTGATTATTCTATCGAGTCTCAGATATGACTTAGTTTGCATATGGTTGCTCACTACTCTGCTCGTGCATGCCTCAATATACTTTCACCGAGTCCCGGGCCGGGTTTGTTTTCGTGCACAGTTTCACTGCATTGTTCATCGAGTTCCTCACTAGAGGGCCGGGTATGGTATATATATATATATATATATATGATGACATGATGATATGATGATATAATGATATGATTATGGCGCCAAGGATGGCATGTGAGGACTTTATCCACCGAGTCCCATAATGGGCCGGGTATGATATATGATATTGATATGCATGATCTATATTTCATAAGGCAAGTGTATTGGTATTTTGAATGTCATACCTGTCTCCTGTGATCTCTATTTCAGTCATGATCCTCTTTATTGTATTTCATGCTTTATATACTCAGTACATATCTCGTACTGACCCCCTTTCTCCGTGGGGTTGCGTTTCATGCCCGCAGGTACAGATACTCGATTTCGTGATCCTCCAGCTTAGGATTTCCACTCAACTGTCTTGGAGAGCTCCATTGTTCCGGAGCCTATACTTTTGGTACAGATCTTTGATATATATATATATATATGTTTATCCAGGGGTACGGCGGGGCCCTGTCCCGTCATATTTCACTATCGATACTCTTAGAGGTCTGTAGACATATGTGTGGGTTGTGTATAAGTTTTGTTCAGTTGTGTCTATATGGCTTACGTATGGTATTGACATGTAGTGACAGCCTTGTCGGCTTGTGTATGGTATTGATATGTTGTGGCAGCCTTGTCGGCTTGCGTATCGTACTATGTATTGATTAATTGTGACTCCCCAGGAGACAGGTTATTTGGACACACACACACACACATATATATATATATATATATATATATGATGGCGTTATGAACCTTTGGAGTTCTTTTGCAAGTTTCCATATTATTCTCAGATTCAGTTTGACTATATCTAACAGGTACGTATACGAGTGTCCAGCTCGGGCACTAGTCATGGCCCACGGGGCTGGGTCGTGACAGGGTTTTTGGGTTTTCTTCTATAATGAACTTATGGTTATAAAACCTTGATTTGCTGGTGGATTTAGATTGGGTAAGCATGGAATTGATGGATAATAGCTATAGTAACTTGAATATTCCATTTCTAAGGCTTAATTTGTGAATTAAAGGCTAGGGTTTATACCCAAATTTGGGGATTTTTTATATAATCCGAATTTTGAGTAATAGTTCACTAAATTAATTGATTATTAATGGGAATTGAACATCTAGAACACTAATTCCATGGTGAGAGCTTTTGATTATTATTTTTACTTTATTAGTTTATGAACCCTAGTTTATGGGTTGGCATTTGGGGATTTAATAAGAGTTAAGTTTATTAAATGCCTTCTTTTTATTTCTAATTCCGCACTCGAGTATCTAGACTATGATTGTCTTGAGGATCAATGTAAAGGAAGGGCATAAGTTTGACTCGAGATTGTTGCTCGGCCAGCCAGGTAGGTTACGGCTTACCTTTGTGGTGAGACTTCAACTAGCGAAGAGTATATTTAGATAATATTGTCGGAGATTCATGTAAACCTTCGAGTATGAAGTTTGGGTTGGATGTTGCCTTAGGGTTTGGTATTGCTTATGACTTGTTTGATCGGTCTTGTAGCCTGTAGACTCCATAGGACCTTGTTTGGTACGTTTCGTATAAATAGGTGGATTGTTTGTGAATTCGGAGTCAAACGGAAGGACGAAATTACTTGATATTGATACTAGTACTTAGTATACGCCTTGTTATTGTATAGCAATCTTGGGATATTTTACCCTTATTGTTATGAAAATTGGAGATTCATTATGATTACCCTGTGGATCATTGTTGATGATATTGGTGCGCTTTGTATGGCACGGTTGTGTATCATTTGTGATATTGGTGCACTATGTTTGGCACGGCTTGAACTTGATATTGTTCTGGATTGTACTTGCATGGTTCCATATTCATACTTATATTCATGGCATATAGATTATTGAGTCATCCTAGGCTTGTGATACGGGATGACAGGTCATCCTAGGTTGTGTGATATGGAATGACCAAGATGGAAATACTTATACTAAATTGTTAGACTTTGTGATTGGTACTGACCATAGAAATGAGAAGGAACCATTGATGACCATAATACTGTGAGATTTGATTATTAGTAGAATTAAGAGTTGTAACTGCATTGTGGTTTATCTTGTTGCCTTGATGATGATATTACTTGTGTGCCCCTGCGTGACACGGTTGGTTGATATGATTCATTGATATTGTACTTGCATCATATTCATACTACAAACATTATTGCATTGGATACTGAGTCATCACTGGGCAGTTTGCGGAGTGACCGATATTCTTCTAAGGCATATTTGATATTGAGTCATCTCTGGGCTGTGTGCGGAGTGACTAATATGGAACACTGATATTATGAGATTTTCGGATATTTGGTCCTTTGAGCTGTGTGCGGAGTGAAAGTGCTTGGTCTTCGCGGGTCCCCCAGGGGTTGTGCTCCAAGGCATGGAGGTATTCTGTCGTCGGAGTACAAGAGTACAAGCATTGCATTGCATCGCATCGCATTCATACCTTATATGGCATTGTTTTGATTATACTTCTTGGTTGATTATGACTTGGTTATGGCATTGGTTGTACTTCTTGGCTGTTTATGAGTTAGACTACGTTAGTTGGATTGTGCTAGTAGACTTGTTTGATATATGTGAATAGATGGGATAATTGAGATTAGTTGCTATAACATAAGGTTGGATATGAACGGTGATTTCGTGGAAAAGCATAACTTGTACTCTATCGTTTACTTACCTTCTTTTACCGTATTATCTTTATATATGTCAACTAGTCTTAGTTGACCTATGATACCTACCAGTACTGTTGTTTTGTACTGACCTACGCTTGCTGCATTCTTTTATGGATGCAGAGTATTAGACAGGTTCACTCTTTTCCCTCGCGGCTGATCGGCGAGGCTGCTGTAGAGTCATTCCAGGGTGAGCATGATGACGGCCACTGCCTGGATGTTCTGTTCCTTACTTACTTGTCTTACTCTTATTTCGAGACAATTGTATTATGAGACTTTTTCATCTTCAGACTTGTAGTATTTAGTTAGTGCACTTGTATGACCAGACCAGATACTGGGGTGGTTTATGATTACTTCCGCATTTATTATATATTCAAATGACAGGCTTTGTTGCTTTATTTTCTTCCGCTATATATATACTGGGTTTGTGAATGTTGAATTCAGGGTTCGCCTACCGAGGTGAGATAGGTAGGTGCCCACGCGACTTAGTGAAATTGGGTCGTGACTGTTTTAAAGCTTTTTTCCTTTGTGTTGCTTAATCATTGGGGTTTAAGGAGAAAGGAATCTCTAACGCCAATCTCTATATTTGGCTGCACGCAAAAGAGGTAACTTTCTTCCCTTTTATTTATTTTCGCATTTTTTCCTTGATAAGTGTTTATGTGTGTTAGTTTCTGGTTTAAGCTTAGTTTTTGTTTCCTGTTTTAATATGCTTGGTCTTTATATGTTCTGGTTTAGTTAATAGTCTGTCTATTTATCAGTGTCTTGTTGGATTTGATAGTTTGTATATATTGCAAATATGTTAGATTAAGTTAGTTTAAAACTATTCATGCCTGCTTATTGTAAGTACTTGTGAGTTGGTTGTTAATCTAGCATGATAGGTGGTGTAGCATTTTAGGGCTTGTTTTATTTACAATCAGTATTGTATCACTGCTTATCATGGTTTGAGAGACCCCTTTTAATGATTAACTAGCTTAAACCTCATTGTGTGTTGGAACTAGTTAAATGCTATCATGATCAATCCTTAAGGGTATACATGTATGCTCAGATGTTAGCATAAACAACCCCCATGAATCTATAAATCTCTTTATCATTTGAATGGTCCTCATACGCAATATCATTGCCCAATTCAGATTGTTTGGGGTCTGTTATTATCCATGATTAACTTCAAACAAGTTTTGATTACCTATACATGCATATCAAGGTTATATCCTAGAGGTTAAGTTGGATTTTAGGTGTGTATGTATAATTTGGAACCTAAGCATGTTTATTTAACTATTGAAATGCCTAAGTGTGATAGCCTCTGAGAGTCTATGTGTCTGCTTCTAATATTTTCATTAGTGCACTTAAGACATGGCCTGATCATTTGCTTTGCTCTAAAACTTTGAAGTACTCTCCTCTTAGCTGATTTGTATAAAATGGGAAACATGCCTTTGTATGATCAATGATGCTCTATGCTCCTCTTTTTGCCTAAAATTTGTCTATAACTACTGCAAGTGTTTCTGTTTGAGTAGGTCATATCATTTGTAGTAAAATCAAGTATGGTTGTCTGTTTGCTGGCTTAAGGAAGCTTAAACTTCTTTGGAGGTGACATGTTTGACCCTGTGTTTTGCTTCTTGAGACTTTATTTTGTCTGTTAGATCTAAGTGGTCCATTTACATACTAATGTTCAACCTCCTGCCTGATTCATGTCCGTAGTTTTGCTCAATTTAAACATTGCCTTAGATGCTTCATTGAACCTGCTATGAGCCCTAGCCTAATTTTTTTGAAAATGACACTTAGTTTAATAGTAGTTATTATTAGTTCAATAGGTGGAGCCTATGCCTGCTTATGCAAGTTTATTATTAGCTCAATAGGTGGAGCCTATGCCTGTTTATGCATTTCATGAAATGTGCTAAGACTGTCCTTAGGTTCAAACCATCTAGTTTTCCTTGTTTGATGTCTGATTGCTGGAATGAAACCTGTTTGTATGCATTCAGAGACCATGTTAATACTCATGATCCCATATTGAGCTATTTGTTGTAGCATTGCACCTTTGCTTCAGCCTAATTCTATTAGTATTTGTTTTCCATTTGTAAATCATGATAACATCTGAATTTAACTAAGTATAAGACTTGGCTGTATATTGAGTGGTTGTCACTTGGGTTATATGAAACCATGGGTGTTACTTACCCGGGGCTAGGAAGAAGAAAGGAAACGCTTTGAGTTTCTTGCCAAACTCAGCCTAGTATTAATTCTAGGCTGCTGGGGTTCCCCCATGTGTGACTCATACACCATGGGACCTTCCAGAACTAAAATGAGGAATATTACATGTAATAGACATGCCAAAGGTATCTTGAAGTGCATGCATATGTTTGATAAGAATTTGCTGATGCTTATGTCATGTTCTACATGAAAAGTTTGATGGCACTAGGGTCTGTGTAAAAAGTATAGCGTCTGAGTCTATTCCTTTGTTAAATCTGAAAAAAACTTAAAATGACTTATTCTTTAAATGGTATATCCTTGTTTTTTGTTGGTCTCTCAATCCTGAATACTTTGTGTATCGTCTATACTATATCCTCTTCTCTTCTTTGGAATTCATCCTTGTACCCCTTCGAATGGCGTCATAATATGTTAAATGCAATAAAAGTTAGTCTCTCTGAGTTTGAGTGTACATTTTTACCTGAATTAAGATATACTATACATGGGATACACCTAAATATACCAGGTGTACACAGTTTCTGTATACCTTTGGTATATAGGAACTTGTATATTTAGTATAAATATGGTATATCATCCATGTGGGTTCTGGAAATCTAATGCATGCAAAGTAATAATTTCTGATTCGAGCTTTGTTTTCTTTCTCTAATTGGTTGATGTGTTGGGCTGTACTTTGGCATACTTCAGTTAGTCTATGGTTGGGCCTTCTTCCCTTGCTATCCTTCTCCGAATTAGGCATGTTTGGCTCCAAATTATTTCTTTGTGTTTATAACTTGGGATGGACCTATTCTTTTGCATATGTTAACTGTTTGAGCGTATTGATACGTATGTGTGCACCTTTAATAGATGTATATGTATACTTAGTCTACATTAGACAAGTTATTGAGTTCTAGATACTTTCTAACCATTATTTTCCTTTTCCCCTTTTTTCTGTTTGCATGTGAAAACAACGCGGGCCATTTGGGCTGATCTTCCCTGTGAAACATGTAACAACTCGTTTGGTTGTTATTGCATTTCGGCCCTTTTGACCCTTTCCCGAGCTTTGTTAGCTCATTTTTTACCCGAGGGACCATTGACACACTTCACGATGTGCTTGGATATGATTTGGGTGACATTTGTGAAATTTGGGCATAAAGCGAAAAAGAATTGACTCAAAGTTGACTTTTGGGTAAACAGACCTTTTTTAAAAAATTGTCGATTCCGAGAGGTCCGGATGGTCTTTTAGAACTTATGTGTATATATGGTTCGATTCCCAATGCACTCGGGGTGCATTTTGGGGCTTGGGTTGGGAAGTTGAAATTGAGGTATCGAGGGTTGACTCGATCAACGAGACCTCCGTTGGGAATAACTAGTATGTTTTTATGTGCATATGTGCATGTGGATTGTGAGCAGATGGCCTCGGGAGTTCGTTGGAGCTTCAGATGATTTTTTTGGGATTTCTGGTACTGGTGTACTTCAGGGCTGCACTAGCACTGTCCCAACGACCCCGCCATAGAGGTGGGATGGCCACTGGGGCGGCTAAGCTCTGTTATGGCCTGACCGTCCCGACGGTCTGAGTGGACACCCAGGCGGTGCTGTCGTAGTGGTCCCAATGCCACGGTATCGGTATTGGGCCTGTTATATTCACTAATTGTGTATTAAAAAGCCCTTAGTCCCTCATTTATTTTTATTCCGAAAACTAAGCTCTTGGGAACAATTCTAGAGGATTCTTGGAGAAGATTCTTGGTGGTAAGTCCTTCTAACCCCTTTGCTATTTCATAATCCCTAATTATCATAGAATCTTGTTTCCTTGTTAGTTCCTTAGTAATGGAAGATTAAAAGTGGCTTTAATGGATATTCTATCTAGGCTTATAAATGATGAAATTGATTAGGTTTATGCTAGATTATGATGTATCTAAGGTTGTTAATCATATACCTTCCATTATTAGTGTTAAATTCTTGAATTTAAAAGTTAGGGTTTATACCCAAAATTGGGGGTTTTTCTTGGATTTAAAAATTGGATGAATCCTTTAGTTAATTTAGCAATTAGTTGATGGGTTTTGATCACCTAGTGTTTAATTGGATAATTTATCCCCGAATCTCCCGTTTTGACCTCGCGGGCCCCTTTTCCCCAAATTCTAGGGTTGGTTTTTGACCTAATTTCAATGATAGCAATATAGGTATCGATTTTCATGATTTCTAATCTAGATTTCAAATATGCCTAGACTTTCTTAATCTTGAGGCTCAGCGGAAAGGGAAGGCTAAGGAGTGATTGTTGGAGTTATTGTTGTTCGGCCATCTAGGTAGGTTATGGCTTACCCTTGGTGATACTTCATTTAGAAAAGCATATATTTAGATTATATTGTCGGAGAAAGCATGTAAACCTTCGGGTATGAAGTTGGGTTTGATATTGTCTTAGGTTGGACCCTGTTGTGTTGTGACTTGATTCGTTCTATTGTTGTTGGCTTGATGCCACGTGGTAATAGTAGATATTGGAGACTATTGACATATCTTGTTCATGATATTGTAGTGTCTTACTTGTTGATGCTTGATACGAGGATAGTGATATGAGGATAGTGTTCTCCTATGGCTTATTGTGTAGCCTTTTCATGATATTACTTATGTGCCCTGTGTGGTACTATTGGGATTGAATTGGTTGTTGATATTTCATTGCATTGCATTCATAAATATTTCCATGATACATTGATGTTGCATGGTTATGGTACTGATGATGATAAATGAGAGAGTGTAGCCTCTGAGGTCCTTGCCGGAGAGGGTGAAAAAAAGATGAGAGTCTGTGATCCGAGGTCATGTACCGGAGCGGAATGAGTGTTGATAAGAGATCTTGTTGTTGTCATCTGCATACTTGAATAATACATTGAACACTTATCTTGCATATATATATAAGGCACAATTGACAGGGGGTGACGATGTGGCCTATGTTGTTTTTGAAATACTTGGGAGGTTTTATACTAATTGTGCGACCATTCTATGTTGTGTGACACAGGATGGTCGGCAGGCTTGAAGGGTGGAAAGGTCATCTCTAGGCTGTGTGTTATGGAGCGACATGGTACATGGACTTCGCGGGTCCCCCATGGGTTGTGCTACCGAGACGTCGATATTTCCGTTCGGAGTACATGTGTACACAACATTGCATTGCATATACATTTCATACATCATTGCATTGCATTACACTTTGGCTTTTGTTGTGATGTTCTTATGATGTACTTGTGATATACAGATTCGGACTGAGTAATTGGAGACTTGAAACAATTGGATTTAGATGCTAAACATAAGTGATGACGTGTACTTAGTTCTGACTTGTGGTTGACTTATACTTGTTGATTTATCAGCTTATCTTGCTTTATTGTCTGAATTATGTTAGCTAAACTTAGTCGGCCTATGATACCTACCAGTACTATGGTTTTGTACTGACCTGCACTTGCCGCATTCTTTTATGAATCCATAATACAATGTTGGATCTACCTCTGTTTCTCGTTGCTGATAGTCGCTCCGAGATTTTCTTAGAGTCCACGGGGTGAGCACGAGACGTCCGCCATCTTGAAGTCTCTTCTTTATTTGTCTTATTTTCTATTCTGAGACATACTCAGACTTGATGTATTATTGATATTCCAAACTTGTAGATTCTAGTTAGATGCTCTTCTATGGATTAGACCAAACTATGGGGTGTATTTTCTTACTTCCGCATATCTTCTATACTATTACCATTAGACTTACGTGATTTTATTCTTTCCGCTTATTTAATTAATGGTTGTGTTTTTCTATTGTTGGGTTGAGGATTCACCTACCGAGGTGGAAAAGGTAGGCGCCCGTACGAGTTAGTTGAATTAGGTCATGAAAAAACAAAACCTGTTGGGCCGAGGCTCAACCTCTATGTCTTTGATCGAGTCCGCATAAATGTAAAGGAAGCTAATATATTGAAGGCCCAACCATGGGTGAAAATGGCTACTCGTGGGCTCAGGTAGGCCCACTAGCCTAACTCTTCTTTATTTTCTTGTACTTATATGTGCTCGTGTATTTGTATATGTATGTAAAATACACCTGTATATGTTGAAACTTTTATTTATGGTAGAACATATGAAATGCGCGTAGTATTGCTATGTAATCGCCAAAAATGAATTTTTTTGAAAAGCTTGGTTAATTTTTACACAAGCATGAAATTGACAACTTGGTTTTATTATAAGATCTTCAAGTGCGAAACTGAATTTATAGTTATGTTTAAATGGATATTTGAGTAAAGACTTAGAAGATTTTAGGCCTTCCGCCCTTATTATAAATCTGGAACAAGGTTGGAACTGCTTTTGGGCCAGAAGCCCACTCTGAGATCAAAAATGGACAAATTTAGACATAAGCCATCTGGACCGAAAGTATTTCTGCAAACTTGGACTTATTCTTGTTACTTAAAATGAAGTTCAGAATTTTCATAAGTATAAGTTGAACCGTTTATAAAACTTAAATAGGACTTAAAGATTTTCATATTCTGTGGGCCCAAACTTGACACAAAAAAAGGGGAGAAATTACACTTAGACCAAAATTGAGATATGTTGGTGTTGGTAGGAATATTGTTGACCCAATTGAGCTTCAATAGACAAAAAAATGGATACAATAAACTCTTTTATGTGCTTATATTATAAAGAGAGATATGCTCAACTTATTTTTCTATATAAGTAATAAAACTTATAAGAACTAAACTCACATCGTTAGTGTCACGACCCCACTAGAGTTCGTGACGGGTACCCGATACTACTATACCGGGCACCTCGTATCTAGCATTCTATTCTTACTGCTGAGTGGGCCATATGGACGATACCGTCATATTTTACTTAACACAGTCATAAATAGCATACTCGTAAACAAATGTCAATAAACTTTACTAGCAAATTATACAACGACAAGGACAAACGCGATTGTGAAACATCTGACTATACACATCTGTCTACGAGCCTCTAGACAAGATACATATATTCACAAGGAAGGGCCGGGTTCTGCCGTGCCCAAATATGTACACAAAAGTAGTACCGATAAACTGAAGCTCCGGAACAACTGGAGCGCTCGCAATGTACCGCTGGCGGAGCTCCTAGGGATCAAGCGCGTCTACCTGCTTATCTGCGGGCATGAACGCAGCGTCCACAAGATGGGACGTCAGTACGAGTAATGTACCGAGTATGTAAGGCATGAACAGTAACGTAGCAAGGAGTACAAAGCATGAATAATAACATAATGGAAATGTAGAGCATATCGTAAGATAAAATAGTGACCTGTACATATAAGTGCCTTTTAGGACGGATGCCATGCATGCTTAGCTTTCTTGGAAAAACATTTCTTGTTTATATATATAGAACATAGAACATATCATATTGCCGAACAACGTCGGCTCCGATTCAGGTAACCACACATTTCCCGTGTCCGGGATGATATCATGTCATATTATACCAACTGATTAGGTGGTTAAGCGTATATAACACTCACCCCTTTTTCCCATATTCCCCATGTACATATACATATATCATGTAAGCAGCATGCAGGAGAGCCCAAAGAAAGTCGTGTATCTATCGGAGTGACATAAGGTCGGTAACCTCCGATTATATTATGGAATAATCGTGATCGTCGTGTCTCACCTTGAAGGGACGATTATTATAAGGCGAGACTATCAATGAAGAATAGCATTAAGAGAAGACATAAAATAAAATCATAATCTCATAAGGAATCAATCCATATACTTTGGAATATTTAGCAATAGTCATCATCCATAAATAAAATTGAGAAATCAAGAAATAGCTCAACATTCTTATATCGTCATTGAAAACGTAGCCTTGGGACGTTTAAACATAGAATCCTCATCATCATAATCAACATAGGAAAATATTCCCATTTTTTTCTTTGGGCATCATTGTCATCATGGTAAAACATGTCCATTATCGGTGACATAAGAGCTTACGAAATCATAAACCTTTGTTTTGGAAAGATATAGGCATTTTGAAAAACATTGACGGGTTATCAGGAAAGTAATCATGCCTTGGGACCATAGACTTCTAACTCTTGAAAACAGGAAGCTACGGAAACATTCATGAAGTCGTAACATAGGAATCATGCCTTTGAAAGACAGGGACGAGCCTTAACATACCTATTCAACCTCCTATTGGCTACACTTATGCGTCCGTGCTCATAAGTATACATTTAAGAGGATTTACACTAATGTTAGCCTCTTGATCGCACCCTTATTCCAAGTTTCAAATTAAACTATTCTATATCCTATTGAAAATCGGGCAGCATCTCCCCTGTTTATGTGCCTAGCCCGAATTCCTAGTTCATCAACCAACAACAACAAAAATAATACCAACATCCATAATATCATTTCCCATATCAAAGTATTCCATAAAATAGCCCACACGCTGTTTTCGCACTTCCATAACTAATCAATTCACTATACAACCATTTAACAATTTTATCTTTGTAATTAAGTCAATATCAACAAAAATAGGAAGAGATCCATACCTTTCTCCCGTTAATATCGTTGTATCTTCACTTTTCCACCCTTAGTTTAGGCCACAACACACCGTTGTATGATTCTACAACAATAACTATATGCTATCCGGACTGGAATTTGGAAATTATACCTGGTTTGGGCTAAAAGTGGGTGTGGGAAGGTTGGGGAATTTTCTAGAGAGTTTGGGATGTTTTTGTGTGTGTTTGGCTGGAAAATTGGGGGTAAACCCCTTTTTATAACGGTCCAGGTTCTGCCTGGACCGACATTAAAAACCTTCAGCGCGATCGCGGCCCCTTTGGGAGCGTTCTGTTACACCTCGGAAAAATTTCCCGTTGGTACGCAAGTAAATGAACTAATGAGGTGTGCGAGTGTATAATGTTTCATGGGAGATGTATGTAAAGGGATGTGGATGATTAGAATGAAAAGTCGAGAAATGAGAAAAATTAAAAGTTGGCAAAACTACCCAGTGGTCGTATATTGCAAAATACGGACCGTAAAGTGTAATATGGTCCGTAAACTGGTAGTCGTAAACTGCCATGCAAAAGCTTCAGCTTTCAGCCAATGGTCGTAAAGTGAAAATACGGACCGTAAACTGGTATACAGTCCGTAAACTGCCAGGTCGTAAACTGGCATACCAAACTTCAACTTTCTGCCAGCTGAGGAAGAGGTATAATACGACCTGGTGGACGGACCGTAAAGTGATTTACGGCCCGTAAACCATGGTCGTAAATCACCATGCATGCAGGCCAAAGTTTCTGGTTCTGCTTAAGCTTAAAAACGACCACGAGGGACGGTCCGTAAACTGAAATACGGACCGTAAACCTCCATGGACGACCACTGTTCACCCAGCATAGATTTTTCAATTCATTAAATATGAGGATCAAGACTTGTCTTATTTCATTTACAACATTACACCACTTCTTTCTAGAACTTACCTCTACATTTATTTTATGAGTTTTCAAGGATTATAAGTCATCCATAACATTAAGACAAGTAAATCAAGGATAAGGGAATCATCAAGGATCATCCAAGTCAAGAAATCCAAATGGAGAAAAACTAGGGTTTTGCTCAAAGAAGAGTATTATCAACCAAAGCTTGTTCCTACAACTTCTAAGGTAAGATTCATGATTTTTACAGGATGTTTGAGGTATTGGAGAATTAAAATACATGGATTGTAGAAAATGTGGTCAACTAGGTCATGAATGATGAATAGTGACATTTTGAGAAATAGTTTGAATTGAGTTATGAATGATGTTGTGTTGTGATATGAATGTGTTATAAATGGTATTAAGATCATGAACTAAACACTTTAGACGAATGGACGAAGATGGGTGTTATAATCATGAATGTGGGTGAATTAGGGGCAAATTGAGGAATTCTAGATAATGTGGATAATGTGAATGACTAATGGCCATTGTTATGATATTAATGAAGGTATAAATGCTAGCATTGGAAGGGAACGTGCAAGCATAGAATAGTTCGATGGAAAGGTATGTAAGGCTAACCCTTCTTTCATGAGGCATGGTTCTTGGCCAAATTCCTAAATTCCTCTATATGAGTATGTTGTCTTCACATGGTTGACATTCCGAGCTCATAAGCTCACGACCCTTGATATGTACTATGCTTATACTACGTTCCTCGTATGACGAGTAAGTCTATAATGTAAATGTAACGATAATGATGAGGATAGAAATGATGATGAGAGTAAAATGAGAATAGAGATGCTTACGAGCTACGATATATGTGTATGTGTGCCTATGAAGGGCTATAATAAGACCCCGAGCTTATGATGCCGGGTAAGAATATATGTATATGACTATGTATAAAGTATGTATACGATTACGAAACGCGCGCACACCTCTGCAGAGGGTAAGGATAACCCTGATGCCTTGGTAGGGCCAGGTATGTATGACCTTGAGCCTTGGTTGGCCAAGTATGTATAAGACACCGATCCCATGAGGTCGGGTATGCTATGTAAATGCTATGTATATGAAATGACTATGTATATAATATGAATATGAATGTGAAAAGACTATGTATAGGAATACGGATAAGGACATGTATACGAATATGAGCACAAGTATGGTACGAGTATTACTATGGGATACGAACGACGATGTATGCACGTAAGCGACATGATGATGATATTACTGTCTCCCCCCCTATGCTATCTTCATATGATATCTATTATGCTTCTATATTGATGTTGATCATGCTTTACATACTCAGTACATTCTTCGTACTGACGTTCTTTTGTTTGTGGACGCTGCGTCATGCCCGCAGGTGCGCAGAGAGACAGATTTGATCCTTAGCTGCCTATTCGGAGATTTCATAGAGAGCTCCATTTCCTTCGGAGCCATATCTTTTGGGTACTCATTCTTTTGTGTTATACTCTTAGAGGCTCGTAGACGTGTGTGTGTGTGGGTAGATGTGTTTGGCCTTGTCGGCCTATGTTTTGTATATCATTTTGTCGGCCACGTTGGCCCATGTATATTGATGTAGCATAAATTCCTCTGATGATATAAATGTGCGGTTGTCCATATGGGACTAGTTGACGAATCAATGGAAATGCATGTATAATTATGTGGCTCACCTAGATGTAAGTATAAGAGTAAGCTAAGAGGGTGCTCGGGTGGGTTACCACCGGGTGCTCGTCGCGGCCCCGAGTCGGGTCGTGACAAAAGTGGTATCAGAGCAGTTCAGTCCTAGGATGTGTCTACTAGCCGTGTCTAGTAGAGTCTTGGTTATGGGTGTGTTGCGCGCCATACTTATAAACGAGAAGCTGCGGACATCTTAGGAATATATGACCTTCTTTCTTCATAAGAATCGTGCGATAGAGCTATGATGTAAGAAATTCTTGTTCTTAAATCGTGTGTTGTGTATTTCAGAGATGCCTAAAAAGAAAAATGCTACAGCAGCCCAAAAGGGCAAGACGGTGGCAGAAAAACGGGCTGAAAGAGCACCGCCACCAGTAGTAGAGGAAGATGAGTCCCAGAGTGCGGCTCAATCTCAGTCCTCCCAGACAGTGCCTATTACTGAGGAGCACGTGGGATTCTCAGCCCCCACCGAATGCTTCAGGCCAAAATGTGAGAGAGGCCATTAATTTGTTGACTCAGTTGGTTGCGGCCCAGACTCAGAGGCCAAGCGCAGGGCAAGGTGACAGGACTGTTAGTGCAAGGGCCCGTGACTTCATTGGTTTGAAACCCCCGGAATTCTGTGGGTCGAAACTGGAGGAGGATCCCCAGGACTTTATTGATGGTATGCTAAGGACGCTCCGGTTGATACATGCTTCAGACACCGAATCGGTGGAGCTAGCGTCATACAGATTGAGGGATGTCTCAATCCAGTGGTATACGGTTTGGATGGCTTCGCGGGGAGCCAATGCACCTCCGCCGGTATGGCAAGAGTTTGTCGAAGCTTTTCTCCGTCACTACATGCCTCCAGAAGTTCGGCGAGCTAGGGCCGATAAATTCTTGAATCTGAGGTAAGGTAGCATGAGTGCTACAGAGTATAGTCTCTGCTTCAATTCCTTGGCTAGATATGCTTCGGCCATGGTAGCGGATATGGGCGATCGGGTGCACCGGTTTGTGAAAGGCGTAGGGCCACACTTGATGGATAAATGTTTGACTGCATCCCTTCAGGATGGGATGGATATTGCACGCATTCAGGCACATGCTCAGGAATTAGAGGAACACCTACAGTAGTGGAGAAATGAACGTGAGCAGGATCGGGGCCATAACAAGAGGGCCAGACCTTCGGGTTCGAGAAGCGAGTCCAAGGGCGGACACAGACAGCAGTTTCCCAGCCATTCAGGCTATTCTATGACCAGTACACCTCCACAGTTCACGGGGCAGAGATTTGACAGATCTACTCATTCCGAGCCTAGTCAGGGTTATTCGGGGTCTCAGTTTAGAGGTGATTCAGGCCAGCCAAGGCCACCCGTACCACGATGCTCTCAGTGTGGAAAGTTGCATTGGGGTCAGTGCCGATCAGGTTCAGACGCTTGCTATTCATGTGGCCGGCCAAGCCATATTATGCGTGATTGCCCCTCAGTACATGGTAGAGGTAGGACCCAGCCATCAGGGTCGGTAGCCGTATCTTTGGCATCTGTACGCCCTACGGGGCCAGGCTCACATTCGCCAGTCGGCCATGGTAGGGGTAGAGGCAGAGCTCCCAGTACTAGCGGTCCTCAGCACCGTATTTATGCTTTGGCTGGACGCCAAGATCTTGAGTCTTCTCCTGATGTGGTCACAAGTATATTATCGGTATTCTCTCATGATGTATATGCTTTGATTGATCCGGGCTCCACATTATCATATGTTACTCCATATATTGCGGGTCGATTTATAATTGAGCCGGAGTCTATCAAACCTTTTGAGGTGTCTACACCCGTGGGTGACTCGGTAATAGCTAGCCGAGTATATAGGAATTGTGTTATTGTGATTTGTGATCGTCGTACCATGATTGATTTGCATGAGCTAGAAATGGTAGATTTTGACGTTATTATGGGCATGGATTGGTTGGCTTCTTGTTACGCCAATGTTGATTGCCGAATGAAGATGGTTCGTTTTCAGTTTCCGGGAGAACCAGTCTTAGAATGGAAAGGGAATGCGGCATCACCAAAAGGTAGGTTTATTTCCTATCTAAAGGCAAGGGAGATGATCACAAAAGGGTGTATTTATCACCTAGTGCGAGTTCAAGATGTAGAAGCTGAGTCGCCGACCCTTCAGTCAGTTCCGGTAGTGAACGAATTTCTGGATGTGTTCCCGAAAGAGCTTCCAGGCCTTCCTCCCGAGCGAGAGATAGATTTTCCGATTGATGTGTTGCCAGACACTAATCCCATATCTATTCCTCCCTATAGGATGGCACCCGCAGAGTTGAAAGAGTTGAAGGAGCAATTGAAAGACTTGCTTGAAAAAGGCTTCATTCGGCCTAGTTCATCCCCGTGGGGAGCACCCGTATTGTTCGTCCGGAAGAAGGATGGCTCCTTGAGAATGTGCATTGATTATCGGCAATTGAATAAAGTGACAATTAAGAACAAGTATCCCCTCCCGAGGATTGATGATTTATTTGATCAATTTCAAGGTGCCAAATGGTTTTCAAAGATTGATTTGAGGTCCGGGTATCACCAAGTAAGAGTTAGGGAGAAAGATATCCCTTAGTCAGCTTTCAGAACAAGATATGGCCATTTCGAGTTCCGAGTAATGTCGTTTGGGCTAACTAATGCACCGGCAGTGTTTATGGACTTAATGAACAATGTATTCAGGCCTTTTCTGGATCGATTCGTGATTGTATTCATCGATGACATCCTAGTGTATTCTAGATCCAAGGCAGAACATGTGGATCATTTGCGAATTGTCCTTGGAGTTCTTCGAGCTCGAGAGTTATTCGCGAAGTTTTCCAAATGCGAGTTTTGGTTGAACTCAGTGGCATTTCTGGGCCACATTGTTGCAGCTGACGGTATTCGAGTGGATAGCCAAAAGATTGAGGCAGTGAAGACTTGGCCAAGGCCCACGACCCCTACGGAGGTTCATAGTATTTTGGGTTTAGCAGGTTATTACAGAAGATTTGTTGAGGATTTCTCTTCTATTTCTGCACCGCTCACCAAGTTGACTCAGAAGTCAGCTAAGTTTCAATGGACAGATGCTTGCGAGCGTAGTTTCCAAGAGTTGAAAGACCGACTGACTTCAGCCCCAGTCTTGACACTTCCAGAAGGATTGGAAGGATATGTTATTTATTGTGATGCTTCAGGCGTCAGGCTAGGCTGTGTATTGATGCAAAATGGTAAGGTGATTGCGTATGCTTCTAGACAATTACGGAAACATGAGCAGAATTATCCTACCCATGACTTAGAATTGGCCGCGGTGGTCCATGCTTTAAAGATATGGAGGCATTACTTATATGGTGTCCACGTGGATATTTATACAGATCATAAGAGTCTCCAGTACATCTTCAAGCAGAAAGAGTTGAATTTGCGGCAACGACGATGGCTAGAGTTGCTAAAAGACTATGACGTCGAAATCCTGTACCACCCCGGAAAGGCAAATGTTGTGGCTGATGCTCTTAGCCGTAGGTCGATGGGAAGTCTAAGTGATGTACGACCAGAAAAGAAAGAGATGGCCCGTGATCTTCAGCAGTTAGCTAGCCTAGGAGTCCGAGTGGTGGACTCCGGTAGCAGTGGAGCTATATTCAGAATTCAGCAGTTTCATCGTTAGTAGCGGAAGTAGAAGAGCGACAATATGAGGATCCCATGCTAATGCAGTATAGAGATACACTCCCTCAGAAGGAGGAGTCATCATTTGACATTTCGGAAGATGGAGTTCTCCGCTGTCGAGGCAGGTTATGTGTTCCCGATGTGGCAGGTCTACGACATCAGATTTTGAGAGAAGCTCATTGTTCCCGTTACTCCGTTCACCCTGGAGCGACGAAAATGTATCGTGATCTTAAGACTATATATTGGTGGAATGGGATGAAGAAAGACGTAGCGGAATTCGTAGCTCAGTGTCCTAATTGCCAACAAGTGAAGATAGAACACCAAAAGCCGGGTGGCTTATTGCAAGCTATAAAAATCCCAACTTGGAAGTGGGAAGTGATTAATATGGATTTCATTACAGGGTTACCCCGTTCTCGACGTAAATATGATTCTATATGGGTGATCGTGGATAGGCTCACAAAGTCAGCGCATTTCTTACCGGTCAGAACGACCTATATGGCAGAAGATTATTCCAAGCTTTATCTTAAAGAGATAGTGAGACTCCATGGCGTTCCGGTATCTATCATCTCCGATAGAGGGACTCAGTTTACAGCCAAGTTTTGGGGGTCTTTCCAAGAAGGTTTAGGGACCCAAGTGCGCCTAAGCACGGCGTTTCACCCACAGACCGATGGGCAAGCTGAACGTACTATTCAGACTCTTGAAGATATGTTACGGGCATGTATGATAGATTTTGGAGGAAATTGGGATGACCATTTGCCACTCATCGAGTTTGCTTACAATAACAGTTACCATTCTAGCATTCAAATGGCACCGTATGAAGCTCTATATGGGCGAAAGTGTAGATCCCCAATTGGGTGGTTTGAAACAGGAGAAGCTAAGTTGATAGGGCCGGACTTGGTCCAGCAAGCAATAGAGAAAGTTAAGCTCATACAAGATCGGTTGCTAGCGGCTCAAAGTCGTCAGAAGTCCTATGCAGATAATCGTCGAAGAGACTTAGAGTTCGAAGTGAAAGATTGGGTATTCTTGAAAGTGTCGCCAATGAAGGGCGTGATGAGATTTGGCAAAAAGGGGAAGCTCAGTCCCCGGTATATTGGGTCATACGAAATTGTGCGAAAAATAGGCAAAGTGGCCTATGAACTAGATCTACCTCCAGATTTGGAGTCAGTCCATCCAGTATTTCATGTCTCGATGCTTCGGAAGTGTGTTGGAGATCCTACGAGGATCGTCCCAGTGAATGATATTCAAGTGACAGAAAAGTTAACTTATGATGAAATACCCATTGCCTTATTAGATAGGCAAGTACGGAGGCTTAGAAACAAAGAAGTGGCCTCAATTAAAGTTCTGTGGAGAAATAACAATCGAGAGGAAATGACATAGGAAGCAGAAGAGAATATGCGATCCAAATACCCACATTTATTTCAGCCCTTGGAAGAAGTCCAAGATGAGACGTCAAAATCATAAGGTATGCATGTTTTCCTTTTATACATTCAGGTCGTGTGTGGCCAAATTTCTAGTGCTGTTGTATTATTGCCCTGTGAGGCATTGTTATTGTGGGTTGTTGTGACAAGGTGGTAGTGCCACATTACAGAGGAAACTCTGGCGAAATTTTTATAGAACTCCCCAAGCCTTTAACATTCGAGGACGAATGTTCCTAAGGGGGGTAGAATGTTACACCTCGGAAAAATTTCCCGTTGGTACGCAAGTAAATGAACTAATGAGGTGTGCGAGGAGTGCGAGTGTATAATGTTTCATGGAAGATGTATGTAAAGGGATGTGGATGATTAGAATGAAAAGTCGAGAAATTTTTAAAATTGAAAGTTGGCAAAACTGCCCAGTGGTCGTATATTGCAAAATACGGACCGTAAAGTGCAATACGGTCCGTAAACTGGCAGTCGTAAACTGCCATGCAAAGCTTCAGCTTTCTGCCAGTGGTCGTAAAGTGCAAATACGGACCGTAAACTGGTATACGGTCCGTAAACTGCCAGGTCGTAAACTGGCATACCAAACTTCAACTTTCTGCCAACTGAGGAAGAGGTATAATACGACCTGGTGGACGGACCGTAAAGTGATTTACGGCCCGTAAACCATGGTCGTAAATCACCATGCATGCAGGCCAAAGTTTCTGGTTCTGCTTAAGCTTAAAAACGACCACGAGGGATGGTCCGTAAACTGAAATACGGACCGTAAACCTCCATGGACGACCACTGTTCACCCAGCACAGATTTTTCAATTCATTAAATATGAGGATCAAGACTTGTCTTATTTCATTTACAACATTACGCCACTTCTCTCTAGAACTTCCCTCTACATTTATTTTATGAGTTTTCAAGGATTATAAGTCATCCATAACATTAAGACAAGTAAATCAAGGATAAGGGAATCATCAAGGATCATCCAAGTCAAGAAATCCAAATGGAGAAAAACTAAGGTTTTGCTCAAAGAAGAGTATTATCAACCAAAGCTTGTTCCTACAACTTCTAAGGTAAGATTCATGATTTTTACAGGATGTTTGAGGTATTGGAGAATTAAAATACATGGATTGTAGAAAATGTGGTCAACTAGGTCATGAATGATGAATAGTGACATTTTGAGAAATAGTTTGAATTGAGTTATGAATGTTGTTGTGTTGTGATATGAATGTGTTATAAATGGTATTAAGATCATGAACTAAATACTTTAGACGAATGGACGAAGATGGGTGTTATAATCATGAATGTGGGTGAATTAGGGGCAAATTGAGGAATTCTAGATAATGTGGATAATGTGAATGACTAATGGCCATTGTTATGATATTAATGAAGGTATAAATGCTAGCATTGGAAGGGAACGTGCAAGCATAAAATAGTTCGACGGAAAGGTATGTAAGGCTAACCCTTCTTTCATGAGGCATGGTTCTTGGCCAAATTCCTAAATTCCTCTATATGAGTATGTTGTCTTCACATGGTTGACATTCCGAGCTCATAAGCTCACGACCCTTGATATGTACTATGCTTAAACTACGTTCCTCGTATGACGAGTAAGTCTATAATGTAAATGTAACGATAATGATGAGGATAGAAATGATGATGAGAGTAAAATGAGACTAGAGATGCTTACGAGCTACGATATATGTGTATGTGTGCCTATGAAGGGCTATAATAAGACCCCGAGCTTATGATGCCGGGTAAGACTATATGTATATGACTATGTATAAAGTATGTATACGATTACGAAACGCGCGCACACCTCAGCAGAGGGTACGGATAACCCTGATGCCTTGGTAGGGCCAGGTATGTATGACCTTGAGCCTTGGTTGGCCAAGTATGTATAAGACACCGATCCCATGACGTCGGGTATGCTATGTAAATGCTATGTATATGAAATGACTATGTATATAATATGAATATGAATGTGAAAAGACTATGTATAGGAATACGGATAAGGACATGTATACGAATATGAGCACAAGTATGGTACGAGTATTACTATGGGATACGAACGACAATGTATGCAAGTAAGCGACATGATGATGATATTACTGTCTCCCCCCCTATGCTATCTTCATATGATATCTATTATGCTTCTATATTGATGTTGATCATGCTTTACATACTCAGTACATTCTTCGTACTGACGTCCTTTTGTTTGTGGACGCTGCGTCATGCCTGCAGGTGCGCAGGGAGACAGATTTGATCCTTAGCTGCCTATTCGGAGATTTCATAGAGAGCTCCATTTCCTTCGGAGCCATATCTTTTGGGTACTCATTCTTTTGTGTATATAATTATGGGCATAGCGGGGTCCTGTCCCGCTAATGTGATATGTTATACTCTTAGAGGCTCGTAGACGTGTGTGTGTGTGGGTAGATGTGCTTGGCCTTTTCGGCCTATGTTTTGTATATCATTTTGTCGGCCACGTTGGCCCATGTATATTGATGTAGCATAAATTCCTATGATGATATAAATGTGAGGTTGTCCATATGGGACTTGTTATATCCCGCATTTTCGCGTATTTGGATAATTTAAGATAATGGCGGAAGGTTAAGAGCAACACTATAATTTTGATCTTGATTGGCATACAAGTTGCTTATGAAGAATTTAGAAGTGGAAATATTAAGAAAGGCTAGGGGCGAGAAGGGAAATGCGCAATATGACTCGTGGAATTGTGGAGGAAGACGAAGGGTAAAATGGTAATTTCACAAGTGTTCAAGAAGAATTCTTGGTGAAATTCCAAGTTGGCCGTGTGGCATGTGTGGCATATGCCCACATTTTTATTAATTAGTGGGGGCTAATTACAAACTACAAGGAAATGTGGACTAAATCTTACAAAGGAAGACATTTAGTCTTCTTTATTTATTTTAAGAAAATCCAAGAAAATGGAAGGATTTTCTAGAAAAGGAAAGAGAGGGATCATGTGACCATACTTTTATTTTGGGGGACCTATTTATAAATAATGAAAATTGGTGGAAGACTTGTGGATATATATGTAGGAAGTCATCTTAATCCATCAAATTCTCTAGAGAATTCAAGAAAATAAAGGACAAGAAAAAGAAGGAGAAAAACTTGAAGGCCATTCGGCCAACCTCAAGTTCCACAAGAACTTTGGAAAACATTTCTCCAAAAATAATTTCCTACCAATTAAAGGGTCCCTAGCAAGTTGGAGTGTTCATGGGAGCAAGAAATCACATGTTCTTGTGAGTTGCAAGTTGTATTCAAGAAGGAAGATTAGAAGAAAAGGTAAGAATTTATCATCCTTTATATGTTTTAGATGTTTGTGTATGATGTGGTGTATGAAAATGGATGAAATTCATGTGATGGAAGGGTGTAGGTGTGTGGCCATGACTTGCATAGTCAAGCCGTGTGTGTGTGTGTGTGTGTTGTGTTATGTTGTGTGTTGGTTATTGTTGTGAAGTATAGATAATATGGAAATTCATAAATAACATGCATATGGGGTGTGTTGGCCGAATGGTGTAGGTTATGGAAAGGTGTGGTGAATTAATTTTACTTAGCATTGTAATTGTTGTTATGGTAAGTTCCATGATGTAAAATAAGGATTCAATGGTTAAGGAGTGAAATTGCGTTGTTGTCGATACTATGTTGAAAATGAAGGTTGGATGACTTTAATGAAATGGTAGAAGTTGGAGACTTGCGGTTGGAGTATTTAAAATTGAATACTATGTTCTTGCGTGTATGGAAGATAATGTTGTTAGTATGGTGTTGTTGGTATAAGAATTATAATGTTGTTAATGTTCTTATTGGAGTTGGAAGGTTTTCAAGGAAGTAGTATATTGATTGAGTTGTTATAATGTAACTTGGAATGAATATGGAAATTTTTAGTATGGTCGTTGATATTGTGTTGTTAATTTGGCCGGGTTGAATTCCCGGATTGTTGTTGATTGAAATTGGCCAAGTTGAACTTGGTGGGATGGAGTATTTTACAGGGGAAGTGCTGCCGAAATTTCGGTAGCCAAGTATCATTTTAAGAATTCAATTCTAAAGACACTAATCATGTTTGGTAAACTTGACCAATTTGTAGATTTTGGCGGATTTGCGAGTTGAATTCGGGATAGGCAAAGGAGCGGAAAGAGGTATGTAAGGTCTCACTTTCCTTCTTCGGCATGTCTTAGACATAATAGGGTTGAATACAAACTTCGGGGATGATCCTATTCCTAGAAACCCGAGATTGAAATTAACCCTTTTTCATTCAATAGAATTGACTTAAATTTTTCATATCTTGTTGAAACAATGGCTCCTACTTCTATAACTTGCCAAATGAAACCGGATTTTGATAAAACCTTCACAAGTGACTCCATGAATCTTATTATATGCAATTTGGGTACGCCACCCCGGTTGACCCGAGGTGGGCCTACTATTCCCAAATTCCCTCCTATTGTTCCATTTAGCTTATTTCCGTGTTATAATCAAGGGAAACTTTTAGTTACTATTCCGACTACTAAACAATAGTTGTTTAACTAATCCATTGATCCTAAGGTATGATCTTCTCCCCAATAGTTCGTAAATGTTTTCCAAACGCCCGCATTTTCCCAAAACAAAGGCTACGGCAAAGTAAGTTTTTTTGTCAATGACGATGAGTATGTTCTACAATGACATGGATGATGTCAGGGAAGAAAATGTTTACATGATGAATATGACAATGATGATTCCATGATTAAAGATTCCAAAGTACATGAAACGATACCTTATGATCCTGTTCTATGTTCTCTCATGATGTTATCCTTTATTGATAGTCTCGCCTTATAATTATTGTTCCTTCAAGGTGAGACCTAACGACCATGACGATTTCATAATATAATCGGAGGCTACCGACCTTACGTCACTCCGATAACGTTATAGCTTCTCTTTGGGCTACCTTGCATGCTATGATATATATGTATATATGTATATGTACACGGGGAAGAAGGGAGCAGGGCAGAGCGCTATAGACGCTGGGATATACACACGGTACATGTAGCCGTATTTGATTTGATATCGTCCCGGACGCGGGATGCCCGGATGCGGGATATTTACACACATTCATGGCTAAATGGATCGGCTGCCGACGCCTCGGCAATACATTATGTTTTATATTCATATATGAACATGAAACGTTTTTTTTAAAAGACAGCTTAGCATGCATGGCATCTGCCCTGGGTGGCACATACATGTACAGGTTACTCTATTATCGCTCTATACATCCTATGATTTCATTATGTTATGGGTTGCAATTTATATTCCTCTCTTTACTATTTTCATGCCTTACATGCTCGGTACACTATTCGTACTGACGTCCCTTCTTGTGGACGCTGCGTTTCATGCCGTGCAGGTAAGCAGGTAGACGGGTCCGGTTCCTAGAAGCTCCACCAGCGGTTCCCAGAGAGTGCTCCAGTTGTTCCGGAGCCACTGTTTATTGGTACTACTTTTGTATATATATATATTCGGGCGTGACAGTGCTCGGCCTTCTTGTGTATTATGTCTAGAGGCTCGTAGACAGATGTGTACAGTTAAATGTTTTGTACTTTTAGAAGTCCTAGTCGATGTATAATGTGTTAGTAAAGGTTGTTCGCCTAGGTTCATAACTATGCTACTAATGTTAATGTTAAGTAACAAAAAAAAATGGTATAGGTCATACGGCCCACTTAGTAATAAGGATAAGAGACAAGATAAGGGGTGCTCGGTACAAGTACCGGGTACTCGTCACGGCCCCTAGTCGGGTCGTGACAGGACTAGTTGACGAATCAATGGAAATGCATGTATAATTATGTGTCTCACCTAGATGTAAGTATAAGAGTAAGCTAAGAGGGTGCTCGGGTGGTTTAGCACCGGGTGCTCGTCGCGGCCCCGAGTCGGGTCGTGACACGTTCGCGCAGGTCTAAATTTTCTGACTGGATGTTCGTTCAGTAAAAAGGTCATAACTCCTGATCCTGATATCGTGTGAGGGCCTACAACCTATGGTTGGAAAGCTCTTTCAATTATATACAGCTTTTATGCTTGGTGTGTTTCCAGATTCCAAACATATAATGTATTTTTGGCCTCTCCAAATCAGATCACCCGAAAATGTTTCCTTAAATCGTCCTTTTGGGGGGCCTATGCCCATATTTGGCTTAAGGGCTCTTCTTAGGACTTGCTCAACTTTCCATGTACTACCCATATATATCTTCATATGTCCTTTATAAAACCCCGACGTGTGGGCCCCACTTAGCTTACAGTAACGAAGGCTTTTCATCAAGCGCCATATGAACCAATTCACCCAATATGGTCTCCAAATGTCATATATGTCTTATTATTACATTCTTATCATATAACCTTCATCCCGAACCTGGTATTATTACATTCTTACCATTTTCTAAGTCTGTCAGCCTGACTATAACCCCCATATTTCCTTACCCCGATGTCCTATTGAGAAGCGGCTTGTTGCGTTGGAAATTAGACTTCCCGAACTCCACTTTATACTTTTGTTCCACTTTAAAACTCTAACTATACTAAAAGATGTTCTTTCTCCCGGTTAGGTCAAAACTTCCATACCAAACCTTGCCCAAGTTTCCTTCAAAGCCTCAGAAGCTTAATTTCCTTAGTTCACTTGTTTTCCAGTCCTTCTATAACCTGTTACAAGAACTCGGACTCTTGTAATTGTAACACGAACACCTATGATCTTGCATCTTCTCGACAATAACTCCGACATCTGCAGTTAGATAGCTAACACCTAACGAGTCTTAACGTGCAGAAACTACGAGGTTGTTGAAGGCTCTCTTTGCATATCCTTGGGAGGTTGAAATAGATGCGGGTACTTAGACTTCATTTCTTCCTCAGCTTCCCAGGTCATCTCTTCTTTGTTATTATTCCTCCACAGGACTTTGACTGACGCTACGTCCATGGTCCTAAGCCTTCGGACTTGCCTATCCAAAAGAGCAACCGGTACTTCCTCATAGGACAATTTCTCCGTGACTTGTACATCATCCACAGGAACAATCCTGGAGGGATCTCCAACACACTTGCGTAGCATGGATACGTGCAATACTGGGTGGACCGATTCTAATTCTTGAGGTAAATCCAACTCATATGCTACTTGGCCTACTTTGCGCACAATCTCATAAGGTCCAATATAACGAGGACTAAGTTTCCCTTTCTTACCAAATCTCATCACCCCTTTCATCGGTGATACTTTCAAGAACACCCAATCATTGACTTTGAATTCCAAATTTCGCCGACAGTTGTCCGCATAGGATTTCTAACGACTCTGAGTTCATAAAAAAGAAATCTTTCTCTTCGCACCTCAGATCGTTGAAGGTGTGCTCATTCCCCGAGAAAGGAAAGGGATAGAAAGGAAAGAAAGAAGAGGATTCTTCGGTAGTATATCAGCAGGTTCATCGCATAGCTCACTCCCTTTTGCGAGCCATGCATTTCATAGTTAGAATAAAACTCATTGCTCATTCATTAAGAGCTCTTGTCGGTAAAGTAGATCTAGATCGAGAGAGAGAATTGGCTTCTCGAGAATCCCCGTTTTTGAATAAGCTTGACCTTTTCTATCGCTTGCTGAATCAAATCTGGGCCTACTAACAGTGTCTCTCCTACTTCGAACCATCCAATAGGCGATCTACACTTTCTCCCGTATAGAGCTTCATATGGGGCCATTTGGATGCTAGAGTTATAGCTATTGTTGTACGCAAATTCAATAAGGGGCAGGTGATCGTCCCAAATGCCTCCAAGATCTAGCACGTATGTCCTTAGCATGTCTTCAAGGGTTTGGATAGTGCGCTCCACTTGCCCGTCGGTTTGCGGATGGAATGCTGTACTGAGTTTCACTTGCGTTCCCAAACCTTCCTGAAAGGATCTCCAGAAGTTGGCTGCAAATTGTGCTCCTCTATCCGTAATAATAGACACTGGAACCCCATGAAGTCGCACTATCTCTTTGATATATAATTTTGCATAATCTTCTGCTGAATACGTCGTTCTGACTGGCAGAAAATGAGCGGACTTCGTGAGTCTATCGACTATCACCCATATAGAATCGTACTTACACCGGGAACAAGGTAAGCCTATAATGAAGTCCATATTAATCGCCTCCCATTTCCAGGTGGGGATCTCTATAGCTTGCAGTAATCCTCCAGGCTTCTGATGCTCTATTTTAACTTGTTGGCAATTTGGACATTGGGCAAAAAACTCCGCTATGTCCTTTTTCATGCCATCCCACCAATATAAGAACCTGAGGTCATGATACATCTTTGTTGACCCTGGATGTACAGAATAACGGGCATAATGTGCCTCACCCATGACCTGTCATCGTAGCCCGGCAACATTAGGCACACATAATCAGCTTCTATACCGTAGTACTCCGTCGGGTGTCACCTCAAATAGGGTCTCCTCCTTTTGAAGAGCTGTATCTCTATACCATGACAGAATAGGGTCCTCGTACTGACGTCTCTTTACCTCTTCTATGATAGAGGACTCAGCAACTCTTCGGAGAGAAACTCCGCTATCTCCAGAACTAGACAAACGGACTCCAAGGCTAGCTAGCTGGTAAATCTCACAAACCATCTCCCTGCTTTCTGGATGTACATCCATCAAGCTGCCCATAGATTTACGGCTAAGAGCATCTGCTACAACATTTGCTTTCCCTGGATGGTATAGGATGCCAACGTCAAAATCCTTTAGCAGCTCTAGCCACCGTCTTTGGCGTAAATTCAGTTCCTTCTATTTGAAGATATATTGTAGGCTCTAATGATCTGTGTAAATGTCCACATGGACACCATAATAATAATGCCTCCATATCTTTAGTGCGTGAATAACCGCGGCCAGTTCTAGGTCATGGGTTGGATAATTCTTCTCAAGTTTCCGTAACTGTCGTGAGGCATAAGCAATTACTTTGCCATGGTGCATCAACACGCAACCTAGTCCGACTCCTGAAGTATCACAGTAAATAACAAAGCCCTCCGATCCTTCGGGGAGTGTTAAGACTGGGGCCGAAGTCAACCTATTTTTCAATTCCTGAAAGCTGCGCTCGCATGCATCCGTCCACTGAAACTTAGTCGTTTTCTGAGTGAGCTTCGTTAATGGTGCTGCGATGGAATAAAACCCCTCTACAAACCTTCTATAGTAACCGGCCAAACCCAAGAAACTACGAACCTCTGTAGGCGTTGTAGGCCTTGGCCAATCCTTCACAGCTTCATTTTTCTGCATATCTACCCGTATACCGTCAGCGGAAATAATGTGACCCAGAAAAGTCACAGAATGCATCCAAAATTCACATTTTGAGAATTTGGCATATAACTCCCAAGCTCGAAGGATTCCAAGAACGGTACGCAAATGGTCTGCATGCTCTGCCTCTGATCGGGAATACACCAAAATGTCATCAATGAATACGATCACGAACAAATTTAGGAAAGGCCTGAATATATTATTCATCAAGTTCATGAATATCGCTGGAGAGTTGGTTAGGCCAAATGACATTACCCGGAACTCATAATGACCGTATCTCGTTCTGAAAGCTGTCTTTGGAATGTCCTCTTCCTTTACCCTCACTTGGTGATACCCTGATCTTAGATCTATCTTCGAGAACCATTTGGCACCCTGCAGCTGGTCAAATAAATCATCTATCCTTGGAAGGGGGTACTTATTCTTTATGGTTACCTTGTTTAATTGCCTATAATCGATACACATCCTTAAGGAACCATCTTTATTTCTCACAAATAACACAGGCGCTCCCCATGGCGACGAGCTTGGCCTAATAAAGCCTTTTTCGAGTAAATCCTTCAATTGCACCTTTAACTCTTTTAATTCAGTAGGGGCCATTCGATATAAGGGAATAGATATGGGCTTAGTATCAGGCAACACATCAATAGTAAACTCAATCTCCCGCTCTGGCGGTAAACCTGGAAGCTCGTCTGGGAACACGTCTGGAAATTCATTCACCACAGGGACGGATTGAAGGGTTGGTGGTTTTACTCCAATGTATTGAACTCGAACCAAATGATAAATGTATCCTTTCGCAATCATCTTTCTCGCTTTTAGATAGGAGATAAATCGACCCCTCGGAGACACCATATTGTCTTTCCATTCTAACACTGGTTCCCCTGGAAACACGAATCAGACCGCCTTTGTTCTACAATCAACATTAGCATAACAGGAGGCAAGCCAATCCATGCCCATAATAACGTCAAAATCTAGCATCTCCAACTCATGTAGATCAGCAGCAGTACGACGATCGCAAACTACGATCACACAATCCCTATATACCCGCCTAGCTACTACTGGGTCTCTTACAGGTGTAGCCACCTCAAAAGGTATAATTGGTTCCGGTTTTATCCCAATGCGGTTAGCAACATAAGGAGTGATATATGATAGAGTATAACCTGGATCAATCAACGCATACACGTCATAGGAGAATACTGATAGTGTACCTGTAACCACGTCTGGGGAGATTCAAGGTCCTGCCGTCCCGCCAGCGCATATATACGGTTCTGAGGACCACCCGAACTGGGTGCCCCTCCTCTACCTCGGCCACGGCCCGCTGAAGCTTGGTAAGTCTATCCAGGAGGGCGCACGGATCATGATGAACCAATTGCCGATCCGGCGGGTTGAGCCTTGTCTCCATCCTTCCTCAGTGGACAATCCCGCATCAAATGGCCAACCTGACCACAGGCAAAACAAGCACCTGTATCTAGGTAACACTTTCCAAAGTGTGGCCTGCCACACCGAATACACCATGGTAGGGGTGGCCTCGTCCTGCTAGAATTAGCTCTATACTGGGACCCTGAAGCCTCGGAACTATGGCCTGGTCCTGAGTAGATAGGATGGTCAAATCTTTTACTCGCGAATCGAAGAGGTGCGCTGGCCACTGATTGGCCCGAATACCTGGAATATTGCTGTGTCTGTCCCCCTCTATACTCACTTCTAGTTCCAATAGATCTGGCCCTTTTTCTGAGCCCCCTATTAGAATAACGTTCACCTCTCTGCGGCTGCTGCTGTTCTTCCAGGTTTTGGGCATAGGCCTAGATACGAGCGATATTCATCCCATCCTGGAGTGAAGCCGTCAAGCAATCCTTAACTAGATGTGGTCCCAACCCACTCACGAATCGATGCACATGATCCCCATGTCAGCCACCATGGCTGGGGCATACCTAGCTAAAGAATTAAAATAGAGACTATATTCTCGAGCGCTCATATTCCCCTGTTTGAGATTCAGAAACATATTGGCTCGAGCCCGTCTAACCTCCGGTGGTAAGTAATGCCGCAGGAATGCTTCGGTGAACTTCTGCCAAACTGGGGGAGGGGCATTCTCTTCCCTCGAAGATATCCAAGCTTCATACCACTGAACAACTACATCCCGCAATCTATACGAAGCCAACTCTATTGACTCCGTATCCGAAGCATGTATTATCCGCAGCGTTCTCAGCATCTCGTCTATGAAGCCTTGCGGGTCTTCATCGGGTTTCGACCCATAAAAATCCGGAGGATTCAAGTTGATAAAATCACGGGCTCTTGCACTCACTGCCCTGTTACCTGGGCCTGCACCTTGCTGCTGAGCTTGCACGGCAACCAACTAGGTCAGCAACTGAATAGCTTCTGTGATTTGCTGGCCCGAAGTTGCTGGTGGTGGAACTAGAGGTACTGGGGTTGGAGTTGAAACCCTTTCCTGTTCTGCTGACACGGATGGAGTATGAGAAGTCTTCCTCCGCCTGTGGTTCCCGTTCTACCTCCGCCGGTGGTTCCCGTTCAACTCTTCTTCCAGCCACCGTCTTGCCCTTTTGGGCTGCCGTAGCTTTTCTCTTCACAGGCATTGCTGAAATCATAACACACAATTAAGAAAAGAACAGGGAAGCCTGGTAACATGGCTCTATCGCACGATCTAGAGTACAAAGAAGGTCAGTTATTCCTAAATGCCTTGCAGCCTCCTGTTCATAAGTGTGGCGCGCTTCACACCCATAAACAGGACTCTACTGGACACGGCTCGTAGACAATCCCTAGGACGAACTACTCTGATACCACTTTTGTCACGACCCCAATAGAGGTCGTGACGGGTACCCGATACTACTATACCGGGCACCTCGTATCTCGCATTCTATTCTTATTGCTGAGTGGGCCATATGGATGATACCGTCATATTTTACTTAACACAGTCATCAATAGCATACTCGTAAACAAATGTCAATAAACTTCATTAGCATATTATACAACGACAAGGACAAACGATATTGTGAAACATCTGACTATACACATCTGTCTACGAGCCTCTAGATAAGATACATATATTCACAAGGAGGGGCCGGGTTCTGCCGTGCCCAAATATGTACACAAAAGTAGTACCGATAAACTGAAGCTCCGGAACAATTGGAGCTCTCACAATGTACCACTGGCGGAGCTCCTAGGGATCAGGCGCGTCTACCTGCTTACCTGCGGGCATGAACGCAGCGTCCACAAGAAGGGACGTCAGTACGAGTAATGTACCGAGTATGTAAGGCATGAACAGTAACGTAGCAAGGAGTACAAAGCATGAATAATAACATAATGGAAATGTAGAGCATATCGTAAGATAAAAGAGTGACCTGTACATATGAGTGTCTCTTAGGACGGATGCCATGCATGCTTAGCTTTCTTGGAAAAAAAATTCTTGTTCATATATATAGAACATAGAACATATCATATTGCCGAACAACGTCGGCTCCGATTCATGTAACCACATATGTCCCGCGTCCGGGATGATATCATGTCATATTATACCAACTGATCAGGTGGTTACGCGTAAATAAGGCTCACCCCTTTTTCCCATATCCCCCATTTACATATACATATATCATGTAAGCAGCATGCAGTAGAGCCCAAAGAAAGTCGTGTATCTATCGGAGTGACGTAAGGTCGGTAACCTCCGATTATATTATGGAATAATCATGATCGTCGTGTCTCACCTTGAAGGGACGATTATTATAAGGTGAGACTATCAATGAAGAATAGCATTAAGAGAAGACATAAAATAAAATCCTAATCTCATAAGGCATCAATCCATATACTTTGGAATCTTTAACAATAGTCATCATCCATAAATAAAATTGAGAAATCAAGAAATAGCTCAACATTCTTATATCGTCATGGAAAACGTATCCTTGGGACCTTTAAACATATAATCCTCATCATCATAATCATCATAGGAAAATATTCCCATTTGTTTTTTTTGGGCATCATTGTCATCATGGTAAAACATGTCCATTATCGGTGACATAAGAGCTGACGAAATCATAAACCTCTGTTTTGGAAAGATACGGGCATTTTGAAAAACATTGACGGGTTATCGGGAAAGTAATCATGCCTTGGGACCATAGACTTCTAACTTTTGAAAACAGGAAGCTATGGAAACATTCATGAAATCGTAACATAGGAATCATGCCTTTGAAAGAAAGGGACGAGCCTTAACATACATGTTCAACCTCCTATTGGCTACGCTTATGCGTCCATGCTCGTAATTCTACATTTAAGAGGATTTACAATAACGTTAGCCTCTTGATCGCACCCTTATTCTATGTTTCAAATTAAACTATTCTATATCCTATCGAAAATCGGACAGCATCTCCCCTGTTTATGTGCCTAGCCCGAATTCCTAGTTCATCAACCAACAACAACAAAAATAATACCAACATCCATAATATCATTTCCCATATCAAAGTATTCCATAAAATAGCCCACACGCTGTTTTCGCACTTCCATAACTAATCAATTCATTATACAACCATTTAACCATTTTATCTTTGTAATTAAGTCAATATCAACAAAAATAGGAAGAGATCCATACCTTTCTCCCGTTAATATCGTTGTATCTTCACTTTTCCACCCTTAGTTTACGCCACAACACACCGTTGTATGATTCTACAACAATAACTATACGCTATCCGGACTGGAATTTGGAAATTATACCTGGTTTGGGCTAAAAGTGGGTGTGGGAAGGTTGGGGAATTTTCTAGAGAGTTTGGGATGTTTTTGTGTGTGTTTGGATGGAAAATGGGGAGTAAACTCCTTTTTATAACGGTCCAGGTTCTGCCTGGAACGACATAAAAAACCTTCAGCGCGATCGCGCCCCCTTTGGGCGCGTTCGCGCAGGTCTAAATTTTCTCACTGGATGTTCGTTCAATAAAAAGGTCATAACTCCTGATCCCGATATCGTGTGAGGGCCCATGACATATGGTTGAAAATCTCTTTCAATTATCTACAACCTTAAATCTTTGTGTGTTTCCTGAATCCAATCTTATAATGTCGTTTTGGCCTCTTCAAGTCAGATCACCCGAAAATGTTTCCTTAAATCGTCCTTTTGGAGGGCCTATGCCCATATTTGGCTTAAGGGCCCTTCTTAGGACTTGCTCAACTTTCCATGTACTACCCATATATCTCTTCATATGTCCCTTATAAAACCCCGACGTGAGGGCCCCACTTAGCTTACAGTAACGAAGGCTTTTCATCAAGCGCCATATGAACCAATTCACCACATATGGTCTCCAAATGTCATATATAGGTTATTATTACATTCTTATCATATAACCTTCATCCCGAACCTGGTCCTCAAAATTGCTCAGCGCGTTCGGGCCTCGTGGTGGCGCAGTCGCGCTGTGTTGGCCCATGGCCTTCTACGCGTTCGCGCAGACCATTTTCTAAGTCTGCCAGCCTGACTGTAACACCCATATTTCCTTACCCCTATGTCCTATTGAGAAGTGACTTGTTGCGTTGGAAATTAGACTTCCTGAACTCCACTTTAGAGTTTCGTTCTACTTTAAAACTCTAACTATACTAAAAGATGTTCTTTCTCCCGGTTAGATCAAAACTTCCATACCAAACCTTGCCCAACTTTCCTTCAAAGCCTCAGAAGCTTAATTTCCTTAGTTCGCTTGTTTTCCAGTCCTTCTATAACCTGTTACACGAACTTGGACTCTTGTAATTGTATCACGAACACCTATGATCTTAGTTCTTCTCGACAATAACTCCGGCATCTGCAGTTAGATAGCTAACACTTAACGAATCTCAACGTACAGAAACTACGAGGTGTAATAGTTAGTACCAATTCTGTAGTAACTCTACTTGGGAGAAATCCGGAGTGTGTTTTGGTCCGAAAATGATGTGAGCTGAACCCTTATACGCATTTTTAAACCAAAACCTCTTTTTTCAAGGGGATATTTTGCCAAAATTGGAATGATGATAAGCATGATAAATTTTGCAAGAAAGAAATATTTTAAGTAAATAATCACACATTGAAGCTCTTAGGTCAACCGTATTCTGCGGATACTTAATACTAGGGTGCTTAAAACCTTCCCCAAGGGAGCATCAGAAACCTTACCTCAAACTCTGGTCCTAAAAGGATTTTTCTCTTGCTTGATAAACCTTTTTACCTGGTTTTCCTAATTTTTCTTAATAAATTAGGTGGTGACTCTGAAATAATAAAATCCATTTAGAGCACCAACAACCTCTTAGTAGCATTTATACACCCACATAAAAGTGAACCGTAATAGGGACTGTAACAACCAATCAAAACCAAGAGTACCTCAAGGATAAGAAATTCGAAGAACATCATCATCAATTATCTTTATGATCTTTAACAAAAGATTTCTCATCAGAACCCAACAACACCCTCTCCACTATATAGACCTCAGCAAGCCTAACAGGATCACTATATTTTACCCAAAAAACCAGAAGGCTAATTAGTTGAACAAAACTGTAAGAACTTCTTGAGATCAGATAACTTTATTTTATCCACATTTGGGAAATATCGTTTCAACAATCTGTTTGGTCTAGTAGACACAACACTAAAATCACCAGCACAACTATCCAAACCCGTAATTAGATGGAAACAGTCGTTATCAAATGCACACTCATGACCAAAAATCCTAAACTTTAACACAATATCAGTACCAGGGACCAGTTGGGATAAAACCAAGCAATGGAATATATTATCACACAAGTGCACATCATCCAACTGCATAAAATGTTCAAACAAACATTTTTGTAACTACTCCAAATGAGAGACACTCAAAAAAGACATAATCAAATCCTTAAATTTAAAATCACCACTCCGTCGATCACATGCTTCAAACCAATGTTCAAACTTAGTCAAACGATCTTCTGCCTATAAAAGAAAAATAATATGAAGAAAAGTCAAATTGAAGTCCACTTAGGCATTGAAGTAGAACTTTAGAGACCAAAAGTTTGTCAAGTTCTGCCTTCAGGCAGCACTTTAGAGTCCAAAAAGGTAGTCAAGTTAGGTCTTCAGGCAAATATTTACTGCCTTCAGGCAGAACTTTACAGTCCAAAGTTAGTCAAGTTACAATCCAAAAATTTGTCAAATTCTGCCTTTAGGCAGCACTTTAGAAACCAAAAGTTAGTCAAGTTCTGCCTTCAGGCAGCACTTAGAGTCCAAAAAGGTAGTCAAGTTAGGTCTTCAGGCAGAACTTTAGATTAAAAAGATAGTCAAGTTCTACCTTCAAACAGAACTTTACAGTCCCAAGTTAGTCAAGTTATGCCTTAAGGCAGAACTTTACAATTCAAAAATTAGTCAAATTCTACCTTCAGGCAGAACTTTAGAGTCCAACACATAGCCAAGTTTTGCCTTCAGGCGGCACTTTAAAGTCCAAAAGTTAGTCAAGTTCTGCCTGAAGGCAGCACTTTAGAGTCCAAAAATTTAGTCGAGTTAGGTATTCAATCAAAATTTTAGATTCAAAAGATAGTCAAGTTCAAGGTCACCTTCAAGCATAACTTTACATTCCAAAGTTAGCAAGTTCTGTACAATCCAAAAATTAGTCAAATTCTGCCTTCTGGCAGAACTTTAGAGTCCAAAAAGGTAGTCAAGTTAGTCAAGTTATTAAAAAAGAAAGAAACAATTAATATGTACCATAATAAAATAAGCTACTGGACTGCGGCACAAACAAAAAAATCACCTGCATCATATAGGGAAGAGATTAAACAAAAGTTCAGTTTCATAAAAAATAAAAAAAATAAAAACATACACAAAACCATAACAAAACACATGCTGGAATAGAAACACTTACAAAAATAGCTTCATTCATAACTTATGCAGGAATAGGCATAAGTTTAGTTACAAAAAACATGAAATTAGACCAAGGGAAGCCAAATATGCCTCAGACACCTAATATGCCTTAGACAAACACCAAAACCCTAAAACAGATGGTCAAAAGGCAATACATAGAACATTCAACACAAAGAAACCCAAAGCACATATAAAAAATCCACAAAAATAGAGGACCAACATAATACGAAATAAAAAAAAAAACAACAAAAACGATGGAAACACGAACTAACCATGAAAAAATAGTATAGAAACTTTGATTAAACACTAAAACCATAGTTTACAATAAGAAACAATCATTTAAATACAGAAAAAAGCATCAAAGGCAAACAATATACCTACAATAAACAAAATTGACTACAACAACAACAATATTAACTGCTATTAAATATTGAAATGAGCTTAAAATATAAATTCAACCTAAATATCTGTACAGATAAAGAGAAACAACACAAAGAGAGATGGGAGACACAAAGAAAAAAGGCGAGATAATCGAAAAAATTGTAAAAGCGAAATAGTAAGGTTTCAATAGGGTAAGGGGTAATTTGTCTGATAATATTCATTAAAAGAGCCGGAAGGGTAAATATTAAAGATCATGTATTAGAAGGGAAAAATTTAAAGACCAGCGTATTTGAAGGGAAATCCGCGCAAAAAAATGGTTGGATACCCTTCAGTCAAATGTTTATAACTTCTTGTGTAGAATTCAGAATTCCGCACAAAAAGTGCTTTTTTAAAAAACGCTTTTCAAAAAAAATACTTTTCAAAATAAGTTGATTTTAGAAGCATGGCCAAAATGACTATTAATTAATTGAATCTTTAGCCACTCATGTAGTTCCCAACATACTTGGGGCAGTGTGGTAAGATGGCCCCAAGTATGTTTTTATTTGGTAACCAGACCCGAAGTTTTAATTATTAGGTATTTGGACCCTTTTTATGATTAGTGCTAATTAAATTGACACAAGTTAGCAAATCATCAAAACCAACCTTCAAGCTTTAAAAAATACATTTTATTCCAACGATTTAAAAATAAGAAAATAATAATAAAATAAAATTATAACTATTCTAAGCTTTCTAGCCAGCCCCCATGTTTTAAAAAGTACACTTTTGTCTGAATCAAATTATTAATAATTTCCCCAAAATAGCAAAAATCCTGGCTTCCCCAACTACTTCTTCTTCACGACTGCTGCCATTAATTCCCTTGCCCTAGCTCATTCCTGATTGTAAAATTGTCAATATATAGCCCTGTCACGACCCAAACTAATGAGCTGTGATGAGTGTCTGATCTATGGTGACCAAACACCCCTATACTCGTATCTGGATAATACTGAATAACAAGGGCCCATAAGTAACTCCAACTGAACTTAAACTGACTCATGAAAGGATGACATCGTGAACTCTGTAAAATTCGTGTATATATATATATATATATATATATATGCGTCTGTGTGTGTGTGCGCGCTAAATGAACAGTGCAAGCCAACTAGGTCGCTATATGTGATGTACACAAAAGAATAGAAGCCGACAAGGCTACATCATCTGTCAAGTACATACAACTATCTACAGACCTCTACTGGAGTGTAAAGTCGTAGACAGGACGGGACAGGGCTCCCGTTATACCCATATATACAAGTCAAAATAGCATACCAAAATGAACCGCAGCTCCGTATCAAGTGGAGCGCACAGACCACCATTGGATAGATGTCTTACTGAGCTGAACCGCCTGTCTGTCTACCTGAGCCTGCGGGCATGATCGCAGCCCCCCCCCCCCCTCTCCCGCTCCCCGAGCAATAGGGGAGTCAGTATGGATAATGTACTGAGCATGTAAGGCATAGAAGTTACATAAACATAAAAATCATGAACTGAATCTGAACTCAAAAAGAACTGACTCTCTGTATCCATCTGTATGACTGAGTATCTGAGAGTATTTGCATAAATCTATAAATTGACGATGCCTCTGTGGGTGCATCACATGCATGCTCTCAATGATAATCATGCTCATGTATAAATGTATAGGTCATAGTGCTGAGGAACGTTCAGCCCGATCCATATATCATATAATAGTGTCGAGGAACGTACGGCCCGATCCATACATAATAGTGCTGAGGAACGTACAACCCGATCCATATATAATAGTGCGAGGAATGTATGGCCCAATCCTTATATAATAGTGCCGAGGAACGTACGACCCAATCCATATATCATCATCAAGGTGCACCAGCTGATCAGGTGGTAATGCGTATATAACGCCTATCCCTTTCCCCATACCCCATATACATATAATATACGCATATATAATGCCTTCTGGTCACGGGTCAATATGCATATGTATAATGAATGCAATGCATATGTAAGATGAAATAATAAAACTCTCAGAATAATATGATGTCACACTAACTCTGGTGGGCAACTGCAGAGCTAACATTACTAATACATGAAGTCTTAAGACCCATGAACAGAAGGAACATAATAACAAGGGTGCAGGAGCATCAAAGACTGAAGTACTCCTAGTGCTTCTAAGAGTAGAGTAATATGGAAGATCGTTCACTCGCTTGTACGTTCATATCGGATCATGCCAAAAGAAAGAAAGGATAGCCTTAATATACCTGTTTGATCTCCTACTGCTTAACGCTTATCCTCCCAAGCTCATAAATCTACATTCAAGAGAATTTATACTACAGTTAGGCTTATTGACATATGCCTATCTCAAGTCTTTAAATTAGACTTCTTTAGAATCTGCCGAAATTCGGACATCTCCCCTGTTTATATCCCTAGCCCAAAATCACAATACCACCATCCAATAAAACAACAACAACTCTAACACCAACAACATCATCATCCATACCAAAATTTCCATAAAACATCCCACACGACGTTTATCCAATTTCTCAACCAACAATTTCATTATACGATCATTTAATAGCTCTACCTTCATAAAACCTAAATCAATATTAATAAGGGAAGATTCATAGCTTACTCCTTCTAGAACTGCAATATCTTTAATATTCACCTTTGAATTCCAGCCAAGATTCACCGCAATACGATATTATAATCACAACTATACGCTGTCTGAACCTGAATCAAGAGATTATACTTAATCCGTGATAAAATTGATGATTGGAAGTTGGGAGAAATTTCTAGATTATTTGGGAAGTTTGGAGGGGTGTTTGGATAGAGATTGAGGGGGTAATCCCCCTTTTATAATATTCTAGATTCGTGTTTCACCGACCTTGAATTTGCTCAGCGCGTTTGCGCCACCTTGGGGTACGTTCGCGCTGAGTTATCCCCTGGTTTCTCTGCATGTTCATGCCACCTCTAGGCGTGTTTGCGCACAATTAATATGTGCTTTGGTAGTCTATCTTAAAATGCTCACAACGTTTGATTCCGATGTCGGATTGATGCGCGGTTTGTTGCATTGGAAACTAGACTTCCTGAACTTCAATTTAGGCTTTTACTTTACCTCAAAACTCTTCATATCATTGTACAAAATCTTGCCCAACTTCTCTCCAAAGTTCCAACAAACTTAATTTCCTCAATCCACTTGCCCTCCAATCCTTCCCTATCTTATTATATGAACTTAAACACTCATAATCATATGGTGGGCGCATATAGTCTCATATATGTAAGAAGGCTCTCCAGTATCCACAATTACATCGCTAACACCTAACGAATCTTAACACACAAAACTAAGAGGTGTAACACTCCTCCCCCCCTTAGAAACATTTGTCCTCGAATGTTTAACTCTTTAAGAATTCTATGAGAATTTCGCCAGAGGTTTACCTGTAACTATACCACTACCATCCTGTCACAACAACCCAAAATATATAGTGCCTCACAGGTCTACAACAAAAGCGATAATAATGGCCCCACACGACCAGGGAACCATAAGAAGGAAAGCATTACGCACCTGAAGACAATGACGTCTCTGTCTGAACTTCTTCTAGGAGTGGAAACAAATGTGGATACCTGGACTTCATATCTTCCTCAGCCTCCGAAGTCATTTCCTCCCTATTATAGTGTCTCCAAAAAACTTTCACTCAGGCTACATCTTTAGTTCTTAGCCTCCGAAATTTTCTATCTAGGATTGAAATGGGAACCTTTTCATATGATAGTTGCTTGGTAGCCTGAACATCATCGATGGGCACAACTCTCGAAGGATCTCCAACACACTTACGGAGCATGGACACATGGAACACTGGATGTATAGACTCTAAATTAGAAGGTAACTCTAGCTCATATGCTACTTTACCCACTGTACGAATTATTATATATGACCCAATATATCGAGGGCTTAACTTACCCTTCTTGCCAAATCTCATCACTCCTTTCATAGGAGAGATCTTTAATAAAACCCTTTTGCCTACCTCAAACTCTAGTTTACGTCGCCGATTGTCTGCATAGGATTTTTGTCGACTCTGCGCCGCTAATAACCTTTCTTGAATCAATTTCACCTTGTCAATTGTTTGTTGTATTAAGTCTGGGCCTACTAACTGATTTTCTCCAAACCATCCTATGGGTGACCTACATCTCCGCCCACATAAAGCTTCATAAGGAGCCATCTGAATACTGGAATGGTATCTATTATTATATGCAAACTCAACGAGTGGCAAATGCTCAGCCCAACTCCCTCGAAAATCAATCACATAAGCTCTCAGCATATCCTCAAGTGCCTGTATAGTACGCTCAGCTTTCCCATCTGTTTGGGGTTGAAAGATGGTACTAAGACTTAACTGAGTCCCTAATCCATTCTGGAAATATTTCCAAAAGTTAGCTGTGAACTGCGCCCCTCTATCTGAAATAATAGCTGAAGGAGCACCATGAAGTCGTACAATCTCCTTAAGATAAAGCCCCGCATAATCTTCAGCTAAATAGGTAGTCCTGATAGGTAGGAAGTGGGCTGAGGAGTCTATCAAATACAACCCATATTAAGTCATACTTGTGTCGAGTACGGACCAAACCTGTAATAAAATCCATATTAATTATCTCCCATTTCTATGTCGGTATCGCAATAGCCTCCAATAACCCGCCGAGCTTCTAGTGCTCTATCTTAACTTGCTGACAATTTGGACACTGAGCGACGAACTCCGTTATATCCTTCTTCATACCATCCCACCAATAAACTTCCTTGAGATCATAGTACATTTTTGTTGTGCCCGGGTGAATAGAATAGCGAGAATAGTGGGCTTCCCCCATAACTTGTTGACAAAGGCCTGCAACATTAGGAACACATAACCAACCTCGATGCCTGAGTACTCCATCTCCTGTGACTACAAAGGGGGTCTTTTTTTTCTCAGGAGTTGTATCCCGATAATGAACTAAGACGGGATCTTCATACAGACGCTCCTTTATCTCAACTACCAAAGATGACATCACTGTATCTTGGACTGTAACTCCTGTATGTAACTCCTGTATCACCTGAGTCACCGAACTCCAAGGCTAGCCAGCTGACAAACTTCGCGGACTATCTCCATTTTCTCTAGCCGCACATAAATAGGCTACCCATAGACTTACGACTAAGAGCATCAGCTACTACATTGGCCTTCCCAGGATGGTACAGAATATCAACATCATAATCTTTTAACAACTCTAACCATTGCCTTTGATGTAAGTTCAAGTCCGTCTGCTTACAGATGTATTGAAGACTCTGATGGTCAGTATAGGTATCAACGTGAACACTATATAAGTAGTGCCGCCACATTTTCAAGGCATGGATTACCACAGCTAACTCAAGATCATACGTTGGATAGTTCCTCTCGTGCTTCTTCAGCTGTCTAGAAGTATAAGCAACAACCTTACCATGTTGCATTAATACACAAGCCAATCCAATACCTGAAGCATCACAATATACCACATAGCCATCTGTTCCCTCCGGAAGAGTCAAGACAGGTGTTGAGGTCAATCTACCCTTTAATAACTTAATACTCTGCTTACATGCACCCGTCCACTGAAACTTAGCTGATTTTTGAGTCAGCTTAGTCAATGGGGCTGAAAGAGAAGAAAATCCTTCTACGAACCTTCTATAATAACCAGCCTAACCCAAGAAACTACGTATCTCTGTTGGGGTCATGGGTCTTGGCCAATTCCTTACAGCCTCAATCTTTTGAGTATCCATTTTGATGCCTTCATATGAAATAATGTGACCAAGAAAAGCCACAAAGTTCAACCAGAACTCGCACTTTGAAAACTTCGCATATAACTCTCTATCCCAAAGAACTCTAAGAACTGAGCGTAGATGATCTGCATGCTCAGCCTCTGACGGTAAATTAACGAAAATATCATCTATGAATACAATCACGAACAAATATAGAAAAGGTCTGAATACACGGTTCCTCAGGTCCATAAATACAGCTAGAGCATTAGTTAACTCGAATGACATGACACAAAACTCATAATGCCCACATCTAGTCCTGAAAGCCGTCTTCAGAATGTCTTTCTCTTTCATCCTAACCTGATGATAACCTGATCTCAAGTCTATCTTCGAGAAGTACTCTGCGCCCTGCAGCTGACCAGCCACTCTCTTGCCCTTCTGGATAGTTGTAGCCTTCTTGCAAGGCATCACTGAAATCAGAACAAATTATTGGAAGGCGAACTCTTAACACACGACTCTATCGCACGATCTAAGAAAGAAAGAATGACACTTTCTTAAATGTCCTATAGCCTCCTGTTTATAAGTGTGGTACACGACACACCCATAAACGAGACTCTACTAGCCATGGTCTGTAGATAACCCTAGGGCGGAACTGCTCTGATACCACTTCTGTCACGACCCAAATTGTTGAGCCGTGATGAGTGCCTGATCTCTAGTGACCAAACACTCCTATACTCGTATCTAGATAATACTGAATAACAATGGCCCATAAGTAACTCCAACGTAACTTATACTGACTCATGAAAGGATGATATCGTGAACTCTGTACAATCCGTATATATATATATATATATATATATATATATATATATATATATATGTTAAATGAAATCAAACTAGGTCACTACTTATGTTGTACACAAAAGAATAGAAGCCAACAAGGCTACTTCATCTGTCAAGTACATACAACTATCTACAGACCTTTGCTGGAGTATAAAGTTATAGAGAAGACGGAACAGGGCTCTCGTCATACCTATATATACAAGTTAAAATAGCATACCAAAATGAACCGTAGCTCCGCATCAAGTGGAGCGCGCTGACCTCCACTGGATAGATGTCGTACTAAGCTGAACCGCCTGTTTGTCTACCTGAGCCTGCGGGCAGGATCGCAGCCCCCACCTTCGAGAAATAGTGGAGCCAGTACGGATAATGTACTGAGTGTGTAAGGCATAAAAGTTCCATAAACATAAGAATCATGAACTGAATCTGAACTCAAAAACAACTAACTGTCTGTAAGCATCTGTATGACTGAGTATCTCAAAGTATTTGCATAAATCTGTATATTGACGATGCCTCTGTGGGGGCATAACATGCATGCTCTCAATGATAACCATACTCATGTATATATGTTAAGGTCATAGTGCTGGCGAACGTTCAGCCCGATCCATATATCATATAATAGTGCCTAGGAATGTACAGCTCGATCCATATATCATATATTAGTCACAAGGAACGTACGGCCCGATCTATATATAATAGTGCCGAGGAACGTACGGCCCAATCCATATATCATCATCAAGGTGCACCAGCTAATCAGGTAGTAATGCGTATATAACGCCTATCCCTTTCCCCATACCCCATATACAAAGAATATACGCATATATAACACCTTCTGGTCACGGGTCAATATGCATATGTATAATGAATGTAATAAATATGTAAGATGAAATAATAAAACTCTCAGAATAATATGATGTCACACTAACTTCGGTGAGGCAACTGCGGAGCTACCATTACTAATACATGAAATCTCAAGACCCATGAACAGAAGGAACATAATAACAGGAGTATAGGATCATCAAAGACCCATTACATGTTCATGTTTTTTGGTGTTGCTTTAATTACCGAGGAGGGCTTCAGATAGCCTGAAACTAAGTAGCCACCGTAGGGTGAGGATCGCTCCACCCATGTCCCGGACGATCTCTTATAATGACTGGATCCTTTCATATTTTATTAAATCTCATATTCCCTGGCAAGGACTGAGTGTTCTGCTGGTAGGACGCAAGCACCAGACCATGGATCAGTTATAAGTTATTGCTCTCCCTACTTATGATATTTTTACAATGTTATATATATGTGTGTGTGTGTGTGTGTGTGTATGTATTCATGTTCATGACCAGGTTTCGGTTCCTATCATTATTATTTCATGTCCCATGTTATTTAATTCAGTTGCTTTACATACCAGTACATTCAAAGTGTTGACGTTCCCTTTCTATTGCCCCGGGGCCTGCATTTCATGATGCAGGTACTGATTTACAGGACGATGTCTGTGCTCAGTAGGACAGCACTCGTATCAGCTTATTGGTGAGCCCCACCTCATTCGGGGTTTAGTCAACTCTTTGTTTTATAATTAGTTATGCATCTAAGGTATGCTAGAGGCCTTGTCCCAGATGGTTTGTTTCCCGGTCAGACTCATGATAGAGGTTTCATAGACTAGACAAGTCAGTTATGTTATGTCAGACTTTCGGAGTCGTATAGCCATTTTTGGCTCATTCATGTTATTTCCGCACTCATGTTTAAATAAGTATTTTTATTAGGTATTATGATGTATTATTTTTTATAAAGGCTCATCATGCATTCACGTTATATTCTGCTCATGTTATGCCTCATAATGATTCAGCAAGCCATGTGGTTCGCTCGGTCACACGCAGTAAGGTACCAAGTGCCATGTTTCTCCCAGGCCATGGTTCGGGGCGTGACAAAGCTTGGTATCAGAGCCCTAGGTTCAAGTGTCTTAGGGAGTCTATGAACTGTGTCCAGTGGGGTCACTTTTATATGTGTGTGGCGGCCACACATATAAATAGTTGACCACCAAGACATTTAAGATTGTCTAACTTCTTTCAACTCTAGATCGTGCAATAGCGCTATGTTCTCAGAAATCACTCGGACTCGTGTGTTATTTCCTATTCTACCGAATACGCCACGTCTCAATGGATGAGAAAGATATAAATCTAATCATTATCGATGAGTTTCTTTCGGATGGAGTCATCATGAATTATTCTAACTCGTGCCATGAAGCATAGAGCAGTAAGTAATATTCTTTTTCCATCGAATTCTGAACGTATCAAATGTGTAAGCGGCAAGAAGAAAATTCGAGGCTCAAGACTAGCTAAATAGTGCATGGTGTGTTTATCAGGTGATAGTACCATTTGAAAGGCAAGTTTTGATATGGTAGTACACATAGGTTATATACCTTATAGAATAAATTTATTTGGACTCTTTGACCATAGAGGTATAATATAAGGATGATGGTTTAGATTTAAGATTCCACGAGGTAGCATGTTACGAAGTTAACCGCAGCAGGCATAAATTGTCGACGGTAGTTTTGAGCAGGGGAATAGCCTAAGAGCCAACCACTTGTAATACTAGAAAGTCTCGACTTTTTTAAGGATGTATATATATTTTTGCCATATGATCTATGCATATTACTAGGAAGGGACTGATGCGATAAGAAAACCATGAGCAGATGATATTGAATTTTTGTTAGTATTAGTTTCAAATTATTTCAGTTTATTCAGATCAGGCCTAGAGAGTATGACGTGAGTAAGTTACTACAAGAAGCAGGTATTACTATGAGATGAAAGATATGATAATTCCCTCTTAGGTTATGTGATTAAGTATTTATCACTGATATGTATAGTATGATATAATTTTGAAAGTGTATAGAGAGTTTGGGGTTAGTTGTTCCAATTCCTTGTTTGAGACAGATGAAGTTTCCTAAGTGTGATTCATGTCTATAGTTCAGAAAGATAGTATACAACCCCAGAATAGAGTCAGATAAGGAGGAAAAGTTAGAAATAACCTTATCCATAACTTTAGTACTCAGAGAATAATTAGAGAATATGATGCTAGAAAGTGGTTAACAGAAGCATAGTGAGTAAGTTTGAATAGACACAGTGAATTAAAAGTTTTCAGCAGAGTTAGTAGAAGTACGATTTGAGTTACTTAGTCAAGTTAGCACTACTAAGGTAACTGTCTGAATACACCGAAGGCGTGTTAGAACCCAAAGGGTTTAAGTTAAATTTGAGGTATAGAAATTGGTGAAAGAAGAAAACCATCTAAGCAGTAAAAGAGCAAGCTACATAAGAAGAGCCTTTACGAGTTATCAGGAAAGAGTTTTTCTCAAGACTGACAAAGCTAGTATGCCAGTTATGTACATTAGAAACCCGTTGATTTAAGTAATCCAGTTTTCCCAGCAAGTAAGACTTGCTTGAAGTAAGTCGAAGAAATGAGTCGTCAGTATGTTGGAGGAAATTAGCGGAACCACTAGATGACCAATTATTGCTACCTCAAGGGATCCACAGGCTTTAAATGTTAGCTTTTGAACTAAGAGGGAGATCTTGTGATAAGGTGCCAATATAGATTATGTGTTTTGTAAGTTGATAGGTGTTAAGGAGATTATGTCAGAGAATCACAGTTTTATGTAGCCAAGATAAGGTGCGTAGAATGTGATTTTTGTCATGCTGTTGAGATCAAGTACAAGGTAATTATGTTATGAGATAAAGTTCTAGATCGAATAGCGGATTTTAAAGGTATAACGGTTCCAATTCCAGAGTAATTCATGTACTATGTGGTACCAATGCCCAGACGTACTCTACTCGTGCCTTTCGTACCCATATCATGCCCATGTTAGAGATTGATACTCCGCGTTTAAGATACTATAATTAAGACTTCATATGATAATAAGTTATGCAGGGGAATGTCCTTTCATGTCTGGCACTTCTGGTGTGCTCATGTCTAATGTTAAAATCGCATTCAGGTCTCACGTATCTATCATGTTTTTATACTCACGTCCATGTTCTAGCATCTAAGTGCTTTTCAAATCTGATGATGATCTTGACCCCTCTGATTATTTTATCCATGTTACCACATACTGGTGCCCCAATCCATTTCGCTATGCATCCCACTTATAGCGGTATCGTAACAATCATTTTGTTAGATAACAATGAAGGCGAACCAAGATGGATGTCCTACCCATGATTCTATGTAATTCATGCTTATGTTCCTTTAGCTAATGTTTTACGATCATGATGACATGATTCTTTTTTTTTCCTTTCGCAAAGTATCTAGGCCTCGTTATGTTCAAGGTGACTTTCTACCCATGTCTTAGATGCTCGAGGAATGAATTATTCATGCATATAATCCATTCTTTCATGAGCCTTATTAATAACAAGGGCGTTTACTCACAGTGATAAGAGTAAGCTATGTTGAACCATGTCCTATTCTTTCGGTATATCTGAATCCTAAAGGTAATGTTTTATCCATCCCTTACGTCTTTGAGTACCTAAGAGTTAGCCTACAATTGTACTCCACGCAAGTCACACTTATGCCTTAGTCTTACTTCAATGCTCATGAACTCAAGTCTATACGCCATGGTATGCAGATACTTATGTGAACGCCATGTTTTTCATGTACCCATGTCCCATGTCATGCTATTCACGTATTCATGTTTCATGCCATATGAATCACGTTCCCATGTACGCATGTCCCACGTTACGTCCTTCATGTACAATACACCATGTCATGTCTGTTATCTAAAGCAAAGTATCTCATGTGAATAGTACCAATAATTCCTTTTCTCTCAGTCCTCTATAATACGCTCACAAGAATGAGCAAGGTGAGCTAAGGTATTCATAATCATGATTAACAGCTAACAAGATAATCAGAAGTAAGGTGCATTCCTATATTCAAATAGATAACTTTTCATATAACCTGTGGTACTTATCTCAAGAGTATTCTACTCAGATTCGACGTATTCATGTCATGCCTATGCTAGAGATTTATGAATACCTATGTTAGGATCATATTCTTGTTATACGACTCAAGTCTGTCGCAATCGCATCGAGTTGCGCTTACATTCAAAGCCTAAGTCATATTCAAAGCTTAAGCCATGTTCTTATTTTATATTACCATGGCGACATACGAACGTCTATGATTAAGTCTCTAAGTATCCAAATCCTACCTGCACTTACTATGCAACCCTCATGTTGTAACAATCATGTTTTCGACATTCAGATCCCATGTTACGATATCCATGTTTACACGTATTCGTATCTCATGATAGTTTAACACTCATGTATTCATGTCATCCAGTTTCATGTATTTATGTCTCACGTCATGCGTCTCATACCCAGGTAATCATGTCTTGTTCGTGCCTATTTCCAGTACTCATGTCATTCGTGCCTACGTATTTCTTCCAAACCCCATGTATAGTAATCATGTAATCAATCAGCCAATATCCGTGTGTTCAAGCCAGCTCAGTATTTATGTTAGCTACATTCAAGATTCAATAATCACGTTATGTCACATCATGTGTATTAAGATACCGTGTGAGTTCTGTGTTGGTACTTTAGTTAGCTGGAAGGCGTTTGAGAAATGTCGTGAGGGTCCGAATTATGAAGGAAGTCTACCATAAATTTTGTAGATTCCAGAGTTAGTAGTGATTCTTAACCACTAGTCATAAATCGAGGACAAATGTTTCATGATTCTCATTCATGTAGGCGCTACTCAATTTCATGTTCCCCATGTACATGTTTCCATGTAATCACGTACTCAGTTCTCATGATCCATGACCATGTTTCGACGTAACCATGTCAAGCTCTTATGTTTTACGTCATGTTTCTTTCATGTTCATGTATTCAAGCCGTGTCCAGCCATGTTGTTAACCATGACCCATCATTCGAGGACGAATGATCCCAAGGGGGAGATATTGTAACACCCCGTACCTTTAACTTACGCTTTGACCATGATCCCAGACTTAGAAAATCAGATAAAGAATGTGGGAATTGGAATTTCCCTGTTCAGTTGTAAGATGGGGGTTTACGCCCATGAACAGTGACCGTATTTCAGTATATGGGCTGTAATTCAAGTCGTAAACTGTTACCAAGGATTTCTGAGCATTCTGGAATTTGGCAGTTGGATGTCATATGGTTAAATACGGACCGTATTTCAAAACTTATTTGGAATTTGGGAAAACTTCCTTGATTAAAGTTGTAGATCGTTGAAATACCTTTCCAACGGTATATTATGGTGGTCAAACAAACATCTGTGCAAATAGTTATGGCTATTTTACTGAAGAGACGCAGTGCAGTCCGTATTTCAAAATACGGACCGTATTTCAAAATACAGCCAGTATTTTAAAATAAGGCCAGTATATAACTAGGCCGAAAATTTAATTTTTCAAAACAGTATATATTCGTCCATAGCAGTTCAAATCATTATTTTTCATTCCTTCAAACCCTAGAACGACCTCCTACCCTCTTCCATCATCAAGAACCAAGGTAAGCCTACTCTAATTATTCCAAGTTAATTCTAATACATATCCTTGTAATCTAAACAAGAAATCATCATTCCAAAACTAGGGTTTTCAAGAAACCCATCTCAAGGTTCAAGAATTCAAGATTTTGGAAATCTTCTTCAAAGCTCAAGTCTTTAATTCAAGTTTTGGAGCGACTATGGTATGTAGAGTTATTATCTACGTGTGAGAACATCATTGTTCTTCCCCGCGCCTCATAATCCATAAATTATGATTCTTCAAGAAAACTAGGGTTTCTATACCATACTCATGATAACCCTAGGTTCATGTCCATGATTATATTATCAATGAATTGTTATAATTCCATCGTTGAGTTCTTAATATTTCTTTATGATTATTAAGAATCTATCCGTAATCTATGAAAAACCTATATATCTCATTCCATGGGTTCATGCATGCTAGTTTATGATATATTATTCTATTTCAAGAAAATACTATACATGTTTTACAAGTTCATGCAAGCAAGCTATAATTCATGATATCCATGTACAAGCAAGTTATATTCATGAAAACCATGGGCAGCAAGTGCAACTTATTTTACATGTTCATGTTTTTTGGAGTGGCTTTAATTACCGAGGAAGGCTTCAGATAGCCTGAAACTACATAGCCACCGTAGGGTGAGGATCGCTCCACCCATGTCCCGGACGATCTCTCATAATGACTGGATCCTTTCATATTTTATTAAATCTCATGTTCCCTGGCATGGACTGAGTGTTCTGCTGGTGGGACGCAAGCACCAGACCATGGATCGGTTATAAGTTATTGCTCTCCCTACTTGTGATATTTTTACCATGTTATATATATATATATCTATGTATTCATGTTCATGACCAGGTTTCAGTTCCTATCATTATTATTTCATGTCCCGTGTTATTTCATTCAGTTGCTTTACATACCAGTACATTCAAAGTGTTGACGTCCCCTTTCTATTGCCCGGGGGCCTGCATTTCATGATGCAGGTACTGATTTACAGGACGACGTATGTGCTCAGTAGGACAGCACTCGTATCAGCTTATTGGTGAGCCCCACCTCATTCGGGGTTTAGTCAACTCTTTGTTTTATAATTAGTTATGCATCTAAGGTATGCTAGGGGCCTTATCCCAGCAAGCATGTTTTCCGGTCAGACTCATGATAGAGGTTTCATAGACTAGACAAGTCAGTTATGTTATGTCAGACTTTCGGAGTCGTATAGCCATTTTTGGCTCATTCATGTTATTTCTGCACTCATGTTTAAACAAGTATTTTTATTAGGTATTATGACTTATTATGTTTTATAAAGGCTCATCATGCATTCACGTTATATTCTGCTCATGTTATGCCTCATGATGATTCAGGAAGCCATGTGGTTCGCTCGGTCACATGCAGTAAGGCACCAAGTGCCGTGTTTCACCCAGGCCATGGTTCAGGGCGTGACAAATAGTCTCTATTCACCTACATTATCCATATTTCCCAATTCACTTCAAACCATCCATATCCATGCTCATAGCACACTATTACATTCACTCATATGAAATGTTTGTCCTATGTTCTTAATGTCATTTACAACATATTTATAATCACAACATATCAAGAATTATAACTCATTCCAAACTACTACTCATAATCTCATTATTCTCACCTTTGTAACCCATTTTCTATCTCCTTTCATAATCCAAGTCTTTCAACCTCTCAATACCTTAAACAACATGGAAAGACCATAAAACTTACCTTAGATAGTGTGGGAATGGACTTTGGGTGGAAACACTTCACTTGAGCAAAACCCTAGTTCCACTTCCACTTGGATTTCTTGTGTTGGATGAACCCTAGTGAGTTTCTTACACTTGATTATCTTGGTTTGATGAAGTTGATCATTAATTTCCTTGAATTCATGTGGAATAGGTGTGGAGAAATATTCTAGAGAGTTCTTGAGAGAAGGGGAGTGACAATGAAATGAACTTGGTCCATTCACAATCGTTCCCGCTTTGGTTTCACGGACCAACATACGGTCCGTATAATTTATATGGAACGTATGTTTTGCCATACTTTTGGTCCATTGAAGGCTCTCAATCTGGGCAGAATATACGGCCTAACATACGGCTAGTATGTTGGGCCGTATAATGCCCAGCTTTTCCGAACTCGTTCTCGTCAACTCGTTTGATCTCCAATATTTATGGAACCTTCTTAATGCTTGTTTAGCACCTCATTAACAATATAAGGGATGTTATAACTCTTCTCCAAAGCATCATTAAGTCATCATTAATTCGGTACTCGTAAATCCTTTCCAATACATAACGTATACTTGCCCTTCCTTGGCAAACTTTCTTCTCTTACTTCGAATGTCTTTGAAATTGCAATTAGGGTCATCAAATGCCATTTCTTACTTATTAACACATCGCATAAATTTTTCCATTCATTATTCTATTCACTGTGCATCAACGGAGAATTTTTCGAGGTGTAACATTCTTCCCCCCTTAAGAACATTCTTCCTCGAATGTTAAGTGCTTGGGAATTCTATAAAAATTTCGCCAGAGTTTCCCTTGTAATAGGGCACTACCATCTTGTCATAACAGCCCATAATAACAATGCCTCATAGGGCCACAACATAATAGCAATAGAGTTTGGCCACACACAACCCAAATGCACAAAAAAGAAAACATACATACCTCAAGATCTTGACGTCTCATCTTGGATCTCTTTCGGGGGTTGAAATAGGTGCGGTACTTGGACTTCATATTTTCTTCCGCTTCCCAAGTCATTTCTTCTCGGTTATTGTTTCTTCACAAAACCTTAACTGAGGCCACTTCTTTGTTTCTAAGTCTCCGTACTTGCCTATCTAATATGACAATCGGTACCTCTTCATAAGTCAACCTTTCTATCACTTGAACATCATTTACTGGCACGATCCTAATAGGATCTCCAACACATTGATGAAACATCGAGACATGGAAAACTGGGTGAACTGACTCCAAATTAGGAGGTAGATCTAATTTGTAAGCCACTACGCCTACCATGTAGATAATCTCATAAGGCCCAATGTACCGGGGCCTAAGCTTCCCCTTTTTGCCAAATCTCATAACACACTTCATTGGCGACACTTTTAAGAATACCTAATATTTCACTTAGAACTCTAAGTCCTTCGACGATTATCTGCATAGAACTTTTGATGACTTTGGGCTGCTAATAACCAATCTTGTATGAGCTTAACTTTCTCTATGGCTTGCTAGACCAAGTCTGACCCTATTAATTTGGTCTCTTCTACTTCGAACCACTCAACTGGGGATCTACACTCTCTCCCATATAAAGCCTCATACGGTGCCATTTGGATGCTAGAATGATAACTATTATTATAAGCAAATTCAATAAGTGGTAAGTGATCATCCCAATTACCTCCAAAATCCAACATACATACCCGTAGCATATCCTCGAGAGTCTGAATGGTACGCTCAGCTTGTCCATCAGTCTGATGGTGAAATGTCGTGCTAAGACTCACTTGGGTCCCCAAACGCTCTTGGAAGGATTTCCAAAAATTAGGTGTAAACTGAGTTCCTCTATCAGAGATAATAGATACTGGAACACCGTGAAGTCGCACTATCTCTTTAACATAAAGCTTTGCATAATCTTCTGCCACATATGTAGTTCTGACTGGTAAGAAATGAGCTGACTTTGTGAGTCTATCAATAATCACCCATATAGAATCATACTTACGTCGAGAACGCGGTAAGCCTGTGATGAAGTCTATGTTAATTACTTTCCACTTCCAAGTTGGAATTTCTATGGCTTGCAACAATACGCCCAGTTTTTGGTGCTCGATTTTCACTTGTTGACAATTGGGACAAACTACAAATTTCGCTATATCCTTCTTCATCCCATTCCATCAATATATAGATTTAAGATCATGATACATTTTCGTTGCTTCGGGGTGGACAGAATAACGGGAGTAATGGGCTTCTCTCAATATTTGGTGGCATAATCCTGCCACATCAGGAACACATAATCTGCCTCGGCATCGGAGAACTCCATCTCCTGAGACCTCAAATGATGACTTCTCCTTCTGAGAGAATGTATCTCTGTAATGCATTAGCAGGGATTTTCGTATTGTCGCTCTTTCACTTCCACTACTAGCGACGAGACTTTTGAATTCTGAATGTTAGCTCTCATGCTACCTGAGTCCACTACTTCAACTCCTAGGTTAGCTAACTGCTAGAGCGCATGAGCCATTTCTCTTTTCTCTGGCCGAACATCAATCAAACTTCCCATAGATCTACGGCTAAGAGCATCAGCCATGACATTTTCCTTTCTGGGGTGATACAGGATATCAACATCATAGTCTTTTAGCAATTCCAACCACCGTCGTTGCCGTAATTTCAGCTTCTTCTGCTTGAAGATATACTGAAGGCTCTTATGATCGGTATAAATATCCACATGGACACCATACAAATAATGTCTCCACATGTTTAATGCGTGAATAACTACAACCAATTCAAGGTCATGGGTTGGAAATTTTTCTCATGTTTCCGTAATTGCCTTGAAGCATACGCAATCACCTTACCATGTTGCATCAACACACAGCCTAGCCCAATGCCCGAAGCGTCGCAATAAACAACATAACCTTTCCATCCATCTGGATGTGTCAGGACTGGGGTAGAAATTAATCTATCCTTTAGCTCTTGGAAACTACGTTCACAAGCATCTGTCCATTGAAACTTTGCTGATTTCTGGGTCAGCTTTGTGAGTGGTACAGAAATAGAAGAAAAGCCTTCTACAAATCTCATGTAATAACCTGCTAAGCCCAGAAAACTACGAACCTCCGTAGAAGTCGTGGGCCTTGGCAAAGTCTTCACGGCCTCAATCTTTTGGCTATCTACGTGAATACCATCGGCTGAAACAATGTACCCCAAAAATGCCACTGAGTTCAACCAAAACTCACACTTAGAAAATTTGGCGAATAACTCTCGAGTTTGAAGAACCCTAAGGACAGTCCACAAATGATCCGCATGTTCTGTCTCGGATCTAGAATACACCAAGATATCGTTGATGAATACAATCACAAATAAATCTAGGAAGGGTCTGAACACATTGTTCATCAAATCCATAAATATTGCCAGTGCATTTGTTAGCCCGAATTATCACCCGGAACTCAAAATGGCCATATCTTGTTCTGAAGGCTGTCTTAGGGATATCTTTCTCCCTAACTCTCATTTAATGATACCCGGATCTCAAATCTATCTTTGAAAACTATTTGGCGCCTTGCAATTGATCAAATAAGTCATTAATCCTCGGAAGAGGGTATTTATTATTAATCATCATCTTATTCAGTTGCTGATAGTAACTGCACATTCGTAAGTAGCCGTCTTTCTTTCGGACAAACAACATGGGTACTCCCCACGGGGAAGAACTAGGCCTAATAAAGCCTTTCTCAAGCAAGTCCTTCAATTGCTCCTTCAACTCTTTCAACTCTGCGGGAGCCATTCTATAAGGTGGAATAGATATAGGCTTGGTGTCCGGCAAAACATCAATAGCGAAATTAATCTCTCTTTCCGGAGGAAGGCCTGGAAGCTCTTTCGGCAATACATCCGAAAACTCATTCACCACGGGAACTGACTGAAGAGTTGGCGGTTCGGCTTCTATATCTTTAACCCGAACTAGATAATAAATGCAACCTTTTGTGATCATTTTCCTTGCCTTTAGATAGGAAATAAACCTACCTTATGGTGACACAGTATTTTCCTTCCATTCTAAAACTGGTTCTCCCGGAAACTGGAAACGAACCCTTTAAATTCTATAATCAACATTGGCATAGCAAGAAGCCAACCAATTCATACCTATGATAACATCAAAATCCACCATTGTTAACTCATACAAGTTAACCATAGTACGATGGTCACAAATCACAACTATGCAATTTTTATATACTCGGCTAGCTATTACCGACTCACTAACGGGCTTAGACACCTCAAAGGTTTCATAGACTCCGGTTTGACTCCAAACCGACTTGCAATATATGGAGTAACATATGACAATGTGGAGCTCGGATCTATCAAAGCATATACATCATGAGAAAATACCGATAATATACCTGTGACAACATCAGGAGAATACTTAAGATCCTGGCGTCCAGCCAAAGCATAAATATGGTGTTGAGGACCGCTAGAAATAGGGACTCTCTCTCTGCCTCTACCATGGCCGACTGGCGCATGTGAACCTGGCCCTATAGGGCGTATAGATGATGAAGATCCGGCTGCCGACCCTGAAGGCTGGGTCCTACCTCTACCACCAACTGAGGGGTAATCACGCATAATATGGCCTGGCCGACCACATGCATAGCAAATCTCTTAGCCTAATCGGCACTGGCCCCAATGTAATTTCCTTCACTGTGAACATTGTGGCACGGGTGGCCTCTGCTGACCCGAATCACCTCTGAACCGAGAACCGAAAAAACTCTGACTCGGCCCGGAATGAGTAGATCTATCAAATCTCTGGCTTGTAAATTGTGGAGGCGCACTAGTAATAGAATGGCCTGAATGCCTAGAAAACTGTTGTTTGTGCCCGCCTCTTAACTCACTCATCGGACTCGAAGATCTGGCCCTCTTGTTATACCCTCTATCATGCTCACGCTCACTTCTTTGTTGTTCTTGGCTTTCCTCTAAATTTTGAGCATGGGCTTGAATGCATGAAATGTCCATATTGTCCTGAAGGGACGCAGTCAAGCACCTATCCATCAAATGTGGCCCTCGGCCTTTCACAAATCAGTGCACTCGGTCACCCATATCCGCTACCAAAGCTGAAGCGTACCTAGCCAAAGAATTGGAGCGGAGACTATACTCTAAAGCACTCATACTTCCTTGCCGAACTTATCAGCTCTAGCTAGCCGAACCTCTGGAGGCAAGTAATGTTGGAGGAAAGCATCTACAAATTCTTGCCATACGGGGGGAGGCGCATTACCTCCCCGTGAAGCCATCCAAATCGTGTACCAATGAACCGTAACATCCCTCAATCTATAGGATGCTAACTCCACTGAAGCGTCCTCAACATTCCATCAATAAAATTCTGAGGGTCCTCATCCGGCTTTGATCCAAAAAATTTCGGAGGGTTCAAGCTAACAAAATCACAGGCCCTTACACTAACAACCCTATTACCTTGCCTTGTACCTTGCCGCTGATCTGGGCGGCAACCAATTGAGTAATCAAATGAATGGCCTTTTTTACATCTTGGCCTGAAGCATCCGGGGGAGGAGCTGGAGGTGCTGGAGCTGGGGCTGAGGCTCCCTCGTGCTCCTCAGAAATAGGCACTGAGTGAGAGGACTGAGATTGAGCCACATTCTGGGACTCACTTTCCTCTACAACTGTTGGTTGTGCTCTTTCAGCCCGCTTTCCTGCCACTGTCTTGCCCTTTTGGGCTGCCGTAGCCTTTCTCTTCACAGGCATCTCTGAAATACACAATACACAGTTAAGGAAAAGAGAAATCCTTATTTTATGGCTCTATCGCACGATCTTATGAAGAAAGAACGTCATTCATTCCTAAAATGCCCGTAGCCTCTTGTTTATAAGTGTGGTGCACAACACACCCATAATCAAGACTCTACTGGACACGACTCGTAGACATACCCTAGGACAGAACTGCTCTGATACCACTGTTGTCACGACCCAACTGGAGGGCCATGATGGGTACCCGGAGCTAACCCACCAGGGCACCTCTTAACGTACATTCACATTTACATCTAGGTGAGCCACATAGCTTAATCATAATTTCTATCCATCATGCATGCTAATCTCATTGGGAAATAATACATTTATATCACCATCAACAACTATGCCCATATCAATGTACATAAGCCGACGAGGCTAACAAAATGACATACAAAATATAAGCCGACAAGGCTAAATACATCTAACCATGTACACATGTTACGAGCCTCTAAGGAGAGTACGTCAAATCATATAGGCGGGACAGGACCTCGCCATGCCCATAAGTATCTACACAAAAGAATAGATACCAAAAGTTGTAGCTCCAAATGAAATGAAGCTCCACTACGTAGTCCCTAAGTAATAAAGTTATGGATCAAGTCTGTCTCCCTGGCCACCTGCGGGCATGACACAGCGTCCAAAAAAAAAAGGATGTCAATACGAAGAATGTACTGAGTATGTAAAGCATAATCAACATCATTATAGAAGCATAATAGACAACATAAGAAATAGTATAAGATGGGAGGTAGTAGAACCATCGTCATAAACACTTACTTTCTTTTCATAGGGACCTTCCATTTCTAATGCGTGATTGTGTACATACATCCATATCCTTATCCGTATCCGTGTCTATATTTATTTACATTTTCATATCCACATTCATAATCATAATCGTATTCATACTCGTATTCATAGCATACCCGACCATGAAGGGTCGGTGTTTCGCATACCCGGCCATGGCAAGGCTCGCTGATTATACATATCTGGCCCTACCAAGGCTTAGGGTTATCTGTACCCAACTACAATGGTGTGCGCGCAATACATATCATACCCGGCCATATAAGCTCGGTGTTGCATAATAGTCGTACATAAACACATATACATAAGAGCTCATAAGCATCTTTGGAATCATTACTATCATCGTTTCATTACATCTATCCTTAGAGGATCACTCATCATATAAGGAATTTAGTAGACTCGAATTATAACGAGAATCATTAGCGTTAGTAGCTTTTAAAGATAGAATCATTTGAAAGACATTATAGCCTCATGAAAGGATAGGTATATAGCCAAAGAATCATGCCTTATTGAAAGAAGGGTTAGCCTTACATACCTTTTTGTTTAGCTATTCTATCACTTAAACGTTCTCCTTCAATGCTCACGTTTCTACCGTCATTAGAGTTTATACTAACATTATAAAATCGATAGCTTAACATACTTGACTAAACCTAGAGAAAATTGGGCAGCATCTGTTTTATTTATACAACTTCCTCCATATCATATATCAACTCCCAAACATCTATAATAACATTCACATCATCATAAGCAATAGTCTCTATTCACCTACATTATCCATATTTCCCAATTCAATTTAAATCATCCATATCCATGGTCATAGCACACTATTACATTCACTCATATGAAATGTTTATCCCATGTTCTTAATGTCATTTATAACATATTTATAATCACAACATATCAAGAATTATAACTCATTTCAAACTACTACACAAAATCTCATTATTCTCACTGTTGTAACCCATTTTCTATCTCCTTTCATAATCCAAGTCTTTCAACCTCTGAATACCTTAAACAACACGGAAAGACCATAAAAATTACCTTAGATAGTGTAGGAATGGACTTTGGGTGGAAATGCTTCACTTGAGCAAAACCCTAGTTCCACTTTCACTTGGATTTCTTGTCTTGGATGAACCCTAGTGAGTTTCTTACACTTGATTCTCTTGGTTTGATGAAGTTGATCATTAATTTCCTTGAATTCTTGTGGAATAAGTGTGGAGAAATATTCTAGAGAGTTATTGAGAGAAGGGGAGTGACGATGAAATGAAATGAAATGAACTTGGTCCCCTTTTTAATAATTCACAATCTGTCCCGCTTTGGTTTCATGGACCAACATACGGTCCGTATAATTTATATGGACCGTATGTTTGGCCGTACTTTTCGTCCAGTGAAGGCTTCCAATCTAGGCAGAATATATGGCCTAACATACGGCCAGTATATTTTATACAGCCAGTATGTTGGGTCGTATAATGCCCAGCTTTTCCGAACTCGTTCTTGTCGACTCGTTTGATCTCCAATCCTTATGGAACCTTCTTAACACGTATTTAGCACCTCATTAACAATCTAAGGGACGTTATAACTCTTCTCCAAAGAATCATTAAGTCATCATTAATTCAGTACTCGTAAATCCTTTCCGATACATAACGTATACCTTGCCTTCCTTAGCAAACATTCTTCTCTTACTTCGAATGTCTTTGAAATCGCAATTTGGGTCATCAAATGCTATTTCTTACTTATTAACACATCGTATACATTGTGCCCTTCGTTAGTCTATTCACTGTGTATCAACGGAGAATTTTTCGAGGTGTAACAGGACCCCAGAACCAAACTATACGTCTTCATAACCAAAACCAAAAAGGTTGTAAATAATGAACAAAGGTGCATCCTTGAGAAGAAATAAGCAAGTCTTATGTGGGCGACGAGGAAATTTTAAACTCCTAAGATTTAACCAGGAGGATGGATGTGAAACCATGATTGGTACGCCTATTTAAGGGAAGGATGTACCCCAAGACGAGATTTTTAGCGTCAAAAGGGATTCGCACTCGTAACGAAGCACTCCAAAGTTTCCTAACCTATGAGTAAAGGATGACTAATAGAAATAGGCGTTTTACAAGTAAAAGAAAACAAAAGGGACTATGAGGACTAAAGAAAGGAGGAGGTGTCAACGAAATGGTTAAAGGGAATTATCTGGCCGCCGACAATAAGGAGAAGGTTAATGAGTCACTAGGCATGCCCAGAGGAAAACAAATTGAAATTAGAAGACAATGGTTGTGTAAAAGATACAAAGATGCGATCATGTATATATATATATATACATGTGTACAAGTTGTAATATCAAAAAGGAAGATGAAGACTCGACGAAAGAAGAAAGAAAAGGGTGTACTTTGTGAGGATTTCATAATAAGAACAAGAATAGACAGAACACTAGAAGGACTATGATGCATAGCTGGGATGCAAACAAGTAGTTAAGAAGAATTACGGGACAAAATGAGCTAAGTTAATGAAAGGACGAGTCATGGGAATGGATAGTTTGGAATAACAACTTTTAATGGTATAGTATAGACATAAATTGGAATTGGGAACCTAAAGCAAGAAGAATTTGAAGGATATTAAGAAGATAGTCGTGGAGAAAGACTAGGGCTAAAGGAGCATGGTATAGTCGGACACTTCATAAGGGGCCTAATGAATTCCAATGTCCCCATTAATTTATTAGCCTAGGGGACTACTAGTCATGAAATGTAGAAGTGAAAAGTCAATAAAGAAGGCATCTGAATTGTATCTGATATGTATAAGCATGGAAATAAGTTAAACCATGCGATGAAAAGAACTACAGCATTATATGGAATAGAAGAGTTAAAGGATCGCTAAGGTCGGCTAGATGACTATCAAAGATAGTTAATACTCAAAGGTTACTTGTATATGAGAACATCCTTTAAAGGGAGGAAGAACAAATTCAATTCTAAGATGAACTACAATATTCCCATGTTCAAAGGAAGGGAAATGTACTGGCTTAAAGGAGCCTAAATTCGAGATGAACCAATATATCAAGAATGCGCTAAAGAAAAGTGAGAATGGACTAAATGCAAGTATGTTATGAGACAAATGTGAAAAAGGAGGCATGGCAAGATGATGAAGGTTTAGCGAATCAAACAGAATAAGTTTCGTCAACGCGATACGTTGTATTCCGGACTATGACTCGAATCACTCGCGCCAAAGAAGTTTTAGGTACATTTATATATGTGGTAAAATACTCTTATGGGTAACAGAAAGAGTAAGAAAGGTCGCATGTGACCAGGGATAAGTATAAGAGACAATCTAACATAAAATAATTGCTGAGAATAATAAGTCATTATCAAGGAAATGCTATTACAAATCATCTGGGCACTACCATAAGTGGAACTAAGATAATATTATAAGGAATTAAGGAGTCCGATCAAGGAATTAAAAGGATATGATAGGGTATGTATACAAGGTCGACTAGTACAGAAAAGGATAATCTAAAATAGCTCTAGAGAAGCAAGCAAGAAAGGTGTTATATCTGAACAAGAGAGTTTGTCTACTAGTAGAGAAATAAAGAGCAAGTAAAAGGGTACTACAATTAGGGGTACTTATAGATCGTTAGGGAGCCGTAGCAATCATGGGCCAAGATCATTGTAATGGGAACAGGACGATAACTGAATATCAGCTGACCACTGGTTACATATGGAAGGGCATGAGAATGTGAAACTAATGGATGAGTTCAACCGAGAACCAGGGAAACATGAAAGAAGACTGATGAGCTCATATTATAAAAGCATGGAAATCAGGAACTAAAGGAGGACAACCATTTTAAGAAATTAATGATAGCATCCTAAGCTCACAAGCTACAACATTCGAGGATGAATGTTTCTAAGGGGCAAAGGATGTTACACCTTGTACTTTCAGAGCATGAGCACACTACGTATTTCACCGTACTAATGGAGTATCGGAGACGTGCCACGAAGTTTTGAAAGATATAAGCCATGGGAAATGCGTAACAATGAAGTAAAGGATGAATTACGATTTCGTAAGTCGTAACCGGGAAAGACAACCTTAGAACCAAAGGAAATGACCATTATAAATTATAATTAATGATAAATATCATGTATGGAGAGTTTCAGAAGATTCTGGGATCAAGCAAATCGAAGAAAATAAGTTTGTCGAAAATTTGGAAAAGGTTGGCAGAATTTTGGACAGAAATTTTAGGCCAACTTTAGAGGGATATATCTCCTAGTATATCATGAGTTTTGAAGTGAAACAAAAGCCTAAATTGAATTTCAGGAAGTATAGCTTCCAACGCAATAAACCGTTCGTCAAAACGACATCGGAGTAGAGAGTTATGGGTATTTCAAGATAAGCCTCCAAGCTACCAAATGGCTCCCCGCGGGCTCTACCTGGAAAGTCGGTGGAACTGACTCTAAAGGGTTATCAATACCCTATTATTCCACATTTTTCATCATTTACACTTATTGGGAGTTCTATATACATCCACACAATTCTCTTAAACACTTATAACCCCTTAAATCAAGAATTCAACAAGATTACACCAAACTAGTTCATGAAAAGTGATTGTTCTTGTTTCTACTTGATGTTGTTGTGAGTTTGATCTTGAATAAAGTTGGTGTGGCTAAATTTCTTCAAGTATAAGTTATGTTCTTCATCCTATCTCTTATGTTGAGTTGATTTGAAGGTTTAGCAAGTCTTAAAAGTGAAAATAGTTATGGAGTAAAGGTCATAAAGTGTTGTGTTGTAGTTGTTGAGTTTATGGACTGCTTTGAACATGTTGTGGCTGTGTTGTTGAGCTAATTTCCATGTACATGGATGGTATCTAATGTTGTTGGTGTGTTGATGGCATTATGCTCCTTGATTGGGAAGAAAGAAAGTGTATATTATTATTGTATAATGATAAACAACGTGTGGGATGTTTTATGGAATATTTTGGTATTGATGATGATGTTGTTGGTGTTAGTGTTGTTGTTGTTGTTGTTGTTGTTGTTTTGGTTGTTAGTATTGTGATTTTGGGCTAGGGATATAAACAGGGGAAATGCTGCCCGAATTTTGGCAAATTCTAAAGGGGTTTAATTTGAAAACATAAGATGAGCATACGACAATAAGCCTAACAGTAGTATGAATTCTCTTTGAATGTAGATTTGCGAGCTTGGAAGGATAAGCGTTAAATAGTAGGAGACCAAAAAGGTATGTAAGGATAAACCCTTTCTTTCTAAAGGCATGACTCTTTTCGTATGAACCCATACATGTTTCGCATAATATCCTTAGTCCCAAAAAGCTAGAAGTTCATGATTCTCAAAGTTCTCATGATGCTTAAGATAGATGTTTTCCATAATGAAAATGATGATGATGATAATTCCATTTTGGAGATTCCAAAGCTTATGGATTTGATGCAATTATGAGATTATTAAGCTTATTTCACGATTTCCTTAATTTTATTCATTGTTGTTGATCTCACCTTATGTTAGTTGTCCCTTCAAGGTGAGATATAGCGATGATGATTGTTCCATAATATAATCGGAGGCGACCGACCTTACGTCACTCCGATAGAGTTGTGGCTTTTAATTAGGCTCTCATGCATGCTTTATATATATATGTAAGTATTTTCTTTCACACCGCGCCTCAACGGCCAGGCAAGATACTATATATATATAACACCGTGCCAACATGGCCAGACAAGATAAGACCATGCCTACATGGCCGGGCGAGATAACAACGTGCCTACATAGCAGGGCAAGATAAAACTTTGCCTACATGGCTGGGCAGACACCACTAGTGGGCGGCATGAGATGATTACCCCGGACGCGGGAGGCCTAGAAGCGGGCTAATGATGATAACACCGTGCCTATATGGCCAAGCAGCATAACACCGTACCTATATAGTGGGGCAATTTATATATATATATATATATATATATATATATATATATATATATATATATAATGTTGATTTAAAAAGCTCAAGTTAGCATGCATGGTATCCGCCTTATGAGGCAATCAGATGTATAGGTTATCCTTATCTCATGTTATGTTTCATATTTCTTGTTATGTTATTATTCATGCCTTACATACTGAGTACATTATTGGTACTAACTTCCTTTTGTTTGTGGACACTACGCTCATACCCGCAAATAGGCAGGGAGACAGATCAGGTTCGTAGGTGCTTTATCAGCGGATTCTCAGGGGCACTCCACTTACTCCGGAGCGACAGTCTATTAGTATTGGTCCTTATGGTCACTTGTATTCTATGTAGAGGCTCGTAGACATGTTCGTACAGTTAGACGTTTCATTAACCTACCGAGTCATAACATTGTATAACATTTTAATAGCCTTGTCGGCTTGTGATGATGGACAGAATTATTGAAGATTATATAGAGATGTGTTGTTATGTTATAATATATGTCCTTAAAGATTATGATGTCCATGAACTATTTTTATGGTCCACCCAGAAATTATTATGAGACGTATGCTCAGAGGTGCTCAGTGGGTTAGCTCCGGGAGCCCATCATGGCCCTCTAGTTGGGTCGTGACAATATTTTACTTACTTCCATTTGTGTGATAGAGGTGATACTCATCTTGGCTGCATTACATTGAATCATGACTCATTTTGGTGATTTCATATTGATTTGTCCTTATTGTTGAGCGGCTGTGTTTACGTGTAACTTCATGGCTCCGTTGACTAATGAGGAACGGTGGTGACAGAATGATTCCATTTAGCATGATTCAGATCTGGAAGTACGGTTGAGATACCATCGTTGATTATGTTGCTCTTACTTAGTTTTACTTGCATTTGATAAGTGATTATTGAGTAATGCCTGATGTGGGCTATTGTACTATGTGTCTAGTTGTCAATTTACGAGTTGTTAGCTTATGAAGGGAAAAGGTAAGGATTAGTGGTTCCATTTAGTGTCGGTTGTATGGAGATTTGATGCACGGTCCTCATTAATTGTTGTGGGTTAGCTAGCCTAGTAGTCTATCTTAAATGTAACCGTTTGTTGTCTTTTAGTCCTTACTTCATGTGGTTGCGTTGATGGGGTAATGGAAAAGGGATGTGAGTATGTTTATGTCGGGAATTTTTTAGTACGGGTAGGATTTATAAAAGGTTTTACAATATTTATTTGGTTATTCTAATTAATTTTATATCGTATTACGTGAAATAATCTTAGTTGGCCTATGATGCTTACCAGTATGTGTGGTGTACTGATGCTATTCTTGCTACATACTTTTCAGGTGTAGATGTGTTTTAGGTTATTGCTTGAAGGTTTCACTTAGTTGCAGTGGCAGACATCTTCTTACGGCTTCTCTGCATCTCATTCCAAGGCAGAAGTTCTGTTGTTTTATTTTAAGTTTATTCCTCTGTATTGTAGAGGCTCTTGTATACGTCTACACTAGGTCTCGGGAAATCGTAAGCTCTAATTTTATAAAAATGTCACTTATGTTTTCTAACTTAATGTTTATGATTATCATCTATTAAATGGAAAACTAAGTTTAAAATAATGGGTTGGCTGGTGAGGGTTCGCCTACTAGGAGGAAATATGGTAGGTGCCCACACGATCTGTAATTTGGGTCGTAACACTGGATTTGACAATCCAGAACGAAGGTAATAGTACTAATTGAAATTCAAAGGCCATGTACTTATAAGCAGTTGGTTGAAAGTGACATTGTAAGTGGTAAGTTTAAATGCTCACATATGGACATGACGATTAGCTATATGATTAGTGTTGCATCTACTAGGGACAAAATAGCTCCTGCATTCATAAAGAAGGATTATCATGTCCGTCTGTATCTTCTTAATATTGTTTGTGATGGTTCTAGGCCTATTCTAAGGATAAATGTGGCTGAGAGTTCTGTTGGAGGTTCAAATGCCACTACAGCAACATTACCCCCCATCATCACCATTATTATTTGTTGAAGAATCCAAGAATAATCCTTGTCAAGAAAATTACGACGATTTTGCCATTGGTTTTAACAAATATTGCTCATCAGAGTATGCTACAACACAGCCCAGCGAAAACCTTATCGATGACACTGGCTTTTTTGTGGGAATCATTTATGATCACAAAGGCATTTGTAAAGGCATTGATGCTAGCTTTCATGAAAATAAATCATCGATCGAGGAAAACGTGTTGAAGCCATACTATGGATACAGAGGAAGCATCTATGTAATGACTCACTAGGTCGTTATGGGGGGTGACTTAGAAAACTAAACCTCCGTTAGTAATTCTGAGGCCGCGGGCGAGTCCATAGCGTGTTTTTATGTGTTTGTGCTTGTTTTGTTTGAATTTGTAGTGCCTCGAATTGTTGTTGGAATTTTTGGGTGAAAAACTAGGGAGAAAACCGAGCTACTGGTAAAAATAAACCACTGTAGTGGGTGAGGGACCGCTGTAGTGGGTCCTTCATAGCGGTGTTAGGCTCGCTGCCGCGGGGTGGGGGAAATTAAATGAGGTTCACCATAGCGGGAGGATTCCCGCTATAAAGAGATCGCTGCAGTGAGACATTGATAGCTGCAGTGGTCAACGGGTGGCAGAATCCGTTTTTATATTCTTTATTCCTAACCTATTCCCCACACAACTCCAAAACAGTTTCCAAAAACTCATGTGGAGAAATTCTAAGGATAGGGTTAAAACTCTCTTGAAAGGTAAGTCTATCCCCTTCACTTTGTTCATTCCATCATATTGTTAGGTTCCGTGATAAGTTAAAGGGTCTGTAGTGGCGAATGAAAGGATAAAACCTTAGAAAATGCAAACCCTTGAATAAATGAATGGGTTATCGATTCTATTGTTGTTTCCTCATCTAGGAGTATAGATTATCACTTTCTAGGAGGAGAATTTGATTATTAAATGTTATGTCCCGTGTCTCGTATAAGTGAAAAATCGAGAAATAATTAAGATTGGTGTCTTATGAGGAAATATTTTGATTTTGGTGAATATGGCTATGTTGGTTATGGAATTATTAATGTCAAGACATCGGGGAAGGCCGAGGGTAAATTTGGAATTTCGGAAATTAGTTTCGGGAATTACAAAACGGGACTTTTAATGAATTGGGCCAAGATTGGACAACAAGAAATTGAGGCCCAAGTCCTTGGGGGTGGCCGGTCACTTGGTTGGCCCAAACCCATTTGTTTAATGTCATGTACTATGCACATGACTTCCTATAGTGGATATATATCAATGATCCTTGGTAATTATCAAGAAAATAGAACAAAATTCAAGAACACCCAAAAAAAGGGCATTCGGCCGTAGAAGAGAAAGAAAGAAAAAGAAAATTTCCAAGCTTGGTTATTGATCTAAAAATCTTAAGTTCTACATAGTTATGAAGTACTCAAGGCCCTCTTCAACGGGGTATAATTAGTTTGGTACAAGAACCACGTTTGCGACAAATCGGAATTTCAAGAAAAAGGTAAGAAATCTATGTTTTTATGTTATGAAATGGATTTATACGTTATAGTAATTGATGTTGCACGAGGATTATGGGATGGTGTTGTGTTTGTGTATGGCGTGTGGGTGTAAAAAGGGTGTGTTTGGCCGTGAGTTTCATGAAGTGCAAGGCATAGGAATTTTATCTTGTTTAGTTTGAATAATGCGTTGTTGTGATCTTTATGTCGTAAAAGATTGATTAAAGAATTGAGTTGGCGTTAGAAAATGATTTCGGATATTATCGGAAAGTGTATACCTTTGGTATCATGGTGTATATCATTGTATATTTAGGGTGCTAAAGACTTTAAATGTGACATATAGTTGATGTTAATGAATTCGGAAAGAAACGACGCAAGTTAGAATGTTCGTCGTGACTTTTGATGTTTTGAATGAAATATGGAAAGTAATGAACTTTGGGAAAGTTTGTATATGGTTTGGAACTTGTTTGTAATGTGAATGAATAATCTTGAATGATATGGATGTAGATTTGGAATTTTGGAGTTTGAATCAAGAATTGTCAACTTGTGTAGTAAGGTAGGATTGTGAAGCTAGAGTGGTTTGATTATGGGTTTTGTTGTTTGATGATGTTTGGGTTGTTGTTGTTGTTGTTGTTGTTGTATTTTGAGCCGAGCTAAGTCTCGGGGATGTTAGATTTATAGGGGAAGTGCTGCCGAAATTTCGGTAGCCAAGTATAGCCCAAAGATGAAAATGTTAACTTTCATGAATAGTAACTGGTAAAAGTGACCATTTGCAGTTTTCGGACGAAACGGGAATTGAGATTTGACGAGCGTAAGGCGCCATCCAGGTATGTAAAGCCTACCTATCCTTCTTTTGGCATGTCCTAGTCATACTAGGTTAAGATCGGACCCTCGGGGATAACTCTGCTCTTGGAAATTTAGATTCAAGTTTGGATACTATTCATTCAGCGCAATTGAACCCTATTCGTTGTATTTGGTTGAAGGAATGTTCGAACCTTCATAACTTTTGTCGTTGTGTCCGAAACTCTCCGAAACTTTCGTAGATGGCTCTATGGAGTCTAGAGTCAGTGATTTGTGTCCGCCGCCTCAATTTGACTCGAGGTGGGCCCGCAAGCCCCGAGGCTTCCCTTATTCGACTTGTTTGGTTTGTTTTCGTTCGATATGAAAAGTAATCATTTGTCTGTGACTCAAAGGTTCGTTTGAGAATTTCTATATCATCATGGAACGTTTTGCACTATGAATGATGTTAGATGTTCGGAAAATGATCCGTGAATGGTTTTTCCAAAGGTTCTGCAGTCTGAAACTTCGCGACTTCCATACATTAATTTTGATCGACCTGACTTCTACTCCGAGCCCTCTGGCGTCGGTATATCCCTATATGTAACTATATGTCGAGTCCGGTAACTTACTTTTAATATGCATATGGTTTCTGCACTACTCCGTTCGTGCCATCCACTATGAATTCGTTCGTCGGTACCCGGGCCGGCTTTGTGATCGTGCGCGCTATACCATATTCGGAAGTTATGATGTGATATGGTTTCCGAGGCCTCGCCATAGGGCCGGTCACCGTCTATGGAGTTATGATGTGATATGGCATTTGATATGTTCTGATGATGTGATATGTGTGTGATATGATGTGTCTGGAGACTGTACGGAGATTTGAAAACTTCTGGAGTTATGATGTGTTGTGGCACTAGCGTCGGGGGTGACCACGTTCCTAAACCCTATACATGATTTCATTTGCATTTGTACATTTGCCTTCCGCACAGGTTTGCTTTGCTACTTTGACGTTTGTGTTTGTTTCTTCTGACTCCAGTTGTGTTTGCGATTTCTGTACCTTCTGCTTTACATACTCAGTACTTCTCCCGTACTGACCCCCGGTTCTTCGGGGGCTGTGTTTCATGCCCGCAGGTACAGAAGCTCGTTTGGGTGGTCCTCCGGTTTAGGCTACTCATTCTGCTGTGTTGGAGAGCTCCCTTTGATCCGGAGCCTAACTTTTGGTACATACCTTTTGTTGTGTGGGTATTCTGTACATTTGTGGATGTGTGGGTACGGCGGGGCCCTGTCCCGTCATATGTTCGTATGTTCTGTTTTGTTTAGAGGCCTGTAGTCACATTTGTGGGTCGTGGGTCCGGTGTGTTTGTATGTGAATCTGTTGTGCTTTCTTAAGCGGCCCGTACGCTACTATGGCCAAGACGGCCCCTGAGTTTGTACGTGTGTGTGCATTTGGGCGACGTATATTCCGCCACCTTTCTGATTTTGATTTGACTAATTTGAACGGGCGACCGCTTAAGATAAGTGTTCGATAAATGTTTGTGTCTGGCGTCTGTTGTTCATTTTCAGTTCAAATAACGTATGTTGAGTTTGAATGAGTCTGAATACGATGATCTGGCTGTGAGTCTGTTTGGGGTGCCTAAGTAGGGCACCAGTCGCGGCCCACGGGGTTGGGTCGTGACAAAAGTGGTATCAGAGCAGTTTGTCCTCGGAATGTCTACAGGTCGTGTTTAGTAGAGTCTTGTTTATCGATGTGTTGTGCACCACATCTATAAACAGGAGGCTACAGGGCATTTAGGATGTTGCTGTCTTTGGAATCTTAGATCGTGCGATAGAGCTGTGCTATTAGGGTCATTCTGATCTGACCCGTTGTTGTGTTTGCAGTGATGCCTCCGAAGAAGGCAACGGCGGCCCAGAAGGGCAAGGCGAAGATGGGAGAGACTAGCCAGGCACAACGAGCTACCCGGGCTCGTGTCTATGATCTGCCTGAGGTTGTGCCTCATTCTGAGGGGTCTGCTACACCCCCACTAGTACAGCCTGGAGCAGGACCTTCAGCAGCTCCAGAGGTCCGTGTACCCGCCCCTGAGACCCCAGCTCCTCAGCCAGGGGCGGAGGATAGGACCCTGAGGGAGGTTGTACAGTTGTTGACCACGATAGTAGCGGGACAGGCTCGCAGACGCGGGCGGAGGGACGATGATGATGAGGACAGGCGGGACAGCCTGAGAGTTCGGGAGTTCTTATTATGTGGCCCTCCAGAGTTTTTCGGGTCTAAGCCCGATGAGGACCCCCATGACTTTATTCGGGGGATGGGGCGTGCCTTAGACTTGGTCAGGGCTTCAGAGACCGAGTCGGTTGAGCTGGCTTCGCATAGACTTCGGGATGTTGCCGCGCATTGGTATGAGACTTGGGAGTTATCCAGGGGTGAGGGTGCTCCTCCAGCTACGTGGGATCAGTTTGTGACTGCTTTCACCCGTCACTTTCTGCCCCCAGAGTTACGACGGGAGCGAGCTGATTGGTTTTTACATCTACAGCAGAGGGGTCGAAGCGTTCGTGAATATAATTTGGAGTTTGATTCCCTGGCCCGGTATGCCCCTGCCGTGGTGGCAGATATGACAGATCGGATGCATAGATATGTTATGGGGTTGGATCGTTACCTGATTGACGGTTGTATGGCGGTGTCATTGCAGACAGATATGGACATCGCCCGTCTACAGGCCTACGCCCAGGGGATGGAGAACCGGCACCGAGCAGATAGGCCCAGCAGAGAGTATGATGGGAGACGGCCCAAGAGGGCCAGATCAGCGGGGTATTCTGGAGATTCTCGGGGCGGGCAGCCCCAGCATCAGTCCAGTGGGTATTTCCCTCCGTTAGGTCGGGACACACAGTCTACTAGTAAGCGATTTGATGGCGCAGGACCGTCCAGGGCAGACCAGGGTTCTAGAGCCCCAGGTTCTCAGGCGAGTAGGGGTCCCAGTCAGACTAGGCCACTTATGCCCCCGTGTTCGTATTGTGGAAGATCGCACCCAGGTGAGTGCTTCAGGGCCACAGGGGCCTGTTTTGCTTGCGGCCGTCAGGGCCATATTATGCGGGATTGTCCGTGGGCAGGCGGTTCCGGTAGTGCAGCACCGCCGATGAGATCCGTTGCTGGTTCGTCATCTACCCCTTCGGCCACGCGCTCCACGGGGCGAGGTATGCCAGCACCAGCGGGCCGCGGTAGAGGCCGTGGTGGGGGTTCAGATTCTAGCGGTCCCTCGAACCGCATATACTCTTTGACTGGTCGGCGGGACCCAGAGGCATCCCCAGACGCAGACCCAGGTATATTACTAACCTTTTTCTGAATGAATATGTGCAATGATAGGTCTGTATTCCAGTATATTATGCGATATTCTCTTTTTGTGTGTCAGTAAAAGTAGGGTAAGAATCCGAATTAATGAAAATATCCGAGGCAGTTATCTATACATGTGAGAGGCGAATATATGGAATTTGGAGGGCTAAAACGATAAACCACATAGCCAGAAGAGCAAACGACCTCTTTGGGTCGGAGTGGGACCCGCTACGAAAACTTCCCGAAAAATTTGCTAAGACACCGTTTGGCCGTAAAAATTACGTGATAAAGGTCGTGCGGGGCAATTGATGGAATTATATCAGCCGTAACGCGTCAAAATGCATGAAAGTTTCGGGGTTAAGCGTGCTCAAGCCAGAGCAATTCTGGGATGGGTGACCCCCGTGGGAAGTAATGCAAAGTTTTTCATAAGTGAGAGTATGATAAATATAAATAGAAATTTGGGGTAATCAGCAGGTAAATAGAATGTGTGTGGAGTAATTAGTGCCCTTTCAGGAGTCGCGCGGAACGAGGTGGACTAAATGGGCAAAAAGAAAAGGGTACATCACCGCTTGGGAAATTGAACGAATTTGAATAACAGTCAGAGACGTTCGCTAGTACGGTATTAGTAAGTGTGTGTATGTGTGTGTGTATGATTTTCGTTTGGTGCCCGTATGGATTAAGAGCCGAGCCCCGGCAACTAATGTTGTGACAAACGAAAGGTTTTATTAAACCAAATACATGAAGCGAAGTGGGGAGCGACGACCCGAATGTTGTCGAGGGATAGAAAATCCCCGATTACGTTATAACATAGTTTGGAATGACGATGCCTGAAAGAGAAAATGAGTATGGAGGGTAGGGAAGATGAAAGAGAAGCAGTGTGAATAAGTAGAATCTTTGAAAGAGTCGATACGCGACATGTAAGACAATTTGTATGATTACCTGGCAAACAAGTTTGCAAGTAAGAGGAAATTCTTATGAATCTGTCTGATATGTCTCCGTGTGTTCGGTTCTGATTATGAACCCGTCTGATACGCCTTTGTACGTCTGACTCCGATCCCAGATTTGTCTGATATACTTCGGTACCTCTGATGTTGACTATGAATCCGTTTGATATGCTTATGCGCGTCCGGCCTTAGCTCTAAATCTATTTGGCATGAAGTGTCTGGTATGAAGTAAAGTGATAGCACGACGATGTGGTAAGAAACTCAGGAGTGTAACGAAAAATGATATTGACTACGATGTCTGGAAAGCGTTCGTCCATTACAAGAATATAGCATAGGGTTCGGTGATTACGTGGGGTATGAGAAAGTGGATTATGAAGGCATTTGAATCGGTGATGAAAAAAAAATTATTTAGCCCCCCCCCCCCCCCCCCCCAATGTTGATGAAGAAGCCGTGTCGGAAAATCAATAAAGGGCAACTATAAAGAGAACCCTCCCGGAGTAGTAGGGCGCCCTATGAGGTCAATTTAACATTCGAGGACGAATGTTCTTAAGGGGGGGAGAATGTTATGTCCCGTGTCTCGTATAAGTGAAAAATCGAGAAATAATTAAGATTGGTGTCTTATGAGGAAATATTTTAATTTTGGTGAATATGGCTATGTTGGTTATGGAATTATTAATGTCAAGACATCGGGGAAGGCCGAGGGTAAATTTGGAATTTCGGAAATTAGTTTCGGGAATTACAAAACGGGACTTTTAATGAATTGGGCCAAGATTGGACAACAAGAAATTGAGGCCCAAGTCCTTGGGGGTGGCCGGTCACTTGGTTGGCCCAAACCCATTTGTTTAATGTCATGTGCTATGCACATGACTTCCTATAGTGGATATATATCAATGATCCTTGGTAATTATCAAGAAAATAGAACAAAATTCAAGAACACCCAAAAAAAGGGCATTCGGCCGTAGAAGAGAAAGAAAGAAAAAGAAAATTTCCAAGCTTGGTTATTGATCTAAAAATCTTAAGTTCTACATAGTTATGAAGTACTCAAGGCCCTCTTCAACGGGGTATAATTAGTTTGGTACCAGAACCACGTTTGCGACAAATCGGAATTTCAAGAAAAAGGTAAGAAATCTATGTTTTTATGTTATGAAATGGATTTATACGTTATAGTAATTGATGTTGCACGAGGATTATGGGATGGTGTTGTGTTTGTGTATGGCGTGTGGGTGTAAAAAGGGTGTGTTTGGCCGTGAGTTTCATGAAGTGCAAGGCATAGGAATTTTATCTTGTTTAGTTTGAATAATGCGTTGTTGTGATCTTTATGTCGTAAAAGATTGATTAAAGAATTGAGTTGGCGTTAGAAAATGATTTCGGATATTATCGGAAAGTGTATACCTTTGGTATCATGGTGTATATCATTGTATATTTAGGGTGCTAAAGACTTTAAATGTGACATATAGTTGATGTTAATGAATTCGGAAAGAAATGACGCAAGTTAGAATGTTCGTCGTGACTTTTGATGTTTTGAATGAAATATGGAAAGTAATGAACTTTGGGAAAGTTTGTATATGGTTTGGAACTTGTTTGTAATGTGAATGAATAATCTTGAATGATATGGATGTAGATTTGGAATTTTGGAGTTTGAATCAAGAATTGTCAACTTGTGTAGTAAGGTAGGATTGTGAAGCTAGAGTGGTTTGATTATGGGTTTTGTTGTTTGATGATGTTTGGGTTGTTGTTGTTGTTGTTGTATTTTGAGCCGAGCTAAGTCTCGGGGATGTTAGATTTATAGGGGAAGTGCTGCCGAAATTTCGGTAGCCAAGTATAGCCCAAAGATGAAAATGTTAACTTTCATGAATAGTAACTGGTAAAAGTGACCATTTGCAGTTTTCGGATGAAACAGGAATTGAAATTTGACGAGCGTAAGGCGCCATCCAGGTATGTAAAGCCTACCTATCCTTCTTTTGGCATGTCCTAGTCATACTTTGTTAAGATCGGACCCTCGGGGATAATTCTGCTCTTGGAAATTTAGATTCAAGTTTGGATACTATTCATTCAGCGCAATTGAACCCTATTCGTTGTATTTGGTTGAAGGAATGTTCGAACCTTCATAACTTTTGTCGTTGTGTCCGAAACTCTTCGAAACTTTCGTAGATGGCTGTATGGAGTCTAGAGTCAGTGATTTGTGTCCGCCGCCTCAATTTGACTCGAGGTGGGCCCGCAAGCCCCGAGGCTTCCCTTATTCGACTTGTTTGGTTTGTTTTCGTTCGATATGAAAAGTAATCATTTGTCTATGACTCAAAGGTTCGTTTGAAAATTTCTATATCGTCATGGAACGTTTTGCACTATGAATGATGTTAGATGTTCGGAAAATGATCCGTGAATGGTTTTTCCAAAGGTTCTGCAGTCTGAAACTTCGCGACTTCCATACATTAATTTTGATCGACCTGACTTCTACTCCGAGCCCTCTGGCGTCGGTATATCCCTATATGTAACTATATGTCGAGTCCGGTAACTTACTTTTAATATGCATATGGTTTCTGTACTACTCCGTTCGTGCCACCCACTATGAATTCGTTCGTCGGTACCCGGGCCGGCTTTGTGATCGTGCGCGCTATACCATATTCGGAAGTTATGATGTGATACGGTTTCCGAGGCCTCGCCATAGGGCCGGTCACCGTCTATGGAGTTATGATGTGATATGGCATTTGATATGTTCTGATGATGTGATATGTGTGTGATATGATGTGTCTGGAGACTGTACGGAGATTTGAAAACTTCTGGAGTTATGATGTGTTGTGGCAATAGCGTCGGGGGTGACCACGTTCCTAAACCCTATACATGATTTCATTTGCATTTGTACATTTGCCTTCCGCACAGGTTTGCTTTGCTACTTTGACGTTTGTGTTTGTTTCTTCTGACTCCAGTTGTGTTTGCGATTTCTGTACCTTCTGCTTTACATACTCAGTACTTCTCCCGTACTGACCCCCGGTTCTTCGGGGGCTGTGTTTCATGCCCGCAGGTACAGAAGCTCGTTTGGTTGGTCCTCCGGTTTAGGCTACTCATTCTGCTGTGTTGGAGAGCTCCCTTTGATCCGGAGCCTAACTTTTGGTACATACCTTTTGTTGTGTGGGTATTCTGTACATTTGTGGATGTGTGGGTACGGCGAGGCCCTGTCCCGTCATATGTTCGTATGTTCTGTTTTGTTTAGAGGCCTGTAGTCACATTTGTGGGTCGTGGGTCTGGTGTGTTTGTATGTGAATCTGTTGTGCTTTCTTAAGCGGCCCGTACGCTACTATGGCCAAGACGGCCCCTGAGTTTGTACGTGTGTGTGCATTTGGGCGACGTATATTCCGCCACCTTTCTGATTTTGATTTGACTAATTTGAACGGGCGACCGCTTAAGATAAGTGTTCGATAAATGTTTGTGTCTGGCGTCTGTTGTTCATTTTCAGTTCAAATAACGTATGTTGAGTTTGAATGTGTCTGAATACGATGATCTGGCTGTGAGTCTGTTTGGGGTGCCTAAGTAGGGCACCAGTCGCGGCCCACGGGGTTGGGTCGTGACATTAAATGATGAGAATGATGTATTGAGACTTAGGGTTTCATAAAGATGGTAATCTTAGCATAAAGACTGCTTGTGAAAGCGTTGAAATGATTAGAAAACGCATGATCAGATAGAATATGATTATTGGGATCAATACTAGTATGAATTCACCCTTAGAAATAGTTCAACCATTTGAAAAGGGGTAGAAGTAGTTGAGTTCTTTTCCTAAATTATTGTATTGTTTGGGTAGATGATTCGAATACTCATGTAGTGCTATATTTCTAGACTTTGAATGTTTAGAAGCTTTGCAAAAGGGGGAAAGTTATCGCAAAGTGATTGCATTGTCCCAGTTCTGTTTTGAGGTAGGTTACGGTCTACTTGAGTTATACTTTGATTAGTTGATTATATATGTTATGAAATTGATAAGAGAAGCATGATTAGGGCTTCAGACATAAAGTGTTGTTAGAAATTCCTTTATTTGATAATGGTTGATTGATTATATGATTAACTATTATGATACGATAAAGAAGGAGTTAATGAACACTCTTCTTATTGACTTGAGTAATCCCTTATTCATGCTATTTATGAATTCATTCTTAAGTCTTGATACGACTTGTGACATGGTGACTTGTGTTCCTTGATATTGACTTATTGAGGTCTGTTCCGGAGCGAGTGGTACATCGACACCATGGGTCCCCTGCAGGCTATGGCTATTTAGGAAAACATTACCATTTAGCATATGTGCATAGATATGTGACAGATTTGATATAATTCATGAGTTACGGTTGCATTGACAATGATATGGGTTGAGTTATTTTATTGATTGTTGCTACGAGGGATTACATTATTCGGGGATGAAATGATTTTCGTTGATGAGTTCTTGTGATTATGTGTTGTTGTGCCTATCGGTCTATTTTATTGATTTTGTGATGTTATGCATGATACTAATCTTAGTCGGCCTATAATATCTACCGGTACATAGTGTTTGTACTGATACTACTTTGTTGCATTCTTTTGAGTATAGATTGTGATCCAGATACATCTGCCAGACCTCATATTTAGCGTGAAGCCAGTTTTCGACAGATTTGAGGGTGAGCTCCTATCCATGCCAGGCCTCTTAAAGATCTTTCTCATTTTAGATGTCTATTTCATTTCAGACATTTATGTTTAGTTCAGACAGTTTTTCATTCGTTAGACAGTTATGTTTTAGAGTCTTTGTACGATGACTTTCGGATCTTCAGGGATGTAATATTTAGATTTTTGCACCTTTATTTATTTATGGCATGACTAGACGCTTTGGATGATTATTATTTTTGTTATATTCTTGATATGTCTAAAAGTGGCTAAGTAACTAGTAATCATTATATGTTTGGTTAAGGGGATTGTTTCGCCCACGAGGTGAATTAGTGTGGGCGCCACTCACGGCTATTTGGGTCGTGAAAAAGTTGGTATCAGCACCCTAGGTTCGTCGATCTCATTGTATAAGGACATATTTAGTAATGTCTATCGGATTGGTACGGAGACGTCTGTACTTATCTTTGAGAGGCTCTACACTTATCTTTGAGAGGCTATGGGACACTAGAAAAATTCAAATTCTTTCTTTCTTTCATGCTACTTGATTCCAATTGGTATCTGGATGATTCAAATTGATATCTAACTTTTCTTTCTATTCTCTCATAGAAGGTGAGGACTCGTGCGGTAGTAGCAGCTAACGAGGTAACCACATCGGCCGCTGGGGTCACAGCTCGCGGTAAAGGTTAGGCCGCTAAAGCTGCAGTTCGTGGTAGAGACCAGGCTAGGGGCCGTTGCCGTGGTAGAGGCAGGGAAGCAGCAGCTGGTCAGCACCGTGCTGAGTCCCTTGAGATTTGGGTAGTTCCAGATGAGGTAGCGGAGTTTTCACTAGCACCAGCTCAGCCAGATATTACAGCTCATGCAGTGTTGTCAGATATGATGGTCTGAGTGTTGAACTTACTAAATAGTTTGACAGAGGCAGGTGTGTCACCAGCTTTTCTAGGTGCTCAGGGTGCCAAAGTGGGTGATCCGGCTCCAGGCGGAGTCCGTGCTCAGGGTTACAGCATGCTGCAGCTGTGGCCCCTTGTTTGGATGAGGCTCCAGGACTGGATGTATTTTCCTAGACCGGTGGGAGGGCTGGTGTAGATCGAAGATGAGCATGATTTGTTTTGGAGGTTCACTAAGATAAAGCCTCCAGAGTTCTATAGTACTGAGGTTGAGGATGATTACGAGTTCATTATGGACTGTCATGAGAGGCTTCATAAGATGAGGGCAGTAGAGAAGTATAGTGTGGAGTTTGTGACCTTCCAATTCTTGGGTGATGCTAAGTTATGGTGGAGGGCTTTTGTAGAGTGTAGGCCAGCGGGATCACTTCCGTTGACATGGACTCAGTTTTACTAGGTATTCTTAGACTAGTATGTTCCCCGTACTCTGAGGAGCCGCAGGCGTGATGAGTTCAGTAATATTGAGTTAGGTAATTTGTCTGTGGCTTCTGATGAGATCGGTTCCATTCGTTATCTTGCTATTCCCTTCAGCTTGTGCCTACTGAGGAGGAGAGGGTTAGGATATTTGTGAAGGGGTTGAACACTGTTCTATGGGTATCAGCTCTTCAGCTTGCAGCAACAGGTGCTTCCTTTCAGGAAGTGGTGGATCATGTTAGGACCGTCGAGGGCGTGAGGCAAGATGGTTATAATAAGTTCGCAGCGAAAAAGTCCTAAGGGCCAAGGTTCCCAGGTCTTTTCGGGATGCCTTGTTCAGTAGCCATGCAGACTTTAATTGAAGGGCCATCAGGGGCCATTCAGCATTATTCGAGTTAGCCAGGGGATTCGCAGACTAGAGCTCCATATTATGGTGGTTATTTGGCTTCGTCCATTTCTGTTCAGCTCATGATGCTAGACCGCGGATGCTTTGAGTGTGATGATATAAAGAACTTAAAGAGAAATTATCTCAGACTTAGGCAAGATCGCCAGGGTTCTCAGTTTCAGGGTCGCAGATATCCAGCATCAAGTAAAGGGGAGGATCTTATGGTGGTAACCGCGCTCAGTCTCAGAGTGGCGGTCACACGGCCGGTAGAGGTGGCAACCAGTCTAATAGAGGCAGGTTTCAGTCTAATAAAGGTGGACATCAGCTCGGTGGGGCGGAGCTCAGACAGGACAAGTTGATCGCAATAGTTTGCAGGCTACTAGGGGATGGGTTCATTGTTATTCCTTTCCTGGCAGGATAGAGGCTGAAGGCTCAGATGCAGTTATTACAGGTAGCATCTCAGTCTGTCACCGGATGGCTTCTGTATTGTTTGACCCGGGTTCTACATTTTCTTATATGTCTACATATTTCTCTATGGGTCTTGATGTGGTCTATGATTTACTTGATGCCCTTATACATGTATCTACTCCAGTTAGAGACTGTGTGGTTGTAGATAGAGTCTTTCGGTCTTGTACAGTCACACTTATAAGTTATGGCACCTGGGTTGACTTTGTGATTTTAGACATGATAGATTTTGATGTCATCCTAGGTATGAGTTGGCTAGCTTCTTATCACACAATCATGGGCTGTCATGCCACGACACTCACTTTAGCCATATCGGGGTACCTAGGCTAGAGTAGAAGGGTAACCTTAGTCCCTCCCCGAAGAAAACCATTTCCTTTATTCGTGCAAAGAAATTAGTGGATAGGGGCTGCTTGACTGGCACATATCTATGCCAGTATTGACGGTCCATCTCTAGAGTCAATTCCTGTGGTGCTTGAGTTTGAGAAGGTATTTTCCACAGACTTGCCAGGCATGCCACCGGACTGTGACACTAATTTCTGCATTGACTTAGAGCCAAGGACCCACCCTATATCTATTCCACCATATCTGATAGCACCATTAGAGTTGAGGGATAAAGGAACAATTTCAGGATCTTCTTAGTAAGAGTTTCATCCGTCTGAGTTTCTCCCCGTGGAGCTCTCATGTTCTATTTGTGAAAAAAAAAGATGAGACTATGTGGACGTACATTGATTACCGCCAGTTGAATAAAGTCACCATCCGAAAATAAATACCCCATCCCTCATATCGATGACTTGTTTGATCAGCTTTAGGGTGCCTCTGTGTTTTCAAAATCAACTTGAGATCGGGTTATTATCAGTTGAAAATTCAGGTAGAGGATATTCCTAAGACAGCTTTCCGGACCAGGTATGGGCATTATGAGTTTCTGGTTATGTCTTTCGGGCTTACTAATACCCCAATTACATTCATGGATTTGATGAATGGCATTTTTAAGCCAGACTTGGACTCTTTTGTGATAGTGTTTATTGATGACATCCTAGTTTATTTGAAGAGTAAGAAAGATCATGGAAAACACTTGAGGGTTGTTTTTGGTTTGCTAAGAGACAACGAGTTATACGCCAAGTACTCTTAGTGCGAATTTTGGCTTGCGTCTGTGTCCTTCTTGGGGCATGTGGTTTCGAAGGAAGGGATTATGGTTGATCCTAAAAATATTGAGGCGGTGAGAGATTAGGCTAGGCCTCTCAGTGACAGAGATTCGTAGCTTTATGGGGTTGGCCAATTACTACCGTCAGTTCGTGAAGGGGTTTGCCTCTATTACTTCACATTTGACCTGCTTGACTTAGAAAGAGGTACCCTTCCAGTGGTTCGACAAGTGTGAGGAGTGCTTCCAAAAGCTCAAGACTTTATTAACTACAGCTCATATTCTATCTTTTCCAGTGGAGGGCAAAGATTTTATAGTTTATTGTGACGCTTCTCGCTGTTTTGATGCAGGAAAAGGAGGTGATTGCTTATGCTTCCAGACAACTGGAGATTCATGACTTGGAGTGGTAGTTGTGGTTTTTATGTTGAAGATTTGAAGGCACTATCTTTATAGTGCCCGTTGTGAGGCATTTACTGATCATCGCAGTCTTCAGCATGTGTTTACTCAGAGGGATCTATATTCTAGGCAGCGGAGATGGATGGAGCTGCTTAAGGATTATGATATTACAATCTTGTATCATCCTAGCAGGGCAAATGTGGTGGCAGATGGCTTCAGCAGAAAATCAGCTAGCATGGGCAGTTTAGCACCGTTGATTGTGTTAGAGTGTCCGTTGGATAGGGAGGTTCAGACTCTAGCTAACAGTTTCATGAGGCTTGATGTGTCTGGTTCGGGCACAGTATAAGCTTATAATGAGGCGAGATCATCATTTCTGGAGCAAACTAAAGCCACACAATTCGAGGATGCGAGTTTGAGTAAGATTCACGATAAAGTCTTGCGTGGAGAGGCCAAGGAGGCCCTATGTAACGACCCACTTGGTCATTATAGTCTTTCCGGCACTTTCGCCCCTTTCCGAGCTTGGTTAGCTCACTTTTAACCCGAGGGGACTATTAACAAGCTTCCCGAGGTGTCCAGATTTGATTCGGGCGACTTTTTATGAAATTTGGGCTTAAAGCGAACATAAGTTGACTCAAAGTTGACTCTTGGTAAATGGACCTTTTTTGAAAATCCGTCGATTCTGAGAGGTCCAGATGGTTTTTTACAACTTGTGTGTACATTTGGTTCAGTTCCCAATGCATTTAGATGCATTTTGGGACTTGGGTTGGAAAGTTGGAATTGAGGTATCTGGGGTTACTCGGTCAACGAGACTTCTATTGGGAATTTTGAGGCCACGGGCACATTTGTAGCACGTTTTTATGGGGGTTTGTGTAGGTAGTTTGTGAGCAGATGGCCTCGGGAGTCAGTCGGGATTTCGATTGAGATTCAGAAGATTTTTGGGATTTCTGGAACTGGTGTCAGCCAGGGCGGCACCTGTACCGTCCCAACAGCACCTCCATAGCAGTGGGATGGCCGCTGGGGCGGCCAAGCTCTATTGTGGCCTGACCGTCCCAATGGCCTGAGTGGACGTCGGGGCGGTGCCGTCGTAGTGGTCTCGATGCCGCTGTATCGGTATCGGGCCTGTTATATTCATTAAGCGAGTATTAAAAGCCCTTAGAGTGTCATTTATAACCATTCTGAAAATTGCGCTCTTGGGAACTATTCTAGAGGATTCTTGGAGAAGATTCTCATTGGTAAGTGCTCATGATCTCCTTGCTAATTCATAATTCCTAATCATATTAGAATCCCTTTTCCTTGTTAGTTCATTAGTAATGGAACATTACAAGTGGGTTTGATGGATTATCTCTCTAGGCTTTAAAATGATGAAATTGATTGGGTTTACGCTAGATTATGATGTATCTGAGGTTCTTAATATGTATATCTTTCATTATTAGTATTGAATTCTTGAATATAAAAGTTAGGGTTTATACTCAAAATTGGGGGTTTTACTTGGGTTTCGAAATTAGATGAATCCTTGAGTTAATTTAGCAATTAGTTGATGGGTTTTGATCACCTAGTGTTTAATTGGATATTTACCCCCGAATTTCCCGTTTTTACCTTGCGGGCCCCGTTTCCCTAAATTCAATGGTTGATGTTGACCTAATTCGAATGACAACAATATAGGTATCGATCTTCATGATTTCTAATCTAGATTTCAAATATGCCAAGACTTTCTTAATCTTGAGGCTAAGTGGAAGGGCAAGGATAAGGAGTGATTGTTGGTGTATTGTTGTTCGGACATCTAGGTAGCTTATGGCTTACCCTTGGTGAGACTTCGTTTAACGAAGCATATACTTAGATGATATTGTCAAAGAAATCATGTAAACCTTCGAGTATGAAGTTGGGTTGGATATTGTATCTGGTTGGGCCCTGTTGTGTGATTGGGGCTAGCCATTCCGTTGTGTTGTGTCTTGATTGCTCTATTGTTATTAGCTTGATGCCGTGTGGTAATAGTAGATACTGGAGAGTATTGGTATATCTTGTTCATGATATTGTGGTACCTCACTTGTTGACATTTGATTGCGAGGATAGCGTTCTATATGACTTGTGTAGTCTTTCATGATATTGATGACAAACCTATGCTTGGGACTTGTGATACTGATTTGATTATTGATGTTGATCCATACATTGCACGCACTCTCATCCTTCATTATATACTATTGATACATTGATAATACTTGAGGAAGCACAGTGCTGAGCTGGGCTCAATTTGCATGAAAGTGATGTGTGAGTCCGATATCCGATGGTTGTCTCGGAATCATGGATTAGGTGCCAGTGATGTGAGAGTCCGATATCCGATGGTTGTCCCGGAATCGTGGATTGAGTGAGGTACATGGACTTCGCAGGTCCCCTATGGGTTGTGCTACCGGGATATCGATACTTTCGTCCGGAGTACATGTGTACACAGCATTGTGTTGCATTTGCATTCATACATTATTGCATTTCATTATGGCTTATATTGTGATGATCTGGTGATTTACTTGTGTTGTTGGGTTCGGATTGGATATATTGACACTTGACAGACTTGGGTTTAGATGCTTCCACCGAGGTGATGATGTGTACTTCGTTCTGTTTGTGGTTGACTTATACATGTTGATTTATCTGCTTATCTTGCTTTATTGTCTGAATTATGTTAGTTATACTTAGTCGGCCTATGATACATATAAGTACTATGGTCTTCTACTTACCGGCACTTGCTGCATTCTTTTATGAATGTAGAGTTCTAGGTTGGATCAGCTTCTGTCTCCCATTGCTGATAGTCGCTATCAATACAGCTTAGAGTTTATGGGATGAGCACGAGACGTGCACTGCCTTGAAGACTGTTCTTATCTATGTCTTATTTTCCATTCTGAGACATATTCAAACTTGATGTATTATTATATTTCAAGACTTGTATATTTCTAGCTAGATGCTCTTGTATGGATTAGACCAGACTCTGGGATGCATTTTCGTATTTCCACACTTGATTTATATTATTATCATTAGACTTACGTGATTAATTCTCTTCTGCATATTTAGTTATTTATTTATGTTTTATTATCGTTGAGTTGAGAGTTCTCTTACCGAGGTAGAAAAGGTAAGTGCCCGCACGACTTAACTAAATTGGGTCGTGACAAATGTGTATCTGTCACGACCCAACCCCGTAGGCCGTGACTAGTGCCCGAATTGGACACTCATATTGCCTGTTAACTGTAATCATTTATAACTAGCTTGTCATGAACTTATTTGTATAAAAAGGCAAGGCGTTATTTTAAAGCTATCACGATTCTGTATGTCATAAGCACCTGTCTCCTGAGGAGTTACCATTTTCAACAACAACATAAATTTATATATACGCAAGCCGACAAAGCTGCCATTACACGCAACATTCCAAACATACATACTTATGCAAGCCGACAAGGCTGCCATCACGAATGGGTACGCCCCAAACATAAGTCATGTTCATAAAAAGCAACGTCAACTATACATAGACCCACATAGATGTCCACAGACCTCTAAGAGTAGTGATAGTATCATATGACGGGACAGGGCCCTGCCGTACCCCGAATAACCACATACGTATATGATAAAAAAGAGTTATACCACAAGCTAGGCTTCGGAACAAAGGAGCACTTCAAAGTAGTTGAATAAGTATCCTAAGCTGGCAGATCTCCAAAACGAGCGTCTGTACCTGCGGGCATGAACGCAGCCCCCCGAAGAAAGGGGTCAGTACGGAATATGTACTGAGTATGTAAAGCATGAAATATAGTAATGGACTCATACTGAGACAAGGTGTATAGGACCCAATGCAACAAACAGAATTTCATAAAATTTGCCTTTGAACATATTTCATCTGTATCATTCTCATTTCAATATCAATGTAGAGTGTTGTAATCAAAGCTGCATAGTCATTCTGTATATAACATATATAACGTGTCCCGGCCCTTTAGTAAGGGACTCGGTAATTAAAATCATAACATCATAAACATAAACAAATACGTGTCCCGGCCCTCTAGTGAGGGACTCGGTAATAGGGAATATGCCCTCCTGGCCACCATCTCCATATCGTCATGTCATTATATCATCACATCATCATATCATCATATGTATATATATATATATATATAACGTGTCCCGGCCCTCTAGTGAGGGACTCGGTGATTAATATAGTAAATATGCGCACGAGAACGTGTCCTGGCCCGGGACTCAGTGAAGGATATAGCGGTAAGCACGAGCAGAATAATAAGCAACCACATATACGCAATTCATCTTTTGAGACTCAATAGATAAGCAACTAACCAGCTCTAAAGTATTGGGATAATAATCATATTCAATTCTTTTCAACTCTTATTATAAGTTATAGCAAGGAACGTTTCAGCTTTCATGTACATGTATCAATTTCCATGATGTAGTTTTTGAAAGTCAAGTATGCTTCTGTTCATGCCATTCTTTTAAGAGTAAGAACTTCTATACATCATTCATTAGTCAATCATGTAGTAGGCTCGTGACAATAGCATTAAGGGAGTATAGAATCATAAGTCATGCATGGAGCTAGAGAATAGAATTTACCCCCAAGGTTCATATCATTTCATACTTACGTCTAGGACATGCCAAAAGAAAGAAAGAATAGGCTTTACATACCTTTAGCGTTTAGTCGTATTATAACTTGTACTTGCTGCCCAAAACACTTATCCTATATCAAGATATCAAGAGCTACAATTAGTCTACAAAGGAATTTAATACGTATTTTGACGCTCACAATCCCTTTCTAACATTTAAACGACGTTTCGTTCGCATTCAAACCCACTAGTGCTACAAGCTAACATTGTTAATCATTCTTTCATATATCAATCCAAACTTGTTTAACATGACTTAGGGGACTTTGGACATCTTGCACATCATTCAAATCAGTCCCAAACTCACGGCCAAACAACACATACCACAATACCATTTTCACTTAGCAATTTTCTAGATTTAATTTACAACGACAACAACACGTTTAATAACATTACTTTCACGATTCTTGGAACTGTTTTAGCATCATTTTTATTCTTACAACAGCCCACAAATCATTTCAATTTCAACTTGAATCATTGCACTTCACTTTCACTATATGTTCATAACAACATTCAACATTCAACATACACTAATTCACTTCTAACCTTAAAACAGTCCACGGTTTTGGGCTGCTTGTATACTTCAACATGATTCGTTTCTTTAACACCTCAATTCACATATTCAATATGCATACAATATACCACAATGTCCATAACAACAACAATCAAAACTTGGCACAAAACAGTCCACAAACTCCCCTAAAATAGTCTCCTTAAACGGCTTCAACACAATTACCACATCTTCATGATTTTCATCCATTCATCCAAACCACAACACATTCAATCCATTTCCAATATATGTACAAGAAGATTAAACATGATTCCATATAGTCTACACAGCTCATTTCAATTTTTAAGAAAAACAGTCCAATACCAATATGCAGCATCATAAACAAACTTGTACAATCTTTGTTCATTTACATATGTTGACACACATTCACTCCATCAACAATACATGCAAAATGAGACCAACCATGGCTTCACCAAGCTCACGGCTCACCCTCAAGTTCAACCACAACAACAATCCAACAACAACATGTATGAATTATACATTCAAATCATCATGCACCACAAGAACAATGATCATTCTTACCTTACAACTTGTTCTTCAACCTTGGCCGAATCTTCAACCAAATTGAAATGCTACACCTCCTTGTTTCTTTCCAACAACTACTACACGTTCTTATGCACTTGATGAGGAGTTGATTTGATGGAGAAACCGATTTATTTTGGAGAAATTTCACCTCACCACTCTCGGCTAGCTCTAGGCCGAGAGCTTCTCTCTCTAACACTATATTTTCCTACACTTTGTAATGTTGAAATGATGTAGTGAGTTGATGAATAATCAGATTTTTACCTTATATATGGGTTACAAGGTTTGGACAAGTGTCCCACTCAAGTTTTTTGGGTCAAGAATCTTTGACCATTTCACTCAACTACACGGCCAAACATGGCTTAAAATAATGGACTGATTTTTGTTCCCAATCCCACTAATAATCTAATCATGATTAATTTAATCCCAATTTCCCATTAATACTTCCATGCCAAACGAAATTTGTAGGTAATTTATGACTTGAAACGAAGCCGGAAGTTAAAGTCTCTACTTCGTATCTTAAGATAGTCTTGTCTTTAACTTGTCGCGTTTATTTTCAAACATCCCAATGTATGAAAATATGGGTTATAACAGTATCAGAGCCCTACGTTACTTGGTCTATAATAAAAAAGCTTGTCTATTAGAGTCTTGTGAATCAGTACGATGAGCTCTGTACTTATCTACGAAAGGCTATAGGACATTTAGGAAATCTCACTTTCTTTCATTCTTTCGTGCTACTTATTTCTAATTGGTATCTGACTCCTATCTCTTCTCTCACAGATGGTGAGGAATCAAGCTACTATAGCCCGAGGTCAGGTGTCTGAGCCCGAAGCTGCGGCTGGCACCAGAGGGCAAGCGACAACTCGAGGACACGACAGAGCTAGAGGCCGCGTGGCTGCCCCAGCTAGGGGCAGGGCTCTTGCAGTAGGACAACGGTGTGAGAGATCTCCGTCTCAAGAGCCTGAGGATAAGCAGGATAGAGACCAGGCCGCCGAGGATGGTGTGTCCCCAGCACGGACACAACCCGAGATTACTTCTAACCAGACTATGCAAGATACTATGGCCAGGGTCTTACTCCATCTAGATGCCCAACTGGTTTCCGCTGGTGTTACTACTCCTGGCAGAGGTTCACAGACTAGAGTTAGGGTGTAAACCCCTAAGTAGAGACCTACTCGGGTATCACACCCCGCTGCAGCTATGGCTCTTCATATTGATGCAGTACCAGCCCCGGGTGATGATCTTAGGCTCGTTGAGAGCATTGTTATGACCGTATCTGATTTGGATCTTGTTAGAAGGTTTAGGAAGCTGGAGTCGCCGATGTTTTCGGGTACTACTGCACACGATGCTTAGGATTTCATCTTAGATATACATGAGTAGCTGCATAGGATGGCGATCGTGGAGACCCATAGAGTTAACTATCTGTCCTACCACTTTCGTGGTGACGCGAATACTTGGTGGAGGTATTTTATTTGTTGCAGACTTGAGGGTTCCCCTCCCCTGACTTGGACTCAGTTCTACCAGGCCTTCCTTGAGAAGTATGTCTCCCGATCTTTGAGAGAGACGCGTAGGAAGGAGTTTCTACATCTTCAGGAGAGGGGTATCTGGCCCATTATTCCACTCCTTTAATCCCTACCGAGCCTGACAGGATTAGGAATTTTTTTGGTATGCTAGTCGGTTCACTTCAGATTCCTTGCCTTCAGATGGAGGCTATGGGGGATTCCTTCCAGTCCATCGTCGAGCATGATTCTTTAGTTGAGGCCGCTAAGGCCCGTGCATTTGGAGGTGGTGGTGAGAAGAGGCAGGGTCAGATTGGGAGTTATGGTAGTTCTAGTTCGAAGGGAGGCGGTCAATCTTCTAGGTCATATCAGCCATATTCCAGCTGCCCTGTATATTCAGCTTTATAGGCTTCCTCCAGTAAGCCACCCAAGTAGAGAGCTCCTGAGAGTTTGTTTTATCGATCGGTAGACAGGGTTGTTTTATCTGGGTCCTCAGCTTCAGTTTATCAGCCTCCGACCTCTCTGATCTGTTATTCTTGTAGAAAGATTGGGCATGTTGCAAGGATATGTCCCCGACCTAGGCGGGATTATCAGCCACCGAGGACTCCGACATCATCTGGTGTTCGAGGTGGTGCTTCTCAGAGGGACGATGCTCAGTCAGGCCACAGTGGTTTGCAGAGTTCTAGAGGTGGATCTCAGGCAGTTAGGGGTGGGTCCCACAGTGCGAGAAGGGGATCTCAGACTGGACGTGGTAGGGTCCATTATTACATATTTTCGGGTAGGCTCGAGGCAGAGGCCTCAAATGCTGTTATTTCAGGTACCATTTATGTCCGTCATAGAGCAGGATTTGTGTTGTTTGATCCTAGATCCACTTATTCGTATGTGCCTGCATATCATGCCGTTAATTGGGATTTTCCTTGTGATAGCATAGATATACCTGTTCATGTGTCTACTCCGGTTGGAGATTCTGTTGTCGTGGATCGAGTTTATGTGTCATGTTTGGTTACTTTTATGCGGTATGATACTTAGGTAGATTTGATGATCCTTAATATGGTGGACTTTGACATTATTTTTGGTATGACCTGGCTTTCTCCTTATCACGCAATCTTGGACTGTCACGCCATGACAGTCACCTTAGCCATGCCGGGCATCCCTAGATTTGAGTAGAGGGGTACTCCTAGCCCCGCTCCGAAGAAGATCATTTCCTTCCTTCAGGCGAAGAAGTTAGTCAATAAGAGGTGTTTAGCTTATCTGGTTCATATGCGTGACATGATGGTTGCATCTCCACCCTTTGAGTCCATTCCTATCGTGACTGTGTTCGCAGAGGTATTCCCGTCTGATCTGTCGGGTATGCCACTTGAACGCGACATTGACTTCTACATTGACTTGGATCCAGGCACTCGCCCTATTTCTATTCTGCCATATCGGATGGCACCTGACGAGTTGAGAGAGCTTAAGGAGCAGTTACAGGATTTATTGAGCAAGGGGTTCATTAGACCGAGTGTCTCCCCTTGGGGTGCTCCTGTGCTATTTGTGAAGATGAATGATGGAACCATGAGGACGTGCATTGATTATCGCCTACTGAACTAGGTGACTATTCGAAACAAGTGTCCTATGCCTTTTATTGATGACTTACTTGACCAGCTTCAGTGTGCTTCAGTGTTTTCGAACATTGACTTACCTTCTGGCTACCACCAGTTAAGGATCAAGGCTGAGGATATTCTGAAGACAGCCTTTCGGATGAGGTATGGACACTATGAGTTTTTGGTGATGTCTTTTAGGCTTACCAATGCACCGGCTGCATTTATGACTTTGATGAATGGCATCTTTAGGCCATTCCTTGACTCTTTCGTGATTGTGTTTATTAATGATATCTTGGTGTATTCTAAGAGTAGAGAGGAGCATGAGAGCCGTCTTCGTACTGTTCTCGGGCTATTGAAGAAGCATAGTTTGTTTGCTAAGTTTTCGAAGTGTGAGTTTTGGTTGGAGTCTGTAGCATTCTTGGGCCATGTTGTGTCTAAGGATTGGATTATGGTTAACCCACAGAATATTGAGGCTATAAGAAGTTCGGCGAGGCCCTCTACTGTCACCGAGGTTCATAGTTTTGTGGGTTTGGCCAGCTACTACCGTCACTTTGTGAAGGATTTTACAGCTATTGCTTCATCTTTGACCAGATTGACTCAGAAAGATGTTCTCTTCTAGTGGTCTGATGATTGTGAGGAGTGCTTTTAAAAGCTCAAGCTTCTTTTGACTTCAGCCACAATCTTAATATTACCCATGGAGGGTAAGGATTTCGCAGTCTATTGTGATGCATCCCGTATGGGTTTGGGTGTTGTGTTGATGCATGAGGGTAGAATGATAGCTTATGCTTCCCGTCAGTTGAAGATCCATAAGGATAATTACCCTACCCACGATTTGGAGTTGTTAGCCGTGGTCTTTGCTTTGAAGATTTGGAGGCACTATTTTTACGATCTCTATTGTGAGGTTTTCACCGATCACCGTAGCCTTCAGCATGCCTTTACCCATAGAGATCTTAATTCTAGGCAGCCGCGATGGATGGAGCTCCTGAAGTACCACGACATCTCTGTTCTATATCATCCCGGGAAGGCCAATGTCGCGGCTGATGCCTTGAATCGCAAGGCAGTGAGTATAGGGATTAACTCGTTTGATTATTTTCGAGCATTCGTTTGCCATGGAGGTTCAGACTCTGGCCAACAGTGTTATATCCTGCATTTTTGCACATTCGGAAAAAATTCGAGATAACTTTGACTTGTAACGAATGAGGCTATATTTGGACCTTACTTAGTATGAATGTGTCGGCTATGACAACATTGGTGTGGAAATGCGGGAGGAGGCCAAGGGAAAAATTGGAATTTTGGGAATTAGTTTCGGGAATTACAAACAAGAATTTTAACCAATTGGGCTCAAAAAAAATGAAAAGAAGAATGAGGCCCAAATGATAGGGGGTGGCCGGCCATTGTGAGGCCCAACCCATGGTCTCTAATATTTTCCATGTGCTAAATAAGATAAAAACGGTTATATTTTCATCTCTATCCAAAGAAGCTTCAAGAAATCAAAAGAAATTGAGAGAAAAAGAGAAGGAGAGGCACGGCCAAGTGAAAGAAAGAGAAAGGAAAAAAAAAGTCTTGGAGCTCAATTCTTTGGTTCAAAAATCCATCTCTTTTGGAATTACTACTAAGTTCAAGATTCTCTTCAAAATGATATAATTATTTTGGCAAAAAGGTGACTTTGGTGGCAAGGAGAATTTGTTGGAAAAAGGTAAGGATTGCTTGTTTCTTTTATGTTATGGAAGATTTATAGATGTTAGAGTGAGTAGAATTGAATGGAAATCATAGAATTGTGGTGTGGTGTGTGTGAGCCGTGTGTAGGTGTGTGTATATGTATGGCCGTGTATGTGCAATATGGGATAGATAATATGAGTTGAATTTTATGTTGTAATCTAGTTGTAGTTATGGTGGAATTTATATTGGAAGTGAAAGTTGAATGAATTTGGTTGAAATGGGTTGTATGTTGTTATGGGGAATTTATGTGATTTTTATATGATTTTCGTATAATTGTGAAAATAAGAATTTAAATGTGAACTTTGGTAACTGTTGACGAATTTGGAGGAAAACAATGTAAGTTGGTAGTATTGTTGCATTCGTTGAAGTTTCGGATTGAATATGGAATTGGTGGAAATACTTGAATTCGTGAATGATGTTTGGAATGTTATTGGAATATGTTTGAATAACCTTGAGTTAGTGAATGAATATGAGAATAATGATATTAGCTTGATATGGTGAAGTTGGAATGGAAAGTGTCGTTTTATGTAAAAGGAGGACTATTTGTGATATAGTGCGCTTTATGATAATTGTTGATGTTGTTGGATTGTTGGGTTGTTGTTGTGGATATAATGGGCCGAGATAAGTCTCGGGGAGGCTATATGTATAGGGGAAATGCTGCCAAAATTTCGGTAGATAAACATGACTTTAAGTTGAACTCTTAGAAGCTATAACTCACAATTGGTAAATATGACCATTTGTAGATTTTGGGCGAAACGGGAATCGAATTTGAGCGAGCGTAAGGCGCAGCTAAGGTATGTAAAGTCTTTCCCTTCATTCTTCGGCATGTTCTAAACATAATAGGCTTCGACGCGAGCCTTAGATACGACCCTGTTCCTAGAAATCCGAGATTGAAATTGGCTCCATTTCATTCAATGAGATTGAATTGGTTTCTTAATATTTCGTCGACAAAATGACCTATATGTATGAAACTCTCACAAATCAAGTCGGAATGCCCTAAAACTCTCATGGGTGACTCCATAAGACCTATGATCCATAATTTACGTACGCCACCTCTGTTCGGCCCGAGGTGGGCCCATAAGTTCCGAAACTTCCTTCGTTTGTCTCACTTGAGCTATTCTTGTATGATATAAAAGTAAGTACTCTGATATTCTGGATAAGCTACTTACCTTCTGTATTTTTCCTGATATACGATTCTTGTGTGATGCATGATTCTGGCATGTGTAATTTATGTTTGGAAAGTAATAAAGTTGGCATTTATATTATTGTGCGCACTATTTGATATTGACCGTTGGATTCTTAACCGCGGTGTGTGCGATATTGACCGCTGGATTCTTGATCGCGGTATGCCGCATTTGTGATATTGACAGCTGGATTCTTGACCGCGGTGTGTGCGACATTGACCGCTGGATTCTTGACCGCGGCATGCCGCATTTGTGATAATGACCGCTGGACTCCTGACCGCGGTATCTGCGACATTGACCGCTGGACCCCTGACCGCGGTATGTCGGGTTTGGGATGCTAACCGCTGGACACTTGGTCGCGGTATGTGTGATAGTGACCGCTGGACTTTTGGCCGCGGTAATTGTGTGTTTGATTTTCTGTGTGTATGAGAAGGAAACGTTTTTCAAAGGAAAGCAAAGTATTTTGGCATTTTGATTGCCGTATTTGTCTTCCAGAACCTTTTATGTATGATTTGTACGTCAGATGCAACACCTTGGTATTTTGGCTATTGTGCTCACCTTCTATACATTTTACTTCGGTTATGTCTTCGTTTTCTGTACTTCATGCTTTGTATACTCAGTACATCTTTCGTACTGACCCCCTTTCTTCGGGGGTTGCGTTTCATGCCCGCAGGTACAGATTCACGTTTTGGTGACCCACCGGCGTAGGATTTCCCTTTTGCGGTTCGGAGTGCTCCCTTTGTTCCGGAGCTGACGTTTTGGGTACATACTCTTCCGATGTATATGTTTATGTTTATTCAGGGTACGGCGGGGCCCTGTCCCGCCATTTGATTTTGTTGTTCCGTGTTAGAGGTCTGTAGACATAGACGTAGGTAATGTACAGTTTTGTTTGGGCGCGTTGTGTGAATTGTGTTTGGGCGGCCCATCCGCCGTGGCAGCCCTATCGGCCGCGTGTATGTATGCTTTGGTAAGTTATGTATAGTATGATAGCCTTGCCGGCTTTTGTGCAGCATATATGATTGTAGGCACCAGTGTGGAGCCACGTCTGATATTTATTTGTGTACGAGTCGTCTGTATGCTGAATTTGGTAAATGAGCGCGTAGGGGTGCCCAGTTCGGGCTCTAGTCACGACCTACGGGGATGGGTCGTGACAGAAGTGGTATCAGAGCGGTTCGTCCTCGGATTGTCTAGCGACTGTGTCTAGTAGAGTCTTGTTTATCGGTGTGTTGTGCACCACATCTATAAACAGGAGGCTACAGGGCATTTAGGGTGTTATCTTTCCTCCTGGTCCTAGATCGTGCGATAGAGCTGTGTTATCAGGATGGTTCTTCCCTGACGAATTGTTATATTTTCAGCGATGCCTCCGAAGAAGGCCACAGCCGCCCAGAAGGGCAAGTCTACAGCGGCAGGTGAGACCAGCCGAGCTCAGGTGACTACTAGGGCTCGTGCCCAGATTGAGCCAGATGTTGTGCCTTCGACGGCTAGTTCTGCTACGCCACCAGTATCGGAGGGATTTGGAGCAGCCACAGCTGCAGCACAGAGGGCGGCTCCACCGCCAGCTCCCGCGGCACCAGTACCTGTACCTCCAGCCCCCTAGCCAGGGGCGGATGATGGGACCCTGCGAGAGGCAGTCCAGTTATTGACTCAATTGGTAGCGGGGCAGGTTTACAGACAGGGAGCAGGGGATGATCGTGTAGACCGGCGCGATAGTCAGAGGGCTCGTGATTTTCTGCTTTGTCGCCCACCAGAGTTTTCCGGGTCAAAGCCCACAGAAGACCCTCAGGAGTTCATCCGACAGATGTAGTGTACCCTGCGATTGATTAGTGCCTCCGAGACAGAGTCGGTTGAGTTGGCGTCGTACCGGTTGCACGATGTAGCGGCTAATTGGTACGAGTCTTGGATCCTGTCGAAAGGCGAGGGTGCCCCTCCAGCCGTATGGGGAGAGTTTACAGAGGCCTTCCTGGCCCATTTTCTACCTCCGGAGGTGAGGCAGGCCAGAGTAGACAGATTCCTGCTATTGAGACAGAGGGGCAGCAGTGTCAGGGAGTACAGTCTGGAGTTTGATTCGCTGGCCAGATATGCGCCCGCTTATGTCGCCGATATGACTGACCGGATGCACCGGTATGTGATTGGGCTGGATGATTATTTGGTTGACAGCTGCACGGTGATGGCGGCCCAAACAGGGATGGACATTGCCCGTATACAGGCCCACGCCCAGAATATGGAGGACTGATACCGAGGGCGTCAGCCTGACAGAGATTATGACAAGGGTCCGCCCAAGAGGTCCAGATCCGCGAGATATTCGGGGGAATCGCGAGGCAGGCAGCCCCAGCTGCAGCAGAGCAGATATCCTCCCCAACCAGCACAGGCCACGCCCCCACAGTTCCTCGGCTGGGGACTGGATGGTGCAGAGTATTCAAGGGCAAGCCAGAGCTCTAGGGCTTCAGGCTTACAGATGGACTGAGGTTCCAGCCAGTTGAGCCCACCCCTACCCCGATGTCCTCACTGTAGGAGACACCACCCGGAGGGGGAGTGTCGTCATGCCACGGGTGCTTGCTTTACCTGCGGCCAGCAGGGCCACTATATGAGAGATTGCCCACTCAGGGACAATGCCAGGGGAGCAGTTCAGCCTACCGGGTCAGTCGCCGGTTCGTCTTCCCCTTCCGTAGCTATGCGCCCGATGGGACGGGGCACACCGTCACCAGCAGGCCATGGCCGAGGCCGTGGCGGAGCCTCCAGTTCCGGCGGTCCATCGAACCGCCTATATGCTTTGACCAGCCGGCAGGACCCAGGAGCGTCACCAATTGCAAACCCAGGTATATTATTAATCTTTTCTTAAGAGATATGTGTATGGATAGATCTGTACTCTACCATATTACGTGATTTTCTTCTTCTGGGTGTTGGTAAAAGTAAGGTAATTCAACCCAATAGAACTATATGAGATAGCTATAAATATACAGATGGAAATGGATACTGAGGATTCAGAGGGGCGATATGATAATTGTATGGTTTAGACCGGGGTGGGACCCGCTACGAAAACTTTTCGAAAATTTACTAAGATCCCGATCTGCCCTAAAATGCGTGACAAAGGTCGTGTGGAGCAGTCGACGCAATTATATTAGCATTAACGCATCAAAACGCATGAAAGTTTCGAGGTTAAGCGTGCTGGGGCCAGAGTAATTCTGGGATGGGTGACCCCCTGGGAAGTATACCCAAATTTTCATAAATGTAGATATAAGGGACAGATGGGAAATATGGGGTAACCCAAAGGAAATTAGAATACGTGGAAGTGGTCTGATCCTAACCATAATTCTGTCTATTATGCGCCTGCACCTCTGACTTTGATGAGGCTCTGTCTATTATGCCTCTGTACTTCTGAATTTGATTACGTTTCTGTCTGATATGCCTCTGTACGTTCGACTCTAATTACGAATCTGTCTGATACATCTCTGTACGTCTGACTCTGATCACGGATCTGTCTGACATACTTCCATACGTCCAACTCTGACCACGGATCTGTCCAACGTAGTTCAGTATATTTGACTCTGATTATGGACCTGTCCGATATGCTTCTGTGCGTTTGGCTCTAATTATGAGCCTGTTTGATATAACGTGGAATTATGATAACGTTGTAAGGAACCGAGAAGTGTGACAAGCAGGAGTTGTGAAATGAATACCCCCCACAGGCTCTCTGATTAGATACGAGTATGTAGCTGGCAAGAGGACCTCCCCCGAGACGTTTGTAAGACCTGTAAGGCTAATTTAACATTCGAGGACGAATGTTCTAAAGGGGGGGAGGATGTCATATCCTGCATTTTTGCACATTCGGAAAAAATTCGAGATAACTTTGACTTGTAACGAATGAGGCTATATTTGGACCTTACTTAGTATGAATGTGTCGGCTATGACAACATTGGTGTGGAAATGCGGGAGGAGGCCAAGGGCAAAATTGGAATTTTGGGAATTAGTTTCGGGAATTACAAACAAGAATTTTAACCAATTGGGCTAAAAAAAATGAAAAGAAGAATGAGGCCCAAATAATAGGGGGGTGGCCGGCCATTGTGAGGCCCAACCCATGGTCTCTAATATTTTCCATGTGCTAAATATGATAAAGAGGGTTATATTTTCATCTCTATCCAAAGAAGCTTCAAGAAATCAAAAGAAATTGAGAGAAAAAGAGAAGGAGAGGCACGGCCAAGTGAAAGAAAGAGAAAGGAAAAAAAAAATCTTAGAGCTCAATTCTTTGGTTCAAAAATCCATCTCTTTTGGAATTACTACTAAGTTCAAGATTCTCTTCAAAATGATATAATTATTTTGGCAAAAAGGTGACTTTGGTGGCAAGGAGAATTTGTTGGAAAAAGGTAAGGATTGCTTGTTTCTTTTATGTTATGGAAGATTTATAGATGTTAGAGTGAGTAGAATTGAATGGAATCATGGAATTGTGGTGTGGTGTGTGTGAGCCGTGTGGAAGTGTCTGTATATGTGTGGCCGTGTATGTGCAATATGGGATAGATAATATGAGTTGAATTTTATGTTGTAATCTAGTTGTGGTTATGGTGGAATTTATATTGGAAGTGAAAGTTGAATGAATTTGGTTGAAATGGGTTGTATGTTGTTATAGGGAATTTATGTGATTTTTATATGATTTTTGTATAATTGTGAAAATAAGAATTTAAATGTGAACTTTGGTAACTGTTGACGAATTTGGCAGAAAACAATATAAGTTGGTAGTATTGTTGCATTCGTTGAAGTTTCGGATGGAATATGGAATTGGTGGAAATACTTGAATTCGTGAATGATGTTTGGAATGTTGGAATATGTTTGAATAACCTTGAGTTAGTGAATGAATATGAGAATAATGATATTAGCTTGATATGGTGAAGTTGGAATGAAAATTGTCGTTTTATGTAAAAGGAGGACTATTTGTGATATAGTGTGTTTTATGATAATTGTTGATGTTGTTGGATTGTTCGGTTGTTGTTGAGGATATAATGGGCCAAGATAAGTCTCGGGGATGCTATATGTATAGGGGAAATGCTGCCAAAATTTTGGTAAATAAACATGACTTTAAGTTGAACTCTTAGAAGCTATAACTCACAATTGGTAAATATGACCATTTGTAGATTTTGGGCGAAACGGGAATCGAATTTGAGCGACCGTAAGGCGCAGCTAAGGTATGTAAAGTCTTAACCTTCATTCTTTGGCATGTTCTAAACATAATAGGCTTCGACGCGAGCCTTAGATACGACCCTGTTCCTAGAAATCCGAGATTGAAATTGGCTCCATTTCATTCAATGAGATTGAATTGGTTTCTTAATATTTCGTCGACAAAATGACCTATATGTATGCAACTCTCACAAATGAAGTCGAAATGCCCTAAAACTCTCATGGGTGACTCCATAAGACCTATGATCCATAATTTACGTACGCCACCTCGGTTCGGCCCGAGGTGGGCCCACATGTTCTGAAACTTCCTTCGTTTGTCTCACTTGAGCTATTCTTGTATGATATAAAAGTAAGTATTCTGATATTCTGGATAAGCTACTTACCTTCTGTATTTTTCCTGATATACGATTCTTGTGTGATGCATGATTCTGGCATGTGTGATTTATGTTTGGAAAGTAATAAAGTTGGCATTTATATTATTGTGCGCACTATTTGATATTGACCGCTGGATTCTTGACCGCGGTGTGTGCGACATTGACCGCTGGATTCTTGATCGCGGTATGCCGCATTTGTGATATTGACCGCTGGATTCTTGACCGCGGTGTGTGCGACATTGACCGCTGGATTCTTGACCGCGGCATGCCGCATTTGTGATATTGACCGCGGTATCTGCGACATTGACCGCTGGACCCCTGACCGCGGTATGTCGGGTTTGGGATGCTAACCGCTGGACACTTGGTCGCGGTATGTGTGATAGTGACCGCTGGACTTTTGGCCGCCGTAATTGTGTGTTTGATTTTCTGTGTGTATGAGACGGAAATGTTTTTCAAAGGAAAGCAAAGTATTTTGGCATTTTGATTGCCGTATTTGTCTTCCGGAACCTTTTATGTATGATTTGTACGTCAGATGCAACAGCTTGGTATTTTGGCTATTATGCTCACCTTCTGTACATTTTACTTCGGTGATGTTTTTGTTTTCTGTACTTCATGCTTTGCATACTCAGTACATCTTTCGTACTGACCCCTTTCTTCGGGGGCTGCGTTTCATGCCCGCAGGTACAGATTCACGTTTTGGTGACCCACCGGCGTAGGATTTCCCTTTTGCGGTTCGGAGTGCTCCCTTTGTTCCGGAGCCGGCGTTTTGGGTACATACTCTTCCGGTGTATATGTTTATGTTTATTCAGGGTACGACGGGGCCCTGTCCCGCCATCTGATTCTGTTGTTCCGTGTTAGAGGTCTGTAGACATAGACGTGGGTAATGTACAGTTTTGTTTGGGTGCGTTGTGTGAATTGTGTTTGGGCGGCCCATCCGCCGTGGCAGCCCTATCGGCCGCGTGTATGTATGCTTTGGTAAGTTATGTATAGTATGATAGCCTTGCCGGCTTTTGTGCAGCATATATGATTGTAGGCACCAGTGTGGAGCCACATCTGATATTTATTTGTGTACGAGTCGTCTGTAAGCTGAATCTGGTAAATGAGCGCGTAGGGGTGCCCAGTTCTGGCTCTAGTCACGACCTACGGGGATGGGTCGTGACAAACAGTTTCGTTCGTCTTGATATTTCAGCCCCAGGCAGGGTTTTGGCTTGTGTAGAGGTGAGGTCATCTTTATTGGATCAGATCAGGACTCATCAGTTTGAGGATGCTCAGTTCAGCAAGATTCAAGATAGTGTTTTGAGGGGTGAGGCCAAGAAGGCCACGATTCATTTGGAGGGCATTTTGAGGATTAAGGGACGGGTGTGTATTCCTCGTGTTGGTAATTTTATTCAGTTGATCTTGTCTGAGGCTCATAGTTCAAGATATTCGATTCATCCCGGGGAACCTAAGATGTATCGTTATTTGAGGCAGCACTATTGGCAGCGTCGGATGAAGAGAGATATAGTTGATTTCGTGACTAAGTGTGGGAATTGTCAGCAAAGTAAGTATGAGCACCAGCGACCCGGCAGTGTACTTCAGATAATGCCCATTCCCGAGTGGAAGTAGGAGAGGATTACTACGGATTTTGTTATGGGTCTTCCGAAGATCCTGGGCAAGTTTGATTCTATTTAGGTGATAGTTGATCGGTTGACTAAGTTTTGTCATTTCGTTTCGATTCAGATTTCTTATACTCTGGAGAAGTTAGCCAAATTATACATTTGGGATATTATGAAGTTTCATGGGGTTCCCATTTCTGTCGTATCTGATCAAAGTACTATATTCACGTCCCGTTTCTGGAGGGCATTTCTTGAGGGTTTGGGTACCCGATTGGATCTCAGTACAGCTTTTCATCCCCAAACTGATGGGTAGTCCGAGTGGACCATTCAGGTACTCAAGGACATGTTGACAGCTTGTGTTATTGATTTTGGCAGTCATTGGAATCAGCACTTACCCTTGGCAAAGTTTGTGTACAACAACAGTTATCATTAGAGTATTGGCATGGCGTCTTTTGAGGCTTTATACGGTAGGAAATGTAGATCTCTGGTTGGCTGGTTTGATGGGTTCGAGGTTCGACCTTGGGGTATGGATCTATTGAGAGAGTCCTTTGATAGAGTGAGAGTTACTCAGGTCAAGCTTTTGGCAGCTCAGAGTCGGCAGAAGATGTATGCGGACCGGAAGGTTCGAGATCTAGAATTTTCTGTTGGTGACCAAGTTCTATGGAAGATTTCACCCATGAAGGGTGTTATGAGGTTTGGAAAGAGGCGCAAGTTGAGCCCCAAGTATATTGGCCCATTTGAGATTATTGATCATGTGGACGATGTTGCTTATGAGTTAGCCTTGCCGCCAGGCTTGGCGGGGGTTCATTCGGTTTTTTATGTTTCTATGTTGAAGAAGTACCATACCGATGGTACTTACATTGTTCGTTGGGATTTGATATTGCTTGATGAGAATTTGACCAACGAGGAGGAACCTATTGCGATCTTGGCAAGTTCGAAAGTTATGGCCGAAGGAGATTGCTTCTGTGAAGGTGCAATGGAAGCATCGTCCTGTTGAGGAGGCTACTTGAGAGACTGAGTCCAACATGTGTAGCCGATATCCCCAGTTGTTCACTGATTCAGTACTTCCCCGCTCTTTTTCCCTTCTTTGCTCGAGGACGAGCGATGGTTTAATTGGTATCTGATGTAACGACCCGCTTGGTCGTTATAGTCATTCCGGTACTTTCGCCCTTTTTCAAGCATGGTTAGCTCACTTTTGACTAGAGGGGACCGTTGGTACGCTTCTCGAGAAGTCTATATTTGATTTGGGCGACCTTTTGTGAAATTTGGGCTTAAAGGGAAAAAAAAGTTACTCAAAGTTGACTTTTGGGTAAACGGACCTTTTTCAAAAATTCATCAATTCCGAAAGGTCCGGATGGTCTTTTAGAACATGTGTGTAAATTTAGTTCGGTTCCCAATGTACTTGGATGCATTTTGGGGCTTGGGTTGGGAAGTTGGAATTGAGGTATCGGGGGTTGACTCGGTCAATGAGACCTCCATTGGGAATTCTGATGCCACTGGTGCATTCGTAGCGCGTTTTTAGGTTGGTCTGTGTAGGTAGTTTGTAAGTAGATGGCCTCAGGAGTTAGTCGGGATTTCAGTTGAGATTGAGAAGAGTTTTTAGATTTCTGGTACTGGTGTCCGCCAGGGCGGCACCAGTACCGTCCCAGCGGCACCGCCATAGCGGTGGGATGGCCGCTGGGCAGCCAAGCTCTATTGTGGCCTGACTATCCCAACGATCTGAGTGGACCTTGGGGCGGTGCCGTTGTATCTGTCCAAATGCCGCCGTATCGGTATTGAGCCTGTTATATTCCTTAAATGTGTATTAAAAGCCCTTAGTCTATCATTTATTACCCTTCTAAAAATTGAGCTCTTGGGAACTATTCTAGAGGATTCTTGGAGAAGATTCTTAGTGGTAAGTCCTCATAATTCCTTCCTAATTCATTATTCCTAATCATCTTAGAATCCCTTTTCCTTGTTAGTTCATTAGTAATGGAAGATTAAAAGTGGGTTTGATGGATTTTCTATCTAGGCTTTAAAATGATGAAATTGATTGGGTTTACGCTAGATTATGATGTATCTAAGGTTGTAAATCATATATCTTCCATTATTAGTGTTTAATTCTTAAATCTAAGAGTTAGGGTTTATACCCAAAATTGGGGGTTTTGCTTGGGTTTCAAAATTGGATGAATCCTTGAGTTAATTTAGCAATTAGCTGATGGGTTTTGAACACCTAGTGTTTAATTGAATATTTTACCCTCGAATTTCCCGTTTTCACCTTGTGGGCCCCGTTTCCCCCAAATTCTAAGATTAGTGTTGACCTAATTTGAATGATAGCAATATAGGTATCGATCTTCATGATTTCTAATCTAGATTTCGAATATGCCTAGGCTTTCTTGATCTTGAGACTCGGCAGAAGGGCAAGGCTAAGGAGTGATTATTAGTGTATTGTTGTTCGGCCATCCAGATAGGTTATGGCTTACCCTTGGAGAGACTTCATTTAGCAAAGCATATATTTAGATTATATTGTCAGAGAAAGCGTGTAAACCTTCGAGTATGAAGTTGGGTTGGATATTGTCATAGGTTGGGCCATGTTGTGTGATTGGGGCTAGCCACCCCGTTGTGTTGTGACTTGATTGCTCTATTGTTATTGGCTTGATTCAGTGTGGTAATAGAAGATATTGGAGATTATGGATATATCTTGTTCATGATATTGTGGTGCCATAATTGTTGACATCTGATTGCCAGGATAGCGTTCTATATGACTTGTATAGTCTTTCATGATATTGTTGGCGTACCCATGCTTGGTACTTGTGATATTGATCTGATTATTAATGTTTACTCATACATTGCACGCACTTTCATCCTTCATGATATATTGTTGATACATTGATGATACTTGAAGAAACACTGTGATGAGCTTGGCTCAGTTTGCATGAGAGTGATGTGAGAGTCCGATATCTAATGGTTGTCCCTGAATCGTGGATTGAATGCGAGTGATCTGAATGTTTGATATCTGATGGTTGTCCAGGAATCATAGATTGAGTGAGGTACATGGACTTCGCGAGTCCCCCATAGGTTGTGCTACCGGGACATCGATACTTCCGTCCGGGGTACATATGTACACAACATTGTATTGCATTTGCATTCACACATTATTGCATTGTATTGCATTATGGCTTATATTGTGATGATCTGGTGATTTTCTTGTGTTGTTTGGTTCGGATTAGATATATTGAGACTTGGCACACTTGGGTTTAGATGCTTCCACCTAGGTGATAACGTGCACTTGATTTTGTTTGTGGTTGACTTATACTTGTTGATTTATCTGCTTATCTTGATTTATTGTCTGAATTATGTTAGTTATACTTAGTCGGCCTTTGATACCTATCAGTACTGTGGTTTTGTACTAACTTGCACTTGCTGCATTCTTTTATGAATGTTGAGTTCCAGGTTGGATCTGCTTTCATCTCCCATGGGTGATAGTCACTATCAGTACTGGTTAGAGTTTGCAGGGTAAGCACGAGAAATGGCCTTGAAGACTCCTCTTATCTATGTCTAATTTTCCATTCTGAGACATATTCAAACTTGATGTATTATTATATTTCCAGACTTGTATATTTCTAGCTAGATGCTCTTGTATGGATTAGACCAGACTCTGGGGTGTATTTTCCTATTTCCGCACTTGATTTATTTTATTATCGTCAGACTTACGTGATTTATTCTCTTTTGCTTATTTAGTTATTTATTTACGTTTTTATTATCATTGGGTTGAGGATTCGCTTACCGAGGTGAAAAAGGTAAGTGCCCACACGACTTAGCTAAATTGGGTCGTGACACCGTGATTGATAATGAGGTTTGGGAAGAAAAGTAAGCTTAGTCCCAGATTGATTGATCTGTCTGAGATTCTCAATAGTGCGGGGAATGTAGCGTATGAGTTGGCTTTGCCCCCAGGTTTGTCAGGCATTCATCTAGTGTTCCATTTCTCTATATTGAAGAGATATCATGGTGATGGTTCGTTTATCACGTTGGGATTCTGTCTTGTTGGATGAGAATCTGTCCTATGAGGAAGAGCCTATTTCTATTCTAGATAGAGAGGTTCGAAAGTTGAGGTCTAGAAAAATAGCATCAGTAAAGGTTCAGTGGAAGAACCGTCCCGTTAAGGAGGCTACTTGGGAGACCGAATCGGATATGCGAAAGAATTATCCCCAACTTTTCACTGAGTCAGGTACTTTTTCTCTTGTTCCTCTTTCTTGTCCGTTCAGGGACGAATGGGTGTTTAATTGGTATTCGATATAACAACTAGCTAGGTCATACAGGGGGTGACTTAGAAAACTAGACCACCATCGGGAATTCCGTGGTCGCGGGTGAGTCCGTAGCATGTTTTTATGTGTATGTGCATGTTTGTTTGCGTCTGTAGGGCCTCAGATTGGTGTTGGATTTTTTGGGTGAAAAACTGGGGGAAAAACTGAGATACTAGTCAAAATAGACCGCTGCAGCGGGGGAGGGACCGCTGAAGCGGGTCCATCATAGCGGTGCTAGGCTCGCCGCCGTAAGACGGGCGAAATTAAATGACGTCCGTCATAGTGGGAGGATTCCTGCTATATCGAGACCGCTGTAGCGAGACATTGACCGCTACAACGGTCGACGGGAGGCAAAATCTATATTTTATATTCTTTATTTCGAATCCATTCCCTACATAACTCCAAAATAGTTTTCAAGAACTCCTGTGGTGAAATTCAAAGGCTAGGGCTAAAACTCTCTTGAAAGGTAAGTCTCACCCCTTCACTTTGTCCATTCCATTATATTGTTAGGCTCCATGATTAGTTAAAGGGTCTCTAATGGTGAATGAAAGGATAGAACCCTAAACACTGCAAACCCTTGAATAAATAAATGGGTTATCGATTCTATTGTTATTTAGTCATCTAGGAGTATAGATTATCACTTCTTAGGATTAGAATTTGATTATTGAATGATGAGAATGTTGTATTGAGAGTTAGGGTTTCATAAAGATGGTAACCTTAACATAAAGACTGCGTGTAAAAGGGTTGAAACGATTCGAAAACCCATGAATGGATAGAATATGATTATTGGGATCAATACTAGTATAAATTCATGCTTACTGATAGTTCACCCATTTGAAAAGGGGTAGAAGTGGTTGGGTTCTTTTCCCCAATTGTTATATTGTTTGAGTTGATGATTCGAACACTCATGCAGCACTATATTTCTAGACTTTGAACGTTCAGATGCTTTGCGAAAGAGGAAAGCTATAGCAGAGTGATTGCATTGTCCCAGTTCTCCTTTGAGGTAGGTTACGGTCTACTTGAGTTAGACTTTGATTAGTTGATTGTATATATTGTGAAATTTATAGGAGAAGAGTGATTAGGGCTTCGTACATACAGTGTGGTTAGAAATTCCTTTATTTAATATTGGTTGATTGATTATGTGATTAACTATTATGATACGATAAAGAAGGAGTTAATGAATACTCTTCTTTTTGACTTGATGTTGATGAATTGATTCTTGAGTCTTGATATGACTTGTGACATGGTGACTTATGTTCCTTGATATTGACTTATTGATTATTCACATTCCTTCATTGATTGTGGAACGGAAATACATTGTGATGAAAAATATAATATAAATATGAAAAGGCAAATTTGACAGGGGGTGAGGATGTGGCCTAATTATGGGCTCGTGATCCGAGGTCTGTTTCGGAGCAAGTGGTACATGGACACCATGGGTCTCCTGCAGGTCATGGCTATTTGGGCAAATATTACCATTTAGCATGTGTGTACAGATATGTGATAGAGTTGAGATAATTTGTGAGTTACGGTTGCGTTGATAATGATATGGGTTGAGTTATTTTATTGTTTGTTGTTATGAGGGCTTACATTATTCGGTTATGAAATAATTCTTGCTGATGAGTTCTTGTGATTCTGTGTTGTTGTGCCTATCTGTCTATTTTATTGATTTTGTGATGCTATGCATGATACTAACCTTAGTCGGCCTATGATATCTATCGGTACATAGTGTTTGTACTGATACTACCTTACTGCATTCTTTTGAGTGAAAATTGTGATCCAGAGATGTCTACCAGACCTCATATTTAGCGTGAGGCTAGTTTTCGACAGATTTGACGGTGAGCTCATATCAATGCCAGGCCGCCTGAAGATCTTTCTCATTTTAGATGTCTATTGCATTTCAGACATTTATGTTTAGTTCAGACAGCTGTTCATTCTTTAGACAATTATGTTTTAGAGTCCTTGTATGATGACTTTCAGATCTTTAGGGATGTAAAAGTTAGATTCCCGCACTTTTATTTATTTATGGCATGACTAGACATTTTGGAGGATTATTTTTTTTCTAATATTCTTGATATGTCTAAAAGTGGCTAAGTAATTGCTAATCGTTAAATGGTTAGTTAAGGGGATTGGTTTGCCTACAAGGTGAATTAGGTGGGTGCCACTTACGGCTATTTGGGTCGTGACAATCTATATTCAGGAAAAGGAGATATAAATGCTCAATGTGCAAAAAATATGGCCACAAGAAGACGACCTTCCCAAAAGCTTTGTCACGTAAAGGAGACTGATTTGTTTTCCTTCAAGCTGTTGTAATAAGTGTTCTGATTTTTTTAGTTTGAATTAGTTGTGTTGTGTTGTAAACGAGGAGCTTCTATTGTATTGTAAAGATATTTAATTAAAGTTGTCTTGTTATGTAACATATTTAGAACTTACATATTAGATGTTTAGAATTCAAACTTGATGATAGGCAAACTGATCACTAGACCGCCTTTACGGTTATTAGAAGTGCAGATTCAAAATTAAAACTGGACCAATTCAGAACTGTAAACTGGACTTGAACATGGGAAAAATAAATTTGTACTGAAAACTGGAAGTAATACGAAATAGATATAGACATTAATATACTATGAACTATTACATCCGGGGAAAATAGTAAATATGCCATACAATAAAAAAACTAACTAGGCATTCTTAGGGGGTGAATTGGTAGGGCTGCTAGGAGGGCCGTTGAATTCTGCAAGAGTGTGTCCTCTTTCCTCGAGAAGAATAGTGAGAATCCTCTCTATTCTTCTGACGGTCTCGCTTAGTTCTTCAAACCGTCCCTCGTAACCCCAATGTTTAGCATTGCAGCGATTGATTTCATGGTTTATCAGTTTCTAGATCGTAGAAATCCCACAACAAGCGCCTTATCGTTCGACGTACAGGTTACATCCCGTACTTTTGTACATTAGATTTGTTTTAATTTAATCGACATAAGTTCAAGGAAATGAATATTTTTGGAGGTTATAATTAATTGTGCTATGTTTAACAAGTGACAACTAAATGTCGTGAAGGTTAGAGGTTAAGCGAATCGCAGAATAGAAGTTCCATCGATGTAATACCCCAGACTTTCAGGCTATGGTTTGAACCGTTTGACATACGTAAGTAGAATCGAGCCCCAGAATGTTTTGGTCATTTACAAGTATGCAGATCAAGAGCTCAGTGTATAGAAGCATGAAGTCCCTAAATTATTTAGTACTGCAAAGTGTGACAACGATGATTGAAAATATAGTTTCTGTGTGCTACAAAAGGCTATGGATTAGTGATATATCACATGACCATGATATGGAGTATATGAAGTGTGTTAAAAATGATTACTATTTAAGTAAATTGTGGTGAAGAAATTAATTATGAGTGTAATTGATTAAATGTTGGATTTTTGTGGAGGACTAGTGGATTAATTAGTGGATTATGGATAATTGTTAGGAACATAATCCACGTGTTGTACTCATAAGTGACTAAGCATCATGAGTACTAGGTGTCTTTTTTTGGAATTGGCCTAATTCCTTATTAAAGGTTATCCCCTCTAGAGGGACCACAGCCAACAAAAAGGAACTCAATATGATGTTATATACATATATACCTATAGTACGTATACATATTTGATTATTGTGTCTACATTTACCATCGAGCTACGGCCGGTTTGACAGTAATGCATTTATCACCGAGCTACGGCCCGTCAGGAAGCCATACATTTACCACCGAACTACGGCTGGTCGGGTAGCTATACATTTACCATCGAGTTACGACCGGTTGGGCAGTCATACATTTACCATCGAGCTACGGTCGGTTGGGCAGTTATGTATTTACCACCGTGCAACGGCCGGTTAGACAGTTACCACTAATCAATTCGGCATTTAATGTTATGATATTGATATAGTAAAGAGTACGGCATTTCATGCATATACACGTGGCTATATTTATTTTGTATGTCATGGCCTTTAGTGGCAGTTCAGAGGTTACAGGTTGATTTTTATCCCTCTCTTGTTGATCTCATTGTTATATTTTGTTTTCGCTTTACATACTCAGTACATTATTTCGTACTGACCCTTGCTTGGGGATGATGTGGTCATGCCCGCAGGTTCAGACAGGTTGCTGGAAGAATTGCACCAGTAGGATTTGCTAAATATCGGTCAGTATGGTAAATTCCATGTCGTTCAGAGCTACCAAGTTTGTAGTTTTGTGTATATAGAGTACGGGTAGGCCGAGGCCCTGTCCCGACCATGTCACACTTACACTTCTGTAGAGGCTTGTAGATTTTTTGGTCAGTAAAGTATGTCAGTATAGAGGCCTTCTCAGCCCTTGTATATCTATTTTGGGTTTTGCTGCTTACAGAGACGTATATTGGCCTAGTCGGCCATGTAGTTATTTATGTATACATTGGGATGATCCCATCTTGCCGAATTAGTTGAAGTACAAATATTATAGCTCAAGGCCTCATTGGCCCCATATACAATATTACGTTTATAGATTGGCCTTCTTGGCCTAATTTGTCTTTCGGGAGATAGATAATACGAGTTACAGCTTGGTTCGCTCGGGCCTAGGAAGGTATCGGGTGCTAGTCACACTTCACCTAGGTTGGGGACTGACAAATTGGTATCAGAGCAGGCTGTCCTAGGGAGTCTACAAGTTGTGTCTAGTAAAGTCTTGTTTATATGTGTGTTGTGCACCACATTATATAAACAATAAGCTACAAGGCAGTTAGGAGTATATTACCCTTCTTTCAAATCCAAATCATGCTATAGATCATGAGTCTTAAGAGTTTGAGTCATTCTGTTTGCTAATTATATAGAGATGCTAGAAATTAGAAAGATTGCAACACAGCCCGGCACAAGCCAGTAGATCTTGAGGTGAGCTCTTATTACGGTCGTGTGAGACCAAATGTTGCTATTCATAGATATTGCCCTATGTGGCATGTATAGTGGCTGCCTACAGGTTGGGTTTTAGTTTAGTTTACAGAGCAGACTCTGGCAAATTTTTTGAAAGTCTCTAAGAGTTAACATTCGAGGACGAATGCTTCTAAAGAGGGGAAGGATGTTAAATCTCGTACTTTTGTACATTGGATTTGTCATAATTTAATCGACATAAGTTCAAGGACAAGAATATTTTTGGAGGTTATAAGTAATTATGCTATGTTTAACAAGTGACAAGTAAGTGTCGTGAAGGTTAGAGGTTAAGCGAATCGCAGAATTGAAGTTTCATCGATGAAGTACCCCCAGACTTTCGGGCTATGGCTTGAACCATTCGACATACGTAAATAGACTCGACCCCTAGAATGTTTTGGTCATTTACAAGTATGCAATTCAAGAGTTCAGTGTATAGAAGCATGAAGTCCCTAAATTATTTAGGACTGTAAAGTGTGACAACGATAATTGGAAATATAGTTTCTGTGTGCTAAAAAAGGCTATGGATTAGTTATATATTACATGACCATGATATGGAGTATATGAGTGTGTTAAAAATGATTACTATTTAAGTAAATTGTGGTCAAGAAATTAATTATGAGTGTAATTGATTAAATGTTGGATTTTTGTGGAGGACTAGTGGATTAACTAGTGGATTATGGATAATTGTTAGGAACATCATCCACGTGTTGTACCCAAAGTGACTTTTTTTTAGAATTGGCCTGATGCCTTATTAAAGGTTATCCCCTCTAGAGGGACCCACAACCAACAAAAAGGAACTCAAATTCCTTATCTTAGTGAATTAGAATTCCTTATCTCATGAGAAGTGAGATCTTTTATTTTTTTTTAAAAAAAAATGGAATGGCAGCAGAAAACTACATACGTATATTTGTGTAATACCATTGTGAGAAGATGGAGGATTTTATTTTCAATGATTGATACAAAGGTCTTCATTCATGGAAAAACACGAGGAACGACATAAAAGTTATGTCCACGTCGGTAACGTGATTCTAACGTCAGTTTTCTCCGGATGATAGCAAATTGGAGATTTCTTCGATGTGAAGTAAGGTGGAAGAATATTAGTTCTTGGCATATAAGGTAAGAATTCTTCTCTCCTAGGTATATTTAAATTCATCCAGATCATAGCTAAATTTTGAGATGAGAATTATGGAATTAATGGCAGGAAATCATATAAGTCGTTGTTTTGTGGACTGATTTGGAATGTATTCTTGAGTTGTTGTGGCTGTAATTCTTGGAATATAGCTTGTGTATGTTGTTGTTGATGTTGTGGTTGTTGATGTTTAGTTGAGAAAGTGATAAAAGTAGGGGAGATGCTGCCCGATTCTTTATAGAAATGAGTTATCATTTGATATACATGATATAATAGCGCCTTTTAAGTTGTATATATATGCCTTTGTTATAGGATTGGCGCTTTAGTTGTGATAAGCTCGTTGTTAGGTTGCTTGACGACTTGAGGTATGTTAAGGCTATTCCTTTCCTTCTTTTTGCATATTTTATGATGAATCTAGGTGTAGACGAATGTTATTCCACGAAGATTCCGTTCTTAGTAAGCAGAGACTTCTAGGCTATTCATGCCCTTATGATATTGTTCGTGTATGTTATATATTAGGTTCCAAGTCTTGTACAACTTATGGTAATACGGATGATATCCATGACTTAATTATTGCATCTACATTTACCACCGAGCTACGGGCGGTCGGGCAGTCATGCATTTAACACCGAGCTACGTCCGGTCGGGAAGCCATTCATTTACCACCGAGCTACGGCCGGTCGGGTAGCCATACATTTACCACCGAGCTACGGCCAGTCGGGAACTGATACATTTACCATCGATCTATGGCCGGTTAGGCAGTTATGCATTTACCACCGTGCAATGGCCGGTTGGGCAGTTACCACTGATCAGTTGGGCAGTTAACGTTACGATATTGGTATAGTTAACAGTACAGCATTTCATGCATATAGACGAGGCTATATTTATTATGTATGTCATGGCCTTTAGTGGCAAATCAAAGGTTACAAGTTGATTCTTATCCCTCTTTTGGTGATCTCATTGTTATATTTTATTTTCGCTTTACATACTCAGTGCATTATTTCGTACGAATGTCCCTTTTCCTGGGGACACTGTGTTCATGCCCGCAAGTTCAGACAAGTTGCTGGAAGAATCGAACCAGTAGGATTTACCGAATATCAGTCAGCATGGTAAACTCCATGTCATTCGGAGTTACCAAGTCCAGAGTTTTGTGTATATCGAGTATGGGTAGGTTGGGGCCCTGTCCAGACCATGTCACCTTACACTCATGTAAAGGCTTGTTGTCACGACCCAAATTGTAAGTCGTGCGGGCACCTGCCGTATTATTACCAAGCAGGTGAACCCTTACCAATCAACCTAATATTCAGCACATTTTATATACCAATGGAACGATTAGTGATTACAATTAAAATTAAGTATTCATAAGGACTCTGTTATCGATACAAGAAAATTGGAAGTTCCCGGGATCTAGTCTAGACAAGTACAAGAGATCCTATTACACAAGAATAAAATTCAAATAAATGACACAACCTCTGGCTGGAATGAGTGAGCAAGGCTGTAGGAAGATGTCCAGTAATCCACTAAGAGGAACTTCAAGTAATAACCTGCAACACATCTACACCCAAAAAGGATGTAGTAAGAGTAGTATCAGTACACCACACGTACCGGTAAGAATCATAGGTAAACTAAGATTAGTTCACGCAACACATTATAAATCAACAAGATAAACATATAAGTACGCCCTAAATACTCCCAATATGGATAACTACACCGAGAGGAACTTACCTCTCTAACTCTTGATTATTCCGTTTCCCTTTTTTTACCAAAATAACCCGAGCTACCCGAGTAGTCAAGGCCTAGTTCTATTGCATATTTCTTTTAGGGCCAAAGAATTAAGCCTTATCTCCTCAATTACACTAACGTCTACTTCCTAATTATTAGCCTTAGAGTTTTCTATCTGGTTCACTCGCTAGGGTAAGATGTATCCAAGGAACATACTCATCACACTCCCACCAAACACTGTAACTCTCTAAATCAATCAGATTTAACACAGAAACTCTGAAACATAATAATTTATTCTTACGCCAACACCTTCATGCATGATCAGAATCCCTCAGACAGTACAACATAAGTATAGGAGATGCACAATACAAATGTAGTAGAATGACAGCATGTAAATAAGAGGATATGAAGGTATGCAATGCAATGCAATGGCCCAATACACAATTGTGCATACATGCTAATTGGTGTCTTTGCCTAATAATCATGACCTGCAAGAGACCCATGGTGTCCATGTACCACTCGTTCCAGAATGAATCTCGGACCACAAGCTCACAACTAGGCCACATCCTCACCCCCAGTCAAATGTGCCTTTTCATATATGTATATATACTTTCAATGATCGATTATCAAGTAGTACCTCATATTCAACCCAACTGGGCCATAAAACCAGATAGTACAACTAATACTTACTCAGACTTTTCACTTCATGCAGTATCCAATAATCACACGTGAATATATGCAACGACGCTAATGAATAAAATAAATGCCATGCAATATGCCCTTAACAGGCGTAACACTATTATTCCTTCGCTTCAACTCACCCAATGCGATCCTTTTTATTGACCAGAACGAACAGCCGTATGAATATGACAAATAACTCAACAATTTATTGTGGAAATTAGATATACCTTGGAATTATTACGCTAACCTACTGGGTGACCCTCTTTAACAGTGGTAAGTGATCACTTCCTATCGGTAGCACACAGACATCAACAAACCTTAGGGCTTAGTATCCATTCATACACTCGTTGTTATTCTAGTTACTAAATATACATAAAATTCTATTAAATTATGAACATATCCATTCGAACGCCATGGTCGAAGACCTAATCATGCTTTCTTCCGTCAATTCTATACGTATATACAACTCACTAATCAAAGTCTAACTCAAGTAAATCGTAACCTACCTCAATGATAAGCAGCTAATTCCATGAAATATTCACCCTCCTAGCCTTTGTCTTAAATCCGCGAGAGATGATAGTTGAAGGGGAAGATGTAAAAAATGTTGGAGAAGCCTCTTTTTCTTGGTGTTAAGGGTTTTTCTTCATGTAAAATTAAAAAGGAGGGTCAAAAATATAAAACTAAGCATGGAAAAACGCACCCACTGGTCTGTGATGTCCGCTGCGGCGGACATCAGGCTCTCTACGGCGGCTGCCGCTGCGGTGGACATCAGGCTTTCTACGGCGGCTGCGGCGGTACCTTGGCCACTTCGACGGACCGAATTTTGCCCGGGCCAATGATTTTTAACTCTTTCCGAAATTGATTTTTCCCACTATTATACATTTTAGATACCCCATAGAGCTTATCTTTTAAGACCTTAGACCTTGATTTGGTACGGGTCTACGAAGTATTAAATAACGATCGGGCGGGTCGTTACATCAGATACCAATTAAACCACTGTTCATCTCCAAATGGTGTGGGATTGGGTGATGGTCACGCTCTTAGCCCCTACACCCTAGGAGGTAGGATATTCGAATTATTGTCGCGAAAAGGGAAAAATTACAAAATAGTCGGATAGGCACAGTCCGCTTCAATAGTCAGTGGACTACTATAGCGATACCGCCGCAACAGTCACTCCACCGCTGCAGCGGAACACAGGCAGTTTTAAAAGTGGGGTGATTCAGTTCACCCCTCATTTCTCCATACTCTCCATATCCGAAAACTCTTCCACTCCCCATGAAAATTTCTCTCCTTATTCATCTCCCTCCTCAGTTCTTATTTGAACACCCTACCCTCTCCATTACATATTATACCACCCACATATTAAGGAAAAAGAAGAAGCTCTTTATAGCCCAGGGGTCACGTCTAGAGCAAAATCTTGCAGATCTCTAACTATTTCAAGCTATGTACTCCCTCTCATTGTCCTACAACCTCATTATAGGCTTTTATTTCGAAATTTCCATGCCTAAGTCGCTAAATTAGAGAAAAAGTTGGTCCTTTGAAATAAACGTTTTTTATTTCTTGGGGTATGGAGTTCTTGGATTATGGAAGGTTATTTCGTCGTTCACACTGTCCTAGAATTACTTACAACTAAGGATCTGCTTAAAATGGGGTAGTTCATGTTGGGGTGGGGGTGTTTGGCAGAGGTGCAAATTTTGATGATTTTGCTCAACCCTTTGGTGCACATTGTGGTTGAAATAAAGTGCTATAGGTTGTAAAAGTTATGCATGCTATCATAGTACTTGATCCTTGCCAAAAATAGGGAAACTATGGTGAAATTTTTGGTGTTCTAGAATTTGGGTCTGAGGGTTGCTCGCTGGAGCAGCAGACACTCCTTCGCCATAGCAGTGGCCCTACGGAGCTTATGGTATCGCAGGAGATGTTTGCTGTAACGGACACCTGCTCATTATGGCAAGCCCGCTACAGCAGCAAAAACATCGCTATGGAGGAAATCGTCGCTGTGGAGGCCCATTTACCGCTATAACGGCTTCACCACAAGGGTCATCCTACTGCCACAACAAGCTGCCTGAGGCAAAACCTTATAAACCAATATAGTCCAAGTTTTAACTTAATTACGCACATTTTATCACTGTCTAATATTTGTGCCACATTATTCTAACTCAATCTTCCCTTTACAAGCTAACTACTTCACCTTGCTTTGGCAAATCCACAACAACAACAACAACAAGCACCCACTCTCCCGCCTAGTTAGGTTTGCTTCGCATTCATGCAAGAGACGCTACATGGAGCAGCAGACCAAGAGTCTACTTCGTGAGAGGGCCTTTGTCATGGATCAGGTGGAAGAGCTGGCCTCGAAATTTTATCAACTTCTATATCAAATTGGTTAGGGTCCATTGGTCAAGTAGTCGGGAGATATTAACTGTAATTGGGTTAGGGAGTTATATGCCATGCTCCCTACTATTGATTGGACTGCTCCGAAGCCTGAGATTACCATTAGAGGGGTCAATATAAAGGTTGGTGCGGAGGCGATAAATGTTATTCATGGTTTACCCAACCCTTCGTAGGCTGAGTTGAGGGCTAAAGACCACGAGGGGAATGTGCCTTAGTTGGTGAGGACATTGGTAAAAGAGTTCGAGAGGAGAAATACCACTTGGGGCATCACCCGGTCTGCCATCAAGAGCCGTCACTTTACTCCAGAGGCTCGAAGGTGGTTGAACCTTGTTGCCAGAAGGGTCAGCCCTTCGAGTAACACTACTGATGTCACTTACCCCCGGGCCTTTGTGGTTTCTTGCATTCTAGATGGTGTGCCAGTGAATGTGGGGATGCAGTTGATTGAGGAGTGGCGGAGTTTCATGGCCAATGCTAGCCCGAGCTTGATGTTTCCTTCCCTGATTACCCACTTATGCGACAGGGCGGGTGTACCCGGGGATCCTTGCGACCGATATGTTTAGTGTGATGTCCTTTTCGATCCTTTGAAGGTGAAGGGGTCACAGGGCAGGGGTAAGAGGAGAAGGACCGACTTAGATGGTGATGAGGCTAGCGAAGGCCAAGAGGTAGGTGGCGACGGGAGTGGTCTTTCACGGGCCTCGGGTACCTTAGAGCACATAGAGGCGGATATGGCAGCGCTGAAAGAGTCTATGATGGGGTTTGTACGGCCTTCTATGGAGGCCGGGTCATCTAGTACTGCTACTGGTGCTGGTTATTTCACCCCGGATGAGATGAAAGGTTATCTGGAGACTCAGACCAAGATGGAGGACGCTGTGGATGCCTTGCAGGGTGCTTTTGGATCTCTGGCCTAGGCCCACATGGATATTCAGGAAAACTTGGATCGGGAGAAGAAGAAGAACCGGGCTAGGGATAAGCTATTTATGAAGATATGGAAGGGCGTCAAGAGCCTTTTGAAGACCCTAGTCCCGAAGGAGAAGCACCTCAAGGTGATCATTCGAGATGTCTCGCAACTCTCCTTCCTTAGTGCGTCCGGGCTTGGCACCGACGACTCCAGCGACTCAGATACCGGAGGTAACAAGGCAACCAGCAAAAAAGTGGCTTAGAGACCCCCCCCCCCCCTTTATATCAGCTTGGTTAACATTTTCCCTTGTAGGGCTTGTTTTAAGACAACTACTGCTTTGGTATGTTTTGGATGTCTGGATAATTTTTTTTTTTTTTTGGTGTGGGTGTCCCGATTTAAGGGAACTCATAAGAAAATTGCCCTAGTTGGGCGGATGTTTCTATTTAGGCTTTGCTTTGAAATTTGGCTTTTCTTTGAATTTTGTTGATGTATGAACAAGTTGGGAAAATATGGAACGGGGAGAAGGCCACTAGTCTGTGGCACCGCTGCGGCGGTCACTTGATCGCTGCAGCAAGAGCGCTTTGGCGGGGATAGTCTCGCTATAGCGGGACTGTGGAAAATTTTGGGCCTGCTATGGCAGACAATGATCCGTTATGGCGAGCCCGCTGTAACGGTTCCCACACCGCTGCAGTGAAGCTACAGTGTCAGTGGGCGAATTTTGATGCCCACCCACTCAAGGCACGTAAGGGCTGGTTCTTTTGCTTAGCGCATACAAACATGGATTTCGCCGAACGAGTATGAACGCATCCTTGACTTACTAACCTTCCTAATGTACATACACAATTTATACCACTTATTACCGGCAACAGGATTTCCATTTATTCACATACTTAACACACAGAATACCCACCGAAGGTCTTCCTTCGGTCATTATAATTAGATACCAATTGGAATCGACAAATACCAATTAGCCCATCAAGATACCAATTGGAATCGCCCAGATACTAATTGGACTCAACTAGGAGATTGCGTATTGGAGTAGCATGATAGAATGAATGAAGGGAAACTTCTAGATGTCCTATAGCCTCTTGTAGATAGGTATGGACGTCATCGTACCATTTCGCAAGACTCTACTGGACATTTGCTCTTGTACTTGCAAGACCAGTAACCTAGGCTCTGATACCAACTGTCACAACCCAAAATACGAGCTGTGCGGGCACCTACTATATTATTAACTAGTAGGCGAACCCTTACTAACCAACCCAATATTTAACACATTCTATATACCAATAGTATGATTAGTCAATACAATTAAAAATAAATATTCACAAGGACTCTGTTATCAATATAAGAAAACTGGAAGTTCTCGGGATCTAGTCTAGAGAGCTACAAGAGCTTTTATTACACAAGAATAAAATTCAAATAAACGACACAGCCTCTGCCTGGAAGGAGATGATCAAGGTTATAGGAAGATGTCCGGTAATCCACTAAGAGGAACTTCAAGTAATAAACTGCAACACATCTACACCCAAAAAGGATGTAGCAAGAGTAGTATCAGTACACTACACGTACTGGTAAGCATCATAGGTCGACTAAGATTAGTTCAAGGAACATAATATAAATCAACAAGATAAATAGATAAGTCAACGTACGCCCTAAATACTCCCAATGTAGACAACTACACCGGTACAAACTAACCTCTCTAACTCCTGATTATTCCGGTTCCCTTTTTACCACAACAACCCCAACTACCCGACTAGTCAAGGTGTAGTTCTATTGCGTATTTCTTTTAGGGCCAAATAATTAAGCCTTATCTCCTCAATTACACAAACGTTTACTTCCTGATTATTAGCTATAGAGTTTTCTATCTGGTTCACTCGCTAGGGTAAGATGCATCCACAGAACATACTCATCACACTCCCACCAAACACTGTAACTCTCTAAATCCATCAGATTTAACACAGAAACTCTGAAACTTAATAATTTATTCTTATGCCAATACCTTTAAGCATGATCAGAACCCCTCAGACAGTACAACACAAGTATAGGTGATGCACAATGCAAATGTAGTAGAATGACAACATGTAAATATGAGGATATGAAGGTATGTAATGCAATAACCCAATAACCAACTGTATATACATGCTAATTGGTATCTTTGCCCAATAGTCATGACCTGCAGGAGACTCATGGTGTCCATGAACTACTCGTTCCAGAACGAACATCGGACCACGAGCTCATAACCAGGCCACATCCTCACCTCTGTCAAATGTGTCTTTTCATATATGTATATATATTTATTTTCACATAACTTCCAATGATCGATTATCAAGTAGTACCTCATATTCAACCCAACTCGGCCATAAAACCATATAGTACAACTGATACTTACTCAGACTTTTCACGCTATACAGTATCGAATAATCACACGCGAATATATGCAACGATGCTAATGAATAAAATCAATGCCATGCAACATGCCATTGACGGGCGTAACACTATTATGCCTTCACTTCAACTCACCCAACGCGAACCTTTTTATTGACCAGAACAAACAACCGTATGAATATGACAAATAACTCAACAATTTATTGCAGAAATTAGATATACCTTGGAATAATTACGCTAGCCTACGAGGTGACCCTCTTTAATAGTGGTAAGTGATCACTTCCTATCAGTAGCACACAGACATCAACAAACCTTAGGGCTTAGTATCCATTCATATACTCGTTGTTATTCTAGTTAGTTACTAAATATACATAAACTTCCGTTAAATTATGAACATATCCATCCAAATGCCATGTCCGAAGACCGAATCATCCTTTCTCCCGTCAATTCTATACGTATATATGACTCACTAATCAAAGTTAACTCAAGTAAACCGTAACCTGCCTCGATGACGAGCAGCTATTCGAACATCCATGAAGTATTCACCCTCTTGGCCTTTGTCTGAAATCTGCGAGAGATGATAGTTTAAGGGGAAGATGTAAAGAATATTGGAGGAGCCTTTTTTTCTTTGTGTAAAGGGTTTTTCTTCATGTACAGCCTAATAGCAGTCTTGAAGGGTCTTTTATTAAAAAGGAATGTGATATATAAAACTAAGCATGGAAAACCATGCCCACTAGTCCATGATGTCCGCTGCGGCTGACATTAGGCTCACTACGGCGAGACTGCTACGGCGGTACCCTGGCTGCTACGGCGAACCGAATGTTTCCCGGGCCCACGATTTTTAACTCTTTCCGAATTAATTTTTCCCACTATTATTCATTTTAGATACCCCATAAGGCTTATCTATTAAGACTTTAGGCCTTGATTTGGTATGGGTCTGCGAAGTATTAAATAATGACTAGGCGGGTCGTTTCACTTGTAGACTTGTTGGTCAGTACAGTATGTCAGTATAGAGGCCTTCTCGGTCCTTGTATATCTATTTTGGGTTTTGCTGGTTGAAGAGACGTATATTGGCCTGGTCGGCCATGTAGTTATTCATGTATGCATTGAGATGATCCCATCTTGCCGAATTAGTTGAAGTACAAATATTATAGCTCAACACCTCATTGGCCCCAGATACAATATTACGTTTACAGATTGGCCTTCTTGGACTAATTTGTCTTTCGGGACATAGATGATACGAGTTACAGCTTGGTTCGCTCGGACCTAGTAAGGTACCGGGTGCTAGTCACACCTCACCTAGGTTGGGGTATGATAGTACATAACCATTTAGTTGTGCATTCGGTGCACCATTTTGTTGTGCATTCGGTGCACCATTTGGTAGTCCATTTGGTGCACCGTTTTGTAGTCCATTTGGTAAACCTTCCCCTTGATCCATACTGATTCTGTTGTATGGTCTTTTGGGTAATGAAATTGAATTGTGAATGTGGCTGAATTGGTGAAGTAGGGTATTGATAGACCCTTAAGGCCAAAAGGCACCTTGAAAGGTGAAAAGGCATCTTGAAAATGTGCCTTAAAATGTATATTTGAATATGTATCCTATAACTGATGTTGTAATTACATGAAGCAGCACCTTACAAGTAAAGGTTTTATAGGTGTGTCTTCTAATACACTGTATTTTGATTCTGTTACACCACAGCTTATCAGGAGAGGTTTCATAAGTGTGTCTTCTAATACACTGTATTTTGATTCTACTACACCACAAGGACCATTGCTATTCTAATTTCCCCCCAAAAACCCAATTATGTATTAATTATGGTATTTCAACATAAGCTTAGTCAACGGATAATATGGTATTTATCTTTTAAATCAATATTTGGGTATTGGTAATAGTTGAAACTACTTAACGAGGTGCTTTGGGACTTGAGAAAGCCGTTGACAAATTAATAGTTGCTATGATTAGGCGTGCAGTTGGATTTATTGTATTCACACGAACAGTTTAGTAGGATAGTCCAGATCACAAACACAAAACCCCAAAATTAATACATAAATTGTCTCTTGTTAATTAAAAAACATGATTATCAAAATATTAATGTCATGGAATTTTGTTTATACACAACCAAAAACATCAATATTGTTGAAATATTAAAAAAAATCATTATTGGTGAAATATTACAAAAATATCAATATTAATATCAGTAAGTGTGTCTTACACCACAAGGACCATAGTTATTCTAATACAGTATCAGGACCGTTGTAATTTTCCCCTTACAAGGCACCTTTTCGTGTAGCAGCACCTTATCAGGAGAGGTTTCATAAGTGTGTCTTCTAATACACTGTATTTTGATTCTACTACACCACACCTTATCAAAAGAGGTTTCATAAGTGTGTCTTCTATACACTGTATTTTGATTCTACTACACCACAAGGACCATTGCTATTCTAATTTCCCCACCAAAAAAACCAATTATGTATTAATTATGGTATGTCAAAATAAGCTTAGTCTACTGATAATTATGGTATTTATCTTTTAAATCAATATTTGGGTATTGGTAATAGTTGAAACCAGTTAATGAGGTGCTTTGGGCCCTAAGAAAGCCGTCTACTCATTAATATATGTAATGATTAGGCGTGCAGCTGGATTTATTGTATCCAGACGAACAGTTTAGTAGAATAGTCCATATCACAAACACAAAATCCTAAATTAATACATAAAGTGTCTCTTATTAATTAAAAAACATGATTATCAAAATATTAATCTCATGAAATTTTGTTTATAAATGACCAATAACATCAATACTGTTGAAATATTACTAAAACAAAAAACATTATTGGTGAAATATTACAAAAACATCAATATTAATATCAGCATTTCGAGTTTTTTAAAGAGTAATCCTTAGATAATATAATGTTTGAAGAATAGTTTATGTCATAGTTAATGTGTAATTACACATTACTTTTAATAATTCATACATCAAGTCACCAATTTCATGTCGTTAACAAAATTTTAAGTCTCCATTTTAAGTTTTTACAAATTTAACTGTTATTGTATACGTGTAATTTATTTTATTATAATGACATTCTACACTAATATCCTAACACCGATTATTAATAGACCCCGGCTATTCATCTTCCCCACATCAAATCAACTCGTAAACCAAAGTGATTTAATTAATCACTGCACCAATCGACGCAATGGATCACTGTAGCACTAAACCACACCTTTTCACTCCTATAAATTGAACACCCACACTTCTTCCTCTTCTCACTTGCAGTCCTTATAAAAATATTTTCATCTTTTCTTAATCTTCATACAAAATGCCGCCAAGGAGAAACCACCTCTGTCCTTACTGTATAAATTTCAGAGCCGATCTGAATGGGCTTACTCAACGCATCAACGAGGATGCTCAGCGCCAAGAGATGAACATCAGGTGCATTGCTCGCATGCTGAGTGTCATATGTTTTTCTTAAACCCCCCCCCCCCCCCCCCCCCTCCAAAAAAAAAACTCTCCTTTTAATTTTTGTTATTTTAAATATATATATATATATATATATATATATATTGGTGATTTTATGTTTTGTTCCTATTGAATTATCTCGTTTGCATATGTTATCGTTAGGCAAATTTACAAGAAACTTTTGATTTTTATCATTTTATGTATAAACAAAATCAAACAGGAAAATTTGTTTAACCATAGATCACTACAGAGAGCATACATTATTATAACTGGTGCATTAAGAATATTTAAATGAAAATTTGTTTAACCATAGACCACTACACAGAGCATACGTTATTATAACTGGTGCGTTAATATTATATACAGAATTTTTTTGATATTTAAAGTATAAACAATACAAAGTAATAAAACAAACACACCAAACTGATAAAGCCAATCACTAGACTTACTATCCAAAGCATACGTTATTATAAATGGTGCGTTAATAATATTTACATGAAAAATTGTTTAACCATAGACCACAACCCAAAGCATACATTATTATAACTGGTGTGTTAATAATCTTTAAATGAAAATTTATTTAACAGTAGACCGCTACGCAGAGCATACGTTATTATAACTGGTGTGTTAATAATATTTAAATAAAAATTTGTTTAACTATAGACCACTACACAGAGCATACATTATTATAACTGGTGCGTTAGTATTATTTACAGGAAAATTTTGATATTTAAAGTATAAACAAAGCAAACTGATAAAACAAACCACTAGACTTACTACCCGAAGCATGCGTTATTATAACTGGTGCAGTAATTATATTTACAGGAAATTTTTTGATATTTAAAGTATAAACAAACCAAACTAATAAAGCCAATCACTAGACTTACTACCCAAAGCATACGTTATTATAACTGGTGCGTTAATAATATTTACAGGAAAATTTGTTTAGCCATAGATCACTACCCAAAACATACGTTATTATAACTGGTGCGTTAATAATATTTAAATGAAAATTTGTTTAACCATAGACCGCTACACAGAGCATACGTTATTATAACTGGTGCGTTAATAATATTTAAATAAAAATTTAATTAACCATAGACCACTAAACAGTGCATACGTTATTATAGTTGGTGCGTTAATAATATTTATATTAAAATTTGTTTAACCATAGACCACTACATAGAGCATACGTTATTATAATTGGTGCATTAATAATATTTAAATGAAAGTTTGTTTAACCATGATAATATCCATTTAATGGTGACCATCAAAAATAGTGATAATTAACGTAAAAAACTGAAAACCAATATTTGCACTTTTACAAAAAAGTAACTAATAATTGTTCAAAAAATAAGCCTAAATAATTGTTCCAAAGTAATTGTTCAAACAACATCTTCACTGGCTGTCTCATAGCCATTTTTTCCAACGCCAATCTCGCCATTTAGTGTTTCTAAGACATCAACTATTCTTCTATCAGGTGATCTATCTTCACTAGCAACAGCAACATCACCAGGAACAACAAAATCAGCAAGAAGACCCAATGAATCAGCACGATCAGGCGAAGGACTAGAAGTGTCATCAGCATTGGGGACATGAGTAGGATCACTCAAAGGAATAGAAGTGCCATCAACATTGGGGACATGAGTAGGATCACTCAAAGGACTAGAAGTGCCATCAGCAGGATCACTCAAAGGAGAACAAGGAAGAGTCTTGCAATTGGGATCATCAGCATGATCAAGTAGAGGACTAGAAGATCCATCAACATTGCTATCATGGGCAGGATCACTCAAAGGACTAGAAGTGAAATCAGCATTGGGGACATCAACATGATCACGCAAAGGAGAACAAGGAAGAGTCTTGTAATTGAGATCATCAACATGATCAAGTAGAGGACTAGAAGAGCCATCAACATTGCTGACATGGGCAGGATCACTCAAAAGAGAACCAGCAAGAGCATTCACTGGGTCAAAATTATCAAATGTTAGTAAGAATAGACCATAAAAATTACTACTAACTAACTTGAATGTCACAGAAGTTGGCAAATTACCTTTGGGCTTCTTCTTAGCATTGGCAAATTGCAATGCCTTCCTGATCCTCTTCGTACTGGACCTAACTGAAGGAGAAATACATTTGGAACGCCTTCTTGGTTTTCCCTCAAGCAATTTGCGAATGCTAACTAGTTCTTCCTAATTAATGTCAATCTATTTGCAATGACGCCCAGCCCACGACCACAATGGCTACACCTCTCTTTATCCAGTCCTCTAAGATCTCGATCTTGAACTTGGTCTTCATCATGATCATGTTGGTGCCCAGATATAGATGCAAGTTCTGCTTTCACGTGAAATTGACGAGTATCCCCAATCTCCCTCTTTAGGGCATCAATATTTGGTTCTGGTACTTCATCGTCATAATCAACAAGATTTTTAATGTAGTCCTTCCTCTTCTCCGCATCATTAGGGTGTAGAAAAGGTCTCACCACCTCAAGTAAACAAAAAAATAACCGATTAAATAAAAATATACATTATTCACCAACCTAAGTTCTAATGCATTAATAGTTTTTGTACCTTTACCGCACGACTGTCAATTGCGTTTTTGAAAGGATCAATAGCTTCGGGCTTCTCCTGCGTTCTCCATCTCAAAATCCTTGGCATCGGCAAAGGACGTTGTTTAAATGGGGCAGCGGTTTTTCTAGCAAATGATAGAGCTTCGTATGCCCATTCCTGTAGTAAAAAGGAATAAACAAATAAGTAGAATAAGTAGTAATAATGTCATCACTAATCTATAATAATATAATCTCCAAATTGGTTCGCAATAAAATACTTACAACGAAAGCCCAGGGGTAACCATAGAGAGCATACTGTGGTGGTTGACTTTGTTCACAGGATAGTTTATACATCTTCGGAATGTTCACCTTCTTCAAATATTGAAAGGTCAGATTGAAGCATTCGTTGCCCCATGGAAATTTCAGAAAGAAACTAATACTATCCGCCATGGTGATCCACTTCTGATCAACTTTTTTCGAAACATCGTGGGCCAACAAGACGGTATGGACAAATACAACCATTACAGTCTTAAACTTCTCTAATTTGCTCAATTTATCATTTGATTGAACCAATTTTAGCAGTGCAGCAGTGGTCAATCCCGTGGATCCGGTAAGCATTTTTTTTTTTTTATAAAAACCCAAAACTCAACCTTCCTCGTTTCCTCACTGGGAAAAGCTCCGCAATTCAACCTGTGACCAATGCAAACTCCCTCAACCCAAAACAACAGGGCACTCCCTCCACTATGAACCACATTTCATGCTTCTTCTCATTATTTGTAACTTGATGAAGAAGAGGAGAATGAATAAATTTTTCATTGAATCCATTCCATGACTTTGACAATGTCACGAACTGGCCAAAACAAGAGTGCTCAAATTCTTCATTGAGTCCTCGATCTCTAATAATATCTAGAAATTCGAAAAAAACATTCATCGTAAACCTTACTGAGATCTTTTCAGGGAAAGTACCACCAATCTTAGCCCTCTAAGTCATCAATCCATAACTTTCGAGGTCTATGGTCATCTCATCAGCTTCTTGTACTTCTTCTTCTTCCACTTCTTGTTGTTCTTCTACATCATCATCTTCTTTGTTCTTCTACATCATCATCATCTTATTCTTCATCCTCCTCTTCTTCTTCTTCTTCTTCTTCTTCTTCTTCTTCTTCTTCTTCTTCTTCTTCTTCTTCTTCTTCTTCTTCTTCTTCAATCTCATCATCGTCATTTTCTTCTTCTTCTTCTTAAACATCATCATCATCATTTTTCTTCTTCTTCTTCTTCTTCAACATAATCATCATCATTTTCTCCTTCGTTTTGAACACTATTTTCCACTATTTCTTCTTCTTAATCAACATCAGCATTCTTTTCTTTTTGTAATCGTTTATTAGAACTCTTTTTTTTATCCATGTAATTACGCAACACAAAGTGTTCGTCTCATTCTTCCTCCACTCTCAACCTTTCTTTCAGACCTTGCCTATTATTTCCACCGAACTCCACCGCCGATTTTACTTTCCCAACATGTGTTTTACTTGCCGATTCACCTTTCTCAAATTCTTCAGGGTTTTTGAACCTAGGCATGATTATATTTTTTTCAAATATACAAAGTGTGAACAAAAATAGGAAATATGAAAAAAAGATATCCCAAAAATAAATTAAAAAAAGGATAAAGTTAGGGTTCTATACCGATATATTGAAGGTACGGTAAATCCTAAAGTCGCAATAATGAAGGAAGTTAAAGAAGGGAATATTCAAGAATTAGAACCTAGAACTTAGGATGTGTTTATGATTTTTTCAGTTGCTTGTTTTCGAGAAGGGGGAAGATCAAATAATGGGAATGGGGGGAGGATGACGGTGAAGGAAAGATGAAGTTGGAGCCTAAATTGTAAGCTTTTTGTTAGTTTAAAACTAAACCCCAAAGTTTTTAAAAATACAAAAAGGCCCCCGCATGTTTGCTAATAAGGTGATTAGTAATTTTTGGACAAAAAATAAATGGAAAAGAAAAGGGGGGTCGTGCCACTTAGAAAAAAACTTAAGGGGTCCTGCCACCCAATTTTTCCAACTTACCTTTGCCCTAAACGTTCATTTAGCTCTAAATCACTTCCATTACACCTTGTATACGTATTACCAAGTCTAAATAATATTTTTCAAATCATTAGCATTAGCACACAAAACAACATGTTTAACATTCGTTAGCACATTTTAAGGACCTAAGAGCTTATGAAACTTTTAGGCTCGCTACAATATAGCTCAAACATAATTTTTTAGATTATGTGGTCCAAAATTCTTTAGTTCTTGTAGTGTCCAAAATTCTTTAGTAGTGTAGTTGCAACAGAAATTTTAAGGGCTTAAGTGTTATGTCAAAAAGAGGCAAACCTGAAAATAGAGAAACTAAAGAACACCAAATTTTAACGTCGAAAATTCCCCAAATCGAAGGTAATAACCATAAGATCACAGAGATACAAGAACATCCACTATAACAATAAGAGGGTTACAAAGTTCTCTGAAATGGCTAAACAGCAAGTGCCAAATACCAACAAGAGCAAAAACAAAGCGAGAGAAATAACCTAGAAGAGAGCTGCTGCGCAGCCCTCGAAATCTGATGGTGCAGATCTCCAAATTAAATCTTCACAATGAAAATTATAGACCAAGATGTTAGGAGCACTCAATCAAAATTTCAGCCTGATTCAATAGTGAACGAATCAACAAACGTGATTTGAAAGTGGCTGGTCGGAGAGAAAAACTGTAGCAAAACAACCCTTTTTTCTTCTTCATGGTGTATGCTCTCTCAAAAACCATTCTTGTGTGCAAAAGTCTTTCAAAGACTAATAACAATGAGCATAGAACAATTCTCAAAGTTTCTTTAATAAAACTGTTTACCCTGAATTCGGATAATCAATTAAATTTGTGAGTGGGTATAAGATATGTAGTTAAGTCTCAATCCACTGGATAAAAGAAAGATATAAATATAGATATGATATGAAGAGAACAATGATAATCAGTGGTTTGCTATATACTTGTATGTTTACTAATCAAGTGTTGCTTGATCGAAGAGATGCAAGAAATAAACACAACAAATGTGACCGAAATCAGATAATTGAGAGAAAGATTTTGTATATATATTGCTATTACAAAGTGTTCTTGATATGAGGAAGCCAACCCTCTAAAAGGAGGTCAATGCCCCTTATTTATAGTGCTGCCCCGTGGGCTTCATACAACATAAGAAACAATAAAATAAAGAAAAAGTTCTGAGTTGGATTAGGTTGGATTAGGTGGACCGTACGGTCTGACACCCGTACGATTGGCAGTTGAACACAGCAGGACGTCACCGACGCGTGGCACCCGTGCAACGGATCTCCCAAACCACTGGCCACGGTCAAACGAACATACGGCCTCGAACAACCATTTATGGAAGAACCGGACCAAATGACGCCCTTCCTTTACTCCGGACCAAGCGTTTCCCCGGTTCAGAATGAGAGCCTTCATGCACGTTCGTGTCCCTTTCTTCTTCGGTCTTGCCGGTTTAACGCATACCCGATTTTTACCGTATACAGATAGTCCCCACACTTCCCGTATCGTAGATTTCTCGGAGTGACAGGGAGTGGATGAATCAAGAAATCATCGACTCTGTTTGTCCGTAGTTACCTTCTCATTTTAGCGGGAACGGTTGCGTCACGTCTTCTTTCCATCGGCCACGTGTCCTATCCCGGATGGTCCGCTCTGACAACCGCCATATACACGTCATTTCAAATCATTCCTCATTAATTATGGGACACGTGGCGCCTCCCGATTGGCCGAAAACCGTAACCGCCCAAACCCCATAACTATAAAACGTCCACTAACCCTTCATTTTTCCATTTGAACACCTTTCAAATCTTCAACTCATTTCCTCTTTGCCTTGGATTTTTTCGCTCCATTTTTTCGTCTTCATCATATCTGTTCACCTTCTATACCAAGTTTGTTGCTGGATTCATCGCTCACTCTACGCAAAAGGAAGCAACTTTGCTCTTACCTTACACTAATCTGTTGCTGTTCATTGTTGATTCTCGTCTTCTGACTTCTCGTGTATTATTTGTTCCTTTATTACCCTTCGTTTTCTTCAACTCCTCTTTAGAATCCATTCAACTTCTTCTTTTCATTTCTCCAAATGTCTGAAACAACTTCCCATGATATTCCCTCGGTTTCGTCTCAAGGAACCGAGGCTGCCTCCCCTTCTAAGGCAAAGGACTCCTTCGAGCCCACGGCCTCGGATATCATACCAGCCAAAACCAATTTCAACAAGGACTTAGAGGTCGAAAAACCTTCCTCCATATCAGACGGGGGGTATGACGTGAGACGATACCCCTCCTCCATTACCTAGGAAAGGCTTTACCTTGTCCGGTCCGACTGCGGATGGGACAATCGCCCGGTCTGAGTTTTTGCCCCTGGGCCTGATGAGTCAATCGCTGACCATCGGGAGGATTTTTTGTATGTCTATACTTATCCCTTCACTCTCAAGCTCGATCCTCCGGTAGATCCGATCATTTTGGATATGTGCCGGACCTACGACGTGACCTTGGCACAAATTGGTCCGATCGTTTGGAGGGTCGTAGCATGCCTCCGGTTGTTGGCCAACTAGGCCGTGAAGGAGCTTACGCTGGCCCACCTGATACGCCTATACTCCCCGAGGCTGTTCCGGGGTAGCATAATAAAGCTCGCCAAGCGTAGCCGGAATCCATTTTTCTCCAAAATGGACGAAGACAGGGACAGGGGCTGGCTGGAGCGATATGTCCAGGTGAGGACCGAGGACATCATCCCGACCGATCACATGCCTTTCCCAGAGAAATAGAACAACAAGCGTAAGCTTGAACCCTTAAGTGATTGCTTTTGTACGTTTCGTTAAATTTTGATCTCACTTTCTCACTGTTTTTTTTTTTGTCTATATCAGCCAATGGGTATATTCCTCCGGTCGTCCAGGACCTGAGCGAATGGGTCACTGCACTTCTCAGCCAACATGTTCACGATAACCGGACGTGGAGCCACCTGTCACGTGGCCGATGGATCGCCCAGAACCATGTTAGTATTTTTCTTCTTCCTGTGTTCACTGTACCTTCTGCTATCCGTATTCATTGCGTCTTTTGACTTTCAGGTTTACCCAAAGGCTCGGTGGATCCCAGGCTGGAGTCAGCTGCCGAACCCACAACTTCGGCGCACGAGTTTGACTCAGCGGGTGCATCTCGTGCCCTTGCTGCTGCTGCCGCCGCAAAAAGGAAAAGGCCCTCGGATAGAGGGCAACAGTCGAAGAAGAGGGCGAGGAGCGTTACTCGTTGCATCCCCTCCGTTTTGCAACCGGGCTATTGCGATGCCCTTGTTCGACAATCGCCACTCTCTGCTCTTGCAACATTTCAATAATTATACGTAAGTCAATATTATCATTGGGTGTACCCGGTTCCTTCCGGTCCTCTGCCCGGGACAAGGTAACAGAATTGTGGGTATTTAGCGGATCAGTGGCCGGTAAGGTGGCATTCTCCTAGTCCACGGTGTTTTGACGGTTGAGGCCCTCCCTCGAATTAACGGGGTTAGGATCAGCAGGGTTTGGTGGTCCTCGTGGACCGCTTCCTTCGTTTTTGTCCACGATTTCATTGTTGTTGACGTGACCAGATTGGCCACTGTCAGCCATTTAGTCCGTTTTTTCAGACACGAACAGAAGGTGTTTTTGATTTAGACGGGTAAGGTAGAGATCAAGATAAAATACCACTATTATCCTAGCCCCACGGTGGGCGCCAAACTGTTTACCCCGAATTTGGATAATTAATTAAATTTGTGAGTGGGTATAAGATATGTGGTTAAGTCTCAATCTACTGGATAAAAGAAAGATATAAATATAGACATGATATGAAGAGAACAATGATAATCGGTGGTTTGCTATATACTTGTATGTTTACTAATCAAGTGTTGCTTGATCGAAGAGATGCAAGAAATAAACACAACAAATGTGACCGAAATCAGATAATTGAGAGAAAGATTTTGTATATATATTGCTATTACAAAGTGTTCTTGATATGAGGAAGTCAACCCTCTAAAAGGAGGCCAATGCCCCTTATTTATAGTGCTGCCCCATGGGCTTCATACAACATAAGAAACAATAAAATAAAGAAAAAGTTCTGAGTTGGATTAGGTTGGATTAGGTGGACCGTACGGTCTGACACCCGTACGATTGGCAGTTAAACACAGCAGGACGTCACCGATGCGTGGCACCCGTGCAACGGATCTCCCGGACCACCGGCCACGGTCAAACAGACATACGGCCTCGAACAACCGGTCATGGAAGAACCAGACCAAATGACGCCCTTCCTTTACTCCGGACCAAGCGTTTCCCCGGTTCAGAATGGGAGTCTTCATGCACGTTCCTGTCCCTTTCTTCTTCGGTCTTGCCGGTTTAACGCATACCCGGTGTTTACCGTATACAAAAGTATTTATAATGAGTGGTGCATTCTCTTAAAGCCAAAACCAACTCTAAAATAAAAATAAAAATAAAAATCTAATTCCAAATAGGATTGGAAACTGAAAGAGAATAGAATTAGGCCATTAGGCCTTTGGCTGGAAACGCGTGTAACGATCCAACATTCAGAGCTTACGAAGTTTACATCACCGCATTATAGTTCAAACATAACTTTTAATATATATGTTTCAAAATTCCATAATCAAGCAATGTATTTTGCTAAATGATACCACACATTTTCTAAATGAGACGAGATAGATACAATTTAGCAGAACTAACAGTTAGTTTTGAGCTTCATTACAAGCACAATTATCAGAAGTTGTTTCCCCGATCGAGTTTTTGACAATTTCGCAATGTGCATTATGTGCTGCCCTATTTATGGCAACTAATTTCTTGCTACTAAATTTTCCCTTCCCGGCAAATTTACCATCAACAAAAACTTCAACTTCTCCTGTTTTTTTCCATGTATCAATAAATTCAATATTCCATCCATTTTTTTGGCAGATTTCATAGAATCTCGTTACTGGATGAGTCTCTAGATTTGCTGGAGTGATCAAAGGTTGCAACAAACCTTCTACCACCTGTCCAAAGTAATAACTTGTCAAAATAAGTTTTCTTCTATACACACATGAGCATATTTAAAATCTAAAGTTAATAGGTGATGTACGTAGTCACAGTATTCACTATTTTTTCTGTCTCAATTTATGTGAAGGAATTCAACGTATGTAAGTAAAAACACTTACTTTTGACAATGAAATCAGGTATATACAGATTCTTCAAAAAATTTTTTTTTTTTTTTTACATATTTGAAAACTACACCAAAAAGTAATACAAGTCAACATAGCTAATGATTCAAAATATTTTAAAAAATTATAGTTAAAAAAAAAACCATTTAACTTCCCTAACAATAATATCTTCACATAAAATGAAACGAATGAACTAATATTTTTGTGATTGTCTTCGTGTATGTATATCATAGTTTTCAAAGGCGACAAAAGTCCATGTGAATTGAAAGCAAATACGAGAAGTGAATGGCAACCAACTTCTTTAAAGTAAAGCGCACAAACTATATTGCCCCTATAGTCAGGGGTCATTTGATAGTTGCTTAGGAGCTAAGTTATTCATGTATTAAATCGTGCATAAGTAATACCACGTCAGGTAGGATTCTTTTGCTATATATAAAATTCAACACACCTAATATAGTAATTGGTTTGCAATTTAGGAACTCGCATAACTAATATAGTTCACGTATAGGTTATGAGAGAATATATGTAATATTTTATGCAAGATAGAAGATGGAATAACCGAATTCTCCATAAAATAATACTAAGATTCCCTCATAACTAACTTGTATTATTAATACTTGCATAACTCTCACCAACTACCAAACGACCCCTTAATCTGCAAATAAACGTGAACATGCAAAGTGAAGCACTAAAGCACTTGTGGGCGAAATTTAATTTTAAAAAAACAATAAAGCACCTGCCAAGTTGTTTCCATGGAGAAATTGGAGTCAATATAAATGGCCCCAGTGAGAGATTCAACTACATCAGCTAGCACCTTTGGGGGATCAATAAGACCACCTGAATGCAAAGGGTACTCAAGAGTTCCATCTTTGAATTCTTCTACCTGAAGAAACGACAAGCTTGTTATCAAAATTATATATATCAACCACTAGTTTGTTTTTATTTTTTTATTTTTTTATAATATTAACCACTAGTTGATGTACAATTTCAGCAGCGAATATATTCACATTTACTTCATAAAAAAATTTAGTTAGTTCAATGGTACACATGAGTCATGACACTAATTTACGCCGTCTGACTTTAAAAAATGAATGAATTCAACACATCATTTAGCAATATGAAGTCCCAGGTTACTCTTTTGATTAATAAATAAGGTAGGGGTAGGAGTCTATGCCAAATCCTCCATCAATTAGGACTTGTAACTAGTTGCTTGGAATTAAAAAGAAGAAAAAGAAAAAAGTGATAGGTACTATATCAAAATTTTAAGTTTATGAATTCCTACATTAATTCTAAATTAATATACAATATTAACCGAATCAATGAACTAGTGTTGATCCACCCCTGGTTGTATAATGGAGGAAGTGAATTGAGAATGTGTTGAATGAGAGGGGACAGTTGTGATATTAATTTAGTGAGAGGTTATATTAGTAAAAAGCTAGGGTAATGGATGAGGACTTCATTTTATAATGGGGAAAAAGGTAAAAAATATCCTTCTAATCTTGAAAAGGAGTTAAAAATATCTTCCATTACAAATTTGGGTAAAAAATATCCATCCAGCCATTAAAATTTTCATATTCATCCAGTCATTAAAGTTTTCAAATATGCCCTCTCTTAATAGAAATCTCACCCCAAAATAACCCGCTTTCATTTTTTAAACTCAATCCAACTAAATAATAACTCATATGATCCCCTTGTTCCCCCAATTTCTCTCAAACGTATTCCACTTCCCTTCTCTTTATTCATCCCCTTGTTCCCCCAATTTCTCTCAAACGTATTCCACTTCCCTTCTCTTTATTCAGCTTCCTTTTCTAGGAAACTTATTCTGTTTTAGTATGTAAATCAGTGTGCTAATTAAGACAACAAATGAAGTTTTAAACTTGGCAACTTCTACTACAAAGCCTTTCCTATCAGATCAAAGAATTGATAAAGAGTTCAGTAGCATGCTTGCTCTACTGGATTAAAAAGGAGAATAAAATTAGTTGTTAGTTGTTGGTGTAGTATCCATTAGTGACCAGTAGTTACTTATAATACTATAGAATTTTTATCTGTTCTTGTAATATAGACATTTTTAATCAGTTGTATGATATTAAATTTATAAGTAGAAGGGAAAATAGTACCATCAATAAACTCGTGTAAAGAACAATTCATAAATCCCTCCGATCCCACCTAAAGTCCTTAAACAACTTTCTTCCTGCTACTTGTTTCCTAGAGAAGGAAGCTGAATAGAGAGAAGGGAAAAAGTGGAATATGTTAGAGAAATTGGGGGAATAAGGAGATTGTATGGGTTATTATTTAGTTGGGTCGCCTTTAACAAAATGAAATTTGGTTATTTTGAGGAATTTGGAATATCCGTTAAGAGAAGGATATATTTAAAAACTTTAATAAAAGGAAAGATGTTTTTTACCCCAATTCGTAATAAAAGACATTTTTAGCCCTTTTTATAAAGTAGAAGGATATTTTTGACCATTTTTCCTTTTATAATTGTGTCATAAAGGCAATTACAGTTGGCAGAAGTTCATTACGTTTCTCACAAGAGTCATCCAGGAAGTTTTTCACTCTAGCAGTTCAAAACAGCGTTACGTGGATTACTAAAATTGGATAGTAAAATACATGCACCACTGGGATTAAACACATCTGAGGTCATTAAAATTTAACCCAACCAGGCACCAGCTGTTAGTGAAAAAATGTGCAAGAGTTTTTGTCCCTTGCACCTACCTAGCTTTTTTCTATCAGTTCTTTCAAAGATTACCATCATTTTCATAACTGGTTTGGCCAATATTTCAAAATATACTCATTTTGAAAGTATTGTTTATTAGAAGTGTTTTTGAAAAAAAGTACATTTTGGAGAATACCAATTTTTGTTTGGCTAATCAATATGACAAACGCTTTTATTAATAGTAGGATAGCAATTTGTGATTGACAAAGATACCAAAAGTGTTTCTGAGAAACTATTTTTCATCCTTTGAAAACAACTTCTTTTACTACTCCCTCCGTCCACTTTTTTTTTTTAATGACATAGGAACCCGTAGCCGCTATTCTTCGGTTGCGCACAGGGTAAATCCAGCTCCTATGCAATAGCTCGCAAACCACACAGGAGAGATAACCCACACTAGGCAAGCCCCCGTACGATGAGCTCAACCCAAAAGACAATTTCCTAGTTGTTGTAAGCAGGGGGTTCGAAACCTGAGACCTTTATTATGAAAGCCCCATGCTCAACCAACAAAGCCGCACTTGCGGGTGTCTACTTTTACTTGTCACGTTTCGCTTCTCGAGAGTCAAACGGTATAAACTTTGACCAATATTTTAAAATGTATTTTTTCTTCATATTAATATTAGAAGAATTGCAACTTATAGTATTTTTCGTATAGTTTCCGAACATGTAAATTTTAGTTTTAAAATATTGAAATAAGCTAGTTTAACAGACGATTAGTCTATGGACTTCTTGGAAACCAATGCCAAAAAGAAACTCTAAAAATGTTGTTACACCTCGTAGTCATGTACGTGAAATATATTAGGCATTAGTTGTTTAAGTCTAGACGTGGAGCATGTATCTCATGGTTACAAGGGTTTGAGTTCATATAATAAGCTATGAAAGACTCTGGGACCTAGCAAATCAAGGAAAATAAGTTTGTCAAAAAATTTGAAACAGGATTTTGAGTCAACTTTGGAGGGGTATATCTCCATATATATTGAGAGTTTTAAGGTGTTTCAAAATCCTAAAATGAAGTTCGTCGAGTCTAGTTTCTAATGCAACAAACCGCTCGTCGATAGGACATCGGAGTAGAGACTTATAGACGTTACAAACTGAGCTGTCAACTCAGAAACAGGGCTGCTACAGTACTGCTACAGTGCTGCCGCCTCAGCCACTATAAAAAGGGTGAAAACCCCATTTTTATTCATCAAAACTCTCCAAAATGTTCCAAAAATTTCAGCAACAAAAGGGCTCTTAAATATCACATAGAAGTGAGGATTTTGAGCAAAATTCAAGCTACGGAATACTAATCGAAGTCCGGACAACTTGTAGTCACGATTACCATAGCGTTTTGTGTTGGAGTGAGCTTGGAAACAAGTGGATATTGAAGATCTTGTCACTTTAGTGAATATAAGGTATGAATCATTGAATCTTTTTCTTTATTAAAATTGATTAAGGAGTAGTTACAAGAATAAAAGTTGTAGTTTGTTGTATTGATGTTGTTGGCTTATGGATTGAGGTTGGAAGAGGATTTTGGATGAAAATACATATATTTGTCTTGTAGAATGTTGAGGATGTTGTTGTTGATGTTGTTGGTATTGTTTGGGAGTTGTTTTGGTATTTGGAGGAAGTCGATGATATAGGGAAAATGTTGCAAAAATTTTCGTAACCCAAATTAGTCTTCCATAATTAGTACTTATAAGTTGATGGAAATGTGATGAAAGTATGATTAATGATATATTTCTCGATATATAGGCTCGGGTGAAGAGCAAGCTTTGGCGTAAGGAACTCCTAAAGTGGTGGCTTGACGGATAAGGTATGTAAGGTGTTCGTTTCCCTTGTTCTTTGGCACGAATCCAACTAGAACATAAACATGAGCGTTCCATAATAATCCACTCCATTCCCATGCTTTGTATATCAAATCTTAATGTCTTATTATTTGATTGATTCTTGAAATATTATTTTACTCATCATCGATTACTCCTTTGGACTCGATAAAAATTCCATAAGCTATTCGGAGGCTTCCGACCTTATGTCACTCCGAAAGGCCAAGGTCAGATTATTGATTTCTCATTCAAAAATCAGCATCAGAACATTGCGCTTTCCTTCCGCATCGCTGAAGGAAAGCGGAGTCCTACACAAAAGGCTTCAGGACATTGCGCTTTCTGTCCGCATTGCGGAAGGAAAGCGGAAGGTCTCAGAACATTGTGCTTTCCTTCTGCATCGCGGAAGGAAAGCGGTATCCTGCACAGTTTTTTTTTCGTTCCAGACCAATAATGGAATATACATATATAAAAATGTATTGCACTATTTTACTACACCGTGCCGCACTATAGTCGGTCGGGCATGGCGCGTAGATGCGCACACCACTGCTGTGGGCATGTTATGATATTGCCCCGGACGTTGGCTAATGATGATAACACTGAGCCTTAATGGTCGGGCATGATTTTACATATATAACACCGAGCCTTATGACCGGGCATGGATACTATCTATTACGTATATATATATATATGATTTTATCATGCATTGCATGTTGTTCTACTTCCAGATGTTCGGTTTTCTTTTGCCTATGTTAATGTCACACTTTATCTTAATTGTGTTGTTGCCCTCTTGCCTTAGATACTCAGTACTTTTATCCGTACTGACGTCCCATTGCCCGGGACGGTACATTTCGTGCTGCAGGCTCTGACAGATTTACTGACGAGCAACCGCAGTAGGATTTTCCAACTTCAGCGGTGTTAGCAAGTACCACTACTCCGGGCTTGCAATCTTTTGGTATTTTTCTGTTAGTATAATATATATATTCATATGTATACTCTTAGAGGCTCATGGACATTGTGGGATATGTAATTATTATGTATGGCCTTGTCGTCCTTGTTTTGGCTTCTTGATATGTTTCTGATAGCCTTGTCGGCTTTATGATATACTTGATGTTGTAGCGACCTTGTCGGTCTGCATATGTATATATGTGTTGATTTATCGAATACTTTTATGTTGGCCCTTTTCCGCGAGCAGATGTTCTTGAGTTATGGTATGTGATGTCCAAGTAACAGTTAAGTCATGTGACTTCGGCCTACGGGTCGGAGCCTGTCAGACTCCTCGTCGGGGTGTGACAAATGTTTACAGGATTATGTCCCAAAATATCAAGATTTTGTAGAAACCGGACGTCAATCACAAAGTCTATTATCAACCTCAAATCAATTTTCAAAATTTATGCCACCTTAGTAACTCATTGATAGAACTGTCACCTGACAAATAAAAGCTATAACTAATACGGAGTGTTCAATTTTTAACCGCCTCTCCACCCAAAAAGGTAATTAAAAGTTACCTTTTGATCCGTCGCGCAAACATAATGCATTTAACAACGTTTTTTACAATTAAAAATATGGTAGAGGGAATTTCTTAAAAATCAAATATTTTCATCACTAAGTAATAGGTCAACTACGCACCTGCCCGGCCTTAATTTTCTTCTCATACCTAATTTCTGTTTTGGCTTTTTCAAAATTTTGAAACAAGAAAAAAGAACAACTGAATATCAAAGAGCCACACACCAAAATAAAACAAAGTAAACAAATAAAACAACCATTAAATATTCTTGTCACTTACTTGTCCCTTAAGTAGAGGTTTCTTGTGCCGTAAGTACTTATGGAAGTCATATTTGATGGCAACCCTAGCAAGTTTTTCTGTATCAACGTCGGCCGCTCGCAGCTTCGTCAAGTTCCCCGGAGGCGAATCAGGGTGTAAAAAATAATGTTCTTTTGCTATCAACAAATTTAGCACCGAGTCACCCATGTATTCAAGCCTTTCGTATGATTCACACTTCTCTTTGAATGAAGGATGTGTAAAAGCTTGATGTAACAAACTAGGGTTCTTGAATTTGTACCCTATAATCTCTTGTAATTCTTCCACATATTTCTCCCATTCAAGAGTTTCTTTGCTTTCTTCATCATGATGAAGTTTAGAACGGGGTTGTATTTCCATTGACCTGAGGAGATAATCCAAATGGTAGTCAGTGTCCATTTGATTGAGCACTATATGATCTGCTAGTCACGTTGTTTTTCAATGGCTATATCACATGTATCAAGAGGAGGAAGGTTTCAATAGAGGTGGTTGTATATAATGTTATATTGAAAGGTACTAATGACATAGAGTAGGCACAGTTGATATAGATATTAACTATTTGATCAGAACAAGGAAGAACTTTTTAAAAGTAATGTTGTTGACAAAATAGCTAGTACAGCCGATAAGAAGATGTTGATGGCGTGTAGATTGACGCTTTAGGGTTTTCTATTTTAGGAAAAAACAATGTGATTCTTTCCAACTATTGTATGACGTGTTTTGAGGTGGACCTAGAGAGTAGAAACTATTAATAATTAAAGATATATACTATAAATGCTATGATCTTCTTATTTGTTACGTATTTGTTCCTAATTTGTAGATTGACCATATATGAAGTTTGGTTAAAAAACAAAATAAAAGCTGGCAAAAGGTCTTTGCTTCTAGGAAGGACCTTAAAAAATGTAGTATTAATTTATTTGTGGATTTTAAAATTCAATAGCTTAGCCACTCAAGAGCAAGAGAAATGGTCTTTTCATTATCATATAATTATAGTATGTCTAAAAACTAATACACATAGGAGATTTGGTTTTATTGTTGGGAAAAGGCATAAGTACACCCCCTCCCGCACCCCTCCAACTTGAATTTTCAACTACACACCTAATCTTTGTGGGTCCTATTACCCCTCTTGAACTTTTTAAAAATGGAATAAACACACCCATGGGTGTTGTGACAGCATAGAGAGAGTGTTCACTCTCTTGGAGGAGTGTCAGATAAAAAAAAAACGTAAAGTTTTAAAAGAAATAGATAAATATCGTTTTTTAATTGGACACTTTATGTTAAGTACCCTTTATTGCGTTAACAACATTAAGATTCTAAAAGACAAAGGGACATTCACCTTTCAACATTGTTATAGAGAGGTAAATGCCATAGCTGACTACTTAGCCAACATGGGAGATAGCACAAGACAAAATTCTTTCTTCACACAGAATTTAAATCTCCCTCAGAGAATTGAAAACTGTACGAAGAATGACATCAAAATAGTTACTCGCTTCAAGTTTAGAGCTCAGAAAAAGAACTTTTCTTTTGATCAGGGTAGAAACTAATATGTTTAGGATGTTTTGCTTCTTTTGGACCTTGTCTAGTAATCATTTTGTAAAGGAGGAGTCATCTGTCAATCTCTCTAGGCTTGGTCTTGTAGTTTGCTCTATGGCTCATACTATTTCAATTGTTTTATTGGAGGCAAAGTTTTATATCCTTCTCCATATCTTAACTTTTTATGGAATATACAGGTAGGGGTCTAGGCCTCACCCCATACCGTTAATGTCACGACCCGATTAGGGGCCATGACGGGTACCCGGGGCTAACCACCGAGCACCACTCATTCTACTACTTATCATACTCGTTAAGCGTTCATTCATCAAATTCATACTCAAATCATAGAAAAATCATTTTCATTTGGAAACAAAAATAATTTTATACACGTAAGCCCTTCGACTATCAAAATAATATACATACAATAATAACATCGTGAGACCATGCTACCCACACATACGTATCTACGAGTCTCTATTAGAGTACTAGACATATGGACGGGACAAGACCCCGTCGCGCCCAAAACATATATACATACACAATAGTAAATCAGTGGCACCTCCGGAATAATGGAGTACTCTAAAAAATCTGTGTATCAGCTTCTATTATTCTGGGTCGCCTCCCTATCTACCTGTGGGCATGAACACAGCGTCCAAAGAAAACAGACGTCAGTACGAATATTGTACTGAGTATGTAAGGCATGAATGAAATGAACATGATAGAGAAATCATAAGTCATAAGGTGAAGATAAAACCTGCGTAACTTTTAGGGGAGGATACATTTCATGCATATATCATATATATAATTATAGTACATGTATCATCATAGTGCATACATCATCGTATCATATAAATCATCATCGTTAACTCGCGTCCGGGTAACCATCATTTGCCGCCCACTAGTGGTCATCATGCCTGGCCCTCTAGGCTCGGTGTAACCATAGCAGCCCGCCTTAGCGGTGACATGCCCGGCCATTTAGGCACGGTGGAATCGTATGCAGCCCACCTTCGCGGTGACATGCCCGGCCAACTAGGCTCGATGTAAACATAGCAGCCCGCCTTAGCGGTGACATGCTCGGCCATTTAGGCACGGTGGAATCGTATCGTCATATAATCAATCATAAACTCATCATTATTACACATCTTATAGGCATATCATAACTTAGCATCATTATATATACACATATCACGGTATCGTATTTGCCTATACACATTAAACATTATCCGTATTTGGCCACGTAGTGGCTCGACAATATCCGTATTCGGCCATGTAGTGGCTCAACAATATCACATACATGTCTTCCGTACCCGGCCATAACAAGGCTCGGTGTATCTCATCATCATCATTTCCATCACATACATCTCTTAAGCTTGTCATAATTTTCCATAAAGCATGCATTTGGATTTAAAGATAGCCAATGAAACCATATCATATTCGTAGCATGTACTTCATAAAAATATTGTATGATAGGCTTTATAATCTCTAAACTTAGGCTCATCATTACCATTATCGTATCTATAGCATATCTCTTACCTTTATCCCATATGGAACCCCCTATGCACATCGACTCATAACTTTTTGGAACATTGGTCATAGGTCATGCATTAGAGCTTATAGACAACCTATAACGATGTCGGAGTGACATAAGGTCATGAAACTCCGATTATATTATGGAGTAATCATATGCATCATGTCTCACCTTGAAGAAACTAACATTTTAAGGTGAGTGTACACCATGAACAACATCAAAGGATCGTAAGTAGGATCTTTAACTTCATAGACATCATATCTTGCCTTAGAATCTCTAGGCTTAAACTTACCGTCATTATTATCGTATTCATGACATATTACTCATCCTTATCTCATAAGAAGCTCTTTATCAATATTGTCTCATATTTCCCGGAATGTAAGAAAGTCATGGATAGGTAGGGAAACAATATCATAGGAATCATATATAAGGATAATTATTTTCGTAGGAATGTCGTATCATGAGCTTTAGGACTTCTAGACTTAGATTCATCATCGGTATCGTCAAGCTCGTAACTTATCTCTTTTCTTTATTTCATATGAAGCTCTTTATACTCGTAGATTCATAATTCCCGATATGTAGGAAAATCATGGAAAGATAGGAAGGAGGATTCATACCATAAGAGTCATGCCTTAGAAACAAAGGACTAGCCTTACATACCTCTTTCGTTTAACAATTTCCGTCACTTGATTGTTCTCCTTCAATGCTCACGTTTCTACCTTCAAGAAAATTCGCATTCACATTAGCTAATCGATTATATGAACGTGCTTACTAAAGCTAGAGAAAATTGGGCAGCATTTCCTTTGATTGTACAACCTTCCCCATATTGTATATCAACTCCCAAACATTTATAATAACGTTCACAATATCATAACCAACAATCGTCATTCATCTACATTATCCTCATTTCACAATTCCACTTTAATTCATCTATAATCATGGTCATAGTATACTAGTACATTTTCTCACATATATTTCTTACCCCATGTCCTTAATATCATTTGTAACATAACCATATCACAACACATCAAGAATCATGACTCAATTCAAGCTATCACTCAAAATGACACTATTCCCACATTCATGACCCATTGTTTTCTATATTCTTCTACAATCCAAGTGTTTCAACTTTTCAATACCTTAAACAACATGGAAACACCATAAAGCTTAACTTAGATAGTGTAGAAGCTAGTTTTTGGATGATAATATTTCACTTGAAGGAAAACCCTAGCTTCAATCCAATGGTGTTTCTTGCCTTGGATGAACTCCAATGAGTTTCTTACATTTGATTTCCTTGGGTTGATAAGGTTAATCATGAATCTTTCTTGATTTCTTTTGGATGGAGAGTAGAGAGGGTTTTCTAGAGTGTTCTTGAGGTGAGAGGTGAAAATGAAATAAAATAAATCAACTTGGGTCCTCCTTATATAAATAAAACAATCTGTCCCGACACGAACATACGGACCAACATACAGTCCGTATCTGTTATACAAGACGTATGTCTGGCCGTATGTTTAGTCCAGTGGAGGTTACCCATCTGGGCTAAATATACGGCCTAACATACGGCCAGTATAATTTATACGGCCAGTATGTTGGGCCGTATAAAGCCCAGCTATTCCGATTTCGTTCTCGTCGACTCGTTTGATCTCAAATCCTTATGGAACCTTCTTAACACTTGTTTATCACCTCATTAACAATCTAAGGGACGTTATAACTCTTCTCCAAAGCATCATTAAATCATCATTAACTTGTTACTCATAAATCCTTTCCGATACATCTCATACGCCTTGCCTTCTCTTGGCAAACTTTCTTCTCTTACTTCAAATGTCTTTGAAATCTCATTTAAAATCATCAAATGTTATTTCTTACTTATCAAAACATCGTATAAATTGTGCCCTTTGTCAGTCTATTCACTGTGTATGAACGATTTTTTTTTCGAGGTGTAATATTCTTCCCCCCTTGGGAACATTCTTCCTCGAATGTTGAATCGGCCTTGTACAAGTATACTGGTTATGATGATCTTATAATGAATCAATTCTAACTAGGACTCGTATATCATGTCGTGCCCCTCATCATTCAATGATCTTATTGCATTCGTAAGTTGTCGCACCCCAAGGCAACCGTAGGAAGCATATAGCATGTACTTTTATCATAGTCCAAGTAATTATCCTATTTATCCTTAACGATAATCCCAACTCAACATTTCAACTGAATTCACCATGTATTTTCCTTTAATTGACCCAAAGTATCATTACCACACTATTCTTTCTTACCTCTTACTCCTCTTTTTAAGTACCCACTTGGTTTCATTGGCGACGTATAAATACTTGCAAGTTACATAATCGTTCTTGCGTGATTCGAGTACACACACATCTATACATATACATGTATTCATATCCGTATCCGTATTCATAATCGTACTCATTTACATATAGTATCCCTTGTCATATTCATATACATATCATTTACATAGCATGCCCGACCACGAAGGTTCGGTGTTTCGCGTCCCCGACCATGGCTAGGCTCGGTGATTATATATACCTAAACTCTTTTGTCTATCTGTAGCAACTTATCTCGTCAGGCTCTCTGCCTTCCTTTATTTTTTTCCTTGATTATCATATCTTATGTTCTACTATAGAAAACCTTAGGTCCCTTTCTTAATTTTCGTTTATAAATCGCAAGATCATTACTTACGACTTTACTGTTAGTGCCTTTGCCTCTATTCTAGTATAACATCGCCATCCTTTAAAATACCCTTTGAGTTATTCGCTCTCAATGTCACGTGGTTCAAGGGCTTCGCGAATGGTTTCCCGTACAGTCTCAGATTCCTGTTCAATTTATGTTCGTTTATTTACTAGTCAGTAGACTCATTTATGCATAACTCTCACTCTTTTTTTAGAGTCTATATTTGTCACCACTTAGGGTCCATTTTTTCAATCTCTACACCTGTATTCTCTTTACTCGCTTCCCCCCTTTAAGGGTTTTACTTGTACCATTCTCAAATCCGTTGCCTCACCTTCAAATCTTGAATTCATATATCCCTTACTATACTACATCTCATTTATGCCGTTTCCCATAATGCATAACTACGATAATTCATGTGTGAAGTCTTAACATACTCATCTCGCAGTTTGTAATCAAGTAATACAACCGACATAGCAATCCGAACAAGGATGTATTTTACTTAGCTCATCTGATAGTTATGAGTCAATGTCTAAATCCGCTCCAATTAAAAACATTTTTCCCCATAGGGATGCTCACAATAGTAGTAGGTCTAGTTATCCATACCATCCATATAATGTCACTTGCCCTCTCCTTCGGTGCTCAAAGTTCACTTGTAACGTCATCTTTGTTTTGTAGGGCCTAAGTCTCATGCGCGACTAATACCCCTTATGCCTCATGCTCCTTTACTCTTAGGTTGCACTCAACATTGATTTCAAAACCAATCATAATCATGTCGTATTCGTCGTTGATGATGGCCTTACTTTATCGCTTAATCATCGTATCTTAAGCTCTTAATTCATGGCCACATTTTTCTCTCCAACTTACTCCTTTATATACTTTACTCGTTCTGTCTTAGTATAGGATATTCGTAGGAGATGCATCTTCCTTTAGTCATAACATGACTACCTCTTAAGCACGCGTACTTTGCAGCACATTTCCTTTTCTTTCTATTCCCTTTCTCACTCCTTTACATTCCTTCCACCTTAATTTATCTTATTTCCTCCCGTTTTATAATCAATCCTTTATTCTTCACACGAGGAACCCTATTCTTAACTTAGTACCGCTTTTTCCTTTAGAATATATTACCTCTAAAAAATCCGTTCTTCGCTTCCAAAACTTATTCTGTTCACTCTGATCATCCCCTCTCATCCGTATTATGCTAATCCTCCTCCTAACAATTGTTCTATTTCGTTATTCATCTTTCTGTAGTCTTGGTCTTTTACATCCAGCTACAGATATCGCTCATGCTCTCGATTATACAAATCACAAACTACTACTACTTTGCCATATCACATTTCTCTAATTTCTTTTTCAAGTTGACTTCCCTTTTTGTCATTGCTTGCTATCATTTCTGTCATTGAGGAACCTCTATGTTGGACTTTCCCTTAGCAAGGTCTTATAAGCTTTCTCATCTACTGCCCCATGGCTCGCTTGTTGGTTTCACACTTGCATTCATTCTCTATTAATATAGACCATGTCACATCTTTAGTCGTTTCGTCCCTATACTTTACTTACATTGTATTACAGTTCTTTCCACGCTCTCATTATATCTTGATCATAATCAACGCTATAGGGTTCCACTTCTTTACCTCATTTGTAGGCCTGCTCGTGAAGTAGAATAAACCTCGTGAAGTATGCATACTTGACCTGTTACTCTTTCTGATTAACCCTATTACACTTACCACATAAGTTATCTCACCAATGTATTCACATTCATTATAACCCTTCATATTCGTACCTCTGTCTCCGTGACGCTGTTGCTTTATTTTGCTAATAAACTTATCGTATCTTTCTCGTGCTTATCCCTCCAATCAATACTTCAGTATCACACTCTATGGGAGTTACCCTTTCTTTTCTATGTCATGCTTTAGCACTAGCAGTCTAACTAATTTACTCTAGCATTTCTCTTCACCGTATCAATGTCACTCTTATAACTGCCATTACTATCAATTCAATAGTGTTTAACTCACCTCGTGTAGTTGTTAACGATACTCCTAACTTAATCTCGTCCTGCCATTACTTTTTGCACAACATCTTTTCCCGTCAAGACATATTACAATCTTATATCATATCTCCTATAGATTCAAGGAACATTTCGGCAGAGTTTCCTCTATATTTCTTACTATCTCAAAACCTGCACGCAACAAATACCAACAATGCCTCGCAAGGCCAATATATATACGACATATCTCAGCCACACAAGGCTCCCACTTTCAAGTAAAAGCACAAGGATGTCGAAACTTACCTCATATATCACACTTCGAGATGTACCTGATCCTTTAGCGATCTGCCCTATTATCCCTTCCTATTTACTTTCTCTTTCATCCCTCAGCTTTACATTTCAATCATATCTCAATATTCGTACTTTATTCGACACACATCTTTTGTACCGTCGCTTACCTTTGTTCTGATTCATTCAATTTTCTTAGTTCTCAACTTATAACTGAACTTATCATCAAGAGACACATTTAATCAATTTCTCGGTAATATGAACACTGACTTACCTCTATGACAATCAATTCATTATCATATAAATACATATTCCGATAACGTAGCCTCAACGAAGGGGCTTACCTCTGTAGCTTCAACATCATCAATCTCTTTCTTCGGTCAATACCGTTCTTCTGCTGCAATCAGGGGTTAGTATAAGGAATCTCATTTCCTATGGCTTAGCTCTATCGCACGATCTTAGAGATGAAAGAAGAGTAACCATCCTAAATGCCCTGTAGCCTCCTGTTTATAGACGTGGCGCGCAACACACCATAAACAAAACTCTACTACACACGGCTCGTAGACACTTCCTAGGACTGAACTGCTCTGATACCCCTTTTGTCACGACCTAACTAGGGGCCATGATGGGTACCCGGGGCTAACCACCGAGCACCTCTCATTCTACTACTTATCATACTCGTTAAGCGTTCATTCATCAAATTCATACTCAAATCATAGAAAAATCATTTTTCATTTGGAAACATAAATACTTTTATACACATAATCCCTTCGGCTTTCAAAATAATATACATACAATAATAACATTGTGAGACCATGCTACCCACACTTACGTATCTACGAGCCTCTACTAGAGTACTAGACATATGGACGGGCGGTCGCGCCCAAAACATTTATACATACACAATAGTAAATCAGTGACACCTCCGGAATAATGGAGTGCTCTAAAAAATCTGCGTATCAGCTTCTATAATTCTGGGTCGCCTCCCTGTCTACCTGTGGGCATGAACACAGCGTCCAAAGAAAACGGACGTCAGTATGAATATTGTACTGAGTATGTAACGCATGAATGAAATGAACATGATAGAGAAATCCTAAGTCATAAGGTGAAGATACAACCTGCGTAACTTTTAAGGGAGGATACATTTCATGCATATATCATATATATAATTATAGTACATGTATCATCATAGCGCATACATCATCGTATCATATAAATCATTATCGTTAACCCGCGTCCGGGTAACCATCATTTGCTGCCCACTAGTGGTGATCATGCTTGGCCCTCTAGGCTCGGTGTAAACATAGCAGCCCGCCTTAGCGATGACGTGCCTGGCCATTCAGGCACTGTGGAATCGTATGCAGCCTGCCTTCGCGGTGACATGCCCGGCCAACTAGGCTCGGTGGAAACATAGCAACCCGCCTTAACAGTGACATGCCCGGCCATTTAGGCACGGTGGAATCGTATCGTCATATAAGCAATCATAAACTCATCATTATTACGCATCTTATAGGAATATCATAACCTTATCATAACTTAGCATCATTATATATACATATATCATAGTATCGTATTTGCCCATAAACATTAAACATTATCCGTATTTGGCCACGTAGTGGCTCGACACTAACACATACATGTCTTCCGTACCAGGCCATAACAAGGCTCGGTGTATCTCATCATCATCATTGCCATCACATACATCTCATAAGCTTATCATAATTTTCCATAAAGCATGCATTTGGATTTAAAGACAGCCTATGAAATCATATCATATTCGTAGCATGTGCCTCTTAAAAATATTGTATGATAGGCTTTATAATCTATAAACTTAGACTCATCATTACCATTATTGTATCTATAGCATATCTCCTACCTTTATCCCATATGGAACCCCCTATGCACATAGACTCATAACTTTTCAGAACATTGGTCAGAGGGCATGCATTAGAGCTTATAGACAACCTATAATGATGTCGGAGTGACATAAGGTCGTGAACCCCCGATTATATTATGGAGTAATCATATGCATCATATCTCACCTTGAAGGAACTAACATTTTAAGGCGAGTGTACACCATGAACAACATCAAGGGATCGTAAGTAGGATTTTTAACTTCATAGACATCATATCTTGCCTTAGAATCTCTAGGCTTAAACTTACCATCATTATTATCGTATTCATGACATATTCCTCATCCTTATGTCATAAGAAGCTCTTTATAAATATTGTCTCATAGTTCCCGGAATGTAAGAAAGTCATGGAGAGGTAGGGAAGTAATATCATAGGAATCATATATAAGGATCATTAGTTTCGTAGGAATGTCGTATCTTGATCTTTAGGACTTCTAGACTTAGATTCATCATCGGTATCGTCATGCTCGTAACTTATCTCTTTTCTTTATTTCGTATGAAGCTCTTTATACTCTTAGATTCATAATTCCCGATATGTAGGAAAATCATGGAAAGTTAGGAAGGAGGATTCATACCATAAGAGTCATGCCTTAGAAAGAAAGGACTAGCCTTACATACCTCTTTTGTTTAACAATTTCCATCGCTTGATTGTTCTCCTTCAATGCTCACGTTTGTACCTTCAAGAGAATTCACATTCACATTAGCTAACCGATTATATGAACGTGCTTAGTAAAGCTAGAGAAAATTGGGCAGCATTTCCGTTGTTTATACAACCTTCCCCATATTGTATATCAACTCCCAAACAGTTATAATAACATTCACAATATCATAACCAACAATCGTCATTCATCTACATTACCCTCATTTCACAATTCCACTTCAATTCATTCATAATCATGGTCATAGTATACTAGTACATTTTCTCACATATATTGCTTACCCCATGTCCTTAATATCATTTGTAACATAACCATATCACAACACATCAAGAATCATGACTCAATTAAACCTATCACTCAAAATGACACTATTCCCACATTTATGACCCATTTTTTTTCTATATTCTTCTACAATCCAAGTGTTTCAACTTTTCAATACCTTAAACAACATGGAAACACCATAAAGCTTACCTTAGATAGTGTAGAAGCAAGTTTTTGGATGATAATATTTCACTTGACGGAAAACCCTAGCTTCAATCCAATGGTGTTTCTTGCCTTGGATGAACTCCAATGAGTTTCTTACACTTGATTTCCTTGGGTTGATAAGGTTGATCATGAATATTTCTTGAGTTCTTGTGGATGGAGTGTAGAGAGGGTTTTCTAGAGTGTTCTTGAGGTGAGAGGTGAAAATGAAATGAAATAAATGAACTTGGGTCCTCCTTATATAAATTATGCAATCTGTCCCGACACGAACATACGGACCAACATACGGTCCGTATCTTTTATACAGGCCGTATGTCTGGCCGTATGTTGGGCCGTATAATGCCCAGCTATTCCGATTTCGTTCTCATCGACTCGTTTGATCTCAAATCCTTATGGAACCTTTTTAGCACTTGTTTATTACCTCATTAACAATCTAAGGGACGTTATAACGCTTCTCCAAAGCATCATTAAATCATCATTAACTCGTTACTCATAAATCCTTTCCGTTACATCTCGTGCGCCTTGCCTCCTCTTGGCAAACTTTGTTCTCTTACTTCGAATGTCTTTGAAATCTCATTTAGAATCATCAAATGTTATTTCTTACTTATCAAAACATCGTATACGTCACTCCTTCGTCAGTCTATTCACTGTGCATGAACCGAAAATATTTCCGAGGTGTAACAATTAAGGTGGACTTTGGATCAAACAAATACACTTAATTAAATAACATTATAAATTTAAATGACATTTTAATTTGTTTTCATTTTTCGTGAAATAATCAAATATGTTCTTTCCCTTTCCCGTTTGTGAAAAATACCAAGTTCCCTTTGGTGAAACCATCAACAACTCACTCTCCACCTCCATCAACAAATCCTCGGCTTACCACCTCCCTTCGGCAATTGTTTTCTGACGAGCAGCCACCACTCCTTCACCTATCTACCACCAACCATCCCCAATTAATGACAAGAAGAACTCGTAATTATAGCACAAAGAAAACACCACCCAGGACCTCCATAAAACCCATCTCCTTCTTCACAGTCCACCATAGCCAATTTATCACAAAAAATTATTAAAATACCTTAACATCTTACTTGGGTCTTGCTGATTTTGATTAGAGCAGGGGCTATTTGATTTTGAAGAAAAGATCTATCGTTTCTCACCTCGTTCGGACTTTCGCTGGTCGATTCACTCGGACGATTGACCTTTTTTCTTTCTCCGCTGTTGAACCCGCCACTGCTGTAGCCCGTGCACTACAAAGGTTGAGACCACTTAGCAATCGATGGTAACATGGTGCTAGAACTACCCGAACGAAGAAAGAGAAAGAGAACAAAAAAAGAAAGATGAGAGAAAGAGACATAGAATCCGGAAAAAAAAGGAAAAGAAAAATGTAATGATTGAGTTTTGTCGACAGCGACAAGCGGCTGGTAGAAAAGAAACCTAGAAGAAAGATAAAGAAAACGAAAAAGAATAGGAAAGAAAGTAAAATAAAAAAACAATTATAAAAATGAGGGGTGTAATTATGGCCAGTACTCAACCTCATGCTATCATTTCCAACTAAACATTTTTTGTGAAAAAAAAAACCTTTTTAATACTATAGTTCGGTACGGGTTCAGGTGATTCCCTAGGGAAGGTGTTAGGCACCCCGAACATAATTATGTTAGTTGGATTCTCCAAATTTACCCCTGCACTTTGATAAATAGTTTATATGTCAGGACCCAAGTAGCCGTGAGTGGCACCCACATAAATCCCCTAGTGGGCGAACCATCCTCTTAACCAACTATCCAACCGATTACCAATTACTTATCCACTTTTAGACAAATCAAGGATATAATAAAATAATAATCACCCAAAACGTCTTGTCATGCCATAGTTAAATAACGAATGCGGAAGTCTAACTATTACAACCCCGAAATCCGAAAGTCATCATACAAGGACTATAAAACATAAACTGTCTAAGGAAATAACATAAGTAATGTCTGGAATGAAAACAAACCTCAATGAGAGAAGATCCTCAGGTGGTGTAGCATGGATAGGAGCTTACCCTCAAATTTGTTGAAACTAGCCTCACACTAAATATGAGGTCTGGTAGATGTCGCTGGATCACAATCTGCACTCAAAAGAATACATCAAGGTAGTATCAGTACAAAGACTATGTACCGGTAGATATCATAGAACAACTAAGATAAGTATAATGCATAAAATCAATAGAATAGATAGATAGACACAACAACACATAACTATATGAAATTATCTACAAGAATTATCCAACACCGAAATAAGATAAGCCCACACAAACAACAATCAATGAAAGTAACTCAACCCATGTCATCACCAAAAAACCATAACTCACGACTTATCTCAACTCTGTCACTTATCCATACACACATGCTAAATGGTATTGTTTGCCCAAGTATCCATGACCTGCAGGGGACCCATGGTATCCATGTATCACTCATTCCGGAATTGACCTCGGATCACGAGCCCATAACTAGGCCATACCCTCACCCCCTGTCAAATGTGCCTTTTCATATTTATATGTTCTTTCTCATCTCAATGTATTTCCGTTCCAACAATCAATAAGGAATGTGAACAATCAATAAATCAAAATCAAGGAACATAAGTCACCATGTCACAAGTCATATCAAGACTCAAGAATCAATTCATCAATAGCATAAGTAAGGGATTACTCCAAGTCAACGAGAAGAGTATTCATTAACTTCTTCTTTATCATATCATAATAGTTCATCACATAATTGATCAATAAATATCAAACTTTGGAATTTCCAACCACACTTTATGTCTGCAGCCCTAATCATGCTTCTCCTATCAATTTCATAACAGTACAATCAACTAATCAAAGTCTAACTCAAGTAGACCGTAGCCTACCTCAACGCAGAACCGGAACAATGCAAGCTATTCCATGTGAGCCTTTCCTTTTCGTAACGCCTCAGAACGTTCATAGTCTAGAAATATAGCGCTACATGAGTATTCAAAAATCATCTACTCAAACAAAACAACAAACTGAAAAGGGAAACCCACATATTTCTACTCTTTCCAATTGGTTGAACTATCCCTTATGGTGAACTCATCATTACCTCTCTCCCAATGATCACACTATTCTAAATCATGGGTTTCTAATAAATTCAACCCTTTTACTATCAGTTTTTATGCCAAAGTTACCATCTTTATGAAACCCTAAGTCTCAATACATCATTCTCATACATTAGAACTTGAATTCCCACCCTAGGAAATGATCATCTATAACCTTAGATGAATAAACAACAATAAAATCACTAACCCATTCATTATTTAAGGATTTCTTAAGTTCTAGGGCTTTAGTCCTTTCATTCACCATTAGAGAACCTTTAACTAACATGGAACTTAATATTATGATGGAATAAGCAAGCTAAAGGGTTGAGACTTACCTTTCAAAAGCATTTTAGCCCTAGCCTAAGAGATCGCCACAAGTGTTCTTGTGAACTATTTTGGAGTTATGTGGGGAATGAGTTCAGAAATAAGAATATAAAACACTGATTCTGCCTCTCGTCGACCGCTGCAGCGAGACCGCGATAGGGGAAATGTCCCACTATGGTAGACCTTATTAACTTCCCCCGCCCCGTGGCAGTGACCCTCTACCCTCCACGAAGGACTCACTACAGCGGTCCCACAACCGCTACAACAGTCTATTTTGACCAGTAGCTCGAGTTTTTCCACCAGTTTTTCACCCAAAAATCCCAACACCAATCCGAGGCCCTACAGACACAAACCAAACATGCACATATACATAAAAACACGCTATAGACTCACCCGCGGCCTCAGAATTCCCAACGGAGGTCTAGTTTACTAAGTCACCCCCATAACGACCTAGCAGGTAGTTACATCAGATACCAATTGAACAGTCGTTCGTCCCCGAACGGACAAGGAAGAGAAATAAGAGAAAAAGTACCCAACTCAGTGAAAAGCTGGGGATAGTTATTGTGCATATCGAATTCTGTCTGCCAAGCGGCTTCCTCAACAGGACGATTTTTCCACTGAACCTTCACTGACGCTATCTCTTTCGGCCTCAGCTTATGAATCTCTCTATCAAGAATCACAATAGGCTCTTTTCTTATAAGATAGATTTTCATCCAATAAGACCGAATCCCAACGAATGATAAATAAACCATCACCGTGATATCTTTTCAACATAGAGACATGGAACACTTGATGAACACTTGACAAACATGGAGGCAAAGCCACTCATAGGCTACATCCCCCATGCGATTGGGAATCTCAAATGGACCAATGAATCTGGGAGTAAGCTTACCTTTCTTCCCAAACCTCATCACACCCTTCATGGGTGAGACCTTTAACAAGACTTGTTCTCCAACCATGAACTCAAGATCTCGGACCTTTCGATCCGCATACTCCTTCTGTCTACTCTGGGTCTCCAAGAGCTTTTCTTAAATCACCTTAACCTTATCTAATGACTTTCTCAAAAGATCGGCACCTCATGGCCTTACCTCAAATGCATCAAACGATCCAGTAGGATACCTATATCTCCTTTCATAAAAAGCCTCAAACGGGGCCATATCAATGCTCGAGTGGTAACTATTGTTATACGGGAAATTTGCCAATGGTAAAAACTGACCCAATGGCCACCGAAGTCAAGCACACAAGCCCAGAACATATCTTCTAAGACCTTAATAGTCTGCTCAGACTGGCCATTTGTCTGAGGGTGGAATGTTGTACTAAGGTCCAATCTAGTGCCCAATTTGAAATGCAAAGTCATTCAAAATCGGCATGTAAACGTCGTGTCTCTATTGGATATGATAGATACAGGAACCCCATCCAAATGAACAATCTCTCGGATATAAATTTGGGCCAACTTCTTGGCATTATAGGTAATCTGAACCGGTATGAAATAGGCAGACTTAGTCAATCTATCCACTATGATCCAACTCGAATCAAGCTTACCTAAGGTCTTCGGAAGACCAACCAGGAAATCCATCACTATCCTCTCCCACTTCCACTCTGGAATGGGCATCATCTGAAACGTACCCCTGAGTTGCTGATGCTCGTACTTCACCTGTTGGCAATTCAAACACTGTTCAATGAAATCAACAATATTACGCTTCATCCTACCCCACCAGTAGTGCTGCCTTAAGTCACGTTACATTTTGGTTGCACCAGGATAAATGGAATATCTAGAACTGTGAGCCTCCGCTAAAATTGTCTTAATCAAATCATCAACACGAGGAACACAAACATGCCACTTGATTCTCATGACACCCTCATCATCAATCATGGCGCCCTTGGCCTCACCACTCAAGACTTTATCAGGAATCTTACTCAAACTCGCATCATCAAACTGTCTAGCCTAATCTACTCGAGAAACGATAATCTCGCCCTAACAAAAGCTAATACTCTACCCGAATCAGACACATCAAGCCTCATGAAACTGTTGAGAGTTTGAACCTCCTTGGCCAACAGACGGTCTAACACAATGAAACAAGCCAAACTACCCATGCTAGCTGATTTTCTGCTCAAGGCATCTGCCATCACATTGCCTTGCCTGGATGATACAAGATAGTAATGTAGTAATCCTTAAGCAACTCCATCTATCTCCGCTTCCTAGAATTAAGATCCCTTTGAGTAAACACATGCTGAAGTCTGCGATGATCAGTGAATACCTCATAACGGGCACCATAGAGGTAGTGCCTCTAAATCTTCAATACAAAAACCACAGCTGCCAACTCTAAGTCATGAGTAGGATAGTTCTTCTCATGAATCTTCCCCTGTTAGGAAGCATAAGCAATCACCTTCTTTTCCTCCATCAAAGCAGCACCCAAACCAGAACAAGAAACGTCACAATAAACCACAAAGTCCTTACCTTCACGGGCAAAGATAAAATATGAATTGTAGTTAATAGAGTCTTAAGCTTTTGGAAGCTCTCCTCACACTCATCGGACCATTGAAAAAGTACTTCTTTCTGAGTCAAATGCGAAGCAATAGAAGCAAACCCCTTCACGAACTGATGGTAGTAACTGGCCAACCCCATAAACCAATCTCTCACTGCTTCAATCTTTTTAGGATCAACCAAAATCCCTTCCATCGAAACCACATGTCCCAAGAAGGATACAGACGTAAGCCAAAACTCACACTTAGAGAACTTGGCATACAACTCCTTGTCTCTCAGCAACCCAAGAACAACTCTCAAGTGTTTTTCATGATCTTCGTTACTCTTCGAATAAACCAAGATGTCATTAATAACACTATCACAAAGGAGTCTAAGTATGGCTTAAAAATGTCATTCATCAAATCCATAAAAGTAGCTGGGGCATTAGTAAGCCCGAAAGACATAACAAACAACTTATAAAGCCCATACCTAGTCCGGAAAGTTGTCTTAGGAATATCCTCTGCCCGAATTTTCAACTTATAATAAACCGATCTCAAATTAATTTTTGAAAACACAGAAGCCCTCTGAAGCTGATCAAATAAATCATCAATACGAGGGATGGGGTATTTATTTCAGATGGTGACTTTATTTAACTGGCGATAATTAATGCATAGTCCCATCTTTCTTTTCCACGAACAACATAGGAGCGCCTCACGGGGAGACACTCGAATGAATAAAACCCTTACTAAGAAGATCCTGAAGTTGTTCTTTTAATTCCCTTAACTCTGCTGGTGCCAGCCGATATGGTGGAATAGAAATAGGGCGGGTCCCTGTCTCTAAGTTAATGCAGAAATCTATGTCACGGTTCGGTGGCATGCCCGGCAATTCAGCGGGAAACACCTCCGCAAACTCATGTACCACAGGAACTGACTCAAGAGATAGACTGTCAACACTGGTATCACGAATATGTGCTAAATAAGTCAAACACCCCGATCCACTAGCTTCTTTGTATGAATAAAAGAAATAATTTTCTTTGGGGAGGGACCAAGGTTACCCTTCCACTAAAGTCTAGGCACCCCGGGCATAGCTAAGGTGACTGTTGTAATGACCCGCTTGGTCGTTATATTCTTTTCGGCACTTTTAACCTTTCCCCAAGCTTGTTAAAACACTTTTGACTCGAGGGGACCATTGACACGCTTCCTAAGGTGTTCAAATTTGATTTGGGTGACTTTTTGAAAAAAAAAATGGCTTTAAGTGAAAAAGAGTTGACTCAAAGTTAACTTATAGGTAAACAGACCTTTTTGGAAATCCGTCGATTTCGAGAGGTCCAGATGGTCATTTACAACTTGTGTACATATCTGATTCAGTTCCCATTTCACTCAGATGCATTTTGGGGCTTGGGGAATTGCAGCATTGGGGGTTGACTCGGTCAACAAGGCCTCCATTGGGAATTTTGAGGCCACAAGTGCTTTCGTAGCGTGTTTTTATGTGTGTTTGTGTATGTGGTTTGTGAGCAGATGACCTTGGATATTAGTAGGGATTTCGAGTTGAGATTGTGATTATTTTAGGGAAAATCTGGTGCTGGTGCCCGCTATAGCGGCACCTGCACAGCCTCAGCGGTATCGCCATAGCGGTGGGATGGGCTGCCACAGCAGCCAAATGAATTTGAGGCTGACCGTCAAGGTGGTCTGAGTGACCATCAAGGCGGGACAACCACAGCGGTCCTGCTGCCGCAAAAGTGGTATCGGGCTAGTATTCATTAACTGTGTATTAAAAGCCCTAAGTCCCTCATTCTTTATTATTTCAACTTTAGAGTTTTTGGGAGCTTTTTGAGGATTTTCTTGTGGGGAATTATTGGTGGTAATTTTTTTCTAATCCCTTTATTAGTCTATTGTCCTTAATCACCTTAGAAGTCCTTTATCTTAATAGTTCATTAGGTTATTGAATAATAAAAGTGGGTTCAAAGATTTATTCTTTCTAGGCTTCTAAATCATGATTTGTTGGTTGAGTTAGCTTCTTTAATCATTGAATTGATGATTATAATCCTTTATTCCATAATTTCTTCCTAATTAGTTGCTAATTTATGGAATTGGAAGTTAGGGTTTATACCCAAATTTGGGGGTTTTGCCTAGAATTCAAATTTGAGTAAATTGTTGATTCTTCTAGCTTGATATTGATGGGAATTGATCACCTCGAGCTTAATTTCATGTTGGAACTTTTAGATTCCTAATTTCACCCTTCTAGTTCATAAAAGCCATTCCATATGTTGGGGATTTGGGTCTTGAATAAAAGTAAGGTTCATTTGATGTTCTTCTTGATTCCAATGTGCCTAGACTTTCTTATCTCAAGGCTCAAAGGAAAGGTAAGTCTAAGGAGTGATTGTTGGTGATATTGCTATTCGGCCTTCCAGGTAGGTAACGATTTACCCTATGGTGAGACTTCATTTAGCGAAGCATTTGTTTAGACGATATTTTTGGAGAAAGCATGTAGACAAAGTTGGGTTGGATATTGTCCTAGGTTGGGCCCTATTGTGTGATTGGGGCTATCCACCCCGTTGTGTTGTGACTTATCTTGCTCTATTGTTTTTGGCTTGATGCCGCGTGGGGATAAAAGATATTGGAGACTATTGATATATCTTGACCATGATATTGTAGAATCTTACTTGTTGCTGTTTGATACGAAGATAGTGTTCTATTATGGCTTATTATTTATCCTTTTCATGATATTGTTGGTGTGCCCATGCATGGTACTTGTGATATTGATTTGATTATTGACATTGAATTCATCTATTACACGTATTCTCATCCTTCATGATATACTGTTGATACATTGATGATACTTGAGGAAACACTATTATGAGCTGGGCTCAGTTGGATGAGAGTGACGTGAGGACCGATGTCCAATGGTTATCCCAGAATTGAGGATGTACGTAGCGATTGCTGAGGTCATTGCTGGAATCGTGAGGTAGCGGTTGCCGAGGTTGTTGCCAAAACTGTGAGGTACATGGACTTCACGGGTCCCTCATGGGTTGTGCTACCGAGATGTGATGTTCCATCATTGGAGTGCATGTGTACACTGTATATGCATTGAATTCACATTTCATATATTATTGCATTGCATTGCACTATGGCTTATATTGAGATATTCGTGTGATGTATTTGTGATATACGAATTTGAATTGAGTATCTGAGTCTTGGCACATTTGGGTTTAGATGCTAACTATGGGTGATGACGTGTACTTGAATTCTAGCTCGTGTTTGACTTATACCTTATTGATTTACCTGTTTATCTTGCTTTATTGACTTTATATGTGTTAGCTAAACTTATTTGACCTATGATACCTACCAGTACTTGTTGTTAGTACTGACCTGCACTTGCTGCATTCTTTTATGAATGCAGAGTTCCAGGTAGGATCAACCACTGTTTCTCGTGGTTGATAGTGGTTCGAGAGTTATTGCTTAGAGTCTTACTGGGTGAGAACGGGGACGTCTGCCTCCTTGGATATTCTCCTTTATTTATGTCTTACTTGATATTCCGAGACATATTCAGACTATCGATTAACTTTATTACTTTCAGACTTGTAGTATCTAGCTAGAGGCTCTTGTATGGTTAGACCAGACTCTGGGTGGATTTGATGTATTTCCTTACTTCAGCATATTTCTATATCAGTATCGTCACATTTACGTGATTTTAATCTTTTTCGCTTGTTTATTTGTTTGTTCATGATTTTACATTTGTTGGGATAATAGTTCGCCTACCGAGGTGGGAACGGTAGGTTCTCGCGTGACTTAGCTAAATTAGGTCGAGCCAAGTTGGTATCAGAGCCTTAGGTTACCCTGTCTGTAATACAAGATCGTGTCTAGTAGAGTCTTGTGGATCGTTACGATGAGCTCCGTACTTATCTACGAGAGGCTATAGGACATTTAGAAAACTTCACTTTCTTTCCTTCTTTCATGCTACTTTATTCTAATTGGTATCTTGAACAATCAAATTGGTATCTGACTCTTATCTCTTCTCTCACAAATAGTGAGGACTCGAGCTACGATAGCCCAAGACCAGGTGCCAGAGCCCGCAGCTAAGGTTGGCACCAGAGGGCGGGCAACAGTTAGAGGGTGCGATAGAGCTAGAGGCCGCAGGGCTACCCCAGCCAGGGGCAGGGCTCCTGCGTTAGGGTACCGGTGTAAGAGATCTCCGTCTCCAGAGCCTGAAGGTCAGCAGGTTCGAGACCAGGCCACCGAGATGATGTGGCCCCAGCACGGGCACAGCCCGAGATCACTTCAGAGCAGACTATGCAACATACTGTGGCTCGTGTTCTATTCCATCTAGATAGCTAACAGGCTGCCTCTGGTGTCACTACTCTGAGCGGAGGTTCGTAGACTAGAGTTGGGGCGAAGACCCCGAGCAGAGACCTACTCATGTAGCATACCCCGCTGCAGTTATGGCTCCTCTGATTGATGGCGTGCTAGCCCCGAGAGATGATATTAGACCCGTGGCCGGCCCTGTTATGACCTTGACTGATTAGGAGTTAGTTAGGAATTTTAGGAAGTTGGATCCGCTGAGATTCTTGGGTACTTCTGGAGAGGATGCTTATGAGTTCATCTTGGACATGCATAAGTTATTACATAGGATGGGGGTCGTAGAGTCCCATGGAGTTGACTATGTGTCCTACCAGTTTCGCGGAGACGTGAAGACTTGGTGGAGGTATTTTATTTCTTCCAGACTTGAGGGTTCTCCTCCCCTAACTTGGACACAGTTCCAGTGGGTATTCCTTGAGAAGTATGTGCCCCGGGCTTTGAGAGAGGCGCGTAGGGATGAGTTTCTCCATCTGCAATAGAGGGGATTATCTGTGGAGGCCTATATGACTCGCTATCTGTATCTGGCCCATTATTCAGCTCCCTTGATCCCTACTGAGCCTGACCAGATTCGACGCTTTGTTGGTGGGCTCGTTAGTTCTCTTCAGATTCCTTGCCTTAAGATGAAGGCTATGGGGGCTTCCTTCCATTCCATTGTTGAACATGCTTCTTTAGTCGAAGCAGCTATGGCCCGTGTATTTAGAGGGGGTAGTGAGAAGAGGCAGCGATAGTTTGGAAGTTATGGTGGCTCTATAGTTTGGGAGTTATGGTGGTTCTAGCTCGAGGGGTGCCTGTCAGTATTCTAGGCCATATCAGCCATATTCTGGTCGCCCTGTACATTCAGCTTTGTAGGCTTCCTCCATTGAGCCACCCAGACAGAGAGCTCCTGGGAGTTTGTTTTCTCGACCAATGGACATGGTTGTTCCAGCCGGGTCCTCAGCTTCAATCTATCAGTCTCCGCCCTCTAAGGGCTGTTTTGTATGTGGAGAGTTTGTTCATATCACTAGGGGGTGTCCCCGAGCCAGGCAGGGTCATCAGTCCAAGAGGACTCTAGCACCGTCAAGTAGTCGAGAAGGTACTTCTAAGAGGGGCGGTGCTCAGTCAGGCCGTGACAGTTCTTAGATTTCTAGCGGTGGATCCCAGGTTGGTAGAGATGGGTGCCAGAGTTCGAGAGGTGCATCTCAGTCTGGACGTGGTGGGGCCTAATGTTAGTCGTTCCCAAGTAGACTCGAGACAGAGGCCTCAGATACTGTTATTTCAGGTACCGTTTCTGTCCGACATAGAGCAGCTTTGTGTTATTTGATCCTAGAGTGTCTGCATATCATACCGTTGATTGAGATTTGCCTTGTGATAGCATAGTTGTACCTATTCATGTGTATACTCCAGTTGGAGATTCTGTTATGGTTGATCGAGTTTATCGGTCGTGTTTGGTTACTTTTATGGGTTATGACATGGGTAGATTTGTTGATTCTTGATATGGTGGACTTTCATATTATCTTGGGTATGACCTGGCTTTCTCCTTAGCGTGCGATCTTGGACTGTCATGCCAAGACTGTCACTTTATCTATGCCGAGCATTCCTAGACTGGAGTGGAGAGGTATTCTAAGCCCCGCTCCGAAGAAGATTAGTTCCTTTCTTCAGGCGAAGAAACTAGTCAACAAGGGTTGTTTAGCTTATCTTGATTATATGTGTGACACTACTGTTGCATCTCCACCCCTTGAGTCCATTTCTACTGTGAGCGAGTTCGCGGAGGTATTTTCGTCTGATATGTCGGTTATGCCACCCAATCGCGATATTGACTTATGTATTCACTTGGATCTAGGAACTCACCTTATTTCTATTTCGCCATATCGGATGGCACCAGCTGAGTTGAGAGAGCTTAAGGAGAAGTTACAGGATTTATTGAGCAAGGGGTTTATTAGACCGAGTGTCTCCTCTTGGGATGCTCCTATGTTGTTTGTGAAGAAGAAAGATAGATCTATGAGGATGTACATTAACTATCGCCCACTGAACAAGGTTACTATTCGGAACAAGTGTCCTATGCCTCGTATTGATGATTTATTTGACCAGCTTCAGGGTGCTTCAGTGTTCTAGAAGATTGACTTACGTTCAGGCTACCACCAGTTGAGAATCAGGGCTGAGGATATTCTGAAGACAGCCTTTCGGACGAGATATGGACATTATGAGTTTCTGGTGATGTCATTTGGGCTTACTAATTCCCTGGTTGCATTCATGACTCTGATGGATGGCATCTTTAGGTCATTCCTTGATTCCTTTATGATTGTATTTATTGATGATATCTTGGTGTATTCTAAGAGTAGAGAGGAGCATGAGAGCCATCTTCGCACTGTACTTGGGTTGTTGAAGAAAAATATCTTGTTTAAGTTTTTGAATTGCGATTTTTAGTTGGAGTCTGTGGCATTCTTGGGCCATGTTGTGTCTAATGATAGGATCATGGTTGATCCTCAGAAGATTGAGGCTGTGAGGGTTTGGGCGAGGCCCACTACTATGATCGAGATATGTAGTTTTGTGGGTTTGGCCAGTTACTACCGCCGATTTGTGAAGGATTTTACTTCTATTGCTTCGTCTTTGACCAGATTGGCTCAGAAGGATATTCCCTTCCAGTGGTCCGAATATTGTGAGGAGAGCTTTCGAAAACTCAAGACTCTTTGACTTCAGCCTCGATTCTGGCATTACCCATGGAGGGTAAGGATTTCGCGGTCTATTGTGATGCATCTCGTATGGGTTTAGGTGCTGTGTTGATGCAGAAGGGTAGAGTTATAGCCTATATTTCCTACCAGTTGAGATCTATGAGAAGAATTACCCTACCCATGATTAGAAGCTGCTGGCCGTGATCTTTGCTTTGAAGATTTAGCGGCATTACTTGTACGGTGTCCATTCTGAGGTTTTCATCAATCACCATAGCCTTCAGCATCTGTTTACCCAAAGAGATCTTAATTCTAGGAAGCGCTGATGGATGGAGCTCCGGAAGAACTATGACATCTCTATTATTTATCATCCAGGGAAAGCCAATGTGGTTGCTGATGCCTTTAGTTGCAAAGTAGTAAGTATAGGGAGTTTAGCTCATTTGATTGTTTTCGAGCGTCCGTTGGCCATGGAGGTTCAGACTCTGGCCAACAGTTTCATTCATCTTGATATTTCATCCCCAAGCAGAGTTTTGGCTTGCGTAGAGGCGAGATCATCCTTATTAGATCAGATCAGGACTCATCAGTTTAAGGATGCTCAGTTGAGCCAGATTTGAGATAGGGTTCTGAAGGGTGAGGCCAAGGAGGCCATGAGTGATCATGAGGACACTTTGAGGATTAATGGGTGTGTGTGCATTCCTTATATTGATTATTTGATTCAGTTGATCTTGTGTAAGGCCCATAGTTCTCGATATTTCATTTATCCGAGGGCGACTAAGATGTATCGTGATTTGAGGTAGCACTATTGGTGGCGTTGGATGAAGCGGGATATAGCTGATTTCATGACTAAGTCTGGTAATTGTCAGCAAGTTAAGCATGAGCACCAGCGACCCGGTGGTGTACTTCAGAGGATGCCCATTCCTGAGTGGAAGTGGGAGAGGTTTGCCATGGATTTCGTTGTAGGTCTTCAAAGACCCCTAGTAAGTTTAACTCGATTTGGGTGATAGTTGATCAGTTGACTAAGTCCGCTCATTTCATTCCAGTTTAGATTTCCTATACCGCAGAGAAGTTAGCCAAGCTGTACATTCGTTATATTATGAGATTGCATGGGGTTCCTATTTCTATCATATCTGATCGGGGTACTATCTTCACCTACCATTTCTGGAGAGCTTTTCATAAACAGTTGGGTACCCGATTGGACCTTGGTACAACTTTTCACCCCCAGACCGATGGGCAATCCGAGCGAACTATTCAGGTGCTCGAGGATATATTGAGAGCTTGTGTTATTAATTTTGATGGTCATTGGGATCAGCACTTTCCGTTGGCAGAATTTACATACAACAACAGTTATCACTCGAGTATCGACATGGCGCCTTTTGAAGCTTTGGATGGTAGGATATGTACATCTCCAGTTGGTTGGTTTGATGCATTTGAGGTTCGACTTTAGGGTATGAATTTGTTGAGAGAGTCTCTTGAGAGAGTGAGAGTTATTCAGGCCATGCTTTTGGCAGCTCAGAGTCAACAAAAGATGTATACGGATCGGAAAGTCCGAGATTTAGAGTTTGCTGTTGGTGACCAGGTTCTATTGAAGATCTCACCCATGAAGGGTGTTATGAGGTTTAGGAAGAGAGGCAAGTTGAGTCTGAGGTATATTGGGCCACTTGAGATTCTTGACCGTATGGGCAATGTTGCTTATGAGTCGGCCTTGCTGCCAAGCTTGGCAAGAGTTCATCCAGTTTTCCATGTGTCTATATTGAAGAAGTACCATGCCGATGGTACTTATATTAATCATTGGGATTCGATATTTCTTGATGAGAATTTGACCTATGAGGAGGAGCCTATTGCGATTTTGGATAGGCAGGTTCGGAAGTTGAGGTCCAAGAAGATTGCTTCTGTGAAGGTTCAATGGAAGCATCGTCCTATTGAGGAGGCCAGTTGGGAGACTGAGTCCAATATGCATAGCAGATATCCTCAGTTGTTCATTGATTCAGGTATTTCCCTGTTCCTTTCCCTTCGTCGCTCGAGGACGAGCGATGGTTTAATTGACATCTAATGTAACGACCCGCTAAGTTGTTATAGTCTTTTTGGCACTTTTGACCTTTCCCCGAGCTTGTTAGCTCACTTTTGACCCGAGGGGACCGTTGATACGCTTCCCGAGGTGTTTAGATTTGATTTGGGTGACTTTTTGGGAAAAATTGGCTTTAAACGAAAAAGAGTTGACTCAAAGTTAACTTGTGGGTAAACGGACCTTTCTTAGAAATTTGTCGATTTCGAGAGGTCTGAATGGTCATTTATAACTTATGGACATATCTGGCTCAGTTCCTAATGCACTCGGGTGCATTTTGGGACTTGGGGTGGGAAGTTGGAATTGAGGCACTAGGGGTTGACTCTGTCAATGAAGAGAGAATTTTGAGGCCACGAGTGCTTTCGTAGCCTGTTTTTATGTGTGTGTGTGTATATGGTTTGTGAGCAGATGGCCTCGGGTATTAGTCGGGATTTCGGATTGAGATTGTGATTATTTTGGGGAAAATCTGGTGTTGGTGCCTGCTATAGCGGCACGCATACCGCCTTAGCGGTACCGCCATAGTGGTGGGATGGGCCGCCACAGCGGCCAAGTGAATTTGAGGGCTGTCTGTCGAGACGGGACCGCTGCCACAGAAGCGGTATCGCTGGTATTTCATTAATTATGTATTAAAAGCCCTAAGTCCCTTATTCTTTATTATTTCGACTTTAGAGTTCTTGGGAGCTTTTCGAGGATATTCTTAGGGGTGATTCTTGGTGGTAAGTTCTTCTAATCCCTTTACTATTCCGTTTTCCTTAATCACCTTAGAATTCCTTTAGCTTGATAGTTCATTAGGTGATTGAAGGTTAAAAGTGGGTTCAAAGAGTTATTCTTTCTAGGCTTCTAAATCATGATTTGTTGGTTGAGTTAGCTTCTTTAAGCGTTGAATTGATGATTAGAATCCTTTATTTCATAATTTCTTCCTAATTAGTTGTTAATTGATGGAATTGGAAGTCAGGGTTTATACCCAAATTTAGGGGTTTTGCCTAGATTTCGAATTTGAGTAAATTATTAATTCTTCTAGCTGGTAAAGTTGCTGCCATGTGACCAGGAGGTCATGGGTTCGAGCCGTGAAAATAACCTCTTGTAGAAATGCAAGGTAAGGCTGTGTACAATAGACCCTTGTGGTCCGGCCCTTCCTCGGACCCCGGGCATAGCGGGAGCTTAGTGCACCGGGCTGGCCTTTTATTGATTCTTCTAGCTTGATATTGATGGGAATAGATCACCTAGAGCTTAATTTCATGTTGGAACCTTTAGATTCCTAATCTCACCATTCTAGTTCATAAAACTCATTCCATAGGTTAGGGATTTGGGTATTGAGTAGAAGTAAGGTTCGTTTGATGTTCTTCTTGATTCTAATTTCTTCATTCGAATGTACCTAGACTTTCTTATCTCTAGGCTCAAAGGAAAGGGAAGTCTAAGGAGGGATTGTTGGTGATATTGTTGTTCGGCCTTCCAGGTAGGTTACAATTTGCACTATGGTGAAGTTGGGTTGGATATTGTCCTAGGTAGGGCCCAGTTGTGTGGTTGAGGTTAGTCACCCCGTTGTGTTGTGACTTATCTTGCTGTATTGTTGTTGGCTTGATGCCACATGTAGATAGTAGATATTGTAGACTATATTGGAGACTATTGATATATCTTGACCATGATATTGTCGTATCTTTCTTTTCGACGTTTGATATGAGGATAGTGTTCTATTATGGCTTATTATGTAGCCTTTTCATGATACTGTTGGTGTGCCCATGCGTGGTACTTGTGATATAGATTTGATTATTGGCATTGAACTCATATATTGCACGCATTATTATCCTTCATGATATACTGTTGATACATTAATGATACTTGAGGAAACATTATTATGAGCTGGGCTCAGTTGGATGAGAGTGACGTGAGGACCGATGTCCGATGGTTATCTCGAAATCGAGGATGTGTGTAGCCATTACCAAGGTTGTTGCCGGAATCGTGAGGTAGCGGTTATTGAGGTTGTTGCCAGAATCACTAGGTATATGGACTTCACGTGTCCCCCATGGTTTGTGCTACCGAGATGTGATGTTCCATCATCGGAGTGCATGTGCACACTGCATATGCATTGCATTCACATTTCATACATTATTGCATTGCATTGCACTATGGCTTCTATTGTGATATTCTTATAATGTATTTGTGATATACGGATTTAGACTGAGTATTTGAGACTTGGCATATTTGGGTTTAGATGCTAAATATAGGTGATGACATGTACTTGGATTCTAGCTAGTGTTTGACTTATACCTTGTTGATTTACCTGTTTATCTTACTTTATTGCCTTTATATGTGTTAGTTGAACTTAGTCGGCCTATGATACCTACCAGTACTTGTTGTTAGTATTGACCTGCACTTGCTGCATTTTTTTTATGAATGCAGAGTTCCAGGTAGGATCGACATCTGTTTCTCATGGCTGATAGAAGTTCGAGAGTTACTGCTTAGAGTCTTACAGCGTGAGCACGGCGACGCCCGCCGCATTGGAGATTCTTCCTTTATTTATGTCTTACTTGATATTCCGAGACATATTCAGACTATTGACGTATTTTATTACCTTCAGACTTGTAGTATCTAGTTAGAGGCTCTTGTATTGTTAGTCCAGACTCTGGGTGGATTTGATGTATTTCCTTACTTCCGTATATTACTATATCAGCATCATAAGACTTACGTGGTTTTGATCTCTTCCGCCTGTTTATTTGTTTATTCATGATTTTACGATTTTTGGGATAAGAGTTCTCCTATCGAGGTGGTAAAGGTCGGTGCCTGCGCGACTTAGCTAAATTGGGGTGTGAAAACTGTCTTGGCATGACAGTCCAGAATTGCATGATAAAGAGCTAACAAACTCATTGTTACACCTCGGAAAATTTTCCGTGAGCATACATTAAATAGACCAACGAAGAGTATGAGTGTACGATGTTCTACTAAGAAGGGAATGACTACCCTTGAGTTTTGAAAACACGAAGGTTGCAGATTTGCATTTCGGCCCAGTGGTCGTAAAATAGAATACAACCCGTAAAGTGATTTACGGACCGTAAAGTGCCATCGTGTGCCAACTATCAAAACTTCAACTTTCTATCAAATGTTGAAATGGTAAAATACGACTCAGAATACGGACTGTAAATTGAAATACGGCCCGTAAACTGTGACTGTAAACCACCATGACCTACAGCAAACCTTTTTGTTTCTGAAATGCTTAAATACGGTCATGAAGGACGGACCGTAAACCAGAATACGGCCCGTAAACTGGGTTTACGGCCACTGTACACCCCGACTACTGTTCACAAAAATCAGATTTTTAAGTTAAGTATAAGGGACCCCAAACTCATTTTATTTCATTTCTCATCTTCACAATTCAAGAACTCTCTAGAATACTCCAAAACACCTCATCCACAAGAATTCAAGAGAATCAAAGGAAAATCAAGATCAACAACACCAAATTCATGAAATCAAGAGTGTGAAGCCTATCAAAGTTCATCTACACCAAGAAATATCAAAGGAAGTGAATTAGGGTTTTTGGCATAAAAGAGTGTTGTTGCTCAAGGCCTGTTCCAACACTACCCAAGGTAAGTTTGATGACCTTCTCATAATGATTGAAGCATTAATACATTGAAACACATGAATTATAGAAGAGTGTAGTAAATGGGTCATAAAATGTGAATGGTGCCATAGTTGAATGATAGTTGGATTGCATTATGAATGTTGATGACTGGGGAGTATAATTATGCTATAAATGACATGTAGACCATGAAGTAGGTGTGATGTATGAGAAAATGTGATGATGAGCTAAAGCCCATAAATGTGGAGAAATTGGAGAAAAATGGTGGAATGTGGTAAATGTAGATAAATGATGATTGTTGAATACAATATTGTGAACGTTGTTGTGAGCGTTTGGGAGTTAATATAGAATATGGGAAAAGTAGTATAAACAAAGGAAGTGCCGCCCAATTTTCCCTAGAAATAGTAGCGCATTCTTATAGTCGGTTTACTAACGTAAGTGTGAATTCTCTTTTGAAGGTAGAAACACGATATCGAAGGAGAACAAGCGAACGATAGCTTAGTTAAACGTCAAAGGTATGTGAGGCTAGTCCCTTCCTTCTAATGGCATGAATCTCATAGCATAATTTTTCCTCGTCTTCATGGGTTCCTATATTCCGGAAAGCTAAAATCCTATATCTATGAATAGTGACATAAGATAAGAAATATGATATGATGATATTTATTGCTCACACTCACCTTATATGTTAGTTCCTTCAAGGTGAGGCAGGATGTCAATACTTGCTCCATAATGGAATCGGGGGACCACGACCTTACGTCACCCCGATAAAGTAAAGTTGTTCATAAGCCTTATGCATGTATTATGATAAGTATGTTACGATAAGCATATTATGATGAGCATGTATGTTGATGATATATCACCGCGCCTAGTTGACCGGGCAGTCACCGCTGAGGCGGGAAGCTATACGATACACCATAGCCAAATGGCATGGGCAGACACCACTAGTGGCGGCATGAGATGATACCCCGGACGCGGGAGGCCTGGACGCAGGCTAATGCTATTATTATCACACCGATCCGATATAGACGGGCAGCTTATACATTATTACACCGTACCTATATGGGCGGGAAGCTTATATACATATATTTATGCACGCATATCCTGATGATGACTATGAGTAAGCCAGCATGCATTATTTCTTTTACACTTGTCAGCCAGATACATTCATTCCATATTAATGCTTCTTGTATGTCGTTGCCTTATTTCCTTGTTTATTCCTCTCATACTCAGTACAATATTCGTACTGACGTCTGTTTTCTTTGGACGTTGTGATCATGCCCACAGGTAGACAGGGAGGAGAGCTCGACCCAGACCCGCAGTAGCTGTCAGCTGATTGAAAGCACTCTTTTTTTCGGAGGTGCTTATGACGATTCTTTTGTGTACATTTGTGTATAGTGAAAGAAAGCAAGGAAAGAGGGCTAGATCCGTGGGAGCAGGCACTGGTTATAGAGGGGGATCAAGGCAGACGTATTCTGGTTACTCAGGCCAGTCGGTGATGAGTGCACCTCCCCGATTCGCAGGTAGGAGATTTGATCGCTCCTTCTGTTTAGGACAGGGCCAGAGTTCGAGGGCCTCGGATTCCCAGTTCTGGGAAGATTATAGTCAGAGGATACCCCCAGTACCGCGATGTAGCCAGTGCGGTAGATTGCACTCCGGACAGAGTCGCCAGGGTTCGGACGCTTGCTATACTTGCGGCCAAGTTGGGCACATGATGAGAGATTGCCCGTCGATGAGTGGTAGAGTTGGAGTTCAGCCCACAGGTTCGGCAGCTGGTTCTTCCTCAGCACGCCCGGCAGGACAGATTCCCCAGATGTCAATAGGCCGAGGTAGAGGTAGAGGGGCAGCATCTACTTCAGGTGCCACTCAGCCCCGTGTATATGCTTTAGCCGGACGACAGGATCTTGAGTCCTCCCCGGATGTGGTTACAGGTACATTGTCTATATTCTCCCGTGATGTGTATTCATTAATAGATCCGGGTTCCACGTTCTCTTATATTACTCCATATGTTGCTGGTTGTATTGGGGTGAAACCTGAGCCAATTAAACCTTTTGAGGTACTCACTCCGGTTGGTGATCCCGTGATAGCAAGGCAAGTGTACAAAAATTGTGTCATTGTGATATGTGATCGTCAGACCAAAGCTGATTTGATTGTGCTGAAGATGATAGATTTCGATGTAATCATGGGTATGGATTGGTTGGCCTCGTGTTATGCAAATGTTGATTGCCACACAAAAGTGGTTCGATTCCAATTCCCGGGAGAGCCCGTGCTTGAATGGAAGGGTAATGCAGCATCTCCGAAGGGTAGGTTTATTTTCTACCTTAAAGCGAGGAAGATGATAGCCAGGGGCTATATTTATCATTTAGTTCGGGTTCATGACACTGAGGCAAACCCGCCAACTTTCCAATCAGTTTCGGTCGTGAATGAATTCCCAGATGTATTTCCTGATGAGCTTCCATGTCTCCCTCTAGAAAGAGAAATAGATTTTGCTATTGAGGTGTTGCCGGACACCAAGCCTATTTCTATTCCTCCTTATTGAATGGCTCCGGCGAAATTGAAGGAGCTAAAGGCGCAGTTGAAAGACTTGCTTGAAAAGGAGTTTATTAGGCCCAGTTCATCACCGTGGGGAGCACCGGTCTTGTTTGTAAGAAAGAAACACGGATCTCTACGAATATTTATTGACTACAGGCAATTGAAGTGAAGGAGCGATAATATGAAGACTCCCAATTGTTCCATTACAGAGACCTATCTTATAAAAAGGAGAAGGCTCCATTTGAAGTTTCTATTGACGGAATTCTTAGGTACCGAGGCAGATTATGTGTGCCGAATGTAGCAGAATTGCGCTGACAAATTCTTGAAGAAGCACATTGTTCTCGGTATTCTATTCATCCAGGTGCAACAAAAATGTATTATGATCTCAAGATGATGTATTAGTGGGATGGCATGAAGAGAGATATATCCGAATTTGTAGCACAGTGTCCAAATTGCCAACAAGTAAAAGTTGAACATCAAAAGCCAGGAGGCTTATTGCAAGCGATAGAAATCCCTCTTTGGAAGTGGGAAGTGATCAACATGGATTTTATTGTAGAATTACCCGGTTCTCGAGGAAAGTATGATTCGATATGGGTGATTGTGGACAGGCTCACAAAATCAGCCCATTTTCTTCCAGTTAGAACCACGTACTCAGCAGAAGACTATGCGAAGTTGTACCTCAAGGAAATTGTGCGACTCCATAGTATACCATTATCTATTATAACGGATAGAGGAGCACAATTTACAGCCAAGTTTGGGAAGTCCTTCCAAGAAGGTCTAGGCACTCAAGTGAAGCTTAGCACGACATTTCATCCGTAGACTGACGGACAGGCCGAGCGTACTATTCAGACCTTGGAAGATATGCTACGAGCATGTGTGCTGGATTTTGGTGGTAGTTGGGATGAACATTTACCCCTTATTGAATTCGCATACAACAACAGCTACCATTCCGGTATTCAAATGGCTCCGTATGAAGCTTTGTATGGAAGAAAGTGTAGATCTCCGATTGGTTGTTTCGAAACCGGAGAAGTGCAACTAATAGGCCCCAAATTAATTCAACAAGCAGTAGAAAAGGTTAAGGTGATCCGCGATCGACTGTTGACAGCCCAAAGTCGCCAAAAGTCTTATGCAGATAACCGCCGACGAAACTTGGAATTTCAGGTAAATGATTGGGTATTTTTGAAAGTATCGCCAATGAAAGGGGTGATGAGATTTGGTAAGAAAGGGAAACTAAGCCCTAGATACATTGGACCTTACAGAGTTATCTGCAAGGTGGGTCATGTAGCCCATGAATTGGACTTGCCTTCGGAGCTTGAATTAGTCCATCTAGTTTTCCACGTTTCAATGCTCCACAAGTGTATTGGAGATCCCACAAAGATTGTTCCGATAGATGATGTGCAAGTAACAGAAAAACTAACCTATGAAGAAGTGACTATTGCTATTCTCGACAGGCAAGTGCGAAAAATCCGAAACAAAGAGGTGGTTTCAGTTAAAGTCTTGTGGCGAAACAATAACCGAGAAGAAATGACTTGGGAAGCAGAAGAGAGTATGAAGTCTAAGTATCCGCACTTATTTCGACCCCCAGAGGAGATTCAAGATGAAACACCAACAATATGAGGTACATATGCTTATGTTTCATGCTTTGGGTCATGTATGGCCATAGATATGTCCATGTTGTGATGTAGCCCTGTAAGGCGATGATATTATGGGTTATTGTAACTGGTTGGTAGTGCCAAATTACAGGGGAAACTCTGGCAAAATTTTAGTAGAATCCCGAGTATTTTAACATTCGAGGACGAATGTTCCAAAAGGGGGGGAGAATGTTACACCTCGGAAAATTTTTCGTGAGCATACAATGAATAGACCAACGAAGAGTATGAGTGTACGATGTTCTACTAAGAAGGGAATGACTACCCATGAGTTTTGAAAACGTGAAGGTTGCAGATTTGCATTTCGGCCCAGTGGTCGTAAAACAGAATACGACCCCGTAAAGTGATTTACGGACCGTAAAGTGCCATCGTCTTCCAACTATCAAAACTTCAACTTTCTGTCAAATGTTGAAATGGTAAAATACGACTCAGAATACGGACTGTAAATTGAAATACGGCCCGTAAACTGTGACTGTAAACCACCATGACCTACAGCAAACCTTTTTGTTTCTGAAATGCTTAAATACGGTCATGAAGGACGGACCGTAAACCAGAATACGGCCCGTAAACTGGGTTTACGGCCACTGTACACCCCGACTACTGTTCACAAAAATCAGATTTTTAAGTTAAGTATAAGGGACCCCAAACTCATTTTATTTCATTTCTCATCTTCACAATTCAAGAACTCTCTAGAATACTCCAAAACACCTCATCCACAAGAATTCAAGAGAATCAAAGGAAAATCAAGATCAACAACACCAAATTCATGAAATCAAGAGTGTGAAGCCTATCAAAGTTCATCTACACCAAGAAATATCAAAGGAAGTGAATTAGGGTTTTTGGCATAAAAGAGTGTTGTTGCTCAAGGCCTGTTCCAACACTACCCAAGGTAAGTTTGATGACCTTCTCATAATGATTGAAGCATTAATACATTGAAACACATGAATTATAGAAGAGTGTAGTAAATGGGTCATAAAATGTGAATGGTGCCATAGTTGAATGATAGTTGGATTGCATTATGAATGTTGATGACTGGGGAGTATAATTATGCTATAAATGACATGTAGACCATGAAGTAGGTGTGATGTATGAGAAAATGTGATGATGAGCTAAAGCCCATAAATGTGGAGAAATTGGAGAAAAATGGTGGAATGTGGTAAATGTAGATAAATGATGATTGTTGAATACAATATTGTGAACGTTGTTGTGAGCGTTTGGGAGTTAATATAGAATATGGGAAAAGTAGTATAAACAAAGGAAGTGCCGCCCAATTTTCCCTAGAAATAGTAGCGCATTCTTATAGTCGGTTTACTAACGTAAGTGTGAATTCTCTTTTGAAGGTAGAAACACGATATCGAAGGAGAACAAGCGAACGATAGCTTAGTTAAACGTCAAAGGTATGTGAGGCTAGTCCCTTCCTTCTAATGGCATGAATCTCATAGCATAATTTTTCCTCGTCTTCATGGGTTCCTATATTCCGGAAAGCTAAAATCCTATATCTATGAATAGTGACATAAGATAAGAAATATGATATGATGATATTTATTGCTCACACTCACCTTATATGTTAGTTCCTTCAAGGTGAGGCAGGATGTCAATACTTGCTCCATAATGGAATCGGGGGACCACGACCTTACGTCACCCCGATAAAGTAAAGTTGTTCATAAGCCTTATGCATGTATTATGATAAGTATGTTACGATAAGCATATTATGATGAGCATGTATGTTGATGATATAACACCGCGCCTAGTTGACCGGGCAGTCACCGCTGAGGCGGGAAGCTATACGATACACCATAGCCAAATGGCATGGGCAGACACCACTAGTGGCTGCATGAGATGATACCCCGGACGCGGGAGGCCTGGACGCAGGCTAATGCTATTATTATCACACCGATCCGATATAGACGGGCAGCTTATACATTATTACACCGTACCTATATGGGCGGGAAGCTTATATACATATATTTATGCACGCATATCCTGATGATGACTATGAGTAAGCCAGCATGCATTATTTCTTTTACACTTGTCAGCCAGATACATTCATTCCATATTGATGCTTCTTGTATGTCGTTGCCTTATTTCCTTGTTTATTCCTCTCATACTCAGTACAATATTCGTACTGACGTCTGTTTTCTTTGGACGTTGTGATCATGCCCACAGGTAGACAGGGAGGAGAGCTCGACCCAGACCCGGAGTAGCTGTCAGTTGATTGAAAGCACACCTTTGTTCGGAGGTGCTTATGACGATTCTTTTGTGTACATTGGTGTATATGTATTTTTAGGCATGACGGGGTCTTGTCCCGTCCTTATGTTTAGTACTCCAGTAGAGGCTCATAGATGTGTAGTGTGGGTTAGATGGTCTCACGAAATGCTATTATATGTACATATTATTTTGATGGCCGAGGGGCATATGTATATAAAGGTATTTACGTTTCCATATAAAATATGATTTTCCTCAAATTTGAGTATAAAGTTGATAAAAGAGCATTAAATGAGTAAGACGAGTAGTAGAACGAGCGGTGCTTGGTAGCTAGCCCCGGGTACCCGTCGCGGCCCCTAGCTGGGTCGTGACACTTATACCCAGGATGACGTCAAAATCTATCATGTCTAGAATCACTAAATCAACGCAGGTGTCATAGCCCATAAGTGTGATAGTACAAGATTAAAAAACCATATCTGCAATCATAGAGTCTCCAACTTGAGTAGATACATGTAGAGAAATATCTGCAACTGTATCAAGACTTATAGAGAAATATGTAGACACATAAGAAAATGTAGAACTTGGTTCAAACAATACAAAAGCCATCTAGTGACAGACTAAGATGTAGCCTATAATGACTGCATCTCAACCCTCAGCCTCTGTCCTGCCAGGAAAGGCATAACAATGAACCCGTTCGCCAGTAGCCTGTCAACCATTGCGCTCAACCTGCCTTGTCTAAGCTCCACCCCTGTCGGGCTGATGTCCACCTCTACCAGACTGAAATCGTCCTCTGTTAGGCTGGGTGCCACCTCTATTAGCGCTGTGACTGCCACGCCCAGACTGAGTACAGTTACCCCCATAAGATCCTCCCCTTCTACCTGATGCTGGAGCTCTGGGATCCTGAAACTGAGTACTCTGGCCACCTTGCCTAAGTCTGGGACAATTTCGCTTGAAATCACCCATCTCACCACACTCAAAGCATCCGCGGTCTAGCATCAGACGCTGAATAGAAGTTGATGAAGTCGAATAACCATCATAATCTGGAGTTCTAGCCTGCGAACACCCTGGCTGACCGGAATAGTACTGACTAGCCCCAGATGAGCCTCCAACCAAAGCTTGCATGGCTGATTGAACAGGGCTTCCCAAATAGACTTGGGAACTCTGGCCCTTAGAGAAAAAGCCACTAAAACTGCAACCCTTTCAGGCCTTCTTCTCCGCGTACTTGTTATAACCATCCTGCCAAACACCCTTGACGGTCCTAACATGATCCACCATCCTAAAAGGAAGCACCTAATGCCGAAAGCTGAAGAGCTGACAATTGAAAAGTAGTGTTCAACCCTTTCACGAATCTCCTAACCCTCTCCTACTCAGTAGGCACAAGCTGGAGGGCATAGCGAGACAACGAATGGAATCGAGCCTCATAAGCAGCCACAGACAGATTACCTTGCTCAATATTACTGAACTCGTCACGCCTACGGTCCCCCAAAGTACGAGGAACATATTTGTGTAAAAATACCTGGTAAAATTGAGTCCATGTCAACGGGGGCGATCCCGCTAGCCCTTACTCTACAAAATCCCTTCACCATAACTTGGCATCACCCAAGAGCAAGAAGGTAAAAAAATCAACACCATATCTCTCCACTACCCCCATCTTATAAAGCCTCTCATGACAGTCCATGATGAACTCATAACAATCCTCAACCTCAATGCCAATGAACTATGGAGGCTTCATGTTAGTGAACCTCTAAAATAAATTATGCTCATCCCCGATTAACACCGGACCTCCCACTAGTCTAGGAAATACCTCCAGTCCTGGAGCCTCATCAAAACGAGGAGCCACAGCTGCAATATGCTGTAACCTCGGAGCACAAACTCCACCTGGAGCTAGATCACCTACTCTGGCATCCTGAGCACCTAAAACAGCTGTTAACACACCTGCCTCTGTCAACTTATTCAACAGGTTCAACACTCGAACCATAACCTCTGACAAAACTGGAGGAGCTATATTATCTGGCTGAGCTAGTGCTACTGCAAACTCTGCCGCCTCATCTAGCTGTAGGAGCCCCGCCTCTGGCTGGTGCTGCTGCTCCACTTCCTCTACCACGGCCACGGCCCCGGATTGGGCCGCCACCACGAATTGCGGCCCTAGCAACCTACCCTCTACCGCTAACTGCGGCCTCAGCGGCCAGCGCGGGTACCTCATTAGCTGTTGCTGCCGCACGAGCCCTCTCCATATGTGAGAGAACAGAAAGAAAAGTCAGACACCAATTTGAATTATCCAAATACTAATTGGAATCAAGTAGCACAAAAGAAAGAAAGAATTTGAATTTTCCTAATGTCCCATAGCCTCTCAAAGATAAGTATAAACGTCTCCGTACCGATCTGTATGAATCTACTGAACATGTCCTTGTACAATTAAATCGACGAACATAGGGCTCTAATACCAACTTTGCCACGATCCAAGTAGCTGTGAGTGCCACCCACATAAATCCCATAGTGGTCGAACTATCCCCTTAACTAACTATCCAACTGATTACAAATTACTTATCCATTGTCACGACCCAACCCTGTGGGCCATGACTAGTGCCCGAGCTGGACACTCGTATACGTACCTGTTAGATATAGTCAGACTGAACTAGGAACAATATGGAAACTTGCAAAAACTGTAAAGGTTCATAACGTCATATGCATATCAAGACAACCTGTCTCCCGAGGAGTCACAATTAATCAAAACGTAATATGATACGCAAGCCGACAAGGCTTCCATTACAGACGGACATATCCATAGTACATCGTATAGACACAGTTGAACAAAACTTATACACAACACACACATATGTCTACAGACCTCTAAGAGTATCAACAGTGAAATATAAAGGGATAGGGCCCCGTCATACCCCTGGACAAACATATATATATATATATATATATATATATATATATATATATATATATATATATATATATACACACACATCAGAAGGTCTATATATATATATTTTATCTGTACTAGAGCTCGCTTGTAGCCTTATCTCGTCATACTCCTTTCCCTTTCTTTATTTACCCTTTGATTTTCTCATATCCTACTATAGAAATTCTCTATCTCTCTCTCTTTCCACCTATAGGTCGCAACATCATTAGCGCACAACTTTATTGCCAAATCTTAACCTCTAATGTAGTATAGCATTGCTGTCCTTCATAATACCTCTTAAGTTACTCGTTACCATTCTCTTGTCGTACTCTTTATTTTTATAAGCACATACCTTGTAATGTCATATCATTCAAGATCTTTACAAATAATTCTCAGCACTATCTCAAATACTATTCTGAATCCCATCTGTTTATTGCTGGCCCTCAGATCTATCTAACTTGTTTCAGCAAGGGGTCTCTCTTGATGTTTAAGTATCCATATAAAATATATTATAGTATCAATTGTTTCCATCTTACACCTGTATTCCTCTCACTCGCTTCCCCCCTTACGGGTGCACTTATCATCTGTTTATATTCTGCTACATGTCCCCATTCCCAATCTCAAATTCATCTGATCTTCCTCTTTTTTCTTTTTCAATTCACTTGGTATACTGTACCATATCCATATCCTTTCTTTATAATTCATAACTTTGATTATCCACATATGAAATCTTAACAAAATCTCAAAGCGACGAGAACTTTTCTATGTATAGTACAAAATCTCATATGATAATCCGAAATCGAGTAATCCAACCAATGTAGCAACTCATCCAAGGCCACATTCCACTTACTCCAATCAGTAATTAGCTAGTGCTTATAGTCATTTCAAATTCTCAATTAGGTAACACTTATATTCTGATGATAAGTGTCCCAAGCTTTCCTATAACACTATTTTTATCCCAACGGATATCATCTGTTTCTTCTAATAAACTCACAATACGTCAGTTGTTTCGCAAATCCACAATCCTTGTCCTTTAAGGGTTTCACTATTTCCGAGGTGAAGTCACATACACGCAGTACTCCTTTATGCCTCATGCTCTTTCACCCTTGTTGCATACCTAATGCTAACTTCTGACTTACTCAAAATCATATCAAATTCGTTTTAATAGTGGTCTTGTCTTACCACCTTCTCGTCGTACTACACCTTAAGTTTGTAGCTATATATTTCCCTTTTTATCCTATACTCATACTCAATCAATTACGTCTATCTTGAGTGCTTCCTTTAGTATTCCTTTCGTTGCTCCAGTCTATGTCCATCTTTTATTTTGTGTACGAGGAATCTCATGCTACTCCTGTATCCTTCAGAAAACACTACTTCTACATAACCCCTTTTCTTATTCTCCAAACGTATTATGTTCACCCCTGTTCTTGTCATACTAGTCATTTTCTAGCACTCACTCTACCTCGTATCTCATTTTCCTGTAGTTTGGTATTTCAAAGTTCCATCACTTATATTACTCGTGTTCTCGGCTACGTTATAACCTGTTACTACACTCTTATCTCGCTCGCCTTCATTCTCGTTATCACATAATCTTGATTCCAAGCTTTTCCTATAGAAGAACTTTATGAGTCTTTCTTATTCATTATATAGCTCGCCTTTATACTTTAATCACATAGGTCACGTCGCATCCCTTAGTCACTTCCTCGCTAGGCTTTACTCATTTTCATAACAATCCTCATGATATTCACATTACATCATGTTCGTAATCAATCATATAGCGTAACACTTCTTAACCTTATTCACGATTCTTACTATGTTTTAATTGCACTCTGTGGAGTAGGCGTATTTAACCCTTCACCCTTTCCGATCAATCTTATCCTTAATATCTCACAAGCTGTCTCATCAATACCTTCATAATTTGTCATAATTCTTCCTCCTCCGTACTTTTATCTCAATCATACTATCACTCCTTTTAACTGTAAACTCGTTGTAATTTATCCCTACTTATCAGTTCACTCGATACCTCCATAAAATGTTTTGTTAAGATTTGCCATCTTTTTCTAAATCATCCCTTAGTATGACAAGCCCTTCCGAATTTTTCTAGCATTTCATCAACAACTTATGAAACACATGATCCTAGACAGCCCACAAGTTTGAGTTTTCCTTCCACAAATTCCATCTCCAATTAGTTTATTAATAACTAATAAAATATCACCATGAGGCATTCTCCAACCACCACCAGAAGAAAAACTAGAATCCGACAAGCACCACAGGACTTCTAGTGCTTGATTCACACGGTTTACCTCCAGATTTGTTCTTGAGTCGTGAACGAATTATTTAGTTCATAAACTACTTGTTGTATGCTTTGTACCCCTCAAACAAAAGTGAAACTTAATTGTGGACGTTTTTTCTCTTCAACATGAGTCTCTTCTAAGGTAAAATGTGACTGGAAAGTATTCTGGTCCATTCAAATGAATTCCAAACTTTGCTGCTCATATATGCTTCTTTGAAATGAAATTTCCCAACTAACAATGATGCCTCTTACGGATGACGTGGAGGGTATCTCTTAAAGCTTTGTTCCATCATGATAAATTTACCCTATCGATGTCGGCTTTCAAGACATATTATGAACTTATATCTCATTCTTTTCTTTTTTTCTATTTCTGGGAAAATTTTGGCAGAGCTTCCTCTGTACTTCTCACTATCCCAAAACCTGCACGCAGGAAATACCAACAATGCCTCACAGGGCCAACATATATACGTATATATCATATCATGTCATAGCCACAGAGGGCTCTCAATTTCGAGTAAAGTATAAAGATGTCGAAACTTACCTCACATATCACACCTCGAGACGTACCCGATCCTTTAACGATCCGTCCTGTTATACCTTCCTATCTACCTCCCCTTTCATTCTTCAACTTTACATGTCAATCTTACTTCAATATTCTTACCTTATCCGACATGAATCTTTCGCACTGTGGCTTACCTGTGTACTGTGTAGCTTCTAATATCATCAGTCACTTTCTTCTGTCGATGTCGTTCTTCAGCTGAAATCAAAGGTTAGTATAAGGAATTTCATTTCCTATGGCTGGGCTCTATCGCACGATCTAGGATAAGAAGGAAAGATAACATCCTAAATGTCCTGTAGCTTCCTGTTTATAGATGTGGTGTACAAGACACCGATAAACAAGACTCTACTAGACACGGTCAGTAGGCACTCCGAGGATGAACTGCTCTGATACCACTTTTGTCACGACCCAACCCCGTGGGCCATGACTAGTGCCCGAGCTGGGCACTCGTATACGTACCTGTTAGATATAGTCAGACAGAACTAGAAACAATATGGAAACTTGCCAAAGGTTCATAACGTCATATGCATATCAAGACAACCTGTCTCCTGAGAAGTCACAATTAATCAAAACGTAATATGATACGTAAGCCGACAAGGCTGCCACAATATACCAACATGATACGCAAGCCGACAAGGCTGCCATTACAGATGGACATATCCATAGCACATCGTATAGACACAGTTGAACAAAACTTATACACAACCCACACATATGTCTACAGACCTCTAAGAGTATCAACAGTGAAATATAACGGGACAGGGCCCCGTCGTACCCCTAGACAAACATATATATATATACATCAGAAGGTCTGTACTAAAAATCTAGGCTCCGGAACAACGGAGCTCTCCAAGACAGCTGAATGGAAATCCTAAGCTGGGGGATCACAAAATCGAGTGTCTGTACCTGCGGGCATGAAACACAGCCCCCCCCCCCCCCCCCCCCGGAAGAAAGGGGGTCAGTACGGAATATGCACTGAGTATATAAAGCATGAAATACAGTAAAGGGATCATAACTGAAATAGGGGGTACAGAAGACAAGTATAACTTCCAGAATACCAAAACACTTTCCTTTTGAAACATAAATCATGCATTTCAATATCATGTATCATACCCGGCCCATTATGGGACTCGGTGAATAAGGTCGCCACATACCATCCTTGGCGCCATCAACACATCATAACACCGTCACATCATAATGCCATCACATCATAACACCATCATATATATATATATATATATATATATATATATATATCATATCTCGGCCCTCTAGTGAGGGACTCGGTGAACAATGCAGTGAAACTGTGCACGAAAACGTATCCTGGCCCGGGACTCAGTGAAAGACATATTGAGGCATGCACGAGTAGGGTAGTGAGCAACCATATGAAAATTAAATCATATTTGAGACTCAATAGAATAATCAAAACGAGCTATCATTTGAAAATCAAGACAATAATCATATCAAATACCTTTCGAATTTCACTATGGATTATATTAAAATAGAACTTCCGAAATCATATACACATATCCAGACATAATGAAATAGCTTCTGGAAATCAAGAACATTGGCCATCCTAGTGGCTCTAAGAATAGGAACTTCTTTGGAGTCATATAGATATACGTCGTCTGTTCTTTTCACAAAGATCATGCCAAAAACAAGAAAGAAAGGATAACTTTACATACCTTAAGTTGCCAATATAAAACCCAAAACGAACTCGTCGTAATGCTGATGCTTATCCTATAACAAGGAAATACATGTATGACTTTAGATGGCTTTATTATATCGTGTATATCAATTGATAACTTGATCCTAAAACGAACAGGTAGCATCTCCCCGATATCGCTAGTATCTCCGAATTCCATATATTACAATAACAACCCAAAATAACAAAAAGAAATCTCAACAACACAACATATATATCCATAATGACTTCATAATACTTTATAATGATCGTCAAGCTCGAAGTAAGATCTGTACAACCCATGTTACCTTTTGTATGCTCCTTTCTTAACTTAATAAAATTCCCAACAAGATATGGAAGTCATTTACTACAAATTCTATCCTTATATCATATGATTATAACAAGAAAACAACCCACAAACTCCATTCTTTCCAAATGACGATTTTATTTTCAAGTTCATGTTTATTTCATCAATTCCCTCAATTTAGCCAAAATATCAAAAATTACATATCCAAAATAAAATTAAATCCATTCTTAAATCGCCTCCAAAACAGCCCATGTGATAACAACAATTTATCCGATCTCCGATATAATTTTCGTATTTCTTTTATCTAGCAATGTAGATATGACTTGGATAAATCAAATACATCTAGGAGAGAGGATTTCTTACCTTATATGCCAAGAAGTACTCTTTCTCCACCTTAATTTACCACAAAAAAGCCTTTTGTCTTCTTAATACCGGAGGACAATCGGCATTAGAATTACGTAATCCATGTCCGCAAAATTCGGCGTTGTTCTTCATCTACTTGCTTCATCGTAAGAGAAAATATTTTCTACCTTAAGTGTTGCTGCAAATTTTCCTCATAAGAAACTTCATCTAACATAAGAAAATTAAAAGGAATCAATGTATATGTATTCTACCTAAAGTAGCACGTTACAACACCTTTGCATATACTACTCTTTCCTTTTTTTTTTAAGAAGTAAAAAAGGAACCTTGACTATATTTATCTCTTGGTGGATAGTGGGTCCACTTGAAATGTCCACATGGTGCTTACTCCTAATTCCTACCCAAAACGTGTCCATCACTAGAAAATATACACAACATTAGTCATGTTGCCCTTATATTCCATACTCCCACGTGGACATGAAATATACACCCACTTGTCCCCTTACTCTCCTAATTAAATCATTTACCACTCTTTCTTATAGGTAATTAATTTCTTGTTCCCAATCCACTTAAATAGTAATCATTTTTAATACACTTCATATACTCATGGTCATAATAATGTGGTGGAACTCTAGTACATAGCCTCTTTTTCCATACGTGAAATATTATTCTCAATCACCGTGGTCACACTTGTTAAGTCCTAAATTATTTCGGGACCTGAAACTCTTTGTACACCGAGCTCTTGATTTTCATCCTTGAATATGATTGAAATCTCCGGGCTCGGGTAATTTTGCTTATATTGGACGATTAAATTTTTCTAGTCCAAAAATACGGGATATTATAGCTTGGACCGTATTTCATCAAATAAATTTCGAACCTCGACAAAACTTATTTTCATAGATTTATTTAACTTCAAATATTTATAACACATTTGTACCATCACTACAACCACCTATAAGCTTGGGAGGATAACCTCGTTTTCATTAATAATATCATTTAACTCGCATGCTTTCCAACACATGAAAATACGGGATGTAACATCCACTTTAGATAGATCAAGGATATAACAAAATAATAATCACCCAAAATGTCTAGTCATACCATAATTAAATAACAAATGTGGAAGTTGAACTATCACTTATGGTGAAGTCATCATTACATCTCTCCCAATGATCATACTATTCTAATTCATGGGTTCCTAATCAATTTAATTCTTTTACAAGACATTTTTATGCAAAAATTACCATATTTATGAAACTCTAGGTCTCAATGCATCATTCTCATCCACTAGAACTTGAATTCCCACCCTAGGAAATGATAATCTACAACCTTAGATGAATGGGTACTTTGAATACTCATGTAGCTCTATATTTCTAGACTTTGAACATTCAAAAGCTTTGCGAAAGGGGAAAGCTATCGCGGAGTGAATGCATTGTCCCAGTTGTGTTTTGAGGTAGGTTCTGATCTACTTGACTTAGAGTTTGATTAGTTGATTGGATGTGTTACGAAATTGATAGGAGAAACATGATTAGGGCTTCAGACATAAAGTATGGTTGGTAATTCCTACAGTTTGATATTGATTGATTTATTATGTGATGAACTGAGATGAAATGATAAAGAAGGAGTTCATAAATATTGTTCTTGTTGACTTGGATATATCCATTATTCATGATATTGATGAATTGATTCTTTAGTCTTGATATGACTTGTTACGTGGTGACTTATGTTCCCTACTATTGATTTATTGATTATGGAACGAAAATACATTGTAATGAGAAAGACAATATAAATATGAAAAGGCACATTTGACAAGTGGTGAGGATATGCCCTAGTTATGGGCAGTGATCCGAATTCAGTTTTGGAGCGAGGGGTACATAGACACCATGGGTCCCCTGCAGGTCATGGCTAATGGATCAAGCACTACCGTTTTGCATGTGTGTACGAATGTGTGACAGAGTTGAGATAATTTGTGATTTATGATTGAGTTTGGTGATTACGTGGGTTGAGTTACTCTTATCGATTTCTACGTGTGGATTTACCTTATCCCTGTGTTGGCTGGTATTTCAGCGTTAGATGGTTTCTGTTGATAGTTTCTTTAGGTTATGTGTTGTTGTGCCTATCTGTCTATCTTATTAATCTTGTGATTGTATGCATGATACTAATCTTTGTCGGCCTATGATATCTACCAGTACATAGTGCTTATATTGATAATACCTTGCTGCATTCTTTTGAGTGCAGATTGTGATCCAGAGACATCTATAAGACCTCATATTTTGGCTGAGGCCAGTTTCTACCAGATTCGAGGGTGAGCTCTTCTCTATGCCAGGCCGCCTGAAGATCTTTCCTATTTTAGATGTCTATTTCATTTAAGACATTTATGTTATTTTTAGACAGTTATTCATTCTTTAGACAGTATGTTTTAGAGTCCTTGCACGATGACTTTCAGATTTTAGGGTTGTAATTGTTAGATTTCTGCAGATTTTATTTATTTATGGCATGACTAGACATTCGGAGATTTTTATATTTGTTATATCCTTGAATGTTTTAAAATTGGCTAAGTAATGTGGTAATCGTTTGGATGGTTGGTTAAGTAGATGGTTCTCCCACTAGGGGATTTGTGTGGGTGTCACTCACGACTATTTGGGTCGTGACAAAACCATCAGTGCACTACTTAAAAGATTAAGGCACTTCATGTAATTTTGAAACTTCAAAGAGGGGTTTAACATGCAACATACATGGACTCTTATCAAATTTTTTAAACATTTTTCAACATCCATATTAAATATATGCCACACCAAACCTTAATTTACTCAAGTTGGGTGATAATCATGCTCAGATAGATACTATCAGGTTCACAAAGGGCTAACAAAAAAAATAAACTTATTCTGCCTCGCCTGATCATTGGTTACTGAGAGGTTAGAAGTATATCTTTGCTTTCCAGAAGTAGAATGCACGTTCATTTGATCCTGATCCTTGTGGATCGAAAGGTAGACTAGACTGGACCTGCGCAGCCCTCCTAATAAAATCCATAAATGACTTGTTTTTGGTAATAGATGAAGATTACCATATGTAAATTCGGGTGCATGAGGAGATCGGTACTCCAATGTATTTCTCTGTCTGAATCAGAATAAATATATTTTTGAACCTTCTCTTTAAAATTCAAAGTGGATATTCCTACGCGAATCTCAGCAATTACTTGTTCTAATTCTACATATTGATCGTTTTGAACTAAAAGCAAAATTTTGGGTGGAATATTCACACTTTGTAGAATATCTTCACTCTGATTCTACATATTGATCGTTTTGAACTAAAAGCAAACTTTTGGGTAGAATATTCACATTATGTAGAATATCTTCACTCTCAATAGTTACATACAAGTATATAGAACATAGAACGGCGGGATGCCCATGACGTGTACGTGTCGGTGAACCCCCTGTGAATACTCCTCCAGTATGAAAAGTTCTTAATGTTAATTGAGTACTCGGTTCTCCAATCGATTAACCTGCAATAATACCTACAGCTTCACCCAATTCAACCAGGTCGCCATAAGTAGGACTCCAGCCATAACATAATTGCAAATCCAAGATGTACTGCTATAAGTAAAGGGTGTTTGAATAGAGATTTGGTATGCTCGAGAGGTTATGAATCGATTTAGAAGTCCAATGCCAATATCTTGATTTTGGGTGGCAATACATCGCGGACCTATGTATATATCATCTGCCAATACACGACCAATTAATGTTTGGCTAAAAATCCTTTCCGGCATCATCCCATTCCGAGGACTGATAGAAATGCCCCGGGCAGAGCAACAATCGGTTCGACGTACAACAATATGTTGAACTACTTCAACAAGTCTGCAATCAATTATTTGTCCTTGAGGTTCCGACATTAATCCTCTCATACCTACTAATTGATGTACCTAAGATGCATTTCCTCTAGCTCCCGAGAAAGACATTATATGAACTGGATTAAAAGGGTGAGTCATCCCGAGAAAGGCATTATATGAACCGGATTAAAAAGGTCAATCATCTTAAAATTAGGATTCATTTCTTGTCAGAAATATTCACTTCTAGGATACCATATTTAAATGGATTGACGTAATTTTTCTATCGAGTCTACATTCCCATAATGATGGTGTTTTTCCAAAATCAAACTTTGTTTTTTAGCATCTTGAACTAGCCATCCCTTAGATGGTATTTTTAAAAGATCATCAATTCCTAATGAAATAGATGTAGCAGTAGCTTGTTGGAACCCCAAAGTTTTTACTTGATCCATAATATGTGATGTATATGCCATTCCGAAGTGCTTTATTAATCTACTAATAAGTCGTTTCATGGTAGTTCCGTCTATCGCTATATTGTGAAAGACCAGATTGGCTCGTTTTGCCATAAGTACCTCCATATTCCGCTGAGTAGGATTCGACAATGGGTTTGAGTCGGTGATTGTAAAACTTCCTTTTATCGATCTTGATTCGCGTATAAATTTTGGAACTATGGACCTAGCAGAACCAAAGAACCCCGAAGTCCCATGGGTATCATAGAATTACGTTAGGTACCATATGAATAGGCCCGAGAAAACCCCTATATAGCTTCTTCGATTTCTCGATAAAGAGCAATATGACCAACAATGGTTCGAATGTATATAAAAAGGATTTGTCTTTTCAGACTTTTTATTATTAGATAGTGTCTATAAATCTCATAAAAAGTACCTATAGGTTCATAGGGAATGTCACGACCCAAATCAGGGTCGTGCGGGCACCTACCTTTTTTCACCTCGGTAAGCGAACCCTCTAGCAAATAACACATTGATTAAATAAGGAAAATCATTTTAACTAACAGATAATTAGGAATAACGGCGGAACATCATGATATATTTAATAACTTAAGTAAAAAGTGATTACAACAACAGAATAGTTACAGACTCGATTCAACTTCCCATGACCTAGTCTAGACTAGTACAAGAGCGACTAAGTAATTCCAACTTTCCACTACACTCTAAGACTCAACCCCCATCCCGGAATGAAGTGGGAGGAGGTCTTCCAGATAGGCACCGCGTATTTCCACATATGCTTCGATCAATCACCTGAAACAATCTACACCCCAAAAGGGTGTAGCAAGTGTAATATCAGTACAAACCACGCGTACTGAGTAAGTATCATAGGCCGACGAAGGTTAGTAACACATATCAATAAAAGAATTCACAGACAAGCTTGATAACACCTCAACCAATTCATACGTCTATGTACCACACAATGTACAACAATACCCTTTAATAATTAATTTCACTCCAATAATCACCAGTCAGACTCACAATTCGGAAATCATTTAGTCATTCGTATTAATCTAGCGGTCAACTCATCTTAGGACACCTATTACCCTACAACACATAGAGACTGAACATATAACTAAATTTTTCGGAAGATCCATGGCTACTTCAACAAGTTCAACAGCAAATCGAGACCCAAACGCCCGTCATTGCCTAAGCAAAGCATCTAATCCCTAAAGGTGCCAAGTATGCATAAATCACACCCGAATCCAACATCACAATACAACACCAAAACATCTCAGAATCAATCTATAATGCAATGCAATGCAATAGTGTATGAACGCAATCAATGCAATGGCGAGCAAATGTGGTGTACACATGTACTTCGGACGGAAATATTGATGTCTCAATAGCACAATCGAGCATGACTCGTGAAGTATAAGTGCCACCCATCCTGGATCTTTTCCCAACAGACAGACGGGACCCTGGATCTTTGCCCACGGGGGGGGGGGGGGGGGGGGGGGGGGGGGGGTTCTCATCGGCACCACTCTTGGGGACCTACGGAGTCCATGCACTAACAACGATTTCGGAAATATCATCGGAATCGGCTATGCAACAATGATGTCGGAATGGATTATCAGACATCGGCCATCTCACAGTCACTCAAGTAAAAGAGTTTATCAAATATCAGTTTCATACAACGAACGATTCTGGAATTGATCTTCGGACATCGGCCTTCTCACAATCACTCAAGTAAAAGAGTTTATCAAATACCAGTTTCATACAACCAACAATTTCGAAATTGATCTTCGAATATGGCCTTCTCACAATCACTCAAGTAAAAGAGTTTACCAATATACCGGTTTCACTCAATCAACGATACCGGATCATCACCAGGTATAGGCCATGCATTGAGTGAGAATGTATGCAATACATTTATCAACATCAATAACCAAGTTCAATATCACAAGTACCAATAATAGGATACGCCAACAATGTATCATATCACAATACCAACAGTTGGTATGCCAATAATATATCAAAATCAAGATGAATAACAGGATCTAATATCCACCAACAACTCATGGCTTCAAGCCCACACGATAGAGCGGTCAACACAACACAATGGGGTGGCTAGTCTCTACACATAGCAGGTCAATCAGTTGATATACATTAATACCACTTCCTTAAATCAGCCTATTAGCTTAGGACAAGAATCTCACCCTACATTCGAAGTCATTCGTCACAACTTAATTAGAACCCAATCACAACCTTGGGTACATTTTATTCTCTCATTTAGCACCTAGATTCACCATTAATAACATAACATAAGTAATCACGTATTACAGGAAGTTTTCTTCGTTAAACACAAAATAGGTTTCGTCCGCTACTCCCAAGTCATATATATCCACTGATAATCAGGAAAAACCACATCAACACCTAAGGAATCTACAGGTCACAAGCCCGAACAAACAAGTCACATAACAATACCATCCTAGAGTTCCATCCCAATTCTCCGATTTCCTACACATACATTCTCCATTCCTTCTAACACAATGATATGGAAATCTAACCGGAGTCTACCGAAATTAATCCATAACCTACCTCATGGCCGAGCGGGTGCCATGAACATCTGTTGACTCTTTAATTAAAACACCACATCGAGATCCGCATGAAAGAGCTTGGAGATCACCGTGAGGCCTAAGAATTGAAATACCCATTATAACCTTCATAAAAGACTTTGGCTTTACCAAGGAAGGTTTTGGATCTAAACCCACTTCTAGATTCCATCCACAACAAGGCTAGATGATTTTCCAATTTTAAGCTTATTTGAGAAAGTACCATTTCCAAATCCATGGAAGAATTTATTTTTAAGGTGAAGGAATGTAGAGATCTAGGTTATTAATTTGTTCTAGATGAAGGACATGGAAGGTTTGTTTAGAGGGGACTATGTGGAAATGTTGTTAACCTTCATCTCTCCAACTCTAGATTACTTCAAGCACCCACTTGATGATGCTCTGGGTAACAAGAATTAAATGTTTAGCAGTAATTTTATTAAATGGAAGGCGAATTAGAAGGCATTAGAAGGGTCTATCAAGACTAGAGTTTTTTTTTTTGGTATTCTTTCGAACTAGGCGACTGGAAATTAGGGTACTGAATAATTGGGGCTATTCCCGAAATAATTTCTTAAATAGGGAATTTTCATTGCCCGCACCGCTTCAGCGGTTGACCAACCGCTTGGATGGCAGCGCTTACAAGGCCACTGCAACAGAACAATGCTACCACGACCTACCGCTTCACCGGGGCCACTGCCGCTGGAGTGCCACTGTTGTAGCGCTCAGGTGGGCGCTGGGTCCTTAACCTGAATTTCGATGCTTGTTTCTCTTCCATGCAATGTGTACCACCAGGTTAGATATCCGTCGTAAATATATTAGTGGAAGGAAAGACCCAAGGTGACACGTTTATGGATGTTTTGGAATTAACGATGAAACGGGTCGTTGCAGTGAACTTCGATGGGAGTTTCTCTTAAACCAATAACGCGTTTATCTAGTCGCCACCAGAGCCATAAAGGACTATCTAAATTGATTTGTTTCTACTGATAAGCCCCAATTGCATCATAGGAATTCGAGAAAAAGGATTCTTTCGTATATTTAAAGTAACTATTGTCACTTCTTTTTTTATTTTGATAGTTTCGGTAATTACATGGATTATATCTATTTACACAAATACCTCGATGATTTTCGCTCGTTAATACACAGAGTCCAATAAGCATAACTTGTGTTGGTATGGAAATGATATCCCCAATATCCGGAGACAAAAGATTCATATGAGAAAACATAAGTAAACAGGCCTTTACTTGAGCCTCTAAGGACAAAGGTATATGAACAGACATTTGATCTCCATCAAAATCGACATTGAATCCCTTGCAAACTAATGGATGTAAAAAAAATAGCATGCCCCTCCACTAAAACGGGCTAGAATGCCTGTATGCCGAGTGGGTGCATATGACACAAGCATTTAGTCATGAGGGCATAAGTATTTGAAAAAATTAACTAACTGTACACAGGAAGGACTGTGAGACAAGATATTTAAGCCCTTCTAACACTTGGGTATGCATATTAGATGGTTTATTCTCAATGACAACCCTATATGATCACAAACAAGCAGAGTAGACAAGCTTCCATAAGTGATTATCTGGACAAGTAGGCAAGTTTTTACAATTACAGCATAGCATCATTTATAACAAGGACACACACTCACAAAACATGGATCATGTCACATTAATTATCCTAAGGGTCAAATAAGCCAGTTTCAAAGGTACAACCTCTATGTGCAAGTCTTTAAATTCATTACTGCCCCCTTTTTAAGAACAAAACCAGTTATGTCACTAACAGGATAATGTTAATCAGAGTTAAGGAAAGTATCTATAGACTTAAAACATATTCAAACTAGCAAGTGATACTATATAGAAGGAATCACTCAACAAAACAAAGACATTTAATTTGGTGCAGAATGATGATAACATTAAATCTTAGATGAACAAACTAATATTAGGCAGAGGATTTTAATCAAATGTACCATAGATTTGTAGGTGATTCATCATACAAACTTAACCAAAAAAGGCCAATTTAGAGTGACATGTGCAAACTAGACTAGACTAAGCAAAATCCTCTACATCATTGAGGTTCAAACTAACATGCTTCCATAAGTTATGAGTCAATCTACAACCATGATCCAACTAACAAAATTAACATAACACTCCCAAGAAGCTCTAATATCAAACAAGACCTATGGACTATACTAATAACAGGTTAAATCATACTAACTTTATTTAAACAAGTCATAGGTGCCTGAAACCAATTAGAACCGAGCAGAAGCAAGTGCCAATGAACTTTCAAGGGTCATGATAACCTAGAGCAGACTTATAGCAATTAAAACACACCAAATCTGAGTCCAGGTCACAATACTTGAACACATGAGACCATAAACTTACTAACATGATCTAAAACCAAGCATATAGAACAATAATGGACTTAAACTACAATGTTAGCTAAAAACTAAGCATGTGAAGGTTTGATCAGGCAGGCTGTAGGCTAACCTAGAATGTAACTAAACATATTTGATCCTACATAGCATAACTAAGTAGTTGTAGACCCAAACTACACATGGCCAAAACAAAACAAAACCTAAATAAACTTGTTTAGGCTAACTAATCATAGAAAAAGGCTAATGCACACAAACATGATTAGCAGCTCACCTAATCTAAACTGACATATGATTAATCCAATGACATACAAGCAAACAATGTAAACTTAAAGCACAAGGTTAATCTAAACTTGCATATAAAGCTAAAACAATCATAGAACTAAACTAAACAGTACTAAGCATGCTTAATACAACTAAAATAACTACAAACTCAAACTAAAATACAACTAAGCAAACAAATCACATAAACAGTTTAAATCACTCAAACAATTACTAAAAATAAATTAAAGGAAGGCCACTTTACCTTTTTGAGTGAGCCTATTGTCGAGATTGGAACTTTGGAGATTCCTTTGCTCTACAACCTCAAAGCTCAGCTACGCACAACATAAAGAAGAAAAATTTGAAACTTAAACGCACTCCAATAAGTAAAGATTTCAGTAAACTTGCTAAACCCTAGGTAATTATAGTGTTTTTGAATAGGTATATGATATTCGATCTGTCTAATGTGAAAGATTGAGGTTATTTATATAGAACCCCCAATTCTCAAAATCCTAGTAACAAACGGATGTGGGAGTTTAGCATTTCTGAGACTTGCTTCTCTTAAGCCAACATCTAACGGCTGAGAATCAAGATAAATAAGCAAGCAAGGGTTGGATTTAACCCAACAATACTCAATCCAACAAGTTCCTCATGAACCAATGAGGTTTGACGATTTCAAACGAGTAACAACAAAACTTTCAGTCAAGAGACCGTTGATTCACAGAAAAAGCAGAAAAGGAATACAACAATACCTTGTTTGGGGTTGATATGTGGTGGTTTTGGTTGAAAAATGGCAGAGCAATAAATGCTCCTGCCATTTTCAACCCCACCGGGTCCAAAGGACTCCTCAAGAGCCCGCAAAACCCTTGCCATTTCTGGCAAGCTACGTAAGAGAGAGAATGAACGTAAAGGGCGGCTAGGGTTTCTGAAGAGAAAATGGATAAGGGGTCGTTTGGAAAGAGGAAAATGAGGATTGAAAGGGGGGGGGGGGGGGGTATTACGCTTTAAAGTGGGTGTAACGACCCATTTGGTCGTTTAGCACTTTTAGAGCTAATATTCCTAAAACAGTTTTCCGTGGTCTTATTTTAGTGTTTATAGCTTGCGGTAATGGGTGACTCGGTCATTTAATTGACGGGTAAATTTTTGTATATATATTTATTTACCGCATGTGAATAGTTTATTCATAGGAATATTATTTGCACCCATATAAGGTATAAGTTGGTAAATATATTATTTGACGGAGCGGGTAAATTTTAAAATATACAAAGTGGTTACGGAAATAAATGAATTAAGGAAGCTACTGTGATAAATAATCAGACTAGGCCCACATATATTTTCCTTGGTGGCCCATCCGTGGAAGACCTAATCTATAGAGCCTTAATTCATTAATTGCATAGAAAAGAAAGGGTCTACGGGCCGTTGGAAATACACCACGCACGAACTTTGCACAGCAAGGGAAAACATGACTGTTTGCAGGTATATTTTAACCCAAGTCACGTGATTATTGAATTGAATTGCTGTACTAGTAGTTATTTAAATAAAGTAATCATTAGGTTAATGATTAGGATACATGTTTGGCTAATAATTGAGAAAATGGTAGGGGAATGTTGCATTGTTATGGGTATTATGTATGTTGCAGTGTATTGTTGAGGGATACTATTTTAATATTATTTAGAGGATTGAAGTCATTATCTACTTTGGGTTCTACCTGTTTCTAATTTTTATGGAGGGAGTAATAATTTTGGGTCAATAATGGATAGTACTAGGTCTATGTGTAACGTAGTAAACCCATATATGGTGTTTTGTATTACATAGCCTTGCATATCCTGCAAAATCCATTTCTTGCTTATATTATGATAGCACTATCAGATTTGTTCCCCGTAAACATGCACCAGTGTAACCTTTTTTTTTTCTTCTTAACTTTCATACTTCAGTGACCATATTTTCGTTTAGCCATAAAATTATGTACACATGTTTTGCTTATGTATTTGAATATAATGCTATTGTTAGTCAGTGTATAATCCATTATATGTAGTTAAGTACTAGATGTATTGAATTGTATGTACACCTTTAAATTCATGGCATTTGAGTTGTGGAAGTTAGATTTTAATCTGAAGTTAAGATATAGGGTAATTAAAGGTTTTGAGTCCTAGTCTTAAGAATTGAGAATTTATGAATTGAGAGTTCATTATGGATGAAATTGGCTAATTTTAAGGATATATAACCCTTAAGTTATGAATGAAACTAATTTCATTTTTTTTAAAAGAAAATTCTAGTTTTACCCTTGTGGGTCCGTGGTCACCATTTGGGGTGTACTTTTGGGTTCTGGATATAAGTATAGCAATATGGGTGTACTTAGATTCGTATTCTAAGGTAGATCGCATATTTGATAGATTTTGATCGTTCAAAGACTCTACGCAAAGGAAAGGCATTGGTTTGATTGTACGTGGCACTCGCTCGACATTGAGGTAGGTTACGGCTTACCTGTTAGGTTGGACTTCGATTAGCAAAACATATGTATAGTTAGATACTGTCGGAGAAAGCATGTACCCTTTCGTGTATGAAGTTGGGATGGACTAGGTTGGTATTGTTGACTGATTTGTGGGCTTGTAGCCTTATATGGTTGTGTTGTGACTTGATTAGAAGTGATGATAAGAAAGAGAGTATACGAGGCCCGGGGTCCTTACCGGGATCGTGAGAGTAAACGAGTCCCGAGGTCCTTACCGGGATCGTGAGAGTGGTACATGGACTTCGCGGGTCCCTCATGGGTTATGGCTATTGGGCGACGATCTACACTGCCATAGCATTGCATTGTATTGTATTGCCTTGCATTGCGTATTCATTCTTCATATCATCCTTTTATGCCTTGGATTCTGTATATGTCTTTCTATATTTGGACTGGTATATTAGATTGTGATTTATACTTGTACTTGATTGCGAGCATGTCTATTCTTCAGTTTCTTCCTGTGTATATGTTAGTTAATTGTTGTCGGCCTATGATACCTACTAGTACTTGTGTTTGTAATGACCCTACCTTGCTGCATTCTTTTTTAGTGCAGAGTACAGGATTGGTACCACTTCTGCACCTCGACACTGATCGCGAGGCTATCTACAGAGTTTGCTAGGGTGAGCTTATTGGATGAGTCTGCCGCCCCTGGAACTCCTTCTTTACTACTTGTCTTACTTTGATCCTTAGACAGTATTTCTAGTTTTGAGACTCATGTATTATTCAGACACGTTGATTAGTGTCTTTTCTACTATTTCTGACCATTTTCCTTGGGTTGTTTTTAGAATTGGATATTCCGTACTTGGTATTTATAATATATGTTAGACTCTTAATTACTTCCGCTTTATTTATTAATTATTATTGTATAATTGATTAAAGGAAGGGTTCTCTTACCAAGGTGGGATATGGTAGGTGCCCGCACGACTTAGTGGTATTTGGGTCTTGACAAGTTGGTATCAGAGCCTAGGTTACCTGGTCTATAAGTACAAGAGCATGCCTAGTAGAGTCTTATGGATGGGTACGATGAGCTCCATACTTATCTGCGAGAGGCTATAAGGCATTTAGGAAACCTCAATTTTCTTGATTCTTTTGTGCTACTTTATTCTGATTGGTATCTGGAACACTTGAATTGGTATCTGATTCCTCTCTATTCTCTCATATGCTGATGAATACACGAGCTGGTCATGCGAGGGATGTTGAGCCCGAGCTCGTTGTTGTGGCCGGCACTCGAGGTAGAGGTCGAGGACGAGCTAGGGGTCGTGGCCATGCCAGAGGTCGCGATGCTGCACCAGCCAGCGATAGGGCTCCTGCAGCTGGATAGAGTCGGGCGCCCTCGCTATCTCCTGAGCGTGAGCCTGATGTTGAGGAGCAGGATGAGAGAGGTTTAGGGCCATCCCTGACTCACCCCGAGTATATGTCAGACCTAGCGATTCAGGATACATTGGCCCGTATTCTTCTTTATTTGGAGGGCCAGCGGATTGCTGGGGGTACTGCTACTGGAGGTTCCTACATTCGGGCGGATCTGCATACTCTGGAGTAGGGACAGCCTCCTGGGATGCAGCCTGCCGCTGCTATGGCCCGCGCATGGATGGATTTTGTGCCCTCGAGGGCATTCCGAGGCCAGTTGCTTTACAGATATTGACTCATCATGATCAGGAGCTCATTTGTTGGTTCCTGAAGATGGAGCCGCCAAGGTTTCACGGCGCTCGGGGTGAGGACGCATACGAGTTTATTGTAGATATGCATGAACGTCTATACCAGATGCGTATTGTGGAGACCCATGGAGTTGATTACACCACTTTCCAGCTTCGCGATAATGCGAAGACTTAGTGGAGGTATTATGTGGAGAGTAGGCCAGTTGGTTCGCCTCCTCTCACTTGGGCTCAATTCCATCAGGTTTTTCTTGACAAGTATGTACCTCGCCCCTTGAGAGAGCAGCGTAAGGAGGAGTTTACTCACCTTCAGCACAGCCAAATGTCTGTAGCCGAGTATGAGGCTAGGTTTTTGTTTTTGGCGAGGTATGCTAACTATATGATTCCGACGGATAAGGAGAGGGTCGGTAGATTTGTGAATGGACTCTCTCTTGATATTCATGTTCACTGCCTTCAGCATGTGACTTCTGATGCTTCTTGGCAGAAGTTTTTTGATCATGCCATTAGTATTGAGGCTGCCCAAGTCCGAGCTCAGGGAGGATCGAGTGAGAAGAAAGCCCGTTATCAGGGGCAGTATGGCGGCTCTTCTAGTTACCGCGGTGGGGGTCAGTCTTCGAGGTCCTATCATTCGGTCCCTAGTCATCCGGTGCAGTCAGCTTTGCAGACTTCTTCTAGTGGTCATCCAAAGTAGGGTGGATACGAGGCTGGCCAGTCTCAGGGAGGTTCATTTTCTAGGTCAGCTGCTGGTGAGAGCCCTTCCGGATCTTCAACCTCCATTCATCAGTCTTCCGAGCATAGGGCTTGCGGGGGTTGTGGCGATTCAGGGCACATTTCTAGATTTTTCCCTCATGCTAGACAGAGTGGGGCTCAGCAGTATTCCAGGTTTCAAGCTCCGAGGACTCTGGCGTCTACTGGTACCAGGGATGGTTCTTCAGGGAGGGGTGGTGCTCAGTCAGGTTGTGGTGATTTTCAGTCATCGAGAGGATGACACCGGTCCGGGAGAGGTGGTACTCATGGCTCCAGAGGTGGGGCACAGTCTGTTCAGAGCGGCCGGGGTGGCATGCAGTGTTATGCTTTTTCGGGTAGACCAAAAGTAGAGGCTTCAGATACTGTGATCTCAGGTACTATTTATGCTCGTTGTCGGCCGGCTTCGGTTTTATTTGATCCGGGGTATACTTATTCATATGTGTCTACTTATCACTCTGTGGGTTGGGATTTGACTTGTGACCATCTTGACCTGCCTATATATGTGTCTACTCCGATTGGGGATTCTGTGTTGGTTGATAGAGTCTATCGAAATTGTCTGGTTACTATTATGGGGTATGACACATGGGTAGATTTGATGATCCTGGACATGTTAGACTTTGACATTATACTGAGCATGACTTGGTTATCTCCATATCACGCCATCTTGGACTGTCATGCCAAGACTGTTACTTTGGCCATGCCCGGGATTCCTAGATTAGAGTGGAAGGGTACTTCTAGCCCTGCCCCGAGAAAGATTATTTCATACCTTCGTGCGAAGAAGCTGGTGGATAAGGGTTGCTTAGCTTATTTGGCGCATGTTCGTGATACTAGTGCAAATTCCCCGCCTCTTTAGTCTGTGCCAGTGCTTTGTGAGTTTTCGGAGGTGTTTTCCTACCGATTTGTTGGGTATGCCGCCTGATCGTGATATCGATTTTGTATAGATTTGGAGTCGGGCACTCGTCCTATCTTTATTGCACCTTATAGGATGGCGCCGGCTGAGTTGAGAGAATTGAAGGATCAACTTCATGATCTTCTGAACAAGGGAATTATTAGACCGAGTGTCTCCCCTTGGAATGATCCCGTGCTATTTGTGAAGAAGAAATATGTTACCATAAGGATGTGTATTGACTACCGACAGCTGAACAAGGTGACCATTAGCAATAAATACCCTATTCCTCGCATCAATGATCTATTTGACATGCTTCAGGGTGCTTTTGTGTTTTCAAAGATTGACTTGAGATCGGGCTACCATCAGTTGAAGATTCGGGCCGAGATATTCCTAAGACGGCCTTTAGGACTCGTTATGGTCACTATGAGTTCTTTGTGATGTCTTTCGGGCTTACGAATGCCCCGGCAACTTTGATGACTTTGATGAATGGAATTTTCAAGCCATACATGGACTCTTTCGTTATTGTCTTCATTGATGATATTCTGGTGTACTCAAAGAGCCGTGAGGAGCATGAGCATCACTTGAGGATTGTCCTTTGTTTATTCAAAGAGAAGGAGCTTTATGCAAAATTTTCTAAGTGTGAATTTTTTATGGAGTCGGTGGAATTCTTGGGCCATGTTGTCACGAAGGAGGGGATCATGGTTGATCCCAAAAAGATCGAGGCAGTTAGAGATTGGCCGAGGCCCACGACTGTGACTGAGATTTGTAGCTTTGTGGGGTTGGCCAATTATTATCGTCGATTCATGAAGGGGTGTGCTGCTATTGCATCACCTATGAAAAGATTGACTCTGAAGGAGGTTCCTTTCCAGTGGTCTGCTGGTTGCGAGGAGAGATTTTAAAAGCTCAAGGCTTTGTTGACTGCGGCTCCAATTTTGGCACTGCCCGTGGAGGGGAAGGAGTACACTGTTTATTGTGATGCATCCCGTATTGGTTTGGGTGTTGTGTTGATGCAGGAGGGCAAGTTCATCGCCTATGCCTCGAGACAGTTGAAGATTCATGAGAGAAACTACCCTACGCATTATTTAGAGTTGTTGACTGTAGTCTTCGCCTTGAAGATCTGGAGGCATTATTTATATGGGGTTCGTTGTGAGGTGTTCACTGATCATCGTAGTTTGCAGTATGTGTTTACTCAGAGAGATCTAAATTCCAGGCAGCGTAGATGGATGGAACTCCTGAAGGATTATGATATTACCATACTTTACCATCCAGGTAAGGCGAATGTGGTGGCAGATGTCTTGAGTCGCAAGGTGGTGAGTAGGGGTAGCTTGGCGAGATTGGTTGTGTCTGAGAATCTTTTAGCCATGGAGGTTCAGACTCTAGCTAACCGTCTTGCCCGATTGGATCTTTCACATCTGATTTGAGTATTTGCTTGTCTCGAGGCGAGGTCGTCTCTCTTGGAGGAGATTAGGACTAGACAGTTTGAGGACCCTCAGTTATGTAAGATTCATGGCAAGGTGTTGCGAGGTGAGGCCAAGGAGGCCATGCTTGATAGTGAGGGGGTGTTGAGGATAAAGGGATGGCTATGCGTTCCTCGGGTCGGTGATTTCGTTCATGTGATACTAGAGGAAGCTCATAGCTGCAGTTATTCTATTCATCCTGGTACTACCAAGATGTATCATGATTTGAGGCAGCACTATTGGTAAGGTCGGATGAAGCGTGATATTGCAGACTTTGTGGTTCGATGTGGAAATTGTCAACAGGTTAAGTATGAGCACCAGAGACCCGGTGGTGTGCTTCAAAGGATGCCCATTCCTGAGTGGAAGTGGGAGAGGATAGCCATGGACTTTATTGTGGGTCTTCCGAAGACCTTAGGTAAGTTTGGCTCTGTATGGGTTATTGTGGATAGGTTGACCAAGTCCACGTATTTCATCCCGGTTCAGGTTACTTATAATGCGGAGAGGTTGGCCAAAATCTACATTCGTGAGATAGTGCGGTTGCACGGGGTTCCTATTTCTATTATCTCTGATCGAAGCAGTCAGTTTACTTCCCATTTCAGGCAGAGATTACAGGCAGAATTGGGTACTCAGTTGGATCTTAGTACCGCATTTCACCCCCAGACTGACGGACAGTCCGAGAGGACTATCCAAGTACTCGAGCACATGTTGAGAGCTTATGTTATCGATTTCGGTGGTCACTAGGACCAATTTCTGCCTTGCTGAGTTCGCGTACAACAACCGTTACCATTCCGGTATTGACATGGCTCCGTTTGAGGCTTTGTATGGGAGGAGTTGTCGTTCTCCTATCGAGTGGTTTGATGCTTTTGAGGTTCGACCATGGGGTACAGATCTGTTAAGAGAATCATTGGATAAAGTGAAGCTTATTCAGGAAACGCTTATGGCAGCCTAGAGTAGACAAAAGATGTATGCGGACCGGAAGGTCCGAAATAAGACATTTATGGTGGGGGAGCAGGTCTTGTTGAAGGTTTCACCCATAAAGGGTGTTATGAGATTTGGGAATAGGGGAAAGTTGAGTCCCAGATATATTGGCCCATTTGAGATCGTTCTTCGTATTGGTAAGGTCGCATATGAGTTGGCCTTGCCACCAGGCATGTCGGGTGTCCATCCAGTTTTCATGTTTCTATGTTAAAGAAGTACCATTCAGACGGGTCTTATATCATTCGCTAGGATTCGGTGTGGTTAGATGAGAATCTATCATATGAGGAAGAGCCTATAGCAATATTGGATAGGCAGGTTAGAAAATTACGAACCAAAGAGATACCCTCCGTGAAAGTTCAATGGAAGGATTGTCCGGTGGAGGAATCTACTAGGGAGATCGAGGCGGATATACGAAGTAGGTATCCTCAGTTGTTTGGCGGTTAATGTATTATCTCCCACCCATTTTCTTTTTGTCGCTCGAGGAGGAGCGATTGTTTGATTGGTATCTGATGTAACGACCCATTTGGTCGTTTAGCACTTTTTGAGCTAATATTCCTAAACAACTTTTTCGTGGTCTTATTTTTGTGTTTATAGCTTGCGGTAATGGGTGACTCGATCATTTAATTGACGGGTAAATTTTTGTATATATATTTATTTACCGTGTGTGAATAGTTTATTCATAGGAATATTATTTGCACCCATATAAGGTATAAGTTGGTAAACATATTATTTGACGGAGCGGGTAAATTTTAAATTAGACAAAGTGGTTACGGAAATAAATGAATTAAGGAAGCTACTGTGATAAAGAATCAGACTAGGCCCACATATATTTTCCTTGTTGGCCCATCTGTGGAAGACCTAATATATAAAGTCTTAATTCAGTAATTGCATAGAAAAGAAAGGGTCTAGGGGCAGTTGGAAATACAAAGGGTCTAGGGGCAGTTAGAAATACACCGCGCACGAACTTTGCACATCAAGGGAAAACATAACTGTTTGTAGGTATATTATTTAACCCAAGTCGCGCGATTATTGAATTGAATTGTTGTACTAGTAGTAATTTAAATAAGGTAATCATTAGGTTAATGATTAGGATACATGTTTGGCTAATAATTGAGAAAATGGTAGGGGAATGTTGCATTGTTATGGGTATTACGTATGTTGCAGTGTATTTTTGAGGGATACTATTTTAATATTATTTATGGGATTGAAGTCATTGTCTACTTTGGGTTCTACTGGTTTCTAATTTTTATGGAGGGAGTAATAATTTTGGGTCAATAATGGATAGTACTATGTCTGTGTGTAATGTAGTAAACCCATATATGGTGTTTTGTATTACATAGCCTTGCATATCTTGCAAAATCCATTTCTTGCTTATATTATCGTAACACTATCAGATTTGTTTTGGTAAACATACACCAATGTAACCTTTTTTTTTCTTCTGAACTTTCATACTTCAGTGACCATATTTTCGTTTAGCCATAAAATTGGGTACACATGTTTTGCTTATGTATTTGAATATAATACTATTGATAGTCAGTGTATAATGCATTATATGTAGTTAAGTACTAGATGTATGGAATTGTATATACACCTTTAAATTCACGGTATTTGAGTTGTGGAAGTTAGATTTTAATCCGAAGTTATGATTTTGGGGTAATTAAAGGTTTTGAGTCCTAGTCTTAAGAATTGAGAATTTATGATTTGAGAGTTCATTATGGATGACATTGGCTAATTTTCGGGATATATAACCCTTCAGTTATGAATGAAACTATTTTTTTAAGAATATTCCAGTTTTACCCTTATGGATCCGTGGTCACTTTTTGGGGTGTACTTTCGGGTTTTGGATACAAGTATAGAAATATGGGTGTCCTTAGATTCGTATTCTAATGTAGATCGCATATTTGATATATTTTGATTGTTCAGAGAATCTACGCAAAGGAAAGGCATTGGTTTGATTATGCATGGCACTCGCTCGACATTGAGGTAGGTTACGGCTTATCTTTTTAGTTGGACTTCAATTAGCGAAACATATGTATAGTTAGATACTGTCGGAGAAAGCATGTACGCTTTCGTGTATGAAGTTAGGATGGACTAGGTTGGTATTGTTGACTGATTTGTGGGCTTGTAGCCTTATATGGTTGTGTTGTGACTTGATTAGAAGTGATGATAAGGAAGAGAGTATACGAGGCCCGAGGTCTTTACCGGGATCGTTAGAGTGGTACATGGACTTCGCGGGTCCCCTATGGGTCATGGCTGTTAGGCGACGATCTACACCGCCATAGCATGTGTGTACGGGCATTGCATTGCATTGTAGTGTATTGCCTTGCGTTGCATAGTCATTCTTCATATCATCCTTTTATGCCTTGGATTCTGTATATGTCTTTCTATATTTGGACTGGTATATTAGATTGTGATTTACACTTGTACTTGATTGCGAGCATGTCTATTCTTCAGTTTCTTCCTGTGTATATGTTAGTTAATTGTTGTCGGCCTATGATACCTACCAGTACTTGTGTTTGTAATGACCCTACCTTGCTGCATTCTTTTTGAGTGCAGAGTACAAGATTGGTACCACTTCTGTACCTCGACACTGATCGCGAGGCTATCTACGGAGTTTGCTAGGGTGAGCTTATTGGATGAGTCCGCCGCTCCTGGAACTCCATCTTTACTACTTGTCTTACTTTGATCCTTAGACAATATTTCTAGTTTTGAGACTCATGTATTATTCAGACACGTTGAGTAGTGTCTTTTCTACTATTTCTGACCATTTTCCTTGGGTTGTTTTTAGAATTGGAAATTCCGTACTTGGTATTTATAATATATGTTAGACTCTTAATTACTTCCGCTTTATTTATTAATTATTATTGTATATTTTATTAAGGGAAGGGTTCTCCTACCAAGGTGGGATATGGTAGGTGCCCGCATGACTTAGTGGTATTTGGGTCGTGACAGTGGGTGGTGCTGGGTCGGGTCCTTATGGGACTGGGCCTGGCCGAATTAAAAGAGAAATAAAGAGGAGGTTGTTATATACATTCACATATATATGATATACATATATACACATGTATATCCGTGTATATGTGTGTATCTATGAGAAAGGTCTTGACACTATATTAATAAATGGCCACAATTAGGAGAGTCAATTAATTTAAACCCCCTACTTGTGGTCAAACATGATTAATCAACCAATAAATCCAACTAATAAACATGGACAATTATGTAAATGAACGTAAGCTGAAAATATAGCCTTAATTGACTTTAAGCCATGAAATCCGACATTTCAATTATGGCCATAATTAGCCTATTCCATCCATTAAAGACTACTTTTTCAATAATGACCTCAATTGACTTAAACCATGAATTTGGATATTTCAAATAAGGACAGGGTTAACAAATTAAAACAACTAGAGGCTAATTTTATAATAATGATCCTAATTGACTAAACCCGTGAAAATAGGCTATTTCAATTAAAGTCAGAATTAACCAACAATTGATTATCTCAATTGTGACCCCAATTAATCATTTAGTGAGCAATTTATGAAATTAACCACAATTAAGTACTTGATTAATTATGATTAACTCAAAAAATTGTACCAATGCAAATTGAATATGCAAAATTAAGAATCGAGGGGTAAAAATGATTAATTCATTAAATTAATCAGACTTCTTGAATTAAACGGTGTCAAATGCTTGCTAATTGATTTCTCTGATAATTTTTTCAATTGAATAAATAATTGCTTTAAATTACCTTCTTGCTTAATTTTAGCAAATGGTCTACATTAATTATAAACAATGTGTAAATTAATTTCTAAATGATCTTATGGAGTTATTTTGCGAAATGAAATGGCAAAATATTATCTAAATAATTTTATAAAATCATTTTGACTTGTAGAAAATATACATTTCACTCTATTTGATATCCAAGGACTCGGGGTAATCAAAATAAATTATGGGAGATAAAAAATTAGGTGTCAACACATAGGACTTTACCTTTACGGGGTCCTATTAACCCCCTAAAATTTATAAAAGTGGAATAAATACCACCTTAGTTGCTGACGTAGCTCACATAGCCTAATGAGTAGCTAATGGTGTGTTACATGCTCTCTATACATATATTTTATCATTAAAAATATTTTCTCTCTCCTTTTCTTTACCATTAAAATATTCTCTTTTCCTTACTTTATCAATGGAGCTTTTTATCTCCTTTCTATCCATCTTAATAGCAACTTCTCTCTCTCTCTCTCTCTCTCTCTCTCTCTCTCTCTCTCTCTCTCTCTTTCTCACACACACACACACACACTGTACTTTTATTTTGGTAAGGCTAATCGTGCCGGTTAAGGCTTTTGAATCCGAAGAATTTTTAGTTGTGAAGATGGAGAAGAAGTGGAGGTAAAAGAAGGAAATTTCGTTAGGGTTTAGGGTTTCAGACTATTTACAAAAATGAGAAGAAGCGGAAAATGAAGTTGATCTACTGAGGAGAGAAGTGGTCATCGGAACCCTAGGCGTTGGCGAGAACGTCGATGAGTTTGAAAAAGCTACAATACAAGATATTGTTTCTCCGCTTGTTTTTTGAAATTCTGTCTTTTGTGTGTGATTTTTTTGGTGACTGCTGCTAAACATCCTTTAAATGTTTGATAGAAAACTGGAAATCAACCTAGAATTCTGATCGGACTTTTGAATCAATTATAAGAATGTCGACAAAATACCCAACATTTGACCAGCGATTTCGAACACCGGCTGGAATTCCAACAAGGAACACGCACCCCAACCCTTAAATCTAGCTTCCTGATGTAGCAATTCAATAGATGATGATGATGATGATGATGATGAGTCTAAGATATCGCTTTAAGTTTTGTTGTTAGTTAGTTATGTGTACTAATTAAGTGCAAAGTGTCCAATTTAAAAAGACATATGTCCATATTAATCAGATTTGAACTTACTTTTTGCCTTTCACGTGCTTTCAAGAGAGTGTGCACACTCTCTATGCTACATCAATAGTTAAGGTGTTATTTATTCCACTTTTATAAAGTTTAGGGAGGTAATAGAACCTCCGTAAAAGTAAAGTGTCTCGGGAATTTCAGTTAAAGTTTAGGGGGGTAATTATACCTTATCCTTTTTTCAGCAAAAAAATAGCAAGACCTCCAAAACATTCCACAAAAAAAGTAATTTGTCTTCTCTATCACACAAATCTTAGTTGTTGTTGACCCATAACAACCGTTGCTCCTCCACCAATCATCTCTGCTATGCAAAAAAAATTATCAAAGTTCTCTCCCATAAAATTCTTTCTGCGTCATCATCCCACCTGCCGACTTTACCTATTTCTTTTCTCTTCACTGTAGTTTTCTTTTTCGCCGGAGTTCTCTCTCATGGCTTTTACAACTTCTTCTCTTTTGTTCTTTACAAAACAAAAATAGGTCAAATTGAAAAGAAAGATGAATAGAAGAAAACCTTAAGGTCTTGGGAGAAGTCTATGGCTCCAGCGAAGGGCCGGGGGGGGGGGGGGGGGGGAGGGGAGAAAGCATGGGGAGAACGAAGGAAGTGAAGGAGAGAAGAAGTAAAGTGATTCCCAGGTAGGGATCACGAACATGAGTTGTCCTTCTTCTCTGAAAGGAAAGGAGAAGAAAGAAAGTTGGTGCAGTAGAAAAAGAAAGTATGCTACCCTCAAATATACACTCTAGATGATATCGAAGCGGAGTTCTCGAGGTAGTAGTCAATCCGATGTAGCTAGGCATCAGAAGACAAGTAAACATGAATTTGGACCATTTTTTTATTTGTGCATGTCATCCTTACAAAGAGGCCATGATAATCTTCTCTGTATCATTTCACTTTTATCGGATGTCTTTGGTAAATAAGGATTACAGTTAGGTTATACAATCTTTAATTATTTGTTTTTGAAAGATAATTTACATATTCAGAAATTACATAAAAGTACGATAAGTCACACTAATTTTTTAAACAAGTTAACAATAAAACTTAATAAAAAAATGGGGCCCCAAAAATTTGGGAGCCTAAAGTCATTGCTTTAGTGGCTTTGGCCTTGAGTCGGTCCTGAGTGCTAGAAAGAGACCAAACTATGACCCTAGAATCAAGGATCTCCTATTTCCCTAAACTGCTGTATTTTGAAAAGTATTGTTATGTTTGATAATTTTAAAACTGGTAATTAAGGCTTCTTTTTTGTCACATAGCGTAGAATTCTCTAAAAATTAATTATCAATGTGGAATACCGTGAATTTAATATATTAAAATTTAAAACTTTTAGAAAAGTAAACAAGTTACAATAGGTAGAAATGATGTTCATGTAAAAAAGAGGAAGGATTTTAAAAATGACAAAACTAAATGCACACAAAACATGACAAAACAAATTCCATTTATCATATACCGGAAGAAGAAACACATTTCTCAAAAGAGGTCAAGCACAAAAATTATTTTTTCAAAGTACTTCTCTGAAAAGGTATTACTATAATAGTCTTTTTCAAAATAAACAGTTTTTGCTGAAAGAATGTAGCAACCCGTTAGGTCTTTTTTTTTTTAATTCCCGTTGACCCTTCCCTAGCTTCAATAGAGTACATTTGACTTGAAGGGATGGGTGGCGTGGTTCCTAAGGCATTCAGATGTGATTTGAGTGAAAAAATGGAGTGGAAATTTGTAAGTGTTGGTTAACCAAAGTCAACATCGGGAGTAAATGAGTATTTTTGGAAGTTTCACTGATTCCATTAGGTTTGAAATGCCGATTATGATTTGGTAGGGCAGTCGGTTCGGTTCCCAAGGGAATCTAGGTTATTTTGGTCATTTGATTGGAATTCTAGTTTTAAAGCATTTGGGGTTGATCGGGTAGAGAGGACCTCTTTTAGAAACTCTGAGTGTGTGAGTGAGTTCGTAACGTGTTACATAGCTAAAATACATACTTGGTTTGTATCCGGGAGGTCCGAAATGAGTCTTGGGTTTTTGGAGTGAAATAGTAAAAACTAGATTTTTCTTGTTCAATACTTTCTGGTTTCATTCCTCGTGCTCGTGAAGAAGGTCTCGTGTTCGTGAAAAGCGGGTACCTAAGGGGTCGCAGTTGACTGGTCGCGTTCCCATAGCTTTGGGCCCGGTCAGCTCTCGCAATCGCAGTGCTTTATCGCGTTCGTGATGATTAAATTTCACCTAGACAAAATTAAAGATCCCATTTCTAGTTTAAATCCCCATTCACATATTTTTGAACTCTAGACCTTGGATTAACGAGATTCCTAAGGGGATTTGCAAGGTTCATCAAGTGGGTAACTTTCTAACCTCCTTTTTACATTTATATCATTAATTAGTAGAGATTTCCATGGTAGAAATCAAGAATTAAGGAGGGGATTTGGGAGAATATGAACACTAAATTAGAAATTGTGAATTCTTGTTTTGAGAATTAAATTGATGTAGGATTTGATTCATTCTTGGGGAAAAGACTCCATAGATGTTGGGTAAACTTATTTAAGGTCGAATTTCCTATTTTGCCCTTTGTGGCTCAAAATCCTATTTTGGGTGACTTTTGGGTTCGGATTTTAAGTATATTAATATGGGTATCATTGGATTCATATGACTTCATAGAATAATAATTTGACCCTATTGAACCCAATGTTCCTACGAAAGTAGGATTTTGACCTTCGGGTTTAGAACGGGTTTTGGGATGACTTCTAGGCCCAAATCTTTTATGGGTTGATATGGGTATCGATTGACTCGTATGATTACATATAACTTGTGCTTGAATAGATCGGGATCGTTTGGAGGCTCTACTCAAGGCAAGGCCTCGTTGTGATTTTCAGACTCCTATTCCAGGTATGTTGAGACTGTGAACCTTAACTTAAGTGTCATGGTTGGTTAAATTGGACTAATAAGAGGGAAATGGGTAACTAAAGGGGGTCTCGATATTTGTGTGTTTACGAGCACTTGTATCGAGTACCGGTGTCATGATAACAGTATTTGTGTAATTTCAATTGTATAGTCCGTTCTTAATGCCACGCTTTGGGCATTAGCTTATAGTATAGATTGATATGTGTCTGTGATTGGGATATGAGGTCCTTATTTACTGATTCTATGCTTATTACCTGTCTCATTGTGATTATGTGTTTTATCACTCTTAAATACTCGTTTAAAATTGGAAAGAGCTAAAGGTTGAGTCTTTGCGGCATAGATTGATTTCTTGTTATTGTGCATGCCTTATTCATGTTGTTTATTGTATCTCACGAGCATTTGAGGATACGCGTGTAAAGTCCCAGGGTGAATGGTTCCGGACGGAGTGATGACAGTGATATGAGCCAGATTGGCCAACTGACATTTATTGTAAGCCTATGGGCTATGTTTGATGATTGAAAGCCTAAGGGCTAGGAAACCCGAAGGAAAATGGTCATGGGCTTGTATATGGACCTCGCGAGTCCCGAATGGGTCATAATTCGTTAATGTTCGAATGTGTGTGTACCAGGAGATGGAAAAAGGCCTTGCATTGCATAGAATATCATATCATTTCATATCATACTACCTCTTTGATTACTTGATTGTGATTTGTGTTGAGTTGATTACCTGATTTGTCTTAATTGTTTACTTGGAAACTTGACAGACTTATGTATTAGTAGCTTTTACCTAGGCTTATAACTTGAAGTTGTTGGAATTATTATGAATATTGCTTTGTAGACTAATCGCGGTTAAGTGTGGAAGTAGTAATTTGTATGCCAACCCTCGTCTCCTTTTTCGTTAGGGTTGGTCGATGATGCTCTGTGTACACATTCTTTTCCTGTACTCATTTGCTGCACCTTTTGTGTGCATATTCTATTCCTAGTATGAGTGGATCTCGGGATGTTGCTGGCCGTTGAGGAGACTATCTAGACGATACAGGGTGAGGCATCAGTTGATCCATGGGACCGGATCTTCTTTTGTTATCTTTACGTTATATCTTTTGTTTCGGAACACTTATGTATTTTCGGGATGTATTCCCAAGCTTGTACTCTATTTAGTTTGCTCTTGTAGTAGTGAAATTAGATTCGGTGATGGTTGTACTTTTATTTCCACATTTTATGACTATAAGGTGTTTTAAAGACTTAAAAGTCGACTTGTATGTTTATTCCATTTTATTTCTTACTTAAACTACTTAATCAGTGGGTTGTGGATTACTTACTGACTCGGGGGAGTTAGTGCCTCGTGACTTATGAAATTGGGTCGTGACAAATTGATATCAGAGCCTTAGGTTAATTGGTCTCACAAGTACAAGAACAATGTCTAATAGAGTCTTGAGGATCGGTACAATGAGCTCCGTATTTATCTTTGAGAGGCTATAGGACATCTAGGAAAACTCTAATTTCTCATTCCTTATCGTGTGTACATGATTCTTATGAGTTTCTTTGTTTCACTCTCTCACAGATGGTGACGGCACGATCACCCGCAGATGGAGACCAGGATCCCACACCTGCACCTACTACCCTAGTTGCTTGTGGGAGAGGTAGGAGACATGGTAGAGAGAGAGGAAGAGTAAGAGTCCACATTTCTACACCATTCCAAGGATGAACATCAGTTGTTGCTCGAGCGCATGCTAGAGATATGACTTCGGACCCAGAGGTGATTTTGGAGGAGGAACAGGTTGATGTGTCGCGAAATTTTGACACATTTAATGCTTTTTGACGGCGAGTTTTACTTGTTTTTCAAGCAAGTTTGGGTCTTTTGATGTGTTTGTGTTATGTTACAGGTATTTATCGTGTTTGTGGCGAAAGTCATGAAAATGGCTTAAAAAGATGTTCAAGAAAGAGAAGTAACTGAAGTTGGGATTTTTACGGAGCAAAACGATAGAGAAGTCGCACCTGAAGAGGAAATTCACGGCAGAAAGTACGGACTGTATATTATTTACGGTCCATAAATCCCACTGTAGATCATTTATAGGAAGTCTCAACTGAAGGAAGAATCTACGGACCATAAAATATTTACGGTCCGTCAAAAGGGAGCGTAGATCTAGGCAGTAGAAGGAGATTTTACAAATAGAAGTAGCAGATTTTACGGACCGTATAATATTTACGGTCCGTATGTTGATCTGAAGAGGGCAATTTTGTCAACTTATTTTTTTACGACTTAGACCATTATAAATACGTGATGTAGGTTTCTTATATGCTACAATTCACCAGATTTCAGTTTTAATTCCTTAGCATTGAATACTCATAGTTTTTGAATTCTTTTGGGGATTACAAACAATTGCAATTATTTTCTCTTCAATTCAAATAAATCATTCGTAAGCATTATGAATCTCAATTATTTATTATTGTTCTTCTTCTTTTATGAGTAGCTAAATTTCTTTACTAAGGTCGTGAACCCAAGGATGAGTGTTTTGTGATTGGGGATTGTGGTTGATATACGCATAATGGATTGTTAGGGTTTATTTGTTCTTCGTTTTAATCATATAGTTAGTGGTTGCAAACATTAGCTAACGCCATAAACTTTGGTTTATTTGAAAAAATAACTAGGGTTTGGCAAGAACAAATAACAAGAACTCAAGGCTTTAAACCTTGTTTAATAAATTCACTTAGGAATAAGAGGGATTTACTTGGCATAATTGATGGTTCTTCATGCATACTTTCTTATCTTTGGGAAAAACATAGAAAGAAATAATCTTTTCTTATTAGGAAATAATCTAGATTCATATAGAGGTTAAGTCCATTCATAAAATGATCCATTAGAAGTATATCAAGATCAAGACTCATGATCATACGCTTTATCTTAAGGGGACAAAACCTTGGTTCTTTTTACCCATATATTTACTACTTTAAATTACTAGTCACTTTAAATTAGTCCACAAACCAAAACTCTTATAAAACCCTTTTCCTAGAATACGCTAGGATCGTAAGATTAGTATAATACTTGTTTAGTAAACTTTTCACACCTTATTCTCAGTAGGATTTGACCCGAACTTTGTTGGGTTACTATATTGACATCATCCACTTTATTCTATTAAAAGTTGTAATTTGAGTGTATCAAATTTTGCCACCGTTGCCGAGGAATTTGATACCTTGTAAACTAGGTGACCATGACAGATGCCAGACTTCCAGTCGAGAACGTGTTTGGTGATGAGTCAGATATAGAGGAAGACTTTGCATCTGCAATAATTCATCCTAGGGTGACTGCTGCTACAATTAAGTTTGACTAGTCCCTTTATCATATGCTCAAACAAGAGGGATACTTTCGGAATGCAGTCGATGATGATCCTCACTAGCATATAACAAACTTTCTAGAGGTATGCTCTCATCATATCCAAAGGGGTGTGTCTCAAGAAGCGGTTCGGTTGAAACTCTTCATATATTCATTAGTCGGAAATGCGAGAAAATGGTTCACAAAGCTGCCCCAAAATTCTATTGGTACATGGGAAGAGATGGTTAAAATATTTCTCAGGAAGTGGTATCCTCCGAGTAAAAGAGCTGAGATTCGTGATCAAATTTACGAGTTCAAACAACGTCATGGGGAGAAACTTTTTGAGGCTTGGGAGAGGTACAAAGAATATTTGGATAGGAGTCTGAACCATGGTTTCCCATATCATATTCTGATAGAGATGCAGCAGACATTGGCACAACTGGCCACGAATATCTCTTTACTGATGAAGAGGCTTGATCAGAGGAAGTCGAAGAAGGTAAACGTTTGTAAAGATATCTCAGACATACTGCTTGGAATGTACCAAGTGCAATGTCACGACCCAACCAGAGTGCCGCGACGGGCACCCAGTGCTAGCCCACCCGGGCACCTCTAAACATACCTTTACATTCACATCTAGGTGAGCCACATATTCAATCATACATTTCTATTCATCAATCATACGAATCCCATTCGGCAACAATACCTTTATATCAACATTAGGAACTAAGCCCATATCAATGTACATAAGCCGATGAGGTTAACAAAATGATATCCAAAATATAAGCCGACAAGGCCAAACACATCTAACTGATAATCTTCGCTGGTTGAAGTTAAGACGACGAATGGATTTGGGGAGAGGAATGTGTCAGCAGCGGGAGTCTTTGGTAAATAAGGATTACAGTTAGGTTATACAATCTTTAATTTTTTTTTTTTGAAAGATAATTTACATATTCAGAAATTACATAAAAGTACGATAAGTCACACTAATTTTTTAAACAAGTTAACAATAAAATTTAATAAAAAAATGGGGCCCCAAAAATTTGGGAGCCTAAAGTCATTGCTTTAGTGGCTTTGGCCTTGAGTCGGTCCTGAGTGCTAGAAAGAGACCAAACTATGACCCTAGAATCAAGGATCTCCTATTTCCCTAAACTGCTGTATTTTGAAAAGTATTGTTATGTTTGATAATTTTAAAACTGGTAATTAAGGCTTCTTTTTTGTCATATAGCGTCGAATTCTCTAAAACTTAATTATCAATGTGGAATACCGTGAATTTAATATATTAAAATTTAAAACTTTTAGAAAAGTAAACAAGTTACAATAGGTAGAAATGATGTTCATGTAAAAAAGAGGAAGGATTTTAAAAATGACAAAACTAAATGCACACAAAACATGACAAAACAAATTCCATTTATCATATACCGGAAGAAGAAACACATTTCTCAAAAGAGGTCAAGCACAAAAATTATTTTTTCAAAGTACTTCTCTGAAAAGGTATTACTATAATAGTCTTTTTCAAAATAAACAGTTTTTGCTGAAAGAATGTAGCAACCCGTTAGGTCTTTTTTTTTTTTAATTCCCGTTGACCCTTCCCTAGCTTCAATAGAGTACATTTGACTTGAAGGGATGGGTGGCGTGATTCCTAAGGCATTCAGATGTGATTTGAGTGAAAAAATGGAGTGGAAATTTGTAAGTGTTGGTTAACCAAAGTCAACATCGGGAGTAAATGAGTATTTTTGGAAGTTTCACTGATTCCATTAGGTTTGAAATGCCGATTATGATTTGGTAGGGCAGTCGGTTCGGTTCCCAAGGGAATCTAGGTTATTTTGGTCATTTGATTGGAATTCTAGTTTTAAGGCATTTGGGGTTGATCGGGTAGAGAGGACCTCTTTTAGAAACTCTGAGTGTGTGAGTGAGTTCGTAACGTGTTACATAGCTAAAATACATACTTGGTTTGTATCCGGGAGGTCCGAAATGAGTCTTGGGTTTTTGGAGTGAAATTGTAAAAACTAGATTTTTCTTGTTCAATACTTTCTGGTTTCATTCCTCGTGCTCGTGAAGAAGGTCTCGTGTTCGTGAAAAGCGGGGACCTAAGGGGTCGCAGTTGACTGGTCGCGTTCCCGTAGCTTTGGGCCCGGTCAGCTCTCGGAATCGCAGTGCTTTATCGCGTTCGTGATGATTAAATTTCACCTAGACAAAATTAAAGATCCCATTTCTAGTTTAAACCCCCATTCATATATTTTTGAACTCTAGACCTTGGATTAACGAGATTCCTAAGGGGATTTGCAAGGTTCATCAAGTGGGTAACTTTCTAACCTCCTTTTTACATTTATATCATTAATTAGTAGAGATTTCCATGGTAGAAATCAAGAATTAAGGAGGGGATTTGGGAGAATATGAACCCTAAATTAGAAATTGTGAATTCTTGTTTTGAGCATTAAATTGATGTAGGATTTGATTCATTCTTGGGGAAAAGACTCCATAGATGTTGGGTAAACTTATTTAAGGTCGAATTTCCTATTTTGCCCTTTGTGGCTCAGAATCCTATTTTGGGTGACTTTTGGGTTCGGATTTTAAGTATATTAATATGGGTATCATTGGATTCATATGACTTCATAGAATAATAATTTGACCCTATTGAACCCAATGTTCCTACGAAAATAGGATTTTGACCTTCGGGTTTAGAACGGGTTTTGGGATGACTTCTAGGCCCAAATCTTTTATGGGTTGATATGGGTATCGATTGACTCGTATGATTACATATAATTTGTGCTTGAATAGATCGGGATCGTTTGGAGGCTCTACGAAAGGCAAGGCCTCGTTGTGATTTTCAGACTCCTATTCCAGGTATGTTGAGACTGTGAACCTTAACTTAAGTGTCATGGTTGGTTAAATTGGACTAATAAGAGGGAAATGGGTAACTAAAGTGGGTCTCCATATTTGTGTGTTTACGAGCACTTGTATCGAGTACCGGTGTCATGATAACAGTATTTGTGTAATTTCAATTGTATAGTCCGTTCTTAATGCCACGCTTTGGGCATTAGCTTATAGTATAGATTGATTTCTTGTTATTGTGCATGCCTTATTCATGTTGTTTATTGTATCTCACGAGCATTTGAGGATACGCGTGTAAAGTCCCAGGGTGAATGGTTCCGGACGGAGTGATGACAGTGATATGAGCCAGATTGGCCAACTGACATTTATTGTAAGCCTATGGGCTATGTTTGATGATTGAAAGCCTAAGGGCTAGGAAACCCGAAGGAAAATGGTCATGGGCTTGTATATGGACCTCGCGAGTCCCGAATGGGTCATAATTCGTTAATGTTCGAATGTGTGTGTACCAGGAGATGGAAAAAGGCCTTGCATTGCATAGAATATCATATCATTTCATATCATACTACCTCTTTGATTACTTGATTGTGATTTGTGTTGAGTTGATTACCTGATTTGTCTTAATTGTTTACTTGGAAACTTGACAGACTTATGTATTAGTAGCTTTTACCTAGGCTTATAACTTGAAGTTGTTGGAATTATTATGAATATTGCTTTGTAGACTAATCGCGGTTAAGTGTGGAAGTAGTAATTTGTATGCCAACCCTCGTCTCCTTTTTCGTTAGGGTTGGTCGATGATGCTCTGTGTACACATTCTTTTCCTGTACTCATTTACTGCACCTTTTGTGTGCATATTCTATTCCTAGTATGAGTGGATCTCGGGATGTTTCTGGCCGTTGAGGAGACTATCTAGAAAATTACAGGGTGAGGCATCAGTTGATCCATGGGACCGGATCTTCTTTTGTTATCTTTACGTTATATCTTTTGTTTCGGAACACTTATGTATTTTCGGGATGTATTCCCAAGCTTGTACTCTATTTAGTTTGCTCTTGTAGTAGTGAAATTAGATTCGGTGATGGTTGTACTTTTATTTCCACATTTTATGACTATAAGGTGTTTTAAAGACTTAAAAGTCGACTTGTATGTTTATTCCATTTTATTTCTTACTTAAACTACTTAATCAGTGGGTTGTGGATTACTTACTGACTCGGGGGAGTTAGTGCCTCGTGACTTATGAAATTGGGCCGTGACAAATTGATATCAGAGCCTTAGGTTAATTGGTCTCACAAGTACAAGAACAATGTCTAATAGAGTCTTGAGGATCGGTACAATGAGCTCCGTATTTATCTTTGAGAGGCTATAGGACATCTAGGAAAACTCTAATTTCTCATTCCTTATCGTGTGTACATGATTCTTATGAGTTTCTTTGTTTCACTCTCTCACAGATGGTGACGGCACGATCACCCGCAGATGGAGACCAGGATCCCACACCTGCACCTACTACCCTAGTTGCTTGTGGGAGAGGTAGGAGACATGGTAGAGAGAGAGGAAGAGTAAGAGTCCACATTTCTACACCATTCCAAGGATGAACATCAGTTGTTGCTCGAGCGCATGCTAGAGATATGACTTCGGACCCAGAGGTGATTTTGGAGGAGGAACAGGTTGATGTATCGCGAAATTTTGACACATTTAATGCTTTTTGACGGCGAGTTTTACTTGTTTTTCAAGCAAGTTTGGGTCTTTTGATGTGTTTGTGTTATGTTACAGGTATTTATCGTGTTTGTGGCGAAAGTCATGAAAATGGCTTAAAAAGATGTTCAAGAAAGAGAAGTAACTGAAGTTGGGATTTTTACGGAGCAAAACGATAGAGAAGTCGCACCTGAAGAGGAAATTCACGGCAGAAAGTACGGACTGTATATTATTTACGGTCCATAAATCCCACTGTAGATCATTTATAGGAAGTCTCAACTGAAGGAAGAATCTACGGACCATAAAATATTTACGGTCCGTCAAAAGGGAGCGTAGATCTAGGCAGTAGAAGGAGATTTTACAAATAGAAGTAGCAGATTTTACGGACCGTATAATATTTACGGTCCGTATGTTGATCTGAAGAGGGCAATTTTGTCAACTTATTTTTTTACGACTTAGACCATTATAAATACGTGATGTAGGTTTCTTATATGCTACAATTCACCAGATTTCAGTTTTAATTCCTTAGCATTGAATACTCATAGTTTTTGAATTCTTTTGGGGATTACAAACAATTGCAATTATTTTCTCTTCAATTCAAATAAATCATTCGTAAGCATTATGAATCTCAATTATTTATTATTGTTCTTCTTCTTTTATGAGTAGCTAAATTTCTTTACTAAGGTCGTGAACCCAAGGATGAGTGTTTTGTGATTGGGGATTGTGGTTGATATACGCATAATGGATTGTTAGGGTTTATTTGTTCTTCGTTTTAATCATATAGTTAGTGGTTGCAAACATTAGCTAACGCCATAAACTTTGGTTTATTTGAAAAAATAACTAGGGTTTGGCAAGAACAAATAACAAGAACTCAAGGCTTTAAACCTTGTTTAATAAATTCACTTAGGAATAAGAGGGATTTACTTGGCATAATTGATGGTTCTTCATGCATACTTTCTTATCTTTGGGAAAAACATAGAAAGAAATAATCTTTTCTTATTAGGAAATAATCTAGATTCATATAGAGGTTAAGTCCATTCATAAAATGATCCATTAGAAGTATATCAAGATCAAGACTCATGATCATACGCTTTATCTTAAGGGGACAAAACCTTGGTTCTTTTTACCCATATATTTACTACTTTAAATTACTAGTCACTTTAAATTAGTCCACAAACCAAAACTCTTATAAAACCCTTTTCCTAGAATACGCTAGGATCGTAAGATTAGTATAATACTTGTTTAGTAAACTTTTCACACCTTATTCTCAGTAGGATTTGACCCGAACTTTGTTGGGTTACTATATTGACATCATCCACTTTATTCTATTAAAAGTTGTAATTTGAGTGTATCAAATTTTGCCACCGTTGCCGAGGAATTTGATACCTTGTAAACTAGGTGACCATGACAGATGCCAGACTTCCAGTCGAGAACGTGTTTGGTGATGAGTCAGATATAGAGGAAGACTTTGCATCTGCAATAATTCATCCTAGGGTGACTGCTGCTACAATTAAGTTTGACTAGTCCCTTTATCATATGCTCAAACAAGAGGGATACTTTCGGAATGCAGTCGATGATGATCCTCACTAGCATATAACAAACTTTCTAGAGGTATGCTCTCATCATATCCAAAGGGGTGTGTCTCAAGAAGCGGTTCGGTTGAAACTCTTCATATATTCATTAGTCGGAAATGCGAGAAAATGGTTCACAAAGCTGCCCCAAAATTCTATTGGTACATGGGAAGAGATGGTTAAAATATTTCTCAGGAAGTGGTATCCTCCGAGTAAAAGAGCTGAGATTCGTGATCAAATTTACGAGTTCAAACAACGTCATGGGGAGAAACTTTTTGAGGCTTGGGAGAGGTACAAAGAATATTTGGATAGGAGTCTGAACCATGGTTTCCCATATCATATTCTGATAGAGATGCAGCAGACATTGGCACAACTGGCCACGAATATCTCTTTACTGATGAAGAGGCTTGATCAGAGGAAGTCGAAGAAGGTAAACGTTTGTAAAGATATCACAGGCATACTGCTTGGAATGTACCAAGTGCAATGTCACGACCCAACCAGAGTGCCGCGACGGGCACCCAGTGCTAGCCCACCCGGGCACCTCTAAACATACCTTTACATTCACATCTAGGTGAGCCACATATTCAATCATACATTTCTATTCATCAATCATACGAATCCCATTCGGCAACAATACCTTTATATCAACATTAGGAACTAAGCCCATATCAATGTACATAAGCCGATGAGGTTAACAAAATGATATCCAAAATATAAGCCGACAAGGCCAAACACATCTAACTGATAATCTTCGCTGGTTGAAGTTAAGACGACGAATGGATTTGGGGAGAGGAATGTGTCAGCAGCGGGAGTCTTTGGTAAATAAGGATTACAGTTAGGTTATACAATCTTTAATTTTTTTTTTTTGAAAGATAATTTACATATTCAGAAATTACATAAAAGTACGATAAGTCACACTAATTTTTTAAACAAGTTAACAATAAAATTTAATAAAAAAATGGGGCCCCAAAAATTTGGGAGCCTAAAGTCATTGCTTTAGTGGCTTTGGCCTTGAGTCGGTCCTGAGTGCTAGAAAGAGACCAAACTATGACCCTAGAATCAAGGATCTCCTATTTCCCTAAACTGCTGTATTTTGAAAAGTATTGTTATGTTTGATAATTTTAAAACTGGTAATTAAGGCTTCTTTTTTGTCATATAGCGTCGAATTCTCTAAAACTTAATTATCAATGTGGAATACCGTGAATTTAATATATTAAAATTTAAAACTTTTAGAAAAGTAAACAAGTTACAATAGGTAGAAATGATGTTCATGTAAAAAAGAGGAAGGATTTTAAAAATGACAAAACTAAATGCACACAAAACATGACAAAACAAATTCCATTTATCATATACCGGAAGAAGAAACACATTTCTCAAAAGAGGTCAAGCACAAAAATTATTTTTTCAAAGTACTTCTCTGAAAAGGTATTACTATAATAGTCTTTTTCAAAATAAACAGTTTTTGCTGAAAGAATGTAGCAACCCGTTAGGTCTTTTTTTTTTTTAATTCCCGTTGACCCTTCCCTAGCTTCAATAGAGTACATTTGACTTGAAGGGATGGGTGGCGTGATTCCTAAGGCATTCAGATGTGATTTGAGTGAAAAAATGGAGTGGAAATTTGTAAGTGTTGGTTAACCAAAGTCAACATCGGGAGTAAATGAGTATTTTTGGAAGTTTCACTGATTCCATTAGGTTTGAAATGCCGATTATGATTTGGTAGGGCAGTCGGTTCGGTTCCCAAGGGAATCTAGGTTATTTTGGTCATTTGATTGGAATTCTAGTTTTAAGGCATTTGGGGTTGATCGGGTAGAGAGGACCTCTTTTAGAAACTCTGAGTGTGTGAGTGAGTTCGTAACGTGTTACATAGCTAAAATACATACTTGGTTTGTATCCGGGAGGTCCGAAATGAGTCTTGGGTTTTTGGAGTGAAATTGTAAAAACTAGATTTTTCTTGTTCAATACTTTCTGGTTTCATTCCTCGTGCTCGTGAAGAAGGTCTCGTGTTCGTGAAAAGCGGGGACCTAAGGGGTCGCAGTTGACTGGTCGCGTTCCCGTAGCTTTGGGCCCGGTCAGCTCTCGGAATCGCAGTGCTTTATCGCGTTCGTGATGATTAAATTTCACCTAGACAAAATTAAAGATCCCATTTCTAGTTTAAACCCCCATTCATATATTTTTGAACTCTAGACCTTGGATTAACGAGATTCCTAAGGGGATTTGCAAGGTTCATCAAGTGGGTAACTTTCTAACCTCCTTTTTACATTTATATCATTAATTAGTAGAGATTTCCATGGTAGAAATCAAGAATTAAGGAGGGGATTTGGGAGAATATGAACCCTAAATTAGAAATTGTGAATTCTTGTTTTGAGCATTAAATTGATGTAGGATTTGATTCATTCTTGGGGAAAAGACTCCATAGATGTTGGGTAAACTTATTTAAGGTCGAATTTCCTATTTTGCCCTTTGTGGCTCAGAATCCTATTTTGGGTGACTTTTGGGTTCGGATTTTAAGTATATTAATATGGGTATCATTGGATTCATATGACTTCATAGAATAATAATTTGACCCTATTGAACCCAATGTTCCTACGAAAATAGGATTTTGACCTTCGGGTTTAGAACGGGTTTTGGGATGACTTCTAGGCCCAAATCTTTTATGGGTTGATATGGGTATCGATTGACTCGTATGATTACATATAATTTGTGCTTGAATAGATCGGGATCGTTTGGAGGCTCTACGAAAGGCAAGGCCTCGTTGTGATTTTCAGACTCCTATTCCAGGTATGTTGAGACTGTGAACCTTAACTTAAGTGTCATGGTTGGTTAAATTGGACTAATAAGAGGGAAATGGGTAACTAAAGTGGGTCTCCATATTTGTGTGTTTACGAGCACTTGTATCGAGTACCGGTGTCATGATAACAGTATTTGTGTAATTTCAATTGTATAGTCCGTTCTTAATGCCACGCTTTGGGCATTAGCTTATAGTATAGATTGATTTCTTGTTATTGTGCATGCCTTATTCATGTTGTTTATTGTATCTCACGAGCATTTGAGGATACGCGTGTAAAGTCCCAGGGTGAATGGTTCCGGACGGAGTGATGACAGTGATATGAGCCAGATTGGCCAACTGACATTTATTGTAAGCCTATGGGCTATGTTTGATGATTGAAAGCCTAAGGGCTAGGAAACCCGAAGGAAAATGGTCATGGGCTTGTATATGGACCTCGCGAGTCCCGAATGGGTCATAATTCGTTAATGTTCGAATGTGTGTGTACCAGGAGATGGAAAAAGGCCTTGCATTGCATAGAATATCATATCATTTCATATCATACTACCTCTTTGATTACTTGATTGTGATTTGTGTTGAGTTGATTACCTGATTTGTCTTAATTGTTTACTTGGAAACTTGACAGACTTATGTATTAGTAGCTTTTACCTAGGCTTATAACTTGAAGTTGTTGGAATTATTATGAATATTGCTTTGTAGACTAATCGCGGTTAAGTGTGGAAGTAGTAATTTGTATGCCAACCCTCGTCTCCTTTTTCGTTAGGGTTGGTCGATGATGCTCTGTGTACACATTCTTTTCCTGTACTCATTTACTGCACCTTTTGTGTGCATATTCTATTCCTAGTATGAGTGGATCTCGGGATGTTTCTGGCCGTTGAGGAGACTATCTAGACGATACAGGGTGAGGCATCAGTTGATCCATGGGACCGGATCTTCTTTTGTTATCTTTACGTTATATCTTTTGTTTCGGAACACTTATGTATTTTCGGGATGTATTCCCAAGCTTGTACTCTATTTAGTTTGCTCTTGTAGTAGTGAAATTAGATTCGGTGATGGTTGTACTTTTATTTCCACATTTTATGACTATAAGGTGTTTTAAAGACTTAAAAGTCGACTTGTATGTTTATTCCATTTTATTTCTTACTTAAACTACTTAATCAGTGGGTTGTGGATTACTTACTGACTCGGGGGAGTTAGTGCCTCGTGACTTATGAAATTGGGCCGTGACAAATTGATATCAGAGCCTTAGGTTAATTGGTCTCACAAGTACAAGAACAATGTCTAATAGAGTCTTGAGGATCGGTACAATGAGCTCCGTATTTATCTTTGAGAGGCTATAGGACATCTAGGAAAACTCTAATTTCTCATTCCTTATCGTGTGTACATGATTCTTATGAGTTTCTTTGTTTCACTCTCTCACAGATGGTGACGGCACGATCACCCGCAGATGGAGACCAGGATCCCACACCTGCACCTACTACCCTAGTTGCTTGTGGGAGAGGTAGGAGACATGGTAGAGAGAGAGGAAGAGTAAGAGTCCACATTTCTACACCATTCCAAGGATGAACATCAGTTGTTGCTCGAGCGCATGCTAGAGATATGACTTCGGACCCAGAGGTGATTTTGGAGGAGGAACAGGTTGATGTATCGCGAAATTTTGACACATTTAATGCTTTTTGACGGCGAGTTTTACTTGTTTTTCAAGCAAGTTTGGGTCTTTTGATGTGTTTGTGTTATGTTACAGGTATTTATCGTGTTTGTGGCGAAAGTCATGAAAATGGCTTAAAAAGATGTTCAAGAAAGAGAAGTAACTGAAGTTGGGATTTTTACGGAGCAAAACGATAGAGAAGTCGCACCTGAAGAGGAAATTCACGGCAGAAAGTACGGACTGTATATTATTTACGGTCCATAAATCCCACTGTAGATCATTTATAGGAAGTCTCAACTGAAGGAAGAATCTACGGACCATAAAATATTTACGGTCCGTCAAAAGGGAGCGTAGATCTAGGCAGTAGAAGGAGATTTTACAAATAGAAGTAGCAGATTTTACGGACCGTATAATATTTACGGTCCGTATGTTGATCTGAAGAGGGCAATTTTGTCAACTTATTTTTTTACGACTTAGACCATTATAAATACGTGATGTAGGTTTCTTATATGCTACAATTCACCAGATTTCAGTTTTAATTCCTTAGCATTGAATACTCATAGTTTTTGAATTCTTTTGGGGATTACAAACAATTGCAATTATTTTCTCTTCAATTCAAATAAATCATTCGTAAGCATTATGAATCTCAATTATTTATTATTGTTCTTCTTCTTTTATGAGTAGCTAAATTTCTTTACTAAGGTCGTGAACCCAAGGATGAGTGTTTTGTGATTGGGGATTGTGGTTGATATACGCATAATGGATTGTTAGGGTTTATTTGTTCTTCGTTTTAATCATATAGTTAGTGGTTGCAAACATTAGCTAACGCCATAAACTTTGGTTTATTTGAAAAAATAACTAGGGTTTGGTAAGAACAAATAACAAGAACTCAAGGCTTTAAACCTTGTTTAATAAATTCACTTAGGAATAAGAGGGATTTACTTGGCATAATTGATGGTTCTTCATGCATACTTTCTTATCTTTGGGAAAAACATAGAAAGAAATAATCTTTTCTTATTAGGAAATAATCTAGATTCATATAGAGGTTAAGTCCATTCATAAAATGATCCATTAGAAGTATATCAAGATCAAGACTCATGATCATACGCTTTATCTTAAGGGGACAAAACCTTGGTTCTTTTTACCCATATATTTACTACTTTAAATTACTAGTCACTTTAAATTAGTCCACAAACCAAAACTCTTATAAAACCCTTTTCCTAGAATACGCTAGGATCGTAAGATTAGTATAATACTTGTTTAGTAAACTTTTCACACCTTATTCTCAGTAGGATTTGACCCAAACTTTGTTGGGTTACTATATTGACATCATCCACTTTATTCTATTAAAAGTTGTAATTTGAGTGTATCAAATTTTGCCACCGTTGCCGAGGAATTTGATACCTTGTAAACTAGGTGACCATGACAGATGCCAGACTTCCAGTCGAGAACGTGTTTGGTGATGAGTCAGATATAGAGGAAGACTTTGCATCTGCAATAATTCATCCTAGGGTGACTGCTGCTACAATTAAGTTTGACTAGTCCCTTTATCATATGCTCAAACAAGAGGGATACTTTCGGAATGCAGTCGATGATGATCCTCACTAGCATATAACAAACTTTCTAGAGGTATGCTCTCATCATATCCAAAGGGGTGTGTCTCAAGAAGCGGTTCGGTTGAAACTCTTCATATATTCATTAGTCGGAAATGCGAGAAAATGGTTCACAAAGCTGCCCAAAATTCTATTGGTACATGGGAAGAGATGGTTAAAATATTTCTCAGGAAGTGGTATCCTCCGAGTAAAAGAGCTGAGATTCGTGATCAAATTTACGAGTTCAAACAACGTCATGGGGAGAAACTTTTTGAGGCTTGGGAGAGGTACAAAGAATATTTGGATAGGAGTCTGAACCATGGTTTCCCATATCATATTCTGATAGAGATGCAGCAGACATTGGCACAATTGGCCACGAATATCTCTTTACTGATGAAGAGGCTTGATCAGAGGAAGTCGAAGAAGGTAAACGTTTGTAAAGATATCTCAGACATACTGCTTGGAATGTACCAAGTGCAATGTCACGACCCAACCAGAGTGCCGCGACGGGCACCCAGTGCTAGCCCACCCGGGCACCTCTAAACATACCTTTACATTCACATCTAGGTGAGCCACATATTCAATCATACATTTCTATTCATCAATCATACGAATCCCATTCGGCAACAATACCTTTATATCAACATTAGGAACTAAGCCCATATCAATGTACATAAGCCGATGAGGTTAACAAAATGATATCCAAAATATAAGCCGACAAGGCCAAACACATCTAACTGATAATCTTCGCTGGTTGAAGTTAAGACGACGAATGGATTTGGGGAGAGGAATGTGTCAGCAGCGGGAGTCTTTGGTAAATAAGGATTACAGTTAGGTTATACAATCTTTAATTTTTTTTTTTTTGAAAGATAATTTACATATTCAGAAATTACATAAAAGTACGATAAGTCACACTAATTTTTTAAACAAGTTAACAATAAAATTTAATAAAAAAATGGGGCCCCAAAAATTTGGGAGCCTAAAGTCATTGCTTTAGTGGCTTTGGCCTTGAGTCGGTCCTGAGTGCTAGAAAGAGACCAAACTATGACCCTAGAATCAAGGATCTCCTATTTCCCTAAACTGCTGTATTTTGAAAAGTATTGTTATGTTTGATAATTTTAAAACTGGTAATTAAGGCTTCTTTTTTGTCATATAGCGTCGAATTCTCTAAAACTTAATTATCAATGTGGAATACCGTGAATTTAATATATTAAAATTTAAAACTTTTAGAAAAGTAAACAAGTTACAATAGGTAGAAATGATGTTCATGTAAAAAAGAGGAAGGATTTTAAAAATGACAAAACTAAATGCACACAAAACATGACAAAACAAATTCCATTTATCATATACCGGAAGAAGAAACACATTTCTCAAAAGAGGTCAAGCACAAAAATTATTTTTTCAAAGTACTTCTCTGAAAAGGTATTACTATAATAGTCTTTTTCAAAATAAACAGTTTTTGCTGAAAGAATGTAGCAACCCGTTAGGTCTTTTTTTTTTTTTAATTCCCGTTGACCCTTCCCTAGCTTCAATAGAGTACATTTGACTTGAAGGGATGGGTGGCGTGATTCCTAAGGCATTCAGATGTGATTTGAGTGAAAAAATGGAGTGGAAATTTGTAAGTGTTGGTTAACCAAAGTCAACATCGGGAGTAAATGAGTATTTTTGGAAGTTTCACTGATTCCATTAGGTTTGAAATGCCGATTATGATTTGGTAGGGCAGTCGGTTCGGTTCCCAAGGGAATCTAGGTTATTTTGGTCATTTGATTGGAATTCTAGTTTTAAGGCATTTGGGGTTGATCGGGTAGAGAGGACCTCTTTTAGAAACTCTGAGTGTGTGAGTGAGTTCGTAACGTGTTACATAGCTAAAATACATACTTGGTTTGTATCCGGGAGGTACGAAATGAGTCTTGGGTTTTTGGAGTGAAATTGTAAAAACTAGATTTTTCTTGTTCAATACTTTCTGGTTTCATTCCTCGTGCTCGTGAAGAAGGTCTCGTGTTCGTGAAAAGCGGGGACCTAAGGGGTCGCAGTTGACTGGTCGCGTTCCCGTAGCTTTGGGCCCGGTCAGCTCTCGGAATCGCAGTGCTTTATCGCGTTCGTGATGATTAAATTTCACCTAGACAAAATTAAAGATCCCATTTCTAGTTTAAACCCCCATTCATATATTTTTGAACTCTAGACCTTGGATTAACGAGATTCCTAAGGGGATTTGCAAGGTTCATCAAGTGGGTAACTTTCTAACCTCCTTTTTACATTTATATCATTAATTAGTAGAGATTTCCATGGTAGAAATCAAGAATTAAGAAGGGGATTTGGGAGAATATGAACCCTAAATTAGAAATTGTGAATTCTTGTTTTGAGCATTAAATTGATGTAGGATTTGATTCATTCTTGGGGAAAAGACTCCATAGATGTTGGGTAAACTTATTTAAGGTCGAATTTCCTATTTTGCCCTTTGTGGCTCAGAATCCTATTTTGGGTGACTTTTGGGTTCGGATTTTAAGTATATTAATATGGGTATCATTGGATTCATATGACTTCATAGAATAATAATTTGACCCTATTGAACCCAATGTTCCTACGAAAATAGGATTTTGACCTTCGGGTTTAGAACGGGTTTTGGGATGACTTCTAGGCCCAAATCTTTTATGGGTTGATATGGGTATCGATTGACTCGTATGATTACATATAATTTGTGCTTGAATAGATCGGGATCGTTTGGTGGCTCTACGAAAGGCAAGGCCTCGTTGTGATTTTCAGACTCCTGTTCCAGGTATGTTGAGACTGTGAACCTTAACTTAAGTGTCATGGTTGGTTAAATTGGACTAATAAGAGGGAAATGGGTAACTAAAGTGGGTCTCCATATTTGTGTGTTTACGAGCACTTGTATCGAGTACCGGTGTCATGATAACAGTATTTGTGTAATTTCAATTGTATAGTCCGTTCTTAATGCCACGCTTTGGGCATTAGCTTATAGTATAGATTGATATGTGTCTGTGATTGGGATATGAGGTCCTTATTTACTGATTCTATGCTTATTACCTCTCTCATTGTGATTATGTGTTTTATCACTCTTAAATACTCGTTTAAAATTGGAAAGAGCTAAAGGTTGAGTCTTTGCGACATAGATTGATTTCTTATTATTGTGCATGCCTTATTCATGTTGTTTATTGTATCTCACGAGCATTTGAGGATACGCGTGTAAAGTCCCAGGGTGAATGGTTCCGGACGGAGTGATGACAGTGATATGAGCCAGATTGGCCAACTGACATTTGTTGTAAGCCTATGGGCTATGTTTGATAATTGAAAGCCTAAGGGCTAGGAAACCCGAAGGAAAATGGTCATGGGCTTGTATATGGACCTCGCGAGCCCCCAATGGGTCATAATTCGTTAATGTTCGAATGTGTGTGTACCAGGAGATGGAAAAAGGCCTTGCATTGCATAGAATATCATATCATTGCATATCATACTACCTCTTTGATTACTTGATTGTGATTTGTGTTGAGTTGATTACCTGATTTGCCTTAATTGTTTACTTGGAAACTTGACAGACTTATGTATTAGTAGCTTTTACCTAGGCTTATAACTTGAAGTTGTTGGAATTATTATGAATATTGCTTTGTGGACTAATCGCGGTTAAGTGTGGAAGTAGTAATTTGTATGCCAACCCTCGTCTCCTTTTTCGTTAGGGTTGGTCGATGATGCTCTGTGTACACATTCTTTTCCCGTAATCATTTGCTGCACCTTTTGTGTGCATGTTCTATTCCTAATATGAGTGGATCTTGGGATGTTGCTGGCCGTTGAGGAGACTATCTAGACGATACAAGGTGAGGCATCAGTTGATCCATGGGACCGGATCTTCTTTTGTTATCTTTACGTTATATCTTTTGTTTCGGAACACTTATGTATTTTCGGGATGTATTCCCAAGCTTGTACTCTATTTAGTTTGCTCTTGTAGTAGTGAAATTAGATTCGGTGATGGTTGTACTTTTATTTCCACATTTTATGACTATAAGGTGTTTTAAAGACTTAAAAGTCGACTTGTATGTTTATTCCATTTTATTTCTTACTTAAACTGCTTAATCAGTGGGTTGTGGATTACTTACTGACTCGGGGGAGTTAGTGCCTCATGACTTATGAAATTGGGTCGTGACAAATTGATATCAGAGCCTTAGGTTAATTGGTCTCACAAGTACAAGAACAATGTCTAATAGAGTCTTGAGGATCGGTACAATGAGCTCCGTATTTATCTTTGAGAGACTATAGGACATCTACGAAAACTCTAATTTCTCATTCCTTATCGTGTGTACATGATTCTTATGAGTTTCTTTGTTTCACTCTCTCACAGATGGTGACGGGACGATCACCCGCAGATGGAGACCAGGATCCCACACCTGCACCTACTACCCTAGTTGCTTGTGGGAGAGGTAGGAGACATGGTAGAGAGAGAGGAAGAGTAAGAGTCCACATTTCTACACCAATCCAAGGATGAACATCAGCTGTTGCTCGAGCGCATGCTAGAGATATGACTTCGGACCCAGAGGTGATTTTGGAGGAGGAACAAGTTGATGTGTCGCGAAATTTTGACACATTTAATTCTTTTTTACGGCGAGTTTTACTTGTTTTTCAAGCAAGTTTGGGTCTTTTGATGTGTTTGTGTTATGTTACAGGTATTTATCGTGTTTGTGGCGAAAGTCATGAAAATGGCTTAAAAAGATGTTCAAGAAAGAGAAGTAACTGAAGTTGGGATTTTTACGGAGCAAAACGATAGAGAAGTCGCACCTGAAGATGAAATTCACGGCAGAAAGTACGGACTGTATATTATTTACGGTCCGTAAATCCCACTGTAGATCATTTATAGGAAGTCTCAATTGAAGGAAGAATCTACGGACCATAAAATATTTACGGTCCGTCAAAAGGGAGCGTAGATCTAGGCAGTAGAAGGAGATTTTACAAATAGAAGTAGCAGATTTTACGGACCGTATAATATTTACGGTCCGTATGTTGATCTGACGAGGGCAATTTTGTCAACTTATTTTTTTACGACTTAGACCATTATAAATACGTGATGTAGGTTTCTTATATGCTACAATTCACCAGATTTCAGTTTTAATTCCTTAGCATTGAATACTCATAGTTTTTGAATTCTTTTGGGGATTACAAACAATTGCAATTATTTTCTCTTCAATTCAAATAAATCATTCGTAAGCATTATGAATCTCAATTATTTATTATTGTTCTTCTTCTTTTATGAGTAGCTAAATTTCTTTACTAAGGTCGTGAACCCAAGGATGAGTGTTTTGTGATTGGGAATTGTGGTTGATATACGCATAATGGATTGTTAGGGTTTATTTGTTCTTCGTTTTAATCATATAGTTAGTGGTTGCAAACATTAGCTAACGCCATAAACTTTGGTTTATTTGAAAAAATAACTAGGGTTTGGTAAAAACAAATAACAAGAACTCAAGGCTTTAAACCTTGTTTAATAAATTCACTTAGGAATAAGAGGGATTTACTTGGCATAATTGACGGTTCTTCATGCATACTTTCTTATCTTTGGGAAAAGCATAGAAAGAAATAATCTTTTCTTATTAGGAAATAGTGTAGATTCATATAGAGGTTAAGTCCATTCATACAATGATCCATTAGAAGTATATCAAGATCAAGACTCATGATCATACGCTTTATCTTAAGGGGACAAAACCTTGGTTCTTTTTACCCATATATTTACTACTTTAAATTACTAGTCACTTTAAATTAGTTCACAAACCAAAACTCTTATAAAACCCTTTTCCTAGAATACGCTAGGATCGTAAGATTAGTATAATACTTGTTTAGTAAACTTTTCACCCCTTATTCTCAGTAGGATTTGACCCGAACTTTGTTGGGTTACTATATTGACATCATCCACTTTATTCTATTAAAAGTTGTAATTTGAGTGTATCAAATTTTGGCACTGTTGCCGAGGAATTGGATACCTTGTAAACTAGGTGACCATGACAGATGACAGACTTCCAGTCGAGAACGTATTTGGTGATGAGTCAGATATAGAGGAAGACTTTGCATCTGCAATAATTCATCCTAGGGTGACTGCTGCTACAATTAAGTTTGACTAGTCCCTTTATCATATGCTCAAACAAGAGGGATACTTTCGGAATGCAGTCGATGATGATCCTCACTAGCATATAACAAACTTTCTAGAGGTATGCTCTCATCATATCCAAAGGGGTGTGTCTCAAGAAGCGGTTCGGTTGAAACTCTTCATATATTCATTAGTCGGAAATGCGAGAAAATGGTTCACAAAGCTGCCCCGAAATTCTGTTGGTACATGGGAAGAGATGGTTAAAATATTTCTCAGGAAGTGGTATCCTCCGAGTAAAAGAGCTGAGATTCGTGATCAAATTTACGAGTTCAAACAACGTCATGGGGAGAAACGTTTTGAGGCTTGGGAGAGGTACAAAGAATATTTGGATAGGAGTCTGAACCATGGTTTCCCATATCATATTCTGATAGAGATGCAGCAGACATTGGCACAATTGGCCACGAATATCTCTTTACTGATGAAGAGGCTTGATCAGAGGAAGTCGAAGAAGGTAAACGTTTGTAAAGATATCACAGGCATACTGCTTGGAATGTACCAAGTGCAATGTCACGACCCAACCAGAGGGCCGCGACGGGCACCCAGTGCTAGCCCACCCGGGCACCTCTAAACATACCTTGACATTCACATCTAGGTGAGCCACATATTCAATCATACATTTCTATTCATCAATCATACGAATCCCATTCGGCAACAATACCTTTATATCAACATTAGGAACTAAGCCCATATCAATGTACATAAGCCGATGAGGCTAACAAAATGATATCCAAAATATAAGCCGACAAGGCCAAACACATCTAACTATATACACATGTCTACGAGCCTCTAATGAGAGTATGTCATATCATATAGGCGGGACAAGACCCCGCTATGCCCATAAATATGTACACAAAAGAATAAGTACCAAAAGCTATAGCTCCGAATAAGATGAAGCTCCGCTATGTAGTCCCTGAGAAATATAGCTATGGATCAAGCCGGTCTCCCTGGTCACCTGCGGGCGTGACGCAGCGTCCACAAACAAAAGGACGTCAGTACGTAGAATGTACTGAATATGTAAATCGTGATCAATATCAATATAGAAGCATAATAAGCAACATAAGAAGTAGCATAAGATGGGAGACAGTAGTATCAACGTCATAAGCACTTACTTACCTTTCATATGGACTTTCCATTTCTAGTGCGTGATTGTGTACATACATCCGTACTCATTTACATTCATATCGATTTACATTCATATCCATAATCGTATTCTTATACACATTCTTAATCGTATTTGTATCATGTCCGTATTCCTACTCATGTCTATATCATATACATATCCATATCATATACATATCATTTACATAGCATACCCGACCACGGAGGTTCGGTGTCTCACGTACCCGACCATGGTTAGGCTCGATGATCATACATACCTGGCCAACCAAGGCTCAGTGTTAAACATACTCGGCCCTACCAAGGCTCAGTGTTATCCGTATCCAACTGTAGTGGTGCGCATGCATCGTCATATACGTATATATATATATATATATATATATATATATATATATATATATATATATATATATATATTCTACATCTATATATTCTACCCGGCCATATAAGTTCGGGGTTTCATAATAGCCATACATAGGCACACATACATATAAGCTCATAGGCATCTTTAGCATTATCACTACTATCATCGTCATCATTATCGCTATCGCTATTATCGTCATCATCATTATCATCAGTACCATTATCGTTATTCATTACGTCTATCCTTATAGGATTATTCGTCATATGAGGATTTTAGTACAATCGTAATATATATCATGGATTATAAGCTTTGGATCACATCATAGGCTCATAGAAGAATAGATATTTGGCCAAAGAACCATGCCTTATGAAAGTAGGGTTAGCCTTACATACCTTTCCGTTCAACTATTTTACCAGTTGCACGTTCTCCTTCAACGCTCACGTTTCTACTTTCATTAAAGTTATACTATCATTAGAAATCGATAGCTAGCATACACGACTAAAACTAGAGTAAATCGGACAGCATCTCCTTTATTTGTACGACATTCCTCCATATCGTAAATCAACTCCCAAACGTCAATAATACATTCACAATATCATAGCAATAGTCTTTATTCATCCACATTACCTATATTTCTCAATTCGCTTCCAATCACCCATATCCATGGTCATAACACACGACTACGTTCATTCATATACATTGCCTATCCCATGTTATTAACATTACTTATAACGTATCCATATCACAACACATCAAAAAGCATGACTCAATTCAAGCTATTACTCAAAATGACACTATTTTCACATTCATGACCCATTTTTCTATATCCTTCTACAATCCAAGTGTTTCAACTTTCAAATACCTTAAAAAACATGGAAATACCATAAATCTTACCTTAGATGTTGTAGGAACAAGCTTTGGGTGGAAATATGTTACACCTTGGAAAAATTCCCCGTATATGTACAGTGAACAGGCTAGTAGAGGACATAGCATATGCAATGTTTTGACGATTAAGAAAGAGTATTAGATGACCCTCAATGAGATTTTAAAGGCATACAATGCAAGGAGTGAAAGTTGTTAGGGAAAACGAATCATACGTTGTGTATCGGATAAGAATTTTGAGCAACAAGTCCATGATGGCATAATGATGTCTTAGAGAAGTGTAATAATGTCCCTAAGGTTGATGTTGAGATGTTAAACAAGTGCCGAGAAGGTTCGATAAGGATCGGAGATCAAACGAGACAACGAGAACGAAAACGGAATCACTGGGCATTATACGCACCCAACCTACGGACCGTATAAATTGTACCAGCTGTATGTTGGACCGTATAATTGGCCAAGGAGGCCACCAGCCACTGGACCAAATGTACGGCCATACATACGGTCCGTATAAATAGTACGGACCGTATGTTGGTCCGTATAAAGAGGGTCGGGCAGATTTTAAGTTTAAGTATAAGGGACCTTTTTCATTTCATTTTTCATTCCACTCTCACTCTACACTTCAAGAAACATCTAGAACCCTCCCTAATATTCAATTACAGGAGAAATCAAAGGGAAACTAAGATCAACAACACATAATCCATGAATCAAAGTGTATGGAACCAAGTAAAGCTCATCTTCCTCAAAGAAAACCAAAAGAGAGGAGATAGGGTTTTGGTGCTAGAGGAGAAAATCCACTCAAGACTTGTTCAACCATCATCCAAGGTAAGTTTCATGACCATTTCATGTTGTTTAAGGTATTGGAAGGTTAAGATACCCGAATTGTAGAGAAACATAGCAAATGGGTCATAAATGAGTGAATAGTGCTATGTGTGAATGGTAGTTGAATTGAATCATGAATGTTAGTATGTTGTGAGTATGAATATGTTATAAATGACATGTAGACCATGCGATGAGTGTGATACATGAGAAAATACGATAGCGAACCCAAAACCATAAATGTGGGAAAAATGAAGAGAAATGGTAGATCATGGTCATTTTATATATGAATGATGATTGTTGTTTGCTATATTGTAATTGTTGTTGTGAGTGTTGGGAGTTGATATGGAGTATGGGAAAAGTAGTATAAACAAAGGAAGTGCTGCCCAATTGTCTCTAGAAATAGTAATGCGTTCTTATAGTTGATTAACTAATGTTAGTACGAATCCTCTTTTGAAGGTAGAGACGTGACATTGAAGGGGAATAAACGAACGCTAGATTTCTTAAACGAGAAAGGTATGTGAGGCTTAACTCTTCTTTCACAAGGCATGAATACTTCAAGTTTTCCATAATCCTTCTATAAGATGAAGCTTATGAGTCCTTCTATATATCGAATCTCTATAAGCATGATAATAATGACAATGAGCTAGGGTATAGAGATTCAAGAAATTGTGGCACGATGTTCCTACAATGCTAATGATGTTATTATTGTTAACACTCGCCTTATGCTTTATTTCCTTCAAGGCGAGGCATGATACTCATAAAATGTCCATAATACAATAGGGGGGTTCACGACCTTACGTCCCCCCGACATAGTGTGGTTGCCTTAAAGCCTAATGTATGCTATGACAATAAGTTGATGAATAATGCTAACTTGTAATACGACTATGGGATGCATGGAATACCAAGAAATGATAACATGATGCTATGGCATGAGATGTGTAATAGTGATGTGTTATGATTAATTTTGCGATGATATGATTCCACCGTGCCTATATGGTCAGGCATGTCACCGCTAATGCGGGCTGCGTATGATTCCACCGTGCCTATATGGCCGGGCATGTCACCGCTAATACGGGCTGCTATGTTTACACCGAGCTTAGAGGGCTGAGCATGATCGCCACTAGTGAGCGGCATATGAGGGTTACCCGGACGCGGGTAATGATGTGGATTACGATGTACGGTTATATGTGATGACGTATGTGATGATGTATGGGACATGATAGCATGTATACTATGATTATGTGAAATGCGATATATGTAGAGAGTATGTTGTCCGTGATATACATTCAGGCTATATCCCTCTCTCATGACTCCGAATCCCTCTATTATGTTTGTTTACTTCATTCCTGTCGTACATACTCAGTACAATATTCGTACTGACGTCCGTTTTCTTTGGACGTTGTGTTCATGCCCACAGGTAGAATGGGAGGAGATCTTGCTCCAGATTCTTAGAGGCTGTTAGTTGACTGAAAGCACGCCATTGTCCTGGAGGTGCCTATGATGATTCTTTTGTGTACAATTGTAGATGTCATCTCATAGAGGCTCGTAGATACTCAATGTGGGTCATGTGGTTTCACGGCGTGGTTATTGTGTAAATATATACATATTTATTATTTTTCTATCCTAAGGGCTCATGTGTATAAAAACATTATGTTTCTAAAGAAAAATGGGTTCTCTTGTACATCGAGCATTAATCTGATAAATGATTGTTAAATAAGCGTAAGGAGTACTAGTACGAGTGGTGCTCGGCGGTTAGCCCCGGGTACCCGTCACAGCCCCTAGCCGGGTCGTGACAAAAGTGGTATCAGAGCAGTTCGGTCCTACGAAGTGTCTACGAGCCGTGTCTAGTAGAGTCTCGTTTATGGTGTGTAGCGCGCCACATCAATAAACAAGAGGCTACATGGCATTTAGGAAAGGTGACCATCTTTCTTTTCATGAGATTGTGCGATAGAGCCATGCATAAGATTTTATCCTCCCTAATAGTGTGTTATGATTTCAGAATGCCACCAAAGGGAAAAGCTACAGCCGCCCAGAAGGGCAAGACTACGACAAAGCGGCGGGTAGAAAGAGAGCCTCCGATGAATATAGAAGAAGGCGAATCACACAACGAGGCCTTGTCTGATACTTCTTCTACCCCGCCTAATGTGGAAGAGCAAGGAGGAGCCCCAGCTCCAATTCCTCCGCCGATTACTTCGGGTCAACAAATGACCGAGGCCATCCAATTATTGACACAGTTGGTTGCCGCACAGGCGAAACGACAGAATGTGGGTTTAAGCGACCGGGCTGCAAGTATAAAGGCCCGTGATTTTATGATTCTAAATCCTCCGGAGTTCTTCGGGTCAAAGCCGGAGGAAGACCCACAAGGTTTCATTGATGAAATGTTGAGGACTTTGAAGATTGTCCATGCCTCCGAAACCGAATCCCGTGGAGTTGGCATCTTATAGACTCCGGGATGTGGCGGTGTTATGATACAACAATTGGGTATTATCAATAGGGGAGAATGCGCCTCCTCCGGTGTGGTAAGAGTTTGTTGATGCTTTTATTCGTCACTATTTGCCACCCGAGGTCCGCCGAGCTAGAGCGGACAGTTTCTTAAATTTGAGGCAAGGAAATATGAGTGCCAGGGAGTATAGCATGCGATTCAATTCTTTGGCTAGATATGCTCCGACTATGGTGGCCGACATGCGAGATCGGGTACATAGATTTGTGAGTGGTTTGGGGCCACATTTATTCAGAGATTGTCTGACGGCTTCCCTGCAAGACGGGATGGACATTTCCCGGATAAAGGCCCATGCTCAGAAATTGGAGGGGCGACAATAACAACAAAGGGGTGATCGCGACAGTGATAGAAGACAAAGAAAAAGGGCGAGATCTATGGGCATAGGCAGTTATTATAGAGGGGGATCGAGGCAGACTTATTCCCGACATTCATGCCAGTCAGCGACTAGCGCACATCCCAGATTTCCAGATAGAATATTTGACCACGCCTTTCGCTCGGGACAAGGTCAGAGTTCGAGGGCTTCAGGTTCCCAGTTTGAGGGTGATTATAATCAGGGGAGACCCCCAGTTCCATGATGTAGTTGGTGCCGCAAATTACACTCAGGGCCATGTCGTCAGGACACTGATGCTTGTTATATTTGTGGGCAGACCGGACATTTGATGCGAGATTGTCCCTCGCGATATGGCAGAGGTGGGGTTCAGCCGACAGGCTCAGCAGCGGGTTCTTCATCAGCACGCCCAGCGGGGCAGACTCCCCAGATGACAGCAGGCCGAGGTAGAGGCTGAGGGGCAGCATCTACTTTAGGTGCCACTCAGCCCCGTGTATATGCTTTATCTGGACGGCAGGATCTCGAGTCCTCTCCTGATGTGGTTACAGGTATATTGTCTATATTCTCCCGTGATGTGTATGCGTTGATAGATCTGGGTTCTACATTCTCTTATATTACTCCATATGTTGCTGGTTGTATTGGGGTGAAACCCGAGTCAATTATACCCTTTGAGGTACTCACTCCGGTTGGTGATCCCGTGATAGAAAGACAAGTGTACAGAAATTGTGTCATTGTGATATGTGATCGATAGAAAAAGGGTGATTTGATTGAGCTGGAAATGGTAGATTTCGATGTAATCATGGGTATGGATTGGTTGGCTTCGTGTTATGCAAACGTTGATTACCGCACAAAAGTGGTCCGATTCCAATTTCCGGGAGAGCCCGTGCTTGAATGGAAAGGTAATACAGCATCTCCAAAGGGCAGGTTTATTTCCTACCTCAAGGCAAGGAAGATGATAGCCAAGGGTTATATCTATCACCTAGTTCGGGTTCATCACACTGAGGCAAAGCCGCTAACCTTCCATTCAGTTCCAGTAGTGAATGAATTTCCAGACGTATTCCCAGATGAACTTCCAGGTCTTCCACCAGAAAGGGAAATTGATTTTTCTATTGATGTATTGCCGGACACCAAGCCTATTTCTATTCCTCCTTATCTAATGGCTCCGGCAGAATTAAAAGAGCTAAAGGCGCAGCTGAAAGACTTGCTCGGGAAGGGATTCATTAGACCCAGTTCATCACCGTGGGGAGCACCGGTCTTGTTTGTGAGAAAGAAAGACGGATCTCTACGAATGTGTATCGACTACAGGCAATTGAACAAGGTGACGATAAAGAACCGATATCCTCTTCCAAGGATTGATGATTTGTTCGATCAATGTCAAGGTGCCAAGTGGTTTTCAAAAATAGATTTGAGGTCGGGCTACCATCAAGTGAGAGTCAGAGAAGCGGATATTCCTAAAATAGCCTTCAGAACGAGATATGACCATTATGAATTTCGAGTGATGTCGTTCGGGTTGACTAATGCTCCGGCTGTATTTATGAATTTGATGAACAACGCATTCAGGCCTCTTTTGGATCTATTTGTGACAGTATTTATTGATGATATTCTGGTGTATTCTCGCACGGAATCGGAATATGCAGATCATCTGAGAATTGTTCTTGGTATTCTTCGAACCCGAAAATTGTATGCAAAATTTTCAATGTGCGAGTTTTGGTTAAATTCTGTGACATTTCTGGGCCATGTTATTTCAAATGATGGTATTCGAGTTGACACTCAGAGAATTGAAGCTATAAAGACTTGGCCAAGGCCTACGACGCCCACAGAAGTTCGTAGTTTTGTAGAGGGCTTTTTATCTATTTCAGCCCCATTGAGGAAGCTCACCCAGAAGACAGCTAAGTTTCAATGGAACGATTCTTGTGAACGTAGTTTCCAAGAGTTGAAAAACAAGTTGACTTCAGCTCCGATTTTAACACTTCCAGAAGGGCCAGATGGCTATGTTGTGTATTGTGATGCTTCCGGTGTGGGATTAGGATGCGTATTGATGTAGCATGGTAAAGTTATTGCATATGCTTCGAGACAATTACGGAAACATGAAAAGAATTATCCAACTCATGATCTCGAATTGGCTGCGGTCATTCATGCCTTAAAAATGTGGAGACATTATTTGTACGGTGTGCATGTTGATATCTATACAGATCACAAAAGTCTCCAGTACATCTTCAAGCAAAAGGAGTTGAACCTGCGATAGAGGCGGTGGTTAGAATTATTAAAGGATTATGATGTTAACATTTTATACCACCCCGGGAAGGCGAATGTAGTAGCCGTTGCACTTAGCCGCCGATCAATGGGCAGTTTATGTAAAGTCCCTCCGGAAAGGAAAGAGATGGTTCAAGAACTTCATCGATTGGATAATCTTGGAGTGCGTGTAATTTATTCGGGCAATGTTGGGATTAGTATAAATGATTTCACAATTTCGTCCTTGGATATGGATGTGAGAGAACAGCAGTGTGAATATCCTCAGTTATGTCGTTATAGAGACACATCTCATGGGAAAGAAAAGTCTCCATTTGGAGTTTCCATGGATGGGATTCTTAGGTACCGAGGCAGGTTATGTGTGCCGAATGTGGCGGAATTGCACCGATGAATTTTAGAAGAAGCACATTGCTCTCGATATTCTATTCATCCAGGTGCAACCAAAATGTATCATGATCTCAAGATGACGTATTGGTGGGATGGCATGAAGCGAGACATAGCCGAATTTGTAGCGCAATGTCCAATTTGCCAACAAGTAAAAGCTGAACATCAGAAGCAGGAGGCTTATTGCAAGCAATAGAGATACCCACCTAGAAATGGGAAGTGATCAACATGGATTTCATCGTGGGATTACCTCGTTCTCGTGGAAAATATGATTCTATATGGGTGATCGTGGATAGATTGACGAAAGCAGCCCATTTTCTTCCAGTTAGAACCACGTACTCGGCTGAAGATTATGCAAGGCTGTATCTCAAGGAAATCGTGCGACTCCATGGTATTCCATTGTCTATTATCACGGATAGAGGAGCACAGTTTACAGCTAGGTTTTGGAAGTCTTTTCAAGAAGGTCTAGGCACGCAAGTAAAGTTTAGCACGACATTTCATCCACAGACCGATGGGCAAGACGAGCGCACTATTCAGACCATGGAAGATATGCAACGAGCGTGTGTGTTGGATTTCGGTGGTAGTTGGGATGATCATTTGCCACTAATTGAGTTTGCATATAACAACAACTATCATTCTAGTATACAAATGGCTCCATATGAAGCTTTATACGGAAGGAAATGTAGATCTCCAATTGGATGGTTTGAAATAGGGGAAGCACAATTAGTGGGCCCTGAATTGATCCAACAAGCAATAAAAAAGGTCAAGGTGATCCAAGATCGGTTGTTGACAGCCCAAAGTCTCCAAAAGTGTTATGCGGACAACCGCCGGCGAGACTTGGAGTTTCAAATTAATGATTGGGTATTTTTGAAAGTGTCACCCATGAAAGGGGTAATGAGATTTGGTAAGAAAGGAAAGCTAAGTCCTATATACATTGGGCCCTACAAGATCACCCGCAAGGTAGGGCAGGTAGCCTATGAATTGGATTTTCCTTCGGAGCTTGAATCATTCCATCATTTCTTTCATGTTTCGATGCTCCACAAGTGTGTTGGAGATCCCACAAAGATTGTCCCGATAGATGATGTGCAAGTAACGGAAAGGCTAACCTATGAAGAGGTGCCTATTGCCATCCTAGATAGGCAAGTGCGAAAGCTTCGAAATAAAGAAGCAGCGTCAGTCAAAGTATTGTGGCGAAACAACAATCGGGAAGAAATGACCTGGGAAGCGGAAGATAGTATGAAATCTAAGTACCCGTACTTATTCCGACCCCTAGGAGAGATCCAAGAGGAAACACCGACAATATAAGGTATGTATGCTTTATCTTTATGCTTTTGGTCGTGTGTGGCCATAGATATGTTGCTATTGTGATGTAGCCCTATGAGGCAATGATATTATGGGTTGTTGTGACAGGTTGGTAGTGCCAAGTTACACGGGAAACTCTAGCGAAATTTTTGTAGAATTCCGAGTGTTTAACATTCGAGGACGAATGTCCCAAAAGGGGGGAAGAATGTTACACTTTGGAAAAATTCCCCGTATATGTACAGTGAATAGGATAGCAGAGGACATAGCATATGTGATGTTTTGACGAGTAAGAAAGAGTATTAGATGACCCTCAACGAGATTTTAAAGGCATACAATGCAAGGAGAGAAAGTTGTTAGGGAAAACGAATCATACGTTGTGTATCGGATAAGAATTTCGAGCAACAATTCCATGATGGCATAATGATATCTTAGAGAAGTGTAATAATGTCCCTAAGGTTGATGTTGATATGTTAAACAAGTGCCGAGAAGGTTCGATAAGGATCGGAGATCAAACGAGACAACGAGAACGAAAACGGAATCACTGGGCATTATACAGCCCAACCTACGGACCGTATAAATTGTACCAGCTGTATGTTGGACCGTATAATTGGCCAAGGAGGCCACCAGCCACTGGACCAAATGTACGGCCATACATACGGTCCGTATAAATAGTACGGACCGTATGTTGGTCCGTATAAAGAGGGTCGGGCAGATTTTAAGTTTAAGTATAAGGGACCTTTTTCATTTCATTTTTCATTCCACTCTCACTCTACACTTCAAGAAACATCTAGAACCCTCCCTACTCTTCAATTACAAGAGAATTCAAAGGGAAACTAATATCAACAACACATAATCCATGAATCAAACTGTATGAAACCCAAGTAAAGCTTATCTTCCTCAATGAAAACCAAAAGAGAGGAGATAGGGTTTTGGTGCTAGAGGAGAAACTCCACTCAAGACTTGTTCAACCATCGTACAAGGTAAGTTTCATGACCATTTCATGTTGTTTAAGGTATTGTAAGGTTAAGATACCCGAATTGTAGAGAAGCATAGCAAATGGGTCATAAATGAGTGAATAGTGCCATGAGTGAATGGTAGTTGAATTGAATCATGAATGTTAGTGTGTTGTGAGTATGAATATGTTATAAATGACATGTAGACCATGAGATAAGTGTGATACATGAGAAAATACGATAGCGAACCCAAAACCATAAATGTGGTAAAAATGAAGAGAAATGGTGGATCATGGTCATTGTATATGAATGATGATTGTTGATTGCTATATTGTAATTGTTGTTGTGAGTGTTGGGAGTTGATATGGAGTATGGGAAATGTAGTATAAACAAAGGAAGTGCTGCCCAATTGTCTCTATAAAAAGTAATGCGTTCTTATAGTTGATTAACTAATGTTAGTACGAATCCTCTTTTGAAGGTAGAGACGTGACATTAAAGGGGAATAAGCGAACGCTAGATTGCTTAAATGAGAAAGGTATGTGAGGCTTAAATCTTCTTTCACAAGGCATGAATCCTTCAAGTTTTCCATAATCCTTCTATAAGATGAAGCTTATGAGTCCTTTTATATATCGAATCACCTATAAGCATGATAATAATGACAATGAGCTAGAGTATAGAGATACAAGAAATTGTGGCACGATGTTCCTACAATGCTAATGATGTTATTATTGTTAACACTCGCCTTATGCTTTATTTCCTTCAAGGCGAGGCATGATACTCATAAAATATCCATAATACAATCGGGGGTTCACGACCTTACGTCACCCCGACATAGTGTGGTTGCCTTAAAGCCTAATGTATGCTATGACAATAAGATGATGAATAATGCTAACTTGTAATACGACTATGGGATGCATGGAATACCAAGAAATGATAACATGATGCTATGGCATGAGATATGTAGTAGTGATGTGTTATGATTGATTTTGTGATGATATGATTCCACCGCGCCTATATGGCCGGGCATGTCGCCGCTAATGCGGGCCGCGTATGATTCCACCACGCCTATATGGCCGGGCATGTCACCGCTAATGCGGGATGCTATGTTTACACCGAGCCTGGAGGGCCGGGCATGATCACCACTAGTGGGCGGCATATGAGGGTTACCCGGACATGGGTAACGATGCGGATTACGATGTGCGGTTATATGTGATGACATATGTGATGATGTATGGGACGTGATAGCATGTATACTATGATTATGTGAAATGCGATATATGTAGAGAGTATGTTGTCCATGATATACATTCAGGTTATATCCTTCTCTCATGATTCCGGATCCCTCTATTATGTTTGTTTACTTCATTCCTGCCTTACATACTCAGTACAATATTCGTACTGATGTCCGTTTTCTTTGGACGCTGTGTTCATGCCCACAGGTAGACAGGGAGGAGATCTTGCTCCAGATTCATAGAGGTTGTTAGCTGACTGAAAGCACCCCATTGTCCTGGAGGTGCCTATGATGATTCTTTTGTGTACAATTGTAGATGTCATCTCATAGAGGCTCGTAGATACTCAATGTGGGTCATGTGGTTTCACGGCTTGGTCATTGTGTAAATATATACATATTTATTATTTTTCTATCCTAAGGGCTCATGTGTATAAAAACATTATGTTTCTAAAGGAAAACAGGTTCTCTTGTAAATCGAGCATGAATCTGATAAATGATTGTTAAATAAGCCTAAGGAGTACTAGTACGAGCGGTGCTCGGCGGTTAGCCCCGAGTACCTGTCACGGCCCCTAGCCAGGTCGTGACAAAATACATCACTTGAGCCAAAACCCTAGTTCATCTCCAATGCGATTTCTTGACTTGGATGATCTTTAATGGGTTTCTTACACTCGATTCACTTAGTTTATGTTGTTGATAACTAATACCTCTTGAATTCTTGTGGAAGAAATGTAGAGAGAAGTTTTAAGGAGAAGGGGTGTGATAGGGAAATGAAATGAAATGAAACTTGGATCCCTCATTAAATACACCAAATCTGTCCCGACCAGTTCTACGGACCAACATACGGTCCGTATAAATCATACTGACCGTATGTCTGGCCGTAGATTTGGTCCAGAGAAGGGTGCCAATCTGGGCTGATTGTATGGTCCAACATACGGTCCGTATGTTTTATATGGCCAGTATGTTTGGCCGTATAATCCCCAGTTTCCCGAAGTTTGTTTTCGTCGACTCGTTTGATCTCCAATCCTTATTGAACCTTCTTAGAACTTGTATAATACTTCATTAACCATAAAATACGCTCTATATTAGCCCTTTAAAACATCACCAGATAAACATTAGCTCGATTATAGCGGAATCTTTCCGAACACGACTTACATTTCGCTCCCTTCAACAAACTAAACTTCACATATTCATAGAACTTCAAAATCTTATTAGATTAACCTCAAGCTATCTAATCCTTTGCTTATCCTCGTAGGGATTTCATAATCAGCTTAAGCTCACATTAACCTATCCATGAATCAACACATACGGAATTTCCGAGGTGTAACATTCTCTCCCCCTTAAGAACATTCGTCCTCAAATGTTAAGTCGTCGGGGATTCTGTAAAAATTTCGCCAGAGTTTCCCTTGTAATATGGCACTACCATCCTGTCACAACAGCCCATAATAACAATGCCTCACTGGGCCACAACATAATAGCAATATAATTTGGCCACACACGACCCAAATGCATAAAAGAAAAACATACATACCTTATGATCTTGACGTCTCATCTTGGATCTCTTCTAGGGGCAGAAATAAATGTTGGTACTTGGATCTCATAATTTATTCCGCTTCCCATGCCATTTCTTCTCGTCTATTGCTTCTCCATAAAACCTTAACTGAGGCTACTTCTTTGTTTCTAAGCCTCCGTACTTGCCTATTTAGTATGGCAATGGTACCTCTTCATAAGTCAACTTTTCTGTCACTTGAACATCATTTACTGGCACGATCCTAGTAGGATCTCCAACATATTTACGAAGCATCGAGACATGAAAAATTAGGTGAACTGACTCCAAATCAGGAGGTAGATCTAACTCATAGGCCACTTTTCCTATTTTGCGCACAATCTCATAAGGCCCAATGTATCGGGGGTTGAGCTTCCCCTTTTTGCCAAATCTCATTACACCATTCATTGGTGACACTTTCAAGAACACCCAATCTTTCACTTGGAACTCTAAGTCTCTTCCACGATTATCCGCATAGGACTTTTGACGACTTTGAGCTGCTAATAACCGATCTTGTATGAGCTTGACTTTCTCTATGACTTGCTGGACCAAGTCTGGCCCTATCAATTTAGTCTCTCCTGCCTCGAACTACCCAATTGGGAATCTACGCTTTCGCCCATATAAAGCCTCATATGGTGCCATTTGAATCCTAGAATGATAACTATTGTTATAAGCAAATTCAATGAGTGGCAAGTGATTATCCCAACTACCTCCGAAATCTATCACACATGCCCGTAACATATCTTCAAGAGTCTGAATGGTGCGTTCAGCTTGTCCATCAGTCTGTGGATGAAATGCTGTGCTAAGGCTCACTTGGGTCCCTAAACCCTCTTGGAAGGACTTCCAAAAAATTAGCTGTAAACTGATTCCTCCTATCAGAGATAATAGATGTTGCGACACCATGGAGTCGCACTATCTCTTTAACATAATGCTTTGCATAATCTTCCGCCACATACGTCGTTCTGACTGGTAAGAAATGAGCTGACTTCGTGAGCCTATCCACAATCACCCATATATAATCATACTTACGTCGATAACGGGGTAAGCCTGTAATGAAGTCCTTGTTAATCACTTCCCACTTCCAACTTTGAATTTCTATTGCTTGTAGCAATCCGCCCGGCTTTTGGTGCTCGATTTTCACTTGTTGATAGTTGGGACATTGAGCTACGAATTCTGCTATATCTTTCTTCATCCCATTCCACCAATATATAGACTTAAGATCATGGTACATTTTCGTCGCTCCAGGGTGGACAGAATAACGGGAGTAATGGGCTTCTCTCAATATTTGGTGGCATAAACCTGCCACATTAGGAACACATAATCTGCCTCGGCATCGGAGAACTCCGCCTCTTGCAATCTCAAAAGATGATGACTCCTTCTGAGGGAGTGTATCTCTGTAATGCATTAGCATGGGATATTCGTATTGTCGCTCTTTCACTACCGCTACTAGCGACGAGACTGCTGAATTCTGAATGGTGGTCCCCCTGCTACCTGAGTCCACTACTCGAACTCCTAGGCTAGCTAGCTGCTGCAGCTTACGAGCCATTTCTCTCGTCTCTGGTCGTACATCATACAAACTTCCCATAGATCTACGGCTAAAAGCATTAGCCACAACATTTGCCTTTCCGGGGTGATATAGGAAATCAATATCATAATCCTTTAGCAACTCCAACCATCGTCGTTGCCGCAAATTCAACTCTTTCTGCTTGAAGATATACTGAAGACTCTTATGATCTGTATAAATATCCACATGGACACCATATAAATAATGTCTCCATAACTTTAATGCATGAACCACTGCAGCCAATTCTAGATCATGGGTTGGGTCATTTTTCACATGTTTCCGTAATTACCTTGAAGCATACGCAATCACCTTACCATGTTGCATCAACACACAGCCTAGCCCAATACCTGAGGCATCACAATAAACAACATATCCTTCCAATCCCTCTGGAAGTGTCAGGACTGGGGCAGAAGTCAAACTATCTTTTAACTCTTGGAAACTACGTTCACAAGAATCTGTCCATTGAAACTTTGCTGATTTCTGGGTCTACTTTGTGAGTGGTGCAAAAATGGAAGAAAAAACTTCAACAAATCTCCTGTAATAACCTGCTAAACCCAGAAAGCTGCGGACCTCCGTAGGAGTTGTGGGCCTTGGCCAAGTCTTCATGGCCTCAATATTTTGGCTATCTATCCAAATACCATCGGCTGCAACAATGTGCCCCAAAAATGTCACTGAGTTCAACCAAAACTCACACTTAGAAAATTTTGCAAACAACTCTCGAGTTCGAAGAACTCTAAGGACAACACACAAAAGATCCGCATGTTCTGCCTCAGATCTAGATTATACTAGGATATCGTCGATGAATACAATCACAAATAGATCTAGGAAGGGCTTAAACACGTTGTTCATCAAATCCATAAATACTGTCGGTGCATTAGTTAGCCCAAATGACATTACTCGGAACTCAAAATGGCCATATCTTGTTCTGAAGGCTGTCTTAGGGATAGCTTTCTCCCTAACTCTCACTTGATGATACCCGGACCTCAAATCTATCTTTGAAAACCATTTGGCACCTTGTAATTGATCAAATAAGTCATCAATCCTCGGAAGAAGATATTTGTTCTTAATTGTCACCTTATTCAATTGCCGATAGTCAATGCACATTATCAAGGAGCCATCTTTCTTTCGGACAAACAATATGGGTGCTCCCCACGGGGATGAACTAGGCCTAATAAAGCCTTTCTCAAGCAAGTCTTTCAATTGGTCCGTCAACTCTTTCAATTGTGCGGGAACCATTCTATAAGGAGGAATAGATATAGGCTTAGTGTTTGGCAACATATCAATAGAAAGTTCAATCTCCCGCTCAGGACGGAGGCCTGGAAGCTCTTTCGGGAGCACATCCGGAAATTCATTCACCATGGGAACAGACTGAAGAGTTGGCGATTCAGCTTCTACATCTTGAACCCTAACTAGATGATAAATACATCCTTTTGTGATCATTTTCCTTGCCTTTAGATAGGAAATAAACCTACCTTTTGGTGACGCAGTATTCCCTTTCCATTCTAAAACTGGTTCTCTCGGAAATTGGAAACGGACCACTTTCATTCTACAATCGACATTGGCATAGCAAGAAGCCAACCAATTCATGCCCATAATAACATCAAAGTCTACCATTCTTAACTCATGCAAGTCAATCATAGTACGACGATCACAAACCACAACTATACAGTTTCTATATACTATGCTAGCTATTACCGATTCACCAATGGGTGTAGACACCTCAAAAGGTTTGATCGACTTCGGTTCGACTCTAAACCAACCCGCAATATACGGAGTAACATATGACAATGTGGATCCCGGATCAATCAAAGCATATACATCAAGAGAAAATAACGATAATATACCTGTGACCACATCAGGAGAAGACTCAAGATCTTGGCGTCCAGCCAAAGCATAAATACGGTGCTGAGGACCGCTAGAACTGGGGACTCTCCCTCTGCCTCGACCATGGCCGACTGGCGGATGTGAACCAAGCCCCATAGGGCGTAAAGATGATGAAGATCCGGCTACCGACTCTGAACGTTGGGTCCTACCTCTACCATGAACTGAGGGGCAATCACGCATAATATGGCCTGGTCGGCCACATGAATAGCAGACCTCTGAACCCGATCGGTACTGACCCCAATGTAACTTCCCACACTGGGAATATCGTGGTATGGGTGGCCTCGTCTGACCCGAATCACCTCTGAATTGAGACCCCAAAAAACTCTAACTCGGCCCGGAACGAGTAGATCTATCGAATCTCTGCCTGAAAACCATATAGGCGCACCAGTTATAGAATGGCCTGAATGCTTATATAACTGTTGTCTGTGCCCGTCTCTAAACTCACTCATCGGACCCGAAGATCTAGCCCTCTTACTAAGTCCCCTATCATGCTCACGTTCACTTCTTTGCTGTTGTAGACTTTCTTCTAAATTTTGAGCATGGGCCTGAATGCGTGAAATGTCCATGTTATCCTGAAGGGACGCGGTCAAGCACCTATCCATCAAATGTGGCCCTAGGCCTTTCACAAATCGGTGCACTCGGTCACCCATATCCGCTACCATGTGTGAAGTATACCTAGCCAATGAATTGAAACGGAGACTATAATCTAGAGCACTCGTGTTTCCTTGCCTCAAATTCAAGAACTTATCGGCTCTAGCTCGCTGAACTTCTGGAGGCAAATAATGTCGAAGGAAAGCATCAAAAAATTCTTGCCATATTGGGGGAGGTGCATTGGCACCCCGTGAAGCCATCCAAACTGTGTACCAATGGATCGAAACATCCCTCAATCTATAGGATGCTAACTCCACCGATTCGGTGTCCGAAGCATGTATCAAGAGAAGCGTCCTTAACATTCCATCAATAAAATTCTGAGGGTCCTCATCCGGCTTTGATCTAAAGACTTCCGGAGGGTTCAAGCTAATGAAATCACGGGCCCTTGCACTAACAGCCCTATCACCTTGCCCTGTGCTTTGCCGCTGAGTCTGGGCAGCAACCAATTAAGTAAGCAAATGAATGGCCTCTTTTACATCTTGGCCTGAAGTATCCGGTGGAGGAGCCGGAAGTGCTGGAGCTGGGGCTGAGGCTCCCTCACGCTCCTCAGAAATAGGCACTGACTGGGAGGACTGAGATTAAGCCGCATTCTGGGACTCACTTTCCTCTACAACTGCTGGCGGTGCTCTTTCAGCCCACTTTTCTGCCAGCTTCTTGCCCTTTTGCGTTGCTGTAGCCTTTCTCTTTACAGGCATCTCTAAAACACACAATACACGGTTAAGGAGAAGGAAGTTCTTATATCATAGCTCTATCGCACGATGTTATGAAGAAAAAAGGCCAATCATTCCTAAAATGCCCGCAACCTCTTATTTATAAGTGTGACGCGCAATACACCCATAACCAAGACTCTACTGGACACGTCTCGTAGACACACCCTAGGACAGAACTGCTCTGATACCACTTTTGTCACGACCCAACCGGAGGGCCGCGACGGGCACCCGGTGCTAGCCCACCCGAGCATCTCTAAACATACCTTTACATTCACATCTAGGTGAGCCACATATTAAATCATACATTTCTATTCATCAATCATACGAATCCCATTGGGCAACAATACCTTTATATCAACATTAGCAACTAAGCCCATATCAATGTACATAAGCCGACGAGGCTAACAAAATGATATCCAAAATATAGGCCGACAAGGACAAACACATCTAACTATATACACATGTCTGTGAGCCTCTAATGAGAGTATGTCATATCATATAGAAGGGACAGGACCCCGCTATGGCCATAAATATGTACACAAAAGAATAAGTACCAAAAGTTATAGCTCCGAATGAGATGGAGCTCCGTTATGTAGTCCCTGAGAAATATAGCTATGGATCAAGCCTGCCTCCCTGGCCACCTGCGAGCATGACGCAGCGTCCACAAACAAAAGGATGTCAGTACGAAGAATGTACTGAGTATGTAAAGCGTGATCAATATCAATATAGAAGCATAATAAGCAACATAAGAAGTAGCATAAGATGGGAGACAGTAGTATCAACGTCATAAGCACTTACTTACCTTTCATAGGGACTTTCCATTTCTAGTGCGTGATTGTGTACATACGTCCGTATCCGTGTCCGTATTCATATCCGTACTCATTTACATTCATATCCATAATTGTATTCTTATACACATTCTTAATCGCATTTGTATCATGTCCGTATTCATACTCATGTCTATATCATATACATATCCATATCACATACATAGCATACCCGACCACGGAGGTTCGGTGCCTCACGCACCCGACCATGATTAGGCTCGGTGATCATACATACCTGGCCAACCAAGGCTCAGTGTTACACATACCTAGCCCTACCAAGGCTCAGTGGTATCCGTACCCAACAGCAGTGGTGTGCGCGCATCATATATATATATATATATTCTACCCGGCCATATAAGCTCGGGGTTTCATAATATCCATACATAGGCGCACATACATATAAGCTCATAGGCATCTTTAGCATTATCACTACTATCATCGTCATCATTATCGTTATCGCTATTATCGTCGTCATCATTATCATCAATACCATTATCGTCATTCATTACGTCTATCCTTATAGGATTAATCGTCATATGAGGAATTTAGTACAATCGTAATACATATCAAGGATTATAAGCTTTGTAGCTTTTTGAAGATAGAATCATTTGGAGCGCATCATAGGCTCATACAAGAATAGATATTTGTCCAAAGAACCATGCCTTATGAAAGAAGGGTTAGCCTTACATACCTTTCCGTTCAACTATTTTACCACTTGCACGTTCTCCTTCAACGCTCACGTTTCTACCTTCATTAAAGTTATACTATCATTAGAAATTGATAGCTAGCATACACGACTAAAACAAGAGAAAATCAGACAGCATATCCTTTATTTATACGACATTCCTCCATATCGTAAATCAACTCCCAAATGTCAATAATACATTCACAATATCATAGCAATAGTCTTTATTCATCCACATTACCTATATTTTTCAATTCGCTTCCAATCACCCATATCCATGGTCATAACGCACGACTACGTTCATTCATATACATTTCCTATCCCACGTTATTAACATCATTTATAACATATCCATATCACAACACATCAAAAATCGTGACTCAATTCAAGCTATTACTCAAAATGGCACTATTTTCACATTCATGACCCATTTTTCTATATCCTTCTACAATCCAAGTGTTTCAACTTTCAAATACCTTAAACAACATGGAAATACCATAAATCTTACCTTTGATGTCGTGGGAACAAGCTTTGGATGGAAATACTTCACTTGAGCCAAAACCCTAGTTCATCTCCAATGCGATTTCTTGACTTGGATGATCTTTAATGGGTTTCTTACACTTGATTCACTTAGTTTATGTTGTTGATCACTAATACCTCTTGAATTCTTGTGGAAGAAATGTAGAGATATGTTTTAGAGAGAAGGGGTGTGATAGGGAAATGAAATGAAATGAAACTTGGATCCCTCATTAAATACACCAAATCTGTCCCGACCAGTTCTACGGACCAACATACTGTCTGTATAAATTATACTGACCGTATGTCTGGCCGTAGATTTGGTCCAGAGAAGAGTGCCAATCTGTGCTGATTGTACGGTCCAACATACGGTCCGTATGTTTTATACGGCCAGTATGTTTGGCCATATAATCCCCAGTTTCCCGAAGTTCGTTTTCGTCGACTCGTTTGATCTCCAATCCTTATGGAACCTTCTTAGCACTTGTATAATACTTCATTAACCATAAAATAGGTTCTATATTAGCCATTTAAAACATCGCCACATAAACATTAGCTCGATCATCGCGGAATCTTTCCGAACACGACTTACGTTTCGCTCCCTTCAACAAACTAAACTTCACATATTCATAGAACTTCAAAATCTTATTAGATGAACCTCAAGCTATCTAATCCTTCGCTTATCCTCGTAGGGATTTCATAATCACCTTAAGCTCACATTAAACTATCCATGAATCAACACATACGGAATTTCCGAGCTGTAACATTCTCTCCCCCTTAAGAACATTCATCCTCGAATGTTAAGTCTTCGGGGATTCTGTAAAAAATTTACCAGAGTTTCCCCTGTAATATGGCACTACCATCATGTCACAACAGCCCATAATAACAATGCCTCACAGGGCCACAAAATAATAGCAATAGAATTTGACCACACACGACCCAAATGCATAAAATAATAACATACATACCTTATGATCTTGACGTCTCATCTTGGATGTCTTCTAGGGGCAGAAATAAATGCTGGTACTTGGATCTCATAATTTATTCCGCTTCCCATGCCTTTTCGTCTCGTCTATTGCTTCTCCATAAAACCTTAACTGAGGCTACTTCTTTGTTTCTAAGCCTCCGTACTTGCCTATCTAGTATGGCAATGGGTACCTCTTCATAAGTCAACTTTTCTGTCACTTGAATATCGTTATTGGCATGATCCTAGTAGGATCTCCAACACATTTATGAAGCATGGAGACATGAAATATTGGGTGAACTGACTCCAAATCAGGAGGTAGATCTAACTTATAGGCCACTTTGCCTATTTTGCGCACAATCTCATAAGGCCCAATGTATCGGGGGCTGAGCTTCCCCTTTTTGCCAAATCTCATTACACCCTTCATTGGTGACACTATCAAGTATACCCAATCTTTTACTTGGAACTCTAAGTCCCTTTGACGATTATCCGCATAGGACTTTTGACGACTTTGAGCTGCTAATAACCGATCTTGTATGAGCTTGACTTTCTCTATGGCTTGCTGGACTAAGTCTAGCCCTATCAATTTAGTCTCTCCTGCCTCAAACCACCCAATTGGGGATCTACACTTTCGCCCATATAAAGCCTCTTACGGTGCCATTTGAATGCTAGAATGATAACTATTGTTATAAGAATTTTCAATGAGTGGGAAGTGATCATCCCAATTACCTCCGAAATCTATCATACATGCCCGTAACATATCTTCAAGAGTCAGAATGGTGAGTTCAGCTTGTCCATTAGTCTATGGATGAAATGCCGTGCTAAGCTCACTTGTGTCCCGAAACCCTCTTGGAAGGACTTCCAAAAAATTAGCTGTAAACTGAGTCCCCCTATCAGAGATAATAGATGCTGGGACACCATGGAGTCGCACTATCTCTTTAACATAATGCTTTGCATAATCTTCCGCCACATACGTCGTTCTGACTGGTAAGAAATGAGCTGACTTCGTAAGCCTATCCACAATCACCCATAGAGAATCATACTTACGTCGAGAACGGGGTAAGACCGTAATGAAGTCCTTGTTAATCACTTTCCACTTCCAACTTTGAATTTCTATTGCTTGTAGCAATCCGCCCAGCTTTTGGTGCTCGATTTTCACTTGTTGACAGTTGGGATATTGAGCTACGAATTCCGCTATATCTTTCTTCATCCCATTCCACCAATATATAGACTTAAGATCATGGTACATTTTCGTCGCTCCAGGGTGGACAGAATAACGGGAGCAATGGGTTTCTCTCAATATTTGGTGGCATAAATCTGCCACATTAGGAACAAATAATCTGCCTCGGCATCGGAGAACTCCGTCTTCTGCAATCTCAAATGATGACTCCTCCTTCTGAGGGAGTGTATCTCTGCAATGCATTAGCATGTGATCTTCGTATTGTTGCTCTTGCACTTCCGCTACTAGTGACGAGACTGCTGAATTATGAATGGTAGTCCCCCTGCTACCTGAGTCCACTACTCAAACTCCTAGGCTAGCTAGCTGCTGGAGCTTACGAGCCATTTCTCTCTTCGAAGAACTCTAAGGACAGCACGCAAATGATCCGCATGTTCTTCCTCGGATCTAAAATACCCAAAGATATCGTCGATGAATACAATCACAAATAGATCTTGGAAGGGCATGAACACATTGTTCATCAAATCCATAAATACTGTCGGTGCATTAGTTAGCCCAAATGACATTACCCGGAACTCAAAATGGCCATATCTTGTTCTGGAGGCTGTCTTAGGGATATCTTTCTCCCTAAATCTCACTGGATGATACCCGGACATCAAATCTATCTTTGAAAATCATTTGGCACCTTGTAATTGATCAAATAAGTCATCAATCCATGGAAAAAGGACATTTGTTCTTAATCGTCACCTTATTCAATTGTCGATAGTCGATGCACATTCTCAAGGAGCCATCTTTCTTTCGGAAAAACAATACGGGTGCTCCCTACAGGGATGAACTAGGCCTAATAAAGCCTTTCTCAGGCAAGTCTTTCAATTGCTCCTTCAACTCTTTCAATTCTGCTGGAGCCATTCTATAAGGAGGAATATATATAGGCTTAGTGTCTAGCAACACATCAATAGCAAAATCAATCTCCCGCTCAGGAGGGTGGCCTGGAAGCTCTTCCGGGAACACATCCGAAAATTCATTCACCACGGGAACAGACTGAAGAGTTGGCGATTCAGCTTCTACATCTTGAACCCTAACTAGATGATAAATACATCCTTTTGTGATCATTTTCCTTGCCTTTAGATAGGAAATAAACTTACCTTTTGGTGACGCAATATTCCCTTTCCATTCTAAAACTAGTTCTACCGGAAATTGGAAACGAACCATTTTCATTCTACAATCGACATTGGCCTAGCAAGAAGCCAACCAATCTATGCCCATAATAACATCAAAGTCTACCATTTTTAACTCATGCAAGTCAATCATAATACGACGGTCACAAACCACAACTATACAGTTTCTATATACTCGGCTAGCTATTACCGATAAACTAATGGGTGTAGACACCTCAAAAGGTTTGATCGACTCCGGTTCGACTCTAAACCGACCCGCAATATACGGAGTAACATATGAAAATGTGGAGCTCGGATCAATCAAAGCAAACAGATTATGAGAAAATAGCGATAATATACCTGTGACCACATCAGGAGAAGACTCAAGATCTTGGCGTCCAGCCAAAGCATAAATACGGTGCTAAGGACTGCTAGAACTGGGGACTCTCCCTCTGCCTCTACCATGACTGACTGGCGCATGCGAACCTGGCCCCATAGGGCGTACAGCTGATAAAGATCAGGCTACCGACCCTGAAGGCTGGGTCCTACCTCTACCATTAACTGAGGGGCAATCACGCATAATATGGCCTGGTCGGCCACATGAATAGCAAACCTCTGAACCCGATCGGTACTGACCCTAATGTAACTTCCCACACTGGGAACATTGTGGTATGGGTGGCCTCGCCCGACACGAATCACCTCTGAACTAAGACCCCAAAAAACTCTGACTCGGCCCGAAACGAGTAGATCTATCTGTTACACCTCAGAAATTTTTCGTGCTCCAACAATGAATAGACCAACGAAGGGCATGAGTGTGCGATGTTTTACTAAGTTGGGAATGACTATTTATGAACTTTGGAATTAAGAAAGTTGCAGAAATTTATTTCAGCCAGTGGTCGTAAAATGGAATACATCCCGTAAAGTGATTTACGAACCGTAAAGTGCCATCGTCCTTCAACATTTCAAAAATTTCAACTTTCTGTCAAATGCTTTAAATGGTAAAGTGAAATACAGCCCGTAAACTGAGTCGCAAACTGCCATGATCCTCAGCCAACCTTTATGTTCCTGATATGCTTAAATACGGTCGAGAAGGACGGACCGTAAACCAGTATACGGCCTGTAAAGTGGGGTTTACGACCACTGTGCATTTTGACCACTGTTCATAGAAATTAGATTTTAGCTATTAAAAAGGAAGGACCCAAGTTCATGTTCTCATTTCATCTTCACGAAATTTCTCCCTAGAAATCTCTAGAACACTCCAAACACTTCAACCACAAGAATACCAAGGAAATCAATGATCATCAACACCAAATCTATGAAACAAAGTGTATGAAACCTAATTGGAAGTCATCTCCTTCAAGAAATTCCAAAAGAGGTGAAGAAGGGTTTTGGTGCTAAAGGAGTGATTCCACTCTAGGCTTCTTCCACCATCATCTAAGGTATGTTTCATGACTTTATCATGCTATTTAAGGTATTGGAAAGCTAAGATGCTTGAAATGTAGAAGAACATAGAAAATGGGCCATTATTGAGTGAATAGTGTCACAATTGAATGATAGTTGAATGGAATCATGAACGTTGATAGGTTGTGATGATGAATACGTTATAAGTGGCGTATAGACCATGGAATAGGTGTGAAGTAAGCAAAATTATGATGATGAGCTAAAACCATTAAATGTGGAGAAATTGGAGAAAATGGTGGATTTTGCTAAATATAGATAAGTGATGAATGTTGATACGATATTGTGAGTGTTGTTGTAAATGTTTGGGAGTTGAGATAGAACATGAGAAAAGTAGCAGAAACCAAGGCAACGCTGCCAAATTTTCTCTAGAAATAACGATGCGTTCTTATGGTCGATTGACTGACTATAGTGCGTATTCTCTCGTGAAGGTTGCAACGTGATATTGAAGGAGAACAAGTGAACGATACCTTAACTAAGCGACAAAGGTATGTGAGGCTAATCCTTTCCTTTCTATGGCATGAATCCCATAATATGATTCTTCTTCCTGTCCATGATTCTCTTATATTCCGGAAAGCCAAGAGCTTAAGATCATGAATAGCTATATGAGTCAAGAGATATGATATGACGTTCCTATAAAGTAAATGATGTCATCCATTTTATACACTCACCTTACATACTAGTCCCTTCAAGGTGAGGCAGAATGTTCATGAATGCCCATAATGGAATCGAGGGTTCACGACCTTACGTCACCTCGATAAAATACACTTGTTCTAGAGTCCCTATGCATGCACAATTGTGAGCATATTTTGATAAGCATATTATTATAAGTATTTCATAATGAGCATGTCATAATCATATTACACCGGGCCTAGTTGGCCGGCCAGTCACCGCTAAAGCGGGCAGCTATACGATACACTATGGCCAGTTGGCATGGTCAGACACCACTAGTGGGCGGCATGAGATGGTACCCCGGATGCGGGAGGCCTGGACGCGGGCTAATGTTACTGATTATCACACCGCACCTATATGGTCGGGCAGTATATATATATATATATATATATATATATATATATATATACGATATGCATACACAAGATGATGATAAGCATAAAAGTAAGTCAGCATGCATTACGTTTCATACGATTCCTAGCCAGGTACAGTTGCTCCATACTTGATTCTCCCTTTATTTTCTTGATGTGTTGTTATTGTTCATGCCTCTCATACTCAGTACAACATTCGTACTGACGTCCGTTTTCTTTGGACGCTGTGTTCATGCCCACAGGTAGACAGGGAGGTGAGTTCGATCCGGATTCTTAGGAGCTGTCAGCTGATTGAAAGCACTCCATTGTTCGGAGGTGCTTATGATTATTCTTTGGTACATATGTATATTTTGGGCATGACGGAGTCTTGTTCTGTCTACATGTATAGTATGTCAGTAGAGGCTCGTAGATGCGTAGTGTGGGTTAGATGGTCTCACAAGTCTACTACAGTATGCATAAATATATTACATATATTATTTTGATAGTCTACTGAGGCATTTATATATATATATATATATATATATATATATATATATATATATATATATGTATGTATGTATGGACTAATTGTGCTTTCCACCGAAAAATGATTGTCATGCGATTATGAATTTGTGAATGATAAAGGAGCGTAAATGACTATGATAAGTGAGGGAATAAGGGTTGCTTGGTGGTCAGCCTCGGGTACCCGTCGCGGCCCCCAGCCGGGTCGTGATAGAAGTGGTATCAGAGCAGTTCGTCCTAGGAAGTGTCTACGAGCCGTGCCTAGTAGAGTCTTGTTTATGGTGTGTTGCGCGCCACATCAATAGACAGGAGGCTAGAGGGCATTTAGGAAAATGACCGTCTTTCTTCTTATGAGATTGTGCGATAGAGCCATGCATAAGTCTTTGCTCCTCCTAAAAGTGTGTTGTGATTTCAGAATGCCGCCAAAGGGAAAAGCTACAGCCACCCAGAAGGGCAAGGCTACGACAAAGAGGCGGGCGGAAAGAGAGCCTCAAATGAATGAAGACGAGGGCGAGTCACAAAATGAGGCCTCGCCCAATGTAGAAGGGCAAGGAGGAGCCTCCGCCAGCTGCTTCGGGTCAACAAGTGACCGAAGATATTCATCTATTGACGCAATTGGTTGCCGCCCAGGCACAGCGGCAGAATGTGGGCCCGAGTGATCATTCCGCTAGTACGACAGCCCATGATTTCCTGAATCTAAATCCTCCAGAATTTTTCGGGTCGATGCTGGATGAGGACCCACAAGGCTTCATTGATGAGATGCTGAGGACTCTGAAACTCATGCATGCTTCTGAGACTGAAGCGGTAAAGTTGGCTTCTTATAGACTCCATGATGTGGCGGTATTGTGGTATAACAATTGGATAGCATCGAGGACAGAAAATGCACCTCCTCCCGGTTGGCAAGAGTTTGTTGATGCTTTCATTCGCCATTATTTGCCGCCCGAGGTCCGCCGAGCTAGAGCGGACAAGTTCTTGAATCTAAAGCAAGGAAGCATGAGTGCTCGAGAGTATAGCCTGCAATTTAATTCTCTAGCCAGGTACGCCCCGACAATGGTGGACGACATGGGGGGATCGAGTGCACAGGTTTGTGAGTGGTTTGAGACCACATCTATTCAAAGATTGTTTAACGGCTTCATTGCAAGATGGGATGGATATTTCCCGTATACAGGCCCATGCTCAGAATTTAGAGGGATGACAACAGCCGCCAAGGAGTGATTGTGATATTGACCGAAGGCAAGGTAAGAGGGCTAGGTCTATGGGAACGAGCAGCGAGTATAGAGGGGGATCGAGACAGATGTATTCTAGGCACTCAGGACAGTCAGCGACTAGTGCGCCTACCAGATTTCCAGTTAGGAGGTTTGATCGTTCCTCCCAGTCAGGACAGGGCCAGAGTTCAAGGGCCTTAGATTCTCAGTTTAGGGGAGGTTTCAGTCAGAGGAGACCTCCGGTACCGCGGTGAAGCCAGTGCGGTAAATTGCATTCCGGACGATGTTATCAGGGTACGGATGCTTGTTATTCTTGTGGTCAGACCGGGCACATGATGAGAGATTGCCCGTCGGTGAGAGATAGGGTTGGGACTCAGCCCACAGGTTCAGCAGCGGGATCTTCTTCAGTACGTCCGACAGCACAGACTCATCAAACTCCAGCAGGTAGAGGTAGAGGCAGAGGGGGAGCGTCTACTTCAGGTGCTGTTCAGCCCCGCGTATATGCTTTGGCTGGGCGATAGGATCTTGAGTCCTCCCCAGATGTGGTCACAGGTACATTGACTATATTTTCCCGTGATGTATATGCTCTTATCGATCCGGGTTCTAATTTCTTGTATGTTACTCCATATGTTGCTGATTGTATTGGGGTGAAACCCGAGCCGATTAGACCTTTCGAAGTGTTCACTCCGGTTGGTGATCCCGTGATACCCAGACAAGTTTATAAGGATTATGTCATTGTGATATGTGATCGTCAGACTAAAGCTAATTTGATTGAGCTTGAAATGGTAGATTTCGATGTAATCATGGGCATGGATTGGCTAGCGTCATGTTATGCTAATGTTGATTGCCGGGCGAAAGTGGTCCGATTCCAAATTTCGGGAGAGCCCATACTTGAATGGAAGGGGAATACGGCATCCCCAAAGGGTATGTTTATTTCCTACCTCAAGGCAAGGAAGATGATAGCCAAGGGCTATATTTGTCATTTAGTTCGAGTTCATGATACAGAAGCAGATTCGCCAACTCTTCAATCTGTTCCGGTGGTGAAGGAATTCCCAGACGTATTTCCAGACGAACTCCCAGGTCTTCCTCCAGAAAGAGAAATTGATTTCGCCATTGATGTATTGCCAGACACGGAGCCCATTTCTATTCCTCCTTACCGAATGGCTCCGGCAGAATTGAAAGAACTAAAAACACAGCTGAAAGATCTGCTTGACAAGGGGTTTATCAGACCCAGCTCATCGCCGTGGGGAGCACCAGTCTTGTTTGTGAGAAAGAAGGACGGATCCTTACGAATGTGTTTCGACTACAGGCAATTGAACAAAGTGATGATAAAGAACAAATATCCTCTTCTAAGGATTGATGACTTATTTGATCAGCAGCAAGGTGCTAAATGGTTTTCTAAAATAGATTTGTGATCGGGTTACCATCAAGTGAGAGTTAGAGAAGCAGATATTCCCAAAATAGCTTTCCGAACGAGATATGGCCACTATGAATTTCGAGTAATGCCATTCGGGTTGACTAATGCTCCGGCTATATTTATGAATTTAATGAACAACATATTAAGGCCTCTCTTGGATCTATTTGTGATAGTATTTATCGATGATATTCTGGTGTATTCTCGCACAGAATCAGAACATGCGGACCATCTAAGAATTGTACTTGGCATTCTTCGAGCCCGAGAATTGTATGCAAAATTTTCAAAGTGTGAGTTCTGGCTGAATTCTGTAACATTCTTGGGCCATATTATATTAGATGATGGTATCCGAGTCGACACTCAGAAAATTGAAGCTGTGAAGACTTGGCCAAGGCCTACGACGCCAACAGAAGTTCGTAGTTTCCTGGGTTTGGCAGGATATTATAGAAGGTTCATAGAGGGATTTTCATCTATTTTAGCCCCATTGACGAAGATAACTCACAAGTCCGCTAAATTTCAGTGGGATGATGTATGTGAGCGTAATTTCTAAGAGTTGAAAGACAGGTTGACCTCAACTCCGATCTTAACACTCCCAGAAGGATCAGATGGCTACGTGGTATACTGTGATGCGTCCGGTGTTGGACTAGGATGCGTATTGATACAGCACAGGAAATTTATTGCATATGCTTCGAGACAATTACAGAAACATGAGAAGAATTATCCAACTAATGATCTCGAACTAGCTGCGGTTATTCATACCCTAAAAATATTGAGGTATTATTTATACGGGGTGCACGTTGATATCTATAAAGATCACAAGAGCCTCCAGTACATTTTTAAACAAAAGGAGCTGAATTTACGGCAGAGGCAGTGGTTAGAATTATTAAAAGATTATGACGTGAACATTTTGTACCACCCCGGTAAAGCAAATGTAGTAGCTGATGCACTTAGCCGGCAATCAATGGGCAGCTTATGTGGAATCCCCACGGAAAGAAAAGAGATGGTTCAAGAACTTCACCGACTAGGAAATTTAGGAGTGCGTATAATTGATTCGGGCAATGCCAGGATTAGTATAAATGATTCCACAATTTCGTCCTTGGATATGGAAGTGAAAGAACGGCAGTGCGAAGATCCGCAGTTATGTCGTTATAGAGACACATCTTATGGGAAGGAAAAATCTCCGTTAGAAGTTTCTATGGATGGAATTCTTAGATACCGAGGCAGGCTATGTGTGCCGGATGTGCAAAATTACGCCAACGGATTCTAGAAGAAGCCCACTATTCTCGGTATTCTATTCATCCAAGTGCAACAAAAATGTATCGTGATCTCAAGATGATGTATTGGTGGGATGGCATGAAGAGAGACATAGCAGAATTCGTAGCACAATGTTCAAATTGCCAACACGTAAAAGCTGAACATCAGAAGCCAGGGGGCTTGTTACAGGCAATAGAAATCCCTGCTTGGAAATGGGAAGTGATAAACATGGATTTCATCGTGGGATTACCCCGTTCCCGTGGCAGGTATGACTCTATATGGGTGATCGTGGATAGGCTGACGAAAGCATCCCATTTTATTCCAGTCAAGACCACGTACTGAGCAGAAGACTATGCAAGGTTATATCTCAAAGAAATTGTGCGACCCCATGGAATCCCATTATCTATCATCACAGACAGAGGGGCACCGTTTACAGCCAAATTTTGGAAATCCTTTCAAAAAGGTCTAGGCACTCAAGTGAAGCTTAGCACGGCATTTCAACCACAGACTGACGGACAAGCCGAACGTACTATTCAGACCTTGGAGGATATGTTACGAGCATGTATGCTGGATTTTGGTGGAAGTTGGGACGATCATTTGCCGCTAATTGAATTTTCATATAACAACAGCTATTATTCCAGTATACAAATGGCTCCATATGAAGCTTTATATGGAACGAAATGTAGATCTCCAATCGGATGGTTCGAAATAAGAGAAGCACAACTAGTGGGCCCTGAATTAATCCAACAAGCAATAGGAAAAGTCAAGGTGATCCATGATCGGTTGTTGACAGCTATAAGTCGCCAAAAGTCCTATGCGGAAAATCGCCGACGAGACTTGGAATTTCAAGCCGGTGATTTGTTGTTCTTGAAAGTGTCGCCAATGAAAGGGGTGATGAGATTTGGTAAGAAAGGGAAGCTAAGTCCCAGATACATTGGACCCTACAAAATCATCCGCAAGGTGGGTCAGGTAGCCTATGAATTGGATTTGCCTTCGGAGCTTGAATCAGTCCATCCAGTCTTCCATGTTTCGATGCTCCGCAAGTGTGTTGGAGACCCCACCAAGATTGTCCCGGTAGCCGATGTGAAAATAACGGAAAAGCTAACCTATGAAGATGTACCTATTTCCATCCTAGATAGGCAAGTGCGCAAGCTTCGAAATAAAGAGGTAGCGTCAGTCAAAGTATTGTGGCGAGACAACAATCGGAAAGAAATGACTTGGGAAGCCGAAGAGAACATGAAATCCAAGTGCCCACACTTATTCCAACCCCCGGGAAAGATCCAAGACGAAACGCCGCCGATATGAGGTATGTACGCTTCATTTTATGCTTTTGGTCGTGTGTGGCCACGGACATGTTGATATTGTGATGTAGCCCTGTAAGGCGATGATATTATGGGTTGTTGTGACAGGTTGGTAATGTCAAATTACAGGGGAAACTCCGGCAGAATTTTGGTAGAATCTCGAGTGTTTACCATTCGAGGACGAATGTTCCAAAAAAGGGGGAAGAGTGTTACACCTCAGAAATGTTTCATGAGCCAACAATGAATAGACCAACGAAGGGCATGAGTGTGCGATGTTTTAAAAAGTAGGGAATGACTATTTATGAACTTTGGAATTAAGAAAGTTGCAGAATTTCATTTCAGCCAGTGGTCGTAAAATGGAATACGGCCCGTAAAGTGATTTACGGACCGTAAAATGTCATCGTCCTTCAACATTTCAAAAATTTCAATTTTCTGTCAAATGCTTCGAATGGTTAAAAACGACTTGGAATAGAGACCATAAATTGAAATACGGCTCGTAAACTGAGTCGCATACTGCCATGATCCTCAGCCAACCTTTATGTTCCTGATATGCTTAAATACGGTCGAGAAGGACGGACCGTAAACCAGTATACGGCCTGTAAAGTGGGGTTTACGACCACTGTGCATTTTGACCACTGTTCATAAAAATTAGATTTTAGCTATTAAAAAGGAGGGACCCAAGTTCATGTTCTCATTTCATCTTCACGAAATTTCTCCCTAGAAATCTCTAGAACACTCCAAACACTTCAACCACAAGAATACCAAGGAAATCAATGATCATCAACACCAAATCTATGAAACAAAGTGTATGAAACCTAATTGGAAGTCATCTCCTTCAAGAAATTCCAAAAGAGGTGAAGAAGGGTTTTGGTGCTAAAGGAGTGATTCCACTCTAGGCTTCTTCCACCATCATCTAAGGTATCTTTCATGACTTTATCATGCTATTTAAGGTATTGGAAAGCTAAGATGCTTGAAATGTAGAAGAACATAGAAAATGGGCCATTACTGAGTGAATAGTGTCACAATTGAATGATAGTTGAATGGAATCATGAACGTTGATAGGTTGTGATGATGAATACATTATAAGTGGCGTATAGACCATGGAATAGGTGTGAAGTAAGCAAAATTATGATGATGAGCTAAAACCATTAAATGTGGAGAAATTGGAGAAAAATGGTAGATTTTACTAAATATAGATAAGTGATGAATGTTGATACGATATTGTGAGTGTTGTTGTAAATGTTTGGGAGTTGAGATAGAACATGAGAAAAGTAGCAGAAACAAAGGAAACGCTGCCCAATTTTCTCTAGAAATAACGATGCGTTCTTATGGTCGATTGACTAACTATAATGCGTATTCTCTCGTGAAAGTAGCAATGTGATATTGAAGGAGAACAAGTGAACGATAGCTTAACTAAGCGACAAAGGTATGTGAGGCTAATCCTTTTCTTTCTATGGCATGAATCCCATAATATGATTCTTCTTCCAATCCATGATTCTCCTATATTCCGGAAAGCCAAGAGCTTAAGATCGTGAATAGCTATATGAGTCAAGAGATATGATATGACGTTCCTATAAAGTAAATGATGTCGTCCATTTTATACACTTACCTTACATACTAGTCCCTTCAAGGTGAGGCAGAATGTTCATGAATGCCCATAATGGAATCGAGGGTTCACGACCTTACGTCACCTCGATAAAATACACTTGTTCTAGTGTCCCTATACATGAACAATTGTGAGCATATTTTGATAAGCATATTATTATAAGTATTTCATAATGAGCATGTCATAATCATATTACACCGGGCCTAGTTGGCCGGGCAGTCACCGCGAAAGCGGGCAGCTATACGATACACCATGACCAGTTGGCATGGGCAGACACCACTAGTGGGCGGCATGAGATGGTACCCCGGACGCGGGAGGCCTGGACGCGGGCTAATGTTACTGATTATCACACCGCACCTATATGGTCGGGCAGTATATATATATATATATATATATATATATATATATATATATACGATATGTATACACGAAATGATGATAAGCATAAAAGTAAGTCAGTATGCATTACTTTTGATACGATTCCTAGCCTGGTACAGTTGCTCCATACTTGATGCTCCCTTTATTTTCTTGATGTTTTGTTATTGTTCATGCCTCTCATACTCAGTAGAACATTCGTACTGACGTCCATTGTTTTTTGAACGCTGTGTTCATGCCCACAGGTAGACAGGGAGGTGAGCTCGATCCGGATTCTTAGGAGCTGTCAGCTGATTGAAAGCACTCCATTGTTCGGAGGTGCTTATGATTATTCTTTGGTACATATGTATATTTTGGGCATGACGGAGTCTTGTTCTGTCTACATGTATAGTATGTCAGTAGAGGCTCGTAGATGCGTAGTGTGGGTTAGATGGTCTCACAAGTCTACTACAGTATGCATAAATATATTACATATATTATTTTGATAGTCTACCGAGGAATTTATATATATATATATATATATATATATATATATATATATATATATATATATATATATATATATGTATGGAATAATTGTGCTTTCCACCGAAAAATGATTGTCATGCGATTATGAATATGTGAATGATAAAGGAGCGTAAATGACTATGATAAGTGAGGGAATAAGGGGTGCTCGGTGGTCAGCCTCGGGTACCCGTCACGGCCCCCAGCCGGGTCGTGACACTATCGAATCTCTGGCCTGAAAACCGTGGAGGCGCACCAGTCATAGAATGGCCTGAATGCCTAGAAAACCACTATTTGTGGCCGCCTCTAAACTCACTCATCAGACCCGAAGATCTTGCCCTCTTGCTATGTCCCCTATCATGCTCACGTTCAGTTCTTTGCTGTTGTAGACTTTCTTCTAAATTTTGAGCATGGGCTTGAATGCGTGAAATTTCCATGTTGTTCTGAAGGGACGCGGTCAAGCACCTATCCATCAAATGTGGCCCTAGGCCTTTCACAAATCGGTGCACTCGGTCACCCATATCCGCTACCATGGCCGAAGCATACCTAGTCAAAAAATTGAAATACTCTAGAGCACTCATGTTTCCTTGCCTCAAATTCAAGAACTTATCGGCCCTAGCTAGTCGAACTTCTGGAGGAAAATAATGTGGGAGGAAAACATCAACAAATTCTTGCCATACCGGGGGAGGTGCATTCGCTCCCCGTGAAGCCATCCAAACCGTGTACCAATGGATCGAGACATCCCTCAATCTATAGGACGTTAACTCCACCGATTCGGTGTCCGAAGCATGTATCAAGCGAAGCGTCCTTAACATTCCATCAATAAAATTCTGAAGGTCCTCATCCGGCTTTGATCCAAAGAATTCCGGAGGGTTCAAGCTAATGAAATCACGGGCCCTTGCACTAACAGCCCTATTACCTTGCCCTGTGCTTTGCCGCTGAGTCTGGGCAGCAACCAATTAAGTATGCAAATGAATGGCCTCTTTTACATCTTGGCCTGAAGTATCTAGTGGAGGAGCCGGAGGTGCTGGAGCTGGGGCTGAGGCTCCCTCACGCTCCTCAGAAATAAACACTGACTGGGAGGACTGCGATTGAGCCACATTCTGGGACTCACTTTCCTCTACAACTACTGGCGGTGCTCTTTCAGCCCACTTTTCTACCACTGTCTTGCCCTTTTGGGCTGCTGTAGCCTTTCTCTTTACAGGCATCTCTGAAACACACAATACACGGTTAAGGAGTAGGAAGTTCTTATAACATAGGTCTATCGCACGATGTTATGAAGAAAGAATGTCAATCATTCCTAAAATGCCCGCAGCCTCTTGTTTATAAGTGTGGCACGCAACACACCCTAGGACAGAACTGCTCAGGTACCACTTTTGTCACGACCCAACCGGAGTGCCGCGACGGGCACCCGATGCTAGCCCACCCGGGCACCTCTAAACATACCTTTACATTCACATCTAGGTGAGCCACATATTAAATCATACATTTATATTCATCAATAATACGAATCCCATTGTGCAACAATACCTTTATATCAACATTAGCAACTAAGCCCATATCAATGTACATAAGTCGACGAGGCTAACAAAATGATATCCAAAATATAGGCCGACAAGGCCAAACACATCTAACTATATACACATGTCTACGAGCCTCTAATGAGAGTATGTCATACCATATCGGCGGGACAGGACACCGCTATGCCCATAAATATGTACACAAAAGAATAAGTACCAAAAGCTATAGCTCCGAATGAGATGGAGCTCCACTATGTAGTCTCTGAGAAATATAGCTATGGATCAAGCCAATCTCCCTGGCCACCTGCGGGCATGACGCAACGTCCACAAACAAAAGGACGTCAGTATGTACTGAGTATGTAAGTCTCAGTGTTATCCGTACCCAACTGCAGTGGTGCACGCGCATCGTCATAGACGTATATATATATATATATATATATATTCTACATCTATATATTCTACCTGATCATATATGCTCGGGGTTTCACAATAGCCATACATAGGCACACGTACATATAAGCTCATAGGCATCTTCCGCATTATCACTACTATCATCGTCATCATTATCGTTATCGCTATTATTGTCGTCATCATTATCATCATTACCATTATCGTCATTCATTATGTCTATCCTTATAGGATTATTCGTCATATGAGGAATTTAGTACAATCGTAATACATATCAAGGATTATAAGCTTTGTAGCTTTTTGAAGATAGAATCATTTGGAGCGCATCATAGGCTCATAGAAGAATAGATATTTGGCTAAAGAACCATGCCTTATGAAAGAAAGGTTAGCCTTACATACCTTTCCGCTCAACTATTTTACCACTTGCACGTTCTCCTTCAACGCTCACGTTTCTACCTTCATTAAAGTTATACTTTCATTAGAAATTGATAGCTAGCATAAACGACTAAAACTATAGAAAATCAGACAGCATCTCCTTTATTTATATGACATTCCTCCATATCGTAAAGCAACTCCCAAACGTCAATAATACATTCACAATTTCATAGCAATAGTCTTTATTCATCCACATTACCTATATTTCTCAATTCGCTTCCAATCACCCATATCCATGGTCATAACACACAGCTACGTTTATTCATATACATTGCCTATCCCATGTTCTTAACATCATTCGTAACGTATCCATATCACAACATATCAAAAATAATGACTCAATTCAAGCTATTACTCAAAATGGTACTATTTTCACATTCATGACCCATTTTTCTATATACTTCTAAAATCCAAGTGGTTCAATTTTCAAATACCTTAAACAACATGGAAATACCATAAATATTACCTTAGATGTTGTAGGAACAAGCTTTGGGTGGAAATACTTCACTTGAGCCAAAAACCCTAGTTCATCTCCAATGAGATTTCTTGACTTGGATGATCTTTAATGGGTTTCTTATACTTGATTCACTTAGTTTATGTTGTTGATCACTAATACCTCTTGAATTCTTGTGGAAGAAATATAGAGAGATGTTTTAGAGAGAAGGGGTATGATAGGGAAATGAAATGAAATGAAACTTGGATCCCTCATTAAATACACCAAATCTGTCCCGACCAGTTCTACGGACCAACATACGGTCCGTATAAATTATATTGACCGTATGTCTGGCCGTAGATTTGGTCCAGAGAAGGGTGCCAATCTGGGCTGATTGTATGGTCCAACATACGGTCCGTATGTTTGATACGGCCAGTATGTTTGGCCGTATAATCCCAGTTTCCCGAAGTTCATTTCCGTCGACTCATTTGATCTCCAATCCTTATGGAACCTTCTTAGCACTTTTATAATACTTCATTAACCATACAATAGGCTCTATATTAGCCCTTTAAAACATCACCACATAAACATTAGCTCGATCATAGCGGAATCTTTCCGAACATGACTTACGTTTCGCTCCTTTCAACAAACTAAACTTCACATATTCATAGAACTTCAAAATCTTATTAGATGAACCTCAAGATATCTAATCCTTCGCTTATCCTCGTAGGGATTTCATAATCACCTTAATCGCACATTAACCTATCCACGAATCAACCCATACGGAATTTCTGAGGTGTTACATCTAAGAGGGTCCATATCAAGAGGGTCCCCCTCCGCCAGTTGAGAATGTTCAATATGCAAACTACATCTGAAAGGGGTAATTCCTTGACCAATTCAGAGATACTGGAGACCTTAACAAGGGCAAGGTGCATACAATAACAACTAAGGGAACTACAATAACAACTATGGTGGACCAACCATGGTAAATACAACAAAAATAATGGTAACTTCAGAAACAGAAATTCTCACCCTTATATTCCACCAAAAAGGCAGTCTAATGATCAAGGTAGTTCGAGGTTGGGTCAATGCTTGAAAAAGTGTTGGCGAGTCAGACGAATACTGAAAATACATTATCGTGGCTATCAGAGATAGTGGTTTCTCACTCAGCAGCTATTCAAAACATTGAACAGGAGATACGCGATCTTTCTAGAGAACAACATCCTGCTAGAAAGGGAGGACTTCCTAGTGATACTATTCCAAACCCTAAGAACAGAGGTGTGGAGCGTACTTTTGCTATTAGCAAAAGAAAAATACTTCAAAGTGCAGACAATAAGGTGGTTGATGTAGATCCGATTAATAAGGAAGAAGAGGTGCAGTCTAATGTGCCTATTAGAGATGATGAGGTCCATGTTGAAGAAAAAGTTACTGATATTCCAGATGTTGCTACGGATAATAGGAAACAGACTATAAAAGCGGTCTTCGTCCTTTGACTCAGATATAAAAAGCAAATACTCCCTTTCCTCAGAGGTTGGCAAAGAAGACTGATGATGCGAAGTGTCAAAAGTTCTATGATCAGTTCAAGCAGTTAACAGTGAATTTTCTATTCTTAGATGCTGTGAAAGAGATGCCCGAATTTGCTAAGTTCATAAAAGACCTGCTTACGAAGAAGAGGTTTGTTCAACATGAAACAGTGAATTTAACTCATCGCGTGAGTTCAATTATTGCTTCCACCACGGTTCAAAAGAAGGGAGATCCTGCGGTGTTTACCATTACGTGGAATATCGAGCTTCATGCATTTGCTCGTGATCAATGTGATAATGGGGTGAGTATCAATTTAATTCTCCTTGATATTTTGAAGCAATCCGGATTGGGAATTCCTATACCGACATCTATGCGATTACAAATAGCGGACAGATCCGTCAAGAAGCCAGTTGGGGTTGTAGATGATGTGTTGGTATAAGTGGGTAAGTTCATGTTGCCTGCTGATTTTGTTATATTGTATTGTGTGGCTAATAAAGATATTCCCATCATCTTGGGAAGACCCTTCCTTTCTACGGGCAGAGCGCTTATGGACTCATAAAAGAACGAGATCAATTTCTGAGTGAATGATGAAGAGGTAACTTTCCAAACAAGTAAGGGGATGAAGTTTTCAAGTGCTTATGAGAATATCTCAGTTATTGATTCATTTGATGGGATTGATGACGCTGTCGAACATAAAATGGAAGAAGAAAGTTTGGGAGAGGCTCTTGCTGCTATTCTGGTGAACTTTGATGCTGATAATATGAAGGGCTACGTAGAAATGGTAAATGTGCTTGAGGGTCTGGGTTCTTATGCGTTTTTTTTTTCCAGTTTTTCTATTCCATAAAACATTTAGAATCGTTAAAAAGAAAAGGTTCTCTATTGGCATCTTTATTTCACATTCTTTTCTTTTTGATTCAGAAAATCTATACCTATAGAATTTGCTAATTGGCTGTTCTGTAGAAATGATGAAATGAAATTAGTTGAACTTAATAAAAAAAATCCAAAAAATACTCGATTTCGATTTACACTTACCACACAAGAAAGCTTAATCTTGACCTTGCTAATAGAACCCCTCCACCAGCGAAGCCTTCTATTGTTGAGCCACCAAAGCTTGAGCTTATGCAGCTCCCAACACACTTGATATATGAGTTCCTTGGTCCGGACAAGACATTGCCAGTAATTGTTTCTGCATTACTGACTAAGGAACAGATTGAACAATTATTGGAGATGTTGCGCTAGTATTGGCGTTCTATTAGCTGGACCATAGCAGACATGCGGGGTATTCCTTCTGGTATTTGTGAACATAAAATTCAGCTAGAGGAGGACAGCAACTCGAGTGTTGAACATCAGCAGATATTGAACCAAAACATGCAGGAGGTCATGAAAAAGGAGATCATAAAGTGGTTAGATGCTGGGGTAGTGTATCCGATTGCAGACATCAAGTAGGTTAATCCAGTTCAATGTGTTCCAAGGAAGGGAGGTATCACTGTGGTGCCTAATGCAAAGAATGATCCGAGTCCCACTCGTACAGTTACTGGATGGCGTCTTTGCATGGACTATAGAAAGCTGAACTCAGCCACTTGTAAAGACCATTTTTCCATATTGTTCATTGATCAGATGCTTGATAGGATGGCTTGAGGTCCTACTATTGCTTCTTAGATGGATACTCTAGCTATAATCAGATCAATGTTACCTTAGAAGATCAAAAGAAGTTGACTGTTACGTGTCCTTATGGGACCTTTGCGTTCAGCCGAATGCCCTTCAGGTTGTGTAATGCACCAGCAACCTTTCATAGGTGTATGATGTTGATCTTTTATGACATGGTAGAAGAATTCTTGGAAGTGTTTATGGATAATTTTTCTATTGTGGGCGATTCGTTCGATGACTGTCTTGACCATCTGGGTCAACTACTGAAAAGATGTGAAGAGACAAATCTTGTGCTAAATTGGGAGAAATGCACTTTATGGTGAAGGAAGGGATTGTCCTCAATCATAAAATCTCTAAAAATGGAATTGATGTTGATCAAGCGAAGATAGGTGTGATTGCAAAACTTCCTCCACCCATTTTAGTCAAAGGTGTTCGGCATTTTGTGGGACATGCTGGGTTCTACAGGCACTTCATCAAAGATTTCTCCAAGATTGCTAACCTGATGTGCAATCTTCTTGAAAAAAAGGCCAAGTTTGTTTTTATGTCAAGTGCCGAAAGGAATTTAATCAATTGAAGGAGCGTCTCACTTCTGCTCCTGTGCGCCCTTTATATTGATGTGTGATGGAAGTGGCTTCGCGATTGGTGCTGTTCTCAGCCAGAGGCACAATAAATTATGCACCCAATCTACTATGCTAGTAGGACTTTTAATGCTGCACAGATGAACTACACGATGACTGAGCAAGAGCTGCTTGCTATAGTGTATGCTTTTGAAATGTTTAGATCCTATTTGTTGGGGTCCAAGATTATGGTGTACACTGATCATGATGCGTTAAGGCATCTTATGGCAAAAGAAGGAAGCTAAGCTGCAACTGATTCGTTGGGTCCTTTTTTGTAAGAGTTCGACTTTGAGGTGAAAGATCGAAAAGTGTCCGAAAATCAGGTCGCTGACCATCTCTCTAGGCTAGACGAAACTGGGGTGCCAGTAGAGGAACTTGATATTGATTATGCTTTTCTGGATGAGCAAGTTTCAGTGATGTCTATGCAAGTGGCAACTTGGTATGCGGATTTGGCTAATTACTTGGTGACTGGTATCATTCCTAAAAGCCTAAGTTGGGGGTGGCGTGAGTTATCCAGTCATGATTTGATGTGGGTGTTAGGAAAAAAAGCAATATAATAGTGTGAAAGAAAAGAAGAAGAAGAAGAAGAAGAAGAGGAAGAAGAAGAAGAAGAAGCAAATTAGAAAAACTATAGCATAAAGAGAAAGTAGTTTCATTAATAAGCAACCCACATCGAGGTCGAACAAGTGAAAACAAAGAGAGAGAAATGAGAGACGAATCAAGGTAAACGAAAGGTGTAGTGTTGAAGGAGGGTGATTCACTAATTCCTAAATGAGTATTCTACCCGTCCCCAAGCCTACATTACAAGCCGAGAACAAGTCCTAGTGTGATCACGGCTGAACCGTCCAAAGTTAAGGCATTGAAATTAAGGGCAAGCATATAGTATGTGCATTTGTAGTGCGTGAACGTCTTTGTGAGTGTGAGTGTTTCTTCTTTCTTTCGTTTTCATCCAAAATTCTTTGTATATATGTATGTGGGACATTATTTGGTCTGTATGTGGGACATTCTTTGGTCTGTATGAGGGCATGAAGGTTGAGCAACATTGAATACTTACCCAAAAGTAGCGTTTGAGCGTGCATCAGTAGTTCCAATAACTTGCTGTCATTTATGGAAGCTTCATTATTAGTTATGACGTGTTTTGAATCATGCATCTGAGTTGAACTGTTTTAAATTGAGCGGGCCAGTCAAGATAAATAATGCAAGATGGTAGTTCTTAGTCAAAACCATTGTAGACATTGTTGTTCTATTTGTATCTATGTTAGTTGAGTCGTTTGTGTTGTGTGACTTGCTTGAGGTCAAGCAAAGATTTTAAGTTGGGGGTGTTTATGTGTCGCGAAATTCCGACACATTTGATGCATTTTGACAGCGAGTTTTACTTGTTTTTCAAGCAAGTTTGGGTCTTTTGATGTGTTTGTGTTCTGTTACAGGTATTTATCGTGTTTGTGGCGAAAGTCGTGAAAATAGCTTAAAAAGATGTTCAAGAAAGAGAAGTAACTGAAGCTGGGATTGTTACAGAGCAAAAAGAAGGACCGTATATTATTTACGGTCCATAAATCCTACAGTATATCAGTGAAAGAATTCTCACCTGAAGAGGAAATTCACGGCTGAAAGTACGGACCGTATATTATTTATGGTCCGTAAATCGCACCGTAGATCATTTACAGGAAGTCTCAACTAAAGGAAGAATCTACGAACTAGTTTTACGGACCGTAAAATATTTACGGTCCGTCAAAAGGGAGTGTAGATCTGGGCGGCAGAAGGTGATTTTACGGACAGGAGAAGCAGATTTTACGGACCGCATAATATACGGTCTGTATGTTGATCCGACAGGGGAAATTTTGTCAACTTATTTTTTCACGACTTAGACCATTATAAATACCTGTTGTAGGATTCTTGTAGTCTACAATTCACCAGATTTTAGTTTTGATTCCTTAGAATTGAATACTCCTAATTTTTGAAGTCTTTTGGGGATTACGAACAACTGCAATTATTTTCTCTTCAATTCAAATCAATCATTCGTAAGCATTATGATCTCAATTAATTATTATTGTTCTTCTTCTTTTATGAGTAGCTAATTTCTTTACTAAGGTTGTGAACCCAAGGAAGGGTGTTTTGCGATTGGGGATTGTGGTTGATATACACATAATAGATTGTTAGGGTTTATTTGTTCTTCGTTTTAATCATATAGTTAGTGGTTGCAAACATTAGCTAACGCCATAAGTTTTGGTTTATTTGGGAAAATAACTAGGGTTTGGTAAGAACAAATAATAAGAACTTAAGGCTTTGAAACCTTAATTAATAAATTCACTTAGAAATAAGAGGAATTTATGTCACGACCCGACCCCGTGGGCCGCGACTGGTACCCTAACTGGGTACCCATACGTACCTACCTAACAGAGTTGGCGAACCAGACAGAGAATTTATGATAGGTGCTCACAGATTCAAACCAATACAAATACGGCGCGCGCGAAAATATACCCATACATAAACATACTGACGCTTACACATAAGCCATTGAGGGTAACATAGCGGACAGAGTCACAAAAGCGTACGTACCTACCCGAATCGTAGCAACCCGTAACCCACATACATATCTACAGGCCTCTAACAGACATACAGAATCATATGACGGGACAGGGCCCCGCCGTACCCAGAATTTACCAAACGTACAGAATGTACAGATGTCAGAAGATATATACCAAAAGTACACGCTCCGGATCAAAGGAGCTCTCCAAAATAGCAGAATCTGTGCCCTAGACTGGCGGCGTATCACCGGGTGCGTCTGTACCTGCGGGCATGTAAGGCCCCGAAGAACCGGGGGTCAGTACGGAAAATGTACCGAGTATGTAAAGCAGAAATGTAACAAATATGAGCATGGTCAAGAACAGGAGTACAAAAACATAGCTGTCAAAACCACAGTCAAAGCCGGAGATGCAAGGGTATAACTAGCAAAGTCACACTCGGAACCGGAGGTTCAGAAATATAACAGACAGAGCTATAGTGAGGGCCCGTAGTACAAAAAGGTGAGTACCTTATTCGAGACCTCAGGAAAAAGAAATAGTACCAAAGTATAGGTGATGCATGCCAAATCATATAATCATCATATAAGCATATAACATGTCCCGGCCCTCTGATAAGGGACTCGGTGAGTGAAATCATGCGTGTCATAATCATGTACCATGTATTCATAACGTGTCCTGGCGCTCTACTGTGGGTCTCGGTGGAAAATAATCATGTGCCATCCTGGCCACCAACCCCGTATCATCATAACATAAACATATACAGATAACGTGTCCCGGCCCGCAAGTACGAGGGACTCGGTGAATAATGCTGAGGAATGTGCACGAGTAACAGAACCTGGCCCGGGCGCAGTGAAGGAAGCGTTGAGGCATCCACGAACAGATTAATGAGAAACCACATACATACAAATCACTATGCAGACTCAATGGAACTGAAATAGACCAAATGGCAGGTCGAATCAAAGTATCCGAACAGTATTCATAATACGCGCCTATATATCATTTGGGAAGGCACGACAGATTATTACCAGAATAAGACTTTCAGATGTCAAAAATAATTTCGTAAGATTTATAGAAAAATATAGTCATATCATGATTAGAATGTTAATCTAGATGTGGTCTGAGAAAATCGGACAAAAACAAAGTAGTTAAAATTATACCGAGAGTATCGGGCCTTGTGGGCCCACCTCGGACCAACCCTAGGCGACGTTCGTAAATTACAGATAGTAGACCTTATGAGGTCGTCCATAATCATTTGGAAGTATTCCGACTCCGTTTAGGAAAGTTGCATACTTAAAGCTCACTTTGAAGACAAGTTATGAGGAAATGGACTCAATCTTACTGAAGAAATTGGGGTGGATTTCAATCTCGAATTCCGAGGGACGGAGTCGTATCTAAGGCTCGCGGCCGAGCCTATTACGTTTAGAACATGCCTAAGAATGAAGGGGTAGGCTTTACATACCTTGGTTGCGTCCTACGCTCGTCCAAACTCGATTCCTGTTTCGCCCAAAAACTGCAAATGGTCACATTTACGAGTTACTATTCATGAGACTTAAAATTTCTAACCTTAACCGATACTTGTCTATAAGAATTTGGGCAGCACCTCCCCTATACATATAGCCTCCCCGAGATTCAACTCGGCTCCAAACAATCAACAACAACCCAACAACAACATCAACAATTATCATAATTCATAATATACGCAATTAGTCTACTTTACGACATAATGCAATAATGCTCATTTCGACTTCACACTCCCAAATCAATACCAACATTCTCTCATTTATTCTAATCAAAGTCATTACAATACCATTCGAAATCATATCATAACATTTCTACAATATATACACGAGATATACACAAGATATACAAACATGCAAACTTTCCATCAAAGCCATAATTTATCCAATTCTCCTAATCTTTAACATACAAGTTCATAACACATTTCCATCTTCCAAGTTCATCAACATAAATCATCATTTGCACCTTAACCACTTCATTTTCTTAATTTCATAAGATCATACTAAAACGACATACTTTCCGACAACAACTTAACAACAATTTCTTCATGTTAGCTTAACCCATTATTCTTCCATCTACTTCACAAAACCATAACAACACAATTAACATACCAAACAAAATTAATTCATTTTTCCACCATCAACACAACACCACACGGCTACATTCCATATTTCCAATTTCCGTCGAATTCATTCAACTTTCATTTCTAATACAATTTTCACCATAACTACAACTAGAATACAACATAAAAATTCAACTCATTACATCAATACATCAACATACACACACGGCCACTTTCCAACAAACACACCCACTTTGCAAACTTCCATATTTTCACAAATTCTATTCATTTCTACATATTACAACATAAACCAAACTTCATAACATAAGAAAATGAATTGATTCTTACCTTTCTTCAAGTTCTTCACTTGCCACCAAAGCTACTTTCTTTCCAAAATAATTATACCAACTTGAAGAGCACCTTGAGCTTAGTAGAAATTTCAAAAGAGATGGATTTTTGAACCAAGAATCAAGCTCCAAGAATTTTTTTTCTTTCCTTTTCTTTTCTCTCTCTCTCTCTAGGCTGAATTGCCTCTTTCTTTTTCCTCTCAATTTTTCTTTTGTTTTCTTGATAAGTCTTGAAGCTTCTAGGCTTATATAATAATGATCACATGGAAAATTAATTAAAAATCCATGGGCTTGGGCCATTGTTGGCCGGCCACCTCTCTCAAATTGGGACTCATTTTTGCTTTTTATTTTTGAGCCCAATTGGTTAGAATTCTTGTTTTGTAATTCCCGAAACTAATTTCTAAAATTCCTATTTTGCCCTTGGCCTCCTCTCGTATCTCCACATCAATATTTTCCTGAGTAACATATGCATATTGGCTAGAATCAAAATATAGCCTCATTTCTCCCAAGCCACAAATTATTTCGAATTTTTCGAGTGTTCGAAATTACGGGATATAACATCCTCCCCCCCCCCCTCCCCCTTTCTATTGTGGGCGATTCGTTCGATGACTGTCTTGACCATCTGGGTCAACTACTGAAAAGATGTGAAGAGACAAATCTTGTGCTAAATTGGGAGAAATGCACTTTATGGTGAAGGAAGGGATTGTCCTCAATCATAAAATCTCTAAAAATGGAATTGATGTTGATCAAGCGAAGATAGGTGTGATTGCAAAACTTCCTCCACCCATTTTAGTCAAAGGTGTTCGGCATTTTGTGGGACATGCTGGGTTCTACAGGCACTTCATCAAAGATTTCTCCAAGATTGCTAACCTGATGTGCAATCTTCTTGAAAAAAAGGCCAAGTTTGTTTTTATGTCAAGTGCCGAAAGGAATTTAATCAATTGAAGGAGCGTCTCACTTCTGCTCCTGTGCGCCCTTTATATTGATGTGTGATGGAAGTGGCTTCGCGATTGGTGCTGTTCTCAGCCAGAGGCACAATAAATTATGCACCCAATCTACTATGCTAGTAGGACTTTTAATGCTGCACAGATGAACTACACGATGACTGAGCAAGAGCTGCTTGCTATAGTGTATGCTTTTGAAATGTTTAGATCCTATTTGTTGGGGTCCAAGATTATGGTGTACACTGATCATGATGCGTTAAGGCATCTTATGGCAAAAGAAGGAAGCTAAGCTGCAACTGATTCGTTGGGTCCTTTTTTGTAAGAGTTCGACTTTGAGGTGAAAGATCGAAAAGTGTCCGAAAATCAGGTCGCTGACCATCTCTCTAGGCTAGACGAAACTGGGGTGCCAGTAGAGGAACTTGATATTGATTATGCTTTTCTGGATGAGCAAGTTTCAGTGATGTCTATGCAAGTGGCAACTTGGTATGCGGATTTGGCTAATTACTTGGTGACTGGTATCATTCCTAAAAGCCTAAGTTGGGGGTGGCGTGAGTTATCCAGTCATGATTTGATGTGGGTGTTAGGAAAAAAAGCAATATAATAGTGTGAAAGAAAAGAAGAAGAAGAAGAAGAAGAAGAGGAAGAAGAAGAAGAAGAAGCAAATTAGAAAAACTATAGCATAAAGAGAAAGTAGTTTCATTAATAAGCAACCCACATCGAGGTCGAACAAGTGAAAACAAAGAGAGAGAAATGAGAGACGAATCAAGGTAAACGAAAGGTGTAGTGTTGAAGGAGGGTGATTCACTAATTCCTAAATGAGTATTCTACCCGTCCCCAAGCCTACATTACAAGCCGAGAACAAGTCCTAGTGTGATCACGGCTGAACCGTCCAAAGTTAAGGCATTGAAATTAAGGGCAAGCATATAGTATGTGCATTTGTAGTGCGTGAACGTCTTTGTGAGTGTGAGTGTTTCTTCTTTCTTTCGTTTTCATCCAAAATTCTTTGTATATATGTATGTGGGACATTATTTGGTCTGTATGTGGGACATTCTTTGGTCTGTATGAGGGCATGAAGGTTGAGCAACATTGAATACTTACCCAAAAGTAGCGTTTGAGCGTGCATCAGTAGTTCCAATAACTTGCTGTCATTTATGGAAGCTTCATTATTAGTTATGACGTGTTTTGAATCATGCATCTGAGTTGAACTGTTTTAAATTGAGCGGGCCAGTCAAGATAAATAATGCAAGATGGTAGTTCTTAGTCAAAACCATTGTAGACATTGTTGTTCTATTTGTATCTATGTTAGTTGAGTCGTTTGTGTTGTGTGACTTGCTTGAGGTCAAGCAAAGATTTTAAGTTGGGGGTGTTTATGTGTCGCGAAATTCCGACACATTTGATGCATTTTGACAGCGAGTTTTACTTGTTTTTCAAGCAAGTTTGGGTCTTTTGATGTGTTTGTGTTCTGTTACAGGTATTTATCGTGTTTGTGGCGAAAGTCGTGAAAATAGCTTAAAAAGATGTTCAAGAAAGAGAAGTAACTGAAGCTGGGATTGTTACAGAGCAAAAAGAAGGACCGTATATTATTTACGGTCCATAAATCCTACAGTATATCAGTGAAAGAATTCTCACCTGAAGAGGAAATTCACGGCTGAAAGTACGGACCGTATATTATTTATGGTCCGTAAATCGCACCGTAGATCATTTACAGGAAGTCTCAACTAAAGGAAGAATCTACGAACTAGTTTTACGGACCGTAAAATATTTACGGTCCGTCAAAAGGGAGTGTAGATCTGGGCGGCAGAAGGTGATTTTACGGACAGGAGAAGCAGATTTTACGGACCGCATAATATACGGTCTGTATGTTGATCCGACAGGGGAAATTTTGTCAACTTATTTTTTCACGACTTAGACCATTATAAATACCTGTTGTAGGATTCTTGTAGTCTACAATTCACCAGATTTTAGTTTTGATTCCTTAGAATTGAATACTCCTAATTTTTGAAGTCTTTTGGGGATTACGAACAACTGCAATTATTTTCTCTTCAATTCAAATCAATCATTCGTAAGCATTATGATCTCAATTAATTATTATTGTTCTTCTTCTTTTATGAGTAGCTAATTTCTTTACTAAGGTTGTGAACCCAAGGAAGGGTGTTTTGCGATTGGGGATTGTGGTTGATATACACATAATAGATTGTTAGGGTTTATTTGTTCTTCGTTTTAATCATATAGTTAGTGGTTGCAAACATTAGCTAACGCCATAAGTTTTGGTTTATTTGGGAAAATAACTAGGGTTTGGTAAGAACAAATAATAAGAACTTAAGGCTTTGAAACCTTAATTAATAAATTCACTTAGAAATAAGAGGAATTTATGTCACGACCCGACCCCGTGGGCCGCGACTGGTACCCTAACTGGGTACCCATACGTACCTACCTAACAGAGTTGGCGAACCAGACAGAGAATTTATGATAGGTGCTCACAGATTCAAACCAATACAAATACGGCGCGCGCGAAAATATACCCATACATAAACATACTGACGCTTACACATAAGCCATTGAGGGTAACATAGCGGACAGAGTCACAAAAGCGTACGTACCTACCCGAATCGTAGCAACCCGTAACCCACATACATATCTACAGGCCTCTAACAGACATACAGAATCATATGACGGGACAGGGCCCCGCCGTACCCAGAATTTACCAAACGTACAGAATGTACAGATGTCAGAAGATATATACCAAAAGTACACGCTCCGGATCAAAGGAGCTCTCCAAAATAGCAGAATCTGTGCCCTAGACTGGCGGCGTATCACCGGGTGCGTCTGTACCTGCGGGCATGTAAGGCCCCGAAGAACCGGGGGTCAGTACGGAAAATGTACCGAGTATGTAAAGCAGAAATGTAACAAATATGAGCATGGTCAAGAACAGGAGTACAAAAACATAGCTGTCAAAACCACAGTCAAAGCCGGAGATGCAAGGGTATAACTAGCAAAGTCACACTCGGAACCGGAGGTTCAGAAATATAACAGACAGAGCTATAGTGAGGGCCCGTAGTACAAAAAGGTGAGTACCTTATTCGAGACCTCAGGAAAAAGAAATAGTACCAAAGTATAGGTGATGCATGCCAAATCATATAATCATCATATAAGCATATAACATGTCCCGGCCCTCTGATAAGGGACTCGGTGAGTGAAATCATGCGTGTCATAATCATGTACCATGTATTCATAACGTGTCCTGGCGCTCTACTGTGGGTCTCGGTGGAAAATAATCATGTGCCATCCTGGCCACCAACCCCGTATCATCATAACATAAACATATACAGATAACGTGTCCCGGCCCGCAAGTACGAGGGACTCGGTGAATAATGCTGAGGAATGTGCACGAGTAACAGAACCTGGCCCGGGCGCAGTGAAGGAAGCGTTGAGGCATCCACGAACAGATTAATGAGAAACCACATACATACAAATCACTATGCAGACTCAATGGAACTGAAATAGACCAAATGGCAGGTCGAATCAAAGTATCCGAACAGTATTCATAATACGCGCCTATATATCATTTGGGAAGGCACGACAGATTATTACCAGAATAAGACTTTCAGATGTCAAAAATAATTTCGTAAGATTTATAGAAAAATATAGTCATATCATGATTAGAATGTTAATCTAGATGTGGTCTGAGAAAATCGGACAAAAACAAAGTAGTTAAAATTATACCGAGAGTATCGGGCCTTGTGGGCCCACCTCGGACCAACCCTAGGCGACGTTCGTAAATTACAGATAGTAGACCTTATGAGGTCGTCCATAATCATTTGGAAGTATTCCGACTCCGTTTAGGAAAGTTGCATACTTAAAGCTCACTTTGAAGACAAGTTATGAGGAAATGGACTCAATCTTACTGAAGAAATTGGGGTGGATTTCAATCTCGAATTCCGAGGGACGGAGTCGTATCTAAGGCTCGCGGCCGAGCCTATTACATTTAGAACATGCCTAAGAATGAAGGGGTAGGCTTTACATACCTTGGTTGCGTCCTACGCTCGTCCAAACTCGATTCCTGTTTCGCCCAAAAACTGCAAATGGTCACATTTACGAGTTACTATTCATGAGACTTAAAATTTCTAACCTTAACCGATACTTGTCTATAAGAATTTGGGCAGCACCTCCCCTATACATATAGCCTCCCCGAGATTCAACTCGGCTCCAAACAATCAACAACAACCCAACAACAACATCAACAATTATCATAATTCATAATATACGCAATTAGTCTACTTTACGACATAATGCAATAATGCTCATTTCGACTTCACACTCCCAAATCAATACCAACATTCTCTCATTTATTCTAATCAAAGTCATTACAATACCATTCGAAATCATATCATAACATTTCTACAATATATACACGAGATATACACAAGATATACAAACATGCAAACTTTCCATCAAAGCCATAATTTATCCAATTCTCCTAATCTTTAACATACAAGTTCATAACACATTTCCATCTTCCAAGTTCATCAACATAAATCATCATTTGCACCTTAACCACTTCATTTTCTTAATTTCATAAGATCATACTAAAACGACATACTTTCCGACAACAACTTAACAACAATTTCTTCATGTTAGCTTAACCCATTATTCTTCCATCTACTTCACAAAACCATAACAACACAATTAACATACCAAACAAAATTAATTCATTTTTCCACCATCAACACAACACCACACGGCTACATTCCATATTTCCAATTTCCGTCGAATTCATTCAACTTTCATTTCTAATACAATTTTCACCATAACTACAACTAGAATACAACATAAAAATTCAACTCATTACATCAATACATCAACATACACACACGGCCACTTTCCAACAAACACACCCACTTTGCAAACTTCCATATATTCACAAATTCTATTCATTTCTACATATTACAACATAAACCAAACTTCATAACATAAGAAAATGAATTGATTCTTACCTTTCTTCAAGTTCTTCACTTGCCACCAAAGCTACTTTCTTTCCAAAATAATTATACCAACTTGAAGAGCACCTTGAGCTTAGTAGAAATTTCAAAAGAGATGGATTTTTGAACCAAGAATCAAGCTCCAAGAATTTTTTTTCTTTCCTTTTCTTTTCTCTCTCTCTCTCTAGGCTGAATTGCCTCTTTCTTTTTCCTCTCAATTTTTCTTTTGTTTTCTTGATAAGTCTTGAAGCTTCTAGGCTTATATAATAATGATCACATGGAAAATTAATTAAAAATCCATGGGCTTGGGCCATTGTTGGCCGGCCACCTCTCTCAAATTGGGACTCATTTTTGCTTTTTATTTTTGAGCCCAATTGGTTAGAATTCTTGTTTTGTAATTCCCGAAACTAATTTCTAAAATTCCTATTTTGCCCTTGGCCTCCTCTCGTATCTCCACATCAATATTTTCCTGAGTAACATATGCATATTGGCTAGAATCAAAATATAGCCTCATTTCTCCCAAGCCACAAATTATTTCGAATTTTACGAGTGTTCGAAATTACGGGATATAACATCCTCCCCCCCCCCCCCTCCCCCTTTAGAACATTCGTCCTCAAATGTTAAATTTACCTTATGGGGTCTCGTAACACTTCGGGGAGGTTTCTTTCTTTCCATCAAAATTCCTTTCAATGTTACAATTGCCATCAACGTCTTTCACCTTTTGTCACACTGCTCGGTCGTAATACCACGTCATATCAAACAGATTCATAACTGGGGTCGGACGCATAGAAGCGTATCGGACAGATTCGTAATCGGAGGCAAACGTACGAAACTATGACGGACAGATTCGTAGTCAAAATTAGACATATGGGAGTATGTCAGACAGATTCGTGGTCGGAGTCAGACGTACTAAGATGTATCAAACAGATTTGTAATCAGAATCGGACGTACAAAGGCATATCAGACAGAAACATAATCAGATTCAGTAGTACAGAAGCATAATAGACAGAGTCTTGTCAAGATCAGGGGCGTAGAAGTATAGCAGACAGAATTTTTTTGATTAGAATCAGACCGTTTCCACTAATGTTTCAGTAATTTACAAAAATTTCCCTTGTCGACGTTCCACTATTCATTTACCGGTCCGTTCACCAAGTTTTCACACAAATAGTTTTATGTGCCGCTTGTCTGCTCTTTCTAATGTCCGTACTCATTTTCTTTCCTTTAGGTTATCCCAGAGTTCCCACTTACCTCTTATAGCAGTATTTATGAAAATTGGGTATACTTCCCAGGGGGTCACCCATCCCAGAATTACCCTGGCTCCAGCACGCTTAACATCGAAACATTCATATGTTTTGGTGTGTTATTGCTAGTATAATTGCGTCGACTGCCCCACACGACCTTTGTCACGCCATTTAAGGCAGATTAGGATCTTAGTAAATTTTCGAAAAATTTCCGTAGCGGGTCCCACCCTGGTTTAAACCATACAATTATCAGTTTATCCTTCTGAATCCTCAATGTCCATTCCCATCTGTATGTTCATAGCTGTCTCAAATGGTTCTATCTGGTTTAAAATTATCTTACTTTTACTAATACCCAGAAGAAGAAGATCACGTAATATAATAGAACATAGATATAACCATACGCATATATCTCAAGAAAAGATTAATAATATACCTGGGTTTGCGCTCGATGACGCTCCTGGGTCCTGTCGGCTGGTCAAAGCATATACGCGGTTCAAAGGACCGCCAGAACTAGAAGCTCCGCCGCGACCTCTGCCACGACTCCCTAGTGCCGGCATATCTCGCCCCGTGGGGCGCATGGCTACTGAAGGAGAAGATGAGCCAGCAACTGATCCAGTAGGCTGGGCGGAACCTGAACCACCCTTGTACGGGCACTCCCTCATAACGTGGCCCTGACGGCCGCACGAAAAATAGGCTCCGGTGGCGCGACGACATTCTCCCGAGTGGTGCTTGCCGCATTGAGGACACTGAGGCATAGATAGCCTCGTCTGACTGAACCCCCCACTTTGTTGCGAATCCAAGGCCCTAGAACTCTGCGCCAGACGGACCTGCGCCATCAAAACGCCTGCCGGCGGACTGTGTACCCCGGCCTAACGGAGGGAGGGATCTACCGGACTGCTGCTGCTGAGGCCATCCGCCTCGGGAATCTCCGGAATATCCCGTGAATCTATCCCTTTTGGGCCGTCTCCTATCATGATCGCTTTCTGGCTGTCGCACGCTGCGCCGGTCCTCCATGCCCTGCGCATAAGCCTGTAACCGGGCGATGTCCATATCAGTCTGTGACGCCATCGCCATACAACCATCAACCAGGTAATCGTCTAGCCCCATCACATACCGGTGCATTCTGTCCTCCATATCGGCTACGATAGTAGGAGCATATTGGGCTAGGGAATCAAACTCTAAATTATACTCCCGAATACTCCTGCCTCTTTGCTTTAGCTGCAAAAACCTATCAACTCTCGCCCGTCGCAGCTCTGGAGGGAGCAAATGGCGAAGAAATACGGCCACAAACTCATCCCAGGTAGCTGGGGGAGCACCCTCACCCCTGGACAGCTCCCAGGACTCATACCAATTAGCCGCCACATCCCGTAGTCTGTGCGAGGCAAGCTCAATGGACTCGGTCTCCGAAGCCCTAACCAGTCCCAATGAGCGCCTCATCCCCCGATTGAAGTCATGAGGGTCCTCCTCGGGCTTGGTCCCGAAAAACTCTGGGGGACCGCATGTCAGAAAATCATGGACTCGCAGGCTATCACGCCTGTCATCATCATCCTCACCTCTCCGCCCGCGTCCGCTAGCCTGCCCTGCCACTATCGTCGTCAACAACTGCACGGCCTCCCTCAAAGTCATGTTCTCAGTTTCTGGTTGGGGAGCTGGGGCTTCCAGGGCTACTGGTGGAACTGCCTCCGGCCCCTCCGGTAGTGGTACAGTAGAACCGTCTGACTGGGGCACAACGTCGGGCATGGTCTGGGTGCGGGCTCTAGTAACTCTCTGGGCCCGGCTAGTCTCCCCTGTCTCTGGCACCGCTTTGCCCATCTGGGCGGCCGTCGCCTTCTTTGGAGGCATCGCTGAAAACATAACATCTCGTCAGAAAAGAAAACATCCTGATAGTACAGCTCTAACGCACGATCTAAGATCCAAAGAAAGGGTAACATCCTAAATGCCCTGTAGCCTCCTGTTTATAGATGTGGTGCACAACACACCGATAAACAAGACTCTACTAGACACGGCCTGTAGACATTCCGAGGACTAACCGCTCTGATACCACTTTTGTCACGACCCGACCCCTTGGGCCACGACTGGTACCCTAACTGGGTACCCATACGTACCTACCTAACAGAGTTGGCGAACCAGACAGAGAATTTATGATAGGCGCTCACAGATTAAAACCAATACAAATACGGCGCGCGCGAAAATATACACATACATAAACATACTGACGCTTACACATAAGTCGTTGAGGCTAACATAGCGGACAGAGTCACAAAAGCGTACGTACCTACCTGAATCGTAGCAACCCGTAACCCACATACATATCTACAGGCCTCTAACAGACATACAGAATCATATGATGGGACAGGGCCCCGCCGTACCCAGAATTTACCAAACGTATAGAATGTACAGATGTCAGAAGATATATACCAAAAGTACACGCTCCGGATCAAAGGAGCTCTCCAAAATAGCAGAATCTGTGCCCTAGACTGGCGGCGTATCACCGGGTGCGTCTGTACCTGCGGGCATGTAACGCAGCCCCCGAAGAACCGGGGGTCAGTACGGAAAATGTACCGAGTATGTAAAGCAGAAATGTAACAAATATGAGCATGATCAAGAACAGGAGTACAAAAACATAGCTGTCAAAACCACAGTCAAAGCCGGAGATACAAGGGTATAACTAGCAAAGTCACACTCGAAACCGGAGGTTCAGAAATATAACAGACAGAGCTATAGTGAGGGTCCGTAGTACAAAAAGGTGAGTACCTTATTCGAGACCTCAGGAAAAAGAAATAGTACCAAAGTATAGGTGATGCATGCCAAATCATATAATCATCATATAAGCATATAACATGTCCCGGCCCTCTGATAAGGGACTCGGTGAGTGAAATCATGCGTGTCATAATCATGTACCATGTATTCATAACGTGTCCCGGCCCTCTACTGCGGGTCTCGGTGAAAAATCATCATGTGCCATCCTGGCCACCAACCCCGTATCATCATAACATAAACATATACAGATAACGTGTCCCGGCCCGCAAGTACGAGGGACTCGGTGAATAATGCAGAGGAATGTGCACGAGTAACAGAACCTGGCCCGGGCGCAGTGAAGGAAGCGTTGAGGCATCCACGAACAGATTAATGAGAAACCACATACATACAAATCACTATGCAGACTCAATGGAACTGAAATAGACCAAATGGCAGGTCGAATCAAAGTATCCGAACAATATTCATAATACGCGCCTATATATCATTTGGGAAGGCACGACAGATTATTACCAGAATAAGACTTTCAGATGTCAAAAATAATTTCGTAAGATTTATAGAAAAATATAGTCATATCATGATTAGAATGTTAATCTAGATGTGGTCTGAGAAAATCGGACAAAAACAAAGTAGTTAAAATTATACCGAGAGTATCGGGCCTTGTGGGCCCACCTCGGACCAACCCTAGGCGACGTTCGTAAATTACAGATAGTAGACCTTATGAGGTCGTCCATAATCATTTGGAAGTATTCCGACTCCGTTTAGGAAAGTTGCATACTTAAAGCTCACTTTGAAGACAAGTTATGAGGAAATGGACTCAATCTTACTGAAGAAATTGGGGTGGATTTCAATCTCGAATTCCGAGGGACGGAGTCGTATCTAAGGCTCGCGGCCGAGCCTATTACGTTTAGAACATGCCTAAGAATGAAGGGGTAGGCTTTACATACCTTGGTTGCGTCCTACGCTCGTCCAAACTCGATTCCTGTTTCGCCCAAAAACTGCAAATGGTCACATTTACGAGTTACTATTCATGAGACTTAAAATTTCTAACCTTAACCGATACTTGTCTATAAGAATTTGGGCAGCACCTCCCCTATACATATAGCCTCCCCGAGATTCAACTCGGCACCAAACAATCAACAACCCAACAACAACATCAACAACATCAACAATTATCATAATTCATAATATACGCAATTAGTCTACTTTACGACATAATGCAATAATCCTCATTTCGACTTCACACTCCCAAATCAATACCAACATTCTCTCATTTATTCTAATCAAAGTCATTACAATACCATTCGAAATCATATCATAACATTTCTACAATATATACACGAGATATACACAAGATATACAAACATGCAAACTTTCCATCAAAGCCATAATTTTTCCAATTCGCCTAATCTTTAACATACAAGTTCATAACACATTTCCATCTTCCAAGTTCATCAACATAAATCATCATTTGCACCTTAACCACTTCATTTTCTTAATTTCATAAGATCATACTAAAACGACATACTTTCCGACAACAACTTAACAACAATTTCTTCATGTTAGCTTAACCCATTATTCTTCCATCTACTTCACAAAACCATAACAACACAATTAACATACCAAACAAAATTAATTCATTTTTCCACCATCAACATAACACCACACGGCTACATTCCATATTTCCAATTTCCGTCGAATTCATTCAACTTTCATTTCTAATACAATTTTCTCCATAACTACAACTATAATACAACATAAAAATTCAACTCATTACATCAATACATCAACACACACACACGGCCACTTTCCAACAAACACACCCACTTTGCAAACTTCCATATATTCACAAATTCTATTCATTTCTACATATTACAACATAAACCAAACTTCATAACATAAGAAAATGAATTGCTTCTTACCTTTCTTCAAGTTCTTCACTTGCCACCAAAGCTACTTTCTTGCCAAAATAATTATACCAACTTGAAGAGCACCTTGAGCTTAGTAGAAATTTCAAAAGAGATGGATTTTTGAACCAAGAATCAAGCTCCAAGTATTTTTTTCTTTCCTTTTCTTTTCTCTCTCTCTCTAGGCCGAATTGCCTCTTTCTTTTTCCTCTCAATTTTTCTTTTGTTTTCTTGATAAGTCTTGAAGCTTCTAGGCTTATATAATAATGATCACATGGAAAATTAATTAAAATTCCATGTGCTTGGGCCATTGTTGGCCGGCCACCTCTCTCAAATTGGGCCTCATTTTTCCTTTTTAATTTTGAGCCCAATTGGTTAGAATTCTTGTTTTGTAATTCCCGAAACTAATTTCCAAAATTTCTATTTTGCCCTTGGCCTCCTCTCGTATCTCCACATCAATATTTTCCTGAGTAACATATGCATATTGGCTAGAATCAAAATATAGCCTCATTTCTCCCAAGCCACAAATTATTTTGAATTTTCCGAGTGTTCGAAATTACGGGATATAATAATTTACTTGGCATAATTAACCGTTCTTCATGCATACTTTCTTATCTTTGGGAAAAGTATAGAAAGAAATAATATTTTCTTATTGTGAAATAGTCTAGATTCACATAGAGGTTAAATGCATTCATACAACGATCCATTAGAAGTATATCAAGATCAAGACCCATGATCATACACTTTATCTGACGGGGACACAACCTTGTTTTTTTTTACCCATATATTTACAACTCTAAATTACTAGTCACTCTAAATTAGTGCACAAACCAAAACCCTTATAAAACCCTTTTTTTGGAATACGCCAGGACCGCAAGATTAGTATAATACTTGTCTAGTGAACTTTTCACGCCTTATTCTCTGTGAGATTCAACCCCAACCTTGTTGGGTTACTATATTTGACATTGTCAGCTTTACGCTATTAAAAGGTGTAATTTGAGCGTATCACCGGTTCAAGAAAATGAAGTTGGACCCGCCCAGGCACCAGCCGGATTCATTGCTACTCCTGTTCTTCAGGACATTAGGGCGCATCTTATTTTTTTAGCGTATGGCCCAGGTAGGCATATTACCGGCTACCCCAGAGGGTTCCCAGACTAGAATTAGAGCTTTGACTCTCGATCCTATAGTTGTGGTAGGGTATAGGACTCCAAGGGCACAACCAGCTACAACAATTCTAAGTGTTGCTATTCGCCCAGTTGCCCAGGTTACGATGACCGTTGAAGAGAAGCAGAGGTGGGATAAGATCGACAAGATAAAGCCACCATAGTATGATGGGCATCCTGATGATGATGCATATGATTTTTTGGTTAGTTTCCATGAGCGTCTACACAATTTGAGGTTGGTTGAGTCCAACAGAGTTTATTTTGTGGCTATGTAGATAGTTGGCCCTGCCAAGCAATGGTGGAGAGTTTTTGTTGATATTAAGACCAGCTGGGTCACCTCCACTTACTTGGGTCGAGTTTTCTCACGTGTTTCTGGATGAGTGGGTTCCCCATAGCTTCAGGGATGAGAGGTGTGAGCAGTGTGATAAGTTAGGACTGAGTATGAAATGATGTTTCACTCCCTATCTCTCCATGCCTCAACTGTTCTACCTGATCAGACTAAATAGATTATGAAGTTTATTAGGGGGCTGTCCTACCACATTCGGGTTACAGTGATGTAGGTTGCAGCTTCGGGAGGCACTTTTCAGCAAGTGGGGGATGACGCTAGGAGCGTTGAGGCTATCAGGCATGATGAGTTTGGGGATAAATAGAGAAAAAAGCCCCGCAACATTTGCTGTTATGGAGGTACCTCATCTAGAAGTAGGAGTCATCATGGTAAGGTTTATCATCCTCAGTTCAGCACACCCATTTAGGCAGTGATACAGACTTTGACAGGTAGTTGTTCAGCCTGTGGTGCTCATGGTTCAGGGCACAGTTCTCAGGGTTCTCATTCCTAACCTGGTGGTTGAGGTGGTCATTCCAGTTATTCTAGCCCTCCCCAAGCATCTCTTGGCTCGTCAAGGTTGTTATGAGTGTTGTGACTTAGGGAATTTCATCAGGGAGTGCCCCAGACTTAAACAGGAAGGCCCACACTCAGGTTCTTAGATTGTTGCACCTAGATCAGTGGCACAGCCGGCTAGATGTGGTGCACAGGGTGGCAGAGGTAGTTCTTATATTGGTAGAGGTGGTACTCAGACTGGCCGTGGTGGTGGTCGCGAAGGTTCTCAGGCCGAGGGTGGCCGTGCTCAATTATGTATTTCCAGGTAGACCAGAGGCAAAAACTTCTCACGCAGTTATCACAGGTACTATTTTGGTATGTCGCCGGTCAACTATGACACTATTTGATCACAGCTATACATATTCCTATATGTCTATTTTGCTTTGGATTTAGCTATGATGTGTAAGTAACTCAATTTCCCTATTAATGTTTCTACTCTTGTTGGGGATTCCATAGCGGTGGATCGGTGTATCAATCCTGTCTTATGACTTTGATGAGATATGATACTTGGGGGGATTTGATGATTCTAGACATGGTAGATTTATACATTATCCTTGGTATGATTAGGTTGTCCGTTATCCTGCGATCTTGGATTGTCATGCCAAGATGGTTACCTTAGCTATGATGGGAGTTCCCTAGGTTGGAGTGGAAGGGTGATTCTAGCTGTGCGCCGAAGAAAGTGATATCGTTCCTTAAGGCTCGTCTGATGGAGTGGTACGCTCAAATTATACCTATTAATTATATAACGCGGACGTGTCAAATATAGTAACCCAAAGGGTTGGGGTCAAATCCCATAGGGAATATAGTGTGAAAAGGTTACTAAAGTCGTAGAATGCTAAATTTCGATCTAATGTCTTAATCCGATGATTTTGGTAAAAGTTGGTGTTTTATGACTAATTTCTAACTAATTGCTTTGGGTGGTAATTTATAGTAAAAGAAACTAAGGTTGTGTCCCCGTTAGATAGAGTGTATGATCATGGGTATTGATCTTGATATACTTCTAATGGATTGCTATATGAATGCACTTAACCTCTATGTGAATCTCTACTATTTTCCAATAAATAAAGATTATTTCTTTCTATGATTTTCCCAACTATAAGAAAGTGATATGAAGAACGGTTAATTATGCCAAATAGATTTTTCTTATTCCTAAGTGAATCTATTAAACAAAGTTTAAAGCTTTGAGTTCTTGTTATTTATTCTTACCAACCCTAATTATTTTCCCAAATAAACCAAGCTTTATGGCTTTAATCAGTATTTGCAACCATTAATTATGAATGAAGAATGAAGAACAAATAAACCCTAATAATCCATTATGTGTATATCAATCACAAACCCAATCACAAAACACCCATCATTGGGTCACAACCCTAGTAAGGGAATTTAGCTACTCATGACAAAGAACAAGAAATAAGAAATTGAAGAATTCATAATTGCTTACTTTGGAAGAAAAGAGGAATTGCTAATACTTGAATTGATGCTTGAACCTTCAAAAACTAGAGAGCATTTAATATTCTAAGCCAAAAGACAAAATACAATAACTGGTCCCAATTAACCCTATAATGAGCTATATATAAGTTACAAAAACGTAAAATTACAGAATTTGCCCTTAAGTCCAAGGCGGTACTTATACGGTTCGTACAATGTTTCACAAAAAGTATAAGACTTATACGGCCTTCATCCTTGTGTCTGCAGAGAACAATACGAACTGGTAGTCCACGGTTCGTAGAACTTTATACGGCCCGTACAACCTGCCCGTGAAGCTTCTTCCATCCTTCATCACATCCACTTATACGGCCTGTATAATGTTGTACGGTCCGTATAAGTGTTCGTGTTTCAGCGTCTCTCCACTGTGACATTCTGTTGCTTTGCTGCCTTTTGTACGACCAGAAATATGGTCCTTGCAACTTTCTACGGACCGTGAAAATCAAGCTTCATTGCAACTTTTCTGTAACTTCTAATTCTTGAACCTGAACTCTATGATTTACCTGAAACATGACAAAAACACATCAAAACAACACCCGCTTGCCTAAAAACAAGTAAAACTTCTCGTAAAAAGGTATCAATTGTGCCTCAATTTCCCGGCACATCAACACCCCCAACTTAAAGTCTTTGTTTTTCCTCAAGCAAGTAGTGGACACAACTAGGACTCAACTAACACCTAGATATCATAGAGTAATAATGTCTACATTGGTTTTGACTTTGAACTACCGGCATTCATGTTTTTCTTCCAAGGACCCCCCCCCCCTTATTTTTCGATTCTCAAACCATATACACAACCCAAGAACGCTATGACTAACAATGAAGCTTCAATGCATGACATTACATTATCAAACATATCATGTTGCACACAAATGCTACTTTAGGCGGTCACCTTAATTTGCTCAATTCTCAACCTTATGCCCTCACATAGACCAAAGAATGTCCCAACACACATATATACAACAAGAATGGGACGAAGACGAATGAGAAAAGAAAAACACTTACACTCACAAGGAACTTCATATCTACACATGCAAATACCAATGGCTTGCCCTTATTTTCTCTGTTTTCATCCTAGGCTTGTTCGGTTGTGATCACATCAGGTACACCCACCCCCAACTATAGATCATGCAATGTCCCCAATGCATCAACTCTAGGTACAATATTAAAAATGGTAAGGGATACCTGGGTGCCCTAGGCGTTATGTTCCTCGACTTGGGACTGTGCTTCCTCAGACGCAGCAATATTAGGCGTCGCCTCTCGTGGCTGGCTGCCCGACGCGCCCATTGGATCTAGATAGTTTTCGCGTAGCGAGTTCAAGGCAGCAGCTTGCACCATCTCCTCCTCCTGTTTGTGCAGCCTCTTGTTACTCTCATTCACATCCCCAACTACGGCATGTAGTGGTTGTTTTCCCTACGCCTTTTCTCCTTCCTCTCCTTTTTCCTCAGAGTCGAACAGGTTCTGGATTAGGATATCAATATCCATGTTGGTGTGTGGTGCCAGAACAGGTTCCTCTACTCGCTCGCACGCCTTTAGCGCGACCAATTCAGCCTTAAGCTTTTCCAATTCGGTATTAAATGCAGCTGAACTTCCCCCTGATTTCGACTGCTCCAAAGCAACCAACCTCGTCTTAAACCCGTCCAATCGTTCTTGGAAAACCTCGCAAGACCAAGCATATTCCTTCCCAATTTCTCTCTTGGCAATGTTGATTTGCTTATTTATTTGGCGCTTAAGCTTCTGCAGGATCACCTCAAGTTATTTTTCAGCCTTTAATGTTTTGAAGGCTAACTCTCGATAACTCGCTCTCGAAAATGTAAACCAATCAACTCCAGATTGTGCTGCATGAGATGGAGCAGATGAAGTGGTAGGACCCACAGAAGTAGCGGTTGCGAGGGCAGGAGGTGGTGGTGGATCAGTAGTGGCAGTAGTACCAGAAGCGACCTCAACTGCCACAGTACTAGGATCAGTGGCATGGGCCTGAGCTGTAGCATCAGTACTACCAGCTTCAGGCATCTCAGGATCAGTAGCAATAGTATCTCCTATGGCCCTAGACTCAGACTCGGGTGGAGCCTCTATATCTGCATCAGGTGGGACCAAAAATATCTCCAGTGCATCCCCTTTTTTACCCTTTCGCCAGTCCCCAAACTTCTTACTTTTGGTGCATTGGCCCCGATCTGGAATGCCGGCAACCTAAGCTCTTCTGTACAGTTCCGTGATAAGACACGGGAATGCCAATGAAGTCATAGTCTGGGGTGATCTCTGTCGAATTTCATCAGCTATCATACGCCCCATGTTCACTGGATACTGACTCATTATCGCTGCAATACCCAATGCCTGTGCAACTGTGATTGTATTGTCATTTTGGGTCACCAACAGTATGTATCTCATCAGGTGCCACCAGAATCGAGCTTCCTTGTTGAGTGTACTCTTGACAATCTTTGGGCTCTGTTGGGTTACCCATTCTACCTCCGGGTGGGCAATCACCGCAGCCACCCATTTGACCACCGACCAATGATTTCGGTCAGCCAACTTATCTAAGTACTCTTTCTCATCCTCCGGTGCCTAAAATTCCTCCCCGAAATAAATTATGTTGATAGCCTCAGCTGAGATGTCAACCTTGACATTCCACACCGTAATTTCATCAAGCAACGGGAGAGCAGTATTAGTCTAACTGGGTTTTTTCATCCTCAACAACTTAGCCCCGTAGTTAGCATAAAACTTCCACACAATCTCTGGGCAAAATTCCCCCGCAGGTTCAGCAAACCCCTCTAACCTGTAGAATCGGAGTGTTTCGGCTGTGTTGGGAAAAGCCTCAATACCCTCAAACAACAATTTCCTCTCTTCCCATATACTTCGATTTGGCTAACCCCCATGCTTGATAGTAGACAGAACCCCCTCGAATAACTCATTTCACCCCGGAACTCCAAACCGCAAAACATCCTCTGGTAGTGTTTTACTTCGTAAAACCAACAAGCGTTTGTCGTGTGCTGATTCTGGCGAAGCATCAGAGTTTGGAGCTCGGGTGTCTGTCGACTCAGATGAGCCACACTAGTTCGAATCTCCCTCATTATCTGAGGAGTCACCTGTCTCCATTCCAGCTTCCCCAGATTTTTCTTCTCCCTCCTAGGTGGAAAGAGTCATGGTTGGGGGTTGAGGATTGTTAGCCCCCCTGACCTTTTTCACTGGTATGACCTTATCGTCTGAGCCCTCATCCCGCAAGCGAAGGTCTGTCTCTGGTTAGTCACGGGCTCGACCTCGGCCCCTACCAGGTCAGGGCCCCGTACCCCTTCGTACATTGCGTTTTTGAACCATGCCTGCAAAAGAACCTATGTTACTGATGGGTCTCAGAAGTGACAGCTAACTGAGAACATAGTTCTCTCTATTAATTTTTTTTTTGGGTCGTATAAGTCTTATACGGTTCGTATAATATTATACGGGCCGTATAAGTAAGGGTATATGGGAAACAGACTATTCAGAACCCCATTTGTGAACCACGAACAAGTTTCACAGATCGTATAATGTTATACGGTCCGTATAACAGCCTGACTCGTGTGATTCAAAAACAAGGGCTTTCGCCAGCCCATCAGTCCTATACGACTTTTTGGTTACAACAGATTATCACATACACAGTATTCCATGGTTTTAATTCTTACGGGGGTGGGGCTACTCAGACTTCACCCATTTTTCCTATTTTACAATTCACTAGCATTTTTAAGGCATTTGTATTAGTGGGCATCACAACATCCGAGTCCAAAAACATAGATTCTTCAGTTGAAATGCCCTCTGCCTCAGTAGAGCGTTGAATCACCCCATGAGTTTATAACAACCTATTATGCCCATCCCTATTTTAGAAAATCATTAACCATGGAAAATTTTACTACCATCTTAAGTATACCAATATCCAACACAAGATTTTCACCAATCAAGCAAAATTTCGGATTGAAACATTAACATACCTGTGCCTTGATGACTTTGAGAAGGGTCCTTGAGGAACACCTTGTGCAAAACAAGGGCAGAAAGAGAAAAGAAAACCCAAAAAAAAAAGATTTTTATCTTGAACAGAGGGTTAATTTTTTTACTATGGGGATGGATTTTGCTGGGTGTTTATGGGTGCTTGGATGAATTTATGGGTTTGGGAATATGGAATTCGCGTGGGTAAAGGTAGATAAATTGGGGGGATCGTGGGGTTTAATGGAGGGAGTGGAACTGATAAAAGAAACGGGCAGGTGAAAGGTTTAAAAACCCTCTGTTCGCGATTTTTTTTAGTTATACGGGTCGTATAACAATATACGGTCTGTGTAACATAAATTTTCTTCACTAACCCATGTTTGAGCACATCCTAACTACACGATTATTTATACGGCCTGTATAATATTATACGGTTCGTGAAAATGATCATGTATGGAGGATATCTTCAAACAGTGTTCTGCCTGATTTTCTTACCTTCCACGACTGGATTATACAGTCTGTATATGTCCAGTTTCTTCCAGGCTTCAGTGATTTTTTCAGCAACTTTTTTTAACCTGCACCAAAACAAACGTTACCCTATATTTAACCAGAAACAAGAAGGAAAATAATCATTACACTTGGGTTGCCTCCCAAGAAGCGCTTGATTTAACGTCACCGCACGACGGTGGTAGCTATTCACTCCTTATGTGCGTACACCAGATCATTGTTCGTTCCGAGGTGCTTCAACCGGTATCGGTCAACAATTCTATCTTCCGAAACCATCCCGTGATAGTGCTTCAACCTTTGCCCATTCACCATAAATGTCTGAGTTCCATATCTGGACTTCAACTCAATCGCTCCATGGGGTGAAACACCTACCGCCTCAAACGGACCAGACCACCTTGATTTTAGCTTACCCGGTAGCACCTTCAACCGAGAGTTAAACAGCAAGACAGGATAACCCTTGTAGAACTCTCGCTTAAGAATTTTCTTGTCATGGTATTGCTTCATCCTTTCTTTATATAGTGCTGCACTCTCATATGCCTGGTACGAAAACTCATCCATCTCATTTAGTTGAAACAACCTGAGCTTGGTCGCTTCTTCCCAATCCATATTCAATTTCTTCAAAGCCCACATAGCCTTGTGCTCAAGTTCAACCGGCAAGTGACAAGTTTTTCCGAAAATAAGCTTAAAGGGTGAAGTTCCAATAGGAGTCTTGAAAGCAGTCCGGTATGCCCATAGAGCATCATTGAGCTTGCAGGCCCAATTAGTTCTATTTGCATTTACTATTTTTGCTAGAATACTCTTGATCTCCCGATTGGATACTTCAACTTGCCCACTTGTCTGAGGATGATAAGGCGTTGCCACCCTATGTTTTCCACTATATTTCCCCATCAATCCCGCGAAAGCTCTATTATAAAAATGGGACCTACCATCACTGATTATAGCCCTCAGAGTACCAACTCGAGTAAATATGTTCTTCTTGAGGAACCCTATGACACTCTTGGCCTCATTATTAGGTAAAGCCACCGCTTCTACCCATTTTGACACATAATCCACATCAACCAAGATGTATTTTATGCCACCTGAACTCACAAAGGGTCCCATAAATTCAATCCCCCGGACATCAAACACTTCTAATTCCATAACAAAATTCAGAGGCATCACTTGCGTTCTGCGTATATTCACTTGCCTCTGACATTGAGCACAAGACCGCACCAATAGATTAGCATCATGAAAGATAGTCGGCCAGTAACAATCGCATTCAAGTACCTTAGCTACAGTCCGGTTACCACTATGATGACCCCCAACAGAAGGGTCATGGCACGCCTTTAAAATGGCCATCACTTCACTTTCAGGAACACAACACCGAATTATGTTGTCAGCGCATGTTCGGAACAAATAAGGCTCGTCCCAATAACACTGCCGAGCATCCCGCAAGAACTTCTTCTTTTGGTAAGCTTTGATATCTTCTGGAACTATGCCTGTCACCAAATAATTGGCAATGTCAGCATACCACGGTGCTACCTCCATTGACACCGCCAACACCCTCTCATCTGGAAAAGCATCATCTATATCTAGCTCATCAGACGGTCTCCCAGCTTCTTCTCAGTCAGACAACAAATAGCACGCCTATACTCCCACAACACCTCCAAAAGCTGTAGAATTTGCTCCTCAGTCAGTAGGCTGAAACAATCACCGACAATGTATTTTCCGAACCAAAAAACTCATACTTCAGATGTGATGGGAGTTGCTTAAGCTCCAACTTAGGTGGCTCAATAATCGAAGGAGTTGCTGGAGGAGTTGTTCTATTTTCCAGATCAAGATTTAGCTTCTTTGGGTGGTAAGAATATGAACCCAACCCAACAAGTGAATTAACTGTCTCCACATAACCTTTCATGTCCTCAGCATCAAAGTTCACAAGAATACAAGCGAGAGTTTCACCCAAACTTTCTTTTTCCATCTTGAACTCCACTGCCTCATCAACAACATCAAACGAATCAATTACTGAAATACTCTCGTAAGCACTTGGTAACTTCATCCCTTTCCTAGCCTGAAAAGTAACTTTTTCATCGTTGACTCGAAACTTGATTTCATTTTTCTCCGAATCCATCAGAGCTCTCCCTATAGCAAGGAAAGGTCTCCTCAGAATAATAGGAATTTCCCGATCAACAACACAGTCCAGAATCACAAAATTAGCGGGCAACATAAAATCACCAACCCGCACAAGTACATCATCAACCACCGAACAGGTCTTTTCATAAACCTATTAGCCATTTGTAACCTCATAGTAGTCGGCCTTGGCATCCCCAAACCTAATTATTTGTATATAGCAAGGGGCATCAAATTAATACTCGTCCCATTATCACACAAAGCACGAGCAACATCATGGTGCCCAACAGAACAGGGAATGGTGAAAGCCCCAGGATCACCCTTTTCCTGAATAGTAGTGGTTGAGATGATGGAACTCACAGTGTGAGTCAAACTCACGGTTTCATGTTGAACCGTTTTCTTCTTGGTCAGCAGTTCCTTCAAATATTTGGCAAAACCAGGCATCTCCTTGACAGCTTCCAAGAAGAGGAAATTAAGAGATAACTGCTTCATCTGATCATAAAACTTCTCGAACTTAGAATCCTCCTCTTCTTTACCAACCTCTGAGGAAAGGGAGGTTTAGACTTGAAAAGCTGAGTCAAAGGGCAGAGAGCCCCGTTCACATTCTGCTTGCTCGTGTTATCAGCATCCTTCACTATCTCTGGCATATCAGCAACCTTCTTGTCAGTAGGATTATCATCAACAATAATGGGTGCTTCAGACTGCACCTCATCCTCTTCATCTATCGGCTCAAGATCAACCACCTTCTTATCAGCCCCTTGGAGTATTTTACCACTCCTAGTCATGATGGCAAACAAACGGTCTACACCGCCTCCCCCATTCTTTAGATTAGGAATAGTGTCACTCGGAAGTCCTCCCTTTTTAGGAGGGTGCTTCTCTCTAGAAATATCCCTCATCTGTGACTCAAGCTTCTGAAAAGCCATTATATGGGAACCCACTGTCTCTGTCAGCCCAGATAAAGTCCTCTCAGATTTAGACTGATTTGCCAGAATCCTCTTAAGCATTGCTTCAACCTTCGAACTACCTGGCTCTGTTGACTGCCCTTTCGGTGGTATATAATGATTGGACCTCTTATTCCAAAAATTGTTACTATTGTTGTAGCTCCCTTGGTTCGCACCACCATAATTATTGTTGTAGTTCTCTGAGTTGTTATAAGCACTTTGACCTTGCTGAGGTCTCTATTAATTCTGATTCTGGTAACCACCTTTGTAGTTCTGCCTTTGATAACCCCCTTGAGGGTTATTCACATAGTAGCATCTTCAACCTGCATAGGGGGCCTATCATGAAAAGGACCATCTTGAGCATGGTACATCCCTTTTGACAAAACTGTATCATCCTCACACACATTTACCTTCTTAATATGGGTTTCATCAAACTTCTTTGTTAGCATGGAAATATTTGTGGCAAGCTTTGCCAATGTCTGCTGGGTATCTAGATTCTCCTTTACCATATTCTGGATCATAGCACTACCGTAAGGTACAACATCAGCATTGTTTGAGTGTCAAGCCTGATTGTGAGTAGTCAGCTTGTCAAGTATGTTTGTCACTCATCGATAAGATTTTTTCATAAAACAACCATCAGCTGCATTATTAGCAATTGACTGTGTCACTGGATCTAGCTCTCGATAGAATTTCTCCATTAATATGCGCTCCGAAAAACCATGATTCGGACTCTTCTGCAAATACTCCTTGAATCTCTCCCAGGATTCATACTTGTTTCCCCGGTCGCTGCTTAAAGTCATAGATCTTGTCATGAATTTCAGCCTTCTTGCTGGGGGGTACCACTTCTTGAGAAAAGCAGCCACCATCTCTGCCCATGTAGTAATCGAGTTTCGGGGTAGCTTCTCAAACCATGTTCTTGCATCTCCAGCTAAAGAATATTTGAATAACCTCAGCCGAATAACATCTTGTGAAACATTGTTTTGGATGTGATTAGCACATGCATCCACAAAATTCTACAAATGACGTTGAGAGTCATTCTCGGTAGAGTTCCAAAAGTATCCCTCAAGCTTCAACAACTGGTATAGAGGAGTCAATTTTCATGCTAGTAGCTCCAACTCGAGGATGAACAATAGCAAATGCATAGTCTTCTTCTGGAACAAGATCAGCGAAACATTCTCATCATCTGATTCATTCGCCTGATTATTCAATCGATTCCCCTAGTTACCAGCACGTTGATTTTGCTGATTCTGATTCATGCTCACCTCGTTTGCACAGAGTAGCAAACAAGGTGGGATGGAATAAGTAAAAGACTTTAATCAAAGTAAACACTATTTAGTAATTTCAAAACCGTATTCCCCGGCAACGGCGCCAAAATTTGATACGCTCAAATTACACCTATTAATGGTATAACGTGGACGTTATCAAATATAGTAACCCAACAAGGTTGGGGTCGAATCCCACAGGGAATGTGATATGAAAAGGTTACTAAAGTCATAAAATGCTAAATTTAGGTCTAATGTCTTAATCCGATAATTTTGGTAAAAGTTGGTGTTTTATGAATAATTTCTAACTAATTGCTTTGGGTGGTAATTTAGAGTAAAAGAAACTAAGGTTGTGTCCCCGTTAGATAAAGTGTATGATCATGGGTATTGATCTTTATATACTTCTAATGGATTTCTATATGAATGCACTTAACCTCTATGTGAATCTCTACTATTTTCCAATAAATAAAGATTATTTCTTTCTATGATTTTTCCAACTATAAGAAAGTGATATGAAGAACGGTTAATTATCCCAAGCAGATTCATCTTATTCCTAAGTGAATCTATTAAACAAAGTATAAAGCTTTGAGTTCTTGTTATTTATTCTTACCAACCTTAATTATTTTCCCAAATAAATCAAGATTTATGACTTTAATCAATGTTTGCAACCATTAATTATGAATGAAGAATGAAGAATAAATAAACCCTAATAATCCATTATGTGTATATCAATTACAAACCCAATAAAAAAAACACCCATCATTGGGTCACAACCCTAGTAAGGGAATTTAGCTACTCATGACAAAGAACAAGAAATAAGAAATTGAAGAATTCATAATTGCTTACTTTGGAAGAAAAGAGGAATTGCTAATACTTGAATTGATGTTTGAACCTTCAAAAACTAGAGAGCATTTAATGTTCTAAGACAAAAGTCAAAATATAAAAACTGGTCCCAATTAACCCTATAATGAGCTATTTATAGGTTTCAAAAATGTAAAATTATAGAATTTGCACTTAAGTCCAAGGCGGTACTTATACGGTCCGTACAATGTTTCACGAAAAGTATAAGACTTATACGGCTTTTATCCTTGTGTCTGCAGAGAATAATACGAACTGGTATTCCATGGTTCGTAGATCTTTATACGGCCCGTACAACCTGCCCATGAAGCTTCTTCCATCCTTCATCACATCCACTTATACGGCCTGTATAATGTTGTACGGTCCGTATAAGTGTTCGTGTTTCAGCGTCTCTCCACTGTGACATTCTGTTGCTTTGCCGCCTTTTGTATGACCAGAAATACGGTCCGTGCAACTTTCTACGGACCGTGAAAATCAAGCTTCAGTGCAACTTTTCTGTAACTTCTAATTCTTGAAGCCGAACTCTATGATTTACCTGAAACATGACAAAAACACATCAAAACAACACCCATTTGCCTGAAAACAAGTAAAACTTCTCGTAAAAAGGTATCAATTGTGCCTCAATTTCTCGGCACATCATAGAGGGCAAGGAGTGTTTAGCATATTTGGGTTATGTTAGTGATACGAGCGCAGATACTTCTCCACTTTAGTCTGTACCAGTGGTGAAGGAGTTCTCGAGGTGTTTCCGATAGATTTACTAGGTGCTCCACCAAATAGTGACATTGATTTTTGTATTGACTTGGGGTCAAGCTCCAAGTCTACTTCTATTCTGCCTTATCTGATGGCACCAGCAGAGGTGAAGGAGTTGAAGGAACAGTTGCAAGATATGTTAATTATGGGGTTCATTAGACCTAGTTTTTCCCCTTGGGGTGCTCCAGTGTTATTTGTAAAGAATATGGATGGCACCATGCATATGTGTATTGACTATCGACAGTTGAACAAGATTACCATCAAGAATGAGTATCCCATTCCTCGGATTGATGATTTGTTTGATCAGCTTAAAAGTGCATCGGTCTTGTCGAAGACCTAGTTGAGGTCCAGTTATCACCAGTCGAAGATTAGGGCAGAGAATATCTCTAAGGCAGCCTTCGGGACCCGTTATAGTCACTATGAGGTCTTAATTGTTATGTATTTTGGGCTGACTAATGCCCAACAGCCTTTATAGATTTGATGAACGGGGTGTTTTCAGATAGTACTTGGATTCCTTTGTGGTTGTTTTCATTGATGACATCTTGATATACTATCGTAGTAGAGCAGAGCAAGAGTGGCACGTGAGGATCGTTTTTGGAATTCTGAAGGAGAAGCAATTATATGCTAAGTTCTCAAAGTGTGAGTTTTGGCTTGATTCTGTGGCATTCTAGGGTCATGTAGTGACCATGGATGGGATTATGGTATATTTTAAGAAGATTGAGGTAGTTCGTGATTGGGTCAAGTCTACTTCGATTACCAAGATTCGGAGTTTCATTAGCCTCGCTAGTTATTATCGATGTTTTGTAGAGGGATCTTCTTCTACTGCATCTCTTTTGACAAGATTGACTCAGAAAAATGTACCCTATCAGTGGTTGGAGGAGTGCGAGCTTTCAAAATCTCATGACTTTATTTACCACAACTCCTATTTTGACTCTTCCCGTGGAGGGAGAGGGTTTTACTGTGTATTTCGAAACTTCGCAGATTAGCCTTGGTTGCATTTTGATGCAAAAAGCGAAAGTCATAGCTATGCTTCAAGGCAGTTGAAGGTGCATGAGAAGAACCACCCCACTCATGATTTAGAGTTGGAGGCAGTAGTATTTGCATTGAAGATTTGGAGGCATTACTTATATGGTGTGCATTATGAGGTGTTTACCGATCATAAGAGTCATCATCATATTTTCAATCAGAGGGATCTTAATTTGAGGTAGTGAAGTGGTTAGAGATACTTACGGACTATGAGATGTCAATTCTAAATCATCCGAGCAAGGCTAATGTAATGGTGGATGCCTTGTGTCGCAAGACGGTGAGTATGGGTAGCCTAGCATGTTTACAGATTGGGGAGCGGCCTTTGGCTAGGGATGCTCAGGATTTGGCTAACAACATGGTTCAACTTGATATTCAGAAACTGCAAGGTTTTGGCTTGTATGTTTGCACGATCTTCCTTATTAGAGCAGATTAGAGCCCAGCAATTTGACGATCCAAAGTTGTGCAAAATTCGAGAGAATGTGTTGAAGCGAAAGGCAAGAGAGGCTACTCTTGATGGCGCGGGAGTTTTGAGGATCGAGGGTCACACATGTGTTCCTCAGGTGGGTGATTTCACTAGATTGATCGTGGAGGAGGCTCACAGTCTTAGGTATTTTATTCATCCGAAGGCTACAAATATGTATTGGGATTTGAAGAAACATTATTGGTGGTAGTAGTATGAAAAGGGATATCGTAGGATTTGTGGCTAAGTGTTTGAATTGTCAACAAATGAAGTATAAGCACCAAAGCCAGGTGGAATTACTTAGAGGATGCCCATAACTGAGTGGAAATGGGAGAGGATTTCTGTGGACTTTGTGGTAGGATGCCACAGACTTTAGGGAAATTTGATGCTATTTGGGTCATTGTGGACCGTTTGTGTCATGACCAAAACTGATGAGTGATGACGAGTGCCTGACCCTACTGACCAGATACCCTTATACCTGTACCTGGATCTCACTGAACAATAGGGCAGCCTATATATGACTTATAACTGAACGATAATGACTCTTGTAAGAACAACACCATGAACTCGACATCAAGAACTTAAAACCACATGTACATATATACTGAAAATAACAATGCAAGCTGACTAGGCCGCCACATATGTTGTACAACAAATAAGAGCCGACAAGGCTACATAACATTCTAACTACATACATCTATCTACAGACCTCTAATGGAATACAAAGCTGTAGAAAGGACGAGACAGGACCCCGTCATACCCATATATACATATCAAAATAGCTTACCAAAAATAGACTGCAGCCCCAAACCAAGTGGAGCACACTGACTACTGCTGGGTGGAAGTCCTACTGAGCTGGACCGCCTGTCTGTCTACCTAAACCTAGGGGCATGAACGCAGCCCCCCAAGCAAATGGGAGTCAGTATAAATAATGTACCGAGTATGCAAGGCATAAGAGCAACATATACATAAGAATCATGAAAGAAAGCCGAAACATGGAAGCTAATCCAAGTATCTAAATACATCGACGTGACTGAACATTTGGAAGGACCTGTATAACTCTGTACAACTAAAAGTGCCTCTGAGGGCGTATGATATGCATGCTTTCTTTTAAAAATACATATATCATAATATAATTGTTAGCGCTATGGAACGTACAACCCGGTCCATAATGTTAGTGTTATGGAACGTACAGCCCGATCCATATGTCATGTCATCCCGCATCCGGCATAATCTCATACCGTACCCACTACAGTGGTGTGCACATCTACGTGCCTGCCCGACCGACTATAGTATGACGCTGTGTGAAAAATAGTTGTACATATATATATAAGTGCATGAAACACTCGTAAAAGAATACTCTGATCTCCTCGGGGTAACATAAGATCTCCCAGTAACATAAGAAGGGAGCATGTCACTATAATAGATCTTTGGAAGCTATAGATATGAAACATATAAAGTCAAGGATATAATGAATCCTATACTGTCTAAGAATAGAGTCTTTGGAACTCGCTCGTTCACTTTTTTTGTTCGTATCATAAGGAACATGCCAAAATGAAAGGAAGGGATAGCCTTAACATACCTTATTCGCTCCTCAAGCTAACTATGCTTATGTCCCGAGCTTGACAAATATACACACAACACCAAGTATGCTGACTATTAGACTAGAACGTGCTTATATTCCCAACTTTAAACTAGTTCATAACTTAACGAAATTCGGGCAGCATTTCCTCTGTAAACTCAACAATCCCTCAAGTTCCAATTCAACCCAAACATCAACAACAATACCAAAAAAAACAATATCAATACTTGCATATCAATATATAATCAATCAATTCCAAAATATCTCCCAAAACAACCCCTAATCTCAACTTAAACTCGATCAACTTGCCGCTTTCACAACTATATTTTCTTCATTTTAAAACATTAAAACTTTTGGTAATCAATCCAATAAAAAGGGTAAGAATCATATACATACCTTGAAGGAACTAGGACTCCAAAAACCAAACTTCAAATCCACCTCCTAAGCTCAACAACCTCAATAGAATACTAGGAACAACTTCCTCTTCACTAGCTCGGGTTTACGAGGCTCGAATCTTGCTAAAACTTGACTAATATGTTCGGTAATGTTGGGAGGAATATATTAGGGTTTATATCTTGTTGGGAAAATGAAAAATGAGGATAAAAAATGTGTGGGCTATATATGTAGTAAGTGGAATAAAGCTCCACCGCCTCAGGGTCGATGAGCAGGGTCGACGACTCGTCAACACATCGACCCCTACTCGTCGACCCGTCAACACGTCAATGGCTGTCGACATACACTGTCCTTCCACAACCTGAGATTCAGGGGCTTTTTGAGGTTGACGGCGTGAAAGGATGCCACGTCAATATATTGACGGGCCGTCCCTTTGCACCGTCAAAGTGCACGGGTCCCTAGTTCCCTGAGTTACTCTAGTTCATTTTGATTCGATTCGTTTAACTTCTAATCCTATCGTATTGTAAGGAACATATACTTGTGCTTGGGTATATACGAGATAAGGCACTTAATATCTCACAAACTCGGGTACAAATCTCCATTCTATGGTTATACACAACTAGGAAGCCATAGACTTTCTTACGATGGAAAAGAGAGGCGTAACATTCTCCCCCCTTAGAAACATTCGTCCTCGAATGTTGAGAGTTGTAAAAATTTTGGCAGAGTCTCCCCTGTAACTATACCTATCCAACCTGTAAACAACAACCCAAAATAATGGCACACATGGCCACATGCTAAAATATACAACATTATGGCCTCACAAGACCAATCATAATAGCTATAAAAAAATCCAATACCTGGGGATAATGATGTCTCAAATTGGGCCTCCTGGACAACGAAAACAAATGCAGGAACTTAGTCTTCATCTCCTCTTCAGATTCCCAAGTCATTTCCTCGACATTATTGTTTCTCTAGAGTACTTTAATATAAGCTACATCCTTAGTCCGCAGCCGACGAACTTGTCTATCTAATATGGCCATAAGGATTTTCTCGTATGATAACTGCTCGGTCACCTAGACTTCGTCTATTGGTATGACTCTCGAGGGATCTCCTATGTACTTATGGAGCATGGACACATGGAATACTGGCTGTATAGATTCCAACTCAGAATGTAGCTCTAACTCATATTCTACCTTACCCACTGTACGAATGAGTCTATATGGCCCAATGTATCGAGGGCTTAACTTACCCTTCTTGACCAATATCATCACTCCCTTCATAGGCGAGATCTTCAGGAAGACCCAATCACCTAGCTCAAACTCTAACTTACGTCGCCGATTATTTGCATAAGACTTCAGTCAACTCTGTGCCGCTAATAACCTTTCTTGAATCACTTTCACTTTGTCAACCGCTTGTTGTATTAAGTCTGGGCCTACTAGCTGATTCTCTCCAACATCAAACCATCCTATGGGTGATCTACATCTTCGTCCATATAAAGCTTCATATGAAGCCATCTGAATACTGAAATGGTAACTGTTGTTATACACAAACTCAATAAAAGGAAAATGGTCATCCCAGCTACCTTGGCAATCAATTACACAAGCCCTTAGTATATCCCCAAGTGTTTGTATAGTACGCTCAACTTGTCCATCTGTCTAAGGATGAAATGAAATACTAAGACTCACCTGAGTCTCTAATCCGTCCTGGAAAGATCTCCAGAAGTTAGCTATGAATTGTGCCCCTTTATCTGAAACAATGGTTGTAGGAACCCCATGAAGTCGTACCATATCTCTAAGGTAGAGCTTCACATAGTCTTTAGTTAAATAAGTAGTTCTGACAGGTAGGAAGTGGGCTGACTTTGTAAGTTTGTCAACTATGACCCACATTGAATCATACTTATGCTAAGTGCGGGGCAAACCTATAATGAAGTCCATATTAATTACCTCCAATTTCCATGCAGGATCTCAACAGCTTGCAACAAACCTCCGGTCTTCTGGTGCTCTATCTTAACTTTCTGGTAATTTGGACACTGAGTGACAAACTCTGCTATGTCCTTCTTCATACCATCCAACCAATACACTTTCTTGATATCATGGTACATTTTTGTTGTGCCCGGATGAATAGAATAGCGAGAATAGTAGGCTTCCCCCATAACCTGCTGATGAAGCCCTGCAACATAAGGAACGCATAATCTATCTCGATACCTGAATACTGCATCCCTTGTAATCACAAAGGGTGTCTTTTCTTTCAGAGGGGTCATATCTCGATAATGAACTAAAATAAGGTCTTCGTACTGACGCTCTTTTATCTCAGCTACCAAAAATGACATCGCTGTATCCTGGACCGTAACTCCTGTATAACCTGAGTCTATGAATCGAACTCTAAGACTGGCTAGCTAACAAACTTCACGGGCTAGCTCTCTCTGCTCTGGCTGCAAATATGACAAGCTACCCATGGATTTACGACTAAGAACATCGGCTACTACATTGGCTTTCCCAGGATGGTAAAAAATATCAACATCATAATCTGTTAACAACTCTAGCCATCGCCTCTGACGTAAGTTCAAGTCCGTCTGCTTAAAGATGTACTGAAGGCTCTTATGGTCGGTATAGATATCTACATGGACACCGTATAAGTAGTGCCTCCACATTTTCAAAGCATGGATCACTGAAGCTAACTTAAGATCATAGGTTGCATAATTCTTCCCGTGCTTCCTCAGTTGTCTGGAAGCATAACCTACAACTTTACCGTGTTGCATTAATACACAGCCCAACCCAATACTTGAAGCATCACAATATATCACATAGCCGTCTGTTCCCTCTGGAAGAGTCAAGACAGGTGTTGAGGTCAATTTGTCCTTTAATATCTGAAAACTCCACTTACATGCATCCATCCACTGAAACTTAGCTGATTTTTGAGTCAGGTTGGTTAAAGGGGCTGAAAGAGTAGAAAATCCCTCTATGAACCTCTTATAATATCCTGCTAGACCCAAGAAACTACGTATCTCTGTTGGTGTCTTAGGTCTTGGCCAATTCCTTACAGCCTTAATCTTTTGAGTATCCACTCTAATTCCTTCATATGAAATAATGTGACCAAGAAAAGCCACAGAGTTCAGCTAGAACTCACACTTAGAAAACTTCGTATAGAACTCTCTATCTCGAAGAACTTTAAGCACTGCACGTATATGATCTGCATGTTCAGTCTCTGACGGTGAATACACCATAATTTCATCTATAAATACCATCACGAACAAATCTAGGAAGGGTCTGAATACATGATTCATCAAGTCCATAAATACAGCTGGGGCATTAGCTAACCCGAATGACATAACACGAAATTCATAGTGCCCATATTGAGTCCTAAATTCCATCTTGGGAATTTCTTCCTCCTTCACCCTAACCGGATGATACCCCGATCTCAAGTCTATCTTCGAAAAATACTTGGCGCCCTGCAGCTGATCAAATAAGTCATCAATCCTCGAAAGTGGATACCTATTCTTTATAGTCACTTTATTCAATTACCTATAATCAATACACATTCCCAAGGAGACATCCTTCTTTCTTACAAATAATACCGACACTCCCCACAGCGATGTACTGGGCCTAATTAAGCCCTTATTAAGTAAATCCCTGAACTACTCCTTCAATTCTTTCAGCTCTGCAGTTGTCATTCTATAAGGAGGAATGGATATTGGCTGAGTATCTGGTAATAGATCGATAGTGAAATCGATATCCCGCTCTGGCGCAATGCCTGGAAGCTCATCTGGAAACACCTCTAGGAACTCATTAACCGCAGGGACAGACTGAAGCGTCGGTGACTCTGCTTGTACATCCTGAACCCAGACTAGGTGATAAATATACCTTTTTTTATCATCTTACTTACCTTAAGGTAGGAAATAAACCTACCCCTCAATGAAGCAACATTACCCTTCCACCCTAAGACTGGCCCATCTGGGAACGGGAGTTGAACTACCTTCGTTCTACAATCAACGTTAGCATAATAGGAAGACAACCAAGGAAGAGTTTTGATCACCGTGTGGGTAGTCTCTATTCCATACCCATAATAGCATCAAAATCGATCATATCTAACTCAATCAAATCTGCTATGGTGTGGCGATTACAAACTATAACTACACAACCTCGATATACTCGCCTAGCTATGACGGGGTCACCAACTGGCATAGACACCTCAAAAAGTTTAATCTACTCAGGCTCTATCCCAAACTTACCAGCAACAAATGAAGAAACATATGATAAAGTAGAACCTGGGTCAATCAGTGCGTATACATCATAGGAGGAGACTGATAGTATACCTGTAACAACATTAGGAGATGACTCACGATCCTATCTACCAGCTAATGCATAAATGCTGTTCTGAGGACCGCTCGAACTAGATACTCCACCCCTTCCTCTACCACGTCCTGATGATGTCCTAGAACCTTGCCCTGAAGGGCGCATTGATAAAGAAGAACTACCTACGGACCCTATAGGCTGAACAGTACTTACACCACCCCTCGACGGATATTCCCTCATCACATGACCTGGCTAGTCATAAGCATAACAATCGACATTGTCCAGCGTGTAGTCTACCATACTGGGTACACCATGTAAAATATGGCCTTATTTATCCTGACTCAAGTCTATATTGAGAACCTCAAGCTCTGGAACTCTGACTCGCTCCGAGATAAGAAGGCCTATCAAATCTCTGACCTGAAAACCGCGGAGGTGCACTCGCCGCTGAATAGGATGGATACCGAAAATACTGTTGTCTCTGTCCTCCTCTAAACTCACCAACAAAATCTAAAGATCTATCCCTCTTACCATGTCCCCGATCACGCTCATGCTCTGTCCTCTACTGACGCTTACGATCTTCCAGATTTTGTGCATATGGCTTTATGCGAGAAATATCCATACCTAGCTGTAACGCAGCTGTCATACACTCATCAATCAAATGTGGCCCTAAACTGACTACAAAACGGTGAACTCGATCCTCTATCTCAGCCACCAAAGCTAGGACATACCTAGCCAATGAATAAAAATGCACATTGTACTCTCGAACACTCATGCTGCCCTGCTCAATATGTAAGCATCTATCTGCTCGGGCCCGTCGAACGTCTAGCGGTAGTTAATGATGCATAAAGGCTCTGAAAACTCCTTCCAAACTGCTGGAGGGGCATCCTTTCCCCTAGATAGCTCCCACGTCTGATACCACTGCACTGCAACATCACGAAGCCAATAAGAAGCCAACTCCACTGACTCAACCTCATTAGCATGCATGACCCTCAAAGTCCTCTGCATGCTATAAATAAAGTCCTAAGGGTCCATATTCTGCCTCAACCCGAAGAATTCTGGGGGATCTAAACCAAAAGTTTTCTTGACCCTCGCACTAATAGCTCGGTCTTCCGGATCAACGCCAACTGCCTCACGCTGAGCCTGAGCGGCTACTAATCTAGCCAACAACTGTATAGCATCCTGCATATCCTGACCCGATGCCTCTGGCTGAGGGACTGGAGGCACTAGGGCAGGTGCTGTAGCTGGGGCTGGCTCCTCTCTAAGCTACTCTGGTACAGGCGGGGCACGTGAAGTCTGAGATGGGGTCTCACTCTGAGACTCGCCTCGAGCCCTAATAGTCCAGGGAGTATGGATAATAGCCTCTCCTGTCACTGTCTTGCTCTTCTTGCTAGTTGTAGCTTTCTTCCGAGGCATCGCTAAAATCATAATAGGTTATTAGAAGGCGAACTATTTATCACACGGCTCTATCGCACGATCGAAGATAGAAAGAATGACAACATCCTATATATCCCGTAGCCTCCTGTCTATAAGTGTAGTGCATAACACACCTATAAACAAGACTCTACTAGACACGGTTTGGACACAACCCCAGGACAGAACTGCTCTGTTACCCCTTCTATCACAACCCAAACCAATGAGTCATGATGAGAGCCTGACCCCTACTGCCTAGACACCCTTATACCTGTACCTGGATCTCACTGAACAATAGGGTGACCAATATATGACTTATAACTGAACTATAATGACTCCTGTAAGAACAACACCATGAACTCGACATCAAGAACTCACAACCACCTGTACATATATACTGAAAATAACAATGCAAGCCAACTAGGCTGCCACATATATTGTACAACAAATAAGAGCCGACAAGGATACATAACATTCTAACTACATACAACTGTCTACAAACCTCTAATGGAACACAAAGCTGTAGAAAAGATGGGACAGGGCCCAGTCGTTCCCATATATACATATCAAAAATAGCCTACCAAAATAAGACTAAAACTCCGAACCAAGTGGAGCACACTGACTACTACTGGGTGGAAGTCCTACTGAGCTGGACCGCCAGTCTGTCAACCTGAACCTGCGGGCATGAACGCAGCCCCCCAAGCAAAGGTGAGTCAGTACGAATAATGTATCGAGTATGCAAGGCATAAAAGCAACATATACAAAAGAATCATGAAAGAAATCTGAAACATGGAAGCTAATCTAAATATCTAAATACATCGATGTGACTGATCATCTAGACGTACCTGTATAACTCTGTATAACTGAAAGTGCCTCTGAGGGCGTATGATATGCATGCCTTCTTTTAAAAATACATATATCATAATATAACTGGTAGCATTGTGGAACGTATAGCCCGATCCATATATCATGTCATCCCGCGTCCGGGGTAATCTTATACCGTACCCACTGCAGTGGTATGCATATCTACGTACCTACCCGACTGACTATAGCGCGACATGGTGTGAAAAATAGTTGTATATATATATATATACATATATATATATATATATATGTATATATATATATATATATATATATATATATATATATATATATATATATATATATATATATATATAAGTGCATGAAACACTCGTAAAAGAATATTCTTATATCCTCGGGGTAACAAAAGATCTCCCAGTAACATAAGAAGCTAGTCTGTCACTATAATAGATCTCTGGAAGCTATAAATATGAAACATATGAAGTCAAGGATACAATGAATCCTATACTATCTAAGAATAGAGTCTTTGGAACTCGCTCGTTCACTTATTTCGTTCGTATCATAAGGATCATGTCAAAATGAAAGGAAGAGATAGCCTTAACATACCTTATCTGCACCTCAACCTAACTATGCTTATGTCCCAGGCTTGACAAATCTACACACAATACCAAGTTTGCCAACTATTAGACTAGAACATGCTTATATTCCCACCTTTAAACTAGTTCATAACTTAACGGAATTCGGGCAGCATTTCCTCTGTAAACTTAACAATCCCTCAAATTCCAATTCAACCCAAACATCAACAACAATACCAACAACAACAATATCAATACTTTCAAATCAAAATATAATCAAATCCATTCCAAAATATCTCCAAAAACAGCCTTTAATCTCAACTTAAACTCGATCAACTTACCGCTTTTACTACTATATTTTCTTAACTTTAAAACATTAAAACTCTTGTTAATCAATCAAATAACAAGGGTAAGAATCATATCCAATCCTTGAAGGAACTAGGACTCCAAACATCAAACTTCAAATCCACCTCCTAAGCTCAACAACTTCAATATAACCCTAGGAACAACTTTCTCTTCACTAGCTCGGGTTTACGAGGCTCGGATCTTGCTAAATCTTGGGTAATGTTGGGAGGAATATATTAAGGTTTATATCTGGTTGGGGAAATGAAAAATAAGGAGAAAAAATGTGTGGGCTATATATATAGTAAGTGAAATAAATCTCCACCGCCTCAGGGTCGACGGCTCGTCAACACGTCGACGGCCGTCGACATGCATCGTCCTTCTGCCACCTGAGATTCAGGGGCTTTTTTAGGTTGACGGTATGAAAGGACGCCACGTCAACATGTTGACGGGCTATCCCTTTGCACTGTCAAAGTGCACTGGTCCCTAGTTCCCTGAGTTGCTCCGGTTTGTTTTGATTCGATTTGTTTAACTTCTAATCCAATCGTATTGTACGGAACATATATTTGTGCTTTGGTATACGCAAGATAAGGCACTTAATATCTCGTAAACTTAGGTACGAATCTACGTACTAAGGGTATACACAACCAGGAAGCCATAGACTTTCTTACGACGGAAATGAGAGGCGTAACAATTTGACTAAGTCAGCTCATTTCATACCAGTTCCGACTACCTACATATAACGACCCAACCAGAGGGCCATGATGGGCACCCGGAGCTAACCTTTCAAGCACCTCTGAACATACATCTCATAATCATTTCTAAGTGGACCACAAAATAGCTCATGGGTATCATAATCTGTAAGGGCATATGTCACAAGATACCAGTACATCTCTATATAATCATCAACAACTAGGCCCATCATCACAAACGGACAAGGCTGCAAAAATATTATACAACAATATGAACTGATAAGGTTATAGGACATCTAGCTATATATATCTATCTACGAGCCTCTTTATAGAATACAGGAATACATAAGGACAGGGGCAGGACTTCGCCATGCCCAAGTATATACACAAAGAGTAATACCAATAGACCATAGCTTCGAAGCAAATGGAGCACTCCTGAGACTCCGCTGATGATGCTCCTAAGGATCTGGTCTGTTTCCCTGCTTTCTTGCGGGCATGAACGCAGCGTCCACAAGAAAGGACGTCAGTACAAAAATTATGTACTGAGTATGTAAGGCATGAGTAGCAACATAACACGGGATATGGAACATAACATGAGATAACCTGTACATCTGATTACCTCGTAAGGAAGATATCATGCATGCTTTAGAAAAAAAACATTTTCATATATATATATTACTGCGGAATGTGAAGCCCGGTCCATATATCATATCATCATTATATATATTGCTACGGAACGTGCAGTCCGATCCATATATCATATCATCAGTATATATATTGCTGCAGAACAAACAACCCGATCCATACCCATATATCCCGCGTCCGGGCATCCTGCGTCCGAGATGATATCATAATATACCGACTGATCAGGTGGTTATGCGTACATAACGCTGTCATTTTTTCCCATATCTCATATATACATATATAATATAAATAGCATGCATGAGAGCCCAAATAAAAGATACTACTTTATCGAAGTGACATAAGGTCGGTAACCTCCGATTTATATTATGGAACAATCATCATCGCTATATCTCACCTTGAAGGAACAACTATCATAAGGTGAGATCAACAACAATGAATAAGATCAAGAAAGTTACAAAATAAGCTCAATAATCTCATAATAGTAGCAAAACCATAAGCTTTGGAATCTCCAGAAATGAAATCATCGTCATCATCATTATCATCATAGAAAACGTCTATCTTTGGCATCATAAGAACTTTGAGAATCATGAACTTCTAGCTTTTGGGAATAAGGATATTATGGAAGTCATGTATGGGTTCATAAGAAGAGAATCATGCCTTTAGAATGAAAGGGATTTAGCCTTAACATACCTTTTTGGTCTCCTTAACTACTTAACGCTTATCTTCCCAAGCTTGTAAATCAACATTCAAGAGAATTCATACTATTGTTAGGCTTATCGTCATATGCTTGTCTTAAGCCTTCAAATTAAATCCTTTTAGAATCTATCGAAATTCGGGCAGCATCTCCTCTATTTATATTCCCAGCCCGAAATCACAACACCAACAACCAACAACAACAACAACAACACTAACATCAACAACATCATCATCAATACCAAAATGCTCCATAAATATCCCACACGATGTTTACCAGATTTCTTAATAAACTAATTCTTTATATGACTATTTAATAGCTCTATCTTCGTAAGTAAACCTAAATTAATATCAATAAGGAGAGATTCATACCTGGTTCTTTCTATAACAGTGATATCTTCAATATTTACTTTGAATCCAAGCCAAAATCCACCGCAAAATGATACTATAGTCACTGATATACGTCACCCGAGCCTCGATTAATACTCCGCCACTCAAAATCACTCTAATCCCTTAATTTTATGACACACAGACACACTCCTATATGTTTGCCGAGCTTCTGGGGAAATATTGGGTGAAAATGAGGGATTTTTACCCTTATATAGAGTGTTGAAGTCGGTGCAAACCGACATAAAATTTACTCTGCACGGTCGCGCAGCCTTGGGGCGCATTCGCACAGGGTTGCTCAGTGCTTCTCTGCACATTCGTGCCACCTCCAGGCGCGTTCGCGCATGGTCAATCCCTGCTCTGGCAGTCCGTCTGAAATTCCCATAACGTTTGGTTTCGGTGTTGGATCGATGCGCGGTTTGTTGTGTTGGAAACTAGACTTCCTGAACTTCAATTTAGGCTTTTGTTTCACTTCAAAACTCCTGATATACTAGGATATATTCCTTTCTTATGTTAGACCAAAATTATCATATGAAACCTTACCCATCCTTTCTCCAAAGTTCCAACAAACTTAATCTCCTTAATTTACTTGTCTTCCAATCCTTCCATGATCTATTACATGAACTTAAACCCTCGTAATCATAAGCTAGACGCATATAATCTCAGATATCCTAAAAAAATAGCTCCAGTGTCTACAATTGAACAACTAACACCTAACGAATCTTAACATACAAAACTACGAGGTGTAACACTACAACTCAGAGAAATTGGCTAGGATCTACATCCGAGAGATAGTACGTTTGTTGGTGTACCCATTTCTATTATATCAGATCAAGGCACTTAGTTTGCATCTCATTTCTAATGATCAATGTAGAAAGAGTTGGGTACTCGAGTGGAGCTTAGTACAGCGTTTCACCCTCATATTATTGGTCAAGTCGAGCGGACTATTCAATTCCTTGAGGATATGTTATAGGCCTATGTGATTGACTTTAGGGATCATTAGGACCAACTCTTGTCCTTGGCGGAGTTTGCGTACAACAACAGTTACCATTCGAGCATTTAGATAGCACCATTCGAGGCATTATATGATAGGAGGTGTCTTTCTCCTATAGGTTGGTTTAATGCATTTGAGGTTAGGCCTTGGGGTACAGACTTGCTTCGTGATTGTTTGGATAAGGTCAAGTTGATTCAGGAGAGACATTTTACAACTTAGAGTACAAAAAAGAGTTATACGGATCGGAAGGTTCATGACCTAGATTTCATGGTGGGTGAGCGTGTTCTGCTAAAGGTTTCACCCACGAAAGGTGTGATGAGGTTTGGAAAGAAGGGCAAGTTGAGCCCTAGATACATTGGTCCATTCCAGATCGTTTAGCGCAGTAGTGAAGTAGCATATGCGTTGGTTTTGCCTCATTGGTTATTGGGTGTTCACCCCGTGTTTCATATTTTCATACTCAAGAAGTATCATTCTGATGGTTCTCATATGATTCAGTGGGATTCGGTGTTGCTTGATCAGAATTTGACTTTCGAGGAGAAGCTAGTTGTTATTTTGGATAGACAGATCCGAATGTTGAGGTCGAAGGAGATTGCTTTGGTAAAGGTTCAGTGGAGGCATCTTCCGATTGAGGAGGCTACCTGGAAGACCGAGTCAGATATGTGGATTAGATATCCCCAGCTTTTCATCTATTCTAGCATTTCTCATCTCTTAAGTGGTTGCTGATGTAACGACCTGTTAGGTCATTTTGGCTTTTTTGACTGTTTTACCCTTGTTGACCATTTCCAAGCTTTATTGAAATATATTTGACTTGTGGGGATAGGTGGCACAATTCTCGAGGAATTCAGTGTGATTTGAGTGAGAAAATAGTGTTTTTGAAAATTTATAAGTGTTGGTTGACCAATGTCAACATTGGGGGTAAATGAGTCGTTTGGAAGTTTTGTCGGTTTCATTAGGTCCGGAATGCCGATTATAACTTGGTAGGGTAGTCGGTTTGGTTCTCAAGGGACTCAGGGGTATTTTGATAATTTGTTTGGTATTCTAGTTTAAGCCGTTTGGGGTTGGCTGGGTCGAGATGGCCTCTTTGTGAAATTCTAAGCGCGCAAGTGAGTTCTTTGCATGTTTATGGTTGAAATGCATACTTGGTTTGTATATGGAAAGTCCTCGATGAGTCCCGGGTTTTTAGAGTGAAACGGTGAAAACTAAATTTCTCTGGTTCAACACTTTCTGATTTCCTTCTTTGCGTTGGCGAGAAGTAGGGACCCGATGGGTCGGTTTCGCATGTGGGTGATCGCGTTCTCGTAGAGGAAACAAGGGTCTGGGCCGGGATGGTTTGCCAATACTTTCTCAGTTTTCTGGTCCAGTTCGCGTTCACGAAGACTAAATTACACTAAGACAGACTTAAAAGATCCCATTTCGAGTTTAAACCCCCCATTCATATATTTTGAGCTATAGACCTTGAATTAAAGAGATTCTTAAGGGGATTTGCAAGGTTCATCAAGTGGGTAAGTTTTTTACCTCCATTTTACATTTATATCATTAATTGGTAGAGATTTCCATGGTAGAAATCATGAATTAAGGACGACATTTGGAAGAATATGAATCCTAACATAGAAATGATGAATTCTTGTTTTTGGCATGAAATTGATGTAGGATTTGGTTCATTGTTGGGAAATAGGCTCTATAGATGTTGGGTAAACTAATTTGGGGTCGAATTTCCCATTTTGCCCTTTGTGGCTCGGAATCCTATTTAGGTGACTTTTGGGTTTGAATTTTAAGTATGCTGACATGGGTATCATTGGATTCATATGGCTACATAAATTAAAATAATTTAACCATATTTAACCTTCGGGGTTTAGAACGGGGTTTTGTGTTGACTTCTAGGCCCAAATCTTGTATGGGGTGATATGGGTATCGATTGTCTCGTATGCTTATGCATAATTTGTGCTTGAACATATTGGGACCGTTTGGAGGGCCTACGGAAGGGCAAGACATCCTTGTGACTTTCAGACTTCTATTCGAGGCATGTTGAGACTCTGAACTTTAAACTAAGCGTCATTGTTGGTTAGATTGGCTAATAAGAGGGGAAATGGGGTAACTAAATGGGGTATCGATATTTTTGAGGTTACAAGCACTTGTATTGGGTATCAGTGTCATGATAATGGTATTTGTGTAATTTTAATTGTCTAGTCCGGTCTGAATGCCACGCTTTGGGCATTAGCTGATAGCATAGATTGATCTGTATCTGTGATTGGGATATGAGTCCTTATTTACTGCTTCTTTGCTTATTACCAGTATCATTGTGATTATTTGTTTCATCACTCTTAAATACTCGTTTAAAAGTGGAAAGAGCTAAAGATCGAGTCTTTGCTGCATAGCTTGGTTTCTTATTATTGTGCTTGCCTTATTCATGTTGTTTATTGTATCTCATGAGCATTTGAGGACACTCGGGTAAAGTCCTAAGGGGAATGGTTTCGGACGGAGTGATGATAGTGATATGAGCTAGATTGGCCAAGTGACAGGTATTGTGACCATTTGGACTATGGTTGATGATTTGAAATTGAAAGGCTAGTAAACCCAAAGGAATATTGTTCTGGATTGGTAAATGGAACTCGTGAGTCCCCCTATGGGTCACAATTCGTTAATGTTCGAATGTTTGTGAACCGGGAGATGGAAAAAGGCCTTGAATTGCATAACATATCATACTATCTCATAGATTACATGGTTGTGATTATTACGGTTCACTTTTATGCGGGTACATAAAAGCTACTAAGAGGTTGTTGGTACTCCAAATTGAATTTTAGTATTTTTGAGTCGCAACTTAATTTATTAAGGGAAATTAGAAAAACCGAGTAAAGTGTTTATTCAATCAAGAGAAATATCCTTTTTAGTACCCTAGGGAAGGTTCTAAGCTTCCTAATATTAAGGATACGTAGAATACGGTTGACCTACAAGCTTCAATGTGTGATTTATTGTGATTATTTGCTTAAATGCTTACTTTATTGCTAAAACCGTCATGCTAATCATGAATTCAAAATTATGGCAAAATATCCCCTTGGAAAAGGGGTTTTTGGGTTTCGAGAATCCGTATAAGTGTTCAACTCACTTTATTTTCAGACCAAGACGCACTCAGGATTTCTCCCGAGTAGAGTCACTACTATTTTGGTCCTAATAAAATGAGTTTGGTTCTTATAGGTTTTATTACATATATAAAAAATGAGTGGAGTATATCTCCATTTTATAATATAGGTATAGATGAAAAGAAAGTTTTATTTATCCATTTTACGTTTTATTGAAGCTCAAAATCGGCCAAGTCATACTTTACACAAGCCATCTCATCTCAGGGATCTGCTCAAGTGGATTTCTTCTAGTTTTTGTCCCTTAGGGTTTGGGCTTTAGGCCCATCTATATAAAATCTCTAAGTCTTTTAAAGTCCAAATCAGTTTTGTAATGAGAAGGTCCATTTATCACTTGAAGAAACTTAATTTTTTAATCTCAAGTTTGCACAACCAAACAACCTATATTCAGTGATACACAAACTGTTTTTTAGTCCAGGTTACTAAAATCTTTAAAAGAAAACAAAAAGCAGTCCATTTAGTTTAAATGAATCCTAAGTGGGCTTAAGGCCCAAAAGATTACCCCAAAAGCTTTGTTTCATTTCCTGATTTTAGTTTTTCTCACAAGGGCTAAAGGCAAACGCAACATTATTTCATTTCCAGAAATACTTTCAAACATTGATCCTATTACCAAATTGTATTATCCTTGAAGAAATTACCGATTTTCATGCGTGTATTAGAGATTACGTGAGTTTGAAAAATCGTTTGGGGGCGACTTCCTAGAAATTCTAATTATTTTCCTAAGTTGTAACTTCTATAGGGTTCCAATATACCATACAATTGTTCAGATATACAATACATATATATTACTACTATATATAAGTGACAATGTAAAGAGTTTTGTAGTACTTAGTTATATTGTAACTATTTGGTTAGCTTGCCAACTAAAAGTATTTGATCTTCCAAATATATGCTCTTGTATTTGTTATTTATTACTTCAATACCAAAGTATGTTTCCAATGACTCAATACATTTTAAACCCGTTTTGGTAATTCATGATCTCTTAACCAACTTTTTGGATGTGAAGTATGTACCATGACTATTTCTACGTCTTATTTTTCCCCTACTTTTTTTTTTTTTACGTAGGTTGCCTCATCCAACTTGGTAAATATAATAAACTTTGAGCCCTTTGAAAATGTTTGAAAAGTTGTTGATAGGGTTGATGTCATCTAATAGAAATAGTTATGCACAAATATAATTAGAAATGGTGATTTTGGAGAACTCATTTGGTCCTGGCAGAGTACTCCCTCGATCATATTTTTTTAGTAGTTCTAAAATTACCATGAAATTTTCCTAATCCAATTTTTAATAAAAAAAATTATTTTGAATATATTGACAGGTTTAATGATCTAACATAATTGTACAATAGAAAATAAATTTCAAAATGGATCCTTCAAATAAATATCAGCGAGAAGGAAAAAAAATTATTAAATATGTCGTTGCACTAAGACATAATATAATTATTTAAATTTAGCTAATTCTAATTTGCTTAGGCTGTAGCATAGTTATTATACTGCAAATTTAGAAAATATTCAACTTAGATTAAGAAAAATGAAAGAAAATATCATTTCACATTTTTTGAAAGGAGAAAAAAATAATTAATTTTTCATATATCTTTTAAGTATTTTGAATTGTCAAGTATTGAGATTTATAGTACTTTTTACATAGTTTTCAAATATGTAAATTTTATTCCCAAAACACTTATTAAAAATTCTATGCCCAAGTCACGGTCAAAATTAAACTGTTTGACTCTAGAAATTCAAATCTTGTTACATAAATTGGGACTAAGAAAATATTTTATTGCCTAGATCTTCAGCTCGAGCTCAACATAGGCTTCCTGAGACTAGTGTATATATAAGTAAAGAAAGAGGAAGGAATAAGAATTTGCACTGATGGGCCTACCCAAGCCCATCAGTGACCATTTTCACCCATGGTTGGGCCTTCAATATTAGCTTCCCTTTCTATTTCACGCGGACTCGATCAAAGATGGCGATGTTAGGCCTCAAGCCCAGCAGGTTTCAATGCAAAGGAGTGGTCCAAATGGCCCAAAACATTTCACATGCAAACACAAAGGGGGAAAAAGAAGTTGAGGGTTAGAAAGTATCTAAACTCCTTTATGACACTTGACAAGCAATTTAAAAATCACGCAAACATTAAAATGACCAAGGATGCACTGATACATATATATAGTTTACATATACTCTTAATAAACCTTAAAAAAATGGACATAACACTTTAAAGCCCAAGGTAAAAGCAAGGTGGCTAAGCCCATTACATAGACTGAGACTAGGTAATAATAATCCACAAACAGGCCCACGAGGTAAATAGTTAAAGGGGCAAATTTGCCCCAACACTTAGCATAATAAACAGGTTTCAGAATTAGTTCAAAGGGTATACAAAATATACTATTTTTATACCCCCATGGTGTATACAAGTCATGTATATTCTGTATACACCCAGTATACAACATATGTATCAGCAACACACAAATAAAAAAGGGATGGGATTTTCATGGAAATCAACCCAGCAAAGTCATAACTTCAAACACACAGTTTTACTGAAAGGGAAAGTCATAGATTTTTACACTCTTTTGAAAGGAAACTTAAATTTTAAAGGACTGTTTCAACAGCACTGAATGGCCTAAATATATTAATCCCCTTATTTATGCTAGAGGGTTCCATAATATATGATTTCATATAGGGGAACCCCAACAACCAAAATGAGAAGAGAGTTGACTGAGTTTGACTAGAAACTCTAAGTCTTGTCCCCTTTTTCTTGGTCCTAGGTAAGTCACACCTATAATCCCTCATATTTAAGTGACTACCTCTTGTTAATGATTTTCAAATCATAACCTATTCACTCAAGTATAATAGATTCTAGCTATGTGTAAACTGAGTATAAGCATTTTAAAACAACAGGTTTTCAAAACAATCAATTTTTAGTGAAGGGGCATAGACCCTTTAACAGACCACACATGAGAGCAAACAAAGTTTCGACACCCACATGATATCGATTTTTACTTTTAGACAGACCCAATTTCAAGTAGATACTACTCTATGGGTTCATGTAAGGTAACCAAGTTGTTTACTGATCTCTAGGGTAGCAGGTATAGTTAAACAACACACAAGAAGGACATTTAAATGAATTATAAACTTGTAGTTAATGAAATGGAATATATATAGCATCTCCTAAACAAGGCTGCAGACTTCTAACAACATGGTTCACTAAAGTATACTGACCAAACTTAACCAACTGCCATTCTTGATTTAACAGACTTGTGACGGACAAACACATACTAAACTGCTCCTTAAGTAACTAATCTAGACTAACAATAACTAAACAACATGATTAACCAACAAACAGTCCTAGGACTATACTAAAAAACAAAATTAAACTAAGACTAATCTATAGAAAAATAAACTCACATAACAACAATTTAAGACAAAAAATACTAAAGCATAAAAAATTAACTAAATGGAAAGGGAATTACCTTTTTGGAGTGCAGCCTCTGATCGAGTTCGAACTTGGAGATCCTTTTGCTCCTCAAATCCACGACTCAGCCACAAAATAAAGAAAATACTTTAATATTTTAACTTAAACTTGAAGATCGAAGTTTCAAAGCAGTTATTTGCCAAGACTTAAAGAAATCGAGTTTTTGAGTGAACATTTGTGAATATCCAGTTCCAGGTCCCTCAAAAATGTGAGTTGGGGGTTCTTTATATAGAACCCCAAATTGAAACCAAACCCTAGAAAAAATGATGTGGGACTGGACTCAGCACTCTGAGTAGTCTCCACTTCCTCAACATTCAAAGGCCAAGATTAAAGCAATACAAAGCATGACGGGTCATATTTAAGCAAGACCCCAACGGATCTCCTTGGTTATGGACCAACCAATGATAATACGAGAATTAAAAATCACCTTGAAACAAATCCCATTAAGGGATTTGTACTCGTTGACCCAAATTATCAAAAAAAAAAAAAAAAGAAGAAGAAGAGAGATATATCGTGTTTGGGCAGTGTATGGTGAGAAATTGGAGAAGCAATAAATGCATGGCTAGATCTGGTCACACTAGACCAGGCAAAGGCAAGGTACGCCTGCAAACGTGCCGGATATGGCAAAGTGATACAAGAGAGAGAGAGAGACATTTCACCTCGTGGCGGCTCCTAGGGTTTCAATGGAAACCCTTGGTGAAAAACAAATAACCCCTAAGGGGTCTGTTTGGCTAAAGGAGGGAGTAAATATATTTTTGTTAAATGGGTCAGGTTTGGCCCTATTTTGGGCTGGACTCGGCCAATCTGAAAAGAAATAAAGGGGCAGCCCACTTAGTGCATATGTATACATGATATACGTATGTGTATATGTATACACATGTGTATATATGTATAGGGAGGGGGCACATATGCTAAAGTATAACAAGTAGCAAAATTTAAATAATGTCCATTAATTGAACATTTAAATTATGACCACATTATAACTAATTGGCCAATTAAAAACTAATTTTGCAAAAAGTAACCTTAATTGAATTAAGCCATGAAATAGGCTATTTCAATTATGGCTACAATTGGTTGGCAATTGATTATTTGAATTGTAGCCACTATTAGCCATATATCAAACAATTTATGGAATTTAACCACAATTAAACACTTAATTAATTATGATTATTCTTAATAAATTGGGATATGCAAAATTTAGAATTGAGGGGTGAAAATGATTAATTCATTCAATTAATCAGATCCTTTGGATTAAACAGAGTAAAATGATTGCTAATTGATCTTCTGATAAGTTTAACAATTAAGTAGATAATTGTTTTAAAAATTATTCCCTTGATTAAATTTATCAAATGTTCCATATTAATTGTAAAAATGTGTAAACTAATTTCCAAATGATTCATAATATTACTGAAGTCATTTTGCCAAATAAAAATGGCAAAATATGATCGAAAGTAATTTTATAGAAATCATTTTGACTTGTAACAAATACACATTTTTCTCCTTTTGATATCCAAGGGCTCTTGTAATAAAAATAAATTATGGAAGGTCAAAAATTAGGTGTCAACAGTAATTTATTGGGTTGATTACCTGATTTGCCTTAATTGTTTACTTGGAAACTTGACAGACTTGTGGATTAGAAACTTTCACCTAGGCTTATAACTTGAAGTTGTTGGGATTATTATGAATATTGTTTTGTTGAATAATAGCGATTAATTGTGGAAGTAGTAATCGCAGGCCAACCCTCGACTCCGTTTTAGTCAGGGTCGGTTGACGATGTTGCTGAGTACCCTTTTTTTCCCATACTCACGCTACACTTGCTGCACCTTTTTTGTGTTTAGATTCTATTCCTAGTACGAGTGAATCTTGGGAAGTTGTTGGCCGTTGAGGAGACTATCTAGACGATTTGGGTTGTGCCATCAGTTGATCTATGGAACCGAATCTACTTAATTTAACTTTAGTTTATGTCTCTTTTTTTGGACAACTTATGTATTTTCAGGATGTATTACCAGACTTATACTCCATTCAGTTTGTTCTTGTACTAGTGACACTAGATTCAGGGATGGTTGTACTTTTATTTCCACATTTTCTGACTAGAAGATGATTTAAAGACTTAATAGTTGACTTGTATGTTTATTATGTTTTATTTCTCACTTAAACTGCTTAATCAATGGGTTGTGGATAACTTACTGAATCGGGGGAATTTATGCCTCACGACTTATGAACTTGGGTCATGACAAAGAAGCTGATTATGTGGTAAACATCATGTTCGTTTGGAGTCCAATAGTGTTTTTCGCGGGTTCAGTTGGAACAACCACGTGTTTCGGACTCGATCAAAATGTTTCACGATCCAAACTGGAGGCTCATTCAAGTTGGGTATAATTCATTAATCTTATACTCAAGTCATAGGAAAAACCATTTTTCACTTTTAACATAATTACTTTTATATACATAGCCCTTCAGCTATCAAAATATTGTACATACAATAAGGACATCGTGAGACCATACTACCCACACATAACGACCTTCTTGATTGATAGATAGTGAGGCCTAGGACTTGCTTCCTTATATTTGTTGAATTTACTCTGTCTTCACGAATTGGATTTGAACAAATATCTCTGGGCGACTTTCCTTTTAATCGATCGTGAGGGGGGTTTCCACTTTATTACTCGGGTAGAGTGAAATGGCTAGGCTCCCCTATCACCTTTCCTTTCGGTGATATATTTTGCCTTAGCACTTACGAAGTAGACGTCATTTATTGAGTTGAAGTGAAGTATTTCCGTTCCCAATTCAATTACAGATGTTCTCGCTAAAGCCCGATCTGATCTCGCTTGAGAGAAGGGCTTAGCGCAAGGAAAACAAGCTAGCCAAGATTGTTAAGTCTAGAACAGAATCCAGAGGGCGAAGGTAGAGAGCAAAACCAACCCAGCAAACAACAATTACTATGCCCCTATTAGTAAAGCATGTACTTTTTGCAAGGCTTGCTGAGCTTCTTCATGTGACAGACATCGCAAAAGTAACGAGCCTCTACTAGAGTACTAGACATATGGACGGGACAGGACCCTGTCATGCCCAAAACATATATATACACAAAAGAATAAATCAATGGCACCTCCGGAACAATGGAATGCTCTCAAGTCAGTTAATAGCTCCTACGATTCTGGATCACCTCCCGGTCTACCTGTGGGCATGAACACAACATCCAAAGAAAACGGACGTCAGTACGAACATTGTACTGAGTATGTAAGGCATCAACAATAATAATACATCAATGAAATAACGAAGCATCAAATGAGGAGCAACCTGTAACTGGCTATCAATTATAAAAGAAATAATACATGCTGGCTTAGTCCATAATCATCATCATATCATGTATGCATATATGTATAAGCGGCCCAACCATATAGGTACGGTGTGATAATTATTAGCCCGCGTCCAGGCCTTCTGCGTCCTGGGTACCATCTCATGCCGCCCACTATTGGTGTCTGCCTATGCCATCTAGACATGGTGTATACGCTGCCTGCCTTAGCGGTGTCTGCCCGGCCATATAGGCGCGATGTAATATCATCATAATGCATGCATAGAACTCAAAGACAACTATACTTTATCGGGGTGACATAAGGTCGTGAACCCCCGATTCCATTATGGAACATTCATAAGCATTCTGCCTCACCTTGAAAGAATTAGCATATAAGGTGAGTGTATACAATAAACAACATCATTAGCTTTGTAGAAACATCATATCATGAACTATTGAATCTTCGGACTTAAGCTCATCATCATCATGTTCATAATATCTCTTATCTTTAACTCATATGGCTATTCATGAACATAGACTCTTAGTTTTTCAGAATGTAGGAAATTCATGGAGAAGGAGGGAAGATCATGTCATAAGATTCATGCCTTAGAAAGAAGGGACTAGCCTCACATTCCTTTTCCTTTAGCTATTCTACCGCTTGATCGTTCTCCTTCAATGCTCACGTCTTTACCTTCAAGGGAGTTCGTATTAACATTTGCTAAACGATTATAAGAACGTGCTTACTAAAGCTAGAGAAAATTGGGCAACATTTCCTTTGTTTATACAACTTTCCTCATATCACATATCAACTCCCAAACATCGATAACAACATTCACAATATTATAAGCAACAATCATCATTCATCTTCGTTATCCACATTTCACAATTGCACTTCCATTCCTCCATAATCATGGTCATAGTACACTATTACGTTTTCTCACAAATAATGTTTATCCCGTGTCCTAAATGTCATTTATAACATAATTATAATCACAACATATCAATATTCATGACTTATTCCAAACTACCACTCAAAATGTCACTATCCTCACATTCATGACCCATTTTCTATATCCTTCTACAATCCAAGTCTTTCAACCTCTCATTACATTAAATAACATGGGATGATCATAAAACTTACCTTAGATAGTGTAAGAATAAGCCTTGAACGGAGATACTCCTCTTACACCAAAACCCGAGCTTCACTTCTACTTAGATTCCTTATCTTGGATTAACTCTAATGAATGTTACACCCCGTATCTTCGAAGAGCCCTTATCAAATTTGAAACATAAGTACGTTGAGTTAGGGTTAAGTAAAATCACTTTGGAATATAAGGAGCAAGAATTATTAAGTATATTTAATGAGTGAAGGATGTATATAAGGTATACCAGAAGGTTTTATAAGGAAATGAGTGGAGGAAATGAAGTAGTACGACTTCGGAGAAAGGATGGGTAATGTTTTGTGTGAAAAGTTTGCTCCAACTTGGGGGAAGCATATCTCTTAGCATATGAAGTGTCTTAAGGTGAAACAAAAGCCTAAAATGAAGTCCGTCGGGTCTAGTTTGCAACACAACAAACTACTCGTCAATAGGACATCGGAGTAGAGAATTATGGACGTTACAAGTCCAGCTGACAGAGCAGAAACGCATGCTACAGTACTGCTACAGTACCGACCTGTTACATTACTGCCACAGGAAATTGCTACAGTAACCCGACCCGAATTTGACCCCTATAAAAAGGGTAATAACCCTTTTTTTTTTCACCACATTTAGCCCAGAAATTTCCAGATTTTGGGAGAGAGAGAGGGAAACAAAAAGTAAACAATTTTCAAGTGACGGAGTATTAAGCGAAGCTCGAATAAACCCATAGATGTGATTCTAGTATGGTGTTGCGGTGGATTGAAGGTGGATATTAAAGATATCACTGTTTTAACAAAAATAAGGTATGAATCTTTCTATTTTGGTATTATTTAAGGCATATCTACGGAGATAAAGCCGTTAAATAATTGTGTAGTAAGTTGGTTAGTTATGAAAGTTGGAAAACAGTGTGTGGGATGTTTTATGGTACATATTGATGTTGGAAATGAAGTTGTTGATGTTGGTATTGTTGTTGTGTTGTTGTTTGTTGGATTATGATTTCGGGTTAGGCATATAAATAGGGGAGATGCTGCCCGATTTTCAGCAGAATATAAAATAGTTTAAATTGAAAGCTTAGTACACGTATGCAACAATGAGTCTAACGATAGTGTGAATTCTCTCAAATGTAGATTTACGAGTACGGACGGATAAGTGTAGAAAATAGGAGGCTGAACAGGTATGTTAAGGCTCGTCCCCTTCTTTCAAAGGCATGATTCCGATGTTATGGCTTCATAAATGTTTCCATATCTTCCTCGTTTTCAAAAGTTAGATGTTTTTGACTCCAAGGCATAATTCCTTTCCTAATAATTCATAGTTGTTCTCCAAAATGTTCGTATTTTCTAAATCAGAGATTTATAGCTCTGTGAGCTCTTATGATAACAACGATGAACCTGTTTTCACAATCATAATGATGATGTCACAGATGAGAATATTTTCCTACTTGATTATGATGAAGATGATTCCGGGTTTAAAGGTTCCAAGTTTACGATTTCAATAACGATATAAGAATGTTGAGCTATTTATTGATTTCTCAATTTTATTCATGGATGATGACTATTTTTAAAGATTCCAAAGTATATGAATTGACGCCTTATGAGATTTATGATCTTATTCTAGGTTCTCTTAATGCTATTCTTCATTGATAGTCTCACCTTATAATAGTTGTTCCTTCAAGGTGAGACAAAGTGATGATGATCATTCCATAATATAATCGGAGGTTACCGACCTTACGTCACTCCGATAAGGATATAACTTTCCTTAGGATCTCCTGCATGCTGCTTATATGATATATGTATATGATACATGGACATGATATATGTACATGATACATGTATATGTGTATGGGAAAGAGGGCTAGAGCGTTATAGACGTGTAACCACCTGATCAGTTGGTAATATATGGGAAAAAGGGCCAGAGCGTTATAGACGCGTAACTACCTGATCAGTTTGTATTATATGACATGATATTGTCCCGGACGCGGGATGCCTGGACGGGGGACATATGTGGCTAAATAGATCGGAGTCGACGCCTCGGCAACATGATATGTTATATTTTCTGTATATATGAACAAGGAATGTTTTTCAAAGAAAGCTAAGCATGCACGGCATCCGCCCTAAGAGGCACTCACATGTACAGGTTACTCTTTTATCTCACGATATGCTCTATATTTCCATTCTGTTATTATTCATAATTTACATCCCTTACTATGTTACTATTCATGCTTTACATACTCGGTACATTATTCGTACTGACGTCCTTTCTTGTGGACGCTGCGTTCATGCCCGCAGGACCAGGTAGCCAGTCAGACAATTCACAGCAGTAGGACCTCCCCTCAGCAGCAGTCAGTACGCTCCATTGATCCGGAGCTACACCCCTTTTGGTATGCTATTCGGTTACGTACATATATGGGTACGGCAGGGTCTTGTGATGTCATTTCTACAGTTTGTACTCCATAGAGGCCTGTAGACAGTGATATGTAGTTGTGATATTATGCAGCCTCGTCGGCGTGTATTTTGCTATTCAGTAAATATGTGTGGCGGCCAAATTGCCTCATGCTGTTACTCTTAGTGTTTATAATTATATGTATACGTTGGCTGTGAGTTCCCGGTACAGTGTTTCTTATGTAGATTGTTCGGGAGACAGTCCAGCTCAGTTACAGATTGTGTATGGGCCCAGGATAGTCAGTGAGAGGTAAATGCAGGCATAGGAGTGCTTGACTAGCAATGGTCGGGCACTTGTTGCGGCCCATCAGTTTGGATCATGACAAAAGTGGTATCAGAGCAGTTCGTCCATGGGATTGTCTACAGACCGTGTCTGATAGAGTCCTGTTTATGGGTGTAAAGCCGGCCACACTTCTATCCTAGATCGTGCGATAGAGCCAGATTCTAGGAAAGATTGATTTTGACCTCTTTTCCTGTAGGTCGGCGCAGACTGACGAGAGATGAAGAGATCATCTTCACATAGTGGGAGTGCTAAGAAGGCCCCCAGAGTTGATCCAGGACCCCAGGCTCTAGGACCGAGCAGAAGGAGCCTCAGTTATTCTATTGAGACTGATCCCTCAGAGGACCCAGCGACGATCCCTCCAGAGTTCTTGACACCCAGGGAGGAGGACCTCTCAGAGGACAGCTATGATACAGATCTGTTCGAGTGTTCGTCTGGGACACCGGAGGAGGAGATTCCTGAGGCCATACCAGCTGCTCCTATAGTAGATCACTACGTCAGGCCATCCTCCCCGTTGAGTGTTACGGATTACTCTAGCCCTCTATCCTGGTCATGGGTAAACCAGAAGTTGCCCGGTTATGTATATCCCTCGGATTCAGATGAGAGAGATGACGAAGGCCAGATGAGCAGATGGTGGGTAGACGATGACAAGGAGTACACTTCACCTTATAGTCTACCAGATCAGACTAGAGACCGATCGGCTACAGGTATATGAGTCCTTATTGGAATTTTCGATGCATGTGCATTTGCTGTAGATTATTATTTAATAGTGGCGAGCGGAAACCCAAAGAGGCCGATAACCGAGCATTTATAAGTAACGGCGACCAAGGTGTGTTCGCTACCACTGGGAATCTGGAAATCTAGGACGGAAAGTAGTCATACATACAGATGAAAGGTGAATATTAAGAATTAAAAAGGCCAAAATGGTAATTGTGTAGTCGGAAGAGTAAGAGACCCTTTCTAATTCAGAGGGAGATGCGTTACGAGAACGTTTTGGAATCTGTCAAGACTTCAACTTACTTTAGATTATATGGTGAAGGCCATGCGATGAGGTGGATACGATTATACCAGCATTAACGTACTGGATTTCATCAGAGCTTCAAGGTTAAGCGTGCTAAGATGAGAGAAATGTTAGGATGGGTGACCCCCTGGGAAGTGTACTAAAAGTCCTATAAATTTAGACATAAGACATGAATGAGAAGCTAGAGCAGCCTAAGGGAGATTGGAGTATAAGTAGTGGTTGGACACCTTAAGAGGTCGCGTAGGATGAGGCGGACTAGACCGGTGAAGAGAAAGAAGGTGCATCACAGCTCTAGAATTAAGGTGAGTTTGAATAGCGTTTGGAAAGACTGTGTAAGCGAGATGGTAGTAATTATATATATACGCATGCATATGATATCCCATATGTGGCTATATCAGCGCGTATGTGTATCCCGGCAACTAACGTTGCGGTATATGGAAAACATTAATCGAGCAGGGTAACGAAGTTCAAGTGACAAAAAAAAAGAGGTACAAATGTTACAAGGTAAGCTGATGCTATTTTCACTATAGGTTAGGCTTGGAGAGTTTTAATGTAATGACATTTGGAAAAGAAAGAAAGTGAGTAGATGGAAGGTAAGGAGATCAAATGTCAGAAAAAGTGAAAAGTAAGAAACATGAGTGAGTGAAGCCTCCAAGAGGGACAACGGGCAATCACGGGACTATTTGGGTAAAAATTTGAAGGTAGGCATGTGAATTGGATAAAGTGTGGCAGTATGGAACAAAAGAGGAATGTGTGGGGTCATAGAATAGACTTCAATAAGTGGGGCTAAAAGGATAGTGACCACGACGAGAAATGTGAAGTAAGAGAAAGAATGGTTAGGCCTTGCGATGATGTTAAGAGATTTCCAGCCCTCGAAAGGTATATAAAGGGATAAGTGTGTGGTCAAATTAACATGGTTGCCCCATACATGGAGAAGCTTTCCAAAAAGATGACTTAAGAATAGAATAGATTTGTGTGTTTAAAGGAATATTTCACGAACTTCCGAGTCGATACTATAAATAACAAAAGGAGAAGGGCGCTCGAGGAATAAGGAACCCAAGGAAGGTTAAGGATGATAGTAGGAAAGGTATACTAATGGGTTGGTCGAAGGAAGAGGAGAGCATTTAGGAGTAAAGTAACTGGAAATCTTTAACTATGGGAGTAAGAAGGATACTTTAACTAGTTGGCGGTAGGACACCGATTACTCATCGAGGAAAGAACGAGGATGATGAATCGACATAAATGATTAGAAAATTAATGACATGGAATAATAATTCATGTGAAGACCGAGAGATTCGATCATAGAGGAAATGGAATGAAATGTAATGAACGTGCATGGAAGACTACCCGGCCATAGCATCAGAAAGATAGATAAAGAATAGATGAACGAGGATAGAGAGAGTGTAAACTGTAAGAATTCCGTGCTAAGAGCAAAAGTAGCAGGACACTCGAAAAACTTGGATGCACAGCTGCAACACAAACGTGTAGTTAAGAAGGACTATGAGTAAGTGAGCTAAGCGGGCGAAAGGACTAGTAGTGGATGGAAGGGTATGGAAATGTTGAAAATAAATGATGATATAGACATAAATTGAAGAAGAACTAAGGGCAAGAAGTTTTAGAGATGTTATAAGCAAAGTTGGGAAGAAAGACAAGAAGTAAGGTATAATCGAAGACTTCATAAAGGACGTGGTGAATCTTGATGTCCCCATTAACTTGCGTGTTTGGAAAACCGTTAGTCATAAAAGACAGAGGTGTGAAAAGATGGAAAAGAAGGCATCGCAATTGGATCTAACTCTTATAAGTATCCCGATTGGATACAAGACTGTAACTAGAAAGAAAATAGACAAGTCAGACCATACGATGACGGAACCCCAGCCCTAAGAAGATTGTGAAGGGTGGCAGATAATTATCAAAGACGATGGATACTCGAAGGCTATGGGCGTATAAGGACCTCCTTAATAAGGGGGGAAGAACATACTAGAATTGAAAGGAACTATGACGTTTCAAGCTCCAGAAAAGGAAATTTATTAGCTCGGGGCCAGAGTTCGAGGCGTATTGGCATATCGGGAAGGTAACGGAAAGACGTAGAAACGAATTGACAATAAGTGTACTATGAGGGAGACATAGGGAGAAAGTATGGAAGATAACTCAAGAGAGCACTTTACGCCAAGATAAACTACGATATTTTTAGACCATGATTTGAATCCCTCGTATTGGGAAAAATGTGTGTCGTACTTAAGTATGCAGTGACATGGCCTAAAGGGTAATGAAAAGAGCAAGAAATGTCTCTAAGATAAATTTACAAAGGGTGTTAGAGAAGATGAAGAACCCAAGAACACTTGGGATGACAATGACAATTGTAATAAAAGGAACGACGATTGGTAGTTTGGAAATTTTTGAAGGAAAGAAAGAACGCTGCCCCTACGAATGCAAATAAAAGAGTTCACTGGATATTAGAAAATAGTTCATGGACCACTAATTATACTGAACATGAGAGCATATGCTATGGAATTATATGAACCGTCAACGTGAAGCTATGCCCAACTACAATTGTGAGAAGGCCACATCGGAAAGCCAACAAGGAATAACGACTGACGAAATGATCGTCGGTGCAAGGAAATCGAAGATAAGTATACTTGCGTTGCAAGAGAGTCATAATAGAAGAATTGTCGTACTTCTATATTTCTGGGATTGTATTGATAGATGTGAGGGAAGAAAGTAAAGAAAAAAAATTGTAGCAGGAGCTCAAAGATGTTGCGAGCTATGAAACTTGTTGAACTCGGATTATAAGTTTGCCAGAAGTGTAACTGGACTGTGAAGGATAATAAACGACGAAGAAACTTTACGTATATACGTATTTCGAATAATGATATAACTGGCCTTAGAAAGGAACATAACCATTAGGTTCACTAGCGACACAGTTATGCCGGGTAAACATTTGGAATGTAAGGGTAAAAGAGATGGCGACAAGGATGTAAGCATTAGAGAGCCTGACTAATGAACTACAAAAAAAAAACTCGGTACAGTGTATATATAAGATCAACGGGTACCAAAAGGATAGCCCGAGATAGCACCAAAGGAGTAAACGCAAAGAGGGCGTCGTAAAGGGAGAAAGGTACCTGCCCACTAACAAGGAAACAAGGAGCGAGAAAAAACAAAGAGTACTCACAGGACGATGGATAGTTATGGCACGACACGTCAAGACTACCATAATGGAGAAGGAACAAGAGCGAGATCCTAGTTAATTTCCGATCATGTACATGAGGACAAAGAAGTGAAAGAAGATGACTGAAGGCAATAAAAGAGTTAAGAAAGAATGAGAAGAGACTGATCCAAGTTATAGTTTAAGCAAATGGTAATCGGACCCTAAAGTAAAAATAATTGTTCTAACTAATCAAAGATGGTGTCGTGGGTTGGCAATACTGCAACATTCAAGGATGAATTTTTCTAAGAGGGGAAGGATGTTACACCCCGTATCTTCGGAGAGCACTTATCAAATTTGAAACATAAGAATGTTGAGTTAGGGTTAAGTAAACCCACATTGGAATATAAAGAGCAAGCATTATTAAGTATATTTAATGAGTGAAGGATGTATATAAGGTATACCGGAAGGTTTTATAAGGAAATGAGTGGAGGAAATGAAGTAGTACGACTTCGGAGAAAGGATGGGTAATGTTTTGTGTGAAAATTTGCTCCAACTTGGGGGTCGCATATCTCTTAGCATATGAAGTGTTTTAAGGTGAAACAAAAGCCTAAAATGAAGTTCGTCGAGTCTAGTTTCAACGCAACAAACTACTCGTCGATAGGACATCGGAGTAAAGAATTATGGACGTTACAAGTCCAGCTGACAGAGTAGAAACGCGTGCTACAGTACTGCTACAGTACTGCTACAGTACCGACATGTTACAGTACTGCTACAGTAAATTGCCACAGTACCCCGACCCGAATTTGTCCCCTATAAAAAGGGTCATAACCCTCTTTTTTTCACCATATTTAGCCCAGAAATTTCCATATTTTTGGAGAGAGAGAGAGAGGGAAACAAAAAGTAAACAATTTTCAAGTGACGGAGTATTAATCGAAGCTCGGATAAACGCATAGATGCGATTCTAGTATGGTTTTGCCGTGGATTCAAGGTGGATATTAAAGATATCGCTGTTTTAACAAAAATAAGGTATGAATCTTTCTCGTTTGGTATTATTTAAGGCTTATTTACGAAGATAAAGCCGTTAAATAATTGTGTAGTAAGTTGGTTAGTTATGGAAGTTGGAAAAAAGCGTGTGGGCTGTTTTATGGTACATATTGATGTTGGAAATGATGTTGTTGATGTTAGTATTTTTGTTGTGTTGTTGGTTGTTGGATTATGATTTCGGGTTAGGCATATAAATAGGGGAGATGCTGCCCGATTTTCGGCAGAATATAAAGTAGTTTAAATTGAAAGCTTAGTACATGTATGCAACGATGAGTCTAACGATAGTGTGAATTCTCTCAAAGGTAGATTTACGAGTACGGACGGATAAGCGTAGAAAATAGGCGGCTGAACAGGTATGTTAAGGCTCGTCCCCTTCTTTCAAAGGCATGATTCCGATGTTATGGCTTCATAAATGTTTCCATATCTTCCTCGTTTTCAAAAGATAGATGTTTATGACTCCAAGGAATAATTCCTTTCCTAATAATTCATAGCTGTTCTCCAAAATGTTCTTATTTTCTAAATCAGAGATTTATGGCTCTGTGAGCTCTTATGATAACAACGATGAACCTGTTTTCACAATCATAATGATGATGTCAAAGAAAAGAATATTTTCCTACTTGATTATGATGATGATGATTCCAGGTTTAAAGGTTCCAAGTTTACGATTTCAATAACGATATAAGAATGTTGAGCTATTTATTGATTTCTCAATTTTATTCATGGATGATGACTATTTTTAAAGATTCCAAAGTATATGAATTGACGCCTTATGAGATTTGTGATCTTATTCTATGTTCTTTTAATGCTATTCTTCATTGATAGTCTCACCTTATAATAGTTGTTCCTTCAATGTGAGACAAAGCGATGATGATCATTCCATAATATAATCGGAGGTTACCGACCTTACGTTACTCCGATAAGGATATAACTTTCCTTGGGCTCTACTGCATGCTTCTTATATGATATATTTATATGATACATGGACATGATATATGCACATGATACATGTATATGCATATGGGAAAGAGGGCCAGAGCGCTATAGACGCGTAACCACCTGATCAGGTTGTATTATATAGACGCATAACCACCTGATCAGTTGGTAATATATGGGAAAAAGGGACAGAGCGTTATAGACGCGTAACCACCTGATCATTTGGTATTATATGACATGATATCATCCCGGACGCGGGATGCCTGGACGTGGGACATATGTGGCTAAATGGATTAGAGCCGACGCCTCGGCAACATGATATGTTATATTTTCTGTATATATGAACAAGGAATGTTTTTCAAAGAAAGATAAGCATGCATGACATCCTCCCTAAGAGGCACTCACATGTACAGGTTACTCTTTTATCTCACGATATGCTCTATATTTCCATTCTGTTATTATTCATACTTTACATCCCTTACTATGTTACTATTCATGCTTTACATACTACGTACATTATTCGTACTGATGTCCTTTCCTGTGGACGCTGCGTTCATGCCCGTAGGACCAGGTAGCCAGTCAGACAATTCGCAGCAGTAGGACCTCCCCTTAGCAGCATTCAGTACGCTCCATTGATCCGGAGCTACACCCCTTTTGGTATGCTATTCGGTTACGTACATATATGGGTATGGCAGGGCCTTGTCCTGTCATTTCTACAGTTTGTACTCCATAGAGGTCTGTAGACAATGATATGTAGTCGTGATATTATGCAGCCTCGTCGGCGTGTGTTTTGCTGTTCAGTATATATGTGTGGCGGCCAAATCGGCTCATGCTGTTACTCTTAGTGTTTATACTTATATTTATACGTTGGTCGTGAGTTCCTGATACGGTGTTTCTTATGTTGATTGTTCGGGAGACAGTCCAGCTCAGTTACAGATTGTGTATGGGCCCAGGATAGTCAGTGAGAGGTAAATGCAGGCATAGGAGTGCTTGACCAACAATGGTCGGGCACTTGTTGCGGCCCATCAGTTTGGGTCGTGACAGCTTCTTACACTTAACTCTCATAGTTTGATGAAGTTGATCTTGAATCTCTCTTGAGTTCTTGTTGAAGAGGTGTGTGTAACCCTTTAGAAACCTTGAGAGAGATGAAGAAGTGAGGGAAATGAAATTAGTGAAGTGGGATCACATTTATATAATTGAACTTAACTCAGCCCGTCGGGACTTCCACGGACACTTATATGGTCCGTATAACATTACACAGCCCGTATAAGTGGTCGTGGTTCACCACCAGGAAAACATCATCTCTGCTGGGTGTTATACGGACCCTTATACGGACCGTATAAGTCAGGCGTATAACCCATCTCCCTGAAATGATCTTCGTCGTTCGTTTGATCTCCAATCCTTATGGAACCTTCTTGACACTTGTTTAACACCTCGTTAAAAATCTAAGGGACATTATAAATCTTCTCCAAAACATCATTAATCCACCATTAATTCGATACTCGTAAATCTTGCCCGACACACGACCTATAACTTGCTTTCCTTAACAACGTCCATTTCCTACCTCACATGTCATTGAAATGTCATTTAGAATCATCAAATGTTATTTCTTACTTATCAAAACATCGTATACGTCGTGCCCTTCATTAGTCTATTTACTGTACGTTAACGGGAAATTTCCGGGGTGTAACATTCTTCCCCCCTTTTGGAACATTCGTCCTCGAATGTTAAGCACTCGAAAAATTCTACGAAAATTTCGCCAGAGTTTCCCCTGTAATATGGCACTACCATCCTGTCATAACAGCCCACAATAACATTGCCTCACAAGGCCACAACAGAATAGCAATATAAGTTGGCCACACACGACCCATATGCATAAAAAGAAAACATACATACCTCATAATCCCGATGTTTCATTGTGGATCTCTTCTGGAGGCTGAAATAAGTGCGGGTATTTGGATTTCATACTCTCTTCTGCTTCCCAAGTCATTTCTTCTCGGTTGTTATTTCGCCATAAGACTTTAACTGAGGCTACTTCCTTATTTCGAAGTCTCCATACCTGCCTGTCTAATATGGCAATGGGCACTTCTTCATAGACCAGGTTTTCTGTCACTTGAACATCATCTACTGGAACAATCCTCGTAGGATCTCCAACACACTTGCAAAGAATTGAGACATGGAAAACTGGATGGATTAATTCAAGTTCTAGAGGCAAGTCCAATTCATAAGCTACTTGACCCACCTTGCGGATAATCTTATAGGGTCCAATGTATCGAGGACTTAACTTTCCTTTCTTACCAAATCTCATCACTCCTTTCATTGGTGACACCTTTAAGAATACCCAATCATCAACTTGAAATTCTAAGTCTCGCCGGCGGTTGTCCGCATAAGATTTTTGGTGACTTTGGGCTGTCAATAATCTATCTCGGATCACCTTCACTTTTTCTACTGCTTGTTGAATTACCTCAGGGCCCATTAGCTGTACTTCTCCTATTTCAAACCATCCAATTTGGGATCTACACTTCCTTCCATATAAAGCTTCATACGGAGCCATTTGGATACTGGAATGGTAGCTATTGTTGTATGCAAACTCAATTAGAGGTAAGTGGTAATCCCAACTACCACCAAAATCTAGAACACATGCTCTTAGCATTCTAAGGTCTGAAGGGTACGTTCGGCTTGCCCATCAGTCTGCGGATGAAATGCCGTGCTAAGATTTACCTGAGTACCTAGACCTTCTTGGAAAGATTTCCAGAACTTGGCTGTAAATTGCGCCCCTCTATCTCTGATAATAGATATCGGAATGCCATGGAGTCACACAAGCTCCTTGAGATACAACCTTGCATAATCTTCTACTGAGTATGTGGTTCTAATAGGAAGAAAATGAGCTGCTTTCGTCAATCTATCCACAACCACCCATATAGAATCATACTTTCTTCGGGAATGAGGTAATCCCACAATGAAATCCATATTGATCACTTCCCATTTCCAAGTAGGGATTTCCATTGCCTGCAATAATCCTCCTGGCTTTTGATGTTCGATTTTCACTTGCTGGCAATTTGGACATTGAGCTACAAATTCTGCTATGTCTTTCTTCATGTCATCCCACCAATATATTAATTTGAGATCATGATACATCTTTGTCGCACCTGGGTGAATAGAATACCGAGAATAATGAGCTTCTTCGAGGATTCGATGACGTAATTCTGCAACATTCGGAACACATAGCCTGCTTCGGTATCTATGAATTCCATCTATAGAATTTTCAAATGCAGACTCCTCTTTTTCAGGAAGTGTGTCTCTATAATGGCTCAACTGTGGATCTTCATATTGACGCTCTTTCACTTCCATATTCAAGGATGAAACTGTGGGATTATTAATACCAATTCCTGCACTACCTAAATCAGCTAGACGTACCCCAAGATTGGCTAGTTGGTGGAGCTCATGAATTAATTCTTTCTTCTCCGGAGGAACTTCACATAGGTTGCCCATCGATCGGCGGCTAAGCGCATCAGCTACTACATTTGCCTTTCCGGGTGGTATAAAATACTCACATCATAATCTTTCAATAATTCTAACCACTGCCTCTACCGCAGATTCAACTCCTTCTATTTGAAAATGTATTGAAGACTCTTATGATCTGTATAGATATCAACATGCACACCATACAAGTAATGTCTCCACATCTTTAATGCATGAATAACTGCAGCCAATTCGAGATCATGAATTGGGTAGTTCTTTTCATGTTTTCGCAGCTGTCCCGAAGCATAAGCGATGACTTTACCTTGCTGCATTAACACACATCCTAACCTAATACCGGAAGCATCACAATATACAACATACCCATCTGGCCCTTCTGGGAGTGTCAAGACCGGAGCTGAAGTTAACCTATCCTTCAATTCCTAAAAGTTATGCTCAAAAGCATCATTCTACTGAAATTTAGCTGACTTCTGGGTTAGCTTCGTCAATGGAGCTGAAACAGAGGAAAATCCTTCTACGAACCTTCTATAGTAACCTGCCAATCCCAAAAAACTACGGACTTCTGTAGGCGTCGTAGGCCTTGGCCAAGTCTGCACAACTTCAATTTTCTGAGTATCAACTCGAATGCCATCATCTGAAATAACATGACCCAAAAATGTCACAAAATTCAGCCAAAACTCGTACTTTGAAAATTTTGCATACAATTCTCGAGTTCGAAGAATTCCTAGAACAATACTTAAATGGTCTGCATGTTTTGATTCTGTGCGAGAGTATACCAGAATATCGTCAATGAATACTATTATGAATAAATCCAAGAGAGGCCTGAATACGTTATTCATCAATTTCATGAACACTGCCGGAGCATTAGTTAACCCAAATGACATCACCCGGAATTCATAATGGCTATATCTCGTTCTGAAAGCTGTTTTGGGAATATCTTCTTCTTTAACTCTTACTTGATGATAACCTGACCTTAGGTCGATTTTGGAAAACCACTTGGCACCCTGTAGTTGATCAAATAAATCATCAATTCTCGGAAGAGGATATTTGTTCTTTATCGTCACCTTATTCAACTGCCTATAATCGATACACATCCATAAGGAACCATCTTTCTTTCTCACGAATAGGACTGGTGCTCCCCACGGTGATGAACCGGGTCTAATAAACCCCTTCTCAAGCAAATCTTTCAACTGTTCCTTTAACTCTTTCAATTCTACCGGAACCATTCGATAAGAAGGAACAGAAATAGGCTTGGTGTACAGCAATACATCAATAGCGAAATCAATCTCTCTTTCTGGAGGAAGGCCTGGAAGTTCATCTGGAAATACATCCGGGAATTCATTCACTACCGGAACGGATTGGAAAGTTGGCGACTTTGCTTCGGTGTCCTGAACTCGGACTAAGTGATAGATATAGCCCTTAGCTTTCATCTTTCTTGCCTTAAGGTAGGAAATAAACCTACCTCTTGGAGATGTTGTATTACCCTTCCATTCAAGTACGGGCTCTCCCGGAAATTGAAATCGAACTACTTTCATTCGGCAATCAACATTAGCATAACATGAGGCCAACCAATCCATACCCATAATCACATCGAAATCTAACATTTCCAGCTCAACGAAATCAGCATTAGTCTGGCGGTCGCATATCACAATTACATAATTTTTGTACACTTGTCCAGCTATCACGGGATCACCCACCGGAGTAGATACCTCAAAAGGTTTAATTGGCTCGGGTTTCACCCCAATACGACCAGCAACATACGGAGAAATATAAGATAGGGTAGAACCCGGATCTATCAATGCATACACACCATGGGAAAATACGGATAATGTACCTGTAACCACATCCGGGGAGGACTCAAGATCCTGTCATCTAGCTAAAGCATACATACGGGGCTGAGTGGCACCTGAAGTAGATGCTCACCCTCTGCCTCTGCCTCGACCTGCTGGGATTTGGGGAGTCTGACTTACCGGGCGCACTGAAGAAGAACCAGCCGCTGATCTTATGGGCTGGACCCCAACTCTACCACTCATTGACGGGCAATCTTGCATCATGTGCCCAACCTGGCCACAGGCATAGCAAGCATCTGAACCTTGGCGACACTTTCCGGAATGTAATCTACCGTACTGGCTGCATCGCGGTACTGGAGGTCTCCTCTGGCTATAAACTCCCCCAAACTGAGAATCTGAGGCCCTCGAACTCTGACCTTGTCCTGAAGGAAAGGAGCGATCAAATCTCCTACCTGCAAATCGTGGAGGCGCACTAGTCGCCGACTAGCCTGAGTGTCTAGAATATGCCTGCCTTGATCCCCCTCTATAATCACTACCTGCCCTCATAGATCTGGCCCTTTTACTTTGCCTTCTATCAATATCACGATCACCCCTTTGCGGATCTTATTGTCCTTCTAAATTCTGGGCATGGGCTTGAATGCGGGAAATATTCATCCCATCTTGTAACGAAGCCGTCAAGAAGTCCTTGAACAAATGTGGCCCTAATCCACTCATGCACCTATGCACTCTATCCCTCATGTCGGCCACTATAGTCGGGGCATATCTAGCCAATGAATTAAACTGAAGGTTGTACTCCCGAGCACTCATATTTCCTTGTTTTAGATTTAAGAACCTATCCGCTCTAGCTCGGCGGACCTCGGGTGGCAAATAGTGGCGGATAAAGGCATCTACAAATTCTTGCCAAACAGGAGGAGGTGCGTTTTATTTTCTTGATGATATCCAATTATTGCACCATAATACCGTCACATCTCAGAGTCTATAAGATGCCAACTCCACAGATTCAGTGTTACACCTCGGAAAATGTTTCGTTGGTACGAAAGTGAATGAACTAGTGATGAGTAAGAGTGTATGTCGTTCCATGAGTAAGAAATGACGTTCGACGACCTTAGGCGAGATATCAAAGGCATCTGATGCAAGACGAGAAAGTTGGCTAAGATAAGGCAAGGTATGAGATGAGCAAGGTAGGCAAATGGATGTGGATGATTAGAATGAAGAGTCAAGAAATGTGAAAAGTTGCAGGTTTGCAATCTGGCCAGTCGGTCGTAAAGTGAAATACGAACCGTAAAATGGTATACGGTCCGTAAAATGGCCTGTCGTATTTTAGCATTCGAGACGTCAACTTTCTGCCAGATGATCAATGGTTAAATACGACCTGGAATACGGACCGTAAAGTGATTTACAGCCCGTAAACCATGGTCGTAAATCACCATGTTGCAGCCTGAGTTTCTGATTCTGTTATGGTTAAACACGACCACGAAGGATGGTCCGTAAACTGGAATACGGCCGTAAACCAAGTTTACGACCACTGTGCACTTCAATTCAGATTTTTAAGTCATTAAATAAGGGGACCAAGACTTATTTCATTTCACTTCTACATCACACCCCTTCTCTCTAAAACATCTCTCTACATTTATTATACAAGTTTTCAAGGATTATTAGTCATCAACAGCATTAATCAAGTGAATCAAGTGTAAGAAAAACCCATTAAAGATCATCCAAGTCAAGAAATCCAAGTGGAGGAAAACTAGGGTTTTTGCTCAAGTGGAGTATTATCAACTAAGGCTCGGTCCTACAACATCTTAGGTAAGATTCATGATATTTATACGTTGTTTAAGCTATTGGAGAGTTGAAATACATGGATTGTAGGAAAATATGGTAAAATGGGTCATGACTGTTGAATAGTACCATTTAGAGAATTAGTTGGAATCGAATCATGATTGTTGTTATATTGTGACATGAATGGGTTATAAATGACGTTGAAAGACCATGAAATAGATATTGTATGTGAATGGACGAAATCATGTGTTATAGCCATAGATATGGGCAAATGAAAGTAAATTGAGAAATGTGGATAATGTGAATGACTAATGGCCATTGTTATGATATTGTGAATGTATTGTTGAAGTTTGGGAGTTGAATCACGATATGGACAAACGTTGTATGAATAAAGGAGATGTTGTCCGATTTTCTCTAGCTTTAGACATGTGTGCTACTTATCGATTCTAATGATAGCATGACCTTAATGAAGGTAGAAACGTGAGCATCAGAGGAGTACGTGCAAGTGTAGAGTAGTTCAATGAAACGTTATGTAAGGCTAACCCTTCTTTCATAAGGCATGGTTCTTTGGCCAGTCATTTATCCTTCTATGAGCTCATGATGTGCTCCATATGATTCTATTCTCAAAAGCTACTGAGCCTGCGATCCTTGATGTGTACTACGTTCCTCACACGACGAGTAAGCCTATAATGCAGACGTAACGATAATGATGATGATAATAATGATGACGAGAGTAAAATGATGCTAGAAATACTCATGAGCTATTATGTGTATGTATGCCTATGAAGGGCTATAGTGAGACCCCGAGCTTATAATGCCGGGTAGAATATATGTATTTATATGTATATGTATGTATATGATTACGTAACGCGCACGCACGTCTGTAGATGGTACGGATAACCCTGATGCCTTGGTAGGGCCAGGTATGTATTACCTTGAGCTTTGGTTGGCCAAGTATGTATGAAACACCGAACCTTTATGGTCGGGCACGCTATAGCTATGTATGTATATATATATATATATGTGTGTATATGACATCAATATGAGTACGGATATGTTATAAAAAAATGAATGTGAAGGTAAATAAATACGGATATGGATGTATGTACACGGATACGCAATAGCAATGGAATGTCCTTGTGGAAAGAAAGTAAGTGCTATGACGATGATATTATTATCTCCCATGTTATGCTATTTCATATGTTGACTCTTAAGCTTTCATATTGATATTGATCATGCTTTACATACCCAGTACATTCTTCGTACTGACGTCCTTTTGTTTGTGGACGCTGCGTCATGCCCGCAGGTGCACAGGGAGACAGGCTTGATCCATAGCTATATTTTCAGGGACTACATAGCGGAGCTCCATTTCATCTGGAGCTATAGCTTTTGGGTACTCATTCTTTTGTGTACATAATTATGGGCATAGCGTTCCACTCATGTGATATGGTATAACCTTCTTAGAGGCTTGTAGACATGTGTATGTGGTTAGATGTGGTTGGCCTTGTCGGCCTATATTTTTTTGTATGTCATTTTGTTGGCCTTGTCGGCCCATGTACATTGATGTGGCATAGATGCCGATGATGATATAAGAAATGTTATTGTCCAATTGGGACTAGTATGATTGATGGCTATAACGTATGATTTGATTTATGGCTCACCTAGACGTTATGTGAAAGTATGTTAAAGGGGTGCCTGGGCCGGGTGCTCGTCGCGGCCCTAGTCGGGTCGTGACAAAAGTTGTATCAGAGCAGTTCAGTCCTAGGGTATGTCTACGAGCCGTGTCTAGTAGGGTCTTGGTTATGAGTGTGTTGCGCGCCACACTTATAAACAAGAAGCTGCAGACATTTTAGCAATGATTGACCTTCTTTCTTCATAAGAATCGTGCGATAGAGCTATGATATAAGAAATTTTTGTTCCTTAATCGTGTATTGTGTATTTCAGAGATGCCTAAAAAGAGAAAGGATACAGCAGCCCAAAAGGGCAAGACGGTGGCAGAAAAGCGGGCTGAAAGAGCACCGCCACCGGTAGTAGAGGAAAGTGAGTCCCAGAGTGCGGCTCAATCTCAGTCCTCCCAGACAGTGCCTATTACTTAGGAGCGTGAGGGAGCCTCCGCCCCAGCTCCAGCACCTCCAGCTCCTCCACCAGATGCTTCGGGCCAAGATGTAAAAGAGGCCATTAATTTGCTGACTCAATTGGTAGCAGCCCAGACTCAGAGGCAAAGTTCAAGGCAAGGTGATAGGGCTGTTAGTCCAAGGGCCCGTGATTTCATTACTTTGAACCCTTCGGAATTCATTGGATCAAAGCCGGAGGAGGACCCTCAGGATTTTATTGATGGTATGTTAAGGACGCTTCGATTGATACATGCTTCGGACACCGAGTCGGTGGAGCTAGTGTCAGATAGATTGAGAGATGTCTCGATCCGATGGTATACGGTTTGGATGGCTTCACGGGGAGCCAATGCACCTCCCCCGGTATGTCAAGAGTTTGTTGATTCTTTTCTCCGTCATTATATGTTACATCCCGTAATTTTCATACATTGGATGTTTTAAAATAAACGCGACAAGTTAAGACAAGATTAGTTTAGGGTACAAAGTGGAGATTTTAACTTCCAATTTTGTTTCAAGTTACAAATTATCTACAAATTTCGTTTGGCATGGAAGAATTAATAGAAAAGTGGGATTAAACTAATGATAAATGGAGTACTAAGTGGGATTGGGAACAAAAATCTGCCCATATTTTCTTAGCCATGTTCAGCCGTGCATATAGTGCAATGGTCAAAGATTTTTGACCCAAAAACTTGAGTGGGACACATGTCCAAGTCATGGAAGGAATATATAAGGCAAAATTCTGATTCATACATCACTAAGCAACTCATTTCATCATTTTACAAAGTTAGAAAACTTAGTCATAGAAAGAGAAGGTCTCGGCTACAAGTTGGCCGAGAATGAGCTGCTCCAAATTGCTCCAAAAATCAGTTTTTCCAAGCAAGTAAACTCCCTTGAAGGTGTGTATTAACGTGTAGCATCCATTGGTATAGCAAGAATAAGTGTTAAAAATCCAAGAAGTGAAAGTGAAGGCTAGCCGATTGAAGTGAAGTTATAAGGTAAGAATGATTATTGTTCTTGTGTTGCATGACGATTTGAATGTATAATTCATGCATGTTGTTATTGGATTGTTGTTGTGGTTGAAGTAAGGGGTTGAGCCGTGAGCTTGGGGAAGCCATGGTTGGTTTCATTTTGTATGTATTGTTGGTGAATTGAATGGGTATCAACATATGTAAATGAACAAAGATTGTAGAAGTTGGTTTATGATGTTGTATGTTGGTATTGGACTGTTTTGTGAGGGAGTTAGTGAACTGTTTTTACTTGATATTTTGATTGTTATTATCATGAATTTCATGATGGAAATGAAGGTGTTTAATGGTTGGAGTTGAAACTAATGTCGTTTGTGAGTTGTTGTAAGGATTTTAGAAATGACGATGTAGTTTAGTTGTGTATGAATTGATGTTGTATTTGTCGTGTGGATAGCTGGTCATAGCCTACTGAAAATATATGAAAAGAAGGCATGAAATAATGTGTAAGAATCATAGGTGGTTTGCTTAGTATGTTCGTAAATGTTTGCAAGAATTCCGAACATTGTTTAGGGACTGTTTTGGACATGTTATTGGACTGTTTTGGACATGTTGTGGTAATGGACTGTTTTCTAAAAAGTTTAAATGAGCCATGTGTTGTAGGCTTTAATGGAATCATGTTTAATCTCCTTGTACATGTATTGGAAATGGATTGAATGTGGTGTGGTTTGGATGAATGGATGAAAATCATGAAGTTGTTATAGTTGTGTTGAAGCCGTGTAAAGGGGCTGTTTTAGGGGAAATTATGGACTGTTTTGTGCCAAGTTTTGATTGTTGTTGTTATGAACATTGTGGTATATTGTATGTATGTTGAATATGTGAATTTAGGTGTTAAAGAAACAAATCAAATTGAAGTACGCAAGCAATCCAAAACAGTGGACTGTTTTAAGGTTAGAAGCAAATTAGTGAATGTTGAATATTGATTGTTGCTATGAACGTGTAGTGAAAGTGAAGCTTAATGATTCAAGTTGAAATTGAAATGGTTTGTGGGCTGTTATAAGAATAAATATGATGCTGAAACAGTTCCGATAATCGCATAAGTAATGTTGTAAACGTGTTGTTGTCGTTGTAATTGAAGTTGGAAAATTGCGAAATAGAAATTGTAGTGTTGTGTGTGCTGTTTGGCCGTGAGTATGGGACAGTTTTGAATGATGTATGGACTGTCCAAAGTCCCTTAAATCATGTTTATACAAGTTTGGATTGATACATGAAAGAATGACTAGCAATATTAGCTTGTAGCACTAGTTGGTTTGAATGCGAACGAAACGTCGTCTAAATGTTAGAAAGGGATTGTGAGTGTCAAAATACGTATCGAATTCCCTCGTAAACTAATCATAGCTTGTGATATCTTGATATAGGATAAGTACCATTGGGCAGCAAGTACAAGTTATTATACGACTAAACGCTAAAGGTATGCAAGGCCTATTCCTTTCTTTTCTTGGCATGTCCTAGACGTAAGTATGAAATGATATGAACCTTGGGGTAAATTCTACTCTCTAGTTCCAAGCATGATTTGTGATCCTTTTCATTCTGTAATGTTATTGTCATGAGTTTATTATATGATTGACTAATGAATGATCCATAGAAGTTCCTACTCTTGAATATTTGCACAACTAGAGACATACTTGATCTCAAAGTTACACCATGATTAAAGTACGCATGTACATAAAATCTGAGATGTTCCTTGCTATAGTTAGTAATGAGATTTCAAAAAAAAAAAAGAGAACCGAAGATGAATTGCATATGTGTGGTATCGCCGCTGGATTCTTGGTCGCGGTATTTGTATGTGTGATGTTGCCGCTGGATACTTGACCGCGGTATGTGTGATATTGACCGCTGGATACTTGGCCGCGGTAGATTTATATGTGTATATGTGTATATGTGTATATGTTTATGTTTATGAGGCTATGATTTTAATACCGAGTCCCTTATTAAAGGGCCGGGACACGTTATATATATGTATGATTATAATATGATTTTACTTACCGAGTCCCTTACAAAAGGGGCGGGACACGATATATATGTACTTACATATGATATGACTACCTTGTTATGATTACTAAAACTTATGATGAATTATGTGACAAGTAAGTCTTGGGATTTTTGGTCTTTGTACTGAATCTTATGCTACTCACTTCAGATATGTTTCTATTTACTATATTTCATGCTTTACATACTCAGTATATACTCCGTACTGACCCCCCTTTCTTCGGGGGGCTGCGTTCATGCCCGCAGGTACAGACGCTCGTTTTGGAGATCCGTCAGCTTAGTGTACCTATTCAGCTATTTTGGACTGCTCCTTTGTTCCGGAGCTAGCTTGTGGTATAACTCTTTTGTGTTGTATTCATATGTGTTTAATTGGGTACGGCGGGGCCCTGTCCCGCCATATGATACAGTCATTACTCTTAGAGGTCTGTGGACATCTTTGTGGGTCTGTATGTAGTTGTTGATGCATTGTATGACTATGACTTATGTTTGGGGCTTACCCATTCGTAATGGAAGCCTTGTCGGCTTGCATATATATGTATGTTTGGTATGTTGCATATCGTGGCAGCCTTGTCGGCTTGCGTAGAAAGATATATGTTGTTGTTTAAAAATTGTAACTCCTCAGGAGACAGGTGCCTACGACATACAAAAAAAAAATTGACAGCTTTAAAACAACACCATACCTTTTTATACAAATAAGTTCATGACATACTAGTTATAAATGATTACAGTTAACCGGCAATATGAGTGTCCAATTCGGGCACTAGTCACGGCCTACGGGGTTGGGTCGTGACATTATATGCCTATAGAAGTTCGGTGAGCTAGGGCCGATAAATTCTTGAACTTGAGGCAAAGTAGTATGAGTGCCTTAGAGTATAGCCTCCGCTTCAATTCCTTGGCCAGGTATGCTTCGGCCATGGTAGCGGATATGGGTGACCGGGTACACCGATTTGTGAAGGGCCTAGGGCCACACTTGATGGATAGATGCTTGACTGCGTCCATTCAGGACGGTATGGATATTGCACGCATTCAGGCCCATGCTCAGAACATCGAAGAAAGCCTGCAGCAGCAGAGAAGTTAACGTGAGCAAGATAGGGGCCATAGCAAGAGGGCCAGACAGGGATGACCATTGCTCGTTTACAGGCCCACGCCCAAAGTATGGAGGATCGGTACCGAGGGCGTCAGCCTGACAGGGATTATGACAGGGGTCAGCCCAAGAGGTCCAGGACCGCAGGATCTTCTGGGGAGTCGCGAGGCAGACAGCCTCAGCAGCAGCAGAGCATATACCCTCCCCAGCCAGCACAGAGTACACCTCCACAGTTCACCGGTTGGAGCCCAGATGGTGCAGGGTATTTAGAGACAGGTCAGAGCTCCCGGGCTTCGGGCTCACAGATGGACCTAGGTTCCAGCAAGTGGAGGCCGCCCCTACCCCGATGCCCTCACTGTAGGGTACGCCATCCGGGGAGAGAATGTCATCGTGCCACAGGTCTTGCTTTACCTGTGGCCAGCAGGGCCACTTTAAGAGAGATTGTCCACTCAGGGGCAGTACAGGGGGAGCAGTTCAGCCTACCGGGTCAGTTGCCGGTTCGTCTTCACCTCCCTTAGTTATGCGCCCGATGGGGCGGGGCACGCCGACTCCAGCAGGCCGTGGCAGAGGCTGTGGCGGAGCCCCCAGTTTTGGCGGTCCATCGAACCGCCTATATGCGTTGACCCGTGGACAGGATCAGGAGGCGCCACCAGACGCCGGTACAGGTAATTTCGACTCTTTAATTGATTATGTTGATTGATGTATGAATTGTTTGAAGTAACTGTAAAAGAAACTCCCCCGAACTGTTTGTAAGACCCGTATGGTTAGTTTGACATTCGGGGACGAATGTTCAAAAGGGAGGGAGGATGTTACATCCCGTAATTTTCATACATTGGACGTTTTAAAATAAACGCGACAAGTTAAGACAAGATTAGTTTAGGGTACAAAGTGGAGATTTTAACTTCCAATTTTGTTTCAAGTTACAAATTATCTACAAATTTCGTTTGGCATGGAAGAATTAATAGAAAAGTGGGATTAAACTAATGATAAATGGAGTACTAAGTGGGATTGGGAACAAAAATCTGCCCATCTTTTCTTAGCCATGTTCAGCCGTGCATATAGTGCAATGGTCAAAGAATTTTGACCCAAAAACTTGAGTGGGACACATGTCCAAGTCATGGAAGGAATATATAAGGCAAAATTCTGATTCATACATCACTAAGTAACTCATTTCATCATTTTACAAAGTTAGAAAACTTAGTCATAGAAAGAGAGGGTCTCGGCTACAAGTTGGCCGAGAATGAGTTGCTCCAAATTGCTCCAAAAATCAGTTTTTCCAAGCAAGTCAACTCCCTTGAAGGTGTGTATTAACGTGTAGCATCCATTAGTATAGCAAGAATAAGTGTTAAAAATCCAAGAAGTGAAAGTGAAGGCTAGCCGATTGAAGTGAAGTTATAAGGTAAGAATGATTATTGTTCTTGTGTTGCATGACGATTTGAATGTATAATTCATGCATGTTGTTATTGGATTGTTGTTGTGGTTGAAGTAAGGGGTTGAGCCGTGAGCTTAGGGAAGCCATGGTTGGTTTCATTTTGTATGTATTGTTGGTGAATTGAATGGGTGTCAACATATGTAAATGAACAAAGATTGTAGAAGTTGGTTTATGATGTTGTATGTTGGTATTGGACTGTTTTGTGAGGGAGTTAGTGAACTGTTTTTACTTGATATTTTGATTGTTATTATCATGAATTTCATGATGGAAATGAAGGTGTTTAATGGTTGGAGTTGAAACTAAAGTCGTTTGTGAGTTGTTGTAAGGATTATAGAAATGACGATGTAGTTTAGTTGTGTATGAATTGATGTTGTATTTGTCGTGTGGATAGTTGGTCATAACCTACTGAAAATATATGAAAAGAAGGCATGAAATAATGTGTAAGAATCATAGGTGGTTAGTTTAGTTGTGTATGAATTGATGTTGTATTTGTCGTGTGGATAGCTGGTCATAACCTACTGAAAATATATGAAACGAAGGCATGAAATAATGTGTAAGAATCATAGGTGGTTTGCTTAGTATGTTCGTAAATGTTTGCAAGAATTCCGAACATTGTTTAGGGACTGTTTTGGACATGTTATTGGACTGTTTTGGACATGTTGTGCTAATGGACTGTTTTCTAAAAGGTTTAAATGAGCCATGTGTTGTAGGATTTAATGGAATCATGTTTAATCTCCTTGTACATGTATTGGAAATGGATTGAATGTGTTGTGGTTTGGATGAATGGATGAAAATCATGAAGTTGTTATAGTTGTGTTGAAGCCGTGTAAAGGGGCAGTTTTAGGGGAAATTATGGACTGTTTTGTGCCAAGTTTTGATTGTTGTTGTTATGAACATTGTGGTATATTGTATGTATGTTGAATATGTGAATTTAGGTGTTAAAGAATCAAATCAAATTGAAGTACGCAAGCAGTCCAAAACAGTGGACTGTTTTAAGGTTAGAAGCAAATTAGTGAATGTTGAATATTGATTGTTGCTATGAACGTGTAGTGAAAGTGAAGCTTAATGATTCAAGTTGAAATTGAAATGGTTTGTGGGCTGTTATAAGAATAAATATGATGCTGAAACAGTTCCGATAATCGCATAAGTAATGTTGTAAACGTGTTGTTGTCGTTGTAATTGAAGTTGGAAAATTGCGAAATAGAAATTGTAGTGTTGTGTGTGCTGTTTGGCCGTGAGTATGGGACAGTTTTGAATGATGTATGGACTGTCCAAAGTCCCTTAAATCATGTTTATACAAGTTTGGATTGATACATGAAAGAATGACTAGCAATATTAGCTTGTAGCACTAGTTGGTTTGAATGCGAACGAAACGTCGTCTAAATGTTAGAAAGGGATTGTGAGTGTCAAAATACGTATCGAATTCCCTCGTAAACTAATCATAGCTTGTGATATCTTGATATAGGATAAGTACCATTGGGCAGCAAGTACAAGTTATTATACGACTAAACGCTAAAGGTATGCAAGGCCTATTCCTTTCTTTTCTTGGCATGTCCTAGACGTAAGTATGAAATGATATGAACCTTGGGGTAAATTCTACTCTCTAGTTCCAAGCATGATTTGTGATCCTTTTCATTCTGTAATGTTATTGTCATGAGTTTATTATATGATTGACTAATGAATGATCCATAGAAGTTCCTACTCTTGAATATTTGCACAACTAGAGACATACTTGATCTCAAAGTTACACCATGATTAAAGTACGCATGTACATAAAATCTGAGATGTTCCTTGCTATAGTTAGTAATGAGATTTCAAAAAAAAAAAAGAGAACCGAAGATGAATTGCATATGTGTGGTATCGCCGCTGGATTCTTGGCCGCGGTATTTGTATGTGTGATGTTGCCGCTGGATACTTGACCGCGGTATGTGTGATATTGACCGCTGGATACTTGGCCGCGGTAGATTTATATGTGTATATGTGTATATGTGTATATGTTTATGTTTATGAGGCTATGATTTTAATACCGAGTCCCTTATTAAAGGGCCGGGACACGTTATATATATGTATGATTATAATATGATTTTACTTACCGAGTCCCTTACAAAAGGGGCGGGACACGATATATATGTACTTACATATGATATGACTACCTTGTTATGATTACTAAAACTTATGATGAATTATGTGACAAGTAAGTCTTGGGATTTTTGGTCTTTGTACTGAATCTTATGCTACTCACTTCAGATATGTTTCTATTTACTATATTTCATGCTTTACATACTCAGTACATACTCCGTACTGACCCCCCTTTCTTCGGGGGGCTGCGTTCATGCCCGCAGGTACAGACGCTCGTTTTGGAGATCCGTCAGCTTAGGGTACCTATTCAGCTATTTTGGACTGTTCCTTTGTTCCGGAGCTAGCTTGTGGTATAACTCCTTTGTGTTGTATTCATATGTGTTTAATTGGGTACGGCGGGGCCCTGTTCCGCTATATGATACAGTCATTACTCTTAGAGGTCTGTGGACATCTTTGTGGGTCTGTATGTAGTTGTTGATGCGTTGTATGACTATGACTTATGTTTGGGGCGTACCCATTCGTAATGGCAGCCTTGTCGGCTTGCATATATATGTATGTTTGGTATGTTGCATATCGTGGCAGCCTTGTCGGCTTGCGTAGAAAGATATATGTTGTTGTTTAAAACTTGTAACTCCTCAGGAGACAGGTGCCTACGACATACAAAAAAAAATTTGACAGCTTTAAAACAACACCATACCTTTTTATACAAATAAGTTCATGACATACTAGTTATAAATGATTACAGTTAACCGGCAATATGAGTGTCCAATTCGGGCACTAGTCACGGCCTACGGGGTTGGGTCGTGACATTATATGCCTATAGAAGTTCGGTGAGCTAGGGCCGATAAATTCTTGAACTTGAGGCAAAGTAGTATGAGTGCCTTAGAGTATAGCCTCCGCTTCAATTCCTTGGCCAGGTATGCTTCGGCCATGGTAGCGGATATAGGTGACCGGGTACACCGATTTGTGAAGGGCCTAGGGCCACACTTGATGGATAGATGCTTGACTTCGTCCCTTCAGGACTGTATGGATATTGCACGCATTCAGGCCCATGCTCAGAACATAGAAGAAATCCTGCAGCAGCAGAGAAGTTAACGTGAGCAAGATAGGGGCCATAGCAAGAGGGCCAGATCGTCGGGTTCGACGAGCGAGTTTAGAGTTGGGCACAGGCAGTAGTTCCCTAGACATTCAGGCTATTCTATGACCAGTGCACCTCCACGATTTTCAGGCCAGAGATTTAATAGATCTACTCGTTCGGGGCCGAGTCAGAGTTTTTCAGGGTCTCAGTTTAGGGGTGATTCGGGTCAGGCGAGGCCACCCATACCACGATGTTCCCAGTGTGGGAAGTTGCATTGGGGTCAATGCCGATCAGGTTCAGACGTTTGCTATTCATGTGGTCGGCCAGGCCATATTATGCGTGATTGCCCTTCAGTTCATGGTAGAGGTGGGACCCACCCATCAGGGTCGGTAGCCGGATCTTCAGCATCTGTACGCCCTACGGGGCCAGGTTCACATGCGCCAGTTGGCCATGGTAGAGGCAGAGGGAGAGCTCCTAGTTCTAGCGGTCCTCAGCACCGTATTTATGCTTTGGCTGGACACCAAGATCTTGAGTCTTCTCCTGACGTGGTCACAGGTATATTATCGGTATTCTCTCATGATGTATATGCTTTGATTGATCCGGGCTCCACATTATCGTATGTTACTCCATATATTGCGGGTCAATTTATAGTCGAGCCGGAGTCGATCAACCCTTTGGAGGTGTCTACACCCGTGGGTGAATCGGTAATAGCTAGCCGCGTATATAGAGATTGTGTAGTTGTGATATGTGACCACCGTACTATAGTTGACTTGCATGAACTAAAGATGGTGGATTTTGATGTCATTATGGGCATGGATTGGTTAGCCTCATGCTATGCAAATGTTGATTGTAGAATGAAGATGGTTCGTTTCCAATTTCTGGGAGAACCAGTTCTAGAATGGAAAGGGAATACGGCGTCACCAAAAGGTAGGTTTATTTCCTATCTAAAGGCAAGGAAAATGATCACGAAAGGGTGCATTTATCATCTAGTGCGAGTTCAAGATGTAGAAGCTCAGTCGCCGACTCTTCAGTCAGTTCCAGTGGTGAGTGAATTTCCGGATGTGTTCCCGGAAGAGCTTCCAGGCCTTCCTCCCGAGCGGGAGATTGATTTTGCTATTGATGTGTTGCCAGACACTAGGCCCATATCTATTCCTCCCTATAGAATGGCACCCGCAGAATTGAAAGAGTTGAAGGAGCAATTGAAAGACTTGCTTGATAAAGGCTTCATTAGGCCTAGTTCCTCCCCGTGGGGAGCACCCGTATTGTTCGTCCGAAAGAAAGATGGCTCCTTGAGAATGTGCATTGATTATCGACAATTGAATAAGGTGACAATTAAGAATAAATATCCTCTCCCGAGGATTGATGACTTATTTGATCAATTGCAAGGTGCCAAATGGTTTTCAAAGATTGATTTGAGATCCGGGTATCATCAAGTGAGAGTTAGGGAAAGAGATATCCCTAAGACAATCTTCAGAACAAGATACGGTCATTTTGAGTTCCGAGTAATGTCATTTGGGATAACTAATGCGCCAACAGTATTTATGGGTTTAATGACCAATGTATTCAGGCCTTTTCTGGATCTATTTGTGATTGTATTTGTCGATGATATCTTAGTGTATTCTAGATCCGAGGCCGAGCATGCGGATCATTTGCGTATTGTCCTTGAAGTTCTACAAACTCGAAAGTTGTTTGCAAAATTCTCCAAGTGTGAGTTTTGGTTGAACTCAGTATCATTTCTGGGCCATATTGTTGCAACCGATGGTATTCGAGTGGATAGCCAAAAGATTGAGTCTGTGAAGACTTGGCCAAGGCCCACGACTCCTACGGAGGTTCGTAGCTTTCTGGGCTTAGCAGGTTATTACAGGAGATTCGTTGAAGGTTTTTCTTCTATTGCTGCACCACTCACAAAGTTGACCCAGAAGTTAGCAAAGTTTCAATGGACAGATGCTTGTGAACGCAGTTTCCAAGAGTTGAAAGATAGATTGACTTCTGCCCCAGTCTTGACCCTTCCAGAGGGATTGGAAGGATATGTTGTTTATTGTGATGCTTCAGGTGTTGGGCTAGGCTGTGTGTTGATGCAGCATGGTAAAGTGATTGCGTATGCTTCAAGGCAATTGCGGAAACATGAGCAGAATTATCCTACCCATGATCTAGAATCGGCCACGGTGGTTAATGCGTTAAAAATATGGAGACATTATTTATATGGTGTCCATGTGGATATTTATACAGATCATAAGAGCCTTCAATACATCTTCAAGTAGAAAGAGTTGAATTTGTAGCAACGACGATGGTTGGAGTTGCTAAAGGATTATGATGTTGATATTTTGTATCACCTCGAAAAGGCGAATATGGTAGCTGATGCTCTTAGCCGCAGATCTATGGGAAGTTTATGTGATGTACGACTGGAGAAGAGAGAAATGGCCCGTGAGCTTCAGCAATTAGCCAGCCTAGGAGTCCGAGTAGTGGGCTCAGGTAGCAAGGGAACTATTATTCAGAATTCAGCAGTTTCGTCGCTAATCGCGGAAGTGAAAGAGCGGCAATACGAAGACCCCATGCTAATGCAGTGCAGAGATACACTCCCTCGGCAGGAGGAGTCATCATTTGATATTTCAGGAGACGGAGTTCTCCGATGTAGAGGCAGATTATGTGTTTCCGATGTGGCAAGTCTACGCCACCAGATATTGAGAGAAGCTCATTGTTCCCGTTACTCCGTTCACCCGGGAGCGACGAAGATGTATCATGACCTTAAGTCTATATATTTGTGGAATGGGATGAAGAAAGATGTAGCGAAATTTGTAGCTCAATGTCCTAATTGCCAACAAGTGAAAATTGAGCACCAAAAGTCGGGCGGATTATTGCAAGCTATAGAAATCCCAACTTGGAAGTGGGAAGTAATTAACATGGATTTCATTACAGGATTACCTCGTTCTCGACGTAAATATGATTCTATATGGGTGATCGTAGATAGACTCACAAAGTCGGCTCATTTCTTACTAGTCAGAACGACGTATATGGTGGAAGATTACGCAAGGCTTTATGTTAAAGAGATAGTGCGACTTCATGGTGTTCCAGTATCTATTATCTCCGATAGAGGGACTCAGTTTACCGCTAAATTTTGGGAATCTTTCCAAGAGGGTTTAGGGACCCGAGTTAGCCTTAGCACGACATTTCATCCACAGGCCGATGGACAAGCTGAACGCACTATTCAGACTCTTGAAGATATGTTACGGGCATGTATGATGGATTTTGGAGGTAATTGGGATGATCATTTGCCACTCATTGAATTTGCTTATAATAATAGTTATCATTCTAGCATTCAAATAGCACCGTATGAGGCTTTATATGGGCGGAAGTGTAGATCCCCAATTGGGTGGTTTGAAACAGGGGAGGCTCAGTTGATAGGGCCAAACTTGGTTCAGCAAGCCATAGAGAAAGTCAAGCTCATACGAGATCGGTTATTAGCAGCTCAGAGTCGTCAAAAGTCCTATGCGGATAATCGTCGAAGAGATTTGGAGTTCTAGGTGAAAGATTGGGTATTCTTGAAAGTGTCGACAATGAAGGGCGTGATGAGATTTGGCAAAAGGGGGAAGCTTAGTCCCCGGTACATTGGGCCTTATGAAATTGTGCACAAGATAGGCAAGGTGGCCTATGAGTTAGATCTACCTCCCGATTTGGAGTCATTCCATCCAGTTTTCCACGTCTCAATGCTCCGGAAACGTATTGGAGATCCTACTAGGATCGTCCCAGTAAATGATGTGCAAGTGATAGAGAAATTGAGTTATGAAGAGATACCCATTGCCATATTAGATAGGCAAGTACGGAGGCTTAGAAACAAAGAGGTGGCCTCAGTTAAGGTCTATGGAGAAGCAGTAAATGAGAAGAAATGACGTGGGAAGCGGAAGAAAGTATGCGATCCAGATACCCACAATTATTTCAGCCCTTGAAGAGATCCAAGATGAGACGTCAAGATCATAAGGTGTGTATGTTTTATTTTTATGCTTTTGGGTCATGTGTGGCCAAATTTTGTTGCTATTATGTTGTTGCCCTATGAGGCTTTGTTATTATGGGATGCTGTGACAGGTGGGTAGTGCCATATTATAGGGGAAACTCTGGCGAAATTTTCATAGAACTCCCGAAGACTTTAACATTCGAGGACGAATGTTCCTAAGAGGGGGAGAATGTTACACCTCGGAAAATCTTCCGTTGGTACGAAAGTGAATGAACTAGTGATGAGTACGAGTGTATGACGTTCCATGAGTAAGAAATGACGTTCGACGACCTTAGGCGAGATTTCAAAGGCATCCGATGCAAGACGAGAAAGTTGGCTAAGATAAGGCATGGTATGAGATGAGCAAGGTAGGCAAATGGATGTGGATGATTAGAATGAAAAGTCAAGAAATGTGAAAAGTTGCAGGTTTGCAATCTGGCCAGTCGGTCGTAAAGTGAAATACGGACCGTAAAATAGTATACGGTCCGTAAACTGGCCTGTCGTATTTTGGCATTCGAGACTTCAACTTTCTGCCAGATGTTCAATGGTTAAATACGACCAGGAATACGGACCGTAAAGTGATTTACAGCCCGTAAACCATGGTCGTAAATCACCATGTTGCAGCCTGAGTTTCTGATTCTGTTATGGTTAAACACTACCACGAAGGACGGTCCGTAAACTGGAATACGGGCCGTAAACCAAGTTTACGACCACTGTGCACTTCAATTCAGATTTTTAAGTCATTAAATAAGGGGACCAAGACTTATTTCATTTCACTTCTACATCACACCCCTTCTCTCTAAAACATCTCTCTACATTTATTATACAAGTTTTCAAGGATTATTAGTCATCAACAGCATTAATCAAGTGAATCAAGTGTAAGAAAAACCCATTAAAGATCATCCAAGTCAAGAAATCCAAGTGGAGGAAAACTAGGGTTTTTGCTCAAGTGAAGTATTATCAACTAAGGCTCGGTCCTACAATATCTAAGGTAAGATTCATGATATTTATACGTTGTTTAAGATATTGGAGAGTTGAAATACATGGATTGTAGGACAATATGGTAAAATGGGTCATGAATGTTGAATAGTACCATTTAGAGAATTAGTTGGAATCGAATCATGATTGTTGTTATATTGTGACATGAATGGGTTATAAATGACGTTGAAAGACCATTAAATAGATATTGTATGTGAATGGACGAAATCATGTGTTATAGCCATAGATATAGGCAAATGAAAGTAAATTGAGAAATGTGGATAATGTGAATGACTAATGGCCATTGTTATGATATTGTGAATGTATTGTTGACGTTTAGGAGTTGAATCACGATATGGACAAACGTTGTATGAATAAAGGAGATGCTGTCCGATTTTCTCTAGCTTTAGCCATGTGTGCTAGTTATCGATTCTAATGATAGCATGACCTTAATGAAGGTAGAAACGTGAGCATCAGAGGAGTACGCGCAAGTGTAGAATAGTTCAACGAAAAGGTATGTAAGGCTAACCCTTCTTTCATAAGGCATGGTTCTTTGGCCAATCATTTATCCTTCTATGAGCTCATGATGTGCTCCACATGATTCTATTCTCAAAAGCTACTGAGCCTGCGATCCTTGATGTGTACTACGTTCCTCACACGACGAGTAAGCCTATAATGCAGACGTAACGATAATGATGATGATAGTAATGATGATGATAATAATGATGACAAGAGTAAAATGATGCTAGAAATGCTCATGAGCTATTATGTGTACGTATGCCTATGAAGGGCTATAGTGAGACCCCGAGCTTATAATGCCGGGTGGAATATATGTATATATATGTATATGTATGTATATGATTACGTAACGTGCACGCACGTCTGCAGATGGTACGGATAACCCTGATGCCTTGGTAGGGCCAGGTATGTATGACCTTGAGCTTTGGTTGGCCAAGTATGTATGAAACACCGAACCTTTATGGTCAGGCACGCTACAGCTATGTATGTATATATATGTGTGTATATGACATCAATATGAGTACGAATATGTTATAAAAAAATGAATGTGAAGGTAAATAAATACGGATATGGATGTATGTACACGGATAGGCAATAGAAATGGAATGTCCTTGTGGAAAGCAAGTAAGTGCTATGACGACGATATTATTATCTCCCATGTTATGCTATTTCATATGTTGAATCTTAAGCTTTCATATTGATATTGATCATGCTTTACATACTCAATACATTCTTCGTACTGACGTCCTTTTGTTTGTGGACGCTGCGTCATGCCCGCAGGTGCACAGGGAGACAGGCTTGATCCATAGCTATATTTTCAGGGACTACATAGCGGAGCTCCATTTCATCCGGAGCTATAGCTTTTGGGTACTCATTCTTTTGTGTACATAATTATGGGCATAGCGTCCCGCTCATGTGATATGTTATAACCTTCTTAGAGGCTCGTAGACATGTGTATGTGGTTAGATGTGGTTGGCCTTGTCGGCCTATATTTTTTTGTATGTCATTTTGTTGGCCTTGTCGGGCCATGTACATTGATGTGGCATAGATGTCGATGATGATATAATAAATGTTGTTATCCAATTGGGACTAGTATGATTGATGGCTAGAACACATGATTTGATTTATGGCTCACCTAGACGTTATGTGAAAGTATGTTAAAGGGGTGCCTGGGTGGGGTAGCGCTGGGTGCTCGTCGCGGCCCTAGTCGGGTCGTGACATTCAGTTTCGGAGGCATGAATAATCTTCAATGTTCTCAACATTTCGTCGATAAAACATTGCGGTTCTTCATCCGGCTTTGACCCGAAGAACTCCGGAGGATTCAAACTCATGAAATCACGAGCTCTGGTACTAGCTGCCCGATCACTTGGACCCGCATTCTGCCGCTGTGCCTGGGCGGCAACTAACTGCATCAATATATGAATAGCCTCGGTCACTTGTTGACCCGACGTAGCCGATGGAGGAATTGGAGGCATAGAAGCTGGAGCTGAAGCCCCTTCTTGTTCTTCTAAATTAGGCGGAGTGGAGAAAGTATTAGATGGGGCCTTATTATGTGATTCTCCCTCTTCTACATTCATTGGTGGCTCTCTTTCTACCCGCCTTTTCATCGTAACCTTGCCCTTCTGGGCAGCTGTAGCTTTTCTCTTTGGCGGCATCTCTGAAATCATAGCACACTATTAGGGAGGAGAAAATCTTATACACGGCTCTATCGCACGATCTTTTAACAAGAAGAATGGTCATTTTTCCTAAATGCCCCGTAGCCTCCTGTATATTAGTGTGGCGCGCAACACACCATAAACAAGACTCTACTAGACACAGCTCGTAGACACTTTCTAGGACTGAACTGCTCTGATACCACTTTTGTCATGACCCGACTAGGGGCCATGATGGGTACCCGGGGCTAACCACTGAGCACCGCTCATATTATTACCCACCGTACTCATCAAGTGTTCATTCATTAATCTTATACTCAAGTCATAGGAAAAAACATTTTTCACTTTGAACATAATTACCTTTATATACATAGAGCCCTTCGGCTATCAAAATATTGTACATACAATAAGGACATCGTGAGACCACACTATCCACGCATACGCATCTACGAGCCTCTACTAGAGTACTAGACATATGGACGGGACAGGACCCCGTCATGTCCAAAACATATATATACACAAAAGAATAAATCAATGGCACCTCCGGAACAATGGAGTGCTCTCACGTCAGCTAATAGCTCCTACGAGTCTGGATCACCTCCCGGTCTACCTGTGGGCATGAACACAGCGTCCAAAGAAAACTGACGTCAGTACGAACATTGTACTGAGTATGTAAGGCATCAACAATAATAATACATCAATTAAATAAGGAAGCATCAAATGAGGAGCAACCTGTAACTGACTATCAATTATAAAAGAAATAATGCATGTTGGCTTACTCCATAATCATCATCATATCATGTATGCATATATGTATAAGCGGCCCAACCATATAGGTACGATGTGATAATCATTAGCCCGCGTCCGGGCTACTATCTCATGCTGCCCACTAGTGGTGTCTGCCCATGCCATCTAGACATGGTGTATACGCTACTCGTCTTAGCGGTGTCTGCCCGGCAATATAGGGGCGGTGTAATATCATCATACTGCATGCATAGAACTCAAAGACAGCTATACTTTATCGGGGTGACATAAGGTCGTGAACCCCCGATTCCATTATGGAACATTCATAAGCATTCTGCCTCACCTTGAAAGAATTAGCATATAAGGTGAGTGTATACAATAAACAACATCATTAGCTATGTAGAAACATCATATCGTGAACTCTAGAATCTTTGGACTTAAGCTCATCATCATCATGTTCATAATATCTCTTATCTTTAACTCATATGGCTATTCATGAACATAGACTCTTAGTTTTCCGGAATGTAGGAAATTCATGGAGAAGGAGGGAAGATCGTGTCTTAAGATTCATGCCTTAGAAAGAAGTGACTAGCCTCACATACCTTTGCCTTTAGCTATTCTACCGCTTGATCATTCTCCTTCAATGCTCACATCTTTACCTTCAAGGGAGTTCATATTAACATTAGCTAAACGATTATAAGAACGTCTTTACGAAAGCTAGAGAAAATTGGGCAGCATTTCCTTTGTTTATACAACTTTCCTCATATCACATATCAACTCCCAAACATCCATAACAACATTCACAATATTATTAGCAACAATCATCACTCATCTACGTTATCCACATTTCACAATTGCACTTCAATTCCTCAATAATCATGGTCATAGAACACTATTACGTTTTCTCACATATAATGCTTATCCCGTGTCCTAAATGTCATTTATAACATAATTATAATCATAACATATCAATATTCATGACTTATTCCAAACTACCACTCAAAATGTCACTATCCTCACATTCATGACCCATTTTCTATATCCTTCTACAATCCAAGTCTTTCAACCTCTCATTACATTAAACCAACATGGGATGATCATAAAACTCACCTTAGATAGTGTAAGAATAATCCTTGAGCGAAGATACTCCTCTTGCACCAAAACCCTAGCTTCACTTCTACTTAGATTCCTTGTCTTGGATGACTCTAGTGAGCTTCTTACACTTAACTCTCTTAGTTTGATGATGTTGATCTTGAATCTCTCTTGAGTTCTTATGGAAGAAGTGTGTTGAACCCTCTAGAAACCTTGAGAGAGATGAAGAAGTGTGGGAAATGAAATTAGTGATGTGGGATGACATTTATATAATTGAACTTAACTCAGCTCGTCGGGACTTCCACGGACACTTATACGGTCCGTATAACATTACACGGCCCGTATAAGTGGTCGTGGTTCACAACCAGGCAAAAATCATCTCTGCTGGGTGTTATACGGACCGTATAAGTCGGTCGTATAACCCCATCTCCCTGAAATGATCTCCGTCGTTTGTTTGATCTCCAATCCTTATGAAACCTTCTTGACACATGATTAACACCTCGTTAACAATCTAATGGACATTATAACTCTTCTCAAAAACATCAATAATCCACCATTAATTCGATACTCGTAAATCTTGCCCGACACACGACCTATACCTTGCTTTCCTTAACAACTTCCGTTTCCTACCTCACATGTCTTTGAAATATCATTTAGAATCATCAAATGTTATTTCTTACTTATCAAAACATCGTATACGTCGTGCCCTTCGTTAGTCTATTCACTGTACATTAACGGAAAATTTTTGGGGTGTAACAGAAATGTATATATTGTACAGAATTGATGGGAGAAAGCATGATTATGTGGGCTTGTCTCCATTACTTTATGTACTGAAATCAGAGGTGTATTTGCTGTTATATGAGAAGAAAGGAGTCAATATATACTCTTGTTGTTGATGTAGATGGTTACATATCCTTGTTGTTGTTGAGTGATTTGTCTGAGTCTTGTTATGACTTGTGGCATGGTGCCTTGTACATTGACCTTGATATTATTGGCTGATCATGTTCCATATTGACTGTTGAATGGGAAATACGTTGAGATACATATTGTGATTAGATAATGAGATTAGGCTTGAATTGGATGTGTAGTTATGATAAGGCATGAATGAGATCTTGATTATGAATTGCTGATGGTAACGAAGTTATGCAAGTTGTGACACAACTTATGGTGGTTGTGATCTTCATAGCACACTCCTTTACATTCATTGCACTGATTCCTCATTCCTGCATTCACACATGATGTAAATGGTCCGGAAATGATTGATGGAAGACTTATGGCAACTATGATAGGAAATGGAACACTTTGGTGACACAAGACTTAGTTATGAGGTGTTCTTGCGATACTTGGAAGAAAGAGGTGACATAGACTCTTTATGTTGACTGAGATGGTTTATATGATTCATTCCATAGTTGAGCGGATTTATCTAAGTCCTGATATAGCTTATGGCATTGTGACATGCATTTTCATTAGCATTTGATTGCATTGATTGATCATGCATACTTTTGAGTTGATGTTTCATCTCGGGGTTCTAGACTTGAACCATATTTGAATACTCATTCTTGCATACAGTATATGTTTAAAAGGCACATTTGATAGAGAGTGAGGATGTGGCCTAACTTGATACACACACACACACACACACACACACACACATATATATATATATATATATATATATATATATATATATATATATATATATATATATATATATATATATATATATATATATATATATATATATATATATATATATATATATATATATATATAAGGAACATTTGGTAGGGGTGAGGATGTGGCCTAGTTTTGGGCTCGTGATTCGAGGTCAGTTTCGTAGCGAGTGGTACATGGACATCATGTGTCCCTTGCAGGTCATGACTATTAGGCAAACAATACCATTAGCATGTGTGTACAGGTTTGAGCTAATTGGCCAATGCATTGCATTGTACATCATTACATATTATCATACATCATCATACGACTCTTTATTTCTGATTTGGTATGGTCGGTTAGTATTATTATGGTGGCACGGATCGGATTATGGACTGGGTTAGATCAATAGATAGTGACGCTGCCTAGGTCAAAACATGGGTTATGATTATCGATTGAGATTATTGTGATAAGACAGACTTGTGGTTTAGAAGCTTCCTCTTGGGTTGTGATTCTGTTATGAGATTTTTTTGACCTTAGATTGAGTATTACGTGTCTATCTGCTTATCTTGTTGATTTTATGCTTTTATGCATAAACTAATCTTAGTCAGCCTATGATGCTTACGTAGTACGTGTTGTTTGTACTGATGTTACTCTTGCTGTACTCTTATTTTAAGTGCAGAGTTTGTTACTAGTTCCAGCTCCTGTCATTGAGAGTGACCTGAGTCTACTTGATAGAGATTCCAGGGTGAGCTTTGGCTAGATCCGCAACTCGGAGACTCTTCCTTATATTTAACTGTCGACTTTGTATTTCTAATACAATATTGATATTTTAGATTCTTACTTCCTATTAGACTTGTATCTATGTAATAGTGGCTCTTGTACTAGTCCAGACCAAATTTTGAGGTTATTAATACTTTCGCACTTATAATTTATATAATTTGAATCTGTTAGCTAAATTATTATCTATTTCCGCATAATTCGTATATGATTAAAATGATTTCGGAATAATTCGCCTACGTGGGGGGACAGTGTAGGTGCCATCACGATTCACGCATTGATCGTGAAAGTAAGCCTTATCGAGTATCCATTAAATGGAGGGATAAGACTTACTAAGGAAAAACATGAAATGAATAATCATATAGACATTTCATAATTGAAGCTGAAAATTGAAGTTGGCACTAGTTCTAATAACTATTAATATTTGAAACTGAAACTGAAAATAAAGCATCATGTGACTGGTTTAACTAAAAACAAGCTCATGCCGTTGAAAAACATCTTTACTGGAAAATTTAAAACTCATTTTAACTGGAAGGTTGAAACTAGTGATGTTGCATGCTTGGAGGCCTCTTTGACAAAACATAACACAAATGAGAAGTGTTTCCTTCAGTTCCAAAATAAAAGATATGGCTCTGCAAGTATGCAGGTTTAGACCTCGGCAACAACGACAGAACATACGATTTGCCCTTTTTTTTAAGGAATTGGAAGTTAAAGCTGGCACTTATATATCTTTTTTTCAGAATTAAAATGAAGCAGCTACTTTCCATGAAATGGTCCAAATCTTGCTCAACTGTTTATCAATGGGTCAATTGCACTTTTGTCCTATTTTGTGCTGGTCTTTAATTTTTGTCCTTCAAATGGGTTGGTCTTTAATTTTTGCCCTTCAAAATTGAACTTATGCGTATAGGGACATAAGTTACACATTATAATAGGCACAAGTTATGTCAGCATCCTTAAAGAACTTATGCCCCTGTAGGCATAAGTTCTATTTTGCAATCCATTTGAACCGCACAATTACTGTTTATCATAGGCATAAGTTCTATTTTGCAATCCATTTGAACCGCACAATTACTGTTTATCAATATCGTCGGCCCAAATAAATATCTCAAGTTTCAGTAAATCTCGCAGAAAGTGGCTCAATTGTTTCTGTTTTTCAAAAATAAATTGAGCCCATTTGTAGCAATATAATTGACCCAATAGGTTGGCTTACTTCAGTTCTTTCGGAATTATAAGGTATACTATATTACTTTACAAAACCTGTATTTACTTTTTCATACTTATATACTTATTCTTATAGGATATGCATATGTCACACACATGTACTATTTCACATATATAAATATAAATATACCACATACATATCCATACTATTTACCCCATATACATTAAATATACAACTTAATGAGTATATACAATATGTATACCTCCTTATTTCAATAAAATTGCTTTGACTCCACCTATTTCTTTTACTTTATTTAAATCATCACTTCTTTCGCACTTTTCTTTAAATTAATAAAAATAGAAATAGATAATACCCCCAAGTTAATTAGACTAAATTTAAGGAACTGACTTAGGATGTATTTTAAGGGATGCCTAACTCCTTCCCCCTTAGAATTAGTAAAACCCTTATTTAGAATCTCACTGGTTATGTAGATTAAGCAGAGTTTACATTACATGCCATAAAGGTTTCCTAGTAATCCATAGAATTAGATGGCAACTCTGAACCCTTGAAAAACAAGTAAAGATCCATAAGTTTTGAACTAGTTTTAATCCGTTAAAAATAGGATGCAACAATCACTTTTGCCACTTTTCATCAACACATACCCAAACCCAATCTCCGAGGCATCACAATACATAGTAAATCCCTCAGATTTTATTGGGAATGTTGAAACTACAATTGTGGTAAATATAGTCTTGAACTTTTGAACACCCACCTCACATTCATCTCACCACTTGTGTCATGCCCCAAACCTAGGGAGGTATGGCCAACACTAGGTACCATACTTGACCCCGAGCGTGCCACTCTGTAACTGTAACCTCTGGAGCTAACCCTCAACTCAGGCCGATAAGGCCGTATTCTGGATCATTCGAGAATAATATCTATCTCATCGGAAGGCTAACACATCCAAAAGTATATATACATAATTGTGCAGGCCGACAAGGCCGCCATGAATGTCTACAGCAATACTAAAATGAACATATACAAAGGACGGCGAGGCCACTATATTGACATATATAACATATAGGACTCGTCTACAGGCCTCTAAAAATAACAGAACTGTACTATGGTCGGGACAGGGCCCCAGCCTACCCATCAAGTCTGTATATACATAAAAGACTCCTAAAATATGGACCTGGTAACTCCGGATGAAATGGAGATTACCAATCAAGCTGATGCCTAGCTCTATCTGCTGGGGTGGTCTATCTGGCTATCTATCAGAACCTGCAGGCATGAAATGCAGCGCCTCGGCAAAAAAAAACATTAGTACGAAATAATGTACAAAGTATGTAAGGCATTGAATATCTGAAAGCTAAAACTGAAATGATAAACATAGTAAACTGAAAGTCAAGGAGTACTCTGGGATATACTTACCTGCTCTGACTCAACATAGAAGTGTATAGTTCTAATATGGCTAGCCGGCCACTCAAATCAAATAGCACTTCGACCTAGAATAATGACAATGTGCCCATCAACTTAGAGAATACTAGTATACGATGTATATCGAACGATAACTCATTTCAATGAAACATCGAGTAGCATTTCCCTACTTTTATCACTTCCTCAACTCAACATCAATAACCACAACATCAAAAAATACATACACAAGCTATATTCCAAGAATTCTAGCCATAACAACTTAAAAACACACTCCAAATCAGTCCACAATGCCATCAAGAGTTCTAGAATGATTTCTAACTTTCCTTCAACAATTTCTTCATCCAACTAGTTGATTAAAGCCTAAACAAACCCAATTACATGTAGAAAACATGAAACCTTACCTCAAACAAGTAAGAACGATCTCAACTTCAAATTACTTCACCTTGAAAGAGACTCCAATTCACCACAATCACCGCTAGCTTTTTTGCACTTGAACCACCTTAATTACCATTAGTTTTACTCCAACTTAGTATAAGAACCAGGGGATAGGGTTAGGGAGTGTTTTGGGTCTATAAATTATGAGAAATAAATCGAGAACGGAAGCCACAAATTAAATAGAACCAACTTAAAATTTGGCCGCCTCAATGTACTGCCATTTGTACGGGCCATACATACTATGTACGGTCCCTACATTTAGACCGTACCTAGCAAGGGAAAATTTTGAGTTTCTGGATAAAAGCTACAGTGGAGGCCCACAAGGTACGAGCCATACCTCATATATGCGGGCAGTACATCTTTGCCCAGTGCTAGGTTTTCGACGAAACGTATTCTCTTTGATTCGTTTAACCTCTAAACCTTCCAAACATAGTCTTAAACCCTTAGACACTTACGATTAACATGAGTGATCTCTTTTAACATCAAGATAATATCATTCTCCAAGGCTAAGCCGATTAGCTTACTGCGAAACTCAACTTACAAAAGTATGAGGTGTAACATCCTTCCCCCCTTAAAAACATTTTTCCTTGAATGTTAAACTCTTTAGAGACTTTAGAAAAATTCTACAGAGTCTCCTCTATAATCGTACTACCACCAACCTGCCACGCAGCTAGAAAATGCAACATACATTCCATACGGGGCTTCAACAAGCAACAATAACTCTTAGCCTCACACGACCAACAAATATGAATGATAATGTCACGACCTTAATTACGGATCGTGTGGGCACCTACCTTATTATCACTAGTAGGCGAACCCTTACCCATTAATCACTAGCCAATTTTAACTTCTTAAATCATTTATACTCAAACAATCAATGATCATGTGAATGAATAAATAAATAAAACAAGTTATAATTAATAGATAGATAATATAAGTGCAGAAGTCTAACTGTTACACCTCCAAGATCTGAAAGTCATTGTACACGGACTAACCAACAATGTCTAAAGAATGAAGTAGATCTCAAATATAATAACTGATAATGTCTAGAACGAAAATAAACATCTGGAAAGAGAGATCTTCAGATGGAATGGAATGAATAAAAGCTCACCCTCGGATTTGATCGAGCAAACTAGCTTCAAGCTAGAGATGAAATCTCTGGAACACAATCTGCACTAAAAAAGGGTGCAGCAAGGTAGTATTAGTACAAATACTATGTACTGGTAAGTATCATAGGTTGACTAAGATTAGTTCTCGCTTATAAGTATAAAATCAACAAGATAACTAGGTAGGCACTTAATACTCAAATCCAAGTCACAGAATATTCCATAATAGAGTCACAACCTAAGATAAAGCTTCTAAACCACAAGTTTGTCTAGTCTCAATAATCTCATCTGATAATCACAAGTCCAAGTTCCTTCCCTAGGTAGAGTCACTAATCCACAATTTAACTCAGTCAATGGTCATATTTATATCACAATAGGCATTCAGCATCCATACTAAAATAAAAAACAAACGAGCATATACTAATGCAGAATAAAATATAATGATGTGCAATGCAAAATATGATGAAGTGCAATGCAATGCAATGCCATGCACTGGCCAATTACTCGAACTGTACACACATGCTAACTGATGTCAATGCTCAATAGTCATGACCTGCAGGGGACCCATGGTGTCCATGTAGCACTCGTTCCGGATTCACTCCTCGGACTCGAGCATAACCCTCTTCTCCGAAACGAACCTCGGACGCAGATCCACATCTTGTACCACTTGTTTTCGGAACGAACCTCGGACCACGAGCTCACAACTAAGCCACATCCTCACCCCCGATCAAATGTGCCTTTTCATATCTATAATAGCACTATCACATCACTCTCAATGATCGATTCATCAAGTACCATGTATCAAATAGTATCACAAGTTCAACACGAAGATTATATTAGCTTCTTCACTAATTTCACATCACAATGTATGTCTCAACGTATTCCAGATCACTAGGATGTATGGACTATGAACAATTAGCTATATCAATGTCAAACACAAGGCATCATGCCACAAGTCTTCCAAACCATTTCCATCATGTATGAGTGTATGAATTCATAAATGAGTGTAAACATAGTAAATCAATGCAAACCAATATAAAGCAACAGTGAAGGTACAAGTCACAAAGCCACAAGTCATATCAAGACTTGGATCAACTCAGCCATGAAATGAATCATACAAACCAACATAATAGTCTATGTCCCTCTTTACTTCCATATATAGCAAGTACACCTCGTAACTAAGTCTTCTATCACCAGAAGCTCCACTTTTCTATATATTATCATCAATAGTAAATCATACTTCAAGTTTTCATCTACTTATTGTCATAAGTTTATATCACAATTCAAGCCTAAACTCATTATCCTTCCTTTCTCCGATAATATATGTCACAATAAGAGAGAGCTGATTACAACACGACAATTTAGGCAATAAGTCTAATCACAATAACAAGGCAATAAGCCACCATCAGCAACAATCAACCGAATAGAAATCCATCCCGAATCACCACAGTATGAATACAACTACACCTCATATTTCAGTACATAAAGTAATGGCGACGAGCCCACAAAATCAGAAGTCATACCAACCTAGCTAATATCCAACCAAAACACCATGTCCGAAGACCTAATCATGTTTTCTCCCGTCAATTCTACACAATACATACGTTTCACTAATAAAAGTCTAACTAAAGTAAGCCATAACCTACCTGGAATACAGACCAGGAGCCACGAACTACTCCACACGAGCCTTCAATTTTCGAAGCGCCTCAGAACGGTCAAAGTCTAACAATATGATGCTAAGTAAGCAACAAACCATGTGTTTAAACAAGAACAACAATTTAGGGAAGAAGACCCACTTACTTCTACCCTTTTCAATGGATGAAACCATCCTTTAATGGTGAATTTATCATAACTTCTATCTCTACAATCATTAACCTTCAATCCATGGGCTTCTAATCAATTTTACCCTTTCCAACAGATTTTAGAACAAAGCTTTCATTTTTATTAGGACCCTAAGCCTCAACATGCAATTCCAACCATATGAAATCAAATTCTCTTCCTAGAAAGTGATAATATATACTCCTAGATGATTAATCAACATCAAAATCAACAACCCACCAATTATTTAAGGGTTTACTAATTCTAGGGTTCTAGGATTTTCACCCACCATTGATGGACCTTAAAATAATCATGGAAATTGAAGAAGAAAGTAAAAGGAACAAATAAAGATGGGGGCTTACCCTCCATGATGCTTTCACCAAAGAATGGAATGAATTTTGCATTTTTCTCTCTTAAAAACTGACTTTGGGGTCTTGGGGGTAATGGGCAGGAGTTGGGGTATTAAAATAGGGATTTCTACCCCCGGTTGGTTGCTGTAGCGGTCCCGCTATGGCGGCCTTTTGGTTGCTGCCAGCGGCCAGTTGGAACAGCCCGAACGAAAACGGGCATAACTCCCTCATACGGAGGCCAAACCCGACAATTCTTTTTGCTATGGCTTCTTAATTTCAATACGGATCAAATGGTTCAAACCTTACTAAAAAAAGGTCGTTTGATCAATTTGGAGTCATTTCTATCCACAGACCTATGGCGAAAAAATCGAATACGAGCGCGACAAAACCCAAACCCATCTGAAACTCTTAGAAACCTCACCAAAACTTGTGGACAAGTTCAAAATCATCATATTAACATGTTGGAACTTTAAAAACATTGACACGGGGTCATCCTAACCCGACATTGACCGTGGTCAACTCTAACTCGCTAACTAACTAGCTTCTCCATCAATGACTCAATTTACACTCGAACCTTGCGGAAACCAACCCAATGACTTCATTAAGTCATAGATCATACTAATGGGACTTGGGAAAGGGTCAATAAGGTTAAATGGATGAAAACACTATAACGACTAAACGGGTCGTTACAGATAAATATTTGTTACAGTTCACTTTTACGCGAGGCATAAAAGCTACTTCGAGGTTGTGGACTCTATTTGGATTTTCATATTTTTTAAAGTCGTCACCGAATTTATTAGGGAAATTAGGAAAACCAAGGTAAAGGATTTATTCAAACAAGAGAAAAATCCTTTAAGAATCAAAGTTCGAGGTAAGGGTTCTGGTGATCCCCTAGGGAAGGTTTTAAGCACCCTAGTATTAAGGATCTATTGAATAAAGCTGACCAACGAGCTTCAAAGTGTGATTAATTATAATTATTTGCTAAAATGATTTTCTTCTTGTAAAGCTGTCATGGCATAGCATAAATATTTTTCTGGCAAAAAGTTCCTTTATTTAAAGACAAAAGGTTAAATCTTTCTCTTAAAATGTATAAACTCTTAAAGTCTTTCATTTTCGGACCAAAACTACCTAAGATTTCTCTTAAGTAGAGTTTTCAATAAACTTGGTCCAATGTCATGCTTTAATCCTTTACAAGTTTATTTTAAAATAATTTGAGTGTATCCTTTTTATGAATATGCCATGGGTTTTATACAAGTATGAAAAAGGATTTCTATTCAATATACTTGTCCATTTTAGGGTCAATCCTATACTACTTTAAAACACTTCTTCAAATTGAAGTTTAAATGCATTTCTTCTCATTTTCTTGATTTAGGTTGGGCTTGGTCCCAAAAGGTTTTTAAAAAAAAATCCTTAAGTTCATTTGCAGTTTCAAAGTCCATATTTGCTTCTTATGCCTTTTGTGAAACCATTTTTGATCCCTTTAAGTCAAAAGATACCTCAAAGCCTTCCATTTTTAAAACTAAACACTTGTTTTTATCTTTTAAAAAAAATCAACATCCCATCAATTTTCTCAAAATCGTATACATGCATATATATCGTATCTCATTTCCAGTTTCAAAGGAAGATAATAAAGTTTAAAGGAAATCGTTTGTCATATTTCATGCATCATTTATCTTGGTTAAGCCTAAGTTGAAAATCATTTTGAAAGCTTCCCTAATTCATTTTACGTGATAAATGTACCTAAGTTATAATCATTTGGGTTCCAATATTTAGAAGCATTTGTTTACAATTCACAAAGACAAGCAAACATGTATATATATAAAAGAATAAAAATAACAGAAAAGAGTTAGGATGGTGGGCCTACCGAAGCCCACCAGTTGGCATTTTCGCCCATGGATAGGCCGTCATTCATTTTCAGACTCGATCGAAAGAATGGAGACTGGGCTCATGGCTCAACAGTGGTCAACTTTCGCCTAAGTGGCCCATTTCGCGACGGATACCATGCAAAGGAAGGGGGAAAAGGAAAATGCCAATTAGAAAGCATCTAAACTTAGGAAATTATCTAAGGAAAAAAGGTAAATTATCCATAACATAGCCATATATATGAAATAATGTTTCAGTTGTATATCCACACTGGGCTAGAAATACCAAACAAAGGCCCAAAAACTTCAATGGAATTTATCAAGACATGGCAGAGGCCTAATAATTGAAGGGACAAATAAAAAAATATCCCATATGAAGGGACTGGTCAAGTGAAAACCCAGATTAGGTACAATCTAAAGAAACACTCATAAGAACCAGGCCAAAAACTCACTAAGCTACTAACAAGGGCATGCTATACCCTGAATATACATTATATATGGCCCTAATATACCCAGGGATATGTCTAAGGCATATATTTTGCATACTGGGCATGTTTATCTCAAATGATATCCCGTAAGAAAAAAAGGAGAAGAAGAGATTATGGCAGCAGTCTCAGTATATAATTTTCTCAAAGCAACCACAAACACACACATGCACAGACACTTACAATAAATGTACATTTGTATACCAATTCCTTACAGCCACTATACAATCTAAAAATAAAAATGAAAATCTAATGCACAACAGTCCAAGTTACTCAGAAGAGGAGGGAAGAGAAGGGTAACACACATATCATAATCTTACTTATCCTTTTCAAATGTTCAAATAATGACAGCATGGGGATTTTGACAATTCAGAATCTCAAGAAAACTAGACCACACATACTGGTTGATAGGGTCTAACAAAAGTAAAGAGGAAGATCCCTTTCAAGTTCCAAACACCCAACAGACCATTTAATATTCCACAAACATGGAGAAAAGACAACAGGAAAAAAAGGGAGATAGTCATGAATGGTGGTTCATTTTTTGAACAGTCTTAGCACAGATATGTATATACTCATATATATGAAAACATGTTTGCACAAGCCCACTGTATTCATGCTGGTAAATCATTTGTCATAGAGGGGCAAACAGATATGAAAATTGAGTTATGTAAGGGAGGGGAGGAAAGGGAAAGATGATACTTGTTAAATGATCCTTCTACTTCCGTTTTTAGGGTGGAAACACATGAAAATCCAAGTTACTTTAACAATATTCTAAGAATGAACATGATCCAATGTAGATATGTTTAGCCTATGTCATCCTAGTAGAGGGATAGTATCATCATTTACCAAGTCCAAATCATTAAAACAAAACAGTAGAACAGGGTATGTCACAGAAGCATCAAGAAGAGACCAAGACTATACATATGCAGTATCACCTTCACACAGACATACTCCAATTTCCCTCCCAACTATCATTTTACATAGTATCCCTCTTCTCTCTTTACTAAAAACTTAGAGGGTCCCATAGGAGTGTGATTTAACATAGAGGAACCCTAGCAGCCTAGATTCAATAGTACTAGGCTGAGTAAATTAACTCAAAGCCTCTCCTTATCTTTCCCTAGCCCTAGATAATTCACTATTTGCCTTATCAAAACATCCAAGTGACAACCTCTCAGTCTCTTTTCATTTATAATGGCCATAAGAAATGTTATCATAGGTAGTCATCTGAGGTGAGACTTAGGCCCTATTTTAATTTTTTTAACTAGTTATAGTTTCAATCACATTTCTCATTGATCAAACAATTTCAAAGAACAGGTTCTTAATGCCACATGATAACGTAAAGGAGACTGTCAAACATTTTGGAACAATACCAATAGCAAAAATCATGTTTTTTCCATATTTGAGTTGAGGATCATAAGCACAGACACAAGCCAACACCCACTGAGACAATTTTGAATCTTGATTAACAATGATATTTGACCTATGAGTTATTCAACATTTGACCAATGAATTTAACTACAAGGAATTGCTAATTTCACCTTTAGACACATGCACTAGATCAATTAACATACATATGATTTGCCCAAACAGGGTCATGATTTAACATTGCTAATGTCCAGGCCAATGTCACAACCAAAACCATATGCTAAGCTAGACTCTATGTAATTCATGTTGATCAGGTGTCACGACCCAACTAGAGGGCCATGATGGGTATCCGGAGCTAGCATACCGAGCACCACCGGTCAGATTTATCATCAAACTCAACCAGAACGTACACCATTCTCAACACAAGCCTATCGGGAAATGATCTTCGAATATCTCTCAAAACATATATATACATAAGCCCAAGAGGCTATAAAATGATAAACAGAGAATATACACTAAGAGATCACATAACAACTACTACCTAGACATATGTATCAACGAGCCTCTAACTGGAGTACTGAAATCATAAGGACGGGCCAGGACCCCGCCATACCCCAAATATATACACAAAAGAATATACCAATAAGTGGCAACTCCGGAGTAGTGGAGTGCTCCTGTATATCTGCTGAAAAAGCTCCTAAGCATCTGTGCCATCTCCCTATCTACCTGCGGGCATGAACACAGCGTCCATAAAAGAAAGGATGTCAGTACGAACTATATACTGAGTATGTAAGGCATGTACAACATAATCAAGAAATAAGAGAGCATAAGATGAAGAGATAACCTGTAACTGATCGCTTCTTAAGGCGGAGTCATGCATGCTAACTTTTATAACACATAACATCATATCATATACATACACATATAAACTGCCCGACCATATAGGTACGGTGTGATCATTATTAGCCCGTGTCCGGGGTAACCATCTCATGCCGCCCACTAGTGGTGTCTGCCCGGTCAACTAGGCTCGGTGTAATCATAAGCTGCCCACTACGCCCATTATAGTGGTGTCTGCTTGGGCAACTTGGCCCGATGTAATCATATACATACATAACATAAAGCATGCATGAGAGCCTAAGTGAAAGCTATAACTCTATCAGAGTGACGTAAGGTCAGTAACGTCCGATTATATTATAGATCACACACCGCTATATCTCACCTTGAAGGAACTAGTATCATGAGGTGAGACGGCCAACAATGAATAACATTAAGGAAATTATGAAATAAGATCATTAAGCTCATAATAACATCAATTCATAAGCTTTGGAATCTCTTGACGAAACATTATCATAATCATCATGATCATAGAATGTCACACCCTAACACTGGTAGGGCATGACGGGCACCCGACTCTCATCAGAGTCGAGCGAACCCTTAGACATTCGCTTTATCAAAGCCTGTTATTTCAAAAACTTTTAAAAACATGAAACTTTTCCAAATAGAAATCATTATCTTTATAACGATCGTGAAAACTTTCAATCAAATAAGTACTTTAAACCAATTGAATTCATCTAAAATACATACTCTTTTAAAATCCACAAATGACTCAACTGATATCACTTTGTCGACATCTCGACAAATATACCACAGGACACTGTCTGCAAAAGTCTCTAAGAAGTGAACTGAACATTATGAGTCAGGACAGGGCCCTGACATACCCATAATCATGCATATCTATACATGACTCAGCACAGCTCCAGAATGAGGTAGTACTTGCCAATCCCAATTGACGTCCAAGCATTCTAGCTATACACTTAACCTGCCAAACAATCTGGGGCTGCGGGCATGAACACAGCGTCCCCAGGCAAAAGGACGTCAGTACGGACAATGTACTGAGTATGTAAGGTGGTAACAAGTCATAAACATAATTTGATTTAGGAGAAAGAAAAAAAATTCACAATTTAACTCGATACCTGCAGCCTTCGCTGGAAGAAACATAAATGTGCACACGAAGTCTCAAAATAATCTTTAAGTAAATAATGCAATCCAACACATATGCCGCTTCCGACATCTTAACAGAATAGTCCCTTCGGACAGCCGCTTCCGGCTAGTATCACAATAGTCCCTTCGGACGGCCGCTTCCGGCATGATAATGATGGCCCCTTCGGGCAGCCGCTTCCGGCTTAATAACAATGGCCCCTTCGGGCAGCCGCTTTCGACTTAATATCATCATCATATCAACACAAACGCAATCCACAAATATCAATACAAAGGGATGATACTATGGAATGTAAACATAAATCGTAAATGAAATGAAGTAGTAAAGTCTCGCACCCCCTTCGGAGTGGTTTTGAAATTCGAACTTTATGTTTCCTTTGGTATAAAACTTACTCCTTCGAAATCGTTAGTAAAGCCATATACATAACTCAACTTGGCACCTTATGGGTGTTCCCTTTGGAACAGAATAGGAGTACAATATCAATAAGCCATCACAAGAAACATTTAGACCTTACTCGTCTAAGAATGGAATCACTTGGAGCACATATAGAATGAATAACAGCAAGAATCATGCTAAAGGAAGAAAGGTTTGCCTTACATACCTGTTGACGACTAATTGCAAAACTGTTCGCTTTGTCGCTCTTTTAGCCTATTTAACATAAAAGTAACGTTATCGTCAGTAGCTATACTTTCTAGCTCGTAAATCCGTAGCCCATCGCTTTATAGAACTTGTTCTTTAACCTATACATTCTCGTTTAGGGTTTTCCATTAGTTAAGGGCTTAACGAAAATCGGGCAGCATTTCCCCTATATATTCGGGTAACCCGAATTTCCAATTATCCTCCTGTTAACAGAGATATACATGTAAAGTTCTAACAATTCAGCGCATAACAATTCTAGCAACCTAACAACCTTTCTAAATCCATCTCAACCCACAATTTCCTATAACATCGATTTCATACATTTTCTAAATTCCAATTTCGTCCAATCCAATTTTAATCCTTCCATTACAACATCATTAACATAATTATACCATAAAATAAGAAAATATTACCAATTTTTTCTCAGAGGAATTTGTACGCTCAATTGCTCCAATTTCACAATTTCTTCCTCCGCAATTCAATATCCAATGTTGCTATCACCTCCTTAAACTTGTATATTACTTGGAACTTGACCAATAAGCAACAAACTTAATTTTTTCCTTCAACCATGGCTGGCCGAGACCAGCCATGGAAATGCTCCCTTTCTTTTCTTAAGTTAATTCTTGTAAATTCATGAAATGAGTTTAGTTATCAACTTTGTTCACAAATTATATATGGTTGTCTTTACAATGACACGTTAGTGCCACTATCCTTGACCACTTTCTTCCATGTGGCAGCCCACTTAGTGCCACGTGGCAGCCCATTATTAATATTTTTTTGGGTGGGGCCCACAACTAATAATTAAATTAATTAATTTTAATAAATCATTAATCCTTACTTAATAATATAATCACAATTAATTAGTCCCTCATTTTCCAATAATATGTTTACACTAAATAAAATTTATAAACAATTTATGTTTTAATTAAAATTGAAAATTAAAGATTTCTATTTCGCGTCCGAAAATGACTCCGCCTTTAACTTGAGTCGACTTGCTTGGGAATAATTTGACGTATAAATATAAGGGGTATAACATAGAACACATCTTATCTCCTTCTCATAAGAAGCTCTTAAACATCTTTAACTTTCAACTTTTGGAATGTAAGAAGGTCATGGAAGTACGTAGGAAATCGTAAAATAGGAGTCATTCCTTTGAAAGAAAGGGACAAGCCTTACATACCTTTACGTCTTCTTAACGACTAAACGTTCTCCTTCCAAGCTCAAAACTCTACATTCAAGAGAATTCGTACTAAATTAGATCATTTAAAACATACTTAAGTCTAAACTAGAGCGACTAAGAGCTAACAAAAATTGGGCAGTATTTCATTTGCTTCGACAACTTTATCCATATAATAAAAAACTCCCAAACATCAATAACAACACCCATAATACCATAATAAATAGACTTTTTCAAGTTAAGCATTGTTCAATCCCCAAAAATCCTTTTCAAAGTCATTCATAACCATAGATACAACATAATACCATATTTGTTCACGTATAATACTTCCTCAATTTTATTGGTATCATCCACAACAAAATTATACTCATGGCATACCAAGAATTATGACTCAAGTCAAGTTACTATTCAATAATATCATTAAATCCATGTTTGAGCTTCATACTCTTCTTCCTTCCTTCACTCAAGTGATTCAACAACAAAATACTCTTAATATCATGAAATAGGTGTAAAACTCAACTTTGATCATGTAAGGATGAACTTTGGATGGATGTAATTCACTTTAAAGAAACCCTAACTTCAATACCAAAGGAGATCTTGACTTCTACAAACCCTAGTGAGCTTCCTTGCACTTGATTCTCTTCATTCATGGTAATTAATCCTTGATTTCTCTTGGATTTGTGTGGATATGGTGTGGGGAATATTATAGTGCTCTCAAGAGTTGTGGAGAATGTGGGAAATGAATTAAATGAGCATGGGTCATATATATATATATATATATATATATATATATATATATATATATATATATATATATAAAGAGAAAAATCTGGAAAAAGTGGCCCGATTGAGTTATACGAACACTTATACAGTCCCTATAACTTTATACGGTCCGTATAAGTGATCGATTGATACCACCAGGGACTAACCTTCTCTGTAAGGGTTATACGGACCCTTATACGGACCGTATAAAGTTATACGGACCGTATAAGTGGTCGTATAACTTGACTTTTCCAAAACTATTCTCGTTGATTCGTTCGATCTCGAATCCTTATGGAACCTTCTTGGCCCTTGTATAACACTTCATTAACCATCTAAGGAGCACTATAGCTTCTCCTCAAGAAATTATTAAATGATCGTTACTTCGATAATCGGTAAACCTTCACAAACACAACTTATGCTTCACTTCCTTCACGAACTTAATTTCTCCGATTCGTAGTACTTCAAAAATTTTGTAGTATACGCCTTTAAGCTACCAAGTAACCTTCTTAAGGTAATATGGACTTCATGTTCACCTTAATATTGTGTTATCTATTCACAGCACAACAACACAAAATGTCTGAGGTGTAACATTCTCTCCCCCTTGGGAAAATGCGTCCTCGAATTTTCAGTTCTCGGGGATTCTACAAAACTTTCACCAGAGTTTCTCCTATAATATGGAACTACCATCCTGTCACAACAACCTAAAATATATTGCCTAACAGGGCTATGACAACAACAGAAAACATGGCCACACACGACCAAGAAAGCATCAAAAGAAACATTACATACCTGAGGACAATGGCGTCTCGTCCCGAGCCTCTTCTGGGGGTGGAAACAAATGCGGATATCTGGACTTCATATCTTATTCGGCTTCCCAAGTCATCTCCTCTCTATTATTGTTTCTCCACAGGACCTTAACTGAGGCTACGTCTTTAGTTCTGAGCTTCCACACTTGCCTATCTAATATGGCAGTGGGTACTTCTTCATAAGCCAATTTCTCAGTAATTTGAACATCATCTATAGGCACGATTCTAGAAGGATCTCCAACACACTTACGGAGCATCGACACATGTAAAACTGGATGGAGTGATTTAAGCTCTAGAGGTAAATCTAGTTTATATACCACTTGGCCTAGCTTGCGCACAATTTTGTAAGGTCCAATATACCGGGGGCTAAGCTTACTCTTCTTGCCGAATCTCATTACACCTTTCATCAGCGACACTTTCAGGAATTCCCAATCATTAACTTGGAAGTCCAAGTCTCGTCGATGATTGTCAGCATAAGATTTCTGACAACTCTGGGCTGTCAACAATCGGTCTTGGATAAGCTCAATATTTTCCACCGCCTGTTGGATCAATTCTGGGCGTATTAGTTGTGTCTCTCCTACCTCAAACCACCCAATTGGCGACCTACACTTCCTCTCGTATAGAGCCTCGTACGGGGCCATCTGGATACTGGAATGATAGTTGTTTTTATACGCAAATTCAATAAGTGGCAAATGATCATCCCAATTACCTCCGAAATCTAATACACATGCTCGCAACATATCTTCTAAGGTCTGAATAGTGCGTTCAACTTGTCCGTCAGTTTGTGGATGAAATGCGGTGCTAACTCTCATTTGAGTACCCAAACCTTCTTGAAAGGACTTCCAGAAATTAGCTATGAATTGTGCTCCTCTATCAGTAATGATGGACATAGGGACACCATGAAGTCGCACTATTTCTTTGAGATACAACTTTGCATAGTCTTCTGCTGAGCATGTAGTTCTAACCGGTAGGAAATGGGCTTACTTCGTGAGTCTATCAAAAATTACTCATATGGAGTCATATTTACGCTGAGAACGAGGTAGACCTACAATAAAATCTATGTTGATTACTTCCCATTTCCAGGTTGGAATTTCTATAGCCTGCAACAATCCTCCTGGCTTTTGATTTTCAATTTTCACTTGTTGACAATTTGGACATCGAGCTACAAATTCTGCTATATCTTTCTTCATTCTGTCCCACCAATATATTGACTTGAGATCTTGGTACATATTTTTCGCTCCTAGATGAACAGAATAGCGGGAATAATGGGCTTCTTCCAGAATCTGACGTCATAATCCTGCAACATCTGGAACACATAGCCTGCTCCGATACCTGAGAATCCCATTTGCAGAAATCTCAAATAGTGACTTTTCCTTCTGGGGAAATGCATCTCTTTAGTGACTCAACTTGGGATCTTCATATTGGCGCTTTTTCACTTCCATGTCTAAGGATGAAACAGCTGGGTTGTAACAGTAACTCTTGCATTGCCCGAGTCCATTAAGCAGACTCTTAGGCTAGCTAGCTGGTGGAGCTCATAGAATAGCTCCTTATTTTCCGGATAAATGTCACATAAACTGCCCATGGATTTACGGTGAAGAGCGTCGACCACCACTTTCGCTTTCCCGGAGTGATATAAAATACTCACATCATAGTCTTTCAATAGCTCTAACCATCGCCTCCGGCCAGAGTTGATAGATTCCTACACCTGAGACAGGATGATAGAAGTGTTCGAGAGTATAGTCTCGAATTTGATTCGCTGGCTAGGTACGCGCCCACTATTATAGCTGACATGGCTGATAGGGTGCATCGTTACGTGATGGGGCTGGATCTTTATTTGATTGATAACTGTATGGCAATGGCTTCTCAGCCCGGTATGGACATCGCTCGAGTGCAGGCATATGCACAGGGAGTTGAGGACCAACGTAGAGGGCGTCGAACTGATAGAGAGTATGACAGGGGTCAGCATAAGAGAGTTAGATCAGCTGGGTATTCTGGTGAGTTTCGGGGCGGGCAGCCCCAATAGCAGCATAATAGCTATCGTTCTCAGCCGGCACGGAGTGAACCTCCACGATTCACTGGTAGGAGGTTTGATAGCACAGGGTATTCAGAAGCTGGTCAAAGCTCCATGACTTCAGGTTTCCAGATGCACAGGGATTCAGGCCAGACGAGGCCATCTATACCACAGTGCCCTCGATGTGGCAGGCGCCATCCGGGGGAATGCCGCCGCATTACCGGTGCTTGTTTCTCTTGCGGCCGTCAAGGCCATACTATGAGAGAGTGTCGATTTGGGGGTGGTGCAGGTGGCGCAGCTCAGCCTATGGGATCAGTTGCGGGTTCTTCCTCTTCGGTAGCTATGCGCCCTATGGGGTAAGGTATTCCGACACCAGCAGGCCGTGGCAGAGGCCGGGACGAAATTTCCAGTTCTAGTGGTCCTTCAAATCGCATATATGCCTTATCTAGCAGACAAGATCAGGAGGCGTCGCCGAATGTTGTTACAGGTATACTATCGATTTCCTCCCAAGATGTATATGCATTGATAGACCCAGGCTCCACACTGTCTTATATTTCTCCCTTTGTTGTTAGTAAAAATAGGGATAAATTATGACGAGTTTATATTAAAAGAAGTAGTAGTATGATTAAGATGAGAGTACAGAGGAAAATGAATTGTGACGGATGCAAATGTATTGGTAAGACAGGCTGTGAAGTTGTGAAGGATAAGATTGACTAGGAAGGGTGAAAGGTTAAGTATGCTTATACAACACTAATGTAACATTCGAGGACGAATGTTCTAAAGGGGGGAAGGATGTTATAACCAATATTTTCATACATTGGGACGTTTTAAAATAAACGCGACAAGTTAAAGACAAGACTATCTCAAGATACGAAGTAGAGACTTTAACTTCCGGTTTCGTTTCAAGTCAATTTAACTACAAATTTCGTTTGGCATTGAAATATTAATATAAAATTGGGATTAAACTAACCATAAGTGGATTATTAAGTGGGATTGGGAACAAAAATCTGCCCATTTTTTTAAACCATGTGTGGCCGTGCATAATAGTGGAATGGTCAATGGTTTTTGACCCAAAAACTTGAGTGGACACATGTCCAAGTCTTGTAGGGAATACATATAGTGAAAATATGATTCACTCCACAACTCACTACATCATTTCAACAATTACAAGTTAAGAACACATAGAGAGAGAAAGGGAAACTCTCGGCCTAGAGCTAGCCGAGAGTGAGGGTCCAAATTTCTCCAAAAAATTCAGTTTTTCCTAAGCAATCCAACTCCATTGAAGGTATATTAACGTGTAGCATCCATTGATATAGCAAGAACAAGTGTTAAAATTCAAGAAGTGAAAGTGAAGGCTAGCCGATTGAAGTGTAGTTACAAGGTAAGAATGATCATTGTTCTTGTGTTGCATGATGATTTGAATGTATAATTCATGCATGTTGTTGTTGGATTGTTGTTGTGGTTGAAGTAGGGGGTGAGCCGTGAGCTTGGTGAAGCCATGGTTGGTTTCATTTTTGCATGTATTGTTGATGAATTGAATGTGTGTCAACATATGTAAATGAACAAAGATTGTAGAAGTTGGTTTATGATGTTGCATGTTGGTATTGGACTGTTTTTCTTAAAATTTAAATGAGCCGTGTGTTGTAGGCTTTAATGGAATCATGTTTAATCTTCTTGTACATGTATTGGAAGTGGATTGAATGTGTTGTAGTATGGATAAATGGATGAAAAAAAATGAAGTTGTTGGAGTGGTGTTGAAGCCGTGTAAGGGGACTGTTTTAGGGGGATTGTGGACTGTTTTGTGCCAAGTTTTGATTGTTGTTGTTATGGACATTGTGGTATATTGTATGCATGTTGAATATGTGAATTGAGGTGTTAAAGAAACGAATCATGTTGAAGTATACAAGCAGTCCAAAACCGTGGACTGTTTTAAGGTTAGAAGTGAATAAGTGTATGTTGAATGTTGAATGTTGTTATGAACATATAGTGAAAGTGAAGTGCAATGATTCAAGTTGAAATTGAAATGATTTGTGGGCTGTTGTAAGAATAAAAATGATGCTAAAACAGTTCCAAGAATCGTGAAAGTAATGTTATTAAACGTGTTGTTGTCGTTGTAAGTTAAAACTGGAAAATTGCTAAGTGAAAATGGTATTGTGGTATGTGCTGTTTGGCCGTGAGTTTGGGACTGATTTGAATGATGTGCAAGCTGTCCAAAGTCCCCTAAGTCATGTTAAACAAGTTTGGATTGATATATGAAAGAATGATTAGCAATGTTAGCTTGTAGCACTAGTTGGTTTGAATGCGAACGAAACGTCGTTTAAATGTTAGAAAGGGATTGTGAGCGTCAAAATACGTATTAAATTCTTTTGTAGACTAATTGTAGCTCTTGATATCTTGATATAGGATAAGTGTTTTTGGGCAGCAAGTACAAGTTATAATACGACTAAACGCTAAAGGTATGTAAAGCCTATTCCTTCTTTCTTTTGGCATGTCCTAGACGTAAGTATGAAATGATATGAACCTTGGGGTAAACTCTACTCTCTAGTTCCAAGCATGATTTGTGATTATTTCATTCTGTAATGTTATTGTCACGAGCCTACTATATGATTGACTTATGAATGATGTATAGAAGTTCCTACTCTTAAAGAATCGCACAACTAGAGGTATACTTGACTTTCAAAAGCCACACTATGTTAAATTGATACATGTACATGAAATCTGAAACGTTTCTTGTTGTAGTTGGTTATGAGATTTAAAAAGAATTGAATATGATTATTATCCCATCACTATAGAGCTGGTTAGTTGCTTATCTATTGAGTCTCAAAAGATGAATTGCATATATGTGGTTGCTTATTATTCTGCTCGTGCTTACCGCTATATCCTTCACTGAGTCCCGGGCCAGGACACGTTTTCGTGCGCATATTTACTATATTACTCACCGAGTCCCTCACTAGAGGGCCGGGACACGCTATATATATATGATGATATGATGATATGATGATATGATATGGAGATGGTGGCCGGGAGGGCATATATTCCTTAATTACCGAGTCCCTCACTAGAGGGCCGGGACACGTATTTGTTTATGTTTATGATGCTATGATTTTAATTACCGAGTCCCTTACTAAAGGGCCGGGACACGTTATATATGTTATATACAGAATGATTATGCAGCTTTGATTACAACATTCTACATTGCTATTGAAATGAGAATGATACAGATGAAATATGTTCAAAGGCAAATTTTATGAAATTCTGTTCGTTGCATTGGGTCCTATACACCTTGTCTCAGTATGATTCCATTACTATATTTCATGCTTTACATACTCAGTACATATTCCGTACTGATCCCCTTTCTTCGGGGGGCTGCATTCATGCCCGCCGGTACAGACGCTCGTTTTGGAGATCCGCCAGCTTAGGATACTTATTTAGCTACTTTGAAGTGCTCCTTTGTTCCGGATCCTAGCTTGTGGTATAACTTCCTTTTGTCGTATATGTATGTATTTATTCGGGGTACGGCGGGGCCCTGTCCCGTCTTATGATACTATCACTACTCTTAGAGGTCTGTGGACATCTGTGTGGGTCTGTATATAGTTGTTGTTGCGTTGTATGAACATGACTTATGTTTGGGGCGTACCCATTCGTGATGGCAGCCTTGTCGGCTTGCATATGTATGTATGTTTGGTATGTTGCGTGTAGTGGCAGCCTTGTCGGCTTGCGTGTATATATATATGTTGCTGCTGAAAAATTGTAACTCCTCAGGAGACAGGTGCCTATGACTTACAGAATTGTGATAACTTTAAAATAACGTCCTGCCTTTTTTAACAAATAAGGTCACGACATGCTAGCTGTAACTGATTATACTTAACAGGTGAAATGAGTGTCCAATTCGGGCACTAGTCACGGCCTACGGGGTTGGGTCGTGACAACTGGGGCTGAAGTCAATCTATCTTTCAATTCCTGAAAACTGCGGTCGCAAGCATTAGTCTATTGAAATTTTGCTGATTTTTGAGTTAGCTTCGTCAATGGTATAGAAATAGAAGAAAATCCTTCCATAAATCTTCTGTAATAGCCTGCTAATCCCAGAAAACTAAGGACTTCTGTAGGTGTTGTAGGCCTTGCCCAAGTCTTCACAGCCTCAATTTTCTGAGTATCCACTCGGATGCCATCAGCTGAGATAATGTGGCCAAGAAAAGTCAGAGAATTTAACCAGAACTTGCATTTAGAAAACGTTGCATATAATTCTCGAGTCCAATGAATTCCAAGAACAGTACGTAAATGATCTGCATGTTCTGCTTCTGACCGAGAGTACACTATGATGTCGTTGATGAACACAATTACGAATAGATCTAGGAAAGTCCTAAATACATTATTCATCAAATTCATAAATACGGCTAGGGTGCTAGTCAACCCAAATGGCATTGCCCGAAATTCGTAATGACCATATCTAGTTCTGAAAGCCGTTTTCGGGATATCTTCTTCTCTAACTCTCACCTGGTGATATCCTGACCTCAGGTCTATCTTTGAAAACCACTTAGCACCTTGCAATTGATTAAACAAATCATCGATTCTCGGAAGCGGATACATATTCTTTATCGTCACCTTGTTCAATTGCCTATAGTCAACGCACATTCGCAAGGAACCATCATTCTTTCTTCCAAACAAGATAAATGCTTCCTATGGCGATGAACTGGGTCTAATAAATCCCTTCTTGAGAAAATCCTTCAGTTGTGCCTTTAGCTCTTTCAATTCTTCAGGAGCCATTCTGTAAGGAGGAATAGATATAGGTTTTGTGTCCAGAAGCACATCAATAGTAAAATCAATCTCCTATTCTAGTGGAAGACCTGGAAGTTTGTCTGGGAACACATTCAAAAACTCATTCACTACCGAAACAGATTGCAGAGTCGGCGACATTGCTTCGGTGTCATGGACCCGGACTAGATGATAAATGTAGCCTTTTGCATTCATCTTCCTCGCTTTGAGGTAGAAAATAAACCTACCTCTTGGAGACGCTATATTACCTTTCCATTCAAGCACTGGTTCTCTTGGGAATTGAAATCGAACCATTTTTGTTCTATAATCCGTATTAGCTTAACAAGAGGCCAACTAATCCATGCCCATAATAACATCAAAATCTAACATTTTTAACACAATCAAATCAGCTATAGACTGACGGTTACATACCACAATCTCACAATTTCTATATACTAGCTATTACCGGGTTTAGGAGTAGACACCTCAAAGGTCTGATTGGCTCAGGTTTCACCCCAATACGACCGGCAATATAAGGAGTGATATACGACAAGGTAGAACCTGGATCAATCAGTGCATAAACATCATAGGAGGATACGGATAATATACCTGTAACAACGGCAGGGGAGGACTCAAGATCCTGTCGCTCGGCTAATGCATAAATAAGGGGCTGGGGGTCACTCGAACTGGATGCTCCCCCTTTGCCCCTGCCACAACCTACCGAAATCTGGGGAGTCTGCCCTACAAGACGCACGGACGAAGAAGAACCGGCTACGGATCCTGTGGGCTGGACCCCAACTCTGCCACTCATTAATGGACAATCACGCATTATATGCCCAGTCTGACCACAGGGATAACAAGCATCTCAGCCTCGGCGACACTGACCAGAATATAATCTACCGCACTGGATGCATCGCAGTACCGGTGGCCTCCTATGACTAAGATCACCTCCAAACTGGGAACCCGAAACTCTCGAGCTCTTATCCGATCCAGAATAAATGAGGCGATCAAATCTCCTACCTGCAAATCGAGGAGGTGCACTAGCCGCAGATTAACCTGAATATCTAGAATACTGTTGCCTCTGGCGCCCTCTATACTCACTACTAGTATCAGCAGATCTGGCTCTCGTACTGTGCCTTTTATCCATATCACGCTCACCCCTGTGCGGCTGCTGCTGCTCTTCTAAATTCTGAGCGTGAGCTTGAATACGAGAGATATCCATCCTTTCCTGAAGTGAAGCTGTGAAGCAATCTTTGATCAAACGAGGCCCTAAACTACTCACGAACCGATGTACCCAGTCTCCCGTATCGGCTACCATGGCCGGAGCATACCTAGCAAATGAATTAAAGCTAAAACTATACTCCCGAGAACTCAGATTTCCTTGCGTTAAGTTCAAAAAGCTGTCAGCTCGGGCCCGACAACCCTCAAGTGGCAAATAATAGCGGATGAAAGCATCTACAAACTCCTGCCATACCAGGGGAGGCAAATTTTACCCTCTCGAAGAAACCCAGTTATTATACCAAAGGACGGCTACATCCCTATAGGACGATAACTCCACTAACTCAGTATCAGACGCATGTATTATTCTCAGCATCCTCAACATCTCATCTACAAAACCCTGCGGGTCTTCATCTAGCTTTGACCTAAAAAATTCTGGAGGATTCAAACTCATAAAATCACGGGCCCTTGCACTAACTGCTCTATTGCCTGGACCCGCATTCTGCCGCTGAGCTTGAGCAGTAACTAGCTGGGTCAATAACTGAATAGCCTCGATCATTTGCTGGCCTGAAGCACCTAGTGGAGGAACTGGAGGCATTGGAGCTAGAGCTGAGGCCCCTTCACGCTCCTCTAAAATAGGCGGAGTGTAAGAAATATGAAATGGAGCCTCATTATGGGACTCACCCTCTTCTATATTTACCGATGGCACCTGTTCAGTCCGTCTTCCTGTCATTGTCTTTCCCTTCTGGGCCGCTGTTTCTTTTCTTTTCACAGGCATCACTGAAATCACAACGCACAATTAGGGAAAGGAGAAATCTTATATTTTAGCTCTATCACATGATCTATGAAGAAAAAGGACAATCATTACTCCTAAATGCCCCGCAGCCTGATATTTATAAGTGTGGCGCGCTTCACACCCATAAACAAGATTCTACTGGACACGGTTCGTAGGCACACCCTAGGACGGAACTGCTCTGATGTCACTTTTGTCCCGACCCAACTAGAGGGCCATGACGGGTACCTGGAGCTAGCATACCGAGCACCACCTGTCAGACTTATCATCAAACTCAACCTGAACGTTCACCATGCTCAACACAAGCCTATCATGAAATGATCTTCGAATATCTCTCAAAACATATATATACATAAGCCCAAGAGGCTACAAAATGATAAACTGAGAATATACACTAAGATCACATAACATCTACTACCCACACATATGTATTTACGAGCCTCTAACTGGAGTACTGAAATCATAAGGAAGGGACAGGACTCCGCCATACCCCAAATATGAACACAAAAGAATATACCAATAAGCGGCAACTCTGGAGTAATGGAGTGCTCCTGTATATCTGCTGATAAAGCTCCTAAGCGTCTGTGCCGTCTCCCTGTCTACCTACGGGCATGAACGTAGTGTCCATAAAATAAATGACGTTAGTACGAACTATGTACTGAGTATGTAAGGCATGTACAACATAATCAAGAAATAAGAGAGCATAAGATGAAGAGATAACCTGTAACTGATCGCCTCTTAAGGCAGAGTCATGTATTGTAACTTTTATAACACACAACATCATATCATATACATACACATATAAACTGCCCGACCATATAGGTACGGTGTGATCATCATTAGCCTGCGTCCTGGGTAACCATCTCATGCTGCCCACTAGTGGTGTCTGCCCGGTCAACTAGGCTCGGTGTAATCATAAGCTGCCCACTACACCCATTGTAGTGGTGTCTGCTCGGCCAACTAGGCACGTTGTAATCATACACATACATAACATAAAACATGCATAAGGTGAAATGTCCAACAATGAATAACATTAAGCTCATAATAGGGATCACACCTCACCGCTAGATCTCACCTTGAAGGAACTAGTATCATGAGGTGAAATGTCCAACAATGAATAACATCAAGGAAATTATGAAATTATATCATTAAGCTCATAATAGCATAAATTCATAAGCTTTGGAATCTCTGGGCGTAAAATTATCACCATCATCATGATCATAGAACACATCTTATCTCCTTCTCATAAGAAGCTCTTAAGCATCTTTAACTTTCAACTTTTGGGATTTAAGAAGGTGATAGAAGTATGTAGGAAATCGTAATATAGGAGTCATGCCTTCGAAAGAAAGGGACTAGCCTTACATACCTTTACGTCTTCTTAACGACTAAACGTTCTCCTTCCAAGCTCACAACTCAACATTTAAGAGAATTATTACTAAATTAGATCATTTAAACCATGCTTAAGTCTAACTTGAGCAACTGAGAGCTAACGAAAATTGGGCAGTATTTCCTTTGCTTCAACAAATTTCTCCATATAATAAAAAACTCCCAAACATCAATTGAAACAATTATAATACCATAATCAATAGACTTTTTCAAGTTAAACATTGTTGAATCCTCAAAACTCATTTTCAAAGTCATTCATAACCATAGATACAACATAATATCATATTTGTTCACATATAATACTTCCTCAATGTTATTGGTATCATCCACAACAAAATTATACTCATGGCATACCAAGAATTATGACTCAAGTCAAGTTTCTATTCAATAATATCATTAAATCCATGCTTGAGCTTCATACTCTTCTTCCTTCCTTCACTCAAGTGATTCAACAACCAACTACTCTTAATATCATGAAATAGGTGTAAAACTCACCTTTGATCATGTGAAGATGAACTTCGGATGGATGTACTTTACTTGAAAGAAACCCTAACTTCAATACCAAAGGAGATCTTGACTTCTACCAACCCTAGTGAGCTTTCTTGCACTTGATTCTCTTGATTCTTGGTAATTAATCCTAGATTTCTCTTGGATTTGTGTGGATATGGTGTGGGGAATGTTCTAGAGCTCTCAAGAGTTGTGGAGAATGTGGGAAATGAATTAAATGATCATGGGTCATATATATATATATATATATATATATATATATATAAAGAGAAAAATCTGAAAAAAAGTGGCCCGATTGAGTTATATAGACACTTATACGGTCCGTATAACGTTATACGATCCATATAAGTGACCGTATAATACCACCAGGGATTGACCTACTCTGGAAGTGTTATACGGACCGTATAAGTGGCCGTATAACTCAACTTTTCCAAAACTATTCTCGTTGATTCATTCGATCTCAAATCCTTATGGAATCTTCTTAGCCGTTGTATAACACTTCATTACCTATCTAAGGAGCCCTATAGCTTCTCCTCAAGATATTACTAAACGATCGTTACCTCGATAATCGCTAAACCTTCACAAACACAACTTATGCTTCACTTCCTTCACGAACTGAATTTCTCCAATTCGTAGTGCTTCAAAAATTTTGTAGTATACGCCTTTAAGATACCAAGTACCCTTCTTAAGGTCATATGGACTTCATGTTCACCTTAAGCTTGACTTATCTATTCACAGCATAACAACACGAAATGTCCGAGGTGTAACATCAGGACCGAAGTAGAGGCATATAAACTTATTTAGTAGTTAAATCATCTTCATGAGCACATATGGAAACAGGTACAAAATCCAAGCTAACATTAATCATACCATTGACTAATCTAACGTCATATTTGAATACTGATTACACTAGGCATGTTAATAAACCAACAAATGATAAACCATAAAAGAGGTTAGGCAAACATTCAGATTTTAGACAGACTTATAAGTATGCTAGTGACACAAGTGAAACTAACAACAGCATCAACATTTAAAAATTTGAACTAACCAAACTTAGCATCTGATGTTTAATCTACCACCAGTCAGACAAACAACTGTAGCGACCCGTTTAGTCATTACCGTAAATCCTAAAAAATTTGCAATTTTGACATCCTAGACTTGCTCGGTTCGGTTCGTTTCGTATTCCCGGTGAAAATCTAGCCTAACTGGAACCGTTGTGTGAATAGGAATTAAAATATCAAATTTTGAGCCCTGGACCCAATCAGACCTCCCCAGTGCTAGGCTGACCGCCATAGCGGTCACAACCTAGCAACCCCTTCCCCGCTGTAGGTGGGAAGCATTTTATCGGACCACAGAAGCGGCCTCAAGGACGCTGAAGCGGTGCCACTGAAGCGCTAGACGACCTATAATCGACCTATTTAAAACCCCATTTATTTACTTGACCTAATATTCATTTTCCCAAGTTACAGCCGCCAACTGGGGATAATTTCAGCTTCTTGAGACAAAAATGTTGGGAAGGTAATTTCCTTAAATCCATCATTTCTTCTCCTTTAATTCCCCTTTTTTCATTTTACACCATTTATGATTATGGCAAATCTTTAGATGAAGGTTCTTTCTTCAAATTTCTTATGAGACCTTTGGGGAGTGATAGTAATGATTAACCTAGAACAATTAGCATCTTCAAGATAGCTCTTTTATTTCAAACCTAGACTAATAGCAAGTTCTAAGCCTAAACCATTCTCTCCCAAAATGGGTTAACTTGTTAAGTTTTTAATAGTGTCTTATGTGAATGATTGACGTAAGTTTGACTTAGGTAGACCTTGTTTTCCATAAAAGTAGTAAAATAGCAATTATCAAGAATCTAGAATGATTATTTTAGAAATAATTTTTTTACCACTACGACCCGATTTTTTCAATTGTTTCTTACTCGAATGTATCCATTGTTCTTAGACCTCTTGGATTTATAAATTTCCTACGAAGATGGAAGATGGAATCTAAATGGATGTTCTCTCACCTGTTCGTCCTGAGGTAGGTTACGGCTTCCTTTCTTTGGTAGACTCCGCTTAGACTTATATATTCGTGTATTAGATAAAACGAAGAATGCATGTATAAGATTTCAGAGATTGGGATGGAAATCTTAGGATGATACTATTATACATTTTATGTGTTCGGGCTTGTGGCCTGTAGATTCCCTAGGTTCATGTGTTGGTATTTCTTTGCGTATTGGTGGGCTTTATGTGAGTTGGAAGACTAGTTATTCGGTACTTGAATTATTATGTTCTATTGATGAGGAGTTCCCGCAAGATGTGCATAATCATGTCATGAGTTATTTAAGATTGAATTATAATTTGGTATTGAAATTGATAAACGTGCCAAAAGATCATGAAATGATTCTAGACTGGATGTTTAGTGGTTGACCTTATAAGTTAGAAGCGTATTCATCATATATTCATGTTGTTAGGAAGTATAGGAATGAGGTGATATTGTTATTGTGATTTTGACTGTGCTGGGCATTAGTGACTAGTGTTAATCTCTTTCATAATATTGTAGCATCTTACTTGTTGTCATTTGAGACAAGGATAGTGATTCTACTATGGCATATTATGTAGCCTTTTATTGATACTGTTGGTGTGGCCATGTGTGGTACTTTGATATTGATTTAATTATTGATATTCAACTCGTACATTGTACGCATTCTCATCCTTTATTATATACTATTGATAGATAGATGATATTTAAGAAAACACTATTATGAGCTGGGCTCAGGTGGATGAGAGTGACATGAGGACCGATATGCGATGTTTATCCCGGATTCGAGGATGAGTGTTGGTAGTGATTTTCGAGGTTGTTATCGGAATCGTGAGGGTGCATGGACTTCGCAGGTCCCCCATGGGTTGTGCTGTCGAGAAGTGATGTTCCATCATCGGAGAATATATGTACAGTGCATATGCATTGCATCCATATTTCATACATTATTGCATTGCATTGTACCCTTTGACTTCTTGTGTTATTCTTGTGATATTCTTATGATCTAGTGATGATATGCGGATTCAGTTTGGATGTGTTTAGACTTGACACAGACACAGTTGGGCTTAGTTGTTACAACTGTAGGCCATGATCTTGAATTACTTATGTTTGATACTCATTGGCTCAGTTGTATATTTTGGCTTCGTAAATTTAGGCGAATAATAAATATCAGAATGATGATATAACTTCTCTATACTAAGACTGGATATTGTAATGGTAGTTGACTTGTGATACTTGAGCCAAATTGTCTATTGTATGTTAGATGAGTTACAAGGGATTATAATGTAAGTTAGGCAAACGGATCACTAGGGGAGAGTCGATGTGAGTAAGAATTTTTATTGTTGAGACGAGCGGTAGGTAATGTGCACTGTTGACCTAGTTTTACCTATCATGCTTATTTGTGAACTCTATTACTGATATGTTCTTCTAACCATTGTCGGTCTATGATCCTTACCAGTACTAGTGTTGTACTGATACTAGTCTTGCTACATCCCTTTTAGGGTGTAGAGTTTTTCAGGTTATTAATTGTTGGAGTTTTCCAAAAGATACGTGGTGCCTATCTTTAAGGCCTCCATCACTTTCATTCCGAGATGAGGGTTGGTCTTAGATTTATTATTGTATTCCGATTCAATCTTAGTCGCTCTTGTACTAGTCTAGACTAGGTCATGGGAAACTGAGTCATTATATTTATTAAATAGTTGTAAACACTTCCTCTAATTTATTGCAACATATTGGTTGACTTCTGTTTTTGATTATGATCTACCTTGAAGGATGTTAAATCTAGTTCTTTGCTACTAAATTATTGTGTTGTGTTAAGGGTTTTCCTACCAAAGTGGGAATGGTAGGTGCCCGCGCGACCCTAAAATGGGTCATGACAAGTTGGTATCAGAGCCTAGGTTACCGGTCTCACAAGTACAAGAGCAATGTCTAGTGGAGTCTTGTGGTATGATATGTAGACGTCTGTGCCCATCCACGGGAGGCTATAGGACATTTAGGAAATATTCTTTCTTTCTTTCCAATCATGCTACGTCGGTCGAATTGCTATCTCGCTGTGTCCAGTTGGTATCTAGGCGATTCCAATGGGTACCTTAACGTTTTGGGATATATGGTGTGTTTGGACTAACCCTAGTGCAATATGTTCTCGATGTGGTTTCTAGAATTGTTCATGTGAGTATGTATTCAAGATGTGTCATTGCCAGTGGTACCGCTGAAGCGGCTGGTATATCGCACCAGCGGTTCTGCTTCCGCAAAGGAAGGACCACTGGGGCGCTACTTCTATTTGTCCACAGCCGCTCCCGTGTCAGCCCATCCGCCTCAGCGCTAATGCCATAGCGGAGGATAGTCCGCTGAAGCGAACCTGTCAATTTTTTCTCGACCGCTTCTGTGCAGCCGCCGCCGCTGAAGCGTGACCACTACAGTGATGACTCGACTACTGAAGCGGTGTCCCTGAAGCCTCAAACCAGTAGCTTTCTACTGAATATCCAACCTGTGCAATTCCAACAAAATTCCAAAACAACAGAGCTATTTCACAAAAACCAGTCACATAAAAACAAAGCTCGACAAGGGAGGAAAGCTATCCAAAACTTATTACAAACCAGATTATCCAAAAACCAAAAACAAATTGTTCAAACCATGGAACCAAACCACAGAACAAAATGAAACAGTGTTTGAGATAAAAAAAAAACCTACAAGGGCAACCATAGCCTCAAAATAAAAAAAATGGTTTGGGGGGGGGGGGGGGGGGGGGAAATATCCCTAAAGAGTCCTCCCATTCGTGGCCCCTGCATCGTCTGAGCTGCCAGCATCCTCCACTGATCTACTCTTCCCACCATCTCCCTTAGCCTTGCTCACAAATGATTACTGGTCAGAGTCATTATCATCCTTCACGGCTATCTCCTTGCTGGGGTACACCTTCTTCCACAGGCCCTGGACACCTCTCCATGCCTCGAGGTGGACTTTTTCGCGAGACTTGTTCTTGACCCGCTCCTTCTCAAATTCAATATGAAGCTGGACATGATCTGTGACCAGAGAAGTGTAGACGACCTGCAAAGTAGAGAGTGACTCACCCATCCCTTTCTGTGCCTCCAAATAGCTCTCCATCTCCTCGCTGGTAAAATAACCCTCGCCAGCACTAGAAGAACCCACCTTCACCGAAAGCCTCGACATTCCCTGAAACATCACCATCATCTCGTCAAAGCGAGTATCAATGCGCTCAAACGGGCCCTAAACAGGGGCAGTTCTAACTCCAGCTGCATCTCTACCTCCACCTGCACTAGGACTAGCACTCATACCCTCACCAGTCTTTCTCTTCTTGCTATGGACGGAAGTACCATGACCAACCACCCGTAATGGGTTAAAATTTGCATCAGAATTAACCATGTTGTCCTCAGCCCTCCTGTGGACTCCAACCTTCTTACACAACGAAGTGATCAATGATGGGAACGTCAAACGCGACGCCCTATGTCACGACCCAAGGCGAAGAGTCATGACGAGTGCCTGACCCCTAATGACCTGACACCCCTACACTTGCTTAACTATCACATAACAACAGGGTGGCCCATATCTGACTCATATCTAACTATATATATATGCAAAATACTGAAGTAACCGTGCCAGCCGACTAGGCTGCTATATATGATGTACGCAAAAGAATAAGAGCCAACAAGGCTACATCATGTACCAACTACATACAACTGTCTACAGACTCTAATGGAACAGAAAGCTGTAGAAAGGATGGGACAGGGCCCCGCCATACCCATATACATGTATATACATCTCAAAATATCCTACCAAAATGGACCGCAGCTCCGGATCAAGTGGAGCGCACCAAACAACTAAGGGGAAGTCCTACTGAGCTGGATCGTCTCTCTGTCTACCTGAACCTGCGGGCATGAATGCAGCCCCCAAACAATAGGGGAGTCAGCACGGATAATGTACCGAGTATGTAAGGCACAAGAATAACAAGTACATAGAAGACAGGAGAGATATCTGAAATATTAACGCTAATCTCAATAGCTGAATGCATCTGTAGCTAACATATGAGAATATCTGCATACTTTGTATAGCTGAAACTACCTCTAAGGGCATATGATATGCATAGGTCATAATATAATTGATAGTGCTATGGAACATACAGCCCGATCCATATTTCATATAATAGTGCCGAGGAACGTACGGCCCGATCCATAACATAATATACTAGTAGTGCCGAGGAACGTACGGCCCGATCTATATATAATAATATAATAGTAGTGTGGAGGAACGTACGCCCCGATCCATATCATAATCTCGGGCCACATATCCTGAATATAATCAAGAATTATCTAGCACGCTCAGACATAAGCTAAGGCCACATATCCTGAATGTAACCAAGAATTATGTAGCACGCTCAGACATAAGCTGAGGCCACATTTCCTGAATGTAATCAAGAATTATGTAGCACGCTCAGACATAAGCCGAGGCCACATATCCTGAATATAATCAAGGATTATCTAGCACGCTCAATCATGTCGTGAAATCATCTAAAACCTTAGGCTTTGGAAATCTCTAGGATTGGACATTTATCATAAGAATCTTCAGAATTATAGACCTCTGGCAGTTCTAGGAGTAAAATATTATGGATGTCATGTATCGAATCAAAACATAAGAATCATGCCTTTTGAAAGAAAGGTTTAACCTTAACATACCTTGGAGTCTACCCAATGTCTGATGCATACTTCCCAAGCTTGTAACAATACAACCAAGATAACACGAATTACAATTAGGCCATGTGCATCCCATACTACCCATTTCAAGTACATATGAAACTTAACGGAATTTGGGCAGAATTTCCCCTATAATTCTTACTCCAATCCAACTCCCAAACGGTGCACAACACACAAAACATCATCAACAACAACAGTAACAATATACAGCAACATAAACATGTAGAAATCTCTCCAAAATCCAATCGAAACAGCCTTCAAGGCAACCACATCATCAAGCTAGTTTAGGTCTTTCAAATCATGTTTTCCTTCACTTTAAACTAAGGGATTCCTCCACAAACAACTTATGTCAATACCTTCATATCAAAATATAATCAAATCCATGCCAAAACATCTCCCAAAACAGCCCCTAATCTTTGTTTGAGTCAATTAACTCACCGCTTCCATGGCTATATTTCCTTCACTTTAAATCACTAAAACTCTTGGTAATCAACTTAATAGCAAAGATAAGAATATCATACCTACCTTAAAGGAGCTGGAATTCCAAGAACCAAACTTCAAATCCAACTCCTAAGCTCAAGAACTTCAATAGAAACCCTAGGAACAACTTCCCTTTCACTAGCTCAAGTTTTCGGGGCTCGGATCTTACTTGGATGATAAAGAAAGGTTTGGAGAGGATAGATGAGTATTAGGGAGAGTTTAGGGTCTGTTGGTGGGAGTTGAAATGAAAAAAATCACGAAATAGATGCATTTATACATCAGCTGCACTGCTTGAAAATTGACGGGTCGTCGATGTGCATCGACGGATCGTCGACGCTTCGATGGCCCATACCTCCTAGCATCGATGTGCGAATTTAGATCTCTCAGTTGCGTTGGAAATTAAACTCGCTGAACTTATGAATGCATAGATTATAGGTTCCGTAACTCCTTGTATTCTAGCAGATATGCCCCCCAAAAGTTGACCCAAAATTTTTGTCCGGAATTCTGCCAAATTTTCCCAAAGTTTCAACAAACATTGTTTCTTTGATTAGCATAATATCCAACCTTCTCGATACTTACTAAACATGATACCAAGCTCTCATGTATGAAGGATGAGTATGAATAATTCCTTATGACCTTGACGACAACCTCGCCTTTTAAGTCTTCGTCAACTAGCTCACGACGAAACTTTACATATAAAAGTACGGGGTGTAACACCCCATGCCTCATAAAATCCTTCCATTCTACAATCACCTGCGAACCCACATTCACAGGCATGTTATCAAGGATACAAGTAATCAGAAGGGCCCTAGGATAGGTCATAGAGGTTATATTCCTCGAGGGAGGGACCCGACGAGAGATGATGTTCAACCACTTTCTTGCCTCAACAGTAAACTTATCGCTTCCTATTCCCACCCTTTACCAACCCCAAATAGAAGCCCTATCCTCCTTAGCCACTAATTTAGACACCAGCCACTCTCAATTGTTAGCAATATTTTTGGATTCCAAAAGCTCCACCGGGTTATTATCCACTTTATCCTCACGGTTTATCGCCCTAGCCCCCATTTTCACGGAGACCCCCCAAATCACAATCCTCAGGTCAGAAGAATCGCAATCAACGGTAGGCAACATGGCGTAGTATTCCCTTACCCAATTCTCATTGTATCCCTCGGGATCCTTAACAAAACGCATCCACTTTATGGCTTGCAACATCTCCAGAAACTCAGGGGCATGTTTCTCCATGATAGTTATGTCGAAACCCCTCTCCAACAGTAGTGGCATATGCCTCTGCTAGAAGAAACAAGGCTCACATTGGGGACCGAGGAAGATTTGATAGATGGGTGCTTACTCCTATTGATGTTCTTGTTGCTTGGCTTCTTGATTTTTGGCCATTGTACCTGCGAAGAACAGTAAATTATGAGGGTTCATGTTAACAGATTTAAGAAATCAAAAGCTTGCATTCTACGCTCAAAATTTTATCGTGAAAAGTTCTGCTTGCAATTTCTGTGCAGAACCGCTGTAGTGGTCACTCAGACCGCTGCAACTGCTACAGCGAGCAAGACGACTGCTCCCACGTTCCTTGCCACTTCTTCCTCGACTGCTCCTGCGACCCTTTAGACGCTAAAGTGGAGCTGGTCGCTGAAGCGGTGTCTTTTTCTCCAACTGACCCGATTTTCCCAACACCCAAAGGCCTCAAAAACTGGTTTTTATGTACCGATCGAGCAGATATAAAGCATGAAAGATATTTGCAACCCTTAGAAAATAATTTCTAGCAACAAACAACCCCAAATTTCGATGGAAACCAACACTCTCTTTCAAAACAAAAATTATTTACTATGTTCAAGTTTTCTAACCCAAATCTGTGCATTAACTACGCAATAGTCGATGTAAAGATCATTCTAACGCTAGACAAGTTGTATCATCTAGTTTATCAACACCCATTAAGTCCATCAACTAAAACCCAAAAATCCCAACTTTTGAATTATGAACCCGTTTATTGAAGCATGGAAACTCAAAAATTCAGTTTCATTATCCTACTATGAGTAGAGGAGAGTGATTTCATACCTTAAGATTGGAGATCCGAGTGAGGTTGGTGTTGTTTGTAAATGGCCCTTTGAAGGTTCCTTTTCCTTCCTTGAAGAGCAAATTATAGTGGTGTAAAGTTGGGTTTAGGTGTGGAATGAAGTGTGGGGATGTTAAGGAGACTCTTATTGTTTTTAAGAGGGAGATGGGAAGTTGTGGAGTGGCAAGAGACGGAGAGGAAATCGGGGTTGGGGGGAGTGTATCTGAGGAAGTGGGAAGGTGGAAAAAGGGTAAGGCCTTTTTATTTTTCTGAATCCCCATTGACCACTCCAGCGGTAGTCTGATCACTTCCGCGGTGCTACCGAAGCGTTACTACAGGCCGCTGAAGCAGACTCCTGAAAATTATTGTTCCCAATAATTCTATCCATTTAATTGCGACCCAATTTTAATGCCTTACCCATGTATCCCCAATGGACCTATGATTATAAATCCATTCGATTCATCTGAGTTATTTTACTTGCGATTTCCTCATGAAAACTAGCAGTCGAGCCATCACTAATTGTATACTACTAGAATTAAATTAGTGCATGATGACCTTTTCTGATAAGTCTAGACGGGAGTGGTAACGTAAATTTTGGTGATTCGTTAAGTTGAGTGTTACTTCTTTCACACCTTTTGTTTACTCAAGCTTATTTTAATAAAGACATCGTATCATATAGCTGACACGGAATTCCACGAGATAAAGTTGTTCCAAGTCAATGCTACTAAGTTCAATTCACGAGCTTACTTCTCCACACACCTCGGTTTGCCCCTTGCCGTTCGAGGATGAACGGTTGTTTAATTGATATCTAATTTAACGGACCCGTTTAGTCGTTACCGTAAATATCGAAAGATTCGTAACTTTGACACCCTGGACTTGTTCGATTTGATACGTATTCCCAATGAACATCCAGCCTAACTGTAACCGTTGTGCGAATAGGAATTAAAATATCAAATTTTGGGCCTTAGACTCCAGTCACACCGCCCCTGTGCTAGGCTGAATGCCACAGTGGTCACGCCCTAGTGATTTCACGACCCAACCCGAGGGCCATATCTAGGTACCTCTTATCGTACTCTTATATTCATATCTAGGTGAGCCACATGGCTTACTCATAAGTTATATGCATCAATAGTGCTAATCTCGTTGGGCAACAACACATTTATATCATCATCAATAACAATGCCCATATCCATATATACAAGCCGATGAGGCTATCAAAATGATAAACAAAATAGAAGCCGACAGGGTTAAGGACATCTAATCATACACAACTGTCTACAAGCCTCTAAGGAGAGTATGTCACATCATATAGGCGGGATAGGACCCTGCCTTGCCCATGGGTATGTACACAAAAGAATAATACCAAAAGTTGTAGCTACAGAATGAAATAGAGCTTCTCTATGTATTCCCTGAGTGAGAAATCTATGGATCAATCTTGTCTCTTTGTCCGCCTGCGGGCATGACGCAGTGTCCACAAACAAAATGACATCAGTACAAATAATATACTGAGTATGTAAATCATAATCAACATCATAATATGAGCATAAAAGACAGCACAAGAAATAGCATAGGATGGGGGAATCGGGGAGTAGTAGAGCCATAATCATAATTACTTACTTGTTTTTCATGGGGACCTTCCATTTCTATTGCGTGCTTGTGTACATACATATATGCGTATACTTGTGTCCATATCCGTATACATATCCATGTCCATGATCATATGCATATTCGTATCCATATTCAAATCCGTATTCATATACATATTTATATTCATATACATATTCGTAACCATAGCATACCCGACCATAAAGGTTCGATGGTTTCACATGGCCATGACAAGGCTCGGTGTCATACATACCTGGTCCTACCAAGGCTCAGTGTTATCCATACCCAACTGTAGTGGTGTGCGCGCAATAGGTATCATACCCGACCATATAAGCTCGGTGTTACATAATAGTCATACATACTTAAATCCGTATACGTAGGAGTTCATTAGTATCATCGTCATCACTAACATCATCATTTTTATTATATCTATCATTAGAGAATCAACTATCATACAAGAGACAATAGAATCGCGAACGTATTGAGAATCGTAAGCTTTGGTAATCTTAGAGATAGAGTGATTTGGAAGACATTATGGAACTCATGAAAGGATACATACATACATACATATATTTATATATATATATATATATATATATATATATATATATATATATATATATATATATATATATAGCAAGGGAACCATGCCTTAATGAAAGAAGGGTTAGCCTTACATACCTCTTTGTCTCCTTAACTATTTAACGTTCCCCGTTATAGCTTGAATAATCTACATTTGGAAGGATTCATCCCACGGTTAGGCCTTGGTGATACTCTTAAATTCAAACTAGGATAGTTCATGTTCTAATGAAAATTGGGCAGCATTTCCCCTATTTCGTCAACTTCCACTATATCACAAAACAACTCCTAAACAACCACAATAATATCCACAATATCATAATCAGGCATTCACATTCGATTTAGCCTTCAAAATTCATCTTTGTGTTCAACTTATGCTAGCAACTTCATACCCATTTTAGCGCATTTTTATATAATGCTTATTCATCACCATTATTACTTTCCATAGCAATATTATATCCATGTTATACTAAGAATCATAACTTAAGTCAGCTTACTACTCAAAAACCTCATAAAAATTACATTTAGAACTCATCTTCCACTTTTTCCTTCTACCCAAGTTGTTCAACACATAAACATTTTTAACAGTATGTAATAAGTATGAAAACTAACTTTTTATATCATAAGAACGAGTTTTGGAGCAAGCTATCAACTTATGTGAAACCCCTAGCTTTAATAACCAAAGAATCCTTGGAGTTTATTAACCCTAGCAAGACTTCTAGCACATGGGTATCTTGATTCTTGCCTCTTGATATTTAATCTCTCTTGGATTTGGCTTGGATTAGTTTGTGGAGTGGAAGAGAGGGTTTTTGGAGATATTTGGATCTGATTTGGTAAATAATATGTCCAAATGAAGTGGAACGAAATATATAAAGCGGAAGTTAAACTCCCGTCGGGCAATTCTGCGCCCATTTTGACGGGCCGTATAAATTCCTACGGACCGTCAAAATGGTCCGTAGAACTGCCCAGTCAAATATGGGTCACTGTGACCATTTGACGCTGGGCTGTGTAAATTTGACAGACCGCAGAATTTTCTGCGGGGCGTCAAAATTCCTGCGGGCCGTCAAATGGTCTGCAGAAATTTTCTGCTCAGACAGTCTGTCGTAGAATGGCCATAAATTTTTCCTCAGACGTCACATTGACAAGCGGTTTGTTGAGTTGGAAACTAGACTCGATGAAATTCAATTTGGACAAAAGAAACGCACCAAAAATCCTCATATTATAGGAGATATGTCCCCACCAATTTGGACCAAAAATCTGTCCGAAAATTCTGCCAAGTTTTACCAAAGTTCCCACAAACTCAATTCCTTTATTTGTTTGTTCTTAAATCCTTCCATAGCTCATTTCATGGGATTAACCCCCCATAACCATTATATGGGAACATGTAATCTCATATATCCTAAGGTAACTCCTGTTTCCGCGATTAGGACAACTAACTCCTAACGAATCTCAACGGACGAAACTACGAGGTGTAACATTCTCCCCCTCTTAGAAACATTCGTCCTCGAATGATAGACTCTTAGGGATTCTACAAAAATTTCGCCAGAGTTTCCCCTATAATATGACACTATCATCCTGCACAACAACCCAAAATACATCGCCTCACAGGGCTATAACAACACGACAATAACCATGGCCACACACGACCAAGAAAATAGCAAGAAAAGCATTACATACCTAAGGTTAATGGCATCTCTGCCTGAATCTCTTCTGATGGTGAAAATAAATGCGGGCACCTGGACTTCAAGTCCTCTTCGGCTTTCCAAGTCATTTCCTCTCTATTATTATTCCTCCATAAAACTTTAACTGAAGCTACCTCTTTGTTTCTGAGCTTTCGTACTTGCCTGTCTAAAATGGCAATGGGGACTTCTTCATAGGACAATTAGTTTAGTAACTTGGAAATCATCTATTGGCACAATTCTAGAAGGATCTCCAATACACTTACGAAGCATCGATACATGGAAAACTGGATGGACTGACTCCAAATCCGCAGGTAGGTCAAATTCATAAGCCATTTGGCCTACCTTGCATACAATCTCATATGGTCTAATGTACCGAGGACTAAGCTTGCCCTTTTTACCAAATCTCAAGACGCCCTTCTTTGGCGACACCTTCAAGAATACCCAATCTTTCACTTGGAACTCTAAGTCTCTTCGACGATTATCTACATAGGATTTCTGACGACTCTGAGCTGTTAATAATCGATCCTGTATAAGCTTGACTTTCTCTATAGCTTGCTGGAACAAGTCTGGTCCTATCAATTTGGTCTCTCCTACCTCGAACCACTCAATTGGAAATCTACACTTTCGCCCATACAAAGCCTCGTATGGGGCAATTTGGATGCTAGAATGATAACTATTGTTATACGAAAATTCAATAAGTGGTAAGTGATCATCCCAAGTACCTCCAAAATCCAATACACATGATCGTAACATATCCTCAAGAGTCTGAATGGTACGTTCAGCTTGCCCATCCGTCTGTGGGTGAAACGCCGTGCTAAGGCTCACTTGAGTCCCTAAACCTTCTTGGAAAGATTTCCAAAAATTGGCTGTAAACTGAGTCCCTCTATTGGAGATAATAGAAACTAGAACACCGTGAAGTTGCACTATCTCTTTAACATAAAGCTTTGCATAATCTTCTGCTACATATGTCGTTCTGACCGGTAAGAAATGAGCTGACTTCGTGAGTCTATCCACAATCACCCATATAGTCTCATACTTATGTCGAGAACGGGGTAAGCCTGTAATGAAATCCATATTAATTACTTCCCATTTCTAAGTTGGAATTCTATAGCTTGCAACAATTCACCCGGCTTTTGGTATTCAATTTTCACTTGCTGACAGTTAGGACATTGAGCTACGAATTCTGCTATATCTTTCTTCATCCCATTCCACCAATATATAGATTTAAGGTCATGATACATTTTCGTTGCTCCTGGATGAACAGAATAACGGGAACAATGGGCTTCTCTCAATATTTTGTGGCGTAATCCTGCAACATCAGGAACACATAACCTGCCTCGGCATCGAAGAACTCCATCTCCAGAAATCTCAAATAATGACTTCTCCTTCCGAGGGAGTGTATTTCTGTAATGAACTAGCATGGGATCCTCGTATTGACACTCTTTCACTTCCACTAATAGTGACGAGACCGCCGCATTTTGAATGATAGCTCCCATACTACTTGAGTCCACTACTCGAACTCCTAGGCTAGCTAACTGCTGGAGCTCACGAGCTATCTCTCTTTTCTATGGCTGAACATCACATAAACTTCCCATAGATCTACGGCTAAGAGCATCAGCCACTTCATTTGCTTTCCCGGGATGATACAGGATGTCAACATCATAGTTTTTCAACAATTCCAACCATCGCCACTATCGTAAATTTAATTGTTTTTGGTTGAAGATATACTAAATGCTCTTATGATCTGTATAAATATCAACCTGGACGCCATACAAATAATGTCTCCACATCTTCAATGCATGAATAACTGCAGCCAATTCAAGATCATGGGTCGGATAATTTTTCTCATGTTTCCGCAACTATCTTGAAGCATACACAATCACCTTACCATGTTGCATCAACACCCAGCCTAACCCAACGCCTGAAGCATCACAATAGACAACATAACCTTCCGATCCCTCTGGAAGTGTCAGGACTGGGGCAGAAGTTAATCTATCCTTTAGCTCTTGAAAACTACGTTCACAAGAATCTGTCCATTGAAACTTAGCCAATTTCTAGGTCAGCTTCGTGAGTGGTGCAGAAATAGAAGAAAATCCATCTACAAATCTCCTGTAATAACTTGCTAAGCCCAGAAAACTACGAATCTCCGTAGGTATTGTGGGCCTTGGCCAAGTCTTCACCGCTTCAATCTTTTGGGTATCTACCCGAATACCATCGGCTGCAATAATATGCCCCAAAAAGGTCACTGAGTTCAACCAAAACTCAGACTTAGAAAATTTGGCTAATAACTCTTGAGTTTGAAGAACTCCAAGAACGGTACGCAAATGATCCGCATGTTCTGCCTCGGACCTAGAATATACCAGGATATCGTCAATGAACACAATCACAAATAAATCTAAGAAGGGCCTGAACACATTGTTCATCAAATCCATAAATACTGCCGGTGCATTAGTTAGCTCGAATGACATTACCCGGAACTCAAAATGGCCGTATCTGGTTCTGAAGGCTGTCTTAGGAATATCTTTCTCCCTAACTCGCACTTGATGATACCCGGATCTCAAATCTATCTTTGAAAACCATTTTGGCGCCTTGCAATTGGTCAAATAAATCATCAATCCTCAGAAGCGGATATTTATTCTTGACTGTCACCTTATTTAGCTACCGATAGTCAATGCACATTCGCAAGGAGCCATCTTTCTTTCGCACAAACAACACGGGTGCTCCCCACGGGGAAGAAATAGGCCTAATAAAACCTTTTTCAAGCAAGTCCTTCAATTCTTTCAACTCTGCGGGAGCCATTCTATAAGGAGGAATATATATGGGCTTGGTATCCGGTAGCACATCTATAGCGAAATCAATCTCCCGCTCTGGAGGGAGACCTGGAAGCTCTTCCGTGAATACATCCGGAAACTCATTCACCACGGGGACAGACTGAAGAGTTGGCGATTCAGCTTCTACATCATGAACCCGAACTAGATGGTAAACACAACCTTTGGCGATCACTTTCCTTGCCTTGAGAGAGGAAATAAACCCACCTTTTGGGGACGCAGTATTTCCTTTCCATTCTAAAATTGGTTCTCCCGGAAACTGGAGGCGAACAATTTTCATTCTATAATCAACATTGGCATAGCAAGAAGCCAACCAATCCATGACCATGATAACATCAAAGTACACCATTTTTAACACATGTAAATCCACCATAGTACGATGGTCACAAATGACAACTACACAATTTCTATATACTCGGCTAGATATTACCGATTCACCAACGGGTGTAGATACCTCAAAAGGTTTGATCGACTCCGGTTTGACCCCAAACCGACCCGTAATATATGGAGTAACATATGACAATGTGGAACCCGGATCTATCAAAGCGTATATATCATGAGAAAATACCGATAAGATACCCGTGACGACATCGGGAGATGACTCAAGAACTTGGCGTCCACCCAAGACATAAATACGGTGCTGAGGACCACTAGAAATGAGAGCTCTCCCTCTACCCCTACCATGGTTGGCCGGCGCCTGTGAACCTTGCCCCATAGGGTGTATCGATGATAAAGACCCGGCTGCCGATCCTGAAGGCTGAACTCTACCCCTACCACAAACGAGGGGTAATCACTCATGATATGGCCTGGTCGACCGCATGTATAGAAAACCTCTGAACCTAGTCGACATTGGCCCCAATGTAAATTCCCACACTGGGAACATCGTGGTACGGGTGGCCTAGCCTGACCCGAATCACCCCTGAACTGGGAACCCGAAGCTCTGAACTCTGACTCGACCCGGAATAAGTAGATCTGTCAAATCTCTGGCCTGTAAATGCTGGAGGCGCACTAGTCATAGAATGGCCTGAATGCCTAGAAAACTGCTGTCTTAACCCGCCTCTAAACTCACTTGTTGGACCCAAAGATTTAGCCCTCTTGTTATACCCCCTATCATGCTCACGCTCACTCTTTTGTTGTTGTTGGCTTTCTTCCAAATTTTGGGCATGGGCTTGAATGCGTGAAATATCCATGTTGTCCTGAAGGGATGCAGTCAAGCACCTATCCATCAAATGTGGCCCTAGGCCTCTCATAAATCGGTGCACTCGGTCATCCATATACGCTACCATGGCAAGAGCGTACCTAGCCAAAGAATTGAAGCGGAGACTATGCTATAAAGCACTCATACTTCCTTGTCTAAGATTTAAGAACTTATCGGCCCTAGCTCGCCGAACCTCTGGAGGTAAGTAATATCAGAGGAAGGCATCCACAAATTCTTGCCATACCGGGGGAGGTGCATTGACTCCCCGTGAAGCCATCTAAACTGTGTACCAATGAACCGCGACATCTCTCAATCTATAGGATGCTAACTCCACCGATTCAATGTCCGAAGCATGCATTAACCGAAGTGTCCTCAACATCTTGTCAATAAAATTCTTGGGGACCTCATCTGACTTCGACCTGAAGAATTGCGCAGGGTTCAAGCTAATAAAGTCACGGGCCCTTGCACTAACAACCCTATCACCTTGCCCTGTACCTTGCCGCTGAGTCTGGGCGGCAACCAACTGAGTAAGTAAATGAATGGCCTCTTTTACATCTTGGTCTAAAGCATCCGGTGGAGGAGCTGGGGGTGCTGGAGCTGGGGCTGAGTGTTACACCTCGGAACTTTAGGTTACTGAGCGGTGAATGGACTAACCTACGTTAAGGTGTACATGATGTCCCTACAAGTAAGAAGGGATGCTTAATAATTCTAATTAAGATTCCAAAGAAATTAGAGGCAAGAGAGAAAAGTTTGTTAAATGAAACTTCATCGCAGTTCTACGATAGGGGGTTCGACGGTCGTTCTTTGTACCGTCGGACGAGTCGACGCTTCGTCGATTGCGCCGTAGAATTGAGCTAGAACGAAGACCATTCAACAAAAAGATCGACGCTCCGTCGATCAGTATGACGGACCGTCCTTCTCACCGTAGAATGAAAGGAAACGAAAGGTTCCGGAAAAACTATGAGCCTATGTTCATGAATAGCTACATGACATAAGAGATATGTTATGAGCCCAATAATGATGATGATGAGTTAAAGTATAGAGATTCTAGATGTTCATGATATGATGTTCCTAAAACGGTAATGACATCATTTATTGCTTACACTCACCTCATATATTATTTCCTTAAAGGTGAGGCATAAGAGATTGTGCGATAGAGCTGTGTTATAAGATTTTTCCCCTCTTACTAGTGTGTTCTGATTTTAGAAATGCCGCCAAAGGGAAAAGCTATAGCCACACAGAAGGGCAAGACTACGACAATAAGGCGGGTAGAAAGAGAGCCGCCAATGAATGTAGAAGAGGGCGAGTCATATAATGAGGCCCCATCCAATACTCTTCCACCCCGCCCAATGTAGAAGAACAAGGAGGAGCTTCAGCTCCAGTTCCTCTACCAGTTGCTTCAAGTCAACAAGTGACCGAGGCCATTTATCTATTGACACAGTTGGTTTCCACCCAGGCACAGCGGCAGAATGTGGGCCCAAGTGATCGGTCAGCTAGTACCAGAGCTCGTGATTTTATGAGCTTAAATCCTCCAGAGATTTTCGAGTCAAAGCCGGATGAAGACCCGCAAGGTTTTATTGATGAGATGCTTCACTATTTGCCACCCGAGGTCCGCCGAGCTAGAGCGGATAGGTTCTTAAATCTGAAGCAAGGAAATATGAGCGCCCGGAAATATAGACTTCAATTTAATTGCTTGGCTAGATATGCCCCGACTATGGTGGCCGATATGGGAGATAGGGTACACAGGTTTGTAAGTAGGGATGAACATTTACCGAATACAAGCCCATGCCCAGAATTTAGAAGGGCGACAACAACCACAAGGGGTGACCGTGATATCGATAGAAGACGAAGCAAGAGGGCTAAATCTATGGGGGCAGGCAGTGATTATAGAGGGGGATTTAGGCAGAATTATTCCCGACATTCAGGCCAGTCGGTGACTAGTGCACCTTCTCGATTTACGGGTAGGAGATTTGATCGCTCCTTTCATTCAGGATAGGGTCAGAGTTCGAGGGCCGCAGATTCTCAGTTCAGGGAAGATTATAGTCAGAGGAGACCCCCAGTGCCGCAGTGTAGCCAGTGCGGTAGAATACATTCCAGTCAATGTCGCTAAGGTTCGGATGCTTGCTATGCCTGTGGTCAGGTTGGGCATATGATGCGAGATTTCCCGTCAACAAGCGGTAGAGTTGGGGTTCAGCCCACAAGATCAGCAGCTGGTTCATCTTCAGTGCGCTCGGTAGGGCAGACTCCCCAGATCCCAGCAGGACGAAGTAGAGGCAGAGGGGGAGCATCTACTTCAGGTGCCGCTCAACCCCGTGTGTACGCTTTAGCCGGACTACAGGATCTCGAGTCCTCCCCATATGTGGTTACAGGTGCATTATGCATATTTTCCCATGATGTATATGCCTTGATAGATCCGGATTCTACTTTTTCCTATATTACCCCGTATGTTGCTGGTCGTATTGGGGTGAAACCTGAGCCAATCAAACCTTTTGAGATAACTACTCTGGTTGGTGATCCCGTGATAGCTAGACAAGTGTATAAAAACTGTGTACTTGTGATATCCAATCGCCAGACCAAAGTTGATTTAATTGAGCTGGAAATGCTAGATTTCGATGTGATTATGGGTATGGATTGGTTGGCCTCATGTTATGGTAATGTGGATTTCCGAATGAAGGTAGTCCGATTTCAATTTCTAGGAGAGCCTATACTTGAATGGAAGGGTAATACAACATCTCCAAAAGGTAGGTTTATTTCCTACCTTAAGGCAAGAAAGATGACAGCCAAAGGCTATATTTATCATCTAGTCCAAGTTCATGATACAGAAGCAAAGTCACCAACTTTGCAATCCGTCTCGGTAGTGAACGAATTTCCAGATGTATTTCCAGATGAACTTCCAGGCCTTCTTCCAGAAAGAGATATTGACTTCGCCATTGATGTGTTGCCGGACATCAAGCCTATTTCTATTCCACCTTATCGAATGGCTCCGGCAGAATTGAATGAGCTAAAGGCGCAGTTGAAAGATTTGCTTGAGAAGGGATTTATTAGCACCAGTCTTGTTCGTGAAAAAGAAAGATGGTTCCCTACGAATGTGCATCGATTATAGGCAGTTGAACAAGGTGACGATAAAGAACCAATATCCTCTCCTAAGGATTGATGATTTATTTGATCAACTACAGGGTGCCAAGTGGTTTTCTAAAATAGACTTGAGGTCAGGGTATCATCAAGTGAGAGTTAGAGAAGAAGATATTCGCAAAACGACTTTCAGAACTAGATATGGCCATTATGAATTTCGGGTGATGTCGTCTGGGTTGACTAATGCTCCAGCAGTGTTCATGAATTTAATAAATAATGTATTCAGGCTGCTCTTGGATTTATTCGTGATAGTATTTATTAATGATATTCTGGTATATTCTCACACAGAATTAGAGCATGCAGATCATTTACGTATCGTACTTGGAATTCCTCGAGCCCGAGAATTATATGCAAAATTTTCAAAGTGCGAGTTTTGGCTGAATTCCGTAACATTTCTTTGCCATGTTATTTCAGCTGACAGTTTCGAGTTGATACTAAAAAAATTTGAGGCTGTGAAGACTTGGCCAAGGCCTACGACGCCTATAGAGGTTCGCAGGTTTCTGGGATTGGCAGGATACTAAAGAAGGTTTATAGAAGGGTTTTCGTCTATTTCAGCTCCATTAACGAAGCTAACCCAGAAGTCAGTTAAATTTCAATGGAATGATGCTTTTGAACGTAGCTTCCAAGAGTTGAAGGACAAATTAACTTTGGCCCCGGTCTTAACACTTCCGGAAGGGCCAGATGGCTATGTTGTGTACTGTGATGCTTCCGGTGTTGGGTTAGGATGTGTGTTAATGCAGCACGGTAGAGTTATTGCTTATGCTTCGAGACAGCTGCGGAAACATGAAAAGAATTATCCAACTCATGGTCTCGTATTGTCCGTAGTCATTTATGCATTAAAAATGTGAAGACATTACTTGGATGGGGTGTATGTCGATATTTTTATAGATCACAAGAGTCTTCAGTACATTTTCAAGCAGAAGGAGTTAAATCTGCGGCAAAGGCGGTGGCTAGAGTTATTGAAAGATTATGATGTGAATATTTTGTACCACCCTGGAAAAGCAAATATAGTAGCTGATGCGCTTAGCCTCCGGTCAATGGGCAGTTTATGGGAAGTTCCTTCGGAGAAGAAAGAATTAATTCATGAGCTCCATCAACTAGCTAACCTTGGAGTACGTCTAATCGATTCAGGTAGTGCAAGAGTTAGTGTTAACAATCCCACAGTTTCGTCCCTGAATGTGGAAGTGAAAGAGCGTCAGTATGAAGATCCTCAGTTGAGCCAGTATAGAGACACACTTCATGAAAAAGAGAGATCTCCATTTGAAACTTCAATGGATGAGATTCTTAGATACCAAGGCAGGCTTTGTGTTCCGAATGTTGCAGAATTGCGCCGACGAATTCTGGAAAAATCCCATCATTCCCGATATTCTATTTACCCAGGTGCAACAAAGATGTATCAAGATCTCAAATTGATATGTTGGTGGGATGGCATGAAGAGAGACATAGCAGAATTTGTAGCCCAATGTCCAAATTGCCAACAAGTAAAGATCAAACATCAAAAGCCAGAAGGATTATTGCAAGCAAGGGAAATCCCTACTTGGAAGTGGGAAGTGATCAATATGGATTTTATTATGGGGTTACCTCGTTCTTGAGGCAAGCATGATTCTATATGGGTGATCGTGGACAGACTCACGAAAGCAGCTCATTTTCTTCCAGCCAGAACCACATACTCGGCCGAAGATTATGCAAGGTTGTATCTCAAGAAAATTGTGCGACTCCATGGTATTCCACTATCCATTATCACAGATAGAGAAGTACAGTTTACAGCCAAGTTCTGGAAATCCTTTCAAGAAGATCTGGGTACCCAAGTGAAACTTTACACAGCATTTCATCCGTAGACTGATGGACAAGCCGAACGTACTATACAGACCTTGGTGGATATTCTAAGGGCGTGTGTTTTAGACTTTGGTGGTAGTTGGGATGACCACTTACCCTTTATTGAGTTTGCATACAATAATTGCTACCATTCCAGTATTCAAATGGCTCTGTATGAGGCTCTATATGGAAGAAAGTGTAGATCCTCAATCGGATGGTTTGAAATAGGAGAAGTACAACTAATAGACCCTGAATTGATTCAACAAGTGGTAGAAAACGTTAAGGTGATCCGAGATCGATTGTTGACAGCCCAAAGTCGCCAAAAATCTTACGCGGACAACCGTTAGCGAGACTTGGAATTTCAGGTTGATAATGTTAGGATTTGAATTCCAAATACGACTTTTGTAAGTAGGTTCCCAGGAAAGATTGGAGGGTCACAGCTGGACCACTTAAATACCAACCTCCTTAGACAGAACCTACTTACGCCGTGATGTAAGTGAAGAATATATAGCACACACAGATTTATAGTGGTTCACCCTCAATGTGAGAGCTACGTCCACGTTGCTGCTGCAGATCTTATTAAAGAAGAAATATTACAAGTGTTTACAACACTCAACCTCACAACCCCAATCCCAATTACACTCAAGAAGTTTTACTAAAAATTCTCTCAAAGACCTTCTATTACTTAGGCCTTTCACTAAGAGTATTTCTCTTAGATTTTTCTCTCTTTGGGATGTGTTGTCTTCTTCAATTTTGGTGTGTATAGCAAATGAGAAAGCTTCCCTATTTATAGGTATGAGATGAACCTATTGATGTCATTAGTGACTCAAGCAAGCACTTGACAATTTTCCAAAGACAAGGAAGATGTTTTCTTCCTCAAAACAAGGGAAGTGTTTTCTTCCCTAAAATAAGGGGATGGACCCAACAAATCTCCCACTTGAAGGCTAATTTTAATTAGTCTTCACACTTTGATCGATGCAGTAGCTCTTTCCTAGTTTCATACTTCGTGCAGGCCAGCTGAAGTTGAACATAGCTTCAGTTTATCTAACGTCACTGCCTTTGTCAGCATGTCTGCTGGATTCTGACTCCCTGCGATCTTCTCAAGCACTAACACTCCATCTTCCAAAGATGATCTAATGAAATGGTACCGGAGTTGTATGTGCTTTGTTCGAGCATGGTAGACCGGGTTATTTGCCAAATGAATGGCACTTTGGCTATCACAATATAGCACACTTCCCTCCTGGTCCTGATCCAATTCCCGTAGAAAAGATTATAGCCACATCATTTCCTTTGTGGCCTCCGTCACAGCAACATACTCAGCCTCACAACTAGAGAGAGCTACTATCTTTTGCAACTTGGAAACCCAAGAGATTGCAGTACCTCCGAAGGTGTAAACATACCCAGATGTGCTCTTTCTGCTATCAACATCACCACCGTTGTCAGCATCAACATACCCTTGCAATCTTGTTTCTGATTTTTGGAAATACAGAGCTGATCTCGAGCTGCCTTTCAGATATCTGAATATCCACTTCACATCCTCCCAGTGTTGCTTTCCCGGATTGCTCATAAATCGGCTGACAACTCCCACTGCATGTGCAATGTCTGGCCTTGTACATGTCATTGCATACATAAGACTACCGATTGCAGATGCATAAGGTATCTTGTCCATCTGCTTCTTCTCATCCTCGGTTGTCGACGACTGATCCTTTGACAACCGAAAGTGTCCAACCAAGGGAGTGCTGACTGGCTTGGCATCATGCATGTTGAACCTTTTTATAACTTTCCTTACATATTCTTCTTGTTAGAGTTTGATGCCCTCCTTGCGTCGGTCGATTCTCATCCCAAGGATTTGCTTTGCAGCTCCCAAATCCTTCATTGCAAACTCTTCCGATAACCCTTTTTTCAACCGATCAATCTCCTATAGGTTTGCTCCTACGATTAGCATGTCATCGACATAGAGTAGCAGTATCATGTACGAGTCTTCAAATTTCTTGAAGTAACAACAGTGATCTGCCTTGCACCTTGAAAAATCAGCTTTCTTCATAAAGCTGCCAAACTTTAAATACCACTGTCTTGGAGCCTGTTTTAGTCCGTACAAACTCTTTTGAAGTTTGCACACCAGATTCTCCTTTCCTTTGACTTTGAATCCCTCCGGCTATCGCATGTAGAGTTTCTTATATCCCATATTTTTGAACGTCAGATTATTTGCTAAGGTGGGGCCCACACATCGAGATTTTTTTTGGAACATCTGAAAAGTCATATGAATCACATATGTGAAGTTAAACACAACTCAAGAAGGACCCTTGGGCCAAATCAAAGTGGAAGCACTCCAAACGAATATTTTTAAGAAAATGTTTTCGGGTGACCTGACTTTGAGGGGCAAAACCGGTATTATAAGTTTGGAATTTTGAAAAATACCAAGGAATATAAGTTGTAGATAATTGAATTAGCTTTCCAACCATAGGTCGTGGGTTCCCAGGTGACATCGAAATATGGAGATATGGACATTTTAAGGTAGAAAGGTCGAGATGAACAGTGAATTCGGCCCAACCCGATTTCAAATCGGGTCAGGCCCATTTCTATTGTCATTTAATGAAAAGTTTCGGTCTTCTCTCCACATTTCAGACCAAAACACACCCATAAACATTCAGAACATTCTAGAGAGAGAAAGGGAGGAGAAATTTAGAGAGAAATCAATTTTGACCAAAATCTAAGCCCCGAATCGCGAAGCTCATGAAGAGAAAAGTGTTGTACGTCGCGTTGCCTTCAATTTGAGCTAAAAATCAGACAAGAAGAAGATTGTTGAAGTGGTTGCTGCATACTTAAGGTAAGAATAAGGTCCCTTTTTCATTGTTAACAAGTTTATTTAGAGTTTTAACGGATTAGAACGGAGAAAATAGCGTTATAAACTTGTTATTGTTTTGTTGGGATTTATGGATTAAGGGGCTATTTTAGGTGGATCAAATGGATGGAATTAGTTTAGTTATGATGTATAATAATTATTGATATTGTTGTTGTTGGTATTTTTTAATGATGTGTGGCTAAGTTGGAATTTCGAGGATTGTTAAGTTTGCAGGGCAGATGCTGCCCAAATATTTGTAGACAAGTATTGGTTAAGATTGAATTCTTAAAGTTTTATGATTAATATTTGGTAAATGTGACCAATTGTAGATTTTAGAGGAAATGGGATTCGAATTTGGATAAGCGTAAAGGGCAAGTAAGGTATGTAAAGCTCTACCTATTCTTCTCTTGGCATGTCTTAGATGTGATAGGATTGGATTCGAGCTTCGGGGACGACTCTACTCTTCGGAATCTACGTCCGAATTTGCCCCTTTTTCATTCAGTAGAACTGAATTGAATATGTTATGAATAATTGGAAGAATTGCCTAAACATCTGGAACTTGCGCAAATAGGACCCGACTACCCGAAAACTCGTACAAGTGACATCATGAAATGTAATATACGTAAAATTATGTACGCCACCTCATTTGACCCGAGGTGGGCCCACTATTCCCGGATTTTTCTTATCTGTTCCTTTTGACTTATTATGAAGTTGAATCTAAAGGAAACTTTTGGCTACTCTTTTTGCTACTATACGACGATTGTTTTGAATTATTTTGTAAGTCCCATAACGTATTTTCAAATATGAAAACGATTTCTGAAAGCCTATTTGACATAAACCATTGTGACATCTGAAAGACATATATTATGACTATCGCTCAATTTCTTATGTACATGATTTGACATCTGAATTATGCTATCGAGTCCCTGACTACTAAGCGATAATTGTTTTAACTATTCTATTGAATTCTACGATATTTTGATATGTACAAATAATCTCAGCATTTTTACCTTGACATCATCCGTCGTAACATCCGAAAGGTACGTACTGTGACTATCGTCTGATTTCTTTTTATGACCTATCGTTCGGATTACCTTGTCGAGTCTTTTTGAATGTTTTATGATGCATATAGTTTCTCAATACTCTACTCGTGGATGCCTCAATACTTCCTTCACTGAGCCCGGGCCAGGATATGTTATCACGCGTATTCCACTGCATTGTTCGCCGTGCCTCGATGTGAGGGGGCAGGTATGTGTGTACATGGGTTGTGGAGTATGATGTGCCATGTACGCTTATTCTGATATGCTATGATATGATATGATATGGCCATCTGATGTGCTATGATATGTGCACACTTTGATATGATATGATATGATATGATATGATATGTTACGGAGCTATTTCCTAATCCGGAGTATGATGTGTTGTGGCGCCAGTGTCGGGGTGGCGACCACGTCTGTTCACCGAGTCCCATAATAGGGACCGGATATGGCATATGTTCTGACATGAATTATGTCTGCTCTACGAGTAAGCACTTTGATATTCCGATTACTGTACTTACTTTCTGTACTTCTAACTCTGATTATGATTCCTTCTGTTGTACGTTTGTACTCCCGATCTCGATCATGATACTGTCTGTTATACTTCGGTACCTCCGATTTTGATATGTTTTCATCTGTTATATTTCTGGATTTCTGGACCTGATTGTGATTCTGTTTATTGTACTTTACGCTTTACATACTCAGTACATTTTTCGTACTGACCCCTCTTCTTCGGGGGCTGCGTTTCATGCCGCGCAGGTACACCCAGATGAGTTGAAGTTATTACAGAAGATGTTCCAGCGGAGTTGGCAGGCTCCATTTGCTCCCGGAGTGTTGCCGAGTCAGAGTTTGTATATGTATGTTATGAATTCTGGATTTATGTTAGAGACTTTGCAGACAGAGTCGTGGGTATTGGTTATCAGTCTGTAAGCGGCTCCATCAGCCGATATGTCATTCTGTGTTATGTAGTAAATTTTATATAACTACGGATTTTGCCTAAAATTGAGAACGATAAAAGATGCATTTCGAAAGCTTAATATGTATTTTACTTTTATCTGATTTTCAGTGTCTGAAGAAATTATGTGTGTAATAAGAATTTGTGGGTTCGCTCGGCTCCGGATATGGGGTCGGGTGCCCATCACACCCTAGTGGAATTGGGGTGTGACAGATTTCGTCGTCTAGATCACCGTGAAGAAATGCAGTTTTCATGTCTATCTGTTGCACATGTAGATTTTCCTTTGCTACCAGTCCAAGAACAGTTCTGATAGTCACCATCTTGACTACGGGAGAAAAGATCTCCGTATAGTCGATGCCTTATTTCTATTGAAATCCCTTTGCAACCAGCCTTGCTTTATAACGCTTGCTTCCATTGGGTTCTTCCTTTATCCGATAAACCCATTTGTTTTGCAATGCCCTCTTATCCTTTGGAAACTCGGCTAACTCCCATGTTTGATTTGGCGATAGTGAATCCATCTCATCCTTCATTGCCAGCTCCCACTTAGTCGATTCATTGACTTGCATTGCTTCTTCATAACATTCCGGCTCCCCTCTATCAGTGAGTAGAATGTAGTTGAGGGATGGAGAGTACCTGTGAAGCGGCTTCCTGATCCTGGATGATCTACGCAGTTCTGTGATTGGCGTCTATTCATTTGTTTCAGAATCAGCACTTTCATCAGCACCTTCTCGGATTGTTTGTTCCTCTGCCTCGACTGTACCTGGCTGCGGCTCAGGTGTCGGGAAGTCCCTCAAATCGACTATTTTCGATTCCTTGTCCTGACATTCTAAATTCTTTTGCAGCTTGTCTTTGTACAGTACCTCTTCGTTGAAGACAACATTCCTGCTTCGGATGATCTCCGGATTTTGTTCATCCCAAAATCGGTACCCAAGCTCGGTGTCACCATAGCCAATAAAGTAACACTTCTTTGATTTTGGATCAAGCTTGCTTCTAGCCGTATCATCATTATGAACATATGATAGGCAGCCGAACACTTCAGAAATGAAAGATTTACCTTCTTTCCACTCCAGACTTCTTCTGGAATTCTGAAATCCAAGGGAACTAACGGTCCTCGGTTAATTAAGAAGGCCGCGGTATTGACTGCATCTGCCCAGAATGTCTTGGGCAGTCCAGAGTGTATTCTCATACTCCGAGCACGCTCGTTCAACGTTCGGTTCATTCTTTCGGCTATTCCATTTTGTTGCGGCGTTCCAGGAATAGTCTTCATCATCTTGATCCCATTATCGGCACAGTACCGTTTGAAATCACCATCGGTGTATTCTCCGCCGTTGTCGGACCTCAAACACTTCAACTTGAGGTTTGTTTCATTCTCGACCATGGCTTTCCATCTTTTGAATACACTAAACACATCAGATTTATTTTTCATAAAATAAACCCATACCTTCCTGGTTGAATCGTCAATGAAGGTCACGTAGTAGTGTGATCCTCCAAGAGAGGGGAAAGTGGTAGGTCCCCACACGTCTGTGTGCACCAATTCTAGCTTCTCGACCTTCAACTCCCTGCCTGCATTTGAGAAGCTTACTCGCTTTTGTTTTCCGAGAATGCAGCTCTCACACGTATGAAGGTCCACCGTCTTCAGCTCCGGAATTAAGCCATTTGTCACCAACAGCTTCATCCCCTTCTGGCTGATATGCCCTAGCCGACAATGCCACAAATCTGTCTTCTTTGTGTTGTCAACCATAGCAACAGTATCACGACAGCTAGTCGTCATGTAGAGAGTGCCAGTCTTCTTTCCTCGGCCAACTACCATAGCACCTTTCGTCACCTTCCAATACCCATTACCAAAGTTGAGATCATATCCCTTATCATCAAGCTGACCTACTGAGATCAGGTTTCGCATTAGCTTTGGAACATGTCTAACTTTTGTAATCTTCCACGAGGATCCATTTGACATCTTCAAATTAATGTCTCCCGTGCCAACAACGTCTAGCGGCTCTCCATCGGCTAAATAAACTTTGCCGAGATTCCCAGCCACGTAGTTTATCATTATATCATGATGTGGGGTGGTATGAAAGGACGCTTCTGAGTCAAGAACCCAAGAGTCTATCGGGCTATCAACCGATAGCAACAACGCATCGCCAATGTCTTCCGTAGCGGCGTTGATTCCAGCCCTCTTGTTGTCCTTTTTCTTTGGCGCCCTGCAGTTCTTCTTGAGGTGACCTGGTTTTCCACAGTTCGAACACTCAAGTGTTCGTCCTGGTCTGGATTGACCCCTGCCATTCCTTGACTTCGATCTGCCCCTATTTCGGTTGTAGTTTCTGTCATAATTTCTGCTTCTGTTTTCAACATTAAAAGCAGAACTCGTCGATGCCTCTCCAGAATCTGTCCTGCGCACCTCCTCAGCAAGGATACGATCCCTAACATCGTTGAACTTTAGTTTGTTACTGTCGATAGAATTACTAACCGCTGCTCTCATTGGCTCCCAACTATTTGGTAGGGATGCCAACAAAATTAGAGCTTGCACTTCATCATCGAAATCAATTTTTACCGATGACAATTGATTTACAATAGTATTGAATTCATTTACGTGTGCAGCAACATGAGCATTTTCCATCATCTTTAGATGAAATAGTTTCTTCATGAGAAATACCTTATTATTTGCCAAAGGTTTCTCATACATGTCAGACAATACCTTCATCATATCTGCGGTGGTCTTCTCCTTTGCCACGTTGTGAGCAATGTTCTTTGACAGCGTCAGCCGAATGACTCCCAGAACTTGTCTGTCGAGGAGATCCCAATCTGCTTGCTTCATCTCCTCTGGTTTCGGACACAGAGGTTCATGAAGCTTTCTGCCATATAAATAATCTTCAACTTGCATTCTTCAGAATGCAAAATCTGTACCATCAAATTTACCGATGCCGTGAGTCGTACCATCTTCGCCTCCCATCGTTTCTAAATCACAACACAACCTGTTGCTCTGATACCAGTTGTTAGGATTTGAATCCCAAATTCGACCTTTGTAAGCAGGTTCCCAGGAAAGATTGGAGGGTCACAGCTGGACCACTTAAATACCAACCTCCTTAGACAGAACCTACTTACGCCGTGATGTAAGCGAAGAATATATAGCACACACAGATTTATAGTGGTTCACTCTCAATGTGAGAGCTACGTCCACGTTGCTGCTGCAGATCTTATTAAAGAAAAAATATTACAAGTGTTTACAACACTCAACCTCACAACCCCAATCCCAATTACACTCAAGAAGTTTTACTAAAAATTCTCTCAAAGACCTTCTATTACTTAGGCCTTTCACTAAGAGTATTTCTCTTAGATTTTTCTCTCTTTGGGATGTGTTGTCTTCTTCAATTTTGGTGTGTATAGCAAATGAGAAAGCTTCCCTATTTATAGGTATGAGATGAACCTATTGATGTCATTAGTGACTCAAGCAAGCACTTGACAATTTGCCAAAGACAAGGAAGATGTTTTCTTCCTCAAAATAAGGGAAGTGTTTTCTTTCTCAAAACAAGGGAAGTGTTTTCTTCCCTAAAATAAGGGGATGGACCTAACAGATAAGTGGGTATTTTTTAAGGTATCGCCAATTAAAGGAGTGATGAGATTTGGCAAGAAAGGGAAATTGAGTCCCCGCTACATTGGACCCTATAAAATTATCCGCAAGGTGGGTCATGTAGCCTATAAATTGGACTTGCCTTCAGTGCTTGAATCGGTCTATCCAGTTTGTCATGTCTCAATGCTCCGCAAGTGTGTTGGAGATCCCATGAAAATTGTTCCGATAGATGATGTTCAAGTGACAGAAAAGCTAGCATATGAAGAAGTGCCCATTGTCATTTTAGACAGGTAAGTGCGAAGACTTCGAAACAATGAAGTAGCTTCAGTCAAAGTCTTGTGGTGAAACAACAACCGAGAAGCAATGACTTGGGAAGCAGAAGAGAGTATAAAGTTCAAGTACCCGCATTTATTCCAACCCCTAAGAGAGGTTCAAGATGAAACGCCAACAATATAAGGTATGTATGCTTACTTTTCGTGCTTTTGGTCGTGTGTGGAAAACTTATAGTTTTATTGTGTTGTAGCCCTGTGAGGTAGAATTATTATGCGTTGTTGTGACAGGATGGTAGCGCCATATTACAGGGGAAACTCTGGCGAAATTTTTGTAGAATTCCCGAGTACTTAACATTCGAGGACGAATGTTCCAAAAAGGGGGGAAGAATGTTACACCTCGGAACTTTGGGTTGCTGAGCGGTGAATGGACTAATGTACGTTAAGGTCTACATGATGTCCCTACAAGTAAGAAGGGATGCTTAATAATTCTAATTAAGATTCCAAAGAAGTTAGAGGCAAGGGAGAAAAGTTTGTTAAATGAAATTTCACCCAGTTCTGCGAAAGGGGGGTTCGACGGTCGTTCTTTGTACCGTCGGACGAGTCGACGCTTCGTCAATTGCGCCGTAGAATTGAACTAGAGCGAAGACCATTCGATGAAAAGATCGACGCTCCGTCGATCAGTTCGACGGACCGTCCTTCTCACCGTAGAATGAAAGGAAACGAAAGGTTGCGCACTGGAAATTTAACGACTTCGACGATCAGATCGACGTCCCGTCTACCCTCTACCCCTACCATGGCTGGCCGGCGCCTGTGAACCTTGCCCCACAGGGTGTATTGATGATAAAGACCCGGCTGCCGATCCTGAAGGCTGAACTCTACCCCTACCACCAACGAGGGGTAATCACTCATGATATGGCCTGGTCGACCGCATGTATAGCAAACCTCTGAACCTAGTCGACACTGGCCCCAATGTAAATTCCCACACTGGGAACATCGTGGTACGGGTGGCCTAGCTTGACCCGAATCACCCCTGAACTGGGAACCCGAAGCTCTGAACTCTGACTCGACCCGGAATAAGTAGATCTGTCAAATCTCTGGCCTGTAATTGTGGAGGTGCACTAGTCATAGAATGACCTGAATGCCTAGAAAACTGCTGTCTTAACCCGCCTCTAAACTCACTTGTTGGACCCAAAGATTTAGCCCTCTTGTTATACCCCCTATCATGCTCACGCTCACTCTTTTGTTGTTGTTGGCTTTCTTCCAAATTTTAGGCATGGGCTTGAATGCGTGAAATATCCATGTTGTCCTGAAGGGACGCAGTCAAGCACCTATCCATCAAATGTGGCCCTAGGCCTCTCATAAATCGGTGCACTCGGTCATCCATATCCGCTACCATGGCAAGAGCGTACCTAGCCAAAGAATTGAAGCGGAGACTATGCTATAAAGCACTCATACTTCCTTGTCTAAGATTTAAGAACTTATCGGCCCTAGCTCGCTGAACCTCTGGAGGTAAGTAATATCGGAGGAAGGCATGCACAAATTCTTGCCATACCGGGGGAGGTGCATTGACTCCCCGTGAAGCCATCCAAACTGTGTACCAATGAACCGCGATATCTCTCAATCTATAGGATGCTAACTCCACCGATTCAATGTCTGAAGCATGCATTAACCGAAGTGTCCTCAACATCTTGTCAATAAAATTCTGGGGGACCTCATCTGACTTCGACCTGAAGAATTGCTCAGGGTTCAAGCTAATAAAGTCCCGGGCCCTTGCACTAACAACCCTATCACCTTGCCCTGTACCTTGCCGCTGAGTCTGGGCGGCAACCAACTGAGTAAGTAAATGAATGGCCTCTTTTACATCTTGGTCTAAAGCATCCGGTGAAGGAGTTGGGGCTGAGTGTTACACCTCGGAACTTTAGGTTGCTGAGCGGTGAATGGACTAACCTACGTTAAGGTGCACATGATGTCCCTACAAGTAAGAAGGGATGCTTAATAATTTTAATTAAGATTCCAAAGAAATTAGAGGTAAGAGAGAAAAGTTTGTTAAATGAAACTTCATCGCAGTTCTGCGATAGGGGGTTCGACGGTCGTTCTTTGTACCGTCGGACGAGTCGACGCTTCGTCGATTGCGCCGTAGAATTGAGCTAGAACGAAGACCATTCGACAAAAAGATCGACGCTCCGTTGATCAGTATGACGGACCGTCCTTCTCACCGTAGAATGAAAGGAAACGAAAGGTTGCGCACTGGAAATTTAACGACTTCGACGATCACGTCGATCCGATCGATGCTTCATCGATCGTACCGTATATCTCGGTCGAGACTGATTTTAAGGTTTTATATAAGGACCATTCCTCCGTTTCATTTCATTTCATTTTCCACTCTCCTCTCTTCAAGAAACCTCTTGAACCTTCTCCATCATTCATCCACAAGGATTCAAGGGAAAACCAAGATCAACTACACCAAATCCATGAAAACAAGTGTATGAAACCTAGCAAAAGTTCATCTACACCAAGAAATCTCAAGGGAAGTGAGTTAGGGCTTTGGTGCAAGAAGAGAAGTTCCACTCAAGGGTTGTTAATCCATCATCTAAGGTAAGTTTTATGACCATACCATGTTGTTTAAGGTATTGGAAGGCTAAGACACTTGAATTGTAGAAAGACATAGAAAATGGGTCATAAATGAGTGAATAGTGTTATTGTTGAGTAGTAGTTGGGGTGAATTATGAATATTGGCATGTGGTGATTGTAAATATGTTGTGAATGACATTTACAACATGGAATAAGTATTGTATATGAGAAAACGCGATAATGAGCTATAACCATAATTGTGGAGAAATTGAAGGGAAATGGTGAATTGTTGTAAATGTAGATAAATGATGATCGTTGTTTGCGATATTGTGAATATTGTTATGAACGTTTGGGAGTTGATATAGAATGTGGGAAAAGTAGTAGAAACAAAGGAAATGCTGCCCAATTTTTGTAGCTCTAGTAAGTACGTTTAAGTAATCAATTAGCTAATGTTAATGCGAATCCTCTTGAAGGTAGAAACGCGAGCATCAAAGGAGAACGATCAAGCGATAGAGTAGTTAAACGACAAAGGTATGTGAGGCTAGTCCTTTCTTTCTATGCCATGAATCCTATAGTATGACTTTCTTTCTTCTTCATGAATTTCTTACATTCCGGAAAAACTATGAGCCTATGTTCATGAATAGCTACATGAAATAAGAGATATGTTATGAGCCCAATAATGATGATGATGAGTTAAAGTATAGAGATTCTAGATGTTCATGATATGATGCTCCTAAAACGGTAATGACATCATTTATTGCTTAAACTCACCTCATATATTATTTCCTTCAAGGTGAGGCAGAATGTTAATGAGTGCTCCATAATGAAATCGGGGGATCACGACCTCACGTCACCCCGATAAAGTATAGTTGTCCTTGAGTCTTTATGCATGCACTATGATGAGTATACTATGATGAGCACATTATGATGAGCATATTATGATGATGATATAACACCGCGCCTATATGGCCGGGCAGTCACCGCAAAGGCGGGCAGCATATACACCATGGCCAGATGGCATGGGCAGACACCACTAGTGGGCGGCATGATATGGTACCGCGGATGCGGGAGGCCTGGACGCAGGCTAATGCTAATGATTATCACACCGATCCGATACGAACGGGCAGCTTATACATTTATGCATATATGATATAATGATGATTATGAAAGTAAGGCAGTATGCATTATCTCTTTTATAATTCACGGTCAGATACAAATTGCTCCTCATTTGATGCCTCCTCATTTCATTGATGTTTCATTATTGTTTATGTCTTACATACTCAGTACAATGTTCGTACTAACGTCTGTTTTCTTTAGATGCTGTGTTCGTGCCCACAAGTAGACAGGGAGGTGATCTTGATCCAGACTCGTAGAAGCTATTAGCTGATTTGAAGAGCACTCCATTTTCCGGAGGTGCCATTGATTATTCTTTTGGTATTTATGTATATGTATGTTTTGGGCACGACGGGGTCCTGTCCCGTCCATATGTCTAGTACTCTAGTAGAGGCTCGTAGATGTGCAATGTGGGTAGTATGGTCTCACAAGTTCCTCATTGTATATATATATATATATATGTATGTATATTATTTTGATAGCCGAAAGGCTCATGTATATAAATAAAAATGTTTCAAATGATAATAATTACCATGGTTATGAGCATAGGATGCACGAATGAGAGTGGATGAGTAGTAGAGCGAGTGGTGCTCGGTGGTTAGCCCCGGGTACCTGTCACGGCCGCTAGCCGGGTCGTGACACTGAGGTTCCCTCATGCTCCTCAGAAATAGGCACTGAGTGGGAGGACTAAGATTGAGCTGGATTCTGGGACTCACTTTCCTCTACAACTGTTGGCGGTGCTCTTTCAGCCTACTTTCCTGCCACTATCTTGCCCTTTTGGGCTGCGTAGCTTTTTTCTTTACAGGCATTTCGGAAATACATAATACACGGTTAGGGAAAAAGAAATCCTTATATCATGGCTCTATCACACGATCTTATGAAGAAAGAAGGTCATTCATTCCTAAAATGCCCGCAGCCTCCTGTTTATAAGTGTGGCGCGCAACACACCCATAAACAAGACTCTACTAGACATGACTCGTAGACACACCCAAGGACAGAACTGCTCTAATACCAATTTTGTCACGACCCAATCGGAGGGCCATGACGGGCACCCGGTGCTAACCTACCCGGGTACCTCTTATCGTACTCTCATATTCACATCTAGGTGAGCCACATGACTTACTCATAATTTATATGCATCGATAGTGCTAATCTCGTTGGGCAACAACATTTATATCATCATCAATGATAATGCCCATATCCATATATACAAGCCGACGAGGCAATCAAAATGATATACAAAATATAAGCCGACAAGGCCAAGGACATCTAATCATACACAACTGTCTACAAGCCTCTAAGAAGAGTATGTCACATCATATAGGCGGGACAGGACCCCGCCTTGCCCATGAGTATGTACGCAAAAGAATAATACCAAAAGATGTAGCTTCGGAATGAAATGGAGCTTCTCTATGTAGTCCCTGAGTGAGAAGTCCATGGATCAGTCCTGTCTCTCTGTCCACCTGCGGGCATGATGCAGCTTCCAAAGACAAAAGGAAGTCAGTATGAATAATGTACTGAGTATGTAAAGCATAATCAACATCATAATATGAGCATAAAAGAAAGCACAAGAAATAGCATAGGATGGGGGAATCAGGGAGTAGTAGAGCCATCATCATAATTACTTACATGTCTTTCACAGGGACCTTCCATTTCTATTGCGTGCTTGTGTACATACATATATGTGTATACCTATGTACATATCCATGTCCATAATCATATACATATTCGAATCCATATTCATATCCGTATTCATATACATATTCGTATTCATATACATATTCGTAACCATAGCATACCCGACCATAAAGGTTTGGTGGTTTCACATACCCGGCCATGACAAGGCTCAGTGTCATATATACCTGGCCCTACCAAGGCTCAGTATTATCTGTACCCAACTGTAGTGGTGCGCGCGCAATAGGTATCATACCCGGCCATATAAGCTCGGTGTTACATAATAGTCATACATACTTAAATCCGTATACGTAGGAGTTCATTAGTATCATCGTCATCATTAACATCATCATTTTCATTATATCTATCCTTAGAGAATCAACTATCATATAAGAGACAATAGAATCGCGAACGTATCAAGAATCGTAAGTTTTGGTAATCCTAGAGATAGAGTCATTTGGAAGACATTATGGAACTCATGAAAGGATACATATACATACATATATATATATATATATATATATATATATATATATATATATATCTATACATATATATATGTATATATATATAGCAAGGGCACCATGCCTTAATGAAAGAAGGGTTAGCCTTACATACCTCTTTGTCTCCTTAACTATTTAACGTTCCCCATTGTAGCTTGAATAATCTACATTTGGAAGGATTCATAGCACGGTTAGGCCTTGGTGATACTCTTAAATTCAAACTAGGATAGTTCATGTTCTAATGAAAATTGGGAAGCATTTCCCCTACTTCGTCAACTTCCACTATATCACAAAACAACTCCCACATAATCACAACAATATCCACAATATCATAATCAAGCATTCACATTCGATTTAGCCTTCAAAATTCATCTTTGTGTTCAACTTATGCTAGCAACTTCATACCCGTTTTAGCGCATTTTTATATAATGCTTCTTCATCACCATTATTACTTTCCATAGCAATATTATATCCATATTATACTAAGAATCATAACTCAAGTTAGCTTACTACTCAAAAACCTCATAAAAATTACATTTAGAACTCATCTTCCACTTTTTCCTTCTACCCAAGTTGTTCAACACATAAACATTCTTAATAGTATGTAATAAGTATGAAAACTACCCTCTTATCTCATAAGAATGAGTTTTGGAGCAATCAATCAACTTATGTGAAAACCCTAGCTTCAATATCCAAAGAATCCTTGGAGTTTATTAACCCTAGCAAGACTTCTAGGACATGGGTATCTTGATTCTTGCCTCTTGATATTTAATCTCTCTTGGATTTGGCTTGGATTAGTTTATGGAGTGGAAGAGAGGGTTTTTGAGAGCTTTGGATCTGATTTGGTAAAATAATATGTCCAAATGAAGTGGAACGAAATATATAAAGCGGAAGTTAAACTCCTGTGGGGAAATTTTTTGCCCATTTTGACGGGCCGTATAAATTCCTACGGACCGTCAAAATGGTCCGTAGAATTGCCCAGTAAAATATGGGTCACTGTGACTGTTTGACTCTGGGCTGTGTCAATTTGACGGACCGCATAATTTTCAGCGGGCCGTCAAATGGTCCGCAGAAATTTTCTTCTCAGACAGTCTGTGGTAGAATGGCCATAACGTTTTACTCAAACGTCACATTGACGAGAGGTTTGTTGCGTTGGAAACTAGACTCGATGAATTTCAATTTGGACTAAATAAATGCACCAAAACTCCTCATATTCTTTGAGATATTCTATCACGACCCAACCCCGTAGGCCGTGACTAGTGCCCGATCTGGGCACCCAAACCCATCTATCAAATGCATTCAAGTATATAGCAGAAGCCGTCAAGGCTATATTCTAAATTTAGATAATTTCCAGAAAAATTTCGGCAGAGTTTCCTTTGTTTTACAGACTATCCAAAATAACCCTGCGCACAGAAAATACCAACAAAGGCCACACCGGCCAACAAGGCAACATGTAAACATATGCTGACCGGCCGCCGCGGCGAATGGGATCGCCCAAACACATCATATACACACATCCGTACAGAATGACCCAACCCACAAACGTGTCCACAGACCTCTAAACAGACCGACATAATCATATGACGAGACAGGGCCCTGCCGTACCCAAATAGTCAGATATACAGAAATATATACATAACAAAAGATGTATGTACCAAAAGTGGACTCCGGATCAAAAGGGAGTACTCCGAAATAGCAGAAAGTGGAGCCTACAGTGATGGATCACCTGTATCTGTACCTGCGGGCATGAAACGCAGCCCCCCGAAGAAAGGGGGTCAGTACGAAAGATGTACTGAGTATGTAAAGCATATAGTACAGAAATATAAGCCACAACTGAAAACCAACAGGATACAAAAGGGAAATGCTGAACGGTATATCAAAATCTGTACTGAAAACATATATACATAATGCAAGTAAAATCATGCAAAAGCTCAGGAACGTGGTCACCACTCCGACGCTGGTGCCACACACAGCATAACACCAGAAGGTTCAAATCTCCGTACACCCCCGAATACATATATCATCACAACATATCACCAGCCATATCACAGCATAACTCCAATTGGAACCCGACCCTATGGCGAGGTCTCGGGAACCGTAACACAGCATACAGCCGAATTTATCATAGCGCGCACGAATCATAACCGGCCCGGGAACCGGTGAACGAAGTCATAATAAGGGCACGAGCGGAGTCGTGAGCAAACAATGCAACTTATAAGTCAAAACACCTTTTGAAACTTGATAATATCATATGCTAACTCATTAATCAAATAGTTCGAATAACTAGTCAATACGGGGTTCGTTTCACAAAAGTATTTTCAACATAGTATTTATGGTTCAAAATATAGTTTAGAATATCGTGGCAGTGAAACATTATTTTATGATAGCCAAATTCATAACCAAAAGTGTTTTGCCGACATTAGACAAGAATGGGCATAATAGAGCAAACAAAGAAGTCTCGATGCTAGCGGGCCCACCGCGGGTCAAGTCGAGGTGGCGGACATGAATCACGGACATTCGGGGTCTATGGAATCATACATGGAAGTCTCGAGGCAACTTGATTACATTTACAAAAGTTTCGGACATTAGATCACTTTTCAATATAATATGAGTTTTATAATTCAATTCAATTGAATGAATAATACTAAATTTCCAATTCGGATTTCTAGGAACAGAATTGCCCTCGGGGCTCCAATATCGAGCTAGTATACCTAAGACATGCCAAAATAAGGAATGGGTAGCCTTACATACCTTATATGCGTCTTACGCTCGCCCAAAACTCAAGTCCCGTTTCGCTCAGAATCTGCAAATGGCCAAAGTTACCAATTAGGGATTTCAAGGCTTAAGAATTCACTTAACCTCGTTTTTGTCTACCGAAATTTCGGCAGCATTTCCCCTATATATATAACACCCCGAGACTTAGCTCGGCTCCATATACAACAACAACAACAACCCACAGTATCACAATCATCACAAGTCATAACAAAATCACTCTAACGTCAATATTCTTTCTTTCTACATAATTCAACAACTTTCATCCAAACTTCACCACATCCACATTATCATATTCATTTAACCATTCAAAGTTATTCAAACACATTCCAATAATATTCCAAACGATATACATGAATTTAAGCAATCCACTACTTTCCATATTCTATTCAAAACGTCCACAACTATGACGAACATACTAACTTGCATTGTTTCATTCCAAATTCATTAACAACAACCATAATTCACATTTAAAGTCTTACTTTCACAATTATATACGAATATACAAAAATCATATAATTTCCCATAAAAACCCGCAACCATCTTCAATGCCAATTCAACTTGCTAAACATTCATTTACGTCATAAATGCCACAACGACGCAACTAACAAACTAAACAAAATCAAATTCACCTCCCCTTCACCACACTATGGCTCACAGCCATACACCTACTCACACACACACACGGCCATGCACACACACACCACAATTCCATAATTCTTATGCAATTCCCATCACTCTAACATATATGCTTATTACATAACACAAAAGAATAAGATTCTTACCTTTTTCCTTCAACTTCAATCTTGCTACAAACGTTGCTCTCGTGCCAAACCAATTATATCACGTCGAAGAGCGTCTTGAATATGCTACGAATACGAGAAGAACAAGATTTTTGGATTAGAATCAAAGCTTGAAATTTTTTTTTCTTTTTCTCTAGGTTTCGGCCGAAGCCCTCTTGGCTTGGTGACTTCAAATATTTTGGTTGGGTTCTTGAACTTTCCAATGGATATATATGAATATATATTTTTGATGATTAAGTGATCACATGAAACTCACATGACCATTAAATGGGGCTTGGGCCAAGGCCTCTTGGCCTGCCACCCCTTGGTCTTGGGCCCAAATTTTTCTCTATTTTTTCTTGGCCCAATTCGTTGAAATCTCGTTTTGAAATTCCCGAAACTAATTTCCGAAACTCCAACTCTCACCCTCGGCCTTCCCCGATGCCTTTGTACCAATACTTTCATAAACGACATAGGCATATTAACTAAAATCAAATTATTGCCTTATAACACACAAGTCTTAATTATTTTCAAGATTTCCAATTATGCGAAAACACGGGACATAACATTCTCCCCCCCCCCCCCCCCCCCCTTTTAGAACATTCGTCCCCGAATGTTAAATTAGTTTTATAAAGTCTTATGAGCATAACGGGGGAGTCTCTCTTTATAACTAGCACACATAATTCATTCATTAATCAATACAACAAGCTTAAAAGTTTAAATTACCTGTGGGCGTAGAAAATAAGTGGGGGTATTTCTTCTTCATCTCATCCTCTGCCTCCCAGGTCATTTCTTCCCGGTTGTTGTTGCGCTACAGGACTTTAACAGAAGGCACCTCCTTAGTGCGAAGTCTCCTGACCTGTCGATCCAGAATAGTTATAGGCTGCTCTTCATAAGACAAATACTCCGTTACCTGGATATCATCCACTGGGAATATTCTGGAAGGATCACCGATACATTTTCGCAGCATGGACACATGAAATACCGGGTGCACTGCCTCCAAATCGGATGGTAAGTCTAGCTCATAGGCGACCTCGCCTATCTTCCGAATGATCTTATACGGCCCGATATACCGCGGGCTTAACTTACCCTTTTTACCGAATCTCATAACACCCTTCATAGGCGACACCTTCAGAAATACCCAGTCGCCAATTTGGAACTCTAATGGCCGACGTCGTCTGTCTGCATATGCTTTCTGTCAACTCTGTGCAGCCAATAATCGCTCCCGAATAAGTTTTAATTTATCCACTGCTTCCTGGATCACATCTGGCCCAATTAATTTGGTTTCGCCCACATCAAACCACCCAATAGGAGATCTGCATTTCCTGCCATAAAGTGCTTCGTACGGTGCCATCTGAATGCTGGAGTGATAACTATTATTATAAGCAAATTCAATAAGCGGCAAATGATCATCCCAGCTGCCTCTGAAATCAATAACGCAGGCCCGCAACATATCTTCCAGCGTCTGAATAGTGCGCTCGGCCTGCCCGTCGGACTGAGGATGAAAAGTTGTACTGAGGCTCACCTGAGTCCCTAATCCCTCCTAAAATGACCTCCAGAAATTTGCCGTAAATTGGGCACCTCGGTCAGTAATAATAGATACAGGGACTCCGTGAAGTCTGACTACTTCTCTGATATATAATCTAGCATAGTCCTCAGCCGAAAAAGTAGTCCGGACTGGAAGAAAATGGGCTGATTTCGTCAATCTGTCAACAATAACCCAAATAGAATCATACCTGCGTGGAGTGCGCGGTAACCCAACAACGAAATCCATATTAATCATCTCCCATTTCCAGGCTGGAATTTCCATCTCCTGTAATAATCCACCGGGCTTCTGATGTTCAATTTTAACTTGTTGACAATTCGGGCACTGACCAACGAACTCAGCAATATCTTTCTTCATACCGTCCCACCAATACAAACACCTGAGATCATGATGCATTTTAGTGGAACCAGGATGAACAGAATGCCGTGCATTATGCGCCTCGCCCATGATCTGTCGCCGTAGGCCTGCAACATCCGGTACACAGAGTCTGCCTTCATATAATAACACCCCTTCAGGCGAAATTTCAAACGGAGTCTTTTCTTTATTAAGAGCCACATCTCTGTACTGAACCAGAATAGGATCCTCAAACTGTCGCTGCTTTACTTCTTCTATAATAGATGATTCAGCAACTGCACGAACAGAAATCACAGAATCTCCAGAATCTGCCAAACGAACTCCAAGGCTGGCCAACTGATGAATTTCACGAACCAAATCATTCTTACCAGGTGGTACATCAGCCAAGCTGCCCATAGACTTGCAGCTAAGTGCATCCGCTACCACATTGGCTTTCCCAGGATGGTACAGAATATCAACGTCATAATCTTTCAATAATTCAAGCCATCTTCTCTGCCGCAAATTCAGTTCCTACTGCTTAAAAATATACTGGAGACTCTTATGGTCCGTATAAATATCAACATGGACCCCATATAAATAGTGCCGCCAAATCTTCAAACCGTGAATCACCGCGGCCAACTCAAGATCATGAGTGGGATAATTCTTCTCGTGCGGTCTGAGCTACCGGGAGGCATAGGCTATAACTCGACCGTGCTGCATCAACACACAGCCTATCCCAATACCAGAGGCATCACAATAGACAACATACCCGTCTGATCCTTCTGGAAGGGCTAAAACTGGAGCTGTAATTAATTTTTCTTTCAACATCTGAAAGCTGCGCTCGCAGGCATCAGTCCACTGAAATTTTGCTGCTTTCTGAGTAAGCTTCGTCAGTGGTGCTGCAATAGAAGAAAATTTTTCCACGAACCTCCGATAATATCTGGCTAACCCCAAAAAACTGCGAACCTCTGTCGGTGTAGTAGGCCTGGGCCAATTCTGTACAGCTTCAATTTTCTGCGTATCGACCCGAATACCATCTGCTCCGACAATATTCCCCAAGAATGCCACAGAAGTTAACCAGAATTCACATTTGGAAAATTTAGCATATAATTTTTGTTGCCGAAGAATAACAAGTACTGTTCTCAAATGATCTGAATGCTCCTCTACTAATCGTGAATAAATCAAAATATCATCGATAAACACAATCACGAACATATCCAGGAAAGGCCGAAATACCCGATTCATCAGATCCATGAATACCGCTGGAGCATTAGTCAGCCCGAAAGACATCACTCTGAATTCATAATGCCCGTACCGGGTCCTGAAAGCAGTCTTCGGGATATCTGATTCTCGCACTCGCCCCTGATGATAACCCGAGCGCAAATCTATCTTTGAAAAATATTTAGAACCCTGCAACTGATCAAACAAATCATCAATCCGGGGGAGGGGATATTTATTCTTTATAGTCACCTTATTTAATTGTCGATAATCGATACTCATTCGCAGTGACCCATCTTTCTTTCTTACAAATAATACCGGCGCTCCCCAGGGTGATGTACTGGGTCTGATAAAGCCTTTAGCTAACAGATCTTTCAGCTGCTCTTTCGATTCCTTCAATTCAGCCGGTGCCATTCTGTACGGAGGAATAGATATAGGCTACGTATCCGGCAACAAGTCTATGGTGAAATCTATCTCCCGTTCAGGCGGAAGACCCGGAAGCTCATCTGGAAACACATCTGGGAACTCACTAACAACCGGAACAGACTGAAGAGTAGGCGTCTCGGCTGTAGTATCGTGCACACGAACCAAATGATAGATGTAACCTTTCTGAATCATCTTCTTAGCCTTGAGGTACGAAATAAACTTACCCCTCGGCGATGCCGTAGACCCGAACCACTCTATAACTGGTTCCCCTGGAAACTGAAAACGGACTACCTTTTTCTGGCAGTCAACATTAGCATAACAGGAAGCCAACCAGTCCATACCCATAATGACATCAAATTCCAACATATCTAATTCTATCAAATCAGCTTTAGTGCAGCGATCACATATAATCACAGAACAATCCCTATATACCTGCCTCGCTATAATACAATCCTCGACCGGTGTAGCCACCTCAAATGGCTCTATAGGCTCAGATGTTATAGCCCGTACTTCGTACGTTCGGAAAATTCAAGGCAATGGAGAGAAGTTAAGAACGAGACTATGTTTCAAAAATTATTTTAATATACGAGTTGTTGAAAATATTATTTATGATTATTATTAGCATGGAAATGTTGAGAAGGTCAAGGGCGAAAAAGGAAAATTTGCAAAATGGCCCATGAAAATATTGAAAAAGGCTAGGGGCAAAATGATCATTTCACAAATGTTCAAGAAATCTCTTGAAAGAGGCCATGTGGCCGGAAAAAAAAAAGAGAAAAGAAAAAGGAAAATTCTAGAGAGGGCATGTGCCCCTCACCTGCTTGCATTATATATGTATATATATATATATATATATATATATATATATGGAGGGGGTCATCTTTTAATAAAGGGGAGAGGAGAGAAAGAAAGCAAGAAGAAAAAAAAAACAAGAAGAGAGCTTAGGGGGTTTCGGCCATGGCTCTTAAAAATGAGCCATGGGAAGTTGATGGAGAAAAATCATTTTCTTCTTGTATTTAGAGTAATTGGAAGGTCCTCTACAACATGGAATGGTTTTTGGGATAAGAGGAACATTGATTGTGCAAGCTAGAAATTCTAGCCAAGTGGAGGAAGTTGAAGAAAAAAAAAAGATAAGGGTTCATCTCCCTTTGTATGTTGTGAATGACTTGGACGTATTGCATGACGTAGAAATGAGTGGAAATCATAGGAATATGGAAATTATGCATGATGAAGTTGTAGCCGTGTGATGGTAGCATTGACCGAATATGTGTTGTATTGTATAGGTGTGATGAACTAATTTATTTAGAATGTTTGGATTGTGTTTTGTGGATGTTTTAGACGTTTTGTAACATGTCGAAATGGAAGAAATGCATGAAGTTGTGTGCGTTTATGTGGTGGCCGAATGTGGCCTCTTTGTGTGGTTATGAGTGAACAAATTTTAGTTAGTATTTTGGAGACACCTTAATGTGATTCTTATGTAATTTTTTGTATGGTGTGGGTTGATTTGGAGGCTAATGTGATTTTAATATGGTCCTTTGTGTTGATTAAAATAATGTTGCTAATGTATAGATTGTTGGTATGGTTTATGAATTTGGAGGAAAAGAAATGTGTTGTTGATATTTCCTTGGACTTGGAAGGTTTCGGGTTGCCTTATGTTTTGAGTCAGGTTGTGTTGGAAAATTTTGTGGATTGTTGGAAATATTATGGAATCATGTTTGAATGGTTTTGGATTGATTATATATCTTGATTTGAACGTAATTGGAATGTCGTCGCATATTGCGAAAGAAGGTTGTTGATGTTAAAGTGAGTTTACATTAATGGTCGATGTTGTTAGAATGTTTGTTGTCATTGTTGTGGATATTGTGGCCGGGTCAAATTCCCGGATTTGTTGTTGTTGATTTGGGGCCGAGCCGTATTCTCGGGGATGGTACATTTATAGGGGAGATGCTGCCGAAATTCCGGCAGAACATAAGTGAACATGTTTCAAAGGTTAAGGCAAGTATGTGACAACGAATCTAATAAATGGATGAATCCTTTTGAATGTAGATTGACAAGTTGGATGAACAAGCGTAACTAGTTGGTCGCGGCGCAGGTATGTAAGGCTTAACCTTTCATTCTTTTGGCATGTCCTAGAGCTAAGTAGGGTATGACATTGATATATACTTTGGGTTATTCCATTCTATGATCCCGAGTCTATTTGTGATCTGTATGTTCTCCCTAATATAGGCAACTAATAGCCTGGATAGGTGATTCCTGACTTAAGCAAACCTGACATCCGTATTCTGACATAAGTATGTTGGTCTGAACATTCTGATATAAATATCCTGATGAAAGTATTTGGTATAAGTGTTCTGATATGAGAGATTATGCTACAAGTAATTTGGAATATGTATCCTGATTGAGTAAAAGCGATATAAGTACTTTGATAGAAATATTCTGATAAAAGTAATTTGACATAAGTATTCTGTAATAAGTAATCTGTTATGGATATTCTGAGAATATGTTTGATTAATCTATTGAGTCTGAATTATGTGCATTCGGTTTCTCACTATTCTGCTCATGCATATGTTATGATTTCCTTCACCGAGTCCCGGGCCGGTATGTATCGTGCGGATGGTTCGCCGAGTCCTCTGTTCAGGGCCGGGTTCCATATATGAATTCCGAGGTATGATGTGTCCGGTTCTGGGGTACTGTGTTATATGTCCGTCCCCGGTTACCGAGGATATATTATGAAGTATGATGTGTCCGGGCTCGGGGTGCTGTGTTATCTGTCCGCCCCCGGGTACCGTGGTTATGTTATGATGTGTGACGGAGATCGGAGCAAATTTTATGAAATATGATGTGTTGTGGCGCCAAAGGTAGGAGTGGCGACCACGTTCCTATGTTATCGTGCGCATCCCTTGGCATTGTTCACCGGTTCCTCGGCGTGTTATCTGTCCCCGAGGTTACCATGTATATGATAGGATGTGATCGGTCCCTCGGCGTGATATTTGTCCCCGAGGTTACCGTATGTACGATATGGTATTTGTCCCGGCTTGGTATATGTCCCCGGGGATTACCGCGTATGTGATATGATATCTGACTCCGATATGCATGACTTGTGTTGGAGAGTAAGCATTCTGACCTTCCGTATATTCTGTATTCCGTTTGCTATATGACATCATTTGAGTAATTTGTACGTTCTGTAATCCGTCTGGTATACGAGATGAGTAAGTATGATTCGTGTCTGGAAAAGAAAAATAATAAGTGTTTGGTATTCTGGATAAGCTATTTGTATGTTGTTCTATCTGTCTCAGTCATGGTTTCGTTTCTGTACTCATGCCTTACATACTCAGTACATATTCCGTACTGACCCCCTCTTCTTCGGGGGCTGCGTTTCATGTCGCGCAGGTACCCACAAATGGATAGACGAGATTAGCTGAAGATGATCCAGTGGATTGGCGGACTCCATTTCCTCCAGGAGTGCTGCCGAGTCAGAGTATGTAGGACTCCATTTGCTCCAGGAGTGCTGCCGAGTCAGAGTATGTAGGACTCCATGTCTGATCAGTAATAGAGACTTTGCAGACAGCGTCGTGGGTAATGATAGTCAGTCTGTAAGCGGCTCCATCAGCCGATATGTCATTTTGTGTTATATAGTGAATTTTATATAATTACAGATTTGTTAAATTCTGGAAATAGTAAGCAGAAATTTTTGAAAGCTTAACATGTATTTTATTTGTAATTGACTTTCAGAATTCAAAAAAAATTAGGTGTGTAATCAAGGTCTGCGGGTTCGCTCGGCTCTGTATGTGGGGTCGAGTGCCCATCACACCCTAATAAGGTTAGGGTGTGACAGACACTATCCCAATTTTTACTAGCAACGAGCGGGGAAATATATGATAAAGTAGAACCAGGATCAATCAGTGCATATACAGATGTGGAGAAAACCAGTAATGTACCTGTGACAACATTTGGTGAAGCCTCCTGGTCCTGGCGACTGGCTAATGCATATATGCGGTTCGAGGGACCGCTAGAACTTGAAGCACTGCCACGACCTCGACCGCGTCCCACCGGTGCAGGCATACCTCGCCCCGCAGGGCGTGCAACTGATGGAGCAGATGATGAACCAGCGGCTGATCTCGTCGGCTGAGCTACACTACCAGAACCGCTCGCCAATGGACAATCTCGCATAATATGGCCCTGACCGCCGCATGAAAAACAGGCTCCAGTAAGTCGATAGCACTCTCCCGGGTGCGATTTCCCGCAATGGGAACAACGGGGCCTGGGTGGTCTGGGCTGGCTGGGACCTCTGGCTATCTGTGACCCTGATGCTCTGGAGCTCTGACCGTCCCCAGACTGTCCTGCACTGTCACCGTCCCCAGACTGTCCTGCACTGTCAAATCTCCTACAGGCTGGTTGTGTACCCCGGCCTGACGGAGGAGGATGTCTGCCTGACTGCTGCTGCTGAGGCTGTCCGCCTCGAGAATCTCCAGAATAACCTGCGGATCTGGCCCTCTTGGGCGGCCTCCTGTCCCGATCTCTGCTGGAATAATCAGCTCTATGTCGGTCCTCCATACCCAGGGCATAAGCCTGTAGTCGGGCAATATCCATGTCTGCCTGCAATGATACCGCCATACAACCATCAATCAAATAGCGGTCTAACCCCATCACGTATCTGTGCATCCGATCGGCCATATCTGCTACTATGGAAGGTGCATATCGGGCCAAAGAATCAAACTCCATATTATACTCACGGACGCTCCGACTCCTCTGCTGCAGATGCAAAAATCGGTTAACCCGCGCCCGCCGTAACTCTGGGGGCAAAAAGTGGTGAGTGAAAGCAGTCACGAACTCGTCCTAAGTAGCTGGGGTAGCACCCTCACCCCTGGATAGCTCCCAGGACTCATACCAGTGAGCAGCAACATCCCGTAGTCTATGCGAAGCCAACTCAACAGACTCAGTCTCTGAAGCCCTGACCAAATCTAGTGAGCGCCGCATCCCCCGAATAAAGTCATGGGGGTCCTCGTCGGGCTTAGACCCGAAAAACTCTGGAGGGCCACATAGTAGGAACTCTCGAACCCTCAGGCTATCACGCCTGTCGTCATCGTCATCATCTCTCCGCCCGCATCTGCGAGCCTGCCCCGCTACCAGTGTGGTCAATAACTGCACAGCCTCTCTCAGTGTCCTGTCCTCCGCCCCTGGCTTAGGAGCTGGAGGCTCGGGTGCGGGTACTCGGGCCCCTGGAGCTGCTGATGGACCTGCTCCAGGCTCCGCCGGTGGTGGTGTAGCGGATCCCTCTGAATGGGGCACAACCTCGGGCAAATCATAAACACGAGCCCGGGTAACTCGCTGTGCCTGACTAGTGCCTGCCATCCCTGCCTTGCCCTTCTGGGCCGCTGTTGCCTTCTTCGGAGGCATCACTGCAAACACAATAACGGATCAGATCAAAATCGTCCTAATAGCACAACTCTATCGCACGATCTAAGATTCCAAAGAAAAGTAACACCCTAAATGCCCTGTAGCCTCCTGTTTATAGACGTGGTGCACAACACACCGATAAACAAGACTCTACGAGACACGACCTGTAGACATTCCGAGGACAAACCGCTCTGATACCACTTTTGTCACGACCCAACCCCGTAGGCCGTGACTAGTGCCCGATCTGGGCACCCAAACCCATCTATCAAATGCATTCAAGTATAAAGCAGAAGCCGTCAAGGCTATATTCTAAATTTAGATAATTTCCAGAAATATTTTGACAGAGTTTCCTTTGTTTTACAGACTATCCAAAATAACCCTGCGCACAGAAAGTACCAACAAAGGCCACACCGGCCAACAAGGCAACATGTAAACATATGCGGACCGGCCGCCGCGGCGAATGGGATCGCCCAAACACATCATATACACACATCCGTACAGAAAGACCCAACCCACAAACGTGTCCACAGACCGACAAAATCATATGACGGGACAGGGCCCCGCCATACCCAAATAGTCAGATATACAGAAATATATACATAACAAAAGATGTATGTACCAAAAGTGGACTCCGGATCAAAAGGGAGTACTCCGAAATAGCAGAAAGTGGAGCCTACAGTGATGGATCACCTGTATCTGTACCTGCGGGCATGAAACGCAGCCCCCCGAAGAAAGGGGGTCAGTACCAAAGATGTACCGAGTATGTAAAGCATAGAGTACAGAAATATAAGCAACAACTGAAAACAAACAGGATACAAAAGGGAAATACTGAATGGTATATCAAAATCTGTACTGAAAACATATATACATAATGCAAGTAAAATCATGCAAAAGCTCAGGAACGTGGTCACCACTCCGACGCTGGTGCCACACACAGCAGAACACCAGAAGGTTCAAATCTCCGTACACCCCCGAATACATTTATCATCACAACATATCACTAGCTATATCACAGCATAACTCCAAACGGAACCCGACCCTATGGCGAGGTCTCGGGAACCGTAACACAGCATACGGCCGAATTTATCATAGCGCGCACGAATCATAACCGGCCCGGGAACCGGTGAACGAAGTCATAATAAGGGCACGAGCGGAGTCGTGAGCAAACAATGCAACTTATAAGTCAAAACACCTTTTGAAACTTGATAATATCATATGCTAACTCATTAATCAAATAGTTCGAATAACTAGTCAATACGGGGTTCGTTTCACAAAAGTATTTCCAACATAGTATTTATGGTTCAAAATATAGTTTAGAATATCGTGGCAGTCAAACATTATTTTATGATAGCCAAATTCATAACCAAAAGTGTTTTGCCGACATTAGACAAGAATGGGCATAATAGAGCAAACAAAGAAGTCTCGATGCTAGCGGGCCCACCGCGGGTCAAGTCGAGGTGGCGGACATGAATCACGGACATTCGGGGTCTATGGAATCATACATGGAAGTCTCGAGGCAACTTGATTACATTTACAAAAGTTTCGGACATTAGATCACTTTTCAATATAATATGAGTTTTATAATTCAATTCAATTGAATGAATAATACTAAATTTCCAATTCGGATTTCTAGGAACAGAATTGCCCTCGGGGCTCCAATATCGACCTAGTATACCTAAGACATGCCAAAAGAAGGAATGGGTAGCCTTACATACCTTATATGCGTCTTACGCTCGCCCAAAACTCAAGTCCCGTTTCGCTCAGAATCTGCAAATGGCCAAAGTTACCAATTAGGGATTTCAAGGCTTAAGAATTCACTTAACCTCATTTTTGTCTACCGAAATTTCGGCAGCATTTCCCCTATATATATAACACCCCGAGACTTAGCTCGGCTCCATATACAACAACAACAACAACCCACAGTATCACAATCATCACAAGTCATAACAAAATCACTCTAACGTCAATATTCTTTCTTTCTACATAATTCAACAACTTTCATCCAAACTTCACCACATCCACATTATCATATTCATTTACCCATTCAAAGTTATTCAAACACATTCCAATAATATTCCAAACGATATACATGAATTTAAGCAATCCGCTACTTTCCATATTCTATTCAAAACGTCCACAACTACGACGAACATACTAACTTGCATTGTTTCATTCCAAATTCATTAACAACAACCATAATTCACATTTAAAGTCTTACTTTCACAATTATATACGAATATACAAAAATCATATAATTTCCCATAAAACCCCGCAACCATCTTCAATGCCAATTCAACTTGCTAAACATTCATTTACGTCATAAATGCCACAACGACGCAACTAACAAACTAAACAAAATCAAATTCACCTCCCCTTCACCACACTATGGCTCACGGCCATACACCTACTCACACACAGACACAGCCATGCACACACACACCACAATTCCATAATTCTTATGCAATTCCCATCACTCTAACATATATGCTTATTCCATAACACAAAAGAATAAGATTCTTACCTTTTTCCTTCAACTTCAATCTTGCTACAAACTTTGCTCTCGTGCCAAACCAATTATATCACGTCGAAGAGCGTCTTGAATATGCTACGAATATGAGAAGAACAAGATTTTTGGATTAGAATCAAAGCTTGAATTTTTTTTTCTTTTTCTCTAGGTTTCGGCCGAAGCCCTCTTGGCTTGCTGACTTCAAATTTTTTGGTTGGGTTCTTGAACTTTCCAATGGATATATATGAATATATATTTTTGATGATTAAGTGATCACATGAAACTCACATGACCATTAAATGGGGCTTGGGCCAAGGCCTCTTGGCCGGCCACCCCTTGGTCTTGGGCCCAAATTTTTCTTGGCCCAATTCGTTGAAATCTCGTTTTGAAATTTCCGAAACTAATTTCCGAAACTCCAACTCTCACCCTCGGCCTTCCCCGATGCCTTTGTACCAATACTTTCATAAACGACATAGGCATATTAACTAAAATCAAATTATTGCCTTATAACACACAAGTCTTAATTATTTTCAAGATTTCCAATTATGCGAAAACACGGGACATAACATATTCCCCCACCAAGTTTGACCAAAATTCTATCCGAAAATTTTGCCAAGTTTTACCAAAGTTCCCACATACTCCATTCCTTTATTTGTTTGTTCTTAAATCCTTCCATAGCTCATTTCATGGGCTTAAACCCCCATAACCATAATATGGGATCATGTAATCTCATATATTCTAAGGTAACTCCTGTTTCCACGATTAGGACAACTAACGCCTAACGAATCTCAACGGATGAAACTACAAGGTCTAACAAGTGACCCCTTCCCCTCTAAAGTGTAGGTGGGAAGAAATTCATCAGACCACGAAATTAGTCTCGAGGACGCCAAAGCGATGCCGCTGAAGCGGTAGACCGACTGCTGAAGCGCTGGATGACCAGTAATTGACTTATTTAAAACCCCATTTATTGACTTGACTTAATATTCATTTTCCCAAGTTATAGCCGCCAACTGGGGATACTTTCAGGTTTTTGAGACCAAAATGTTGGGAAGGTAATCTCCTTAAATCCATCATTTATTCTCCTTTAATTTCCCCTTTTTCTTCTTACACCATTTATGATTATGGCAAAGCTTTAGATGAAGGTTCTTTCGTCAAAATTCTTATAACACCTTTGGGGAGTGGTAGTAATGATTAACCTAGAACAATTAGTATCTTCAAGATAGCTCTTTTATTGCAAACCTCCACTAAATAGCAAGTTCTAAGCCTAAACCATTCTCTCCCTAAATGGGTTAACTTGTTAAGTTTTTAATAGTGTCTTATGTGAATGATTGACGTAAGTTAGACTTAGGTAGACCTTGTTTTTCATAAAAGCGGTAAAATAGAAATAATCAAGAATCTAGAATGATTATTTTTAAAATGACGATTTTACCCCTATTACCCGATTTCCAAATGGATGTTCTCTCACTTGTTTGGGCTAAGGTAGGTTACGGCTTCCTTTATTTGGTAGACTCTAGTTAGACTTATATATTTGTGTATTAAATGAAACGGAGAATGTATGTATAGGATTTCAGAGATTGGGATGGAAATCGTAGGATGGTACTATGCGATTTATGTGCTCGGGCTTGTGGCTTGTAGATTCCCTAAGTTCATGTGATGGTATTTCTTTGCGTATTGGTGGGCTTTATGTGACTTGGAAGACTAGTTGTTCGGTACTTGACTTATTATATTCTATTGATAAGGAGTTCCCGCATGATGTGTATAATCATGTCATGTGTTATTTAAGATTGAATCATAATTTGGTATTGAAACTGATAAACGTGCCAAAAGATCATGAAATGATTCTAGACTGGATGTTTACTTGTTGACCTTATAAGTTAGAAGCGTATTCATCATATATTCATATTGTTAGGAAGTAAAGGAATGAGGTGATATTGTTATTGTGATTTTGTCCATGCTAGGCATTGATGACTAGTGTCAATCTCGTTCATGATATTGTAGCATCTTACTTGTTGTCATTTGAGATGATGATAGTAATTCTATTATGGATTATTTTGTATCCTTTTATTGATATTGTTGGTGGGGGCCATGTGTGGTACTTTGATATTAATTTTATTATTGACATTGAACTCATACATTGGACGCATTCTCATCCTTCTTGATATACTGTTAATGCATTGATGATATTGAAGGAAACATTGTTATGAGCTGGGCTCAGTTGGATGAGAGTGACATGAGGACCGATGTCCGATGTTTATCCCAGAATCGAGGATGAGTACTGGTAGATTTTGCCGAAGTTGTTGCCAAAATCGTGAGGGTACATGGACTTCGCGGGTACCCCATGGGTTGTGCTGCCGAGAAGTGATGTTCCATCATTGAAGTACATGTGTATGGTGCATATGCATTGCATCCATATTTCATGCATTATTGCATTGCATTGTACCCTTTGACTTCTCGTGATATTCTTGTGATTTATTTGTGATATACGAATTCGGATTGGAAGTATTGAGACTTGACATAGTTGAGCTTAGTTACTATAACCATAGGTCATGATCTTGAATTACTTATGTTTGATACTCGTTGGCTCAGTTGTATACTTTGGCTTCCTAAATTTAGGCAAAAAATAAGTATCAGAATGACGAGATAACTTCCTTATACTAAGAGTGGATAGTGTAATGGTAGTTGATTTGTGATACTTGAGCCAAATTTTTTATTGTATGTTAGATGAGTTAGAAGGGAGTATAATTTATGTTAGGCAAATGGATCATTAGGGCAGAGTCGATGTGAGTAAGAATCTTTATTGTTGAGAGGTAGGTAATGTGAACTATTGACCTAGTTTTACCTACCATTCTTATTTGTGAACTTTATTACTGATAAGTTCTTCTAACCATTGTCGGCCTATGATGCTTACCAGTACTAGTGTTGTATTGATACTACTCTTGCTACATCCCTTTTGGAGTGTAGAGTTTTTTAGGATATTGATTGTTGGAGTTTTCCGGAAGATGCACGGTGCCTATCTTGAAGGCCTCATAATAACAGACACACAAACATAATTTAACTACATATTAAACACTAATAGACATGAACAAGCAATTAAACTACATTAAACAGAGAGTAAGAAAATAAGCACATAAGGGACTAAACTATCTATATAAATACTAAACTAAAAGGGAAAATAATTACCTTTTTTGAGTGCAGCCTTGATCGAATTTGGAGTTGGAAAATCCTTTTGCTCCAAAACTCAGCCACAAATAAGGAACTAGTAAATTTTTTAACTAAAAGATTCAATAAATTAAAGGTTCCAGCAAATGCTAGATCCCCAGGTATATTGAACATATTTTTGCTCTAATTTGAGACTTTTTGTGTATATACTCGTGAATGAGTGCATAATTGTGAATTATGGGGTTCTTTATATAGAACCCCAAATCTGAAAATTCAAAGCCCTAATTTCGATGTTGGACAAGTGAAATTTGCAAGCCAATGAGATTTGGGTATTCAAAATCAAAATAAGACAAATCCCATTAAAGGATTTCGTCCTTGGTTGACTAATTTTGCTGAAAAGTAAAAGAGGTGAGGAGTTATACCTTGTATGGGCTGTGATATGGTGTAGATGAGTGCTAGCATTAAATGCCTGCCCCATCTGGCCATACTAGAATTGGAAAAAGGCGAAGTACACTTCCCTTTTGTCATTTCTGGCAACGATGAGTGAGGCGGCACTAAGGTTTGTAGAAACACTTATTTCTACTCCCAAAATGGGACTGAAGGGCTGTTTGGTTGTATTTTTTTGTATGACATGATGGAGTTAGGCTGGGTCAATCCGAAATGGACCAAACCCGGCCGGATCAAAGAGGAATAGGCCCAAATTCTTATATGCACAATTGTGTATTTATGCATACTTGGCCAAATTGGCAAACCATGGCTAGAATTGCTCATTTCAATTATAGCCACAATCAAATTGTAGAAATCAATTAGCTTTTCAATTTCAGCCAATTTTGGAAACAAATACAATTACAACCCAATAAATTTGAAAAGTTGAGATAAATTTGTCATTTAATTAATTAATCAAATTTCTTGAATTTAAAGGAGTAGAACATATATCATTTGTTAGTAACAGTTAAAAAATAATTATTTCTACTATTTTTGAATTAAAATTTGATGAATATGCTTTGGATGTCTCAAAAATATACCAAATATACAAGATGTTATACAATAGTATACTTGATGATATTTTTCCCAATGCAATGGCAAAATGTCACCGGAGTGATTTTGTAAAATAATTTTCATATTGTAAAAATGCATATTCCACTACATTAATGGTTCAAGAACTCAAAATAATTAAATAAAATTATTGGAGGGTGAAAATTAGGTGTCAACAACTGCCCTTGCTATTTGGGGATAGCAAGCCATCCCTGATCATCGAAATTTGACAAACTTGATTTTTGGCTGACTAATTTCAAAATACTTCTGTTTTTGCATGCAATTTTCAAATTCATGGTCGGACCCTGGTCTCTACATTTCCTACATATCTCGGGCTATATAATAATTAAGGCACTTGTAGTTCGACTCAATTTAGACTTCTAAATGCAAGTTCCAAATAAATTACGAATCTTCCAGTGTCAAAACTGAGAAGTTCGGAGTGGTCTGTTAGAGTTTGACTGACTATCTAGCATTGAGTCCACCTACATATCCCAGGTCTCGGGAATCAAGTCACTTGTAGTTCAACATAATTGGAGGGAAAGGGTATCCCTCCTACGGGAATGCCTTTATACTTTCCGGTGTGTGCCCGACTGGTTGCGGGAATAAAAAAAAAAATCCAAAAAATAATTTTGTGCAGCTGAGCACGGGGTGGAGTGATCTTCCGATTCTTAGTCGGAGAGCTTGACTCTCATGGGCACCCTATCTTGACCGGATGTGTAAGAAAAAGTTCTACATATTCTCCGTATGCTTTAGGTTTGGTTTGATCAGCCTGCTCCTCTCATTGGCGGCTCCTAGCCTGCTTCGATCTGTTAGGTAACATTGTAGTTGACCTCCTGGACTTTGTTTTGTTTTCACCACCCCTGTGTGGTTTGTGATTGTACCTTCTTAGTTTTGACTTGTGAGATGACCTTCTTGGCACCACTTAAAATTGAATGACCATCCTGGCCTAATGTCTTTGTTTTACCACCCTTGCATGGTTTTTGATGTCATGGCCCTCTTTCCTGTCTGTTTAAAAGTAGATGAACTGCTTGACACCGTTTGATTTATTTGACCCCTTTGGTAATTGTTTGCATGAAATGACCCTCTTGGCATTTGTTTTGATGAATGGCCCTCTTGGCAGTTTTAGATATGAATGACCCTCTTGGCAGTGTTTGTATGAATAGCCCTCTTGGCAGTGATTGTATGAATGACCCTCTTGGCAATGTTTGTACGAATAGCCCTCTTGGCAGTGCTTGTATGAATGGCCTTCTTGGCAGTATTTGTATGAATGGCCCTCTTGGTATGTTTTTGTGAATAACCCTCTTGAAAATATTTGTATGAATAGCCCTCCTGGCATGCATATGAATCTCTTAACAGTGTTTGTATGAATGTCCCTCTTGGCAATGTTTGAATGAATGACCCTCTTGGAAAGGTTTGTATGAATGGCCCTCTTGGAAATATTTGTATAAACGGCCCTGTTGGCATGCATATGTTTGATTGAATGGCCCTCTTTGCATGCATATGACAAATATGGCCCTCTTGGCTGGATCGTCTTTCTTTCGTCCTTTATGTTGGTTGTGACACTCTTGGTGTGAGATGCCGCTTTGTTCATTGTGTGACCCTTTTTGGTTTGATAGTTTCCCTTGTGACGTTTTTGTCCTTTTGTAGCCCGCTTTTGCCAGATTGTTGCCCTTGTGGTGTTTTTGTTCTTTTATAGCCCTTTTGGCTGAATTATCGGCCCTGTGGCATTTTTTGTTCTTTTGTAGGCCTCTTTGGCTAGATTTTTGCCCATGTGGCATTTTGTCTTTTTGTAGCCCTCTTTGGCTAGATTGTTGCCCTTGTGGCATTTTTGTCCTTTTGTAGCCATCCTTGGCTATATTGTTGCCCTTGTGGCATTTTGTTCTTTTGTGTGACCTCCTTGGCTACATCGGATCACCCTTGCCGTGTTTCTGACTTTTATGGCCCTTGCGCTTAGCGTGGTCTGGATTATCCTCTCATGAGTTGGTTCTTTCCTGCATGATCATTATGAACAAACATAGTTTAAAATAAATGGTCGTCCTCCTGACGACAATGGAGACTAGCATTCGAAGAGTATTAGTTTGATATAAGGCTGATCCACGTTGTTGTCTTCCATTGTGTCATTGCTTCGCATGCTAGGCTTCATTCCTAGACCCGATCCTCTTGGATTCGGTAGTTTTGAAAGATGAATTTTATCCTAAAGTAAAACATTTTCGAAAATTGTTGGTCACAAGTTTTTCAACCATTTGTTTGTAAAATATATTGAAAGTTGTTTAAATTAGTTTGCATGACATGTGCATTTAAATGAGAATCTTTAGTTGCTTGCTGTCTTCAGTGGTTGAAACTCTGGTTTCTTTGAGTTTCAGACCCTCTCAAAAATTCTCCCCCAGTTTGATGTCTTGTTTGATACGAGTTCTTAAGCTGCATCTTGATTAAAGAAATTTTGAGATCCTCTCAAATTTTCTGTCCCAGTTTAGGGTTTTAGGTCAACTGACTCTTAGGCCAGATTTTGACGGAAGAAATTTTGAGAGACCTCATATTCTTTGCCCCAGTTTAAGGTTCTAAGCCGACTAACTCTTGGGCCGGACTATTGTGAAGGAATTTTTGAGATCCACTCAAACATTCTGCTCCAGTTGAATATGTGTAGCAAACTGTCGTGCCAACTCCGAGTTCCCCTTGAAGTCTTATCTCTGTGGCTTCCTAGGGGTTTCTTAGATTTTTTGATTGGTACGACCAAGCTATAGAGCGGCTACATATCCTATCGCAGCAGGTATCAAGTCGAACTTAGTTCAGAATAAAGTAATTAAGTTTTGGTTTTTACTCATAATGTGACCGGGTCCCAGATGGACTGCCTACGTATCCCACTTTGGGGAAATCAAGTCATTGCGTAGTTCATATCACAAGGAAATCATTTGTTTTTTTTATCTATTAAAAATGATTATAAACAAATAAATACAATTATAAATTAAAAAAGTGTGTCCTAATGCATAGTACCGCTTGACTGCGTCTGAGTTGATTGCTTTTGGCCATTATTGGCCGTCCATTTCTGCTAGTATCACTCTCCTCTAGAGAGTACACTGCGGACCACATATGGGCCATGCCAGTTGGTGCAAATTTGCTTTTGTACTCGTCCTGGTGTGGAAACACTCGCTTGAGTACCATTTGTCCTATTTGAAAAAGTCGAGTTCTGACTCACTTGTTGAAGGCGCATGAAATTCTTTGTTGGTATAGTTGGCAATGATATGCGACAATCATCCTCTTTTCGTCGATTAGAGCCAGTTGTTCATATCGGTTTCTGACCCATTCTACTTCTTGAATGATCCTCAGTGATTGTATTTTCACTTCAGTGGGAATGACTGCTTCAGTGCCAGAGACAAGCAAGTATGAAGTCTTCTCGGTTGAAGTCTAGATGTTCTTCTGTATCTAAGCAATGCATAGGGAAATTTTTCATGCCAACACTTGTAGTTGACTGTCACCCTAATATCCTCTTCATATTCTTGTTGGCTGCCTCTACAACTCCATTCTTTTGTGGACGATAGCCGGTGGAATTCCATTGGGTTAATCAGAATGGTTCACAGATATCCTTCATCAGGTGACTGTTCAGATTTTATCTATTATCTATTATGATGGACTCAGGTATGCCAAACTGGCATATGATGTTGTTCCGCATGAAGTCGGCTAGCACTTTCTTCATCACTGATTTGTGTGATGTGGCTCCACCCATTTTGTAAAGTAATCTATGTCAACCAAGATGAGTCAACATCCATTAGACGTAACTAGTTTGATGGGTCCAATGACGTCCATCCCCAGGCGACGAATGGCCAAGGTGAACTCATAACATTGAGTTCCCTTGGTGGGACACTAATCAGATCTTCATGGATTTAGCATTACTAACATCTTTACACAAATTTGCAATAATCATTTCCATTTCATCCAATAATAACCTGATCGGAGGATTTTCTTGTCTAGACCAAACCCATTCATGTGAGGCCCACAGGTTCCATCATGTACCTCTTCTAATAATTTTGTGGCCTCGGCTGCATCCACACATTGGAGTAATCTTAGATCCGGCATTCTTTTGTAAAGAGTATCCTTATTCAAGAAGAATCCATTGGCCATTCTCTGGATGGCTTTCTTCTAATTGCTTGTAGTATTCTCGGGATATTCTCCTCTTTCCAAATACATTTTTATGTTAATGTACCATGGCTTGCCATCGGCTTTGCCTCCACGTGGGAATAGTAGGCGTGTTCTTTTCTTAGACTGATATCTAGCAGGTCAATGTGACTACTTTCGGGGTGTTGTATCATGGATGCTATGGTAGCCAGAGCATCGGCAAACTCGTTTTGAGCCCTTTGTGTATGCTTGAAATCGATCTTCTAGAACTTTTTGTATAACCTTTGTGCGAGGTTCACATATGGTAAGATCTTGGCATTCTTCGTGGCTCATTCTCCTAGTACTTGATGAATTAGCAGATCTGAATCACCTATGACCAATAACTCATGGATGTCCATATCCAAAGCCATTTTGAGGCCCAAAATGTAGGCTTCGTATTCTGCCATATTGATAGTGCATCGAAACCTGAGTTTAGCAGCCATCGAATAATGTTGCCCAGTCTCTGATACCACGACTGCTCCGATTCCTGAACCTTTGTAATTGACCACACTATATAAAAATAACCTCCTCCATACTGAATAAAGCTCGGCAATGTCTTCTTCTACCACCAATACTTCCTCTTCTAGGAAGTAGGTTCGAAATGGTTCAAAATCTTCATCGACGGGGCTTTCTGCCAATAAGTTGGCTAATGCTTGTCCCTTGACGGACTTTTGTGCTATGTAAGTGATCTCAAGTTCGCTCAATAGCATTTTGCGTTTGGCCAATTTCGCTATAGACATGGGTTGGCAGAAGATGTACTTTAGTGGATCCATCTTGGATATGGGATGAGTAGTGTATGATGATAGGTAACGCCTCAGTTTTTGGGCTACCCATGTCAAAGCGCATGTTTTTTCTACCAAAGTGTATCTTTCGTTGCAAGCATTAAACTTCTTTCTCAGATAGTATATTGCATGTTTCTTTTTGTCGGTTTCTTCGTGTTATCCCAACACACATCCAAAGGTATTATCTAATACCGACAGGTATAGCAATAACGGGCTCCCAGGTCGAGGAGGTACCAATATCGGTAGGTTGGATAAATACTTCTTGAGGGTGTCGAAAGCTTTCTGACACTCTTCAGTCTACTCCGTTGGTGCATCTTTCTTTAAAAATTTGAGTATTCGCTCCACAATGACAGTGGATTGGGCTATGAACCGCCCAATGTAATTAAGCCTTCCCAGTAAACTCATGACCCATTTCTTAGTCTTTGGAGATGGAAGCTTTTGGATAGCTTTGATCATTAATGGGTCTCTATACAATAAGTTCTTAGACATGTTTGGAAAAGAATACGAAGGTTAGACGTCAAACGAATAGGAAAGAATACGTTTCGTCGAAAAATTGGAACAAGACCATTCCATGGACATTTCCACGACAATAATTTCACGAACTGTCAAAATGTTGGTTGGCCACCGTGGAATGGGTGGAAGCCTGGTAGCTCACTGGAAGAGTTTCACGGCACCTTTCACGGCCGTGAAAATGAGGCGGTGGAAATTTTTCCTTTGGTTATAAATTGATTTCCATGACTTGGGGCTCATATGTTTCATAAAAATAGAACCGTAGTGCCCCTTTAAGCTCTCCCAATCAGCCATAATCATCCCACACCATTTCTAAAGAAGACCAAGCTTTAAAAACCTCAACTAGTTCATAGAAGGTGTTAGTTCTTGCTTCTAGTTGAAGTTGTGGTGGCTAAGTCTTGAAGTAAGTTGTGTGGGATAAAGTTCTTCGAGTTATAAGGTATTTTCTTTATTCTATCTCTTATGTTGAGTTGTTTTAGAGGATCAACAAGTCTTAAAAGTAAAAAGAATCATCCTGGAAAGGTCATAAGGTATTGTGTTGAAGTTATTTGCTATGGACTGATTTTGAAAGGAAGTTTTGGACTGATTTAAGTCTAGTTTGAATGCAGTCTCTTAGCTATGGTATTGTTGATGTTATTATTGAAGTTTTGGAGTTGTTTTGGGGTTGAATAGAAGTAGGTAATATAGGGGAAATGCTGTCCAATTTCCGTTAGCTCACCTATTAGTTTAACCTCGACCTTATAAGTATTTCAACAACTTAACCTTAGTGTGAATTATTTTGAATGAAGATTTGGAAGCTCGAGAAGATAGATGTTGAGTGGTTAAATACGTGATAAGGTATGTTAAGGCTGTGCCTTTATTTCTTTTGGCATGATCATATTGATACGAATGATATCCATAATGACTCCACTCTTACAAGTATTAGGAGCTTATGTTCTTGACCTTCTTATGATGTTATTGATCTTGTCTCATGGTTATTGATCTTGTCTTATGATTGTTGATCTTACCTTATGGTCATTGATCCTTCAAGGTGAGATATGTCGACGATGTTAGTTCCATAATGGTAATAGGAGGTATACCGACCTTACGTCACTCCGCTAGAGTCGTAACACTTCTTTGTACTCTCGTACATGCTTATATATATATGACACCGCCCGCGCTATAGTCGGTCGGGTACAACATCTATTGTGCACACTATTGTAGTTGGGTACGCTATAATGATGATGACTCCAAGAGTGGCTTAATAATTATGATGCAGCCCACAGTGTGGCTTATATATATGTATGTAAATGTTTTTTTAAAAGGGAAAGCATGCATATCATCCGCCTTCAGAGGCATTCAAATGTACAAGTTGTTTCTCTTTTATCTCATGTTACCTTCATGTCTTTATTATGTTATTCTTCATGCCTTATATACTCAGTACATTATTCGTACTAACATCCTTTTGTTTATGAACACTGCGTTCATGCCCGCAGGTAGATAAGGAGACTATTCACACCCTTAGGCTGCATTCTCAGCGCTTGTACTGGAGCACTCCACTTGTTCCAGAGTTGCAGTCTAGCTTGGTATGATACTTTTGTGTACATTTGGGTATGGCGGGGTCCTGTCCCGTCCTTATTATGTCTTGTATTCTAGTAGAGGGTCGTAGACAGTTATGCATAGTTAGATGTTGTATGGTCTTCTCAGTCTGTATTTTGTTGTATCATTATCTTTGATAGCTTTGTCGGCTTGTATACTTGGGTTTAGCTTGATTATGTTTGTATATACATATATCGTTTGGGCTTTTGTCCCTCTCAGCTTATGATATCTATTAGTCAGTAGGTTATTCAGTAATGGCCCACACTCAGGTATGACTATGTAATGCATGTATGTCCTGTGATGCTCGGTAGGTTAGATCCGGGTGGCCATCATGGCCCTCCGGTTGGGTCGTGACAAAAGTGGTATCAGAGCAGTTCGTCCTAGGGCTGTCTACGAGCCGTGTCTAGTAGAGTCTTGTTTATAGGTATGTAGTGCACCACGCTTATAAACAGGAGGCTGCAAGGCATTTAGGAAGATTGTCCTTCTTTCTTATCCTAGATAATGCGATAGAGCCATATTATGTGAACTTTTTTTTTCCTAACCATATGTTGTGAATTCAGTAATGCCTGTGACGAGGAAAACTTTAGCGGCCCAGAAGGGAATGTCAGTGATAGGTAGGAGAACTGGTCGGGTATTACCTGTAGATGTCGAGAAAGGAGAGGCCCACAATGAGGTTCCATCATAGATCTCTCATACTTCGCCCACTCCAGAGGAGCATAGAGGAGCTCCGGCCCCATCCCCAGCTCCAGTACCCCCCCAGTACCTCCACGTGATGCATCAAGCCAGGAGTTGTAAGAGGCTATTTGGTTGTCGACTCGGTTAGTAGCCGTTCAGGCCCAACGCCAGGGTACTGGTTAGGGTGACACAGCTGTTAGTGCCAGGGTTTGAGATTTTATTAATTTAAACCCTGCAGAATTCTTTGGATCGAAACCAAATGAGGAACCGCAAAACTTTATAGATAGGATGCTGAAGACGCTGCGGGTGATGCGCGCTTCAGACACTAAGTCAGGAGAATTGTCTTTCTATAGACTACGAGATGTTGTTCACTGGTATGCGACATAGATGTCGTCTAGAGGGATTAATGCACCCCCACCCGTATGGCCGGAGTTCACAGATGGCTTCCTTCGGTATTATTTGCCGCCAGAGAATTGATGAACCCGAGTTGATAGGTTCCTGAACCTTAGATAGGGGAGCATGAGTGTTCAGGAGTACAATATTCATTTTAATTCATTGGCTAGATATGCTCCAGCTATTGTAGCTGAGATAGAGGATCGGGTTCATCATTTCGTGATCGGTTTGGGACCACACTTGATTGATGACTACACGATGACCTCACTTCAGACAGGCATAGATATTTCCTGCATTCAAGCGCATGCACAAAATCCTAATAAGCATAAGCAGCAGCGGAGGGCCGAGCGTGAGCATGATAAGATCAAAGTAAGAGAGCTAGATCTTCAGGTTCTGTCAGTGAGTTCAGAGGTGGTCAGAGGCAGCAGTATCCTAGGCATTCAGCCCATTCAACGGCTAGTGCATCTCCATAGTTAGCAGGTCATAGATTTGATCGATCTACTTATTCAGGACAAGGTCAGGGTTCCAGAGCCTCAGGTTCTCGGTATAGGGATGAGACAGGCCAGATGAAGCCACCTTTACCATGCTGTACTCAGTGTGGTAAGTTACATGCTGGATAGTACCGCTTGGGTTCAGATGTTAGTTATGATTGCGGTCAGCCAAGCCATATTATGCGTGAGTGTCCATCGAGAGGTGGAAGAGGTATAGGTCAGCCTACTGGATCAGTAGCTGGTTCATCATCATCGGTACGCCTTCCGGGGAAAGGCCGAGTAGGCCGTGGTAGAGGCAGGAGGGGAGCATCTGGCTTGAGCCATTTTCATAACTGCATTTATGCATTGGCTGGTCGACAGGATCTCGAGTCTTCTCCTGATGTTGTTATAGGTATACTATCAGTATCTTCCCATGATGTATATGCGTTGATAGATCTAGGTTCTACATTGTCATATGTTACTTCTTTTATTGTTGGTCGGTTTGGGGTGAAAACCGAGTCGATTAAAGCTTTTGAGGTGTCTATACCAGTTGGTAATCCAGCGATACCTAGATGGGTATGCAGAGATTGTGTGGTTATAGTTTGTAATCATCATACCATAGCAGATTTGATTGAGTTAGATATGATAGACGTCGATGTCATTATGGGTATGGATTGGTTGGCCTCTTGTTATGCTAATGTCGATTGTAGAACAAAAATTGGTTCGATTTCAATTTCTAGAAGAGCCAGTTCTAGAGTGAAAAGGTAATATAGCATCGCTAAGAGGTAGGTTTATTTCCTATCTCAAGGCAAGGAAGATGATTGTCAAAGGTTATATTTGTCATATAGTCCGAGTTCAGGATGCAGAAGCAAACCCACTGACTCTTTAGTCTTTTTCAGCGGTTAATGAGTATTCCAGTTGTATTTTCAGACCAGCTTTCAGGTCTTCCGCCACAGTGGGAGATTGAATTTGCCATCGACGTATTACCAGATACTCAGCCGATATTTATTCCTCCTGATAAGATGGAGCCTACTAAATTGAGGGAGTTGAAGGAGCAGTTAAAGGATTTGCTTGAGAAAGGCTCTATCAGGCCTAGTACGTTACCGTGGGGAGCACCAGTGTTATTTGTGAGGAAGAAAGACAGCTCTTTGCGAATGTGTATCGATTACAGGCAGTTGAATAAGGTGACAATTAAGAATTAGTATCCACTCCAGAGGATTGAATATTTATTTGATCAGTTGCAGGGTACTAAATAGTTCTCGAATATAGATTTGAGATCAGGGTACCACCAGCTGAGGGTTAGGGACATTCAGAAGTCATCTTTCAGAACCAGATGTGGTCACTTTAAGTTTCATTTAATGTCATTTGGGTTGACTAATGCCCCCGTGGTATTTATGGATCTGATGAACAACGTATTTAGGACATTCCTAGATCTGTTCGTGATGATATTTATTGATGATATTCTGGTGTACTCTCGATCAGACGCAGAGCATGCAGATCATTTGCGTGTTGTCCTTAAAGTTCATTATACTCGAAAACTGTATGCCAAGTTCTCTAATTATGAGTTATGGTTGAACTCTGTGATTTTTTTGGGGCATATTATTTTGGATGAGGGTATCGGGGTGGATAGACAAAAGATTGAAGCCGTGAAGACATGGCCGAGACCCACGACACCCATGGAGGTTCGTAATTTTTTGGGCTTGGAAGGTTATTATACGAGATTCGTAGAGGGCTTTTCTTCCCTTTCTGCACCACTGATGAAGCTGACTTAGAAATTAGTTGAGTTTCAGTGGACCGATGCTTGTGAGTGTAGTTTTCAGGAGTTGAAGAACAGATTGACTTCAGCACCAGTTCTGGCACTTTCGGAGGGCTATGTTATTTATTATAACGCTTCAGGCGCTGGGTTAGGTTGTGTGTTGATGCAGCATGGTAAGGTTATTGCTTATACTTCGCAACAGTTGAGGAAAAATGAGAAGAAATACCCGACCCATGATCTAGCCGTGGCGATTCATGCTTTGAAGATGTGGAGGCACTACTTATATGGCGTTCATGTTGATATCTATACGGACCATAAGAGCCTTTAGTATATCTTCAAGCAGAAGGACTTGAATTTGCATCAGAGGCGATGGTTAGAGCTATTGAAAGATTATGATGTCAATATCTTGTATCATCCTGGGAAGGTGAACATAGTAGCAGATGCCCTTAGCCGGAGATCCATGGGTATCTTATCTTATGTTCAGCCAGAGAAAAGGGAGCTAGTTTGTGAGCTTCAGTAGTTAGCTAGCCTAAGAGTTCGATTATTAGACTCGGCCGATGTAGGGGTTACTATTCAGGATTCAGCAGTCTCATCTTTAGTGGCCAAGGTTAAAGAGCCCTAATACAAGGATCCTATGTTAGTCCATTATCGAGATACAACTCCTCAGAAGGAGAAGACACCTTTTGAGATTACTGTAGATGGAGTCCTCAGATATCGAGGCAGATAGTGTGTTCCTGATGTTGAAGGATTATGTAGTCAGATTATCGGAGAGGCTCATTACTCCCATTATTCTATTTATCTGGGAACGGTGAAGATGAACCTATCACGACCCATCTTAGAATCGCGCGGGAACCTACCATTCCCACCTCGGTAAGCGAACCCTTAACCCCAAACGATTTCATATACAAATGAAGAACGAAATTCATTTATCCTTCACGATATCATACAATCGAAATGGAAGTCAACCAATATATATATATGTCAAGAAAATAGCGGAATTGTTTAGAACAATTTAATAAATACTTAGACTCCTTTTCCCATGACCTGGTCTAGACTAGTACAAGAGCGGCTAAGATTTGAATACAGAATACAACTATAAATCTAAGACTCGGTATCCATCTCAGAATGAGAATGATGGAGGCCTTCAAAGAAGGCACTATACATCTTTCGAAAAACTTCAATCAATCAATATCCTGAAAAACTCTACACCCTAAAAAGGGTGTAGCAAGGGTATTATCAGTACAACACTACTACTAGTAAGCATCACAGGCCGACAATGGTTAGAAGAACATAACGGTAACAGAATCTACAAATAAGAATAGTAGGCAACTAAATCAACAACACACACCACCTACCACTCGCCTCAAGAAGTATATGATTCTTATTCTACAAAATCTCATCCTTACAGATTCATTTACCTAACTTACTTTATACTCTCTTCTAACTCATCTAACATACAATAAACAATTCGGCTCAAGTATCACAAGTAAATTACTATTTGCACTATTCACTCTTAGAATCAAGAAGTTATCTCATCATTCTGATATTTATTATTAGCTTGAATTTATCTCATCATTTTGATATTCATTATTAGCTCAAAATATAAGTAATTCAAGTTCACGGCCTATGGTTATAGCAACTAAACCCAACTTTACTAAGTCTCATTATAGCAATCCGTAAATCTTAATAGTATCACTACAATCGACAGAAACCAAGATACTATGCAATGCAATAATGTGTATTCGATGAATGCAATGCATGTGCAGCTTTGTACAACATGTCCCGAACAGAGTAACTCTGTAACAACCCGTTTGTCTGTTACTGCGTTTTCGACCCTTTTAATCTTTTTTCGAGATTCACTAGCTCATATTTGACCCGCGGGGACCATTGGCATTTATTCCGAGGTCATCAAAGTTGACTTGGCTAAGTTTTGAGAAATTTGGCTTAAAAGCGAAAAATAATAGACTCAAAGTTGACTTTTGGATAAACGATCCTTTTTTGAGAATCTGTCAATTTTGAGAGGTCCGGATGGTCTGTTAGAACTTGTGTGCATATTTAGTTCGGTTCCCAATGCACTCGGGTGCGTTTTGGGACTTGGTTTGGATTACTAGTTTGAAGGTTTCATGGGTTTACTTGGTCAACGGGGCCCCCGATAGAGGTTCTAAGACCACGAGCCCGTTCGTAGCCATTTTACAAAGAGGGGTAGCGTATATGGCATGTGAGCAGGTCTAACCAAGCGATAATTTAATTTTGGGTGCAAGTTATGAAATTTGAGTATGTGACCTGATGTCTGATGCCCGCTATTGCGGCACCAGAACAGCTATAGCGCTGCCGCTGTTGCGGCAGAAGGGCCGCTGCAGCGGCAATGTGATTTGTTGAGAGACCGCAGTGATGGTTTGAGTTACCGTCATAGCGGGACCGTTGCCACAGAAGCTGTAAATTGCTGAGTCAGAGGTCTTTTAATGTGTTAAACCCTTACACACTAAGTCATTTTCCCATATTTCATCCTTGAGGCTTAAAGAGGCAATTTTGGAGGGTTACCACTAATTTCTTCGCTAAGGTATCATTCTTGTCTCTAAATCATTCATTAGCTTTTCCTAATAAATAATCCATGCATAGTTTTCTCGTAAATGGTAAGAACAAAAAGGGGTTTTGTGGGTTTTCTTCTCTAGTGATCTTATGATAACAAAACCTTGTTATTTTGTGGGTTTAGCATAGGTTGGCTTGATATTTATGGGTATTAGCTATTGTAACTTGAGTCTTCCTTTTCCAAGGATTAATTTGTGAATTTAAGGTCAGAGTTGATACCCAAATTTGGGGGTTTTGCCTAGAATCTGAATTTTAGAAACTTGTTGGTTCTTCTTGCTTGATATTAATGGGAATTGATCAGCTAGAGATTTAATGTCCTGTTGAGATCTTTAGATTCCTAATTTCACCTTTCTAGTTCATAAACCCTATTCCATAGGTTGGAATTTAGGTCACGAAGAGAAGTAAGGTTTGATTGATGTTCTTCTTGATTCTAATTGCGTGATTTGAATATGGTTAGACTTTCATCATCTCGAGGCTCAAAGGAAATGGAAGAACAAGGTTTGATTATTGGAGACTTTGTTGTTCGGCCTTCCAGGTAGGTTACGGTTTACCCTATGGTAAGACTTCGTTTAGCGTAGCATATATTTAGACGATATTATCGAAGAAAACATGTAAACCTTCGGGTATGAAGTTGGGTTTGATATTGTCTTAGGTTGGGCCCTGTTGTGTGATTGGGGTTAGCCAACCCGTTGTGTTGTGACTTATCTTGTCCTATTTTTGTTGGCTTGATGCCACGTGGAGATAGTAGATATTATAGACTATTGATATATTTGACCATGATATTGTAGTATCTTACTTGTTGACGTTTCATACGAGGATAATGTTCTATTATGGCTTATTGTATAGCCTTTTCATGATATTGTTGGCGTGCCCATGCGTGGTACTTGTGATATTTATTTGATTATTGACATTGAACTCATACATTACACGCATTCTCATCCTTCATGATATATTATTGACACATTGATGATACTTGAGGAAACACTGTTTTTGAGCTAGGCTCAGTTGGATGAGAGTGACGTGAGGACCGATGTCCGATGGTTATCCCAGAATCGAGGATGTGCTTAGTGATTGCCGAGGTTGTTGCCGGTAGAGGTAGTGATTGTCGAGGTTGTTGTCAGAACCGTGAGGTACATGGATTTCGTGGGTCCTCTATGGGTTGTGCTACCGAGATGTGATGTTCCATCATCGGAGTACATATGTACACATCATATGCATCGCGTTCACATCTCACACATTATTGCATTGCATCGCACTATGGCTTCTATTGTGATATTCCTGTGATGTATTTGTGATATGCAGATTCGGACTGAGTATTTTAGACTTGGCATATTTGGGTTTAGATGCTAAACATAGGTGATGATGTGTACTTGAATTCTGCTCGTGTTTGACTTATACCTTGTTGATTTACCTGTTTATCTTACCTTACTGCCTTTATATGTGTTAGCTAAGCTTAGTCAGCCTATGATACCTACCAGTACTTGTTGTTTATACTGACCTGCAATTGTTACATTCATTCGTGAATGCAGAGCATCAGGAGGGTTCGACTTCTACTACTCGTGGTTGACTGTTTCAAGGATTTTCTGATTCGAGTCTTACAGGGTGAGCATTTGGACGTTTGCTGCCCAAAGACTCCTCTATCTACTATGTCTTTATTTATGTTCTAAGGCATATCTTTGAGACTATTGATGTGTACTTATTATTCAGACTTGTAGTATTTAGTTAGATGCTCTTGTATGACCAGACCAGATAATGGGGTGTATTTCTATTCTTTCTGCTTTCTTATATTATATTTGTGAGGCTTTTGCTATTTTACTTCTTCCACTATTTCCTATTAACTGTGTATGTGGAGTTAAGGGTTCGCCTACCGTGGTGGAAATGGTAGGTGCCGACACGACTTAGTGAAATTGGGTCCTGACAAGTTGGTGTCAGATCCTTAGTGGATCGGTACGATGAGCTCCGTACTTATTTATGATAGGCTATAAGACATTTAGGAATCTTTTAATCTTTTCATTCTCTCATGTGACTTCATTCAAATTAGTATCTAGTCGATTCCAATTGGTATATGAACTTTGTTATCTTAATCACCCACGGAGGGTGGACGCTCGTCCTTAAATTCTTATGCGAATGGTTGATCTATGATGTGTTGTGGTTTTGGTGGGAGATGTGTTATTCTGATTCAAAAACGTGATCAAGTTCTGTCTCTAGTTATGGCCTAAGAATTCTATTGTGTGGAGTCACGATTAGACTCGATTATTGTGAGAGTTCGTGAGGAATGGGAAAGACAGTTCAGAGGGTTACATGATCTCCATGTCCCAGTGTTGGGTTGCTCCAAAGTGAAAAGTGCATTGATGGCTTAATAATAGTGGGTTGCTCGATGATATGATCAGTTTGACTTCAGCTTTTTCAAGGCTTTATGATGGTGTGCGTGACCCTTGTGAACCAATGGCAGGTTAATAATTCAGCAACGGTGGAATATTAGACTTCGGTATGTGAGAACAAGCCTAAGATCGGTGATGACCATCGAACGTGGGCAACGTATTATGATCGGGGTAATAAAGAAAAGAAATTGACAATAACGACATGAAGGAAGCTTTTGTGGAAGTGTGTAGCGAACTAAGACTTCTTAGATTATCTTGGATATGAGTACTTTTCGTGATATCAGGAAAGGAAAATTGGTATCTGACATGGTTGTTAGGATAAGGTTACAATTGATGTGAGGGAGAATTTCATGTTCGATTGTGAAAGGTAAAGGGGGGTTCGACATGACAGAACGGTACCGATGGAGGTGGATGTCTGAGTTAAGTTTATTATAGAGTATTGAATCTTGTGGCAATAACTAGACATGGGTTGGTAGCGGTCGTACTTACAGGTTCACGTGATGTCTCGGGGATATGGTACTAAAATTCATTCCCGATGTAAGCTCGTTGATGTTAAAAGACTACTCTGTTAGTAAGTGAATGCTATGGTCACATCGTTTGGTCAATAAATTTGACTAGGTTGTAGGCTTCTGAGGATCTAGTAATCGACCGATAGAAATGACTTCAATTAGGGGTGTGTGCAATGAGTTAATGACTTGGGAAAGTTACTAGTTACTACACTTCGATTTGGGGAGAAGTATGGATATTACTTGTGGTTCATTCGTCACAGAGGGATGATTGGTTAAGAGGATCCAGTGGATTTTAGTGTTTGTTCGTTGATAGTGATAGAGTGATTTGAAATTAAATACGGGAACTAAAGGACTACATTGAGGCATCTTGCTATCGGGTTCAGGAGATTAAGGTTCGTAAGACTTAAGGTGAGGTAACATGGGTATGTGAGTCGTATGTGGATTGTGGGGGCATTATATCATGACGTTCAGTAAAAGGGTGGTTGATGAGGTTGATTGGTGTCTTCGAGGTTAAGGGAAGAAAGAAAATTGTGGAAACAAGAATTAGTGATGTGAGAGCTTGGCTGTAATTATACATTTTAGAGTGGACTTGGAAGTTTATGGATGAGTTGGTATGTTTGGTTATGTCGTAGACTAACAGGGGTCAGCGATAGATTGAGGTTGGGAACCTTGAATTCATTGTGTAAAATTAACTGGATCCCACTACTAATAATGTTGTCACTCGGCTTATGTGATTGAATAAAAAGGGATTGGCGCGCGAGTGGTTAGAGGTGTTCAGATTCGATAACTGAGATAAGAGGTGATTCTTCAAGGACTAATAACGTTAACAATTTGAGTAAGGGATTAGAAAACATGGGTACTTGAAATGGTAGACCAGCGGTGGGTTAACTGAGCTAAGTTTGGTATATATTTCGGAAATTGAGTAAGGCAATTCGGGCAGGGACGATTCAGTGGGATACATAAGGATATTAGTGAGACTGTTTGTGTGATACGCTGGATTTAGAGAGTGTTCAAGTTAGAGTTATAAGTGTTAAGGAAACTCTAATGTGCAGAGTGGGCGGTAGGATCCTGTCACCAAGATTAATTCGACAAGTTTGCAAGATTTATGATTATGTGGTATTCAATGGAGGGGATTCGAGGATTGATTACGGTATCGATGTTCGTGAAGTGATTGGAAATTGAGAAGTGATAAGATAAAGTTACATCTTGGGGATTTCTTGGGTCAGTATGGATTGTGGTGTCGTTTCTTGTATATTCCAGTTGAGATGTGATTGTTGCATGAGCTTAAGAAGGAAATCTCCAGAAATGGACAATGTGATATGACAGAGTTCCGTGAGGTTCATGAACAACAACTAATGAGAAGCATATTTCAGTGAACCGACCTGTTGAGGTTTATAAGCATTGGCTTGGTGGTGCACCGTCGGATAAGTTTGTAACTTTCTACAGTGGATGAGTTAGTATGCTTTAAGAGAGAAGAATTGTGGAATCCCTATCATGTGAGGACTAGAGTTACATTTTTGAGATGAGACCCTACTCGTGGTAATATAGTATGATTGCAAGTAATATTGACTAGACAGTTTGGGTAAGCGTTTTTGGATATTAAGGACTTAGGAGCAATTGCGTGAGATTTAGAGTGGCAGTTGTATGATTTGATATTTTCGAACAAATTATAGCATATCGAGATGATGCAATGAGAGGTTCGATGGTTAAATAATTATTATATGAGGCTTCAGGTTTTGCGCCGAAAAGTTTGGGGTTGCATCGTATTTGCGTGTCTGGTAAAGGTTGAGAAGCATGAAAATTGGAATCGTAAGGTATATCTCTTTGGTACTAAGTTGATAACTTCGATAGGACTTAACTTGTGGAGTCGAGGGTGACAGACAAGATTTGTTATGCGTGGTATGATTGTGATTGGTTTCGAAATTTAGAGTCGGTTCTAATGACTATTGGTGATATTCGAGAGTTGTGCATTCATTCCGGATCAGCGTTGTTCGAGTTAAGCTTAAAGGTCTATGATTATACTTCCAGAAAGATATCTAAGGATTCGAAGCGTTTCGGTTAAAATTTGAGGTATGACAGATTTATCAAGCTTTGTCAGGGTTTTCTAGTGGATTTGATGATACTTTCTGAGAACAGTTACTTAGACAGAATAATGGTATACAATGATCTTAGTACAGATTTGAGGACTAAATATTATGCGAGAGGTCTTTATAGTGATCAGTTGGGTTCCGACGGACTTTGGTCGATGAGATATTCAGTAGTATGGCTTCGGTATTGTGATCTGAAGGTTTAAGAAGACATAGAACTAGCCAAGTTGGCTGTCAGTAAGACCAATTTGATGGAATTGCGTATGGATCTCAGTTGAATCAAGGATTCTTCTGGTGAGAGTAAGTTATGCTTTCAGAATTTTGGTATGTGTGTTCATGTGTTTCTAAGGAATCGCGATACGAAAAACAGCTTTAGTAAGTGCGAAAAAAAGGTTAGCGGAATCAAAACATTTTCCCGATTCAGAATCAGCTATGGTTTGTGGCCATGTTTCGAAGGATTGCATTGGTTTGGGAAGTGTTTGTGGGCCTATTCATCGCGTTCAGAGTTGTGATTTTATCAATCATTGAATTCGATCAAAAAGGACTTCTTTTATTCGAGGATCAATTGCGAGGGAAATTCGAACACGGAGATATGAGAATTGGACCTTGAGCTAAGTTTAGAGGTTTGTGACTGGTAAAGTGAGCGATCAGGTTTTTTCTGAATGTTACACCCAACAAGGTGTCATGCGATTTGGGAAGCAGGGAAAGTGAGCCCGAGGTGTAGTAGCCGGGTTGAGCCTATCCGTGGTGTTGACCCAGTGTTTTACGAGTTAGTTTTCACCAGGCCTGTCTGGTGTTAATCCGGTTTTCCATGTTTCTATGTTGAAGAAGTGTCATTCTGATAGTGCCTATATCATTCGTTAATATTCAATTTTGTTCAATGAGAATCTTTCCTAGTAGGAGAAGCCCGTTATCTATTGAGATATTCCTAGTGTTGTAGGCTCAGGTATGTTTCCCCATTCTCTTCCTTATCGCTCAAGGACGAGCGATTATTTAATTGGTATCTGATGTAACGACATGTTTGGCCATTACTGCGATACCGACCCTTTTTATCCCTTTTTGAGCATTATTAGCATATATTTGACCCCCAAGGATCGTCGACACGCTTTTTGAGGTCATTGGAGTTGATTTGAGTAAGTTTTGGGAAATTTGGCTTAAATGCAAAAAATGGTTGACTAAAAGTTGACTTTTGGGTAAACGGACATATTTTGGGAATCCGTCGATTTTGAGAGGTCCGGATGTTCTGTTAGAACTTGTGTGCATATTCAGTTCGGTTCCCAATGCACTTGGGTGCATTTTGAGAATTGGTTTGGATTACTATTTTGGAGGTTTTGGTGGTGACTCCAGTTAATGGGGCCCCCGATGGAGGTTCTGAGATCACGAGCACATTCATAGGGCATTTTATTTGGGGGGGGGGGGGATCGTATATGGAATGTGAGCATGTCTTAACAAGCGATAATTTATTTCGGGTTGCAAGTTATGAAATTTGAGTGTGTGACCTGGTGTCTGGTGCCGTTATGGCGGCAGTAGAATCTCTATAGCGGTGCCGCTGTTGCTGCAGAAGGGCCCTGTAGTGGCAATGTCATTTGTTGAGGGACCGCAGTGACGGTTTTGAGTTACCATCATAGCAGCGGTCCACCGCACCGCAGAAGCGGTAATTGCTGAGTCTGAGTCCTTTTAATGTCTTACACCCTTAGACACTAAGTCATTTTCCCATATTTCGTCCTTGAGGCTTAAAGAGACGATTTTTTAGGGTTACCACTGATTTCTTCTCTAGGTGTCATTCTTGTCTCTAAATCATTCATTAGCTTTTACTAATCAATAATCACATGCCTAGATTTCTCTTAAATGGTAAGAACAAAGGGGTTTGTGGGTTTCTTCTATATGATCTTACGATGATAAAACCTTGTTATTTGGTGGATTTAGCATGGGTTGGCCTGATATTGATGAGGTATTAGCTATTGTAACTTGAGTATTCCATTTCCAAGGATTAATTTATCAATTAAGGTTAGGGTTTATACCCAAATTTAGGGGTTTTGCCTAGAATCCGAATTAGAGAAATTGTCGGTTGAGATATTTAGGTTCCTAATTTCACCTTTCTAGTTCATAAACCCTATTCAATAGGTTGGGAATTTGGGTCATGAATAGCAGTAGGGTTTGATTGATGTTTATTCTTGATTCTAATTGCGTGATTCAGATATGTTTAGACTTTCATTATCTCGAGGCTCAAAGGAAATGGAAAGACCAAGGTTTGATTATTGGAGAACTTATTGTTCGGCCTCTCCAGGTAGGTTACGGTTTATCATATTGTGAGACTTCGTTTACCAAAGCATATATTTAGACGATATTGTCGGAGAAACATGTAAACCTTCGGGTAGGAAGTTAGGTTAGATATTGTCTTAGGTTGGGCCCTGTTGTGTGATTAGGGTTAGCCCTCCCGTTGTGCTGTGACTTATCTTGTCCTATTGTTGTTGGCTTGATGCCATGTGGAGATAGTAGATGATTGGATACTATTGACATATCTTGACCATGAGGCACCAGAAACTGCAGCTTAACTATTTTGATACACTGGTCATTTTTGTTGAGTTATTGCCACTGTAAACGCACTAGACATTGATATTGAACTTGGGTGACATGAAATCTAATTCTTTCAATCTCCTTTACAGGGTAAAATGGCTCAAAATCAAGAAGAGGTACGCAAGACAAAGAGGTTCCCAGCTATAAGAAGCTTCACACCCCTCAAAGTAAACGCTTACACTTGAGTCAAATGTCTCTGCCCTTATTGTTGGAACGGGTTTTGATATGAATAATGTAGAGATACGTGCTCCGGACTTCCAAGATAGATTAATAAGGATCAAATGGACTCGCTTGGTCAGGGATCCGAGTGACTGCAATGAGGCATGGGTGATGGAGTTTTATGCTATGTTGCCCACGATTGACTGGAATTCTCCTGAGCTGGAGATCATTATAAGAGGTGATGATGGTGGGGCTCAGATGACGATGGTGCGACTAGCAGGCTGGCGGCCTAGAGACCCTTGCCCCTCCTCATGATAGTGCTTTGGTTGCCCTTGTAGGGATTTCTATTTTTTCAATAGTTCTGATTTGGTTTGCCTTTTTTGGCTTGGATGTTTAGACAATTTCATGTTGGTTTTTCTTGTGTTTGGATTTGGAATGTTGATTTGGATGATTTTCGCCCTTGTCGGGCTTGTTTTATATAACTGTTGGTTGTAGGCTTTTGCTAGTTTGTTCTATTTTTGGCTGAATCATTGAACAGGAGACTATGATGAAAAATAGGAGAAGCTGCAGGTCTCAAATTCAGATGTCTCCGCTTTTGCGGTCTCTCAGACCACTATGGAGGTCCTGCTTCAGCGGTAAGCAGGTCGCAGGAGCAGTCATCGAGGAATGGAGGATACCGTTATAGAGGTGAAGTATCCGCTGCAGCGGTAACGTCACAACGGCTGATTGACCAATGTAGCGCCAATCACTAGACAGTGGCATTCACTCAAAACCCGAACAACATTCACAACTAAGAATTAAATCGAATATTTCCCCTGTACAAACTAGGTTTAATCCGTAACATAACATAATTACATGCTTAGACACCAATTGGAATCGCCTAGATACCAATTGGACACATCGAGATACCAATTTAACTGAAGTAGCACGAATAGAATGAAAGGAGGGAATTTTTCCTAAATGTCCTATAGTCTCCAGGGGATGGGCACAGACAACTACGTACCATTCCACGAGACTCTACTAGACATTGTTTTTGTACTTGTGAGACCGGTAACCTAGGCTCTGATACCAACTTCTCAAGACCCATTTTAGAATTGCATAGGCACCTACCATTCCCACCTCGGTAGGCGAACGCTTAACCCCAAACGGTTTCATATACAAATAAAGAACAAAATTCATTTATCCTTCACGATATAATACAATCGAAACGGAAGTCAACCAATATATATATCAAGAAAATGCGGAAGTGTTTAGAACAATTTAATAAATACTTAGACTCCTTTTCCCATGACCTGGTCTAGACTAGTAAAAGAGCGGCTAAGATTTGAATACTGAATACAACTATAAATCTAAGACTCAGTATCCATCTCGGAATGAGAATGATGGAGGCCTTCAAGAAAGGCACCATACATCCTCCGGAAAACTTCAATCAATCAATATCCTGAAAAACTCTACACCCCAAAAAGGGTGTAGCAAGGCTAGTATCAGTACAACACTAGTACTAGTAAGCATCACAGGCCGACAATGGTTAGAAGAAGATAACGGTAACAGAATCTACAAATAAGCATGTTTGGAAACTAAATCAACAGCACACACCACCTACCACTCGCCTCAACAAGTATATGATTCTTATTCTACAAATGCTCATCCTTACAGATTCATTTACCTAATTTACTCTATACTCCCTTCTAACTCATCTAACATACAATAAATAATTTGGCTCAAGCATCACAAGTCAATTACGATTTGCACCATTCACGCTTAGAATCAACAAGTTATCTTGTCATTCTGATATTGATTGTTAGCTTGTAGTTAGGAAGCCAATCATATACAACAGGACCAACTAGCATCAAATATAAGTAATTCAAGTTCACGGCCTATGGTTATAGCAACTAAAACACACCTTTACTAAGTCTTAGTATATCAATATGAATCAGTACATCATAATATTATCACTACAATTGACAGAAACCAAGATACAATAAAATGCAATAATGTATGTAGAATGAATACAATACATATGCAGCTTTGTACAACCTGTCCCGGACGGAGTGACTCCACGTCTCGTTGATGATGACCCATGGGGGACTCGCGAAGTCTATGTAACACTCACTCCTGAATATAACCTGGGATCATGCGCACACTCCCACGATCCCCGCAAAGACCTCGAGCATCAGACACTCTATTGTTCTCGGCAAGAAACCTCGGGCAATGAACACTCATCTCTCTTTCATGCTCTCCGATAGAAACCTCAGAGGCTACATTCTCTCACATATCATCATCAGTAACAGAATCATGTATATGTCAATGTATCATGGAAATGCGTATGAATATGATGAAATGTGATAGCAACAACCAATGTAATCATAACAGTACCACACATGGCAAACAAGTAACATCAACAATAAGGCTACACATAAGCCACAATGAATCACCATGCTCATCTTAGTATTGAATGAGTATGTACTGCATTATCTGTTACACCTTGAAAATTTTCATGTCGTCGCATAGTGAATGAACCAATGCGAGCTTAAGGACAATAGGAAGTTCTTAAGATTATAAGACGGATGATTAGTGGTTTTGGAATGCATACGTTAAGATCTTGAAGTTATATGAATTGATGAAATAAGAATCGATAAGGACAAGTGGAGTATAAGTGAGGTTTAGGAAAGGTTTCGTAAATTTTTGTGTTAAGGATTGTTTGATAAGGTTTTGAGGACGAGTTATAGGGATGTTTAGATCATTAATGAAGTATCAAACAAGTGTTAAGAAGGTTGTATAAGTATTAAGGAGAAAGTTTATATTATAGAGTGTATTAATGGTATACATATGACATTTGGAGACCATATGGGTTGAATTGGTTCATATGTCACTTGCCGAAAAGCCCTCGTTGCTGTAAGCTAAGTGGGGCCCACACGCCGGAGTTTTATAAAGGACATATGAAGAGATATAAAAATAGTACATGGAAAGTTGAGCAAGTCCTAAGAAGGACCCATAAGCCAAATATGAGCATAAGCCATCCAAAAGGACGATTTAAGTCCTTAGAAGGACTCACACGATATTGGGATCAAGAGTTATGACCTTTTTACTGAACGAAACGACGAGAACAACTTCGGAAAAAGCTGTGAGTTCCACGACCCCTTTCACGGACCGTGAAACCTTCCACGGACCTTATACTGGTCTGTGCAATACCCAGCAGAGATGATGGTCTTCTGGTGGTGAACCACGACCTGTTCGACGGACCATACAATATTCACGGACCGTGAAAGTGTCCGTGGAAGTCCCGACGGGCTGAGTTGTTCTAATTATGTAAATGTGATCCAACTTCATTAATTTCATTTCCCACACACTTCTTCATCTCTCAAGAACTCTAGAAGGTTCCACAAACTTCATCTACAAGAATTCAAGGGAAAAACCTGTTACACCAAAACCCTGGAAAATTTCGCGTTACCAAGACTGTAGACGACTTAGTATGAGCTCAAGGGAGAGAAAGGTTATACAAGGATTAGGAATGAAGATTATATTATCTGGGTACAAATATATATATATATATATATATATATATCATTTGAAGATTGTATGGAGTAAATCAGTTAACACGTTACTCGATGATAACCCCCGTAATCATATGGTAAGGTGGGTCCTACATGTTGGGATTTTGTAAAGGACATATGAAAAGTGATATGAGTAGTATATGGAAAGTTGATCAAATCTTAAGAAGGACCCTTAAGCCAAATATGGGCATAAGCCCTCCAAAAGGATGATTTAAAGATATGTTTTCGGATGACCTGACTTGGAGGGGCCAAAACGCTATTATAAGTTTGCAATTTGGAAAAACACAAAGAATGAAAGTTGTATATAATGAAAGAGATTTCCAACCATAGGTCGTGGGCCGTCACACAACATCGGGATCGAAAGTTATGGCCATTTTAAGATCAAGACCCTAAGCTGCCAAAAGGCTCCGCGGGCCCCACTTAAGGAAGTCGGTGAAACCGACCTAGGAGGGGTATAAACCCCCATCGACCCCGTTTATTTCAGCAAATAAAATTCTAAAGATTCCTAGAAACTTCTCCACACCTCCCCCAAACATTATAGTCCGATAAATCAAGAATTTAACAAGATTACGCCAAACTAACCCACGAAAGGTGATTGTTCTTGCTTCTACTTAAGTTTGGTGTTGGAAAAGGTTGATGTGGCTGAGTTTCTTCAAGTATAAGGTATGGTTTTCAACCTATCCCTTATGTTGAGTTTATTTGAAGGTTTAGCAAGTCGGAAAAGTGAAAATAGTTATGGAGGAAAGGTCATAAAGTGTTGTGTTGTAGTTGTTGTGTTTATGGGCTGTTTTGAACATGTTGTGGCCGTGTGGATGGGATGATTTATATGTATAGAAATGGTATCTAATGTTGTTGGTGTGTTGATGAAGTTATACTCCTTGATTGGGATAAAAGGAAATGTATATTGTCGTTGTATGTTGAAAAACATCGTGTGGGATGTTTACGGAATATATTGGTATGGAAAATAGTGTTGTTGATGTTGGTATTGTTTTTATTGTTGATTAGTTTCTGAATTGTAATTTTGGGCTAGGCATATAAACAGGGGAGACGCTGCCCGATTTTCGGCAGAATATAGAATGGTTTGATTTGAAACTTGGAACAAGTGTGCAATAGAGAGTCGAACGTTAGTATAACTCCTCTTAAATGTAGACTTGCGAGCTCGGACGAATAAGCATAGCTAATAGGAGGTCGAACATGTATGTTAAGGCTCGTCCCTTTCTTTCAAAGGCATGATTCCTACGTTATGACGTCATAAATATTTTCATATTTTCCTTGTTATCAAAAGTTAAAAGTCTAAGATTCCAAGGCATGATTTCCTTCCTGATAACCCATAAATGTTTTCCAAAATATTCGTATTTTCTAAACCAAAGGTTGTGATTATGTGAGCTCTTATGATAACAACGATGGATATGTTTTTCAATGACAACGACGATGCCAAAAATGAGAATTATTATGATGACTATGATGAGAACGATTTTATGTTTAAAAGTTCCAAGTTTACGATTTCAATAACGATATGAGAATATTGAGCTATTCCATGAATCCCTTAACCGTACTTATTGTTGATGGTCTCACATCATCTTACTCGTTCCTTTGAGGTGAGATATAGCGATGATAACGATTCCATTTCCAGTGCCACCTAAGTTCATGATTCTCGAGAGTCTCGTGACATTATCGATTTCATCATACGATGGTTAATTCTTCAAGGAATGATATAGTGACGATGGTAATGCTAACGATGACGTTGATTTCATTTATGTATTTTTATATGTGTATGTATGCATGTATGTATGCATTGCATCCCACTGATCAGCTGGGGATAACACTATGCCTATATGGTCGGGCAAGATAACACCGCGCCTATATGGCCGGGCAAGATAACACCGCGCCTATATGGCCAGGTAAGATAATACCGCGCCTATATGGCCGGGAAAGATAACACCGCGTCTATATGGTCGGGCAAGATAATACCGCGCCTATATGACCGAGCAAGATAACACCGCGCCTATATGACCGGGCAAGATAACATCGAGTCCCGCAAGGGCCGAGTACGGATATGACAGATGTATGTATAGTAAGTGTAAGTGTATGTGAATGCATATGTATGTATGTTATATATGGATATGTATGGAAAAGTTCTTAAAAAGCTAAGCATGCACGACATTCTCCTTAAAGGGGCATTCAGAGGCACAGGTTGATCTCTTTTATATTACTTTATCCCCATACGTCCATTATATTACTTTCCATGTTCGGTATTTCTTACTATGTCACTGTTCATGCCTTACATACTCAGTACATTGCTCGCACTGACATCCCTTCTTGTGGACGCTGCGTTTCTTGCCACGCAGGTGTATACAGATGAGTAGAGCATATTGCTAGAAAATGTTCCAGCTGGATTGGCGAGCTCCATTTCCTTCCGGAGTGTTGCCGAGTCAGATTATCTATGTTATGGTATATTGATTTATGTTAGAGACTTTGCAGACAGAGTCACGTATATAGCATGTCAGTCTTGCAAGCGGCTCTGCAAGCCGATGTATCATTATGCATTATTTTACAAATTTCATATGGTTACAGATTTTACTTGATTTGAGAGAGACGAGAATAATGATTTTGAAAAGCTTTCATCATGCATTTCATTTTGTGATTTAAGAGTCCAGTGAGATTATGAATATAACGAGAACCAGCGGGTTCGCTCGGCTCTAAGTAAAGGGTCGGGTGCCCATCATGCCCTATCAGGACTGGGGTGTGACAAAACCATGATCAACTACACCAAATCCATGAAAACAAGTGTATGAAACCTAGCAAAAGTTCATCTACATCAAGAAAACCCAAGGGAAGTGAGTTAGGGTTTTGGTGCAAGAAGAGTATTCCTAGTCAAGGCTTATTCCTACACTATCTAAGGTAAGTTTTATGATATTGTCATGATGTTTAAGATATTGAAAAGTTGAAAAACTTGGATTGTGGAAGAATATAAAATGGGTCATAAATGTGGGAATAGTGCTATTGTTAAGTAGTAGTTTTGAATGAACCAGGAATATGGGTATGTTGTGATTGTAAGTAGATTATGAATGACATTTAGAACACAGAATGAGCATTACACGTGAAAGAACGTAATAG